>NC_134321.1:10281534-11522210 GCF_964195595.1 Calonectris borealis | reverse complement strand
ACACAAAAAGGGTTTTGTTCTTTTTTGTGGAGACAGGCATGTTCCAGCTAGCGAAAAAAAAATACAAAACGAAACAGTACTTCAAACATAAGGATGAGTCTCCAACAAATTTCTAGAGGCTAGAAGTTCTGCTGAAAATTACTAGCAGATATCTTCATGCAACATCATAACTTGAAAACCTTCAGCAAAAATGCAAAAAATATTTAATAGGATTCAAAATGCTCTAAAGGTGTTTTGAAAAGCAGTGACTTTCTTACAGCCGTATTAAAACACTCATGGCTAGTCAAGCTCATACACTTCAATTAGCACTTTGTTCACTGCTTAATGACTAATAAATAGTAATTAATGAGTTCTGCTCCACATATTACCTCCTTCCCCTCTCATTATTATTATTTACATGTTATGCCCATTAAAACCAGCTAACTAACCACTTGTAAAGCACATCCCTTCTTCAGCTGATAGGTGGAAAGAGATAAAAATATAAATATGTATTAGCACCCTAGTCAAAACAGAGATGAGAGCTATGCTCACATCCAGGAAAAGGCTGTTTCAGAGGGGTTATCTGGCAGCTGTACAAACCACAA
The DNA here is from genome assembly GCF_964195595.1 of Calonectris borealis. Classification (NCBI taxonomy): domain Eukaryota; kingdom Metazoa; phylum Chordata; class Aves; order Procellariiformes; family Procellariidae; genus Calonectris; species Calonectris borealis. Next base: position 11,521,626 of record NC_134321.1, on the reverse strand, counting down.
GATCACTGCTCTTGTGTGCATGTGTAACATAGTGTACACAGGAGCTATACGTTATTCTGTGTCTTTTCCTTGCACATCTTGCCTGGGGCAGGCTCAGTGCTGCAGGCAAGAGGCTGCATCCAAGTCTGCAGCGAGGCACAGCAGTGAGTTGGTGCTTGTTGGCGTTACCTCCAGGCTCTGCTCCAACGAGCTGGCTCAGCGGCTGCCTGCCCTCTGTCACTGTGCTCTGGTGCGTCCATCCCTGCCCTCCTTCCAGGCTGAGCCAACAGCACCAAGTTGTTACCAGGTTTTCAAGAGCAAAACTGAGCACCCATAAATCTGCTTCTTATCAGCACTTGCTCACCTTCCAGTGCTCACGATCAGCCTGGAGGCAATAATTCAGTAACGCCAGAGATGCTGTCGGGCACAAGCCATCCAGGACCGCCTGGCAGAAACGGAGATTTTCCAGCCAACAGAGTGTCAGATAAAGAGACGGCACCTAAGAGACAGATAGGAATTCAATCCTGCAGTCTGCGCTGGCTCCAGTTCACAGGCAGGTGTTCCCAGAGATCAAGAAGGATGTTACCCAAAAGGAAGCAGCAAACCTGACCTCTGCAGAGCACCATCCCATGCTTCCTGAGGTCCAGCTCACTGTGTTAACCACAAAACCATCCTGCATCCATGCAAGAAATGGTCACCAGCATGGCAAGGCAAGAAGCCTGGGATCTATTCTTGGCTCTGCAAACACATTGCTTGCGTGCTTGCTGCCTCAGTTTCCCAATGGCACAAACCATGAAACTTATGCATGAAACATTTCCATTAGAGGAAGAGATCATCCCCTGGCTTTGGTACCACCAATCTCCTACTACTCAGGTCAAAATGTTGTGCTAATATTTATAAAATGCAAATACACAAACCTTGGTATAAAGCACAAAAACTAGAAAAGGTATCTGACAAGTTTGCAAGCGAGTTTAACAAGAACTGAGATACATGAATATTCACACCCTGCTAATGAAAAATGAACAGCAGTTACAGCTATTAAGGAATGGATTCAAATCTGGACATATTTAATTCTCTCCCACATACACACAGCAGGTACAGACATACACTTTGACCTGCCCAGAGATCAAAGCACACTGTCCACTCCTGAAGGAAATTTCTAATCACAGCTGCTAATATGATATCCATAATCTGGCACCTCTCACAAGCAATAAATTCATATTCAAATTGCATAATAGGGAAAGAGTAAATGAAAGGAGAGGGAGACATACAAGATAAGTTCCGTGGTTCAAGCTTTCAGAAGATCTTGATCAATGATGATGTTACACCTCAGCTTCTTTAACATCAGCCTGAAAACAACACACTTCTGGTCACCGAGACACCCCTCCCACCTGCTACCTAACATTCCCTTTAGCTTCCCTGGCTGAAGACAAGGCCCCTGGGACAGACAACGCATTAGACAAAATATAGCCCAAAGCACAATCCTGCACTACTTAAGCAGGGCCAGAAGGAGCAGCCCAACAGGACATCTTCAGTCCTGCAAAGGTGGAAAGTCATGTTCAGGTGGGAGTGCCACCTACCACCAAGCAAGGTGGGCTCAAGGCGCGCTGGACTGCAATGAAAACACATGCGTTGAGGCAGGGCATGGTACGGTACGAATATGATTTAGTGGTTGACCAAAGATTCAAAACCTTTGCGAGGGTCTCTCTCCAAAAGTCCCCCTTGAGAGGGGCTGAGATGGGTCACATATCACAGCATTAAAATCTCCCTGATTACTTTCACATTTACCTCCTCCATTTTGCATTCCTTTCAGACACAGACCCAGAGTCCCAAAGCCCACCCAGACATAAAACACATATATTCAGATTTGATACTATTACAGTGGCCGTGTGAAAGCTTTCAATGCCATTAAGCCTGCCCTGCTGATCTCTTTATCACTTTATATACTACAGCTACACAAACGAAAGGATAGCAAAGTCACATTATCTGGGTAATTCGCATTTTCCCTCCCCAGCACTTGTTCAGCATCCAGATCCAAACAGCCTGCAGAAGGAAGGGGAGGGAACACTCTGCCCAAAAATAACACCATGCAACTGGATTCCTGCACCTGCACGTGTACAAGACAGAGAAGAGCAAAGGTGTTGACAAGTTTTATAGCTTAAACCAAAGATAGGAAAAACGCAGGAGAAACAATCAAGGAGTGCAACAGGACATTATGTGACTTTTACTTGGTGGCATACTTGAAGAGTCCTTGTGTCTCATTCCCTCTGCTCAGTGGAAGGAGGGGGCTCTGCCAGGTCCCTGTGCAGAGAAGCTCACCATGAACATCAATGGGAGCCAACCTAGAGCCCACATGTGGAGCTCAGAGCTTGCCAGCCTGAAGACCGCACTAGGTCAGGCTGGGAGAAGCAATGCAAAGAGCATGGCCCTGCTCCTAAAAACAAAACCATCCTTTCATTCTTGAAAGAAATGCAGTTTCTTGCTTTTACCTTTTGATTTGCCCACATTTGAAGTGTGGCCAAAATTCAAGTACCATGTTCTCCATTCAGTGCGTGTATCTGCACCATCAGCTCCTCTGTGCCCAGCTCCCTGGCTTGCAAGAAGGCATTTTGAAGCAAGGCAGGTAGGACATATCCTTTTAAAGCGCAATTTCCCTGCCCCCGAATAATGACAACCAAGTCCCTGGTGCACAGAGTAAGGCTGTCATCTAGTGGCAAGCAGGAAGCCTGCAATTAAACCTCTCATTAAGCAAAACCAAGCGTGCAATACTGTGAAACTCGGCAAGCTCTTTGCCATCCCCGCTCCTCTCTTCTCCCTGATGACCTGTGCATGGGAAAGACAGTAAGTCCTTTTGGCATTACTTCTGCAAAGAAAATTAATCTTTTAGCACTGTCTGGTCTTGAAAATGTAAACTCGTCTCCAAGGTTGTCAACACCCTTGAAACCAAGAGGCATTTCTCCTTAGCCTACGAACAAGCAGAGATGCTATCCTGCAAGTCTCCCCTTGGAAAAGAGTAGTTGCCGCACACAGCTTTAAGTTGTTCTGAATGGTCCCTCTGTGGAGGGGCAAACTGCCACATCCATAACCACAAGCATCCTAGCTCAATTACTTGCAAAACAGCCTAAATGAAGGGAGGGAATAAGGAATTTTTCCTCATTCCAACTCCTGCTCACCCTACAGGCATTACTCAAGTCATTAAATCAGTGTCTGGTGCTGCACCTTAGCGCAGTAACCACTCCTTGCTTGCCTTTGCTGGTGGTGCCAGTGCTCGCTTAGCAAGTCCCAGTGCTTCCAAATTCACACCAACTGCTTTAGTGGCTGCCAGCCTTGTTGCTCCACAGGACTTCTTCTTTGAGAGGATGTTTTATTAGCAGTAACTCTGTGTCACTATTTCCAGGCCCTGGCACAGGCAAATTACCTCTGCCTTAAATACAAGAAGCTATAGTTCAATGTCCTCTCCTATATTATAGTCAGATATGGCTAGAAGCACTCCCAAAATCATCCCCCTACTCTTCCAGGTCATACAGTGGTTATATTATAACACCAGGAGTCAGCAGGTGCTAGGAATGGAGGGAAGCACATTTCAGGATATCACACAGCTGGTTGTTTTGGTTTTTTTTTTTTAACCTTACAAGCTCCAGAGAGCATCTGTGAGACCCAGGAGCAGGTCTGATAGCCCAGAGATCTAGCTCTAGCCCTTGGCAAGAAGGGGGATACCTGGCCTGAGAATATAGCAGGAAAAACTCAGAAGACAAATGATGCCATCAGACCCCCCAGGGTCAAAATCAGCAGAAGTGCCAGAGCAGGCAGCTCCACTGAAGCATGATGCCAGCTGACCCCTCAGAGGGAAGCACTAAGGCCCTACACCGCCAAAGGCTCCTTTCAATGCCTTCCTAGTAGAGAGGTTTCATCTCGGAGATCACAGAAGCGACTCCATCCACCTTGCCAGACACACGGGACAGGGCTTGCAAAATGTGCTGCCAGCACAGGGGAAGGAGGGGACGGGAGCACCTTCAAGAGAAGCATTAGTTTCTATGACTGGTGATCACCAAAGATGATCACTGGGTGCTCAGAGACCTCCTGTGTGGAATGGTGATGGATTTGGGAGCGGGGGCACCCAATGGCTGCACAACCCAGCAAAGTTACCTTAATGCTGATGAGCTCTCTGCAGATGCAAGCAAGAAATTATGAACCTGAAAGGAAGAGGCTATCCGATTTGTGAATGGCTTTTAATAACCTCTCTCTGCTGTTTCAGTGTCATTCAGAGCCATGGTTATAGCAGGGCTGCCTGGAGTACAGCAACACTGACATGAAGTTGCTGGAGAAGACTCCAAGCACCTGAACATCCACAGGACATGAGGCAGCTCAGCACCTCCAAGAATCAGGCCCTGAATTACATTAGTGTATGAAGTGTGATCCTGCCATGCAATGAATGCAATCCCGAAGACTTGCTGAATTACAATGTTTGTTCCTGTCAACTGCACCAAGTCTGCCGGGATGCAGGAGATTTCCATGACCTTCATTTTAGACTGAGAAACTGAACACAGGGGACTCCAGCCAAAAGGAACAACTTCACTTCTTCTCAACGTGCCTTAACTGCAAAACCGGGGGGGGGGGGGGCGGGGAGAGAGAGAGAGAGAGAGAGAGACATGGACCACCACCTCCGCAAAGGGTGACCCTGAGGCCTGATGACAGGTCAGGGAAGCCTGTAAGATGAGCATTGGCAGCAGAACGTAACCACCACAAAAGGTGATGCCCTCAAAGGCAGCAGCGACTGCGGGTAGCAGAAGCCTCTCCACTTCCCCAGGAGATAAGTCTTCTCTCAGAAAGCTGCACAGAAAAGCTACTTGTTTTAAGGAAGACACCCTCTTTTCTTGAAAAAGTTCCAGAATTCTTTTTGTTGACAATTTCTCAAAGACAGACTGAAGCTAGCGTTTGGTTGGGTCTTTTTAATTTTTTTTTTTTTTTAAAGAAAAGAAAAAATTCTGTTAAGACCATTGGCTTCTCCCCCCCTGCCCCAGAACAATGGTCAGCCCCATAAAAGTCTCATCACTTCATTACTCCAAGGCAGAGCACAGGACAGCAATTTCGATTAGACTCACAGCCGTCAGCCTTTTGCGTTCCCATTGCTCATCCACACGCCGCCCAGACGCTCTCCCTCCGGCACCAGCAGCCCCACACCACGATCTTCAGCGTCCTTGGGGAATGAGGGCATTTTGCAAGAAACGTGATGGATTCAGTGCAGTTCAGGAGATTTTCCTTTTGGTATTTCTGAAGACTGAGTATAGCTGAGACAATGTGAACAGCTGCCACATCTTCCCGTGCACACACCAGTGAAGGGGTTAATAGTGACCCGTGGCAGTGCAGAAGAGAGGGTTGTTAATGAGAATGGTTGCAATCTTCATAGCAATAAATCCCAGTGAAATGGAGGGGCAGGCAGAGAAATGAAACAATCCTCCCACTTCTCAGGAGCCAATTCCTCCCTGCAATCCAAACGCATTTTGCTTCTCTGACCCCACCACCCCTTTTCCCCATCACCAAGGGTTTTCTCACATCATCCCAATCTGGAAGCAACTCAACAGCTCTGGGATCAAGTGCCACCTTCACTTCGCTTTACAGAAACAATAATGCAACACACATGAGCTCCACTGCCCCCCCCACCCTCCCCCTATGCACATCCACCTGCATTTGGGTCCAGTGGCTTATGGCAGCAGAGTCAGCTGATATTTTCAAACCTCCACGTTCGATGAATGAAGCCGGCTGCTCTGAGGCATACACGACCAAGAGCCAATGCACTCGGCACAGACACATTTTCTAGCAGCAATTTTTTTTTTTCCCGAAATAAAGCAATTTCCCCCTCTCCCCCCCCCCCCCCCCGAAAAAAAAAAGACACATCTACCACCCATGAGCAAAAGTTGTTTTCACTGGAAAGGAAAAAAAAAAAAAAAAAAAAATTAAAAAATCAAATTTCTATTCAGCTCATGAAAGAAATGAAAAAGAGAAGTGGATCACTTCTGTGGAAAATACCAACCAAGCCATATCTCCCCCCATTTTCCACTGCCATTTTCTGTTGGAAGAGAATTTCCATCCAGCTCTAGTCATTTTGTCCCTGTCAGGTCAAATTGGATCAGCTCAATGAGCACCGCTTTTATTTGCAGTCATGTTTGAAACAGATAAATCAGGCCAGACATCAATGGAAAAATCCCAATCAACTAAGTGTCTAAGGAGAAAAACATATGTTATTGCAGGGCAGCAGCATTTGAACAGATTAGCAGGTTTCTTGCTTCTTAAGCAGAACAGTGGATGTTTCTTTATTGAAGTGGGAGCAGTGGGGCGTCTTATCAGCCTCAGGGGGGAGATATCTTCAGCTCTGCACCACGGCAATGATGAGCAGCAACGACTGCGGGAAGAGTTTGCCAGCCCCGCTGCTGGGCACAACTCAATGAATCATCAGATCTTTACAGGGGAGCAAATCCTATCTAGCGCTGCTCTCATACCACTTGGGACAATCCTGTACCTTACAGGACACCTTGGAGTCCAGAACTCATGATCAGAGCACAGACCAGTGTGATCCCTACCCTCCTGGCAGAGCCCAGCATTTGTACCAGTCACCATATGCTTCTCTTCAGAGCCAGAACAATCCCAAGGGATGACGGTGGCAGCATGCCAAAAAGGTACTTGACTTGGCTATCTTCAGCATAGGTGTCTGATCAACAGGGCATTACATGACCTTAAACAACATGTCATTGGAAGACACTAACTCTGCTTTCACACTAACCCTTAACTGGACTAGGAGAAGCTGGTCAGTCCCAATGGAAGTTCTCCAAAAGGCACTAGAGATCATCCACCTGCAGTTATGCAGACCAGCAACACAAAATCCAGGTTTACTTTGCCACCCTAAAGCATATCCACAGCTGAAGCAGGTATGGCCAGAGCCCATGGATCACAGAGGAGGAACAGTCCCACCTTCAAGGCTGTGGACCAGAGATCTTGGCAAGAGCAAGGAGGACCTTTGCTCCAGCTCTCCTTCAGTAAAGTGGGGATAACGCTACGACACGTTGCACAGGAAGGCTGTGATCCCACAGCATTTCCCTAATACCACAAGACCAACTTTTCAGGGACCCATATGTACATCCAATACCTACAACATGACTCCAACCCATCAGGGGCCACCAGGGACTACTGTGACATGAGCAACAACTGCAGTACATTGGCCACAGCCACACCGGAGCAATCCCTGCAGTTGCTCCATCACAGGCTGGGATATAGCAGGCTAAAGCTGCTCCTCTCTCTACCGAAAGCATGCTGCTCATTATGGAGCAAGGTCCCTGTGGCTCTGCGTGAGAGGGATGATGAGGGGAATGAGAACTGGTTCCGCTTGATGACTGCAGTTTTCTTATCAAATAGCCTCTTGTCCATAGTCATTCTGTCCTCAATCAAATTAAAAGACAATGGACTGAAAAAAACATACAGAAAAAAGATCATTTTTCCAGTTAACACAACATAGACTCAATCTGTGGAACTCAATACTGTCCAATACTACCGAGTGAAAAGCTTAGTAGATTCTTTCAAAATCTCAGTGTTTCAAATAGCAGATTTGTATCTGCTTTCTGACTCCCTGGGACCAAAAAATCTCATCAGGCTCTCAAGTGCTCTGGCTGCAGAGTGCTTGGTGGTCACTAGCTGGGGTGAGGCTGATATTCCCTCTGCAATATGTAAAACCAAATATGAGGTGCTTCTTAAGACCTCTGCAACTCCATGAAGAAACAGTTTTCAAGCTCTTCCAGACATCCCCCAACCAGCTAGACCACGAGTCCACAGCTCTCTGGTGTATCACCCTCTGTGTGCACTCCCAGCACTAAAAACACAAACACATTTCCTAACCCAATGTGACTTCAGAGGGCCAAGCTACATGCTATTTCTGGAAACATGCCTTAAGCAACACTTTCATTAATCTACAGCTGTTTGAGCAAATTATTAAGGCTACCAAGCTACAGATCTTTTCTCTTTAAATCAGACATAATTGTAAGTGAATATTTCTTGTGGGCTTTGAAAGTCTGCTCCTGGAGCAGGAAATGTGTAACAGCCACTCCAAATACGATTTTATGGTTGGATTTTAAAGATAAGTAAACAACGTAGACACTCCACGTGCAACATAACTGGAGCATCAGCCTTAAACACTCAGCAGATGGTCTTCTCTGTACTTTTGCATTTAATAAACACTGGAAGTAAAGCACTCCAGCCAGGTCTAAATCCCACCAGCCTCACCTCCAGACTTTTCCCTTGTACCAAACGTGCTGATGTTCATATGCATGAGACGATGCATTGACAAACCCAACAAATCCTCTATTTTGGGGCTGGTTTATACCATACTTTGTTTTTCTTTTCCAGGCACAGCAGAAAAAGTCTCTTCGGGGCAAAAACTATCCCTTATTACACTTTAATGTAGCATTTGACACAATAGAGACTTAATCGGTTTGAAATTTCTGAACATCTCAGCTATGAAGAGAATAGGCTAGAGATTCCTTCACAGTGGCAGCACGCTCTCCGTGGAGCTGATAAGAAGTGACACCTGGGGAAGCCAGGAACCTGCCCCAAAAGCAGAAAGCCTCTAATGTCTCAGATAAGGGCAACAACCAGTTCCTAGAGAATAAGAGACCCCTGATGTTCTACAGCTCACCCTAACTCTAAAGCATCCTGCATCACCCCAATCTTAAGAGCTGAACATCAAAGCCTTGTTCTGGTAAGTCTCATACCACCTGCTTCAGAGAGCTGGAAGGACAGGAATCTCCAGGAGGAGTTCCAGGTCTGGAAGTGACACCAGCTCCATCCTGCAGATCCTTCAGTCCTTGTACCTCTGCTACAACCTCACCTGCTACCTACACCATCCAAGTGTTGTCATCTTACACCATCTGTGTTTCACCCAGAGGAACACTCCTCATTCCACCTGTATCACACCCCTCTCAGCCTAATCCCTCTTTCTTTTCCTGCTTCACACCCAATTCTTGCCTGCCTGGGGTGACTTTAATCTCTCCCACATGATGTCACACACAGGCAGTAATCCTTGCTCTTCCCTATCAAATGCTGTGGGTACAATCCTCCTTTCCACATTTCTAAGGAACTGCAATCTCCCTCCTGCACCCTTGCTGTTCCCCCTCCTCCCACAGTCACACACAGTTACGAATGCTTGTGCTGAAGGGCTCAGAGACTGGCACACCGCTCTCAGATGGGCACATGGGATGTCTACCCTTTCCAGCACACTTGCTACAGTTCACTGCAAGCCCATGGATATGTTTAGCTCGTGCTGAATTCACTGTCAACCTCTCCCAAATAAAGCTGAGACTCCCTGTGAACTGCATTGGCTAAAAAAAAAAAAAAAAAAAAAAAAAACACACCACCAAACAAAAAAAAGCCACTCAACAACCACCACACACACACCACCCACAGGTCTTCATTTAAAAAAGCACCATAACCATTTCCTTATGGTCCCAGATTGACTCTTGTGTGCTGCGGCTGCTACTCTGCAGAAGCCATCTCAGCTGCTTCCCTTTGCCATCAGCAACGCCTGGGAGCAACACATCATCAACAGGATTTCTGTGGGGATGGATATGTTTTCCCATCTTCTTTTCTTCTTTTTGTCCCTTGTTGCTTCTTCCATCAGAAGTTTTTCCTCGTTCACCATTTCAGTTCAGCAAGCTGCATACTACCTCAGACCACTGAGCAATACAGCTGCATCTGCACAGCTCTTCCACAGTATCTGTCACGCAGGGGCTGGAGACGCATGCTGAGACACCTGCTGAGGGCTGACACGACTTTGATGATGTGGGTACAGCTCTCTCCCTGCTCTTTTGCAAGCCCAGTTGACTAATGAAGGATATTACATTCTCAGCAAGTGTTTTGTGCTTTCCGTTTCCTATCTGATCCAACTGCTTGCTGTTTAATGAACTGGATGAAAAATATGCCAACGGAGACCTTGATCCAAGCTTCACTGAATTTAGTGAAGTCACACCAGCAGAGATTTTGGCCAATAGCTAGCAAATACCCTAATAGCCCAGAAAAATAAGGTATTTATTCCGATTCCAGCTATACTAGCTTAAATCCAGATTGTTTCCATTGGATTAAGTCTGTAAGGTGGAGGGGAAGAAAAATGCTTTTAGTGTTTTCTACAGTCAGTTTCAATTAGGCAGGGGAGAACACGTGTCCCTTCTCACAAAGGATGGTATTCTCATAACCTTACTAACCCTTCGAGCTCCCCAATGTCACTGGTCATGGTGTGGGCAAACACATCCGAGTCCTCAAGCCTTGCCAGTAGGAGAACAGTCCACCACCACCACTCTGATCATCTCATGTACTGCTAAACAGGACCAACAGGGTGCAAGATAAAGGGAAGGTCTGAAGCCAAGACTCCCGACATCAACGAGAGCTATTCCCTTTACTATGGCAGTTCAAGAACATCTCTCCCACTTTACCCTTTTTGACTGAAATAAGATGCATGAAACCAACAGGAACCCATATAATTCTGTTCTCATTACTACCCCCTGCTTGGGCTCAAAACTATACATTTCCCCAGGCAGTCTCCCAGTCCTACAGTACAAAGGATTTAGGCTTCTAGTAACATCTCGCATGGCTAGCCTCTCGCTCTCCTGTGACCTGCTTGCCCCAGAGCTGCTCAGTAAGCCACTGATAGAGGCCAACATCAGTATCATCCCATTAAATTAGTTGCAGCTCCTTCAGATGAGGCCTTCATTGCTATGCTACTGTGACATGTAAGCAGAGACAAGGTTGGTAGGATCAAGCCAAGATCTCAGTCAAGTTCAAGACTCTTGGCACTTATTTTTCCCCTAGATAACCACAGACAAAGGCCAACCCTTTTCAGAAGCACCTTGCTGAAGAAGCAGGAGCTTTCTTGACAAATGATCTTTTCACACTTGATTAAGAGCATTGTACAGCACCTGGATGCTCTGAATGAGGAAAACAAGCAGCAATTAGATGTTAATGAAACCCTTTAAGAGGAGGGGGAATGAAGATGCAAGCAGAATCCCCTCACAGGTACATACCACACAACAGGCAATCATGAATACAACCTACTTAGATATAATGGCTCTTTCCATTACTCCTCCCTCCCCACTTGCTAGCTGCTGGTGGTGGAAAGATTGACTAAAAGATTCCTCTATAGACCAGCTGGAGCTCAGAGAATTTTTCATTATCCTGAATCTTCACCCTTGAGGCCTTCAGCATTGCAAATCAGAGCCACAACCCTCACAGCTAAGGATGCATTCACTTTTTTTTTCCTAAACACTGACTAGAAGAATTATTAGCAAAGCCAGCTTGTACCGCCTAAGCCTAAATTCATTCATACACCTGAGGAATGAAAGACCAACTCTGGGACCCTGACTTCTACCTTACTTGTCCTCCTCTTTCTCCTCCATCTGCCTGTTCCCCCTCACCGTGCTGATGGCTGCACTAAATGTACGGCAAAAAGGAAAATTAAAATTCAAAGCAACCTCCCAGTCCCAGCATTAGTTTCTTCATTGCAAGTTTTAGGGTGCAAAACTGCAACCTCTTGCTTTTCTCCTTGATTTCACACGCTGTGTCCAACACACTTCATACCCTCCCGCATCAGTGACTCCGTCACCCCTCTTCCATGGGAACACCCTCACAGATGCCCAACTACTATTTAAAAGCAAGACTTCACTTGTGGTAACCAGACGTCTTCCAGCTTGCTCCCCAAGCAGACGCTGAGGGTACACGGACTCCAAACACATCCCCTTCCTGCAGTGTGGCCCATTAATAAACCAGACAGGATGAACCGTTCTGCAGTGCCTCCCGGGCTTGTCTGCACGCTTGGTCCCCCTCAGGATTGCTCTGCTCGAACTCTCAATCATTGCTGCCTAGGGACTCCCTCTCTCTTCCTGCTGGGGAAGAGAGGGTTTAAGGTAGCATTTTCTTCAGTGAAGCAAAAGACACCATTTACTTTTTTTCTCATAGGATCAGTATCTGCTAATGAGGTACTGTTGTTTCAGACAAGTTCTGCCAGCCTCCTGAAAATGTTATTTTGATCCCTCCTGAGCCTGTACATGCAGCTCTCAAATTGCATGCATGCCTAAACAGAACTCGGATTCATCCACCTCAGGAAAAAAGGGGTTGTCTGCCTTCCTCAGTGCATCGGCTTTTTCAAACCTAATTTCTCTTTCTAGTATATTTCTCAAAAGCCTGACAGATCCTCTACATGTCCCTAATAGACAGCCACTTTATATGTCCCGGGGAAACGTTCTTCCAATTTTCCGAAGTATAGTCATCAGCAGAGATGTTCTCTAAAACACATCAGACAGGCACAACATACTGTCCACCTTGCCTGTAGGAATTACAGTCTCACCGGGGAATGGTTACTTAGCATATTTTATTCCACTAGGACAGTTGGACCACGACTAAGCAGCCCCAGCTATATTACCAATACGATTAGTAAAATGGTATTAATATTTAAAGTCACCATTAGCACCACCAGCGTGGGAGGAAACCCAGTTAATATTATAAGGATTGTAAAAAGTGGTTCGGGAAGAGACTACTCATGGCTAAACGTCATCAGACAACTCAAAGGATAAAGGAGGACTCAAGCAACACAGTATTATAATTAGTTGTAAATTATCCTAACTGGTTAAATTGGGATTGTCTCTAAAAGTTTGTCTTCAGCTCAAATTTTTCAGAGAACTGGGGGTGGGGCAGGGGGGAAGAAGTCCCATGATCTTAAAATGAACAAACAGTAAAGTAATGCTTTAGTTGTCGGTGCAAGGAGAACTAGCATTTGGCAAATGCTCATTTATCTTCCTCCTCCTCAAACAGATGCAGTGAGACTGTACACGGGGGAATATAAGCAGATCCAATCTTCCCCACCTATATCTGTCCAGCCTTGTCCCCCAAGCTGTACTCATGAAACTACCATCCTCTCCACTCTCCTGCAAAACACTGGCACAACCTGAAGGCCCAAAAGATTTTTAAATCTTAAAATTCCTGCGGCCATGCTCAGGGACCTGCATAAGTAAGTCCCAAGTAAGTGTCTCTTAACTCTCTTGCTAATTCAAAGGGAAGCAAAAAGCAAAACAAGTCACATGCCTGCTCGAACTCTACCTTGGCCATTATTTATTCAGGTATCAGGTTATCTGTTATATATTATTTATGTACCATTAATATTTACTAGTGATTGGGAGAAATAAATTACCTGCTGTCTACATCTATCTGCCTATGTTAAACCATCCCCTTGCCTTTTGGCAGTGAGTGATTTTCCCCACAGTGCTACTGCGATTCATCAGCCCCACAGCAACTTTCTCAGCCCACATTCCCTACATGCCCTGATGAGTGATAGCTGGATAGGGCTCCTGCTTTTCCTGGAGTCATCTTTCGGGGCTTTCTCAGGAGGGTGCAGGTCACACACAGCATGAGCAGCACCACAAGCCCACTCAGATACCTCGAGACAGGCTGTCCATTCCCCACATCTTTTGTTCAAAGCCCATGGAAGATGCTGAGGAGTCCTAATCTGAGCATAGAAACCCACGTACACATCCTGCCAAAAACAGCTCAAACATCTGCCAGTCTTGGCCTTGACTCTGGCCACAGCCTAGGTTTTTTTTTTTTTAATCTGTTCCTCTGCAACAAGGGGCAGGACTGACTCTCCCTCCATCACAGAGAATATAACAATAATTAGGGATTTACAGCTCTCTCTCCAATGCAATTGGAGGTTGCAGTCTTAGGCAGAAGCTGCAGCACCCAGGACAAAGCATCTCCCTGCTAGTTTAAGCCCCCTTGATCCCCTAAATTATTGTATTCAGCTACACACCACCGTACAGACCCCCAAGCAACGCAGCAGTTCCTGCCTACTGATGGCTAAAATCCTAGTCAGTAGCCAGTGGCAAGCACTGATGGCCTCTGTACCATGCAAAGCTACTGCTTAAGGCCATGCACATGGTTCTCTGCTTCATTACAGCTTCTAAACCTTGCTGCGTTTGAAGAGCACATCGAACCCTGACTGTCACAACTCAGAAGGAGCCATCAAAAGTGGGCCAGAAAGAAGAGCAGAGGTTTTGTTTGCTTAATTAAAACTGGCTTCATAATGGATGTTATCATGGTTCATATCAAACAGCAATTAAGAAAGCAGGATGTGACTGCTGGCCTTGTTCAAAACATGAGCTAAGCCTTTTCTGGACTCCAGCAAATCTAAATAATGATGACTTAGCCTTAGCTCAGTATGGAGTTAGCAGCTCAGCATTGTTAGTCTAATTTTATCCCAAGTCTCACCATATTTATATTTTCTCTGTGGTCCTGAATTTGTGCAAATACAAGATAGCCTCTAGTTTTGCAAAATAAATGACAGAGAAAATCTTGAAAATGTGACCCAAGTGCATAGAAAAGTTTCAAAACAACTTTTAAAATAAAAAGAAACATTTTTTTTTTCTTTCTTTAAATCCCTTCATTTTTAATCCTGTCGCTTGAGTTTTTAATGCTCTAGCCATGAGTTTTGCGCTGGCAGCCCAGGGATGATGATGGACAAAGAGAGACTGAGAAGTCCATTAGTACAGGCTTCAGCCTAAGCCAAGGTAATCACCAAAGCCACTCTGAAGTCCCCAGAACTAAGCTGATTTACACCAGGTAAAATCCAGCCATAGGTGCTTACATACCTGTCCACGCAATTACACATCCCCCTGCTCAGCCCCTCTGAAAGGGCCAACTGGTAATGCTCACCACCTAGAAACGATGCCCTCGGTGATCCGCTCAATACGTGATCTGTGCAATACACAATCCATTCAATACAGCTCAAGAGGCATTTTTCTCAATTCACTGGACTCTGTAAACTGTGCTGGGAGCACTCTATTTTCCATTATAAGACTCTGTCTTTTGTTGCTTAAATCCCCACCAAATTTGAATGGATTGGGATGACATTTTTCATGTTAGGTGTTTGCCTCAGGCTATACATACACTCGCACATATATATCTGTGTATAGATATAATTTGAGAGGAAGGGTAAGATTTCATATGAAGCACTTCAGCTGTTTCTCAGGCTAGCGACGGGAGGGCTGAGTCCAACCACATCCTACACATGTCCTTCCCACCCCAAACAGCTCCAGTCTCCTGTTCTCTTCACACATCCCCAACTTCAATTTTGCACCAACTTACTTTGGGTCACTTCGCTTTCCAGCTGCCACATATTGTAGTGCAGCATTTTGGACATCATCCATGAAGAGCACTCTCCCTATCCCTAGCTGGCTAGCCATAATTTTGAGGTGCAATTGAGATCTTAATTTCTATTAGCAGCTGAAAGCAGAGACAAATCTCTGGACCTGCACGTCATTCCCCATGACCCAACTGAAACGTGAAAGTGTTATGGTTGGGGCGTGATAATGGTGACAGACCACAGATCCTTGTAAAGGATGGGAAGGAGGAACAGCACAGAGATGTAAAACCCTTTGCTAAAACATCATTTGGGTTTCCATGGGTTAAGGTAGTCTGGGACACACAAGAAGATCTCAAAGGAGATGAAATAACCCATAGTCTCGCCCTCTCCTATGAAGGAGCTAATAATGGAGCCAAATTCTGCTTGCTTCCAGCACGACTGGCCACATGCCTCCATGAACAGCACCACCACCACTTCTCCACTGCTCCAGGAACACTGTTAATTGCTGCTCAATAACAGGAAATTACTGTCATTTAAAAAGAAATGGCTGCTGGGGTGAGAAGGGGGTGTGTGGAGAGGCAGATATAATGAAAAAATGTGAAAATGTCTCAATAGTGAGGAATCTTAAAAAACATTACATATAATTGCTTCCAAAAAAAAAAAAATCATTATAACTGATGGAATCAAAGAACTCTGTCTTCCCCAGTATCAATCATTGACCCAAGGTGCACATTCATCTAACAATCTGGTCTTTTTGCAGGCTGGGAAGAGGAAAGCAATTACTTCCATAGCGATCTCACACACGTCACGGGAGGATCCCCACTGGGAGTCTGATCATGTTCACAATTCTTCAGGAAAAGGTCCAATTTGACATGCAATTATGCCTGAAAGGGTGGAGGTGTTCTGCTAATGATGTTCTCATGCCAGAAACTTTGCATCTTTCACTGAGGCACACACACCAAGAAGACGAGAATCCAAGTGCTGTTGATGTTAATTCAATCGACTTTGTAAAGTTTAAACAAGGATTTTAAAATCTTTTCCAGGGCATCACAACTGCCCTTCTCATTTTCTTTTCATGCAGTCTCTGGGACACGTGGCAGCACCTCCAATCCTGTTTGTTACTTTTATTACGTTAAACTGCAGTCTTAATAAAAAAGGCATTTGTTCCCACCTCGTTTATCTCTGCTGCCGTCAGGACCCACCCTGTCCCCATGCACAAACACACAGAATGGAACAGACTTCACACACGGATATTGAGAAGAGATAAGATAAATTGCATAAAGAATTAGAAAAAGCAGGCGATAGCTTTTGACGTGATTAGACTGGAAATCAAAATCTTTGAAACGCCCTGGGTACAGAAGCAGTTGCTCACATGGGACAGCCAGGAGCTGGACCAGCCGCAGGGATGTAACCAAAGGTAAATGCAAGCAGATAAACCCTCTTCCACCGTGGGCCAGGTAAAGCTTATTGCCATGTCTACCACTGAGTGCAGAAGAGGTGGGCACATTTGCCCTCCCACTGCATCAATGGCCATGCAGTGCCTGGCCGTCTCCTCCAGCCTCGCCGTCCTTTGCTTCTGGCAGTGTTTGCTGGTGCCCGCTCCTCCCTCTGGAACAGGCAGCACCCTCCTTCACTAGAGGCACACACACCACTGCTGCATGCAGTACAGCACCTAGACGGTGCCAAGGTGATTAATGAGTCTTGGTGCCTTGATTTCAGGAGCCGCACTAAGAGACAAAAGCAGCCATAAAAGATACCAAGCGTGAGCATACGTTACATTAGAAAAAAAAATCCAGCAGTCAGAAAATAACCAACATAAAACACCCAGAAACTGAGACATGTGAACAGAAAAGGCAACTTCATGCAAACTGAAGTAAAGACTCCCCGTGGACCGCACAAGGCAATGAAAGAAATAAAAAGAAGACTCAGGCTGTCTTTGAGCCTTATTTTCTCTTTTTGAGCTGCTGCTGATCTTTCCCCCCCACCCCAAGTTTCAATCAAATGTCAACTACACACACAAAAGACACTGACTTGAGCATTCAGTGCAAAGAATCAACAGGCAAACTAAGAAGTCTGGCCATGTACCACATTTCTGTATCACAGCTCATATAAAGCTTCACCATTTCAAAATCTATGGACTTACTGGGAATTGTTAGGACTTGCCAGTTTCATGATATCGTACAGTAAGGAAATACACACCAGTTACTAGAAGAGAAGCAGAAAACACACGTTCTGACTGCAGTTGCTGATATGCTGCTGGAAAGAAGTTTCTGAGAGAACGAAAGGATTTCTACACATCAGAGAGCAGAACTGAGTTTCTGCTGTTCTCTGTTTTTACTTTACTTTGTTAGCCTCTATCTCAGTGGCATTGCACGCAGCCAGATGAAAAAAAATCATTTTGCTTGAAGACTCTGTACCTCCCCAGGCCTTCAACCAACTGTTGCAAGGGGTGACATCAGATTGGACTGAAATAGCTAGGAAGTGCTCAGTAAAGTCAAAGAAGGTCAGATGTGCCACTTGATACTTCTCAGGTCAACCAAAACACACGGTAAAACAAAAGGAAAGGTTTAAAACAATTAGTGGGTCTCTCTCTTGATTTAACAAAGGGAAAAAGAAGAGCACCTGCACGCACGTTCTGCCTTTAGGGAAGCTAAAGGTGTCTCAGCTGCACCAGGGTTTCCGCTCCGAGAGGTCACCCCACGCTGCCATTCCATGTAAATCCTCCTACCTTCCCATCGTGGGATAACAACTGTACCAGCTGCACATCCCCCTCCCACATGCTCTCTGTCCAGCACTCCTCCCCTGGGTCCACGCTTCCAGGTCATTATTCCATTTATATCAGAAATACTAATCATTAACCTCATCAGGCAGAAGTCTTGCAAATTTAAAGGAAGGCACCTTACATTCTTCATCTTCCCTTCCTATGTCAGAAATCTAAAGTGAGAAATGGAAGCAATCCTGTCACATTTTTCAGACCCTTCAAAACCCACACAGGAAGCTCATCCATCATTCACTTTAAACGACCAAAACAAAACGGTCTGAAACGAAGCAGCGCAAGAGACTCCTGTCAGCTCTCTCCCAAACGCCAGAGCCCGGCGGTTTGGGGACAGCACCGTAGGTGATGCCAGACACCGGCTGCCTGTCTGGGGTACCTCTCACCTCTGAGACCCTGCAGGTCTCGCTCTGCCGCACGGCGGGGCAGCAACGATCCAGCGCAGATTGGGGCAGGGCTCGCTGGCTCAGGAAGCACATGCTGCGCATTAAGAAAGGTCACACGTTTCATTAAAGTATTGTCAAATTCTGTCACGAGCCTCTCCTCCACTCCCTCCAAATATGTTAAAGGGAGTCGTACTTCACCATTAATTATGCTGAGCCTGAAGTGATGCTTGCGAGGCTTTGCCTCCCTCGCACGCTACACTCGAGCGGTCTGAGCACAGAGCCCTTTGATCAGAAAGCGGTAAGCTGAGCTGCAAGCTGCGACTGCACTTCCATGGGAGCTCCTCTTAATGCCTGTCACCTACATCTTAAAAGCAGGCTGTATTCGGAGAACTTCTATATATAAATGACAGGGTTGGATTTTAGTTCACAATCTGGCTGCTGGTTCCAACAGTTTATCTGAGGTCTGTTGAAGCTTTGCTGTACCCAGTGCAAGGTTAAATAAGTGACCTGCCTCTATCGTATGACCACTTGGAAATCTTACAGAAGATAACCCTTTTTCTAGGTACTGACATCCTATTCCAGTTGCTTAACTTCTCCCCATGAAAACGCCATGAGAGGTTGTACAGGGGTAACCAACACAAGGGGCCAGAGACACTAAGCAAGTACATTACAGCAGGTCACGTTTCAGCTCCCCATTGAATTATATGTGGAAATAAATCTGAGGGACTCTGAGCGTAACATCCCCCAAACAGGTGTAATATAGTCCTGTTCCACTCCTCCAGCCACAGAGAAGAAAGATTGCGGCAGGGTTGCTGCAGTAAAGGGGAAAAGAGGAGAAGGGAAGGGGGAAAAAGGAGAAGGGGAAAAAAAAAAAAAAATCAGCAGAACCGCATATTGAAACACACTGGCAGGACATCCCAATGCTCTCTTTGACTATAGATAGATCTAAAAATATATTTCCATAAATATTATAGAGACACAAAACCAAAAATCAAAACACTGGTAAAAGGAGATTGCCAACTCAGCAGCACACTGCATTGTACAGCTACCCCCACCATCCTCCATCCCAGCAGCAAACCTACGCACATCCAATGGAAGACAATTTTAGGAAAATGTGGTCTTTGTTGCTGACATATTTTGAATATTCTCATCATTAAAAATAAAACACAATAAGCTTCCATAAGAACAGCAGCACTAGAGGATTCTCCCACCACTAACTGCATTATCCCCAAGGTAATTTTGTATAAAGATTTTTTAATGGTATTTTTTAGTCATTATTGTTTTCTGTCTGAAAGGATTAGATCTTCAAATAAATGCTATTTTTATGGAAAAAATAATTGCATCATTATTATTTCCACTTAAATATATTCTTGCAGAGCTTCAGGGCAGCTCTAGTTTTCTTCTCTCCTAGCTTCTTCTTCTGGGGATCAAGCAACCTCGCAGGTAGGACCTGCGTTGTTGTATACCTGTACCGAGGCAGAACATCTTGTTTTGTTTTGCTTTTCATCAGAATTGCCTATGAAAAAACATCTTTTTTTATTATTTCTGCTAGGTCATCTACAGAGACGTTCTCTGTGCACGGCTAAGGAACAATTAGAAAACTAGGAAGGACATATTCTATGACAAAATCAAAGTCTTGGATGTTTGACATTTTCCACAGATTTGCTGAAAAAAGGAATGAACAACAAATAGGTCTTTCGGTAAAATATGAAAAACTGAAACAGCAAGAATTCTCAGTAATGTTTTGCTTCCTCTGAAAAACCATTTCTCCTAGAAAAAGAATTTTGATGAAAACATTTTAACCAGACAAATGGCCTTTCAGTGAGATACAAGCCATGCGGTACATTAAAGGAGACCGACTCCTGGCTTTGTCACTGGGGCTTTCTACAATTTTCTTTTGCTTTCATTTCAAACAAAGGTCAACATATAGAGAAAAAATATTGCAGCTGCTCTCTGCATGTGGGAAAATGAAAAAAGGAAAAAAGTGCAACAACTGTCAAGGTTCTGGCAGAACAATCAATGAATTTAACACTGTTCTGTGTCTGACAAGTGTCTACCAGTTCTGGTCTACTATCTGGGCTCCTGTGGGATATCCACAAAAATACACAGCAAGTAGTAATATCCCTAACAGACCAAACCCTTTACTTCTGAATCTGTCTTGCAGATGAATATTCACTGGTGCAAAGAGTCAACTGCTGCCAATAAACGCCCTGTGCTTGCCACGGGGATGTCCCATACTGAACATGCCCAAGTCCAGCAGCATCAGAGAAGCCAAAGCGTGGGCAGCATTGGCCAAAGCAACCGCTTTTCTTGGCTGCCAGAGAAGGGCACAGGCATTCCCACATCCCTGGAGGAACTGGGAGATCTCACAGTCAGCTCAATGTCCTCCTCACCCTACTTCTGCCGGGAACGCACCGTGTCCCTGTTCAAGGCAACATACTACTGAGCAGCACATGGAGGGCTTGCAGGGGTTTGCATCCTGGGTGACAGGCAGACAGATTTGATTTGCCCTCAGTCAACTAAAATTTTAGTCTGAAACTAAAACATCCCTGAATGAAAACGTCAGCAGTCTTAGCAAGCCAGCCCCACTGAGCTAGCTTGAGCTGTCACCGGGTAGATCATTACCTGTGCCTCTTCAACGAACAGAGGAGCAAAGAGTTGAGGCGGTAAAGTTTGGAAGACTGAGACATGCCTCTTACATAAACTCAGATTTAAACAAAATCCAATAATTAATTTCCACCCTGCAAACAGAGCTCGTTGCAATTCCATCCCACATAAGCTCAATACCACTTTCCATTTAATTTCCTCCGTATCCAGGATGTCCCTCACTTTCTTCACCCCGCAATTAATTACTGTAATACATTCCCCAGTTCTGCAGGTTTGATTTATTTTTTCCAGCCACAACAAATCACAGGAAGTGCAATGCAGGCACCTCCCCCAGGTTCAGTTCTCAACTACCAGCTTTTGAGATGTGTCAAAACCCCTCGGCAAAGTCTCCAAGCACTGTGCTGGGGCATTTACCCAAAAAACCTCCTGCTCTCTCCAAAGAAGCTGCAGCTCCTCCATCACCGGTTTCCCTAGAGTCACAAATTCCCTGGCAGATAAAGCACAGGCGAGAGGCAGGTACAGCTTGGAACATGCGATGAACGTCTGGCAAGGGCTAGGTGAGGAGCCCACCAATTTCCTGCCACCGGCAGAAGCACGCTCAGGTCACAATGAATTTTTCTCCTTTTGGCACCCACATTGACAAGCACTTGAGCACAAAGGGACACAAGCACTTCAGCTGGGTCTGCAGCACCTCCAGCACTTGGTTCTGCTGCCCGAGCCCCTGAGTTCGACGCAGTGCGTCTGCGGTTGTAACCCCCCGAGGAGGGGTGCTGACAGGCAGCACAGCCTTGCTGCTACTGCAGCATTTTATCCTCTCCAGCCCAGCTTAGTGCCAGTTTCCCAGGTCTCTGAGAACTGACAACCTGGGTCTGCTTGAGGCAGCTCCAGGGAGGATTAACCCTCCCAGCAGGATTCAGCGCTGCTCTCCCCTGCGGTACCCTTATGCCGTCTCAGACCTGCAAGTAGTAATGGGTCACACTGATCCATTCAGGTGTTTCTTGTAATTTTACGGATCTAGCTCTGGTCAGCAGATTTAATGTTCTTCCAAATGTGAAAAGGGAATTGCATTGCCTAACCTCTTGCCTGTAACTTACCCCTTACGTGACCTACCAAGGAAAGGTAATCTTTTCAAGGAGGATTTCAGCTCAGCCCTGACCAGACAAGCCAGTTACTCTGCCTGCCCTTTCCCACCTCAGACTTTGCTCCTCATCTCCGCTCCTTGGCTACCCTTCTTGTGCTACCGCTCCTTCCTGCACCAGCCACCACCTCCATCTCCCCGGGCTGCCTTACAAAGGCCTCCTCAACAGCCCAAAGTTAGACAGAAAAAAGGTAACAAGTCCCAACTGTCTGCAGAGAGGATGCTCTCAGCATCCCTGGACATGACCACCCTGCTTCCTGGTCTGCGGGTGGAAGAGGATCCCCACACCCTCCTGTAGCCCAGAAGACTGACATAACCCAGGTTAGACTTCTTGCACTGGTCTGTTGAATGCACATAAGGAAATGCAGAGTTCAGCCCAGTACCTACCGGTTACACAAGAAAACAGCCAACTCCATCCTCATCTTGCACGAAAACAAACCTGGGGTAACTCAGCCAGTGCCAAAAAGGCTGATTTTTTTTTTTTCCTGTTTCTTATATTGGCTTGGCATACATGCAATTTCACCAAGTTCAGCAGTTATGTCAGCACAAAGAAAAGCAGAAGGAAAGAGGAGCAAACCCCAAATTCTATTTTTAAACAGGCAAAATTCACCAGGATATGGGTCAGACTTAAAATCCAGTCCAAACCACCCATGTGTCTCAGCTTCCCAGCCATAAATTAGGGACCTGCACTTCTGCACTAAAGCAAGGTGAGCCCATAGGAGCCAGAGAGGGAGAAGACTGCTCTGCCCTGACAGCTTCTGAGCATTCCAGCACTATCCCCACAATACTTCTAGCTAGCATGTAGTTTTAAATATAATCTATCACTTTATTTAAGGGTTAAATGTCCAGAATTTAATTAAACTCAATACCAAGCAGCAAGGAATAATACCCAGAGAACAAAGAGATAGTATCTGTCTTTTCTTTCTGTTATGCTGGGGAAAAGGGAACCTGTTATTTATTGGTTTTGCACCAAAACTCCTGCAAAAGCATGTGTGTATACATATATATGAAAAAATATTAAAACAACAGATGCCTTTGCAGGAATGTAGTACTTATTCTGTAGCTGAGCTGACATTCATTAGGCAATTCTTCGTGGTTTCTGTACGGCATAGGTAAAGGCAACATGTGTGTATTTTTATGTCAAAGAGGCACAGAAGGGCCAGTGTGTTAAAATGCCCTGTGGCTGGGGACACGATCAGTTGTGGAAGAGATGTAAGCTGTTTCCCCCATGAGGAAGTGGGGCAGGGAGCCAGCAGGCAGAGGTGTCCATCTGAGCAGGGAGCAGCAATGCCCACGAAGGCAGGTGATGCTCCCGGCATAGGACACACAGCTGTGACCCAGCAGTAGAGACCAAAAGTCCGAGCCACCTCTGAGTTTTCCAGCTGGGAGAGAGACTTCAGCACAGCACAGCTGCCTGTCTCAGCTTCAGCATGGCATTAATAACTGCTAGCTATGTCAGATAACTCCTGGGAATCTCCGTGGCACGGTCCTCCTGTCGTATCTGAGATTTCATTTTGCAGTGGTGCTTGCGGAGGAGGGAACAACTCATTCCCAGGCATGGCCTCAGCTGGCAGCTCTGGCCACAGCTCTACCGGCTGCAGCCTGGCAGCACAGCAGAGACTCAGCAAACCCTTCTGATGGGGATTTCAGTTGCTACAGATACACTCAGTAGCTGTGAGGCAGAGGACAATTAATCAGGGGAATGGGTTACTCAGCCACAGAGAGAGGGCAAACCTGCACAGTAAGAACAGGCTACAAATACATTGCCCCAACAGGGCACAAACTCCTCACCTTTTCCATCCAAGGCAGTCTCCAAGACATAACTATGCTGCATCTAGATATAAAATCAATCAAAAGAGATGGCTAAACTGTCAAATTAACCACCAGAGGGAGTTATGGCAATACAACAAAAAACCACTTAATTGACAAAGCAAAAATAAAATTAAGTGCTGTAGATACAGAGATATGAATTTCGAGCAAAGCATCTTCCCTTTTCCTCTGCACCAATCCTTCCAAGCCTGTAGATAACAGCAGGACAGCCGTCCTGACCCACCACCTGTAGTCTACAGTACAAGTTTGCAGAGATAAGGTATCTGCACAGCCACAGAGGCTGTGCTAGTCTGCAAATAAAGCCCTGCAAGTGTAAATCTAGGTAATCAGGATGCCAGCATCACATTAAACTCTGGGACTCTCTCTTTAGTGACCCTTTTAGCAAGGGATCTTCATCACAAACATGCCAAAGAAGCTGCTGATGCCACCAGGAACATGCTGTGTTTAGCAGCTCCTTGCTCTGGTACCATGCACTTCATCTGCCTGACCCTTCATCCTCATCTGGAGCCACAGCCACCCTCTTCTTCCTCACACTCCTGATTTAACATCACAAAGGGATTCTCTGAACCATGCTCAGCACAGTAGAAACCCGATTAGAGGCATCTGGACACTGCTGTGATAGGGCTGCTAAGTAATTAGCGAAGGGGATAGAGGACAAATGAGAGGAAACATGGGTTTCCCCACCACCATATCTATGAAAGGACACTCAATAGTCCATGTACAGTGCTCGTCTATAATATCTACCCCAGAATAGCTGCTGGTCTGGAGTATAAAGACAAGGTTAGCCACTGTCCTCAGGAGAGGAAAAAAAAAGGGGGGGAATCTTATTAGATGCAATTAGAAAAAGCTGGACTGAGCTTGAAGGAGGGTGGTCTGCAGGACTATTCTACGTCTCAGATAGTGAAAAGCATAGAAAAAAACATAGATGACATTTTGGTTGCTTATTTCCATTCCTAGAGGAAAAGCAAATGTATTCTAATAGCAATTAAAGAAACACATTTTTCATGTATTTATTTATTTCAGTTTGAATAATAAAAAGGGCACAGATACTGGGCTGGAAGCTGGCCATGGGTAACCCTTCTCAGGAAACACCATCCTTGCTAAATAAATAAACCCAAAGCAATCCTGCTTGAGGCAGGGTGTTGGGGGACAAACACAGACACCCGCCTGCAAGCCACTCTGAACAGGTACGGTGGGCAGTGAAGTGAGCGGGAAGGATGGGCGAGTGGCTCCCAAAGGACATGAGCTGCTTCAGGGGGATCCGGCCACTGCAAGGCTGGTGGGGGGACAGGCTGAGCCAGGGTTTGCGGCAGGGTGGCCAGTGAGGATAGCCCCAGGGGCCTCTGTTAACTGCAAGAAGTGCTCCTCTCATTCAGAGCTAGACTCATTAAAATTGCCATCAATGCCCTTGCAAAGCAAGCACGGCTGCAAAACACCACCCAACAATCTTCAATGGAGCTGCCGATTCACATCAAGCTGATGGGGTTTGATAGGTTTGCAGAACATTTTCCCAGGTCAAAAGGCAATCGCTCATCAAAACAATTGAGCGCCTCTAC
Source organism: Calonectris borealis (assembly GCF_964195595.1). Taxonomy (NCBI): domain Eukaryota; kingdom Metazoa; phylum Chordata; class Aves; order Procellariiformes; family Procellariidae; genus Calonectris; species Calonectris borealis. The sequence continues at coordinate 11,496,194 of NC_134321.1, read as the reverse complement.
AACTCCACAGGTCAGACATTTGCTGGAGATGGGGCATAAGCAGGGTCAGGTCCTCGCTGCGCCTGCCTGGAGCTGGCAGGAGGGAACCAGCAGAAAGGACACTCCAACCCGGCTCCCATGCCCCCCACGAATGCCCTCGTCCCAGAGGGGAGCGCATGTCTCCCGTCTTAGCGGTTCAAGTCCTAACACACTGTGAAGCCTCCCAATTTCAGTTTGCACTGGAATGAACAGTCCTAAACCTCCTCCTCCCCCCGCATGGCAATTCTGTTTTCAAGCCACAGAAAAAAAAAAATTATTCCAGCATTCCTGATATAAAATATCAAGATAAAGATATAAATCAAAGGAAAATTCTTAATCCAAAGGATGTATAATTTCATACCACAGCTATTACAACTGTATCTTCCAACCTTGTTCTTCCACCTAAAATTCTGGGACAAACAAAACCTCAACTGTTGCTTTCAGGTCCTTCCCAGGAAGGAGAGCATTCGGAGCCTCCTGGGTTTAGCGGCTGCCCACTTGCCTGTTTAAATTCATTTTGCAAGGACAATACTGAGAAGAGAGAAAGGGAGATGTAGGATGGCAGGGAAGGAAGAAGAAACAAATGTAATCATGCACATGGTGGCACCGCACCAAACCTTTGCCCAGCACAGAGATATTTTGCAGTTACTTAGCATAACAAATCAAAACAAACAACAACATACCCTCCAGGTAAAATCTAGAAGAAACACTCTCATCTCCAAATGTCATCAGCTGAAAGAGTATTTGCATCCCTATTCTGTATCTTTATCAGCAAAACGACCTTAAATCAAATTAAAAAGACCTCTTGCCCTACCATAGTAGTGCAGGGAATTAAAAGAAACGCTGCGCTGTTTCATGTGCCCCCTGATGTTCTTTGATGCGCTCATTAGTGACAGAGCCATTCTCATTTCAGAAGAAGCTTTTCCAAAGAGAAAATGACTCTCACGTGGGATTGCAAAGAGCAGGGTTTGTTTTCTTTAGGACCTGCCTCACTTAGGGACAGGCTCTGGTAGCACGTAAGCCTTGACAGCATCTCACTGCCTCTCCTGCTTCAGTGGCAAGCAGCATTAGCCCCATTTTACAGGGAGGCCAGAGGCACAGGCATAATACAGTAGATTGGCAGCAGGATGAGGAATCAGGCTTGCCTCTGACTCGTCTTACACCTCCTTAACAAAACTTCAGTTTCCTCTCAGCCACTGCGATGCAGTAGGCACAAGGGATTTTTGCACTGTGCTTTTTGGAGGTCCAGCCTAACAGCAGCTGTTGGGAAAGCACAAGTGTACACCTCCACTGCGAAGAAAGCAACGGGGCTCAGCGGTCCTCACTGACAGGAGGTGGGGTGGACTTCCCCTCCACGGGCTAGAGGGAGGCCCCTTTACCTTATCTTTAATCCCTACCTTGGGACAAGGAGGTCTGAGCTCTACAGCTGCTTGTCCCCCCAGGGACTGTGGAAAGACCCCAGCTCTTCGCTTCCAGTGTAGACATCTGAATTTGGACAAGCCAAACTCCATTCAGTATCAAAAAACTGATGTCTTGCACTGGGGTGTCTCCATGGTCCAGCAACCCACCTCAGAGGCAAGGAAGCTGCCTGTTCTGCCTGCAGCCCTTTCAGTTGATTGTCCCTGGCCGTGCTGCCTCATTACCCATCTCCACCTCTCCTAGCCCCCTACCATACCACCCTACCTTCCCCAAGCAGCAGGTGCCTAGCCTGTCCTGCACCAGTCCCATATGTCTGACACTGCTTCCCTTGTAATTCTCACACCTCCTCCAAACAACAAATACAAAGATACTTAAATCATCCTCAAATCCCTGTTGCAGGGGAGCAATGCAATATTAACAAGGCAGTGCCAGCAGCAGCAAGAACACTTTTATCCAGCAGTGCCGTCAAAACCAGCACAAGGCTTTCCCTGAAAGCTATGAGCAATCCATTTTCTTGAAGGACCCAGCCTGTCTCTGGGGATTTGCAGAGGAGAGGCTTCTGCATACCTTGTGTTTCTGAAGTCTAACATGGAGATGGGGCTGTTCGTCTCTAAGCCCCTGGGGACACATCAAACTCTTGACACCACAGGGTGCGACACATTTAAAGCAATCTGGTATCTTACGCTCCACCATCTGAATTACAATACTGCCTTCCAGGCTGAGACTCAGCAAAGACCTCTTCCACACCTTCTGCTGCCGCTCCTCTGCTCCTCTTGGTAACAAACATGACTTAGTAGTAGCTTGGGACCACCTTTACTGCCCTGCAATAAGAAACTAATCTCTTACTTGCAATCTACTCGTAACCTTCAAAGTCCACTGTAGCTTATGTCAAGGATGTCTGATAGCAGTAACTGCCCTTGGTAAATCAAATGGTCTCAAGACTTTTCCAGGCAACATCATTTTTAGCAGCCACCCGTATTTTGGATTTTTTGGAAGGCTCCAACTCTTTGTTGGAGTTGTTTCACGTGGCTACTCAACTATGCATCTTCAGGCCATTTTTGGATATTTGTGTTCAAAGTAGCGAAGTACAAAATAAGCTCTGATTAACACAGTAATTGTTGGAAATCCTGGTGTCTCGAGCACACCAGCTGCTCCCAAAGCAACAGAGAGAAACGGGAATGTATTTCCATCTGTGGGGGAGGTGTGAGTGGGCTTCAGAGTGAGCAACCCATGCACTTACAAAACCGTCCATGAAGGAACTCAGCTCAGAGATGAAGGATAGCCCAGTGGTCAGAAAATTTGGGTTTAAATCTCTCCCCAACATTTAACATGACTGGACATAAATCACCACCGGCCTTTATCTGCAAAAGCGAAACAACTCCTTCCATCCATGAAAGCTGCACATGGCAGGACATTGCACGGTTTTAAAGGTCAAACCAGACAGTGATGGAGACCATCAGGTGGATGGACAGATAGACCGATCATTTGATTGCTCTGGGGGAAAAGCACCAGGCACCACCTTCACCCATAAAAACGGCTTAAGCAACAAGCACCTGGATGCATTACATCACCTGAATGGCAGGTCAGAGCCAGAAACCTGTGAACACAGCAAACCTTGGGTACCTTTCCAGGAAAATTCAGTTTGCAAAATATATCTGAGGAAGGCTGGCAGTTTCACCAGAAAACTTTCCACAGGTGCTGGTTTGCATGTTTCTTAGGGTTTTGCTCTAACCAGATTTGCATCATGTTTTTATTTGTTTCCTAAAACTCTTCTTGCAGACAAACAGTGTAAGTGGATGCACCTGAGGAAAATATAGCTTAAGAGTCCACAACACTGGTGTTTTCAGTTTAATCCCCACATGCATCCACACCCCAAATCCAAGCTGGCCAAAGCACAGGGGGAGAAAAAAAAAATACTATGCCATCCATGGCACCATTCACAGTTTGGATCTGCAGACTAAAGAAGCCACAGAGAAAATAAGACTGTAATTAACTAACGGGATTAATTCTGAGACAGTGCAGTCTCTTTAGCAGAAATAAGCAGGGGGGGAAACAACCAAGAGATCACTGGCTAAAAGCTAGCAAAAAACATTTGCCATGGACAATTCTGCCCATCAAAGGCACATACAAATCAATGAACTGTTGATCCATCACCTTAGTTTTCACAATTACTTCTTACAATGCATTCAGCTTCTTGCTTCAAAGCACCCTCAGAGCTAGAGCTCCCACTCCGAGCAATCATCTCCTGTTCAAAGTAATCAGATTTGTAGAGGACTTGGAGTTTGTCTGCTTCGTTTTTAATGATGTGCATCACTGTTCAGACAGATTATAAACCAGTTTCACCATTATCAATCATAACAGTGAGTTATTCAGCCCAGCAAAGAAACATCAGACTCTTTTGTTTAGTTTTGCTACACTTGAAGGAAAAAGCCACTGAAGTGTTCTCAAGCAGCACTTGACAGAGGGAGGGATAAATTAAACTGTAAATAGAAATGGAAATGCAAGAGCAGAATCGTCAGTCACTGCGGCTTGTACAGAGGTTTATCAGTCAGCCTCAAGTTGGGAGAAGCCAGTGGCTGAATCAGACAACCGTTTCAGCTAATAGCAAAGGAGTCGTGCAAATAGCAGGGGAACGGGGCACAGCATGAGCCGTCTCACTATCTCCTATCACTAGAAAGCTTCAGCAGGAAAAGTTTTGATCTAAAAAAAGGGATACTTGCAAGAAGGAGAAACCAAACCAGCAAAAAGGCAGACATCCCAACTTGAATTGCCCAGGGCTCCCAGATTAGCTGGTTGCCACTGACTTTCTGCCATGCCCTTCTAGAAAGGTAGGGGAAATTATTCCACGCCTCAGCTCAAATCCTGCCTGTGAAATTGAGGCCCCTGTGAGCACCAGCGCCTGGCTCACCACCATGCCAGGACAGGAATTATTTCAAGAGAGTAATAAAAACTCCTTTCCTTGCTGCCAACTGGTCAGCCAGCAGCTCACCCCACCACAGGTCTTTCATGTTGCCCTGATGCTCACTGAGCCACTGTGGGATCCAAATGTCTTCTCAAAACATCATGGGGAGGTCAACCCCACAGACCTTAGCCCGCAAGGTGCAAAATATATCTGCTGCCCATCTATCACTTATGTCAGTTCAGCAAATGATGTCTCTGTATCGCACCTTTGCCCTAGCCCATGCCATCGATTCCCCGCTCACTTGGGGTCTTGTCTTCGTGACTCACTCGAGCAACAGCAGCGTGAAACAGCATCGTACTCGCACACAAACTGCTGCAAATCTCCCCCTCCTCAGACATGCACGCCTTTGGCTTCCTCTCTGCAGAAGCACCAGCCCTTCCTTAAAGCCTCTCCTGACCTCTAAATGACTCTGTGTCTTGCCAGGAGCTTCAGTTATACTTAGCAATGCTCTTTATTTCGTGCTCTGCACCTAAACCCAGCACCACTCCCTGCAACTCAACAGCTGCCAAATTGCCCCTGCAGCTGCATGTGAATGCTCCTGCAGAGCAGCTCTCACACCCATCCTGCATTTCGTACAAGGTGCCAAGTGTTTGGGAATAGCAGACAATGAATCATAATATATTTATGATAATGTTACAAAGCTTAAAAGATTATCTCTGTGTCACATTCTTGACTTACAGAGTATCAGGTTGGTTTTTAAATGTGAATCGAGACAGTATACAACCCAAACTCACTTCTAAGCTTTAATGCATGTTCCCTGGAAGGCCAAAGCACTGGTAACTGTGAGGTACAGTACAGGGCAAAAATAAAGAGAGGAAAAGCCATGAAATACAGCCCCCCTGGAGCTCAATTACTTCTGACTCATCCTCCCAAACGAGTTCTTTGTCTCCATAAATCAGAGGGAACAGAAACACTCGCACTGCTGAGAGAGGGTAATTATTTTTGCACAGTGTGAGGGGAAAACACACATGCTAATAGTGCCAGCTCATGAGACTGTGCTGGTGTCGACAGCGAGAAAAACATGCTTTTAAGAACACAGAGGGGCCCCTGCAGCCTGTATGACAGCACTGAGTCCACCCGTGCGCTCGGGGCTGCAGAAAGGCATGGGAGCAATCTAGTCTGCAATCTAGGAGCCATGGGAGGACAGGGAGCATGGGGACCTCCACAGGAACAAGGTAGCTCAAACCTCCTTGTTAACATTCATCAGGGTTCATCACGCTCACTTCCACCTGCCTGCACCAGGAGAGACTTGAGTTTGGTTGCTCATCAGGGAATTAGTGGAGCATCCTGAAAAAAAGGCACAATTTCATATGTCATGCATTTTTCCAGGGCTTTTCCTACAAAGCAGAGAACTTAAGAAAATCCAGGACGTTTGTGACCTTTTTAAGGTATGTAGGTTTCGATTTAGGAAATACTGCTGGTCCAACAAGCAGCAGAGAAGAGAGAACATGATTTTACTTCTGCAGATGCCCTATCAAGCATGCAAGAGCATATTGTTAAATACCACCTTCTGCAGTATCACCATACGTCACCAGGCCAGTGCGTTATTACATGATATTGCAAATCTTACGTGCCTGAACTCTTCTATCCTGGATTTATTCATTCTCAGATTTAGAGAGAATTTGATTGACTAGTAACTATCAGCTTTTTTTTCCATCACAATTTTATTAGAACAGCCTTTCAACAATTAAAAGGAAAGTTTTTCTGGTTTACAAATTTGGTCTGATAAAGAAACTTATATTGTGGTTTTCTCAGAGAGCAGAAGTCAACTTTCCTTGGGAGTATTGCAACCACAATGTTCCCACCTGCTACCCCAGCTACTCCTTGGGAAAGCTCTTCTCTCTGGCTAACAGCAGGACCTCACAGGAGCTAATAAATGAGAAAAAAAGAATAGGGAGAGCGATGTGTGCATTTCTAATGGACACTGATATTTGAGATCATCCAAAATTTCAAGGCCAAAAAAATGGAGGCAAGCAAACAACCAAAGAGAAGTGGTAGATCCAAGTCTGAATAAGGGTCATGCATTTAAAAGCAATTTAGGATCTAAACAAAGGGCTGATGTTCTGCAAAAAGCATCACAAAAGCACCATTCAGGTCCTCTTGCCCTCCCCTTACACATCACCAAAGTAATTTTGGGGGGAAAGGGAGTTAACAGCAGTAAGAAAAGGGGTATATCCAAAGAGCTTCAGCCTAATGGGAGAGCGATCGCAGCCTCAGCCTTGTACAAAGCCAGATGCACTGAACATCCGTTCGGTCTGATGTTTAGGTGAGCAGACAAACTCTGCTCATTGAAACACTAATTTACACTAAGACGTGTAGATAAGACGCTTAGGGACATGGTTTAGTGGGCATGGCAGTGTTGGGTTGACGGTTGGACTCGATTTTAGACGTCTTTTCCAACCTTAATGATTCTATGATTCTATTTTCAGGGCAGCCGTATGTCCTTAGCACATACAAGAATCAATGCAGATGTCTCTACCATGCCCAAATGCCAACAAAACACCAGGTGGGATTTTCTAAATAAGACTTGGCATCTACCTGGCCAGTTTTGACCCAACCCAACTCTATTTGATCCTCACAGTCAAGACCCCAATCCATGGTAGAGACAACAGACCTGCTCCTGGGGCACCTAATGAAGAGCATTTATGTTGGCCACAGCCCCACAGTGTGCGCCCCTCATGCCAAAGCCAGCCCTCCAGTAAGAGGGCCCTCAATCTACCCACACAGATGTTAGGCGGCACCAAGAGACACGACAGCATATGGTCACATTAATAATTACACAGCCAGGTGAAAGGAAGACTTCCATAGTAATCACATGGAGTTAGAAGGTCAGAGACTGAGCAGCAGACAAAATAGTAGTGTGCACGGGGTGTAGCCTAGTAACACAAAACTACAGTAGCAACCTCAGGGATAATTCATGAAATGCAGCCAATTATATCAGAAATAAAAGAGACTTCAAAAAAAGCCCTGACATGGTCTGCAGCCCTATTGCTGGCAGACACTCAGATCCCAGAAACATTTCATTCTGACAAGGTAACACTTGCCCTAAGCAAGGGGAAAGATTCCAGCTTGATTCAACCACTAAGATCTTCAAGATATCTGTCCACTTAGAAAATGAAATTAATTTGAAGATTGCTCCCCCTTCCAGAGCTTCCTTTAACCTTTATCTTTTTATTAACAGAGATAAAACCCAGATACACTTCCAAGAACAGGATCTCATCAGCTTTGCTTCTTCAGGGCCAGCATGCCGTGACATGGGTGGTAATGAGAAACAAAGCCCGTGGAGTCCACTGCTTCCCAGCCCTGCTCTGAACAGGTCTCAAAGTTAATGGGGACAGAGCTCAGCATCACATTTACTCCCACAATAAGGCAGGTCTGTGAGACACCCAGGTCTCCCAGGGCACGCTCCTCCTAAGATCTAGGTGCTCCACTGGGCTGAAGTCCCATCAGCCTCAAACCAAGCCAAAGGAATGGCACGTGTTGCCAAAGGACCAGTTTGCACCTATGCCACGATGGCAGGACAGCCACAGGCTGAATGGTGGCATTGCAATTTCAGTAAACGTCAGCTAGGAAACAGCATGAATTACCATCCTACACAAATAATATCAATTTGTCTCCACTTGTGCACTCTCCCTTTTCTCTCAGCAACACCCCATTCTCCCTGGACACCTCTCTGCCAATCCACCACTCAATTAACCTTTCATTAAAGGCTTCCTAGACATTTACACAAAGGCCACAGCACCCATGATTAGTACTTTATTTCACATGCATTGCTACAACTTCACATCCTGGTCTACACTCCCCCTTGGAAGCACAACTTGCAGTCTCACCCTTCACCTGGTGCCCCTCAGTACCAGGATGGAGGTGGACCACCAGAAATCACTCCCTACTTACCTTCACTGTCTCCTACTGTTTTTACAGACTACTGCAATATTTCACCTTAGCCATCTCTTTCTCAGGCCAAGTAATCCTGGTCTTCTTGAAAACTCCTGGTACAAAAACTACCCCGTATCTCCAATTTTAACCCTGCTCTCAAGCCTCTTTCCAGTTTTCCTGGTTTGTTCCAGAGCCAGGAGATAGAGAGCAGCGGGCTTACACAGCTGCATCATGTTTTCTTCCCACTGCCTTTGCTAATAACTCCTAATGTTCAATTTGTTTTTGATCACTGCTGAGTACTGAGCCAATACTGCCACACAGCTCTACATTATAACCCAGGACCCTCAAGCTCCCCGAGCCTGTTGGCATCTCACAGCTCATCGCCTTGTGTACATGCAGAATTCCTTTTATGTGCGTCACTTCGCATTTTCCTACCCTGAAATTCATCTGTCATTTTAGCATCCCATCACTCTGTTTCAGAACATCCTTCTGCATGTCTTCACACTTTGCCTGTCTTTACTACCCCAAATAGTTTGCTGTGCTGCCAAAACTCATTTCTTTGCTTTTTTTGTTCCTTTTTAAAGTCCCTGATGCATATAAGGATCCAAGGTCTCAGCATGAGACCTTGCAGTATTCTGCTGGCAACTTCCGTCCACCAGGAAAACTCATTTACTTCCACTCTCTGTTCATCTCCTTTTAACCAACTATTTTTTAAAGTAAAAACCCTCCCCCTCTTTTTCCACAGCTGCTTCATTTCCTTAAACATCTTCTGTGAGGAACCTTGATAAATGTTTTTGAAAAATCCAAGCAGACTTTATCAACATGCTTGTTAACTCCTTCAAAGCAGCATTTTCCCCATGCCTTCCCATGTGTGTTTGCAGCTGTCTTTTCACTTGAAAGCAAATTCTGAGTTTCATGGAATGCTATTGAGGGCAAAGCTTTTCTAGCTTCAGGCGTTTAAAAAATTCATGCAAAAGGTAAAATTATGTCCCAAAGTGCCTCTTTTGTCATCTCACAAACACCTCCTGAACCCGTCTTCCCTTTAAGTAAGACAAAAAAAATCCCTGCCCAAACATAACTATCAATACTAATGCAAACCTTTTATCTCATGTCTCTTTCCTTCACCGCCTCAGAGAGTACAGGCTAGCCTCAGTCTAGGTTTAACTAAGGCTGGTGAATGTCTTATTGCAAATATTTATTTGGGCACTGACCCCTGAAACAAATCCAATTCATCCAGTTGCTGATTCACACAGCATTTCAGCTCCTAAATACACAGATCCCTTTCTGCAGAGGCCTCGCACTACCTCCCGTCTCTCGCTGAGCTTTTCAAACCCCCTTTATCACACTTCTCTTCACAAAGCTGTAATCGATTTGCATTTGCGGGCTAGGGTTTTCCAAGTATCCCAAGGGAGCTAAATGATTTACTGATTTAGGTATGCAATTTCCATGGAGCCCACTGGAAATCCCAAACTTCGCGTTAACATTCACTTCTTCAGCATGGCCAGTGAAGGTCCTGCTTGCAGGCACCGTTAGCAAGCTGATCTTGATGGGCAAAATAAATGCGTCAAGCAGAAGATACCACTTGCGTTATTCGGCATTACAGACCTATGCCTTCCAGTTTGGGTACTGTGCCTTTTAACTCCACAACATTCTATATTTCCCAGTGGTTTTGCCAGTTTCACCCCAATCCAAGACCACACGCAGGTCAGTACACCCCTGAAACCCCCCTTTGGGCTCAGCTCTTGGAGATGCACTACCAGTTCTGCAGATGTCTGATGAGGTGCCTCCTCTACCACTTGGTAGGACAAAGCAGTTTAGGATTATTCCTGTGCCATCAACCATCGGAGAACATGCACCACAGCAAGCTATAAAAAAGGAGGACAGCAGTGGAGGTGGATAGAGAAGGAACTGTAGGAGAGGAGCAACGAAACCATAGGAAAAACCCATTGCTGAGGGCACAGCCCTAGGACAAAGTCCAGCAGGGAGAGGGAGGAAAAGAGCCAAAGCTTTCCTACGCCTAACAGAGCTGTGGTAGCTCACCAGGATGGCCACATACAGCGAGCTGATGTTTCTGCTGCTCCTACGGAAAGGCCCATTGGTGCCACACACCACAGAACTGGCATTCCACATCCAGGGAAAAGGCACTTGAAGCTCTGTGCATGCCCTGAATCCCACCTTACTTAAATGCAAATGATGCTTGAACAGTTTTTAAATGTGAGCAAATTTCTGTCGATACAAAATGCTGGCCACTTAGTTTCTGTTTGTTTTCCTTCTTGCCCATGTATCCCTTACAATTATTGTACAGTCAGACCTTTCTGTAGAAATTACCATTTTTCCCTGGAGTCACATAAAAGCATGAACTTAAGCTCTATTCCAGAACAATTTGCAAGAAAACATTGAACTATGAGATACACGGTAGGGACAAAATCTTTTCAGAAATGTTTACAATGCAGGGCAGGCACCTTTGTGTTAAAAACACATATAAAACTGAGAAAGTGGAAACACACTTCTGTAGTGTAAACACAGAACAGAAATGTGTGGTTTGGTGGCTTAGATCTGAGAACAGGGCAGTAGTCCTTAGATAAATCTATACATCAAAGACCCATCAAGCACATCCTCCAACATGCATCCAAGCATCCAGAGTATCCACAGCTGGACCCCATGAGCTATGTCATTTTTGTTGCTCTCAAAGAGCGACCCAAAACCAAGGACTTCGGAGAGGGCTCCAAATGTGGGCTGTGCTGTTGCCAAAGGGCTACAAGAGATCTCAGCAGACATCCCCCCTCTAGGGCAATGGGGTGCTTCCAAAATTTCTGCACCGTCAAACAACTGGTAACTCAACGTTTCTCATGTCCAACCATACATTTCTCAAGGAGCAGGCATCTCAACGTCCATTTCATAAATGAAAATTTAACAATGGCAGTATTGCTGCGTGGATTATTTTCCATGACCTTCTGGACCACCGATGGTCTGTAGATCATAACTTGGTAATCGCTGGTCTATGGGAAGTTGTTACAGCAAATAAACACGAGGGTTATGTAATATCACCCTTTATTGCCTCCCTCGGGGAAGATAACACAGAGGAGGAAATGCGTCTTCCAGTATTGACAGATTTCTTTACCAAACTTCTATCTTTGACAATTTCCCACTTGGTATGCTGCCACAAATGCGGTATTGAATGATTACAGCGCTCCCCCTGCTTTTCTCCTCCCCCCTTCAACTAATCGCATGAGCTCTAAAAGCAAACATAAAATCTGCGTTTTCAGCAAAGTTGTCCTAAATATGCCCTTCGGACTTTGCTCTCACTGAGGCGTTACGATAATTTGCATGTCCACATTCAGTATGTGACAGCACGCCTGCAGCCCTGCAATTCCGAACATTCAGACTTCTGTGCTAGGTGCTTTGCAACCACCAACAGCGGCACCATGAGGATGGCAGAAAATTTCAAGCAGAGCAAAACCTGTACGTGTGTGTCAACAAAGTGAGAGCTTGAGACTTCACACACACATTAGAAAGGAAAAGCAAAGAGTCTCATCACAACCTCTCATCCAAATATATTCTTTGAAATTCACTTCTGATGCATGACCTTTAGCGTAGAAAGCACTTTGCCCCCCTCCCCCCCCTTCTATTTTTAATATCATCACTTTCAGGAAGCTGATGTATTTCACATGCTTTCATCAAGAACAACAAAAAAAATGCAAAATGAAAAAATTTTAAAATATAGATGGCATAATGTTGACATTTGATGTTGGTATTTAGCCATAATGTCAACTTCGCTAACTTCACGATTTGTCAGCAATGATCAAACACAGGGATCTTTCTACATTAGGAAGAAGTAAATAACATGATTCAAAGAGACTTTAAGAGTGTACAAATACACATAGCTCTCTAAGACTAAGAGGAGGGGGGACCTTACCTCCTACCAGTGTCTGCAAAGCTTTGGGATGAAAATAGATAAAAGGCATGCAAAGTGCGGTAATTAAGTCTCAGATAAGGGCTGTAAAGACCTCACTCATATGGCTTCTGGAACCAGTGTTACATCTCTCTTATCAGTACAAAAAGCCCACTAGCTCTGTATCAAGGGTGAAAGTACACCTGAACTTCCTTCCCCAAAAAGTGACAATTCTAGCACTTCCCGCAAGAAGTGATGCTTCCCAGGCTGTAAATGCAGATTACAATCAATGGAGCTGATGGCAATTGAGGGAAAGAGGGGCAGTTCATCTCCCAGCCCATGAAATTGCAGACTGCCATCAGAAGCTATTTCCTTCAATTCAGAATATTCCCTCCCTTTTTCCCCCTTTAACAACGGGCCCAGAAAAAGCCAGAGACATCTGTCAAACCCAGATGGCTCACTTGGAAAATGACTGCACGTCTGTTTATAAGGAAAGCGATAGAGTCAACACAGAAGGGTTGGATATTTATGTACATTGGAAGCTGCTCATCTCTGCAATGGCAACTTGAACTCACTCCCAGCTCCACTGCAGGCGGGACCAGAGAGCTGCTGCTCCACTGAGGGACCTCATTTGCCATTCGCAATGGGCCATGTTCAGGGAAAGTGAAACCATGTGGTTGAACTGCTCCCCCCTGCATTGCCGAGGTCTTGCAACCCTCTAGCCGGGAAATTCCCTTCAGGAAAAGGATATCCAGAGGAATATTCAATGACTCTGCATGCAGAAGCAGCAGACTACAGGTCCTGGGTTCAGCTGTAAATAAAATGTAATTCTGCCCTTTAAAAGAAAAGAGGGAGAGATAAAAAGGAAACGTAACTCCATACTGAAAAGAGTATTTTCCAGAGGATTAAGCTATTGTGCTATTTGCTCTTGTCTATTTTAGCTGCTGCTCAAGATGTTAACCTCACTACTCCCAATGAAGCAGTGAAAATTATCATGCTGCCAATGGGATTTGCAGCTGAGAAAAAATGTGTATTAAGGAAGGAGCGAGGAGTACTGCTATGAATGACCACTTCCAGTTCCCAGCAGCACGCTAAAACCAGCAATAATATATTGTACCTGCAACATGGCACTTCAGGCTGGGTGGGTAGGCAGACACACACAGGGATAATACATTTGCCAAACTACAAACCCCCCAGAGGGCAGAGCACAGCTGTTGCAGCTGTGGTGCCACCCTTACAAAATAAAATTGGCATGAGGACACCTCCTTTTCGCCAAGAACTTCATTTTTACCAGCAGATGCTACCAAAAGCAACGCTATGACAACAAAACCACCCGGAGGAGAAGCTCAAAGCCGTTAGCGTGTCCTTGTATGTCCTAAGTTACTTTTCTTCCAACCAAAACTTGTTCAGTTCGCTGGAAAATGGAGAAGAGAATCAAATGCTTCATCTGATCCCAGGGGGACTCTGATCACAACAGTGCAGTATAGACACTCTCATCGTGTGCTGGCTGCAGGCACCATGCAGTCAGGAAAAGTGCCTGGTGTTCAAGAAGGCAAATGAAGGGGATCCGAGCCGAACGCAGCACGCAGCCCTAATGGCCTTTCAAAAGCCCTCACACTGTCAGCCAGCAACACCAAGTAACCACACTCACAACTCCATTGCAAATTAAGTGAATTTAGCACTTGCAAAAGGTGCCACCCTGACAGAGTTCAAAAACTGAAACAGCTTGCTTAAGGACAGAGAAATACAGCAAATACCGGGGTTTTTTTCCCATCCATTTGCTGTCTGTGCTGGGGATTGCTAAGGGAGCATGCAAGACACTGCCACTATAAAAAAAAGAAGTATATTACAATATCCTCTTCCCCCCTTAACCTTGCCAAAGAAACAGGTCCTACTATACTTCCAGAAATTTGTCTGCTTTGGAACAAGAGCATCAACCCAGCAGAGCAATCGCTGGAATTACCTGTTGGGTGCCTGTTCCGACGTTCATCCTTCTGCAGTACCAGGACAAAGGATTGAGTTGCTAATAACACGAGACGAACATTTCAAAGCATGCTGCAACAGAGGCTATTCCTTCTGGCCACTCTGCTTCTGCACTGGGGTACAGTAGCTGTGGCACAGGCAGTCGCTCTGCACCTCTGTCCCAGCTGCAGTCACCTATGACAGGAGGGACCCACCATGCGAGTCACCCACACCATGGTCACCAAGAAAGAACACTGCAGAGACCCCTCTTCTCTCCCAGCACCAAGTTACTCCCAGATCCCCTAGCACAAGGTCCCCAAAGCCACCAACAAGCTGAGCCCACAGAGTTCAGATCCTGGACATTAACTTCTCTGAGGTCCAAGGAGCTCAGACCAGGAGCTGAGGTCCAAGGAGCAGGGTTAGGTCAAGTCCAACTCAAAGAAACATTTATTTTCTAGGTAAACTAAAGATTCACTGTTCAGAATTCCATTAAACTCAGAAGATAAGAATTCCATTAGCTAATCTAATTTAACCTGATCTGTTTGAATTTTATTAGATGTGGCTGCACTGGAGACAGTAATGAGACTCTAGTACGTTGGGATCCTGACTGCTTCTAACTCAATCTCCCAACATGATGCGGACAGCTGTAATTGTGCTAATTAGCTGCAGAACCTGTGATGTACTTCAGCTGAGCTCGGGGTGAAGAGCAAAAGATTAAAACTAAGCCAAATGAATGAGAAAGCACCAGTGTACTTGCATACAGTTTACAGGACGGGAATAACACACACCCTGTGCGTGCAGATGTCTTCTCTTGACCCGGATGGGGGAGGGTTTTGCATAGGAACAAAGCATCCCTGGGTAAGATCAGTTAATTAGTTTGATAAATTAAAGGATGAGACTGAACATAAAAAAGAGTTTTCTTATTTAAATAACCCCCCTACAAGTTCCACCAGCCATTGGAAGTTACACACCAAAGCTATTTTGGAAAACAATCAGAGCATTGTTATTTCTAAAGTTAGCTTTTAGAAAATATAGAGAAATCATTGCTCTTAAATTTGTCAGCACTCCCATGGAGATCAAGAGGATGCTGGTTTGAATAAGCAGCTAGACAGCCTGGATGGCAGCGTTCAGTCCCAATTCCCGCTCAGGGGAGACGAAGGGCCCATGCTGCTCTCTGCTTACGCTGCAGGTGCACAAATCGGGTTCAAGCTCTTGATCAGGGCATGCGTCATTTTAGATTTTTGTGTCAAAAAGAACCTTTGAACTTCAGTGCTACAAAGACAGCCTGCAAAATATGTGACGTTTATTGCTGTGCCCATAAACGCAGTTGTACTGGAACAGGAGAAGCACAGGCAAACCATGGAGAGTATTCAAGCTGCCAACTCTCGCACATCTAAGGAGGGCTGGCTCAAAAGCCACAGCGCATCTGACCTGCTTCAGGAAGGGATGAGGGTCCTCCAGCCAACAAGACAAAAACCAAGATTTACAGTGGCAACACTAAGACTTGTCTTTGGATACAATGCTTTTTTTTTTTTTGCCAATCTACAGCAATTTGGGAAGAGGATGGGATGTTATGAAATTGGCTGGACTCTGCCAAAGGACAAGTTCTAAGGCCAGAATCAGGCCACTTTCCCACTGATATATGTATTTGCAAGATACATGCAACAGCCCTTTCACCCTCTGCACCTTGGCTGCCTTTCCCGGTCTCCCGCATCTCCTTGGGGAAGCCCACCAGGACTGCCCACAGAGCCTCCCCAACCCCACTGAGGCCCAAGCCATTAATTCAGGCAAAGTTTTATGGGGCACAGTGACACCTGCAGCACAAACAGACATCTCTGAAGGATTCAGCCATCCCAGCCAGCCTCTTTGCTTGTCTGCAGAGGGTGCAAGTAATTACAGAAGCTTTAATGACCCAAGGCAAAGCCAGAGCATTGCAATGCTTTTCCAGCACAAGCCCTTGTACTCTACCTTTGCTGCAGCTCCCATCAAGCCCCCAGTAAGCCCACGAGTAGCCCATTGCAATGAGCTCATCAGGAAGACACACAGGTACAAATCACCCCAGCATGCTCCTGCCTTGATTAACACCTCCTTTGGAGCCTGCAGCTAGAGCTCAGAAAGCTGTGCAAGAGCGTGTTTCACTGTGAAAGAGCAGGATTTAGGCAGGGAGAAGTTTTGTAACCTTCTCCTGGCCTCTCCCCTCTCCCACAGCCCCCTGCCACTCAGAGCAGCCTGCAGGACACAGAGAGGACTTAAGAGAAGCATCTGAAGCCTTTGAGAAATACAACTCATGCAATTTAGAAACACTAAATGCACCCAAACGGTGTGGGGAAGATCTTATTTATAGCTGGGAAAAAACCTGGGTAGAATTAATCCTGATCTCTCACGGAACAGTGACTCCGACTTAAATACTTGAACTGTTTGTGGTTGAACCTACTCCAGGCTTTCCTGTTCTACACAAAGTCACATTGATATTGATTTCAGAATTACTTTCAAATTACAAGTGCTAGCAATAAAATTAACTGCATGAATTTCAAGCATTACACTTCTCTTGCTATTTCAATTATCGATTAAGTACCAGAAGCATTAAGAAGCAGAAGCATTAAGCCTCGAAATGTTAACAGTGATTATTACTTTGCTACTGCAGGGTTGGGTCTGGTTGTTTGGTTTTTTTTTTTTTGGGGGGGGGGTGTTTTTGGTGTTGTCTTTTTCCCTTTTTTTAATTTTGGGAGCAGTGCTTATGCTGGATGCTTTAGGAGCCGTAGTTCAAATCCCATCACATTCAATTGTGCCTAAGTGCCTAAAAAGTAGAAACTGTTTTCAAATCATGCAAATACACTGAGTTTTGACAGCAAACAGTGGATAAACCATTGTGTTTTACTGGCCTGGCTGAAACAGCTTTATAATTAGCAATGGATGGCCTCGCTGTTTTTAGCATTCTTGTTGATCAGCTAGTATTTATCGGAAGAAGCTGCACATTACCCTCCAGAGGTTTCGGTGAAATGAGGTGTCAAGGGTTTATTCACAGAGAAGCAAATAGATTTTACAATTGGCCTGCCGTGCCAAACATATTGCTGGCCTAACTCTGTTGGCTACCCTGGACTTTCTCCAGAGGAGAGTGGCCCTGGATTTTTAACCATAAAAAGAACAAATTCGTTATCATCTGTGATACCCTGTGAACACCCATATATTTCACAAGCCGCATTAACAGAGCGAGAGCAATGGGAAAGGGCAACAGGCATGTCCCATGGAAACAGCCCAGACCCGTGACTCGAGGACTGATCAAGCTGGGTATGATATTCCCTTTGCAGGGGTGCTGCAGCTGCTTGCACTCACCTCCTGACACTGCCATTGCAAATGCCCAGCAGCTTTCGGCTCAGATGCCTGCATCTACCTAATTAACACAGCAGAGACAAAGCTCCAATGGGGAGCAATCACAGCAGTGGTTTATCCACCCTCCCCATTTATCTTTCTGGAGCAGGTTTAGAGCTACCTCAGCCAGGAAAGCCGAGATATGGATGTGCTTACCTAGAGGGTGTGCATATGTGCCTGCAGACACATGCACACACCTATGTGAGAGAATGGACGTGGTCAGCAGAGGGTTGTGTATTTGTTTATCTGCAGCAAGCTACTTAAAGTTGGAGCCATAAGGATTTGGATTTCCATGGTCTTGCTCTACTGCGCACAAGTCATGTAAAGCTCTGCTTGGCAGCTGCCTTCCCTGGCAAAGCTGGTCTCTGAAGGTTGGCCTCCATCACTCCTCTAATTTCTTGTTCCTCCTAACTAAGCTAAGCTGATAAGCTGTGCTGAACATCACTTCTCAAACCACTCAGCAAAATCTCACAGTGGGGCAGACAGTTTCAAAATTATCTCAGTGACTTAGATTTCCTTTTTCCCTTCACTTGTGCTGTTTCATTGAAAACATCATTTGCACAAAAATCAAGAGCCCATTTCTCCATGTTTGAGCACAATGCAAGTCTAACATGAACGCCAGGCTGGTCGCTGACTGCAAAAGCTACCCCACATAAGCAGCAGCAGGGAATAGGAGACACATGCAGAGCTGTATCGTGTCCCTAATGGCATACGAGCAGCTGTCGCCCCAGCACAGCAAACCCAGGCCTCTCCAAAGAGTTCAATAATACCCTTCTTGCTATATATTTGTAGGGTAAGAGATCCCAAATGCACATCAGGGCTCCAATGGACTATGCGTTGTAAAAATACACAGGGGAACTGAAGCAGTTTAAAAGAGCATCCCATCTGAAGTTAAATTACAGCTTTTGAACATGAAGCCCCTATTGCATTACTCCAGCCAGCAAACCCTCACAGCTAGTGGCCAGGATGTTTCACCAGCTAGACCTGAAGTCAGCGCACTAAGAGATGCTGCAGCTGCTAACAAGACCAGAAAGCTTTACAACTTCCTCACAGCGACGCAGTGAGACACCATGTCCCAGAAGGCGGCCACTTACAGGAAAGAAGTTGAGCGATAATACTGCAGCATGGATAAGAGGTAGTGTGCCCAGCCTCAGGCACAGAAGAGGACCTGGGCTCCCTCCTGGCTCCTGCTTCATACTTGCTCCAGGAGGGAGGAAACAGCCCATGCCAGGACCCCCCTTTCTGCACTATCTCTCAGGGTGGATGCTTTGACTCTAATCCATGAAACCTCAGCTGTTTCTTAGCGATAAATCCAGTTTGGAAAACTAGCACTTTAGAAATTAGCAACATCAGATCTTGAGGGTAAGCTGTAAATCCCCAAAGGGCAGCAGCACGCATTGCATATATGCGCAGACACATGGCAAGTATAACAAGCAACAAGCATTCATTCAAAAGGTGAGTGTTGGATCATGAGTCTGATCTGAACCTACGTTCCCCTCTTGCCTCTTTGGTTTTCACATTTTGCCTACTCCACAACCTGATCGTTTGTGCCCCAGCATTGCAATATTTCCCTCCTCCCTGAACAGTTTGACCTTTTAGCTGGAGACACAGGTACCCTGATGATTTAGCACCCAACTCCCAGCTAATTCTCAAGGAGGAGGACACCCAGCCAGGACTGGGGGGCAGGAGCAGGGGGAAGGCTGCACGCAGGGAACGAGCACCCAATGCACACACCGACCCTGTCCCTCTTCTCTGGGCATCCTTTAGTACTATCAGGGATGGGACAGCTGGGATAGATGGTCTAAGCCAGTCTGGCAAGTACCTTTTTCTTATAAGCTAAGACCATTTGCTAACTCAAGCTTAACCCAGCACACTCCAGTTCTCTGAAGTGAAGACAGCAACTGAACATGTGAACCCATGTCCAGCTGGTAAGTGAGCTACAAGACTGAAAATCAAATTTAAATCATCCCAAAGAACATTAGAGCTAGTAGGTAAGTCTACCATATAGCTAAGCCTAGCAGGGAACTTCGATTTGATTTATCTCAGGAACATTAATGCACCAATTAGCTCTTTTTCTCTGGGGAGAAGTAATCTCATAATTTACATATTTTGGTCATATAGCAGAGAGGGGAAAAATATGAAAACACATGTGAAGCATTTGGATGTACTCAACTACCAAAGATTTCATAATGACCACAATCGCAACATTAGATTAGTGTTTCCTGATACAAAGATAATTTTGTTTTAACTAGAAGCATAACAAGGAATTATAGCAGCTGTGCCTGTCATTTTTCTACTTAGCCTGTTAATGGAATTGGTCTGCTAGAACCAAATTGGTTCAAAAGATTAATTAAAAACAGGTGGTTCTGTGCAGTAACTTCTCCACACCACATTGAGAACTTTTGTGGCCAAACCAACTCTGCTCTTCCTAATGACCTGCAGAAGTTCTGTTTGCTCATCTCTGGGGGCAATAAAATTAAATTCAGAACATCGCCTGTGTGACAGAGTGTGTTGCAAGGCCCACCTTAGGAGAACAGCAATGTCCAATGAACTAGCGAGGCTGGCTCTTGTGAGCCTTCTCCAGAGGGTGGTGTTCCCTGGGAACATCCTCCATTTCAGTGTACATCTCAAGAGCTGTCTCACGTCTTTGCATGAGACATCCCCAAGGGGGCTTAGAAACAGCTTGTTAGTCCACAAGGGCTGAAGCTCATTAGCCTCAAAAAAGGAGCGGGTGGTTTGAAGAAGTCTTCCAACTATAAGCAGACAAGTTTTGTATTTGGCAGGTTCGTCACCGTCTCTGCTGGCCACATGCAAGCCAGACCCAAGACCCCAACTCATGTCAGAGCCATGCTGGCTAAAAGTCTTCTGCAGGCAAGGACTTTAAATACTGCTCATGCAGCAAAACCCAGTCATGTTGAAAAGGCCTGTCTGTTAATTCAGAAGGAAGAAAAAAAAAAAAAAAAAAGGATTTTTGGATCAAAAAACGAACTGAGAATCTGCCAAAAATCCATGAGGAAAGTTCACAGAGCTTATTTCGCTGAATATTTGGGTTTGATTTTAAGGGTTTTCTTTGTTTGCTTTTTAAACCCTCTTGCAGTACAGACCCAAGACAAATACTGTCCTGAGTTAGAAAGAAAAAAGATGCACTGAATATTTGGGAAGGCACAAAACTCCTCACCACCCAAGTCATCCTCACAGTAGATAGGAAACACATGTTGTGCCTAAAGCAAAGACAGCTTTGACAAACTATAATACTTCATAAGACAAAGTACCAAGAGTTTTTTAAGGCATGGTTGGGGACTCAGCATTTAGCTGAAAATGAGTTCTCAAAGATGATGAAAAAATTAACGACGATTTGGGTCTCAATACTAGCCTCTTTATTAACATTCTGAGTCCACAAAAAAAGTCAGTGGAAGGTGCTGCCCAAAGACAAAAAAAACCCACCCACACCCTGATACAGCTCATGAATCAGCACAGAAAAGATGGGCTCCGAGGACTTCTGGCCTGCTGGTTGATACCATTCAAATGCTTTCAGTGAGATGGAGAATTGGAAGTATTTTTAACTTGTTATAAAAAGGCTGCTGGAGCATACTCTGCAGAGCACATCCATATTGCGTGGGCGTGATGGAAAGGAATCAGGGAAACACAGTGTTTGCAAAGGTACTGTGGGTCTGCTCCAAACAAAGCTCTCAGTGCTGCTGGCCACCAGGTAACAAAAAGCAATTTTTGGCCTGTTTTCCTAAGGCAACAAAGGTTTATAGCATGGGCATGGCCAGACAGACACAGCTCCAGTATAAATGGCATCAGAGGATGTCCAGCTGAGTGGCCGCTATTAAATCAAATGAGCAGATGCCTGCGCACAGGCTGGCAGGTATGAAATGGGCCATGAACCAAATGCCATTACCTCCTACTTGCCTCCCTTTTTGCAAAGGAAGGGTGTACACTTGTATCAGTGCCTCCTACATCCCTCAATAACCTCAGCCATGGCAGATCCAGACACACTGGATGGAGAAGCAGAGAGATGAGCAGCTCTGATGAGATGCAGAACAGCAGAGTTGAGAGATCCTGTGCCTTTGCATGGGCAAGACTGCAGATGAACAAGCCCCTTAGGAGGTATAGGAGGATCAAACTTTAAGACAAACCATAGAAAAGAGGATGTCATTGGCTTGCTCACAAAACTGTTCCCTGGCTGACCAGGAATGTTTCAAGGAAGAACTCTACAGCTGTGGAGGATTTCACCTCTTGTTTTTCTGCAGAGCTTTAGGATACCATACATCCATGAGATCCTATACACCCATACATTACAGGTGTACCACCAGAGCTGGCAGCCCTCCTTTCTTTTAGCAGAGCAGGGGCTAACACACAGCCAGGCAATTGCACAGCCCCGCTGCAGACAGCCCACCGCTGTACAGCTGGTACCAAGAGATGGGGAGAGCAGGATCAGCTGCATAGATAACCAGAGAAATTGCATGGCCCAGGGCAACAGATCAACGCTCCCTGAAGATGTGAACATGCAAGAGGGAGCATTCACCCCTGCACATGCATCTGTGAGCTCTCTGCATCACTCATTCCTCGGGTCTCCTTACGTCAAACAGGTTTACTTAGATCCTCCCCTAGCTGTTAAGCCTCCCCTAGCTGTTAAGTTCAGCTCTCTTCTCCTCATTTGTGGCACTAGGACAAATGCAGTTGTACAGGGAAACACGGTTGTGCTAGTTAGAGGCTTAGGTATTGGCCGCAGCAAGGTATAACACACCAGTGTACAACAGCTCCAAGTAGAAATTTGCACAGAGGTTGTAGAAAATCCAGGCAGCATTATTATAGTTATCCAATATATGGATAACTAATGTCCATATTTTGGACATTAGGAGAAATTTCTTTACTGAAAGAGTGGTCAGGCCTTGGAACAGGCTGCCCAGGGAAGTGCTTGAGTCACCATCCCTGGAGGTATTTAAAAGACGTGTAGATGAGGCGCTTAGGGACATGGTGTAGTGGGCATGGTGGTGTTGGGTTGACGGTTGGACACGATGATTCTTAGATGTCTTTTCCAACCTTAATGATTCTATGAATTCTACGATTCTATATTTGAAAGCTGCAGGCTGAGCTACAGTTTATGCAGCAGGAGATACCACACAGCCAAATCAGAGTTTCACGAAAGACCAGCTGAGAGTCATACAGCCAGGAAGGCTTCATTCACACATGAATCTCTTTGGAGAGCACATCAGAAGTCCCTTGCCTGTGATCCTTCAAACACCGCTCAGTCACAAGCAGCTAGGATTACAGCAGGGCCAGACTCAACAGGAAAGCAGGCTCGAGCTCAAAGTTTTGTCATGTCCTCTCTCATTTCAACTCCCAGAGGAGCAGAGAAAAGTGGAAAGAAAGCACATCTGAAAACCTGTTTTAATTTTATTTCTAATTTGAGGCACAAGTGAGCTCCTGTTTTACAACACAGCTATTAGGTTACCTCACAGCTAATTCCCATGCTTATTCCTGCTTAGCTTCGCCTTGTTTCAACCTCTTGGTGGACTTATATAAAATCCTGAGCAACAGCAGTGTTTGGAGGGGGTGGAGAAGTAGAAGACAGATGCACATTCCTAAAACACTAGCTAAAACCAAGTACTATCAGGTGCCTAAAACCACCACAAACCACAAGCCAAATGCAACAGCCCATGAAGCAACTCATTGGTTTTGTTTTCTCCATGGCAGTCACCTGCCATCACAGAGGGAAAGGCTCAGGGACAGCACTGGGTACACTTCCCCCCCATTACCAGCATGTAAATACAAACCCTACAGTGCTACTGAATCACTTTTTCTCTTCCAAGAGGTAACACTATAAACACAAAAATGTGGTGCTTTGCTTTTACTTTACACCAGCAGCTGGGGATTGACATGGAAAACACCTATTAGTTTTGCAAAATAAGAAGCCAGACAACATAAAGCACCTACCGACTGGAAGATCCTAATGAACTCCTCTCCCCGATGTTACCTGGTCCCCAGGCATGAGGCTGAGTGAAGCTGCCCGTCACCAAGACAGACTGAGACACTGGGGAGGGATACAACCCTGGCAGCCCTCCCTCTGCTTTAAAGCCCACTCTGCACCTGCTGCTTTGCTGTGTCTCCTCTCCCGCCTAGTCACCTTTTCCCAAAGCAATTACATCCCCACTGATACAATCTCACTAGTTCCACAACCCCTGCAGGATGCAAAATTAAAAACCCTCCTTGGCGGTAGCCCCAGTCGGGAGAAGCCATCCTTCATGGCTGAGCTTTGGGCCTGAAGGTTAAACGGCTGCTGCTGCAGCCGCTGGTGATTCTCATTTTAACAGGGAGGTGAGAAAGGGTGCCACAGCCACCCACCTGCCACCCCGGGGCCAAGGAGGCAGGAGACCCTGGTTAACACAGGCAGCGGCATCCCCGCAGCATCCTGACAGGCGCACCATGCACCTGCTGAGGGACCCCTCCCCAGCTCCTAACGGCAAACACACACACCCAGTGCCAGGCTGCAGCCCAGCTCCAGTGCCGACAGAGTCTGTAAGACATTCAAACCTCTCAATCCTCTTGGTTTTGCAAATGTAATGTCATCAAATGACTGCAAGACCACGGGAATACCTTTTTTCCAGTAGGGCTTTCATGCTATGCTATCATTTCCCCAATGCAGGTTTGGGTACCAGCATGAACACAATGCACGAGGCTCTGGATTTGGCCAAATTATATTGCCATAGCAGTACTGCTGCAAGAGAACTAGATGTCTCCAGAGAGATACTGCTGACATGCTGCGATGGCCATGACAAGCCAACTTCCCTGCACAATCTGGGAGGGGAATTCTGGACATCTTTGTAAAACAAACCTTGTCCTTAATAAGGCTGTATCAGTGGGCTGCATTAATCAGACCGGCTCTGCAAAACACCCTAGAGTGTTTTGGGCTCCCTGGGTGAGGGAAGGTCTCCTTGCTTGAAATCTAGAAGAAAAACTAGCTTAATATAATAAAAACATGGTCTAACCCAAAGGCAAAAAGACAGTTTTAAAGAGCAGGCTCCGTACATGGAACAGGAGCAGACAGGACTTCCACAGCTCTAGGAGGACCCAAGGTGAAGACAGTGTAACAAACCTTCTTGTACTTACAGCCTTATTCTAAGCATGTTCACCAATTCAGCCGTGGCAGTGGAGAACACGCAAAACCACCACCCAGCAGCAGTCACACAGTGCCTGTGCCTGAGTTTCTACAGTGCTCAGTCCCCACCAAATCTAAGAGCATCCTGCAGCCAGCACTTCAGGGACGAGCAGGACCTTCCCCATAAAGACACTCTGCACAAATCTGCCTTGCCTTTTGTTTTAGTTTTAAAACAAGTCTTATGAATCTTGGGAGCATAGAGAGAGGAAAGAAATTACTGCCCAGGAATGTCAGAGTTGTGCTGGGAATATATATTTGCTCCCATTCCACAGGGAATGAAGATGTCAAGCTTAAAAAAAAAGACATATTATTAGACGTATTATCATTAGAGATGAGAGTGATTCTGTGATCAGGGACAGAGCACTGTGACTAAGTACATTTCGTAGTCTACCAAGCAGCAAAACATGAAGACACTTGCCACACAGGCTCTGCGTGGCTGAGGAAGGTAGCTTAAGAAAAGACTTAAGTTTAATGAAATAAAACTCATTTCAGAACCCACGCAGTTGCTCTCGCATGACCATGTGCTCCCTTCTTGCACAGGGTATGCTTGCTTTGTGCATGTACATGATTTGTGTTCCATCTCCTGCCCTTTTTGAGACTCCTTCATGTTGTTTTGCAGATCCCCAAATAAGATACTTATTAACACTTGATGTTCTCCTTCCTTCCTGCCATTAGCAACCTGCACATGATGACAGGAGGATGGGCCTCATTGCTCTCAGGATCACATCTCCAGACTACCAAGCGCCTCTGTCCTCCCCAAACCAAACTGATTCATTTGCAACCAAAAAAAAAAAACCACACGTGGAGACCCCCCCAGCATCACCAACCACATCTGCTGAAACTGTTCTCAAATACTGTATTAAACCTCTGAAAAAAATATCCCAAGGGACAATTTTTACAAATAAGCTCAGGTTCACACTGAATATTTGTTACCAGGCAGCAGATGAGGGGTTCACACATAGCCACGTCAATGTTAGTGATTTTATCCACTTCTTTCATTCAATCATTTCTTTATGAAATCCAGAGTTGCTAGCTACAACTAATATCAGTATTCTGAGCTCACATCCTATCCCTCTCCTCAAAGCCATTCTAGCATCAGAGAACTCCTGCTGGGAAATACAATAGAATAAGAAAAATAAATAAATGAAATACCATCTACTGGCACACCAGCAGTCATTACTTTAGGCCTTATTTCCCCCCCCTTTTTTTTTTTCCTCTATAGTCCTTCCTCTCCATCCTTTACTCCCTCCTGCTCCACATCTCCACAGCTAAAATAGGAAATATCTATTGAGTGCACTCCTTAAAATGCAATCACTGATTTCCCTGATCTTTTCCTCTACAGGATGGGGCTATGTTTTCCAGATAATTAAAGATACACTCACAGTGACAAGAGTGTTGCGGCTTTTTTTAACTAAAAAAAGCCCCAAACCATCTCCTTTTCATGCAAGATGATAGTTTTCAGCATAAAATTTCTTTCCGCCTGGCAGTTGGAACATCTTAGCCCAACACTCCAAGGAGACTGGTTTGGGGTTTTTTGTGGCAAACTGATGCTATTGGTTTTCTAGGGATTTGGGGGCGGGGGGGAACCCACACCAAAAAAAAAAAAACAACCAACAACCAACATTCAGGGAGAAGGATCTTCAAAACAAGGGAAGAGAAGTTTCAATTAAAAGAGTTTAAGGTAACACCCAAATGTTTCATGCTATCACTCAGCAGGCTCTGCACTCACTGCAGGAGGTTTTTATCCCCTTCCCCCCTTACTCTCTCCCCACCTCCGCTCCTGTTTTTTTCTCCAGGCTGAACCTACTATAGGGGGTTTTGCCCTAAATGCTCAGAATATCTCGTGGCACATCCCTGCACCAGCAACCCCACTGCTATTTCCATGTTTATAGCATTTACTTGCTGCTTTCATCATTTAACTGCACTCTTGGCTTGTCATATAGGTGCTACATACACATCGCACAAATACATACTGCACGTGGCACATGCTCATCTCATGCCCCACCATGTCTGCTCCGCAGCACCTCTGCCAACAGCTTCCTTTCTCTGCCTTGATGTTAGTTAGCAAGACAGTTGTGATCTTGCTGTACAAAAACACTCCCTGGTACTAAAGAGCACTGAGAAATGTTATAAACCTCCTTTTTTCTCTCCTTCATTAACTTCCCTGCAAGTACATCTCTTTCAACAACATCAAAAATAATCAAAACCACTTCCCAAATTTTTTCACTCATTAAAAATCTAAATGTGTTTTTATGGGTGAGCAGAGCACGCCAAAAAGGATTTTGAAGAAATGAACAAAACACAGTGTTTTGAACTCGTTCTTTGAGATAGATTTTCTTTTTGGAAATGCCATTTTTAGGTGCAAATGGTTTGATCTGCTCCGCCTAACACTCAAACATCTCTGCTGTCTCTTCTTTGAGGTTTTTTTTCCCCTCAACTTCCATAGATTGAGAAAATTTTGTGTTCAGTACGTTCCAGAGCACCCTTCCTCCCTCCCAAAGGCTTTCAGCAGCCTCGTGCCAGCTGGTTCAGAGGTTCACCTCTTCCTTGCTCTGCTTTCCTCAGCTATTCTGCAAGATGTCAGCCTCACCTCAGCCATCCAGCCTGGCCTATTTTCAACACTTTCTTGAAATATGTCTGCTGAAGGCTGCCCTATCTCTTTTGACGCACTGCTCTGAGATCTAGGACTTGCTAACCTTCAGACAGTTGGATGCTTGTTCTAAGATGACCCTAATTTCCACCAGTAACTCCATCCTAGAAAAGCTGTTTCTGGCAGGTCCCCCACTCCCCTCTATGAATAATCATGCAGAGAAACCATTTTTGTTTGTTTTGGAGTTTTTTGGTTTGTTGGTTCGGGGTTTTTTTTGGGGGTGGGGGGGTGGGGGGTGGGTGTAAAAGCCAGTCACTTCCCTTTCTGTCCACAAATCCCCTCCCGTTGATGCTCTTCAAGCTCTGCTGGGTCCCACCTCACCTCCTGAATAGAGGAGTTCATATTCCTTAGCTACAGTGGGTGAGAGGGAAAAGAGCCTAGAAGCCCTTGGCAAGGTGGACCCCATGGAGCGCTGATGCCCCTGGAAAAGAACCTCCATCTGAACATCTGGCAGCAGCGGCAGCACAAGAGCCCAGTCCAGAGCCCCAGGGTCCAATGCTGGTCTTTGAAGACCCTGAGAAGGAGCAGCCTTGAGCACCAGGGCATGAACAGCCCCAACAAATCCCCGTGGGTTTCTTTGTTCATGGGGCTGTCGCTTAGCGGCACATCCACGCATAGCGCCTCCACTCATGGACAGAGCACTCCCACAGATGTGAGTGGGTCTCGTTAGGAGGGATGCAAAGAGAGCATGAAACTATCATTAGAGGCTATTAATGTTTTCTTAATGTGTGAACTCAGCTGGAAACAGAGAGCAGGAGAAAGAAAATTAAACGCTTCTGTGGACACGGATGGTGCCTTCCCTGCGACCCAGACTTTTGGGGACATTAGTAGCAGGGGGTGGGAGAAGAGGGATACTCCTTGGCTTTCCCTTTGCTGCTATCACTGCAGAGAGTCCATGCAATGCCAGAAAAAAAAAGAGCAGGATGCTACAGCCTGCTCTGGCTGCTCTCCCATCTGGTCCTCTCTTCTCCTATCACTCAGAGCCACAGAAATTCATGTTAACACAGGATCTCTGCTCCTTTGAATAGCAAGACTCCCTGCTGGAGATCAAAAAGCCGCCTTTGGGGTGTGACATCTGGCTGTGGTACAACAGATTACATCATTACAGACCGCTGTCTCCAGTTTGAGACCGAGAACAAGTAAAAGCAATGCACTTCTAAGCAAAAGCCAATATTCAGAATGACTGACCTCACAAGAAACAAGAGGCACCTGGCAACAAGTAATATGACAGCAAAATCCTCCATCAGTGAACCTGTATAAGCTCATGCTGAACATGAGCATCCTTCATAAGGTACCTTGTTCCAGCCCCTACACACACACACCCCCATCCCTGCAGATCACTGCTTAGGCTTTTTGCGAGATGACTCTGGATGCCACAGAGGGAAGAAAAAAAAAAGAAAAAACCCTTTTTACTGTGGGCATCCTTATTTTTCATTTGAGCAGGTTGTTATTGATCTAGGGCAGCAAGTAACCCAGGGCCATTCCCCACGGGGCTGTTGGCACATGGCCACCACAAGCACAGTGGGGGAAGGGATGGCAGGCAGTGGGGCAGAGCCACTAGGGATGGGGTTTATCATAAATGCAAAGCATTGCCCAACATGGCAGAGCTCTACTCTGGGACAAGGATCAGAGGCAGAAGTGGTAAATTATGAGCAAACTCCTTTTAGGGGCTAATGGGAACATGAGATGGGATTTCCTGAACACCCTCACGGCTTGTCTTTATATAAAAGCTGGTTGCGTTTAATTACAATCAGTTACATTAGCTACATCAGTCGATTTAATTAAATTGCAAGGACACTCATAAGTTGATTTAACTCTGTCTCAAATGGATTTAGCAAAAGTTGGCAAGAAACTAAATCAACATAAACCAAGATTAAATCAACTGAAGAGCATCCACACAGGATCTTGCAGCAATTTAACAAAACCGATTTGAAGACCCATTTTAAATGAAGCAGGGTAACTCAGGCACAGAGAAAGATGAACTTTTGGAATGAAAGCAAAGTGTATGGCATTTCAGCAGCCCTGTTTAATAGGCTTGAGCTGTGAGAAAAGCCCCCTCCTTTTTCTCTGTGTCCTAGAGTTGGCATTTTATTTTTATCCACAAATAATTTATTTTATTCATAATCTTCAGAAACGTTTGCCCAACAGCACTCAGCAAGCAATTGCCATTTCCTGGCCCAGACACACAAGCTGGAGGTCACAAGCCATGCACTGTACAGCTGCAGCCTGAATGGGGAGAGCACTGGTGTTTGTTAGGATGATTAAAAAAGGCTGAGGATTTGTGAGCATTAAATAGTCTACCTCGAATTAACTCCCAGTTCTGAATGGACACGTTAGTCTAATTGGAAGCTTTTAGCACTGAATTTTTCAGTACAAGAGAGGACGCACAGGCTGCAGATAACAAGACAGGCCTTTTGCAGGCAACAGTTGTAGGCAAGCGTACTACACTGCTCCTTCGTGCGGCAGCAGCTCCAGCAAATGCACTGAACTCGGCACACGCCTTCAGCATGCACCTGAAACATCTCATTCTGTACCAACAGTAGTGTGTTAGGAGGATAGAAATACAATTCCAGTTTTGTACATGGAAAATCATGTGGCCACGGGAACACTCTGCTCTGTGCAGGCAGCTGGGTGAGTTACACCACTCCTGGCAGAAGCCATCCCAGCCTCCAACCCAGAGATGCTCAGAAACAGCAAAGCCCTGTAAGGATTTATAAACTCATCCACTTTGACCAAATTGCTTATTTCAGCTCCAGATTTGCTAGTACTGACCCCTTCCAGCCAACACCAACCTCTTGCTTGCACCACACAACCAGCTTTTTTTTTTTCTTCATAGCTGCATTTAAACTTGCCCTCACAAACCAAGCACCTCTTCCATGGGAC
Source organism: Calonectris borealis (assembly GCF_964195595.1). Lineage (NCBI taxonomy): Eukaryota > Metazoa > Chordata > Aves > Procellariiformes > Procellariidae > Calonectris > Calonectris borealis. The sequence continues at coordinate 11,465,998 of NC_134321.1, read as the reverse complement.
AGGAATGGTCCTAACAGCTTTCCCAGCAAACCAAGTGATTTATGATCAGTTTAATGCCACTTTTTACACTGCTATAAACTAGGTTTACAGTTTGGTGACTAGCAAGAGTAAAGCCGCCATGGTTTCCTTAGTGCTACAATGACCATTATAGTAGTACTCTAAGCAACGATGTGGCTGCTATAAAGTTTCAAGATCACCTTTTATTTCAGTGAGGAGCCATTTCCAAGTCCAAGCTCTGTAGAAGGGAAGAAAGGAGAGAAAACCCACAGCCTGACTCCAGCAGTCTAGGAAAGAACGAGTTTCTACACCACCTCCAGCTGCTCCAATCAAAACCTGCCCCCAGATCATAAAAGCAGCAAAACCTCCTTGCACTAAAACCCCACAGGCTGCAAAGCTTCTCTGCAGCCAGAGAGTCTCTATCATCCCTGCAAGGTAGGCAGTATGGTCTACTAAACCATCAGACACCAGGTCCTGTTCCAGCTTTGCAACCTGGGCAAATCTCTCCAGCTCTCCACATCCTACCCGTGAGATGCATCCCACTGCTTTGTATTTGTTGATAACAGGGCACAGCAGAAATGCTGGGAAGCAACAATGTTAGAAATTAGACTCAGCATGCTGGTTAGATTCAGTTCAGTTTAAACACGATGAATACCTAAATTCTAAGAGATATATATATACACACACACACTCTCTTGCATTTAAGTCATGCTTCCAAATGCTTTCATATTTACTTTCCTATGAGTTTTTAAATTTATGATTATTTAAAGTAAAACAAGTACCTGGAAATTTTGAAATTAGTTTACCACAAAAATGTTATTTCTGGCTCTGCCCAACACTAGGTAAGATCAGGTGTGCAGAAAGACAGTGCAGCAGTGCTGCACTTTGTAACCACACACAGTAGCTCAGTAGCTAGCTGCTTTGTCAATCCACTCAGTAATGACAAACCTGCCACTCCTAGGAAGTTAGTTCCAATAACACTGCTTGGTTTGCAGCACCCTCCTCACTGTCCTGATGTCTAGGCTCTTTTCCTCTCCTAGAAAGAGATTAATTTACCACCATGCTGAAAGAGAACTAGCTAATTAGGGAAAGCAAAGAGCACAGTGGTTGTTTTCTGCCAGCGGGTGATACAAGGGATCTACAAAACACGGACCCAGCCATGGATCAGCTAATGGATTGAACACTGTTGTGAACCTCTCAGCTGTTGCATGTCCATCACCTGAAACCATTTCATTGATTTTCATGGGAGATTTACCAGGCTCTGAAGGATGAAAGCTTTCATGTCTTTCATGTTGTTGATGGAGGGAGCCATCCAGGCCGCCTTCTGTATTCGGAGCAAAAAGACGTATCCTTCCTTCCTCATTGCAGATATCATTAAGAGGAGAAAAACAAACAAGATGCTGTGCACAGAAACACTCTGTTGCCATATACAGCAGTACCATTTCTCAGCATCCCCAAAATAGTGGGGGATGATGCACTAAACCAAACAGGCCGGTAGCAGCTCTGTGTGGCGTCACATCTCAGCTCATGGGCACCAAGAACTGAAACAAGAGACCAAGTACCCAGCGTCAGAAACGGCAGAGGAGGCCACGAGGCATCCTACAAAACCGCACTTAGGAGCATTCCTCCAGGTTTTTAGGTACCTGGTAGCCAACCCACAAAGCTGCAGGAGGGCACATCATCTCTGCTTCCAGATGAATCATTAACAGAAAGCATGCCAATAGATGGTGCAGAAATACATATTCTTGTGTTGGACCCACGGCACTTAGGAAACTTATGCTGGTTGTCTCCATGGAACTGCATTTCTCTGTGCAGCTTGACAGCCACACAGCATATCAGCTCAGATACTCTGAGTAGGTATCCTGTGTTTATGGTTGGGGTTCAGGGCACGTCTCTCACTTCAGGATGCGAGGCGATCACTTGGGAAGATCAGAGAAGACACTGTCTCCTTAGCACAGCACCACCACACCAGGTAAATCCAGGGTTTCAGAGGCCCATATGGGAAAGACTCCATTATGAGATACTTTGGGAGGTCTTGTCCTAATCCCTAAGAGATGGTTCAAGTGCTTCTACACTGAGGCATCTTCTAGACTGAAAACTTGCAGAGAGTTTCTTTGGAGTTTTTCCCCCCTCTTTTCTAAACCTCGCTAATTACGCATCAAACTAGAATGAATTCTGAGTACTCCTGCAACAGTCAACCTCTCCTTGAATCTTTAAAAAAAAAAAAGCCCTTGATGTTATTTCAGAGGGTAGTAAACTCCACAGCCCCACTATGTGGCTAATGATGTATTTTCCTTCACCATCCTCAAACATCACTCTTCTGTTAAGACTTTACACCCCTTTTTTGTTCCCTATTGCCAAAACAGGAAGAGTGAACACTCCCTATTTGGCCTTCTCTAGACTAGTCATTACAGTATAAATTTTATTGATGTCCTTTCTTATACACCTTTTTGGGGTAGACTCATTGTCTTTATTTTCTTTACTCCCAAGAAAGTTTTTCCATTTCATTAATTATTCTTCTTCCATCCTCTGAATACTCCCTAATTCTGTAATATATTTTCTAGTATGGAGTGATCATCACCCACGGTCCACATAAGATGTCCAACAGATTACACAAACATAACAAGATTAGCCATTTCAGATACCGCCCACCATGGGATGTTGTGCTTCATACCCCAGAAGTCTGATCTGGTAAAGCAAATCTCTCAGGAAATCCTAGCAAGTCAGAATCAGAGGACCAGACTACTGCAATTAATAGCTAATTTCACTCCCACAGCATCGCCCAGGGGTTGTGCTCACCATCACGGCAAAGCTGCCTGACAGAGCGATGGGGGTGGCTAGCCCATGACCCAGGCAACTCCAACATCCTTTTCTGCATGGGCCTCATGCCTGGTGCCTTCTCAAGGGGCTTGATTTCTCCATGCCCTCCTTGTGCAGTCAAGTGTTAAATGTCAACAAGTGGCTTTCCTACCTCTTTCTTGAGGGGCTTATTTCATTGTTTAAGCGACCCTCTAGCACAAAATGTAAGGAGCTGTCAGCAGCACAGCTAATAGTCATCACCCAAAAGCCAGCAGCCCTGCTCTATGCAGATATTTGTAGACTATTAAATAATCTTAGACAGGATGCGAAGGTGGTGAGAGGCTGAGGTTTGCACAAAACACATACATCCAAAAATCCGGAGAAGAGGAAAATTAATGATTAACAGTCATGAAACCCACAAGGGGGAAGCAAGGAAAAGTTTGCTGCAGTCTCTTGCAGGAGGTACCAAGCAGCAATGCAAAACTGCTCCCTGAGCTGCTCTCACGCCATGTGAGGACAGGCAGCACTGATGGCCCCTGCGAGGCTGCTGCCGCTCCAGCAAGCTCTGTTACTGGGACATTTGGCTTGCACTTTCCTCTCCTCAGCTGCTAATCTTGGCTGCAAAGCGAATACTCTGGGGACACAAGTTCTCTTCCAAGTCCTGCTTCCTCCAAGTCCAATGAAGGTTTTGCTGTTGGCTCACAGCAACAGTAAATTTCAACAGCAAGTCCAAAGGTATCCCTTCCCCCTGTCCCCACACTGTCCATTAATGCCTTCAGGAGGGCTTCAGGAGCACAGAGCTGGAGGACAAGCACATAGTAAGAGCCAGGCATCAACACATCACACCAAGCATGGAGCAGGGCAAGCCAGCCCCGGGGCTGGGCACAGGTGCTGGCACTCTGCATGTTGAAACCCAGGCTCTGGGCACTGTCCTACAGCATCACCCACCTCTCATGGGAATGTATACAGAGCTGGACACCTCCACCAGCGAGCCGCATGCTTAGAAACTACAGCCCAGTCCATTTGCAACCCCACTTTATAGAATTCAGGAGCAGTACTAAATTAGGCAACAAGTCCAGCCCTGTAGCACCGTGGGACTCTGATGGCAGCATCTCTCTACAGAAAAGACACCGTGAGCTTTTTTAGAGCCAGGGCAGAAGTAAACATTATGGTCCTCCTGCTACTGCCAGGCCTGACCTGCTCAGTTCCTACTGACCATGCAGGAGCAGCCAGGTGCACGACAGCATTTGTTTCTCCTGATGGATGGGTCCATTTTCAGATAAATTTCCATGAAAAGATACAAACAGGGACAAATCTACTACCCTTACAGACTCAGTATACTACCAATAGAATAAAAAAGGTCCCCATCTGCCTCCCAGCTAATCCCGTGCAACTAACTCCTGAACTCTCTCTAACCTTCTCTTTTCACACACAGATTTCCCTAGGGCATAAAAACAACACTCTTCATTTCAAGGTGGATTAAAGCTATGGGTTGCAAGCTAAAAAAAAAAAAAAAAAACACACCACACCCAACAAAAAAACACACTAAAAAAACCCCACCCTGCTAACTTCCAGTGCTTGGACATCGATTTCCAACATAAGATAAAAAGGGATCACACTATTACTGCAAACAGCAGTTTAGGGTCAGGCCCTTGCACAGCTCTGACACAGCCAGGCACTGCCTGGGATGAGCATCCAGCTAATGGCTCCTGCAAAACTGGCACTGCCCAAGCAAAGAAGAGAGGCTCCACAGCCAGAGCAGGCTCAGCAAAGGGGATGTACAATATAGGAAACACTAGCCTGTGGATACCTGGCTAGGTATCAAGCAATCCCTCCCCGATATCTTGTTCCTCTAATCAGCTTTTACTACAAAGGAAAAGCCAAGCTCAGCTTTCAGAAGGGGACAGAGGTGACTAGGAAGGGGAATACATGACACAAAGATGGTTGTTTACCAGGCATCACTTCTGACCTCCAGCTCACAAGACGAGCTGTGTTTAATCCCATATAGCAGTGCAGAGGGACTCCCCAGTTCTGGTTTGTAGGCATGTTTCTTCCTTAGGCAAGGTCCTCACCTCACCACGCCTTGCCTGCCCTTCTCATTTAACAGAGCCGATAGACACGTAGCTCTGGAGGGAGCCCGGCAAAGCACATGGACTTTTGTGAATGAAGAGCAATAGGAAAGGATGACAAGCACTGGAGCCACCAGCAGACAGACTGCTTTTCCCACTGTGCCAATACAGACTTAGATCAATTCATTTACTGTCACAAACCAACTAAATACAATACTGGAATGAGCTAGAGCAAAGCTCCTCGGTGCGGTGGCATCCTGCCTGCATCCACTATAGTAAAGTATGCCTGGGAGATGCAATGTATATTTTCCCCAAGCAAATAAATAACATTGACATGTGCTAGATCTGTACAGCCAGAGTGCCACTAGGTGATAAACACTGGGGACTTTCATACCCAAGACTTGTAAGCATGACTGTAAGGGAAGTTCTTAGAGGGAAAAAAGGTTAAAATGCAAGACAGTACCAAGAAGAGTAAACTTTCTTCTCCCAGGTAGTGGGCTGTTCTCCCAGTCTTCTTAAGAAGCTGCCACCCACCTGCTCTTGGACAGGGCTAGCTCATCTTCTGTCCAGGAAGCTCAGATCAATACCCGGGAATTGCACTGATCAATTTTTAAGAGGAATAATAGCCATCCACCCCCTCACTAAACAGCTGCACACACATTATTTGCAGTTGCTGCCAAGCCTCCAAAAGATCCACTAGGGACCACACTAATCAATTTTTATTTCTAATTAAACTGATGCCTGCAGTATGCTGGAGGAAACATGGGTAGAAGGGACTACCCTAAATGAAGATCTTTAGGAGGCAGCAGGGCAGGGATTTACACCAAGTAGTTGGTCTTTTGAGTAGGCCAACAAAGATGAAAGAGGCAATCTGCCAGTCAGCCAAGACACCACTCCAACCTGGGACACTGAATCTCTCCACCATTCATTTCTTCCTGCCCTTAGCCACCTTCACAGGCCTTCTGCGTTGAAAGTGAGGTTAGGGTTTAATGGACTGACTGGCATGTCTGTATCATTAATCACAGCCTCCATTGAAAAACAATGCGAATTTCACTTTTATTGAATCTCCAGTTCCATTCCCTCCCGCCTCGAAGCCAGCAAAGGGGCTTCCTGGCCAGGGACACCCACCCTTCTCCAGATGTCTTCACCTGCTTCATTAAAACACCCCTAGTCTTAACAGAGGGTTTGGGCCCTGTTTATTACACCCATCACTTACTACCAACCATGCCTGGCTAGAGCTGGACTCTGCGGTGTGGGTGTCTCCACTCCAGGCAGTCACCCCAGCTCCCCTTTACAGCCAAAGGGGGAGGCAGCCCCTGCAGATGTGCTTCACATGGCTACGCTGGGTATCCAAATTGGGGCAAAAGGAGACAAACCACCGATTTCCCTCCCGCAATGAGGGAAGGCAGACAGGGAGGCAGACAGGCTAAGTTGGGCAAACAAATCCCATCCTACAGCATCTTCATTTGGAGCTTGCCAACAGGGAGAGCCTACAACCATCTGCTTAAAATGAAGTGTTGGGGAAAAATAAAAAGAGAACCCGACAAGTAAGTGTTGCTGACAGTGAATGAAAACTGCCAGCGCTGTAGCTAACATGCATCTGATGAGCTGAAAGGATACTCGTGTGTGATGCCTCAAAACCTTGCACAAAAAAACAAAGATGGAAAGTATTATCAGAGGGCTGGGAGAGCACTGGCATCCAGCAGACAAGCTCAGACTGACTGTCTGGTGATGCTCAACAGCCAGACAAGGACAACAACCGGGTACACAAGAGCAAGGCCAAGGCAGCCCTGAGCAGCGAGGTAATGCCACAGTCTGGTAGCGCACTGCGAATGGGGTGAGCAGTCCTCACACATCCACATCTCCTTGTCTCTGACCTGAGCTATAACTCTATTTCTCAACACTGGCTTAAGAATTTTACAATTCTTATTTGGGCAAGGAGGCAAGGAAGGGTGGTCCATTTTGGAAGACAGAATAACTAAATCATCACTTTTACAAAGTTAAACTTTATCAAGCTGTAACAAAGATTTCTAAAAGGTACCCCACCATCTTCCCATCATGAGATAAAGCCAGCAGCTTATATTTAAACTCTTGTGCACCTTGCATTCCTCCCAGCCTTTGTGTCCTCTATTGCTTCATTTCTTCAAGTCCCAGCCTTGAAGCTCTTGAGAAAGCTAGATGGCCCCTTCTTTCTGTTCACAGTGTCCTTCAGGAGTTTGGGACACTGATAAAGGTGACATAAGGGCTTGTGCCATAAAAATGAGAAGAATCCCCAGAAAAGGTCCATAACAACCTTGAGAATAATGTGGAGTGAGTCACATTCGACACTTCAGCATCGCTGGTGTCAAGAGCAGAAGACAGGTAAGCTTTCAAGTCCATTGCAGACTGCCAAGTACCCTGCGTCAGTGCACAAGGCAGAGCAGTGAGACAATCTAGCTGACAAATTGCTTGAGTCACAGTGGCCCTGGACAGGCAGAGGCTTCATCCATATAGTGGGAGCTGCTGTGCAGCAATGGCATCTCTGGTGCTCACTATGGAGAGATGACAAATGCTACTGCAATGGGCTAGATAAGGAGACTCTGTGAACAGGGAGGATTGAAACACCCACTGGAAGGCTAGACCAAGGTGGTGCCAGGGCACAAAAGGGACAAGTGTCCCAAGGTCTGTTTGAAACTCCAAGTGAAAAGAGACGCATTGCACAGCTCAATCTCCCAAAACCATTCAAAATAGTCTCAACTGTTATTCCCTCTCTCTACACCCAAATCTTACTACCAGGCATAAGCAGTTTGCTACAAACTAACTCTCACAGTGGGGAAAGACTATTTCAGGATTTTTAGTGCTTAAATCTTGTTTCACCACCACCTCACAAAAACGATCTTGAGAACTAAACAAGCTGTTGCTGAGCTGCCTGCAAGGATTTATTTTGAGTTTTGCAGCTTATTTCATTACTCAGGTGCAAGCTCCTCTGTTTGTTTTGCTTGTTTGCAATGCAGTGATTTGTGCTGCTGGAAGCTGTATCCACTGCAGAGGCAGCACTTGGGAGTAGTTTGGAGGTGCTTTACTATTCTCTTTCTTCTTGTTTTTTTGGATGGATTTCTAGTGTTTTGCCTGAGACAGCTATGCATATAGATAGAGTAAAATGACTACTTCAAAAGGCTTCCTGATGTAGGTGTTCATGTTGGAGGTAAGGGGAGTTGGGGGCTCACAGAACAAATGCACCTACCTGACCTCATGTCCCTTCACTGGGTTAAACTTCTGAGTTCCTCTCTGCTCAAGAGCTCATTTGCAAGAGCTCTCAGTTCTCTCAGGCAATCTTCCTCCTCCAGATGTCATGAGATTTCCATCATAGCTCGCTGACAATGGCATTTTGCCTAGTGCAGCTTCTGGTCCTGGACAAGAGGATCAGCACCAGCTCTTCTGCTCATCTCCTTTCCTGTGGCCTCTTCCCCTTCTCCAGCACTGATGTTTATCCCTCTAACATAAACATTTGCAACACCCAAGCAAGCACTGTCATTCCTACAGGAATCCCACTGTGACGTCAGGAATCCCACTGTGAGGTTTCCAGTGACCCCTCCTCCTGAAATCCAGGACATCTCACAGCCCAAGATGTAGCTGCAGTTTGAGCAGCAGTTGCATGCAGAGAGATATCTAGGAGCTAAGGCATTTCTGTGTGCACAGGGGGATAAAACAGAGATAGGTTTATGCTTGCTATGTCCCTTGGGATAAAGATTGTGATGACAGCCATCACTTGCCAGAAAAGAGGATTTCAGGATTGCCATCTGAAAGCTGGCTGTACTCACACAGGTAATGCAGTGCCCACACTAGCACTGCACCATTGGAATAAAGCTGGCAGAACACCTATGCTGCTCACAGAAGTGCTTTAATGTGACTGAACACTTTATACCCCACTATCAGTTATTGAGAGAGAGAAAAGCAGCAGCCTCCCAGATGACTCAGTAGCCTGGGAAGAAGGGACAGACTTGTTCAGCTCTGAATGTAATTTGCGAAATTGCAGCCTGAATAATGCAACTCTTTAGATCTAAAATAGTACGCCAGAAGACGAAGCTAAAAGCTCCTTGTTCCATACCATAGAGATTTGTATTCCACCGGGTTTACAGAAGTGGAAGTTCCTGGTGTCCACAGGCTTCTAGAGGACGAAAAACAGAGGAGCCCTGGGCAAGCCCTCACCCAGTCCTCCAGGAGCATCACTTCCCCTGCCCTGCTTCAGCTCCACACATAACCACAAGCTCTCAAAACTAATTTGAGAGCCTGTAACATTCAGGCAGTAGAAATCAGTTAGAGAGAAAAAGGGTTTTGCTAACATTGGGAAGAGCTGATAAAGCAGACAGGCTGTCCTACCTAGTTAGAGGAGCTTCTTGCAGCAGCTGGAATAATTCTGCATAACAGGACTTAGGGGTGAGTTGGGGGAGAAATTGGAGAGGCATTTGCAGAAACACTTAGGAAGCTTTGAACGCTGAGGAGGGCAAGCTTTTTATGTCTGGTCACGCATCTCTCGTAGCAGCTTTGCAGGGAACTGGTGAAGAGCAATAGATGCTCGCTACCAAAAACCATGATGAATTGATGGCAGACCGCTCCAGCACCCTCTGCTCTCCTGCTCCTCCTCTCCACAGGGATGGCAATGCAACAGAGAGCAAGGTACACTGCACTGCTTGCACAATCCACTGCCCTCCACCTAACCACAGTGCAGCCAATAATTTTGCCACTGATGACAGTAAGATTACCCATACATCAGGCACAGCAGACAAGGGGACAGTCTTTCATTCAAGTGACAGCCCGCTTCTGCAAATACAGGAGTCTGAGGCAAGATTTTAACACACACAGCCACATGTAGGGAAAAAAACCCAACCAACCACACACAATACCAATTCCTACTTCCAACCATGCAATACTTACATGCTTCAGAAAACCTGTCCTCCTGGAGTTCAGTTACTGTCGGGGTAGGCATTTCTTCAATACCTCTGATTTTGTACCAACCACATGCAGCAGTTACTACATCCTTCCGGGAACAAACAAGTTGGCTTTTTTCAAGAAAGGCATTTTTGTAAATAAATATTTCTTCTCTCAGAAAAAAAAAAAGCCACATGCAAAACAATCTTTGCTTTCTATTTGGTAATTTAAAAAATACTGAAAACCAAGTTCCTCACATAGAAATTAATTTTAAAAGCACCACTTCATATCAACATGCAGCAGAATAGTACACACAAGTTTGGCTAGCAAGATTTAGGACTAAGTGTTTTCCTGACAAGACAACTGGTGGGGCAAGAGGAGCAATGGTCATTTACACCATCACAGATAGCACTATAGAAATAGTAAAATTTTCTATGACTATTTGTTTCACTTTGAAAAACAGCAGCAGGGAAAACACAACAGCCAAGCCAAAAAGAAAAATACCAAGTTGCTTCCTCATCTGGATTTGCAGCAGCAGACATGTTCCTAAATTAAAATGTTTTGAGCTTTCAGCTGCGGAGGGGCGAGGGGGGGGGGACCACAACAAAAAACCCAAACCTGTTTAACTTCCAGGTTTGGATGACTCCTTGGTTCCTCTGGGACTGGAAACATGGGGAGGAGTCCCAGGACACCCAGAAAGGGTGACACAGGAGGCACAGATAGCTCAGGTATAAATTTAAAACTTTAAAGGATAGTTTCAAGAGAAATTACTAGATAAATACAATTTCAAGAATTTTCTTCACTTGACTGGTGCATTGCCAAGCAGCACAGAAGTGCTTTCTCCCTTCACCCCCCTTTTTTCTAAGTGAATACTAGGGAGAAAACAAGAAGACCTAATTCATACAAGAACCAAATGCAGTCCTCAAGCATCCTCATTATCATTTACTCCTTGTTTTTCATATAGTCATGGAAATCAGAAAATATTCCTGAAGGTGTCTCAAGAGATCACCAAGTCCATGCTTTCCTCACCAATATTTTTGTGACAGCTTACAACACAGTGCCATCTTAAAAACACAATATGCATATTCTCTTTTCCTTCAATAGGTCATTAATGAATGACTTTTACCAGACCCTTAACAGATGCCAGGGGAATCTCACTCAATCCGTTTGTCCACAGTGACAACAAATCACTATGCAGGTAAGCCCAAGTACAGTCTCCCAGCTGCTGCATAATAGCTTCATCCAGTCCATCTTTTCCATAGCTCATCTTCCCTAATGCCTCAAAAGAGGTTAAAGAAATTAACATGAGAACAAGCTCATGCTGAGGGAGAATGTTTCTGGTAATTTATAATCCCAGTTTTGCTCCTAGTGAATTGGCCAATACTAAATATACAACCTTATCTGAGCACCTTCACAGCAGAGCTTCATAAAAACACTGAAAGATAACAATCATAAAATCTTGAAAACATAAATTACAGACCCATAACGGGAGGTTTAAGTCTCCAATTCACTTGGAAAAGAAGAGAAGCTATAAATTAGAAGAAATACAAGCTCTAGAAGAATACCTCTGTGCTAGATTTCACTTTATATACCCAGAATAAATTTCCATTTTAGACAGGAGGAGATCTGTTTACTTATTTTCCTGAAAAATGGATGCTGCAGAATAGATCTATCTAGAGCCTGATATATCATTTCTTTGCGTGCCTTGCTGGATGGCAAGAGGAATGTAATTAAAATTAACTCCAAGGCCAAGATATAAAACACCGACACACTAGAAGTTGCCTCACAGGCTTTTTGCTAAGAGCACAGGTAACCACTTAGCAAGACATCTTGGCAAACAAATACAAGGACCCAGATTCCTTGGGATCATTTAGTTAAGCCCTATTAAAAAACCCCTTCTCCATCTCTACCTGGACCTCTAAAGCCAAGGGCTACAAAGCCGTAACTCCATGGCTCATGTAGAAATTAGTTGCCTTGAAATACAAATAGTTTTAAAGCAACTAAATAGTTTAAACTGCCAGTGTGTGGAAAGAAAAAGCCATTATTTTATAGTGATCAGAGGCGTCCAGGTGCTTCAGAGAGCAGACAGAAAGGCACAATCCCTGAAGGCCTTACAATCCAATTAACTTAATTAACCATGTTATATCCCTAGTTCCTGGTAACTCCTTAAATCAATGCATTAAGACTTAATAGCAAAGTACATAACTAGAAGCTTTACTGATCATATCTGCACACAATACTGACTGAAGTCCCAAAGTCATGGCTTGGCATAAAACCTATAAAAGATACTTTGGTAGCAGACTTTCACTTTATTATCCCAACGTCCCATGCAGGTACCAGAGATAGGAAAGAAGTGATCAAGAAGCAGACACTGAAATTTTAATAGCAAGAGAGCAAATAAGCATAGGTTCCATGTTAATCTACATCACAAGAAGCAAAAGAATCATTATGGTATTATTCAATTTTAAAGTCAAAATTTTACATTTGTTCATCACCTGTCACAAAGAAGGATCCCAGAGTATTTTACAAATTAATAAGAAGGGCAGACCCACAGTCACTCATTTCTCCACACCTCCTATGGCTACCTAAAGCCCAGCATAACCAAGCAGCTCCTCAGCCCAGGCAGGGAGGAGCGAAGAGAGCAAGTACAAGTTTGCCGAGAAGAAAAGCTGCAGGGAATTTGCCCGCAAGATAATTCAGATGTCCCCACACAGGGAGCTCTCTAATGGGAGAGGTGCTTTACACACGCTTCAGCCCCACTATCCATCGCTGCCATGTCTCCTCAGCAAGGGCACAACATTCAAGACCAGCAGGTGAATAGAAAGACCACAGCCACCCCTAAATACAGGGTACATATCCTTAATTTTGCCTCCCAGCACAAAACAGCGTCAGCCTCTCTTTCTTATTGCCAATGACTCTTCAGTGCATCTTCTCTGCTTACAGCAGTGTAGCCATGCAGCCTTGTAATATAGCATTGCCACGGCCAGTAACTGGCCATAAGCTCTGTATCGAGTTTGCAAGGCCTCAGCACTGATGCTCACCAGGCTTGCTCTATCTGAGCTTTTCTTGACCTGCACACAGCTTTATTTTACTTGATTCAGCTGTGGCAGCAATTTCTCTAATTGACCAGCTATCTATGGCTTTGTTGTACATCTCTCTATGCTACAACCATAGTTTTATAAGGGCATTCGTAACAAGCAGTTATTCTATGAAGAATGAGATATTTATGACCAACACAATGACACAGTGCAGAGAAACAGTGCACTTGAGAAACAGAGATATAGGATGTGGCAGAGGGGAACACCAGCACAGGATGACAAGCAATGGGGTACAGACTTGACACTGGAGAACCCACAGCTGCGAACAACTTACCCATGATCAGTTAAAGAAATGACACCTAGAGCCAGACTAAACTGCTTGTAGAGATAACAAAGAGAACAAATAGCATCCAGTGTACATAAGCCGTAACATAACCTGGAGCTGCAGACTGATGAGCATAGGTGTGAAAGTATCTTAACAAACAAAAATGACACCAAGCAGATCCTAACTGGGGAAGAAACAGCCATCAATATGAGCATCATAACCCCCGTGGTGAGTAAAGTGCATGTATAACAATTTTAACTGCGTTATTATTCTTTCTTTTTCTGTAACAACTATAGTTGGACTAACAGGGATTAGACTCTTAAAATTTCAATTGCACTCACAAGAAATCGTTGGCTTTTTATATATAAGGTGTGCTGCTTCTTCACCCGTAAACAAAATTGTGAGCACAACAGCAGTCACACACAATGTACAGCAACAGCAGGCACAGGGGGACCCCTTAATCCCCTTTCACCAGCTCTTGTCCAGGATGATCTATTACCAGCTCTTAATGACACTGAAGAGGTGGTTCATTTTTGAATAGGTCAGTGACTTATCATTTTAACTCACTTCCCTCCGCTAAAATTCAATGAGCTTCTGAAACAGTATTATCCTGGATGATTGGTGGTTTAATGTCTCACTCACAGGAGAAGTAGACCCCAGAGGTCCCTTCCAAGGCTGGGTCACCACAGTCAGCCATGAAGATAGACTTATTCTCTTGGTGGGAAGCAACCACTTCCTGGGAAGAGGACACCTTTCCACAAAGGAGTTTTTGTGGACGTAGGGCAGATCTGCGTCTGTCTTCTCTTGCAGTGAAATGGCAACATCATACCCTAGAAGAGAGCTGCACTGTCTAATAAAGCTGCCCAGCCATGGCACAGTCCAACAAACCACCTCCATTCTCTTGCTTACTTGGCCGCACAAATGAGTTTTCCTACTCTCCCTACCCATACACAAATTGTTATTCTCCACTCCAAGTTCTTATGCATGAAAATTAGAGGTAAATATCCCAAAAAAAAAACTCTTCAAAGAGTTCTGCCCCTTTACTCACATAATGTTCCCCAAAACACCATCAGCAACACTCTCCTTTCACAGCACAGATCAAAGCATTTGTGTTTTATGATAGGGCCTATTTCGCCTCCAACCTGCGAGCCTGACTAACTCACTATGTCAAAACTGTTCAAGGATTTAATAGCTTGCTGGTGGCTAACCAACGCAGCTGGTTAGCAGCAGGCTGAGGAGGTGACAGGTAGATAGGAAACAGGACTTGCACACCGACTGTCGCTTCGGCTCAGAGCGGTCGTTCATCACAGGAAATCTGCCAGGCTCCAGCAGGAAACTCTGAATGAGGAAAGCTGCGGGTGGGGAAGAAGTAGGGTTTGCAGTGGGGCACAATGTTCAGAGAGGAGTCTGCAAAGCTGTGGGCTGTCACAACTCTAGGGTGTTTTCCTGGCTTTCACTTACTTGGTGTTGAGGTTCAACAGGTCAAATGCTGGACTACCACGCTGCACAGGGGCACAGCTAATGATGACATTGCACCTACTTAAGGGCTATGAAAAGCCTCTAGAGCCAATCCACCCTAGAGTTACATTCACATCAAAAAAACACCTCCACATGTTTATATACAGAGGAAATTTCTCAACTGTTTTAAAACACTGCAGAGATGGCCATCACCACCTGCCCCTATAATTCAAGAGCTGCTTTGTCAGTGGTTTTCCCTTACACCCTGTGAAAAGATCCCCCCTTCCACACAGGGGCTTTGACAGCATGCCCATCGTGCCAAGACCCGAGCATGAAGGATCTCCCTGCAGTGTAATTCAACACTGCTCTCCCTGCACACTGCTGAACAGCACCTCCAGCCCATAGCCAGCTGCATAAGAGCTGGATTTCTGTAAGAAACTCACAGCTGCAGAGGGACATAACAGTGAAACAAGCCCCCTCGCTCCATACTCCTCCAGCTCCCATCCCTTGCTCCCCCCTCCATGCTCTCCACCACCGCAATAAAACCAAGCACCAACATTACAGCTTGCAATTAAACATCATGGCATGATTTTGTGAAAGAGAAGAGAAGCACAGAAAAATGGCACCCTGGGGACTTTAAGCTCACTAGGTAAGTCAGTGGCAAGGCAATGAAGGGTAGTCAGGAACTGGTGTCCCCTTGCCCTGCTGGGAAGCCCCCAGAGAGGAGCAGCTGCTTCAAGTAACAGTCAGGGAAGCAGAGGGGTGGCAGAGGACAGCACTCCCTGGCTAAAAGCCACACTCCCTCTGAATAATTAAGAGGCAGAAACTGGATGGCATTTGTTGCAGTGTTGCCTGTCACTGAATTACTGCTGGGCAGTATGTGACCCCGGGCAAGGGGCAGCCCCAAAGTGCAGGGGTAGTACCGGCTGCCAGAGCAGCACGGGGCTCGTCACAGAGCAAGTCTGGCTCTGCGAGCTGGAGGCATATGGCTGCTGCACAACCCGTCCCCAGGCGAGGACACGTTACAGCCAGCGAGCCTCACCTTATAGCAAGCCCTAGAAGAAACGCAGCATCACAGCCTGGTTTGCAAGTTTTTTTGTTTTCTGATACCCAGCCCGCTTACTAACAAGCCCCTGTGTAAGCACAGTGACAGTGAAGGAATTATATTAAAATAGGACAGGATATGCCAAAAAGCCAATTACAATGGCTATTCCAAACAACCCGGAGCCATCCCTATACATGGCCAAACATCCTTGGCAGGTGGGGGCAGGGAGGAAAAGCAGAATAAATACAATTAAATAAGCAAGACAGACAGCTCAGCTTTGTGTTACATTTGAAATGCAGTCTCCAGAGGCTGAGGAAGCAGCATGACTGACTAGGGTGAATTTTGAAATTCCTCCAAGGCAGGTTGCCTAGATGTGCAGCCAGACCCAGGCTGACAGAAACGCTGCTAACAGCACCTAATTTGCTAGAGGATTATCACTTGATGTAACGGATGGAAACTAGATTAGTTAGCTGGTAAACTCACAACACAGATCATTACTGTAGAGGGAAATTTTTGGCCACTTAAACAGAACTTTTTGTTCTGCCCAGCTGTGTGCTACAACAGATTTGCAACTCTGTGCCACAAAGACATTTTCTACCACGTTTTGGTCATTTTTCCAAATATTTGGCACAGTTGGCATAATTCTGAGCATGAAGATGTTAAGCAGAGAAAGACAGCCACAAAAGTGCTCAATAACTGCACTTTCATATCTGTTTTGATCTGAGCATCAAAACTTTTTAAAGTGTAATCATTACCCATGTTCTGCAGACTGGGGCATGCAGAGGTTTGCAGACTGGTTTTCCAAGTGGTACAGAACTCCTCAGCCCCACTAATTTCCACTGAAAATTCCACACCACTCTGAGAAACTAAACGATAATTTTATTTTGTTCAAAGCTCTACACTCAGTTGGGAACAGAGCTAGGCACAGGACCAAAAGGCCTGCGGCTCAATCCCCAATACTAACTGACTAATTAATAAGTGCCAGCCACACTAGAATTGCTGTAGTTACTACTGGACTACAACCTGATCTGTTGGGGAACATGGCAGCTATTTAATGCAACCAGGTGCTACTGCACAAGGTGTTTGGATAGAATGTAAAGAAAGACACAAAGCCCAAGAAACATGCTGGAGTAGCAAAATACGACCAGTAAATTGGAGCATACTCACAGCACCAACATCTCCTCTAAACACACGCTATGGGATTTGCAGCATGCCTGAATTTTACTTTTGTTTGAAACAACCTAGAGGCAGCACACCAGCCTGCAGCCCCATGTGGAGATAGAGTCCAAACATGGTATCTGCAGCTACCTTCCAACCCACTGAGAAGGAACCTCCACAACTTGTGGCTTCTGTGTTCAACATTAATTTAAGCCAGTTAGCCAAAAGCTGTTTGCAAATGTTATTTAAAAAAATTAAAAAAGGCAGGAACACTAAGTTATTTCTCTCCATCCTCATTGACTCCTTAGCAAGTTGTATTGATTTCTGCACTGCAGAGTTAAAGCAACTCTCGTCTTTCATCTCCTCCAGTGCTGCTAACAGCTCTGCCACTAGTCATTCGCTCACTTTTCCTGGGACTGAGCATTAGCTTTAAGATTTGTTCCTCCACTCCCTATTCCCTCTTATTCGTCTAGAAAGACTTCCTCATTTAAGGAAAAAAACAAACGAACAAAAAAAACAAACCTCACGCAGTTTTAAAGGGCCTCAGCCATTGAGAGGAATAAGGAAGCAAATGAGAGCATTGACAGTTGCAGTGACAGTATCCACAAGACCACATCATCTCTGGATACTGAGGTATGGAAGAGGCAAGGAGCTGTCAGTTATGTCCAAATCCTACATATAAGGTGTGCAGGTCAACAACATACCAGCTCTGAGGGGCTGTGTCCTTCACCAAGCACACATCAGAGTTGCTCTTCTCCTGAGACCTGGAGGGATGCATCCTGCAGGAACATGACCTTGCAGCATGCTGGCCGCAAGACGGTTTTTTTTAAGTCACTGAAGACTGCCAGCCAAGGAGACCACGTATATATCACCAGCTTGAAAAGGAAAACCAGAGATGGAAGAAGGGTGAAGAGATGATGCTCCCAAAGAGGATGGAGACAGAGGCAGTACCGCAGCACTGCTCCCTGCCTCAACCAGATCTACCAGCCTCCCATCACAAAAGGGAGGTTCCTGAGGTTTTTGTGGGCATTTTTTTGTTTTTTTGGGGTTTTTTTTGGTTTGTTGTTTTTATGGACATGACTGCATGTACAAAAAGGAGATTGACTGCCTCCTATTCTAAGATGAAAGTAAGTAAAAGAACATTTAATCTAGAAACAAAATATTCATTCCCAATAGTGCCCTCTCTTCAGGATTAACACATAGCCCTGAAACAAGCTGCTACAAATATTTACTAACTCATCCTCCCAGCTCTTTGCTAAGTTCATCCCACTGTGACAGCCCCAGGGAACTTCCCCAGATTCCCAGTAGCCAAAAGCAATGGATCTTGGCAAGTTGTTTTTAATGAGGGAGCCCCCACTCCTGGAAACATCATCATTTTCTAGAAAACACATAGAAAGGACTGGATCTGCATCAGGAAAGCACACTGGTACCAAGTGAGAAAAGAGCAACTTGGCATCGCTAATTTCTGGAAAACTGTCACACTGCCTGACAGTTTGCCTTATTCTCTTATTTTTCTCCTTGTTTCTTTGCATCTCATTTGTTGCTAAAGCTTCAAGGCCTCTGCTGCAAGGGGATGCAAATGAAGATGAGCCCTCCCATCCGCCCTGCGAGTCTACATACTGCTTCTTGTCAAACTGGGGCCAAAGGTAAGAGAGGGGCCCCCTGGGTCAGACACTGTAGGATCACCTAAATCTTGCCCTGAGAACAGAGAAGAAAAGTTGTTGGGTTTTTTTTAAATGAAAGACAGGAGAAAAAAATCCAGAGGCCAATCTCAGCTCCATCCCACAGGACCCAAGTGAGATCTCTCAAGCTTGATGTAATCCTTGCCTCTAGTAGCAGCTCCCCTCTTGGGTTGTATAAGGCAATACTCAAATGTGAGCCAGGACCTTTATTTCTCTGCACAGATGAATGAAGTGTCACCAAGATGACTAACAGCATCACATGTACAAGAAAAGGTGACAACACCTATAATCCAAATAAATACCCAGAATAGCCTCCGATTCTGGCAACTAATAGCAGCCAAGGTTAATATAACTGCTAAAACAAAAGCACTGTAATGCCTTGTTCACAGTGGAAATAAAGTTATTAAGCAAAGAAGTGTGTTACTTTATAGACCGACATTCAACAACTTGAAGAGTGTAAAATTGAATTTATCTTGCAGCCTCAGCAAGAGGTTTCTACTTGTCAAGATGCAGCAGTTTAGCTGGCAGGGTCACTGACACCTCTGCTTAAATACACAGATAAGACATGGATCTAACCACATCTTAATGCATAGCATTTCCTTGATCTTAAACAGCACATGGTAGCCCCCTTCGCCTTAAATGCAGAGTGGTCTTGATGCAAAATACCCAAAACTGTCAGAGGAAAATATGTTTGATTGAATTAATTTCCCAGTGGAAAGCAGCACTCCCAATGCTGTTGGTGGAATCCCCAAATTTTGCTGGAGCCAGAACACAGTTCTGGCTTGAAAATGAAAGCCAGTAATTACTAGATACCAAGTTCATCTAACATTAATGAGGGGGAAGTCAGTAACAGGGAAATCACCATAATTGTAGAATTTATTTGTTTTAGTTATCTTATTTGAATTCCTCATGTTCCAAAGACAAAGAGAGGAGGGAAAAAAAATGGGAGAAAATAGATAAAGGCAATTCATTCTCTTCACAAAACAAGAGAGCTGGAAAAAAAAATGATCCGACTTGAATTTTAAATTGAAAGCTTCATTACTTTTCCTCTCAAAGAAAGAAGTCCATGGGAAGATCAAGTATAAACAGACAAAGTGCAGACCCTTCCAAGAGGAGATGTTTTATCCCAGTGTGTGGTTAACCCAGGCCAACCACTGCAAAGAGAAGCTACTATTTCCAACAAAGGCCATCAGCATGGGATTTATTTTCCAGCTCAAACGCTGCCCAGGCTCCAATCCCAGTTACACCAGTGTCAACCCACAGTAGCTACACTTGTTTCAGGAACGCAAACGACATTTACATGGTGTGACTGCATTTGGCCCAAGACGCACATGCAGGAGCAGCTCCCATACATGTGGGGTCATCACCAGCATTCACTGGAGCAGGAGACATGTAGCTCCTTTGGGAAAATAGATCATCATGGGAAAAACACAGCAAGTTTTTTGACTTGCACTAGACATTACGCAAGCTTTCAGGCGTAGATCACTGCTCTGAACTTCAAGGGTTAGGACTGGCATTTAAAAGAGATGGCTTCATTTACGTGATGCAGAGCTCCAAAAATGTCCAATTCACTGTCTTAGGGCTCATCTACAAAGGCATAATTTCAATAGAGCTATACCCTGATAATTATTCTACCATATATATACACTATAGTGAATTTACAGAGGTGTAAATATAATGTTTCAAAAGTAGTAATTTTATTCCACTATAAAGAAGTAAAATAATTAACAAAATAGTCATTTTTATTCTAAAATGGGACACCCATAGGAAGGCCAACATAGTTTTAACAACAGAAAGAGAGAACCTGGCAAACAGCACATGCCCTGGTGGAGAGCCCTCCTTTGGCTATCCACTCAGCAAGGGTCTGGCTGAGGTATAACTAAGCAGATCCCCTGCACTTGTGTCTACTTAGAAGAGACAAACAGCAAACCAAAAAAAAGGCAGAACAAACCATCTGCCTCTTAGACTTGCCACACACCTTGGTTTAACCTGAGCAATCTTCATCTCGGTGCAACCCAGAGCATCAGAGGACCTCTGGGTCAGCAGCTGCAATCACAGCTCAAGACTGGAGCAGCTTCAAATACCATGTCCACTTCCGAATTGCCCATGTGCTTTTCCACTATGCTTGGCATGAGCCCATAGCAACACCAACAGGTCTGGAGAACAAGAATGGCCTGAATCTAGACAGATCTGGCAATTCTTCTCACTCCAAAATTCTCCTGGCTACCACAATTCATGGTTTCCATCAAGGTCTTCAGCTTCCTGAAAGGCTCCCCCCACACTTTCCAACCTTGGCACTGCTAAAGGGAGAGCGTGCCAGACCACAGCAGCTGATGCATTTGCTCAGCACTGAGCATCATTGCTCAATATTGCTAATAAAAACTCCTTTGCAAGAAGCCCTACAGAGTGTAACAGCTTAAGTGAGAGAGCAGAACTGCACGATGTCCATACACTTTCATACAGCCAAATTCTGTGAACGCAGGATCACATTCAGGATGTAAAATCTGGCAGACCACTTCAAAAAGCAAAACAATGATCAATCTCTGTCTTTAATCAAATTCCAATGAGGCTTTACAGTCATTCCGAAAAACCCTTGTGGCTTCATCCCTAAGCTGTGCAGGACTTCTCAATCAGAGCTAAATTTTACGATTGCTGAAGTACAGGATCAAAAGCAGCAGCCCAAACTCAGCACAGCGTGACAGCCCACGAGGAGGGGAGCAGGCAAGCACAGCACTCGGGTGCAGCTATTACTCCGTCACTCGATGGGTGCCAAATCCACATCAACATATTAATGAACGAAAAAGACCCCATCAAAGTCTAGCAGGATTTGCTCTGGTGTCCCATCAGTTTGATGAATGAACATTATCCCTTAAGCATTACCACCACAGCTTTCAAGCAATCCTAATTCCCACCACACTTCACTGGAGGGTCAGAACCTCTATTTTTACATTTTGTTTAAAAGCAGTGGCCTGTATAATGAATATTGCCAACAAACAGCAGCCCATAAATTCCTGAGCGCTGTGTGTGCAAGTCCTTATCTCTGACAAAGCTTGGATGCACCGTAAACCAAGAGTATCACAGGAATATATTAATAAGCTGCATTCAGCAGACAGACATAACAGCCCTTCCACCACAGAGCACTTCACTTGCACACTATTTAAGTGACAGCTATCCAGTTGAATTTCTGAAAATTAAGTGCCAGTCACTGTAGGTTTGGACAAAAGGACTCTATAAGGCAACGTATTAAAACTGAACAGACTCAACCTGGCAGTGAAAGATGGTCCTAAGATGACTTGATAAACACAAAAACCTCCTTTCTGAATGACTGAATTATTTCTGATGTGGCAAGCTCGAGAGCAAACACTTAATTTTAAGCAGCAGAATAGTTCAACTGTTTTCAAGTTATGCACACCACACAGTTTGCAAGATCAAAATGTTTATGGGTAAGTGAACAAAAGACAATTAGCATTATTTTTAACAGTTACTCTATTTTCGTTATTCTACACATCACAAACAACATGGAACTCAATGAAAGATCATCTAATTTTCTGCTAATCATGCAAAACCAGCAAATTTCCATCTTATTGAGGTGTTTCTCCTTGATATGCGTTATCAAGTAAAGAAAAATCCTGTTTCCAGTCATAATCATAGTTTCATAGCTATGGAGCAAAACATCCTGGTACACTGTTCTAAGGACAGAATAAAAAGCTGATGTTCATAGCCCAGCTGTTATAAACCCCCTCAAGACAGACTGCTGTGGTATTTTTACTTTCCCATTATAAAAATTTAAATAGCTCTGCCAGAGCCATGAAAAATCACCCCCCTGCTAAATTTTCCCCAGGGTCCCATTCCTGTCAAATTGCACCCGCAGCGAGATAAGGCAGGTGAGAAGGGAGATCTTGCAACGGGTTTTTACTTCCTTGCCCTCATCCTGCAAATCAACCTGCACCACGAAGGATTTCCTTTTCCCCACGCGCCACGGGACACCTCTGCCCATGGCTGCACAGCAGCAAAATACCCCTATATGCTCCTACAGCTGTTTCCAAGGTAACCAGCACAGAGCCATATACAAGTGAAGGCAGCAAACAGCAACAACACAGTCCTGCAATACTGTCACTTTTTGAAGCAGGTCTGAGTTGCCCCTTTCCCCCCCTCCTTTCCAGCTGCCCCATGATTCATGCAAGGAGTGGGTAACTGACTTCACATTTTATAATCCCATTACATCAGTCTTTCTTAAGGTTTGGGGTTTGTTGTTTGTTTTGGGTTTTTTTTTTTGTTTTGGTTGTTGTTTGGGTTTTGTTTTTGTGTTTTGTTTTTTTTTTTTAATAAGGCATCATATTAGAGTTTTAAGGTGAGAGTCAAATTTTCTGGTTTTACGGAAGGAAAACCATCTGGGGGAGGAAGAGGAATTATATCAACAACCTAAATTTACACTCAAACCCTGTATTCCCTCCCAGTAGAAGCAGAAAAATGTCTCCGGTTTAGCAAAGGGCATCTGCCCACTACTGCAACCCATGTTATACAAGTCATATGCATCCAGATAACATTTTCATCAGTTAAGATACAAGCATCTCCACTGCTCTGTCTGCAGATACAGTTTATCCTTTCTAGGCATCCAGTTTCCACATCCACTCAGATATGCCAAAATCCCCAGGGATTTTCCCACCTGCCCACATACATTCATGCTCCCAAAGCAGAAATTAGCCTTTGCTTCTTTTGCTACTGAAAGCAGCAAGGATACAGTCCAAATCCTGCAGTCCTCACATAAAGGATAGCAGCAAGAGGGGGAAAATCGGGATTGGAAAGGGTCTGGCACGGCCAACTAGTCCTCTCCTCTGCCCTAAGAGAGGACCAGCTATCAGGGAGGTAAATCAGCGCAAGATCTGGCCGCACAGCACTGTATACACAGCAATGGACAGAACTGCCAGGCTGTACACTCTAACCTCTGCTCCCAGGTCCGAGACAACCCCACAGTTACACAGAGAGAAGCAAATCAACCCCTTGACTTGGAAGTAACAGGGCTGTTATCAACACAGGCTGGAGGGAACACATTTTCCACCAAGAATTTCCAAGCCATTAACATCTATTCTTTTTTTCTGCATGAAACAGAACAAGGAATAGCATGTCCCATGTACAACCCTCTTGTGGTGGGGAACAACAATACATTACAGAATGGAGCATTTCTGCACACTGGTCAGGAGTCACCCCCATCCCCCAAGGGATAGAAATTTTAAGGCAAAACATGCATAAGGAAACTCACCGTAGGTGGTGTTTTGAAACGGCAATCATACTTCAGTACAGTTCACACACATCTTGCATTTCCCTATGTGACTTACCACGGCTGACCTTTTGAATACCAACTGTGATTAATGAAGCTTCCAACCCAACAGTGAATGGCTGCAAATTGCAAGATGCTCATCACATTAATATTCAGTAACCAAAATATACCACTCTTCTAATCACAAATGTACTTCTGCTGAACACCAGGACATTTCCTTTGGAAACTTGAGTACTGCAACCCTCAGAAGAAGTTAACACACTGACGGGCCAGAGCATGCATGTCTGGGGAGAAGCTCCCACGCTTAGATTATCTGAAACAGAACTACCACATCCACATAGCCATAGAGATGCCAACAAGGCAGACATAACTTGTTTTGAATAAGGAAAGCCAGAAGTCAGTATTTCTTCATAGACTGGTTGGAGGTTGGTTTGCAAAACTGAAGTCTGAACAGAACCCTGCAGAAATTTCCTGGCAGTGTTATACATGACATGATGCAAAACCTTCTCTAGCATCCAGTTAAACCCCGTACCATACCTGTTAACACTGCAGTGCTACAAAAACATTACCAAATACCTTCTCTGCTACCGCTGCAGAGTTATATGCTGTAATACAACGATCAAACTGGTCGCCTTGGGGAAAGGGGAAAGAAGTTCCCTACCAACTCAGCACATTGTTTAGCAAGCATACCTCCTCCTCTACACAGCACATCAGCGCAAGCCTGCAAGATTTATTCCTCCAGATAAACCATTCTGTGATTAACCAAGTGGCAACTTCAAAGAGCAACTACTCTTGAGCCACCCATGGAAATAAATACCATGTCACTAGGGAAAATACCCAACATACTTGAAGGGACGCACACCCGTCACAGACTCGCTGCAGTGCTGGGACTGAAGTCAGAAGGAGGGAAGATGAGGAGGAAAGGCATTACATAGACCTCAGAGACAAGAGCCAGTACATACGTATGAAGTCACAGAGGAAGTAACCTGGCAAACACACTAACCCAGTACAGCTGTACATCAAGAGCTCACTGCTGTAAATGTTTTATAAGGCCCCTAAAGCCATCCCTGGTCCAGCGGTGCAAGAGCATCCCTGTCAGCTGCAGCAGGGCAGCATTACAAAGCACTGCACCATAACAGGGCTGAATTCACACCGACAGGTCTCAGTGTGTCAAACAGGGGATTGATTTACTCTTATACAGGACAAGATTTTTAACAGCTCTACCTCAGGTGGCTAGAGTCTCCAAGTGGAAGTCGTGGTCCCAAAGGGGTCAAACATCAGAAATAGATGGTGTTCTCCCAAAGCAATGGGAGCAAGGAAGCAGCATCAGAAAGACTCAGAGGCTTAACGACTCTGTCCTGACACCTTACAGGGCATCTAACAGCACAATTTCTCTCTGTGCTTATTAACCAGCAGGACCAGAGAATTTTTTTTGCATTACTCACACCAAACAATGCAACAGTGCCACTTCAGATACTTGGTAAGTCTGTTTACCAGCGCACAATTTAGAGACGCAATCAGGGGAAGGGATGCAAAAGAAAAACCTGCCGTTAACCACTTGCACCAAAGCAGCTGAGGTTAGTAAGACACACATTCCTGCTTACTTCTGCCCACCCCAGATCAGCTCCTCCACCTGAGTCTTATGAGAGCACGTGAGAACCGCACTTCATTTCAGAGACATAAACTTTCCCCACCACTCTCATCCCTGTTCATCTATAAACCCAGAAGCCAGAGCGCAAGGTTTAAACCTCCCTTATGCTGTGCCACCCTGTGGATGTCTTCTCCCGACTTTTATGAGCTGCAGGTCCAGCATTTATTTAACATCACACTCCTAAGCATGTAAACAAAATAATTCATAGTCACTGTGAGCAACAGTAAGCAGCACAATAGGAATCAGATTACCGCGACATGTCCTCCATCCAATTCGCAAACCTTTTAATCCCCAGTTGGAGGTGGGCACTGGGAAGAATTACCAGTTGAAAACAGCACCAGTAGCTTTAGAAAGTTAGAGCTCAGATGCTGCAAGCCTCTCTAAATATCCAGAAAGGACCACGCAGCCACCTCTCGCTCAGGCTTGCCCCCACCACTTAAAGAGGAGGAAGGGAAGGGGGGAAAAAAAAAAAAAAAAAAAAAAGCAGAGACCAAGCAAGCCTGGGGATAGAAGGACAGATTTGCTGCAGCAAAGTTTACCAGTACGAAGAGCATCCCCCCTCCAGCCCCTTCATTCACGGAGCTCCATGCCAGCAGAGGATTGCCCCCCTCCCAGGGAGACACACCACCCACACCCACCCCCCAAAAAAAAAAAAAACAAACAACAAACCCCACAAAAAAAAGAAAAGGCCAGGTGGAGGGTAAACCCGAGCATCTCCAGCCCTCCTTCCCCCCGGCCGTGCTCACCATCCTCTTGCATCCGCTGCAGGCACAGGGCGAGGCTCTTCCTCCAGCCCGGCATCGCGGCGGGGGCAGCGCTGCCGCCCCCCGGGGCAGCGGCACAGCTCTAGGGGCCCGGGGGGGCCGGCGGGAGCGGCGCTGCCGAGCGCAGCCGGGCTCCCCGGCGCTTTATTGCCGGGCGGTGCATGCGGCGGCGGCGGGGCCGGGCGGGGGGAGCGGCGCTGCCCGCCCCCGCCTGCGCACAGCCCCGCGGGGCGCAGCGCCGGGCGCCCGCCCGCCCCGCCGCGCAGGTGCGCTCCCCGCCACCGCGGATGGCGGGAGTGAGCCAACGCCGGGGGCGGGGGGTGTTTAGAAATCATTATATATATATATTTTTTTTTAATACATTTTCCCCTAGTGGGGTCTGCTGTCAAGCACCGGGGTCTGACATATACCGGCGTTTCTGCGGGTCCCAAATTGCCAGCTGCTGTTGAACAAATATATGCACAGGAAAGGTATAGAAAACACGCTATTCATATTCTACATTCCCTTTACAGCTTTAACCTGGTGCCTCTTCCCTTTAATGAGCGGCAGCTGTCTCACAGTCCTAATACAGGTGTGCTCATTGATGCATGTATTTATTCTGAAGTTGGGTTCGCTGGTAAATGAAGTTGCACAACAGTCAGTGATCTATTTTATCTTTTTCACGACCATTTGCTTGCAAGCAGCTGAAGTGTAGGGGGGGGGACTTAAAAGCATCTTTGTCATTTCTTAATATTCTAGAGGTTTCAGAGCTTTTACACGGACACAAAGGAGATGTTTATTGCATATGCCAGGGTATTCATGTTTTTAATTTCCTGGGGGCAACATATCTCTGCAGTGACTAGCAGCTTTTTTTGTTCTTCATTAGGCCTTTTATTAGCTGGCTGGTAGGTCTCACTCTGCATCTCTGCCTCCCTTTGTGAGAGTGATAATATTATGTGCAACGTCTGCTATAATGTAAAATATTATGGACCAAGCTCTCCTTGGGATAGCATGTGCCAGTTCCGGTTTCAGAAGGCTAGTGTCTGACACCACCTGGATTGGACGGGGCAGCTGCAATGCCAAAGGAATTCATCCATCTAGATACATCCATATGGACTTCAGCTTAATTTTCAGACCAACTTTTCTCTCCCCACCTGAATGAAAAGCAGTTGTCATAGGACAGCAGCCTCACCCTCCGTGCTCTCCCTGCAGCTCACGTCCAAGAAGCATTTGCCATTTTGGGTGCTGGCAGCCAGGTTTACAGGGCAGCCAAGTGTGACATGGCATATGCCAAGCTGGGCAGCAGGAGTCTGGAAACCTCTCCACTGCCTGGTGAAAACTGAAATGGTTCAACCCAAAAGCACTTTGGAGAGAGTCTCCTTAAAACAACCTCATACAGCTCTGTGCACATCGAGGGAGAAAACAAGTTTCTGCAGAAAGGGACTGAAAGCAGAAACCTACCAACATCCATGACTTTGGGGGAGTCTGAAGGGATAAGGATCCTAACTGAGGTACTTGAGGTAATGACCTACGGTTAAATTAGCTAAATATTTTTTCATTCCCCCCTCACAGGTTCTTGAAGAGCAATGTGGGAGCTGGGCTGGAGAAGAAGATCTGTTTCAAAGTTACTATCAGTAGTGTGTTTTCCCAGTGAGTTAAGGTGGGATAATCAAAAACCCATGAGAATAGCCCTTTTCATTTAAGCATAAGAGTTTGCAATGCTGCAGAGGGCAGACAGTGGCATGCAGTGCCCAAGAACTGCATGAGAGGTTCCCATCACAGCAAAGAAGAGGAGCACTGTACAGGCTGACTCCCTTCCATATTTCTAAGCAGGGAGTTATCCATCAGTTTAAAGGACAGTGATTGGAGTGATGGCACCTGAAGGCTTATTCCAGCCAGCTGGAGCAATCACTTCTAAGAGAGATTTCCTGAGGACTATCAGCAGCAGGAGCACTGCTATAGCTCAGACCCTGACTACCCCCCATTAGCAGCACAGAAAAATTCACAGAAACAAAAAGATTATTTTGCTCACATTTACCATCAGAGTAGAAACATAAGCAGGGATTGACTCCCCACCCAGATACAACTTCTTAAAGAGCTCCTTTCTTTACACTATATATGGCACTTTTCCACAGCTTACTTCTCGGGGGAAAACACAGCCCCCACAATTTCATTGCAAATGTACCTGATACCTTTGGGTCTCGCAACAAATCACAGCTCCATAACTGGATTGGATCAGGGCACGTCACGCTAACTTACAGGAAGTTTGTGATATGCACCAAATATTCTAGCTGACAGCAAAACTCAGAAGCTTTTTAGAGAAGGACTAATCTGAAGCCAGCATACATCCTGGTGGAAGGAGACAATTTTTCAATAGTTAAAACCCAGCACACAGAGACAAGCGCTGTTGAGTTATATGACTGACTCAACCACCCACACAGGCAAATTACCTGCCCTTTCTGTGCCTTAGTTTCCTCAGCTGTAATTTATAATTGCTTGATAATATTCAGATTCTGGGTATTAGAAAAGGATTCCCAGAAAAGTGATCGTTATTGATCTAACATTGCTCTCAGGAAAAGTAATGAGAGTCTGAGGAAAACATGACGTAGGAAGGGGCTTTTGAAAGTAAGGTCAAATCAACACTTTTTGTACCTAAAATCTCATTTGGCTTTGCCATTTACTCTAGCTGACCTCATAAAAGATTC
Source organism: Calonectris borealis (assembly GCF_964195595.1). Taxonomy (NCBI): domain Eukaryota; kingdom Metazoa; phylum Chordata; class Aves; order Procellariiformes; family Procellariidae; genus Calonectris; species Calonectris borealis. The sequence continues at coordinate 11,437,142 of NC_134321.1, read as the reverse complement.
TTTCTCTTAAATCTCTTTAGACCATCATGGCTACAACACTACTACTTTTAAAGGACATTGGTGCCACAGAAATAATTAAACATGAAAATAGCAAGCACATTACTAGCTGAAAAATGTAGCTCAGGGCTTTTAACAATTGAATTTGACACATACATTATTGTAGAAAGAGCCAAAGCTAGTGTGGTGAGATTTTCTCAAGCACTGCACGTTAGCCTAACTTCAGTACTCACATGGGAAACTGTTAGAGAAAACAAAACATAGCTAAAAATACTGGTACTGAATTCATAAGCAGAATCAACATAAGACAGATGCTACGGTACATCTTTGGAGGGAAGTCATGAAGGGATATTTCAAGCAGCAGAAAGTCCATAGGAAACCTCAGAAGTGAATATCCATGTCCCTGAGCAATGTCTAATCTGTCTGTATGACTGAAATGTCCAGCTGTAGGATTTTAGGCACCACAGTGACATGGATACTGCCACAACTTTAGAAGGCGCTGCTGTCCTCCCAACCAGCTGCACCATCCTGCAGAAATGGTTGTCAAACCAAATCTGAGAGGCAGAGATTCCTCTTTGGCCACATGCCCTGGGACATGATGACCTGTTTTGATCAACTGAGGACTTAACTGTGCCCTGTGCCTTGACCATTTCACCAGCTGGTGGTCCTTGCCCCACTGAGGAACACACACAGAGTACAGCATGACTGAAGTCCCAGCTGCTTGTAAGTTGGGCAAAAGGTAAGGTCTCTGCCCTGCAGTACCTGCGGCCTAAACAGGCAGCATGGCTCAGAACAAAAAGCAAGTTTTCCTTACATGTGTATTGGGGTGTCTCTCTAGGGTTGGAGGGATGACAGTAGGTCTTGAGTTGCAGGTTTGCTCTTAATGGGTTTGTAGACAACAGTCTCTATAGTCCTAGGTAGCTTCAAGCTCTGCACCTCCCTCCCAGCAGCTTTCTTTGGCACATGAGAGGAGAGAGTTGGGTCCACTGTGCTTTAAATACCACTGCAGCTGTGAGAAGAAAAGATGAAAGCACCAAGTTTTTCAATTTCAGGAGTTGGCTACTGAGCAAAGGTTTAGGTCTGTCACCAAGCGTGCAAACCAGGCTTTTCAAGTCAGATAGATCTCACACTCTCTTGCACACTGTGTGCACAGGGTGGTGAGCAGACAGTGATATTGCATGTGTGGTGAGAGGAGGTTCCCAAGTACAAAGCCCATTTTCCTGCAAGGGTTAAGGGAGAATGTCCAGGCTTTTTAGCTTCCATTTTGTCCTTGATCTGTATGCCTCCGGACGTCTCTAGCAAATTCTCCTGTCATGTGCTCCCTCACCTTGAAGGTCACTTACTTTATCATCCCACAATGAGAATAAGCTGACTCCTTGCAACTAGGAAAGTTAGTGAAATGAGACAATCTTCACTTTCAGCCCCAAACCAAGTAATTTAAGAGTTCCCCTTTTGCCATTCTGAGTCAGTGAGATTCTGGCACTTGGGAGACCCTTAGGAGTGGTGTTCTGTCCTCCCACCATTACCAGCAGCTTGAGTGAAGATGTACCACTAGTGAGGGGGCACGCCTCAAGGCCACACTGTTTCAACAGTGATTTGGAGGCATCATGAAACCCTCTGGGGAAATAGAGAGGACTGTGGGGTTTCCCCTCCCATATTGAGCTACTGCTACAGCCTGGTAGCTTTCAATAGTTAAGATCAAGCTAGAAATTACTTTGACCTATGTAATCCTGCACAAAGAAAAACTATTTAGGTATCTAGAATAATCTTTTCCTTTCTCTCTCTCCCCCTCCTGGACTTAATTAAGTAAAAGATAAATTTTCTTTCTCTACCGAGGCTGGGTTACTTTGCTGAATGTTGAAGCAGTGCACCTTGTATCCTTACAACTGTACGTGGGACAGGCAGGGGACTATGGACAACCTATTTCCATCCCACCATGACATGTAAATAGCACACAGCTGCTTTAATGAAGAACCAGTCTCTACTTTCACCTCCCAGGCACATCGAATGGGACTGGGGATACAAGGCATAAATCTCTGTCACAACACAGCATCAGGATGGGTTTGTTTCACTGACTGCTACGTTCTTACCTGTATGCAGCTGTGTGTCCCATAACCCACAGACAGCAGTGAACAGCTTGAGATCATAGAATTTAAAAATACTCCTGTCATGGTAGAAGGTTAAAGGCAGTTTTAAAATGGATTATCTTCGTTTTGCTACCACCACAAGAGGTTGATTAATAGCAAGTTTACTTACTAATCCAACTTGGTTCTGTTTTGCCTTAAACTCAGGCAGTGCCAACAGTTTACTCATTTTGTTGCCTGCTGCTTGTTAGGTACTTCAGGGCATACATTCATATTATGGACTTCTGCAGAAGTGCTCATGTCCAACTAGGTTTTGAAGGCTGGAAGCAATCTGTCATTCTGCCTCTTCTGGGTGATACTCATCTCTCTGAAAGGCTGAATACCTTTTAGACAAAGAGAACGTCCTTGGATTTCATTGACACAAGTATACACCCCATTTATGGGCACCATGAGGATATGGTCACCACTGTGCTCTGTTCCTGCTGGACGGGAGCTCAAGTGCTCCTTGTTTCTATCCCAACAGCACACTTTGGGATAGAAAGCTCCAAAGCTGGTTCCTCACTTCCTTCCTTGGAAATTACAGCATAAGCACAAAGGGGCTCAGACCAATCCCTCACCTCCTTCCAAAGTCATCTTCGTTCTGCCCTTCAAAGTAAGTGTGCAACGAGCTCTGAGCACTGAAGCAGCGAGGCTGCCTGCCAGTGGTATGAGGTATATCCACTTGGCTCGCCTCCTCCTGCAACACCACTGCCCTCAGGTCTCTTATCCTGGGCACAAGGCCTGTCTTCGATGACCTGACTGTCGGGCTGATGCTAGTGCCAAAGGTTTGGCTTTGCTTCCTTTGAGAGTTCTTAACTTTTAGATGCTGTTTAGAGCAAGTCGCAAACACCAGACAGCTTTTCTGCCAACACCAGACTGGACATCCACCTTATGTTCCCAAACAAACATAATCTCGTCACTTACTGCAAATGCCCCACCACAGAGATTCTCCACATTTACCTACTAGTGACCCAGCAACATGTAAGATGGTGCTGGGAGGACTACACAGCATAGCAAGATAAAGCCAGAGAAGCTTTGCATCTTCCTCACTGTTTGCCCAAAAACATCAATGTTTAAGCAAGACTGAGAGGTCTGTGCCTCTTCCCCTGCTAGCAGCAGGGTTTAGGGCTGTGCAGTGCTCAGAGCTCCACTGCAGCTGCTGCCTATTGATTTCCAGGCTACTGAGGTATGTGTTAGAAATTCAATACGCTGAGGTGACCATGTATGTTACATGTTATTCTGTGTACCCTCCAAATCCAAGCAGTCGGCACAGAGCCTGAAGCGCTAGCAGCTGATACAGTTGCTTAATACTGCTAATATTTGCTTACAACTGTACAACGTAAGAGACAACACCATTTGGTCCCATCCTGTGCAAAAGCCTCCTCAGGATGGCCAGTGGACAGCTTTGTCTGGGTTACTGTGAAGATGCTGTGTGATCTGGACTGTTATTTAGGAAGACGGGAGAATTTAAAAACAAGCCTGAACTTACTCGGTCACAGCAATGCAAGGGCCACTTTTCTAACTTGTGATTGAAGATGCTGTTGCTGGAAACATGTTCTTTCCCTTTCAAAACTGCTTTCAGGACTCCCTCCTTCCCTTTTTCGCTTCTGTTAATTTCTCCCTTGCACACACCATCTTTCCCCTTAGACACGCACACAGCATCTTTATTAAAATGTCACCCATTTGCACCATGTCCAAGTGTTCACCTTCAGTCACATAAGCCTCTCAAGCAAGAACAGTGCTTGTCACCACTTGCGCACAGCAAAGATCCCCATACTATCCCACTGCTATGTAAAGGTTTTCATTCCAGGCATTCACTTAGCAGCAGGATTTGCCTCTGGCTACATAAGGTTTCATCTCTGCTCCTCATTGCAGAGGTGCCTCAGGGTAGTTTTACAAATCACTTAAGTGAAAGAATTATCAGGTACAGGGTAGTTGGCTCTGCACCACCAAGAACCCCAGGTATCAAACAGATCTCAGCCTGGGAAGGTTTCCAATTAGGACATGCTCTACATTTTGCTTTGATTTCCTGATTGACAAACTTTTCTATATGGGGAAGGATCTCTAAGCTCTTCCTACACTCCTAAACTGCATCTTTCGTGGTTACCAGCTGTGCAAGTAAAAATAGTTGCTCACCTGGGATTTGTCATTTCTCCCAGGAGTAGCTTAGTGTCTTTTAACAACCATGGGAGAAATACGTAGCAGAAGTACTTCTGTGCCATCTATTAACATGACAGCAGTATCTGCCGTGCCCAGAACTCCATTTACAACTACACTGGAAGGGAAGGGAGGACAAGACCAACCATCCCAGGTGCTCAGGACAGCCAGACTCAGGGCAGCAGGTGGCAGGTTTGACTCTGACTTGTTTGGTCCTGCTGATCCTACTCCATCCACACCGCATCTACTAGGACTGTGCTAAACGAATTTGTGAGGTGAGTTTCAGTTGTGCATCAGTGGCAGATGGCTCAGGACATGAACACAGGCTTAGACCCACCCTTCATTCATGCCAGTCTCAGGCTTCCTCCTGAGCCTCCCTTAAACCAGAGCTGGCATTAAGCGCTCACCTATTCCACCAAAAACCACTCTGAACTACTGCACTTGATAGTAAGCAGGGAAACACTATCCATTCATCTCTCAGTAAGGAACATCAGCATTTGCATCTCTGAGGATGCTTTCAATATTGCCACTAGATAAAATTCAATGTTTTTCTTTATTCTGGTTGGTGAACAGTAGCAGTTCGAGAAACAAGCAGGATGCAGAAAGCAATGCTACAGCTCTATCAACATATGATAAAAGTCATTATTATGACTGTCTTGCTTCTTCGTCCTTCTCATTGTGACCCAGCTCCAGCTGTCAGCAATACATCAATGACTACAGTCCATTTCAGATCAGGGAAGGAGGCAAGACAGTTGCAAATCATTGAGATTGACTGTTACGTCTTAATGGAAACACTCTGTATTTTTGCATGTACATTCAAAGGGGATGGAAAAAGACAGTAATTGCCATTTCAGTGTTCTGATTTCTCCCAAACTAGCTGGCAAGGAAACAAGTACTGTGGGCAAGAGTTAAAAAATTTAAAGCCCCCTTCACTTCCATGTAGTGTAGGCTCCCTGCTCCAGTGTTTCATAAAATACTGGAATTTACATTTTGTAGGGCTCCTTAGTATAGCTGAAGAGTTGCTTGGCACTCATCAAGGCTTTAATAAAGCAATTATTGGACTTTTGCCTGATGTAGTTATTCATTTTGAAATATTATTCTAGATCTCATTCCACTTGTCTATATTTGACTAATGGCAGCAGTGCCACACACATTTCCAAGCTATGTACAGAGACTCAATATTTCTTCTCTCAATTATTTCTAAAATAACAACTATAATCACTCTAAGCTTTCTTTTGTGATACATATAGCAACACTTTGGTGACTTCTGGGCTTCTATTTTAAGTAACTTTTGAACCAGGGTCCTGTCCTGGGTGCTGGAGTCCTGTTCAGAAACAGGACAGGGATCACTCAAGCAAAAGAAATGTGGATTTCCTCAGGGTGTGTGTCCTGGTGCCCCTGCAAAGCTAACAGCCTTTTTGGAGAATTCCTTTCCTATTTAATCTTTAGTCTTATCCCTAGCAAAGCCATTGTCAGCTGGGAGTTTGAAAGGGTGGCAGCTGCTATGCTCATGCTACTTAACATACAAACACTCATCCAACTTTAATTTCAGAGAGCTGGCCAAAGCAGAAGCCAAAACTTGAGCCCCACTAACCCACACAGGATTTGAACTGGCAGCCTGAAATCCAGGGTCAGCTCTTCTTGCAGTTCTGGGTTCTCCACTTGTCTTATTTCTCACCTAACTTTACATGTACGAGACTGGAGGAATGGGGAGAAGAAACCAATTTACTCCTCAAATGCTGGAGAGATGACAGGGAACTGCAGGGGGAAACACTCATTTATGTAAGGTAACTTCTGCTAAGTGCTCAAGTACTGCTGAGATATGACCTACGTGGCTGTAATAACAGTCTCGTACTGCCATCTACCGCGTTGAGATCCCGTTACTAGCACGAGTGACTTACCTCCGTGACATTGCTGCGGAGGGAAGCTGGGAGTGAGCCATCAACAGCTATCCCTTTCTTCCTTAGACGCTGCTACCTCCTTTCCCGGGGAAGATTTTGCAATACAGCCTTTCAAGCATCTCTTCAAACATGCACAATGCTCAACTACTTTGTCCAGAAAGACAACTTACCTCCTCCACTTCATGTTTTGGGGGCGATTGATGAAAGATGGGTAGTGAAAGAAGACTTTATTGCAGATAAATTTAACTGTTGAAAATAAAGAGGAATCCAAACTAGAATGGATCAAGGCTTTGAGCTACAGTGGGGGAAGAAAGTCCTTTGGTTCTAAAACATCTAACAGCAGCTTTTCACTACCAGAATATATATATAGGAATATATATACAGGATAGTTTTGTTCTCTTAATAAATTAATCATAGCTGCCACTTAGCCATCTATGCAGGCATATGGTACGTGACTGTTAGGTAACCAATGCCCATATGGTAGAGAAACTCCATACCCAATTATGCTGATTTAAATTTCTCCAGTGCATCAAAGTAAAAATGATCATATTCCAGAGATACGTCCTGCCCTGCTATGCAGATTTAATCATTCTAATGCATCGGGAAATCACACATGAAGCCATACTTCGCTCAATTATGCCAGCCCATCTTCTGCTCAGTGTCAAGAAATAGACCCTCCATAAACAGAAAGAGTGCAGAAGGGATGTCTTCATTCTGCATCTCAAAGTGCAATTCAGGGATCATTGAAAACCAACCGAACAAAGATTTTTTTATATATATACACTTATTCTTGAAACAGACACATGCTTTGGCATTTCTAGCCCGAGAAGACAGATGAGAAACCTCAGGCTAGTTTTCTGTGGTTCTAAGCAAAAAACCACGCTGCTTTGTACTGAACTGAAGTCCCACTCAGTTCATACTTTAATGACACCATTCAATATATGTTTAAAAAGCACTAGCAACAATTCAACGATATTGTGCTAGGACTAGTAAATATAAATTATGCCCCCTCCTTCAACGTAGTCTAGCAATGTGCTACAGGACCCAGATTCCTGCCACAATGTCAGAAAACCCGAATTTGCTACCATGAGCCTGCTGGTTTAAAATAATTCAGCTCAAATATTGGGATATAAACAGAAGCATTTCACAAGCAGTGAAGGTGGTATAAATACAGCCCACATCATTACTCTGACACTAAATGAACATAAATAACAGGGTTTAAACTCAATGCTGGAAAGTAGCCTCTTTGGAAAGTTACAGCTACAATGAGCATTTGTCTATCTACCTGACACAATCAATAGCCCAGTGTTTTCTTTAAAAGAAGAAAAACAGAGCATGAAGTAGGTACATGAGCTTTAAAGTTCCCAACTGTTATGCTCTGGTAGATGCCTTTTAATAGAGACAACTTTACCACTGTAAAAACTGTATCTGCTAGGCCAGGTTCAGATTAAAGACAGAGCTGTAAGCAAAGCAGGCATGCATTCACTAACATCCTCATGGAAATCTGGACCAGTACTTTGGAAGAGGAACAGATTTCAAGTTAAAATATTCTTTCTAATGGGAAAGCTACATTGTGGTTTTGGTTTTTTAAATAAAAAGTCACAAGTTTTTTGATAGATCCTGCAGCTTCAGCAATATCAATGAGTAGAAAAAGAAGCATTGAACCCAACCCCTTCTCACGAGCATCCCTTAGATTGTAGTCTCCCCCTTCGCTGTCATATTCCCCTCTTGCATTACCTCTGTCCTGCATTCCCTGCAGACAAAAAACAAGGCTCTTCCTCCAGCCTGGCATCCCAGACCTAGAGACAAAGAAATACAAGAGCTTGCAGATGTGCAGCTGGAATACAAAATCCAGCTTCTTTATAGGGCTACACCTTGACAGAGAGGCAAGTCCATTCGTGCTTGCAAAGACAGGAAAACTCTGCTTTATGTGAAAGCCTGATTGTGAACCACCCAGGCTGCATTTTGCTGCAGGGATGGAGCAACTTCACATGTCCACAGCAAAAGAAACAGATGGTGAGAGAAGGGTGGACAGATGAATGGGTAAATCTCAAGGAGTTGAGCAATTTCTTAAAGGGCATGTTTGTCTTTTATGTGACCCACACAGAAACCACAGACAACAATATATTCACAGCACAATGTAGTCCAATAGCTTAGTGTTCCTGTTCAGAGGATGAAAATATCTATAGCTGCCCCCCAATGTAATTGATAAGCCAGTTTTCTTTGGAACTTGCTTGCTTCTTACATATCCAGTTTAGAAAATGTATGTATTTATATCCCTTAGTACAGGAAAATAGTGAGAAACATATTCATCTTTTGAACCGGTACTCAATTTTTTCTTATGCCTGTCAGACTTAAGAACATGCACACATGCTCCCCAAAGGAGGAAGGGTCATTATGCCCATCTTCATCAAGGCTTGCTAAAATGCATACTAAAAAAATCATGGCTATCAATAACCATTTTCTAAGCTAATTCCAGTTGCAATAACTACGTCTCTCCTACAGATTCTGTTGTAAGAGGGCATTAAGCCTATTTCTGATCTAAGTTGTTGGATGCTCTTAGAGAATCCCTACTTTCTAGCTGTATTTGAGAGGAATTACAATTTCTACACAAGTAGCACGTAACAGCACTCCCTCTCTCATAACACATGCAAAGAGAGAAGAGAGGACAATATTGTTGACACAAGACATGATTTCAAGTGCTTTATAAAATTGTACATAAAATACAGGTTCCCATAGAACAGGACAAGGCTACGTTAGATCTCATTTCAATTTAGCATTAAGTCACCATCAGATTTGTCTTCTGTGCCCATTTTGTAGTTTGCAAGCAAAAATAAGCTAGCACAAAAGCAGAATGGGATAGCAGCTTGTGACCCAAGAGGCAAAAAATGGAGAGCCACATGTGTGCCAGGAAGAGGTCACAAACACTATTCTTACGCACCACTTCCATTTTTGACTTTCTGCCTAGGATCATGCAAAAAACCTCAAGCATTTATCAAAGAATTACAATTTTTCTCCTAACCTGCACACCTGCTAATTACATACCCAAATGATTTTTACTTTTAGTCTTCCTGCAAAAAAAATATCCATGGTGTCCACCTAGACTTTTACCAAAGGGTTTTTGTTTTTTTGTTTTGCTGCAGCAAATGCAATGCTAAACCACAAAAACCTAGGGTATGCTTCAGGTGCCTTTAGGAAAATATACAGAAGTAACTAAAAAAAGATATGCTGGGACTTTATCTTGGGAAGAGATGTAATGTTTGCTATGAAGGAAGAAAACACTTTTGGATCTCTCATGTTACAAGAATTAGTTTGCAAACAGTTTTGCTTGTGGCCTCATACACACTAAGTCCTTAACAAATTCAACAAACTAATGATTCCAGCCAACCAAGAATATGCAAACTGTGGAAAGCAAAAAAATTCTTGCCCTGTTTTAAAAATTTATTTGTTGACATAGCACAAATTCCCTTATATGATAACTTCTGAGATGAAGAGCCTGAAAAAAAGAAAACCAGAAGGAATTTCTCCATCTGTCAGAGAAACACGGATAAGTTGCTTTATGACAAGTGGCTATGAAAGTGTGTGAGGACACAGTGCTCTGCACCAAGACTTATCTCACAAAATGTGCAGCTGTTACTTGCCCACAGTTCTATTTCATCTTAAAGCCAAGATGTAGAAAGTAAGATAGAACATCAAAGCCTTAGGGCAGGATGAAATCTTAGTGTCTGTGATAAGAGAATCATTCTCAGATCCGCAAATCCCCCAAACATCAATATAATTTGGTTTTGGACTCCTGTAAGTCTAGTTTTGGTACGGGAGTGTAGGGAAGTCCACACCAAAGCTTTGCAACTGATTAATTTCACGTTTGTTTAGTATCTTTCACCAATCTTACAAGATGCTGAAACACCACCACTTCATACAAAATCCCCTTAGAACAATCCACTGTGACCCCCCATCTCCCTCAAAAATAATAAACAAGCTTTTTGTGTTGATGCAGCTTTGTGGAAGTAAACACAATTAGGCCTCATGCTCAAATGAGCAGCATACTAATGAGAAGTGCTGAATCAATTATTCCCCAGGAATTCAGGGCTATCAGCAGTCTGAGACCAGACATGGTAGTTTATACAGCTTTCACAGATTCCTGATAAGAAATAAGCATAGCACAGCCACACTGAGTCTGCTCTATACACACAAAGAGAGATTCCTCCCCTTCCTCATCTCATTTCTTTAAGTTAAGCTGATTTTGCTTCACAACTTGGAAAGCTTCTAGCTCCCCCTCCCTCAGTGGCATTTTATGAATGCCTGTGGGCTGGATTAAAAAAAAAATGCTCAGAACAGCCTTCCACAGGGTAGAGTCGACATCAAGCCTTTTTGAGGGAACCATACGTGTGAAAGCTTGTCAGTTCTTAGACTGTAAATACAAGACTACTGAACCGATATTTACAAAGTGCTCCGAAAGCCATCTGTCTGGATGCATGCTCGAGTGCCGAATCCCACACCTAGGGGAGCATGACAGCACGCAGAACAGCCCGTGGCTCCGGCAAGCGTGGTGGTCCCCTCTGTCCGGGTCTGCTTTTATCACTGCCTGCTGGTCCTGCTGACGTTAACTGAGAGAGGACGCAAGCTAAAGGTTATCTCATAGCACGAGTCCATCAGTTATACACAGCATCAGTGACACTGATTGACTCATTCTGAATTCAGGTATGTCTAGCCAGACCTTTGCTACCCACAAAATAATCTGCTGTTTCTTGCAAGTGCAGAAGTGCCAGCTCTGCAATCCTCACTCACAGCAACAACATGAGCTAACTTGCAATTTCTAAGATTAATTCCTTTTTCGCATCCTATCATATAACCATTCAGTAGCACGGCTTTTCCTTACAACCCTGGTCATGCATCTCACCCTCAACCAGAAAGGAACACTGCTGACACCTCCAGGGCTTCATTCCACCTTCACATATCCCCTAAGACTATCCAAGTAACACTTGACGCATAGAGGGCTGCTGAGATGATACTGAGCCATTTTATGCAACACCCAAAACAGAAAGAGTGCTGCTCCAGCATGGTTTGCACAGGTAAATACAAAACCAGAGAGTGCAGGAAGGAGAGACCAAATCAAAGAAATGGGTTTGTAAATATGGAAATTGAGAACATGCTTCTAACACTATAAGAGAGGGTCAGTTCACTTGTAAAGAAGAAAAGTACTGCTAGGAATTGAAATCAGAACAGTGTGACAAGCAGTTTGCTAAGAGATATGGGCAGGTCATAGGGGGGAAATGCAGCAATAAGGACAGAATGCAATAAGGAGCTGCAGGCAGACTTACAGGGGCTTCGGCAGTGCCAAGGAATAAGGAATCCTGCAAGCAAAGATCTAGTTTCAGGCATCTGAAGGGGAGAGATTACAGACAGGTGAAAAACTGGCTTCCAGAGCAGTAGCCTGAATAGACTCAGCATTTGTATCATTTTACATTTCAGTCAGAAAACATAAAGAAGCATTGAAGGGCCTATACAGCTATCTAGTGTTACATTTCCAAAACTGGTCATGTAGGGTTCCCAGAGCCTCAGACATTCAGCTTAGCCAGTGGCCATTATATTTTACAGGCCAAGTTTTCAAAAGACCAAGATTTCTTGACATGTTTTTGCACCTGCAGTTACAAGGAGATATACAGGACCCAGTCTGACTATCAGCTCTTCAGGAACACTTCATGTTATGAGAATCTCAAGATAAAAATAATCCTGATCTCCTGAAAGGGCTCAACACCTACAGCATTGGAAACCCTGACAGGTGAGCAAGCAAGTCGTATCACTGTAGTGTAGAATGTGAGCAATGTGGAGAAGAATTAATGCACTTAGGGGGCGAAATGTGCCCTCACACAGACACTGCCTCCAAATAAAAGGTGGAATCAGTCAGAACCAACCCTGGACTGGGTTTGGGCTGGTTTCTCTTCTCAGTGTTATCGCTAGGTGAAGTTTGAACAGGCAACAATGGATGATTTGTTGAAGTGAGATTTAATTAGAACAGCAGATGTTTTAATTCCTTTGTCCTATTTTACATTAATGCTTATTTCTCTTCTTCCATCACAGATTAAAATAGTAAATCTTACGGCTTTAATATGACCTGCACTTTTCTGTATCTGTTGTCTCCCATCATTTCCCCTTCTCCTTTTAAAAAGGCAAAAGCAAGACAGCTTCAGCAGGGCCAGAAGTTGCTCTGAATTGCACACTTCACGCTCCCTGGAATATAGGTGTAGCTTACTTAGCAACTGAGTATCTGTCAGCTTTGCAATTGTGTGTCCATAAACTATTTAAATACGGGCCTGACCCAGCTTCCCAAACACAAAAGCAATACATTTCAAAAATCAAAAGAACTGTATCTGATGCTTCTATCAGCTGTCACATTGCCAAGCAACAACATCGGAGCACCTTATATTTTTCCACTTCAATAAAGACAAGTGAAAGGCAGCTTCCTCTTGCAACTCTGGATAATTATGATCTTCAGAATCACTTTGAATTAAAACATATCAGACAGTGCTTTTTCTTCATGGGGATGATAAAGGATGCAATGAGCCACCCAGTATAAATAAAACACTGAACCTCGCTCCCCAAGAGCCACCTGTGCTCATCTCTGAGGTTACAGAGCTGGCTCCAGCGCATGTAGGTGGGTTTGTATTTGGCTATTATGGACCACACTTGTCAGTCCTGCAAAGCTGTGGCTCATTAACTGCCACCTCCCTCAGCACAGATACGGGCAGGCAGAGGGCCAAGGATAGCCGCAGCACTTCATCCCAAGCGCATGGCTTAAACAAGGCAGCCCAGAGGGCAATGGTCACAGGGCTAAACCCAGCCTAGTGTTGAAGGACATGGCTGTCTCCAGCTCCAGGGAGCATTTCAGGTCACATCTCTGTAGCACTCGTGTATCAACTAAGGCAGGAAAAAGGTGGTGGGTTGTTGTTTTTTTGTTTTTTTTCGTGTTAATACCAAATTTCAACCATGTACTTCTTCATTTAGCCCCAAACCCAGCTCTGGGCAGGCTTGCAGTCCTGCCAAGCCCTATTTAATTTCTGGCCACAGCAGCCATCCCCCAGCCCAGCAGCCCCAGAGCACCCCACACCTCTCTCACTGGCAGCAGCAGCTCTAGCCCCCAGGCCACACATAGCCGTTTCAAATAGGGGACCTGAAGAATTTGGCCTCCACCTGCCAGGAACACTCATTTTCACACAAAACTCGAGCACAGCCAGGGAAGTCACAGGCGAGGAGAGCTTCAGCCACCACCGACCCACGCCAGGCTGAGCAAGATTGCTCGCAGGCTGCCCTGCCCCGACCTCCCCAACATGGCGGCGGGAAGGGGCCCGCCTGCCCTCACCAGGGCTGTCGCAATAGCGCCTCGCTTTCGCTGCGCTTTACGGTAAGGCCGCAAAGCGGGGAAGAAGGCGGCCGGCTGAGGCGGTTGCCGGAGGAGCGGAGGCCGCCATGGACCGGAGGAAGAAGCCGCTGGACGTGGCCGCCTCCTCGGTGAGTGAGCGAACCTGGCTGGGAAGAAGCAAAAGAAACCCCTCCGCCTCCCCGGGAGGGCCTGTTGCTCGAGCTTATAAGGGTGTGAGGGCGGCCAGGTGTGCGCTGTTACACACAGCGGGCGGGCCCGGCCGGCGCAGGCCGTGCGGCTGGGGCCCGGGGCGCGCCGTTTCCGGGGAAGACAGTACGCCGGGGCTGTGTTTTCTGCCCCCTTGGCTTAACCCCAACCCACGGAAATGCACACTTAGAAAAGCAAATACCGATTCAAAGGGTTGTGCTGTAACGCCGTGCGTCACACGTTCTGACGTCGCGTCTTGTTTTTGGGAGATGTTCGGGGGGGGGTATCCCCTTCGCCTTCCTGACCAAACGTACGGACTGCGCTCGTTATCTGAGTGTGCCAGGGCTGAATTTGCCCCCATTCGTGATGTAATGATAAAATTGGGGCATGTCCTGGTTTCGGCTGGAATAGAGTTAATTTTCTTCCCAGTAGCTGGTATAGTGCTGTGTTTTGGGTTTAGAATGAGAATAATGTGACAACACACTGATGTTTTAGTTGTTGCTAAGTAGTGCTTACACTAGTCAAGGACTTTTCAGCTTCTCATAGTCTACCGACTGAGAAGGATGGAGATGCGCAAGAAGCTGGGAGGGGGCACAGCCAGAACAGCTGACCCCAACTGGCCAAAGGGATATTCCATACCATATGACGTCATGCTCAGTACATAAGCTAGGGGTAAGCTGGCCGGAGGGCCGCTGCTCAGGGACTGGCTGGGCATCGGTTAGCGGGTGGTGAGCAATTGCATTGTGCATCACTTATTTTGTATATTCTTTCATCATCATCATAATTATTATTATTTTCCCTTCCTTTTCTGTCCTATTAAACTGTCTTTATCTCAACCCACGAATCTTACTTTTTTTTTCCCCCCCGATTCTCTCCCCCATCCCATGGGGGGGAGTGAGCGAATGGCTGTGTGGTGTTTAGCTGCCTGCTGGGTTAAACCATGACAGGGCATGAGAGGGAAATATGAGTTTATTTCCTGATTTTTTCTAAGCAACATGACGTCCATGTCTTGGCAAATTAACCTCCGACCCTTAGGGATGGCGAGGTGCCGTTCCTCTCTGCTCTCCAGTAGTCTGTTAACAAGAGATTGCTACCAAACACTTCATTTTTCCAAATAAACAGTAAACTGTGGGTTGTTGTATATGAAACATTTAACATCGAATTTTTGGATGATGACTTCTAAGCATTCAGGGGGAGGCAAAAGGTTTGATTTACAACACTATGCATCATTATTACAAGGACCTGAAAAGCATACGCTTTAATGTGTGGGACAAGTATTAATACCAAAGTCTTCCACGTTCCTGATTTAATGTACATCTGTGAAATTTATCTTCTGTAGGACTTGCAGGGAGAGTGCCAGAAATCCTCTTCCAGACTAGGTTTTTTAATGTAATTTCAAGATAATCCCCTTGCTGGTGATGTTTCCTAATAAAAGATGAGACGGGCGTTGGTCATAGATGGCAGTGCTACTTACATATTTATTACAAAAAAAAAAAAAGAAAGAAAATCTAAACAGTATATAAAACAGTGGGAAAGTATATATATTTCATGAAAGCAAACTTTTATCAATTCTTTTCTGAGACAGGATTTTATTCATTATCTAATGATTAGAAGTTTCCTTTTCAAATTCAGTAGTGTTATTTCATTAGTCCTTCTCTATTTGTTTGCCATCAGGAGGCTGGTAAAATCTGTACAGAATTATGTCTTTCTCTTATTCCCATTATGTATCAAAGGATCAAAGATATCTTTGGGGTTTTTTTAAATCCCTAATCATAATTTGCATTCCGTGTTTTTTGTATATTGTTTGCTGTAAACTTAAGAGTGATCTTTGTGGTCGGATCAGTGCTTCGAAGTTCCACATAAAAACGCAATCAAATGCTCATATAACTGTAAATGCCAGATTTTTTTACTAGAAATACAGTTATTACTTTATTACAGTAACTCATGTAGATGCATGTGATATGTCTTGGTTATTTATTTGTTATTTTGCTGTTGATGTAGTTGGTAGATCTCAAAGCAGAACTCTTCCGAAAGCAAGAAGAATTCAAGAAAGAAAAGCTATTGAAAGATGCTGGCATCTTTGCAAAGCCCAAAACTTCTAATAAGGTAGAAATATTTTTCCATTGTTGTTTTTGTCATTCTTTCTCCTTAAAGTAAGGAAATTCATATTCAAATCTCACTAAATAAATACTCAGAGCTGTGTTGCTATTCAAATGTAAAATCTACATGATGAGGATATTCTGTAAATTTCTATCAACTCACTTCCAGGTGAGATTCTTGTGCATAGCAGAAAACTTATCTAATGCTTATGCCCATCTAAATCATCTCTTAATCTTTGTTCCCCAGGGAGCCCTAGCTTTTGTAACTATAAGGGAAGATGTTTCTTTTTTTCTCCAAGATTTTGTATGGTTCTCCAAAGGATGGAGGATGAGATACTCTTCCAGAATGACTGAACTTTCTTGATAAATGCTCTGCTATCTGTTCCTCTATATCGCAGTGTATAATAATGAATACACAATTATCGCTCATGTTTCACTCATAACTGCACATTGTTTTCTATTCATTCTGTAGCTTTCTAGTAGTAGAATATAGTATTGCTGCCATCCATATTTGAAGAACACGCAGCATTTACAGTGTTATGCTGTAAACGGGCAAAGTGATTGTATTTTATATCTAAAACGAAGGTAATGAATAGAAACAATTCATAGCTTTGTTATTACTTTAGTAATCAGCAAGATTGTTCTTACTAATTTTTTTAACCCTAACATCTTTGCCAGAATAGATTTTGTCTGATTTCTGAGTGTTTTTTTTTTTTTTGCTTCTCAGCCTGTCCTTAACTATTATATCGTACTGCAATCTGTATAATTTTAGGACATACCTGCTGCATCGTACAGCACAGTAGGTATAGTCTCAAGTCAAACATGTTTAAGATGTTATTTACAAATTCTTTCACGATTGATTTCCAAAGTTTGCATTGTGGAGTTGAAATACTTTTTAATCATTATAATTTCAATATTTTTATTTATTTATTTGTGCTCCACAGAAACCAAGCATCTGGAACAAACAAAACACAGGAGTTGCAAATCGAGCCGAGAAAGATGTTGAGCAGAAGGCAGAAGAGGAGCATATATTAGATAAATCAAGGTAACTCTTAGACTCTGTAAGAAAGGAATGCTTTGTAGAACTTGTTTTTCAGTGTTTAGAAAAGCATATAAAGGAAGTTATGCATGTTTTGGACCAGCAGTTCTTGTCAGACCAACCAGTAAGACTGGCATCAGTTCCATGCTCTTTACCAGTAATGTACAAACTGCATCCCAGCAGTCTCATGCTCTAAGGATATCTGCCCTCACGTTATCATAGCTGTCTTAAGTATGTCAGGTTACTGATTTTTGAAAGTCACCTTTAGAATTAAAAGCCCGCACAGCGATACATCAGAATTTTGTAGCAAAGTGTTTCTTGGACTTGACAGAAAATGGCTGACTTTTTTGCAAGACTTGACTGATCTTCTAAATGGGTTAGTTGTACAATAAGATATATGTTGAAAATGCAATTTATAAGCCATTTGCTGTTTTTCTGTAAGCAGTTCCTAGCTCTTCAAAATTGTTTTCTACCATTCCAGAAATTAGCTAAGGTTTTATCTTCACTTTCTAAAAATAAGTGTAACTTCATGTTATATCTTTCTTGTCTTCGTTTTTTTTTTTTTCCCGTAAAGCAGTATTTCAGTATCTCATACCTGCAAATAATAGTCTAACTTCCAGTATTTATCTGACAGACCATAGTAGTTAGATAGAGGTGGAATACTTGTTACGTCGTGTTCCTGCCTACTTGACAAATTACACTTAAGACTAATTCTGTAACTTCACTAAAATTATTTCCAGGATAAACTCTGGAACTGGATATCTATGTATCTTCAGAAAAGTCAGTTAACGTTCAAAACAAAAAAGAGGCATAAGTCAGCTTCTAGTAAATATTTCAAGCACTTTCCTGTTCCATTTATCTAAGGCTAAATTGGTCATTTTGAACTGTGTTGGGAATTGGTGGGATTGCAATGTTAATTTTTTTTCTTTTTCAGGAAGAAACTAGAAGAGAAAGCAAAGCTGTATGAGAAAATGACAAAAGGCGACTTCCCAGGTGAACAAAACTAGTCTAAATTGAGTATTTTTTTATATACATACAAAAATTTGTTTCTAAAGTTCACCCTAAAAGTTGGCATTTCTGACTATCTGATGATTTACAGCAGCTACACTATGAATTCACTGCTTGTCTTCTTACATGGGAAATTTTTTTGGAGTTATTGTACAAAGTGATTGACATGGGTTATTCTGCTTTGAATGGGAGAAAAAATATAGGTACTAGAGAAAAAACAAAATCACTTTTTGAAGAACAGCCTGTCCTAGTAAAGCACTATGGGTTTGTTTCACTCATTCATTAAGTGGGTGGAATATATTCTGTTTTTTCAATACACAATCTTAGAAAAACAAAATTAATTTATTCTCCATTGTGCAGTCTTTGGATTACATTGCTGATTTTCTGTTCTGCATTCTAATTCTTGGACCTTTATGAAGAGAAGAGGAGCAGGAGGGGAGTCTGGCTGGTCCATATGTGAATGCCAGTTATGCAGCTAATAGGGTTAGAGAATTCTAATCCGTCCCTTTCTTCTCTCACTCATTCAGTCCCTTGCAAGACTTTATCATTAAAATAGAATCCAAATCTCCTTGCAATTAATCTCTAATGTTTTCTTTCCTAGTGTCCGTCTTTGCCCCACCACTCTTCTCTACTTTTCTAAAAAGTACTTTACTTACTGACTGCTTTAACTACTGCCAACACACCAAATGTTAAGCATCAAATAAGTTTTTGAACTGTTACATAACCAACCCTGTACTTCTGAAACAGTTAATGAGTGGAGAATATTTTAGGGCAAAGACTGCAACCTTTTCTGTATTGTACACAAACAATAAATTGCTTAAAAAAATCCCTAAAACTTATATTCAGAAATAGAGGTTATCACTGTGGAGCCAATTTATAGCTCCAAGTTTGTTTGGCACTGAATGAGATTTAAGTATTCCCCAATAGTGTGGTCAAGGGCATTGCTAGCAGCTGAAAAGCTGATGGTGGCTATTTTGTGTCGATTTTGTGCTCAGTTCTGTTCTTTTCATGGCTGTTCTCTTAAGAATCGATTTTCTGCCTTAGATGAAGAAACTGAGGATTTGTACCTAGTGGATTTCACTCAGAAGATCATAGACAAACAGCACGAAGTACAGGAACTGTATCAGAGCGAAGCTGCTAGAAAGACTATGGAAAAAGAGACAGATGATGAGGAAACTCAACCCGAAATGGAAATACCACCACCCAAGGACCCAGATGAAGAATGGTTGGTACTACTGATTGGGCTAAGCTGTCCTGACCAGTCTGTTTCTTGACAATTGCGTGAGAAAATAATTTTATTCTTCAAAGTATGTGGAGGGCATCTTTTTTTTTTGTTAATACTACACTTTTAGAAGAGGTGGTAACATTGTTTCATGTCTCATTAAAAGATAGTCCTTCGTGTTACTTTCCTTTCCATGTAGGTAAGTAACACTGCAATAGAATCTACATCGAGGATTTTCAGAAATATCAATCAGGGAAATGTACTATGAGTAAGACATCGTAATATCCTCTTATTTTCTTGCATAGTTTATGGAAGTTCTGATTGATACAATTTTATGCTTTGGTGTCTCGAATTGAAATGTACTGTAGGAAAACTTGGGGTTTTTATTTTATCCACCTTCCCTTCTCTAATTGTGTGTGACTTACAAAATGAGCAGTCATGTTTGTTGTATGACCTCCTCTTAAAGGAGAGAAACTCTGACTGGAAAAAGAACACGATTTTCCAGCATTTCTTCCACTGTTTAACTGCAGCACAGCAAACAGTTTGTGACAATTTTCTGTGACATTCCAAGTAACTACTAGTTTTTCATCCACAACATTAGGAATAATTATGAAACCAGTCTGACTAAACATTTTTGTTGCCCATTTGTTTAAAATGCTTATGGAACAGAGATTTTACTTCTGGTAATCAGTTTAAAACAGCAGTAACCGATACAAAACAGAGCACCCCCCTTTTCCAGTTTATTAGGCCAAGATAAGGTTTGCAATGTAATGTTTCAGAATGAATCCAGCAGAGTACCAGAAGACTGCTAGGTTGGAAAGGCAGAGACACACATTACCAGCATCTTACTGAAATTCAAGATGAAATTATCAATGAGCGATGGGATCAAACTGCTTTATGCTCTCATCATTGTAAAGTGTCAGAAATTTAAACTGATACATTTTACTGTTCACATGGTGCTTTTCTATCATTGCCTACATCTCCCATCAATGACATGTATTATTATTAATATATTGTCCCTCTCAGTGAGGCCATATCCTAATGAGGATATTTGGGTGCTAGCATAATTAATGCTAATTCTTTTGCAGCGATCTTTAGTTACATCTTTACTATAGGGAATGCAGACTATTTTTTTTCCTACTGATGTTACATTATAATAAAAAACAAAGGGCACTGAGTATATACTAAGCTTTAGATATCCTTAGAAATTATGTAAAAGGGTTACTAAAAGCACAGATCTTTAAAAGTTTGGTTTTTGGGAACTAGATTGCTAGTTATACTTTTTCAGATGTAATATTAATTCTTTAGAATGGGATAATTGAGGTAGCTTGATGCTAAAGAACTTTCTAGCATTACAGGACAGTAAGTACAGCTCTTAACAGCTTTTTCGACAACTGTAAATTAAGTGTTCCGTACTATAAAGGGTTGAGTAAGAAGCACAATATGTGCTTCAAAGGAACATTTTGCTTGCATTTTAGTCAGCCTTTGTTATGCCAGTTGAATGAACGCTGTCAGCCTATTCTAGATGAGCTTTAGACTGATAATTGAAATACATTGTAGCAATTTCATATCCACAAGAAGTCAATGCCACATCATTATTTTCACCATGGGAAGCAAATACGAGGCTCAGTTTTATTTTGGTGTGAAAACTACCTGACATTGTAACTTTTGAACATTTTTTTACACCATCTTATTGCCAAGGCAAACAGCCAGCTCGAAGTGAGATTGAGTAAATGTCTGTGACAAAATTGTCATATGCCCTGTTCAGAATGTATCCTATTAACTGTGAGTCTGTTAATTGAAAGATAGAAGAAACTGTCACACATGGGGAGACTGAGAGGTGATGAATACTCTTTGGAAAGTGTCACTGCTTCTATCTTCTGGTTAAGAGTTCTGTAAATTTACAAATAGAAGTTCTACATCAAATTTCCTTTGCTTTCATTACAGGGTTGATTATGTTGATTTCTTGGGCCGATCTAGACGCTGTATGAAGAAGGATTTGCCAAGTCTACTTAAAATGGATCAGGAACTTCAAGGGAAAAGGTGTGGTTTCTCTAACAGAAGTGCATGTTTCTTGCAGTATTTAACTTACATATTTTTAATGAGAAGGAAGAGAGGCTGTTCTTTGTTATCCCATTCTCAGTCCAAAATTGTTGATGCTACTGCTTTCTCTAGATATACTTTAGACCAACTTCTGCTGGTTACTACATTGTGCCTTAAAAAATAGACAGAGTAGCTACAGAGCAATTGTGCCTGACTGTGATTTTATCAAAAATTCCTATTACAAATTCATATAGTATTCCAAGGCTTCTATTTTATTTCACCCTCGCAGTTCACCATATGTGGCTGGTGTATTGGTTTTAAATTGCGACAGAATGGAGGCCATGGATATCAAATAAAAGCCCAAATGAAATCTTAATAAACTATTGAGGCACACTCTTTGATGTAAATGTTGACCAACCTAAAACGTTACTTAGGGAGCATAGCTTTCAGAGAAAAGTTCTAATAAATTGACCTAGCAATCTCTCAGATATTTGATGCATCTTTTAAAACTGTGGTCCTTGTATGGAAATAGAATTTTATTATACCTTCCAGAAAATGCCAGAGAAGTGATTCCTCGTTCTGTTTAACCTGGAAACTGATTATAGTCTTTTAGCAATTCTGAATTCATCATGGCATTCAAAGTGAATTTGTTAGATCTCCATTTGTTTGTTTTTGCTCTTCTGTTAAACAGCTGTTTAACAGCTCTTCTGTTAAAATTATTATGGTAGCACTGAGAATTGTTTTCAGAAAATAATCTAAAGGCACTTTAACTGAGCCTTTATGTTGCTGAAGTGAAAATTCTTTCACACTAACAACTCATTAGTGTGTTCTCTATATTTTAAACATAAGATGGAGAATATGAGTGCTTTGAAATTGCAGTTTCTGCATTGATAGGGATGACCGTCAGTCAGCAAAACCGGCTTTAGCCAGACAATAAAAGATCCTGCTGCTTCTCTTTGGAAAACAAAAGTATTTCCCGTATTGGGTATTAATATTTGGCATGGACTTCTAGGGTAAATTAATGGCTAGCTTTTTGTTATTTCAAATACCTTTCGTTTTCTTACGTTAAATCTGAAATGTTTCTATATGTGGTTGCTAGCATCCCAACAGATGCCAATAAAAGTGATTATTTCATCTCCCATCCTGTGATTTGATAATGATTTCATAAAGCCTGTAAGAAAGGATATGATTTTGTTTAAGTGTTTTAATAACGTGTTATACTAGTACCTTGTTTCAAAGTTGGTTTTGTGTTTCTGTCTTCACCATGTACCATCGTCATCAATGCCACATCACTAAATGGTGCCTACAATGATCTATGTTTTGTAAAAACTGCAACAGTGGATCAGACCCCATCATACTTTCACTGTTTGATACCATAAAACTGGTAAGTTCTGCTCTGTAATCCCTAACTTTTTTCTTTTTTTTTCCTTTTTTTTCTTTTTTTTTTTTTAATTAGACAAGGTCCTGATGGGAATACTCTGTTATCTGAAGACATGAGAAGAGAACTTCAGAGGCAGCAGTGGGAAAAAGAAGAAGAAGAAGCCCTGAGAAAACCCATGGGACCTATACATTATGAGGACATTCGAGAAAATGGTATACTTTCATACTTTATATTACTTATCTTTATATCACCGAAGAGATTAGTTTTAGAGGAAGCACGGGAAAGTTACTTTTTGTGCCTTTATGGCAAAGTGTAGGTATGCGTTAAGCCACATGTGTAATAACCATTCACATTACCAGTACATCAATCTAGATTTATTTTTCCTCAAATTGTATTTTTCTCAAATGTATTTTTTTAAATTTCATTACCTCCTCCTGTGTTCTCCTTCAGAAAGCTTCACTTCATGCATCATCTAAAACAAGACTTTCTTAGCCATCTAAAACTAATGCAGTGTGTGTTGTTTGGAGTAATTCAGTGCCTGAAAGCACGATGCATGGTGCTTGTAGTTACTATCAATTATAAACTGAGTGTAACCTAAATTTTTTGATTTTCTTCTTCTTTTCAGAGGCCAGACAGCTTGGTGTTGGTTACTTTGCCTTTTCTCGTGACAAAGAACTTAGGAATAAACAACGGGCAACACTGGATATGCTAAGAGAGCAGGTATGAGTTTAAAGAGCAAATTAGGGTATGAGGACATCCTAGTTTCAGTGGTCGCTGTATTTGATTTGTTGTGTAAGTCTTATACGAGGTGATGCCTGCAGCTGACTCCAAAAAAATCGGGCCTCTTTTTCGCTGTTGAAACATGGTACTTGATGAGGATTGCTTTTAGTTGTTTAGTGAAGGAAGATATGTAGTTGATTATAATAACAAAGGAAGATTAATTAATGTTTTTCTTTGCTGTTAAGACACTTGATCAAAGAACTAAACGTGAACAGTTAAAAGAAAAAAGGAAGGCAGCTCTAGATGCAAGGCTGTCTAAACTTCGAGCACGGAAGATTAAGAAGTTAAGGGAAGCTGGATTAGAGGAAGAGGCAGAAAAATTGGAGAATGGAGGTATGATCTGCTGCCTTTTTAAGTTAAATACTTCCTATTTCATCTTGTACTTGCAGGTAGAAATATGATATGTAGATTGTAAGCTTTTTTTGATTCACACCTGACAGCAGGAATTACGTGGGTTAATTATGCAGGTTGAGGTTAGAGCTGCTGAAATTTTACTGGCTTTTTTTAAGATGAAGTAGAATAAAAAGTAGTAACAAGTTAATTTTGGTGTCAGATTATACACATTCCTACGGTTTCAGTGCAGTCTGTAAATTGGACATACAGCTGACTTTAGGATGATGAATTTGAGTTCTAATCCCATCTCTGCGCTGTCTCCCTGATGAAAACTACTAGTCACTTGTACTGTCTGTCTCCTACTGTAAAATGTAGCTAATATTTCACTGTGTCAGAATTCTATGCAAGTTATTAACTGTGAAGTGTTCTGGAAACGACACACAGTAATGTGCCACTGCTAACTGTTACTGTTGTTCAGAAGAATAAGAATGCAATTTGTTTTCTCCAGTAAATGAAATGGAGATAACATGCTAATGTTCTTATTTTTATCTCATTTTCTAGCTTCAGTATAACACTCAGCACATTCCTTTTTGGGTTATTAGGCAATAGATTTTCAACAGTCTTTTTGATACAACTAGAAAGCTAATGAAGTGTCTCTTGATAGACACGCTTCCTGATTATCTGGCTTACCCATTATCTTTTCTGAACTAAATCCAGTAATTAAAAAAAAGAAACACCGCCCTACTCAGATGCATTTTGTTATTAGAATTAAATTAGATAACTACTATGAGCTCTATAAATGCAAATAACTCTTACTTCCTATTCCTCCTATGAGGTTTCTATAGATTTATCCCGTTACTAACAAAAACTACTATCTCTTTCTGAAACATAGAGATGAAAGGTGTTACTGACGAACCAGAAGCTCCGAGAGTTACTGCAGCAAGTAGAAAGGTAGAGGTTGTCATCCAGGAGAGAAGAGATACAAAGCCTGGCGTGCCTTATGTTCGAGAGTGGGATAAAGGCAAAGGTAAGGAAATGTAGATTCAGAAACATTGTTTGGAAGCAGTGTGCACACTGCTACTTTCATTTCTATTTTGTGACAAAGTATGGTAAGACTCAGAAGCAATGAAGTACTTTCTCCCGTTGTATTGATGATTATCTGGTGTCCAGTGCAATGATTGACAAGGCATGCCAGTAGCTATTATAATGTCCCTATTTTTTCTTCCATGAGTTATTCCATTTCCGGATGATCCAGAGAGGTTGACAGAATGATAAATTTCATAGTTCATAAGATTTACTGTCTCTCAGTGTGATCTTTTCTTGATGTATTTCTGTAGTTTGTGCTATGCGATGGCAGGATGTATTACACTGAAACAGGTACAGGATGATACTAAAAAATGATGCAAGCAGAGGCCAGTTCAGTGCCAATGTCCCATCTTGAAGCATCTTCCTTGTCACAACATCAAGTGATTGTTGTCTTCCAGATCCTTCCCAATCCCATTAACTCATTTTGCACCATCAATCTAAGCTCATGCACATTCTTCTAGTCTGATGCCTGGTTTCTAGGTAGGTTGCAAACAAGGAAAGCAAACAAGGAATAGGCAAAGCACATAAATGTCCATATCCTTTAGTATTCCTATAAGAGCAGCATTCCTATTCTGTGCAATACTGATCGTTCCAGCTTCTTTTTACTTTTCACAGTCTCTCTTTGCGTTCAGTTAATGAACATCATTGTGAGCGGAAACTGTGGCTCCATTAAAAACTAAAACTTTCAGGTCCTATCTGTTAAATCTTTATCCTGCCCAACACTGGTTTTTTCCTACCTCTAAGGAATCCTAGTATCTGACCGACACCCAAGCAGCACTGTACTGCACAACAAATATTACACTCAGAAAGCAGAGGACAGCTTACTCTAAAATGTGAAGTAAAATACCTGTGGTTCACTGAACATAAATGTAACACAAGCATCTAAATTAGTATAAGAAGGGATAAGCAAAACTCCTCATTCTCTTAGATGCTTTCCTCCTTACTATTTCATATTTTTTTATGTTTTACCAAGGTGAAGGAAGAAGTCCTGCTCTGATTGCAGCTCTATTTTGCTACATCAGACAAATGTGTAGCCCTTATGTATCAAAATTTTCTTCTTCATTTCTTACAGAAGTCTTGATAGAAATGAATACTGAAAATAATTTTACTGGTTTTAGAGAATAGGTTTTGGGGGGCATCTTCAGAGTAGGTTTGGGGGATATCTTTTTAAGTCTGGTGATCTTGAGCTGTCATTCCATTGCAGTACTTCAGAAATATTGTTCATAAGAAATCAGCAGCTGTCATAGTAACTAGAATATCTACCACTTCTGTTGAAATAAAGAAGTTACTGGTTTTCGCCTGTGCCCACTAGAGATAATATCATCATATCCATCTTCTAATAACTAAGCTTTTCATGCTTTGATTGGTTTGTATTTTGATTCACCCCTAACTAATTAGTTGTTTTTCATAACCAATGACCACATTGTTAAAGGATCTTAAACTGACTAGGATGAGTTATGTACAGGATGGTGGTTATCTTTAATGCTCAATACTTTTGTTCCTGCTCTGTAAAGAAAGTGGACTGTCAGCTTAGCCGGCAATCTAGTACTAGATGGAAAAGTGACTTCAAATGGCTTTATACAGCTGCATCTTCTCTGTTTGCTAATTTGTTTTCCCTCCTTTCTGACTGATCTTCAGACCCTGAAATCTATATTCAATCTACCATTTTCCCTGTTTCTAACAGAATTGATGTTTGGACAATGGTCAAAGAAACAGGAAGAACTCAGAGATGAGCGAGATCCAGAATTTGCGCCACCTTCTGATTACTTCATGGGACAAAAAAAAGATGATAATTACAGAAGTCAGAATTTGAACAGTCCTGAAACCTCCTCTGAAAAACTGGAAACAGAGACAGCACAGAACCAACAGATGCCTTCCACGCAGACCAACGGCAGCAGCACTGAAGATGTGCCACCATCAGTGCAGGCTAACAACAGCAGTGTTCAAGATGAGTCAGCATCAACAGAGGCCTGTGGCAGTGACACTCAAGATGCGCCATCATCAGCGGAGGATGACAGCAGCGATGATGAGGATATGCTGCCATCAGCACAGGCTTATGGTTATGGTGCTCAAGGTGTGCCGCCGTCAATGCAGGCTTATGGCTATGGTGCTCAAAATGTGCTGTCATCAATGCAGGCTTACGGCTATAGCACTCATGATATGCCATTTCCAATGCAGGCTTATGGCTACGGCACTCAAGGCGTGCTGCCACCAATGCATGCTTATGGCTACAGCACTCATGATATGCCATTTTCAATGCAGGCCTATGGCTACGGCGTCCAAGATATGCCGCCAGCAATGCAGGCCTATGGCTGCAGCGCTCAAGATGTGCCACCAGCAATGCAGGCCTGTGGCTGCAGCGCTCAAGATGTGCCGCCAGCAATGCAGGCCTGTGGCTGCAGCGCCCAAGATGTGCCACCGTCAGTGCAGGCCTGTGGCTGCAGCACCCAAGATGTGGCACCTTCAGCGCAGACTGACAGCAGTGACACTCAAAATCAGGAACCACTTTACCAAAGTTTAGATGATATGCTGTCTTATTACAGACAAGTGACTTGAACTGAGCAAAAAGATAAGCAAGAATCATGATCTAAAGAACTGAAATAGAATTATCTTCTCGGCAAGAATATTGTTTTCCCACATCTGGGAAAAACAAGTTTCTGTAAGTAGATCAAAATAAATCTCTTGGACACCTAAGCTATTTTACATCACAGCTGTACTTTTGCCCTGTTGGTTCTTTTTTTTTTTTTCCTCTTTATTAAAGTTTTGTGATTTTTTTTTTGGCAGTACTTATTTAGTTTAGTACGCATTTCATTTTAACTCTTTGCCACTTACACCTGAACTTTGGGGTATATTAATGGCTTTCTTTAAAAGATGAACTCTTCCTTTACTCTCTTGCTCCCCAGCTAGCTTCTGGTTTGGAGGTACTACAAGTTCAGTGATATCTGTAGAAACATTATTGAAATGGCAGGCCCTCTTCTGCTACATACAGAAGGATTTTAGGAAATTTGTTACCTACTTAATTTCCTGCCTTTAGGAAGTGCAGAATATTATCTAGTGAACAGTGGTGGAGAGTAGTGCACATGGTCGCAATGGCTTCTGCATTCCTGAGGTCAGTATCTAACTCATAATTCTGTGAAGCAAATTGCAGTGGAGAGAGGCATTGCAGAAGTCAATAAATAATGATGGTTAGACTAAGAATAAACACTTCACTAAAGTAGAAGTCTTGACACCTGAAATTACTGTCTTACTGGCTCAGAAAATGCTGTCATAATTCTCCAAGTGCATTTTTCTTGCATCATCTGTTATCTTTATGGCTTTATTTTATTTAATACTTTTTTCCAAAAACTGTGATATTGCAGTCATTATATATAAAAGCAGACCAACCTTTAGCAAACAAGCTTTTGTTTCGGAATCTCAGTAAACGAGAATAATATGTATTTACCATGTAGAACATTTTTATTTCTGAAGATAATTTAGATACCCCATTTGTATTTTAAAAGTTCATACAAGGATAAGACCTAGAAAAGCAGGTTAGAATGGGAATTTCATAGATTGTCTAAATGATACTGTCAAAGTAGTGAACATTTGAACGAAATAGTGCTGGCTAAAGAGACAGAGATAATGTGCTACTCTTGTGTGCTTCAGTCAGATTTCAGGCTGCTTTGTGAAGCCTGGTGAACAGCAATGTGTTCAAGGTCACTGAGCAAACTTAGCAACATGCAAAACACATTCACTGTCCCCAAACTCTGTTTTAACCTCAGCTAGTAAACATACTTCCACCTCTCCTCTTTCCTGTATCGCTGCCTTTTGCACAGGAATTACAGAGCAGCAATAACACCTCACAGAAGGAATAACACCCCACAAGAGCAGCAGTGATACCATTTTAAAGCCACAAAATACCCCAGTCTATTATCCTTACCAAATGGTTAAGAGACTGGAGCTTTATGGTAACTTTGGGGTTCTGTTTCTCTGAACAGACTTAGAACTTGAGGATAGTATGGCACTATTAATGGCCACATCTACCTGAAATGCACAGAAAGATTAGCAGCAGCTCCTTGTTTTTGCTGCTGCTGACACTGACCTCAACTCAGCTGTTGCGTGTGGTGTTAGGGTGTATATTTCTTCCTTTCCTTGAATCTCTTCAGTATGAATAAAGAACCTGAGAATAAATAATGATCATATACTAATGACTAAAAGGAAGAGAAGGATGTTACAAACCCATCTGGTTTTACCAAATGTGATAGCATCAGTGCAATTTTTTTTCCTCATAAATTTGGTACAATCTCGGATTAGTCAATATCCATGAGATGGCAGTCTAGTCTTACCAATTTTCTGTAAGAAATTCTGCCAGTATATACCTATTTTCTGCTATTTATTTCATAGTAACATTGAAATAGTCTCTGATGACCCTGATCTGAGTAGAATGTTTTCAAATGCTGTGTCACCTCACATTTAATTTTGAGTTTAGAACAGTTGTGTTGTGTTTTAACAGTTGTGTTTAACCACACCACAAAGATAATAAGTGGTCAAAACACAAATTTCAAATTAGTTAGGAAAACAGTCTTCTTGCAATGCCACCAGTTGTTGAACTTGTACATAGAAACTGATGTTTAATGTTGTAATGTTTTGTAAAGAAGTGTTTGGTTGCCCATAGAGTAAGCAAGGCAAAAGCTAATGGCTAAGCTAGAGCTATTTGCAAAGACTCTACTACTTCTTTAGGGTACCAGACTACTTTGACTAAATTTCCTAGGTATCCACTACCAGATTCCACTGCTGTCCCTCGCCAGGAGGATCACCACCTTTGTCCTCATGCTTAACCATGATCCACTGGTACGGCTGGAACATGTCTAATATCGTGTTAGCAGAAGTTACTTAAGAGTGACTGTCAAGCTATTTAATTAGGGCAGCCTGGTTGTTACAGCACAGGAAATAAAGGACTTCATTCAGATTCCTACCGTCAGCCTGGGAAAGCTTTGTTCAAATGATGTAACTTTTGTGCACGTGAGCAAATAGTAAGTTTGGACTCAAAACAGCTTAGCTAGATGCTAGAATAAACACTGGAATAAACATCTAGGATTTCACTTGTAACGGGCCATTTCAGTGTGTGAGGTAGGGTAGAATTGGTTTCCAGCTTAGAAACACTGCTTTTTTAAAGCAGGGAATGCATTTAGAAGTATTTTATGAAATCTATTGTAAAAACAATCCCTTTTGACTAGAGATGCTTTAACTAATCCATACTTAAATTTCATAGCAAGAAAGAATTTAGTACTATAGTTTCTTGGTTACTACAAATAAAATCACACTGAATGAGCGATTCTGCTGTTTGAAAGAAATTGAAAGAAAAGATTTTAAAAACTGACATGTATTTTATATCTTTGAAAGGTCGTAACTTAGAAACCTCTATAATGCCTTTGGAAGATGGGGGTCCGAATGGTACCATTACAGTTTGGAGAAAAGGGAAATGGAAGATGGAGATTGGCAGAGCTGCTAAAGGCTGCAAAGGAATCACTAGTCCATGCCGAGTTAGACCCAGGAGCTCTGTGCTTGAACTGCCATTGTATCTCTGTGTTATGTTGTGTCCCTCTTTCTAATTTTTTGTTTGTTTAAGGCAGCTGTGGGAGGAAGGATCAACTGGAACATAAAAGCACGAGAAACTCCCCAGAGTGTTTTGAAGCTTGCTGGAAGTGCAGTGAAGCATTTTAGGATGTTTTGGGTTGTGTACCTCATGCTTTCTTAGCCACTCTGTCTAGAATCGCAGTACAATTACAATTATTTATTAATTAAGCCTCAGAATATTATTCTGAAGTGAGATAATACCACTATCCCCATTTTGCAGAAAGAAGAAAACTAAAATGCAAAATGTCTTATGCAAGGTCACAAAGCAAGTCTGTGGCAGAGCAGAAGGTCAAACCCAGTTCTCCAGGCTGGCTGACTTATGCTAGAGAAGTTTCATATTTAAGACCTCACATGCATCAGTATGTGGAAGTCATTGAGAGTAGGGTATGATTACCTTGGAGCTGAACTACCTCTAAAGAGTACTTTAAAACATTAGAGCTTGACTTGAATTCATTATGGCAATCATATCCTTCGATGGATTTTCCTATAAAGAATATTTGCATCTATTCCGCTACTATTTTAATCGTTGACATTCATTTCCTACTGCCTTCTGGGCTTTGTTTTTTCTATGCCCTTCAGAGTGTGGGTAATTTTATGTATATGTGTGATTTAGGATCTATATTGTCTTTGCATTAGTTTAACACTGAGGTGGAGCTGCACTAAGGAGTGAAATGCCATTTATTACATAGCATTATGTAAAAACATACGATCGAAGTGTTACTTTGTTCAGCTTCATTTCCATAGCCTAATACTAAACACAGAGGACTCTTGGCCAGGAAGGCAGTTCAATGTCTACATTAAACTAAAACCTATTGAGAACAGCTCTCCCACAGCAGCGATCTGTCACTTTGCCATTTGGTCTCCTTCCCTCTTGTCTTGATTTTTGGCTGAAATGCTTTTGCATATTCTCTCATGCTGTGGAGCACACATTTCTATTCAATCTATTTCACTCTTATTTCACTCAGACCACCTCAAGTTAGCTTCACTGTGATTGGCAACCTCATTCATTTCATTTAGTAATTCCTGGGGCAAACAATTGCCTACTGATACACTGCCAAGGTTATATTTCTCTCATGTTCTGGCCAGATCTAGAGGATGTTAACTCCCATTCCCTCTTCCTCCTCCTTTTAAACCAGCCCCCTTAAGTTAGCTACTTTGACACCAGCAGAGAATGGGTGTGCACTTGGGCTATGTCGGTAAGGATCCGCCACCATCAGTATATGACTAAGGTAAGTAAAGTAAAGCAAGCTTGTGTTTTCACTCTTCTCTGAGCATGCAAAATTGTGGGCACGCTGTACCTGTGGTTGCATTTCAGGTGTTGGAACTGAGCTCTTCCCCAAGAAGTAGCAGTGGTGGCTCATGTTGCCTTCAGTGTTCTGCACAAAGCCAGAGACAGTCCCTGGCTCTTGGGCAATACACCTAAGGCAACCTTGTCCCACATCTTTGTGTGAATATTTTTTCTGATACACAAGTTATCTGTGTCTAAAATGCTAAAAGCATTCAAGCATGCTTGAATTTCAACCTTCACCTGCTCTATCTGGCTGGCAGGACTCAATCTGATCTCCAGAGAAGTACTGTTAGAGAAGACAATTTTCTCTGTGTCACCAAAGGCTGATTTTCACCCTCTTAGAGGGCAACAGGGATCTGGATCTGACTGTGAACTATTAGCATGTCAGCTAAGGCTGCTAGAAGGGGTAAAAAGTACCTGGCTACAATTCTGTAATGTTAGAGGCAGATACTGTATCGATCACATTGTCCTCATTAACTGTTTTTAATACAAATAGCTCTCCAAGTCCTTGGGTGTCCAGGAGGCCTGGTCCTGATACCAGCTCTATCAGTAACTCTAGAGTTGTTAAAATCTAGTCCTGCTAGAACCGAATGTCTCCCATCTTGTAGTAAACTTGGACCGAGATCTTCCCTCCGCTCCCTTTTTTTGGTCTGTTGAAATTTCATCTAAAATTTATGTCCAACCTTGACCCATAACACCCAAGGTACTGACTTTGCATCTTAAAGTAGTTAAAGAGATTAAACAGAGGAAAGAACAAACGTAAAAATGTACCAGGATGGTTGGATTAATTTACCCCTCTGTCAAAAATATGGCCTCAAGCAGGCCATAGAAACTTGAACTTTCATAAAAATTAAATTGAAATTTAACAGTTCTAGCTGGAAGTTTACTTTGTAATTAAGAAAATGCTTTTTTTGCTTTCTCTAATTAAACCAAATAAAATTCGATTTTCACAGTCAGAGAAGTAAATACTATCCTTAGCAAGTATCTAAGGAAGAAAAATAACTCCTATACTTATGGAAAGTTTAAAATTAGTTAAGCCTCATTTAAAGAGAGGGATCCTGAGGAGATGCAAGATGTTGCTCTGGTGGTGTGCTGCCAGCCCAGCCGCTAACACGTCAGGATTTAAGTTGAGACACAGAGGTGCCTGGTCATGTTCAGCCACCATCACACTCAGTGATTAACGTGCTTTAACTTTTAAGTGCAAAGTGACTGAAACCTTATATATATTTATGGTAACATGGGCTTTTGCTGACAGAAGTGTTGTGTGACTGTAACTGTTGCCCAGCTTTCCAGCTCAGATTGCAGCTGTGACCAGAATTCCGAGAATGATCCTTCTGCTTGTATCACTCAGGGGGGCTTCTAGCCTTTCTTCAGAGGTGCTAACACCATTCAGTGCTTATCCTGTATTGCTCTAGGTGCTCTTTTCACTTGGACTAGTGTAGATCACCTACATTTATTTATATAGGTTGTGAAATATCTTAGTGCTCAGGTAAGAAATCCAGAGTAGCTTCCTCAGAGACACCAAGGAGCCAATCTACTATAGGTGTGTAACACCTAAACAGTTTCATCTTTTGTGCTAACAATCCTCCCCTCATTTTGTTTACCTGCAGTCCTCCCTTGATGTTTACAAGGACATTTTTCCGTTACTTTCCCTACGATAGTAGCATACAGGAACACCAGAGATCCTCTCCCTGATAGCATCCAGGGCTCTCCCTCTCTCCAAAACCACCAAATTAACACCAAAGCTGATTTACCTAAAGCTTTAAAGAACGTACAGGCATGTTTTCATGATGACCAGAAAGGGGTCATCACACTGTGCTGTCTTCTAGAAGATCCAGCTCCCCCAAAAATGGATACCTAACTTCTGCACAAAGGGCATTCAGAAAACTAACATATGCCCTTGCACCGTCACAGCTGGTGGGACGCTGTGCCACAAAAATGCAGAGGACTGTGGTCCTTAAAGAATTCCACGACAAAACGTGCCCAGTGTCAGCTCTAGCACCCACCTCCAGGCACGCGGCGGGTGACCGCCCGCCCCCGCACCCGGCCTGAGGCGGGAGCGTCTCGCCACACGGCGCAGACTGCACGGCTGCCACGGGAGGAGAGCGCATGCGCAGTGCGGCAGTCCGCGCGCTCTCCAGGCGGTCGTGCAGCCGCGCGGCTTTGCCCGGCACCGAGACACCGGCGGCCGCAGCCCTGTGGGAGCCCCGCGGAGCCGTACCGCGGTGGCACTGCCGAGCAGAGGCAGCAAAGACGGGCTGCGCTGCCGCTCTGGGAGCTCCGGAGCGGCGACCCGTTCCCGAGGCGGGGACGGCCGGCGGGAAACGATGCGCATGCGCAAGCCGCACACCTGTAATAATAGGATGTGAGCGAGCGAGGACCGCCGTGTGCGCGGCTGCCGTCAGTGCGCATGCGTCAGCGTCGCCCGCAGCCCCTGGGTGTGAGCAAGCGGGGCGCATGCGCGCGTCTGGCGTCCGCAGTACCAGCGAGCGAGGAGTGCGGAGATTCCCGCGGCTGCAGTGCGCATGCGCTCGGCGGCCGCTTGCAGCGCCCGGCGTGACCGCAGGGGGGCGGCAGAGCCTGGGCGCAGCGGCGGGATCCGCGGGCGTGTCCCGGCCCGCTCCCGCCTCCCGCCCCGCGGCCGAGGGCGCTGCCGGCAGCTCGGCCCCGAGCAGCCGCCCGCCTCAGTCGCTGAGGGGGGAAAGGCCTGCCCCGCCCTCTTCCAGACGCCGAGGGCACCTGCCTTTCCTGCCCTTCTGAAACGGGGCCTCGTGTTGCAAGAGGAAGAAGAATGGCGTGTCCCTGAATAGTCACCCTCAGAAGGGAACACCCCCAGCCCTCTAGAAACATCTGTTTTTAACGAGGAAACCCTCTGGGTAGCACCTTGTGCACTGACAACCAACATCCACAGTCTCTTCCTTATGAGCCAGAACGCGTCTTCAGATTCACCACGTAACTCCCCACAGATGCAGTCGAAGTGCCTCGCCGTTTACAGAAGCGATTCCCCACTGGCAGTGAACAGCTGCCTTTCCTGACTGAGGGAGCAGTCTGTACCCCACCATTACCATTCACCGAGGTAAGAAGCACCCTATGTTAATTCTTTCCCCCTTAACTCCTGCCTCGGGAACATCATATTCCTTCCTTGAAGCTTCCATGCCCAATGTACTGTCACTGCTATAAATTTCAAAAATTAAGTTCTACCCGCATAAGCACTGTGCCCTTTTCCCTGCCCTCCCCCAAGGCATTGCTGTGAGGGTAAAGGAGCTGTGACATTGTCAGTATGCCGAAGTTCAAGGAAAACAAGGTGTAGGTGACTATTTGTAGGACAAAGGCAAGTGTATGTTCAGCAGCCACTGGGACTATAGGGCACAGCACCACAGCATACCTAAGTAGTAACTATGAATAGGAGTATTATTTTGGATAGTGGTTGACCCTAAGGTAACCACTTTGCTGGCGATGGGAATATAACCCAACCTTTCGTTTAGAGAAAACTTCTAGCTCTTAGAAAAGCATATGCTGATATAGCCACATCTTGGACAGCGGCAGCTAAACCTGAGCCTCCGGATTAAAACTCTGCAGATTTTAACACGCAGGCTCAGACTCCCATTGTCAGAAGAGAACAGCAGTTGAAATTTATTCTCACAAATGACTACCAAACCAGCAGATGCGCTCAGGCTGCATGACGTCACAAGTGGTCTTCAGTAAAAGTTTCATTTCCAGTATAAAACAGTAATGCCATTTTTAAAACAAAACCTACAGGTAAAGAGAGAAAATATTACATCTTAACAAAAAAGATTTATTCTGACTAAACAAAATGTACAATGTTTCCCAAATGATAGTGAGTTTTCGTGATTCTCTGAAGTCTGCAGATCCATTGAGTAACTCGATGACTTCTTACCCTGCAGTTTGATCAAACTACTTTTTGCCAGACTTCTTTATTCCACCACTAGCTGCCAAAAGAAACAACACAACTGGTTAGACAACTGTTACAGAGCTTAGCTACAAATTTAGTTCCTCATAAAATCAAATCCCCACTAGACTGCCTGTACAACTCAGATCCCCACTGGTGAATTGGTTTTGCATGTATTACTCTTCTGCGTTTGTGATCTCACATACTTTACTCTGAATACATAACTTACTTAACATTAGGAAAAAAGTTTCTCCTGGAACCAAATATGCCCCATAAATCTACAACAGAACTAAATATTTCAACAATTCCTTTGTTCCTCCATGGACACCCCCCATTGTTTTATTTCTTACACAGCAGGAGTATAGTCTGGTCAAATCAAATTCAAGGCTAAGGGAGTAAAAGCATCAGTATCGCTACAGCAACCAGAGCCCCCAGTTGGGATCAAAGCTCTACAGATGCACGTACTGAAATTATGAGAATTCCAGTTCTCTGGAATTATCTGTTCTCTGCAGCTCCTATTATTAAAGGGACTAAAGCAGGGTGAAAGAAAAAAACATATTAACACGGCAACAAGTGAGGCATTTCTTATAAATGCTGTTTTTTACAGCACGTGTCGTGTATGGCCAGTGGAAAGGAAAAAAGAATAGCAAGGCTACAGCAAGGTAGGCTGCAAAGGCTGATGGTCAACAGCAGATTTTGCACTGCAATATGATTCTAACAGCATTGCCTTGCTGAGGCTCTTGGGAATAGTCTAGCCCTCCCATAATAACATAATAATCACTATCTGCTTTGGACAGGGACTAGATGACTGAAAGTCAGTCTAGAAAAAGGCAGAGTAATAATGGCAGGAAAGAACTATGCAGAAATCTGTAAGCTGAAGCGCCCTATGCAGAACAAGTTTAGGATGGTCAGGACACAGAAGAGAGGCTCAGTGAATTGTTTTGCATTGGTCTGTAACACCAAAGACATTCCGAGTCCCACACCCAGCACATTTTTTGTATGCTGATAAATCAGAGGAGCTAGATCAATTTGAGATAAATAAACAAGAAATATCCCAAGTCAGTAGGACTGGATGGCACTCCCTCCGAAAGCACTGACAAGCTCTAATGTGAAATGCAGAACTGCTGGCTAAGAAACTTATTATTACAGCCACTACTGCCAGCATAGCTCCCAGATCCAGAAAGGGTTCTATAACCTTGAGTCTGACCTTGATCTCCGAGAAGATTACAAAGTCTGTAACAAAGCAAATGGATAAACAGAATCTTGTGAAAGTTAACAGGACTTCTGTAAATGGTAAATCCTTCCCCTCTGACCTGCTGGGATTCTATGAGGTTATAATTGAGTCTATGGATAAAGTGAATCCAGGAGATTTCATATTTTCAGGCAGCATCTGACAAGACTGCATAGCAGAGATGCTTCTAGGACCTTTCAAGATTTAAAGCTTGCTAAAGAATAGGAAGCAAAGTGTAAAGTTTAACGGTCTTCATAGAATGGAGAAGGGATTAGTCACATTAACGGACGACACGTCAAAAACGCCTAGAGGGAATAGGCAGGGTGTACCCTTTAACATCCCTAATCCGATCACTGCAAACGCTGGAGGAGTACAAGGCGAGTGCACATTAACACTGTCTCCTACTACCACTGAGACAAAGACTAGGCTGGATGCACCATCAAGATGCACCCTGCAAACTTTCTTCTGTGACACAGCGTACTTTACAGTCACGTAGGCAAAAGAGTTGAATCCAGACTAATTTCCAGTCACAGGTTGTTGGGTTTGGTTTTTTTTTGTCCTGCCAGGAATCTACTGCTCTTGAAGAAATTCATCCTCTAAGAGAACAAGTACTAGATTTGTTAAACTTTCAGGACTGTGACAAAGCTTACATGTAATGTATCTGGAAAGAAAAGGATGGTATACTAAAATAAGAGTAGAAATGTCTCTGCACCATCCCACCGGAATAGGTTAGCATGCCAGCCACACTGTTAGACCTGCTAAACCAGAACCTGCATCAGTGATTTGGGGGTAAAATTGCATAGTGAAAGAAAAACAAAAATTAGCCTGTATTTGTTATTTATCATCTCCACTTCCCATGGACTTACTGGTGCATGTTACATAATCTAGAGTTACACGCCTTTTTATGTTTGTCAAGCAAAACCATGACATTTTTGAAGCCAGCAAGCCCCCAATTTTTCCTATCAGTATGGCACCTCACTTACTGAGGGGCCCTTTTCCAGCAGCCTTTGCTTTCATCTCCTCAAGTTTCTTTTGCTCCTCCTTCTGCTTTTGTTTAAATGCCAGATCTGTCTAAAGAAAAGAACAACAGTGTTTGTTAACATCTCCTCCCCCAAAAAATTCAAAAACAACTGACAAGCAACTAGAAACAAATGTAATGTTCTAACAGCAATAAAAACCTGACTGAGCTGATGCAAGACAGCTGTATACTACTAAATATGCAAAACCTTGCAGAACTATGACAAAGTTTTTTTTGCTGTACCAGAACGCAATGACTAAACTTTTAACTTTCTATGTTTGATCTTTCTGAAATTAAACAAGTATCATTTCCCATGGCATAATTTCATTCTGCCCTCTGAATAATCAATGTTTGCACTAAAACCATTCATTAATACGCCACCAGTGATACTGGGAGCCTAGCGCACAAGTGCTGTCTAATAATAAAACTTGGATTATATGTGATCTAAGAAAAAAAGGTTGCTTTTACCTAAAAAAAGCATTAATTTAAAAAAAATCCTTCCACGCATATGTCACTATTTTTGCCGGGTTTAATACATTTGCATTAGTTCCAAGAAATCTAATGAGACCACTGGCAAATTGTACAGGCAAGCCAGCTGTTGAGCACCCCTGCTAGAACAGCTTCCAGAATTCAAGAAAGCTCAGACATACGCTATCCCTTAGACACATATTCTTCATGGACATCAAGGCTGAAAGGGACCGTAGTCTTTTTCCTTGGCACTCAGGATTTTGGGGTAACTAAACCGAGGACCTTGACAACTGAGATTCTATAGATTCTTCACCAAGCCAGTCCATGGCTCAACTACCTTTGTAACTGGAAAGCTTTCCTCTTCTTTAAGTTAAAGCTTCCCTTGCTGCAATGTAAGCCTATTACTTCCCCTACCCACCCCACACAGAACAGAATATTCTGTTTCTCCACTTTTTCCACTGTTTTTTTTTTCCTGTAGACTAATGTGTCTTTCCCTCCTATTTATCCACTTTTGTGGGGTTTTTTCTTGCAATGTGTTGACCCCATGTGCTTGTAGTACTGCCGTGCTGAGAGGAAAAGAAATATTATTACATCATGTTTGACACACAAGATTTTGTTTATACATCTTGTATGATTTTCTTCTTTTGCAACACGTGATTTTGCAGGTTCATGTTCAGTGTATGATCTAAATCTCAAATCCTTTCAGGTGGACCTGGAGTTTAGCCAGTCATTCTTGTTGTATTTTATAAGTTGATTATTCTTACCAAAGAAAGGGACTTGGCATACATGTTTAATTAAATTAATCCATTTTTCCAAACTTTCTCCAATTTGTTAAGATTACTTTGACCACTAGTCTTGTCCTCTGACAGTCCGTGGCCCCTCCAAATTTTCTGTTTTCTACAAAGAGAATAAGCTGTATTGTCAGTAAGTTAGTCAACCAGCCAACCAAGGCACTAATAAAAATACTACTTAGACTCCGATCGAAGACAAAAATCTTGCAAAACCCCACTCAATATGTCCTTGCCGTCAGACACTGAATTGTTAGTAACTGCTTTTAGAGTGTGGCATTCCAGCACGCTGCATGCTCACCTTCCATCACCTTTTGAGGTCCCGTTCCTGCCTTGCATTTGAGAACGTTACACGAGCTAGCGTCAAGAACCTCGTATCTACCGTTCTTCTCCTCACACACAGAGCACTGCTCTGCTACAGAACAGAATTTCCTTTGTGGCCTACAGTTGTACTAAAATCCATACTGCTAATTTTTAGATTATTATAACCTGGATCCTTGTAAGCACTTAATTGGTTCTACCATTTCTCTCACAATAAAGCTGATTTAAAAAGCTATGATTTTTTTTTTCCTTTTTCAAAGAGACATCATACTTGTCTTTTTAGTCACTGATGCCTCATCCATCCTCCACAATCCTCAGAAACAACAGCTTGCGCCCGTACTCTGAGCCCTCACGTTGAAGAATCTCTAACACGAGATTCACTAGTACCTAATGTCCTTAAACTACTTGATAATCCAGGGTTTTCTGTACCCTGTCCTAGGCTCTTCTGAGGTTGATTGCTGCTCATCGCAGCCTGCTGCCTTGGCGAGGACATTCCAACCTTCTCCGCGGCACCGGACTCCTCCGCGGCACCGCTGCGTTTACCACGAACACCGGCGGGATGTCAGCAGGCAAGAACGGAAGAGCGGCGCCTCTTCGCCCCTTACGGCCGTGAGTTTTACCGCCAGAAGGACGCTTCGTAAAAGCTGACATTTCATAAAACGTGCGTTGCTATGGAAAGCTGAGCCCAGGGGCAATTCAAAGGCGGAAGGCAGCCGCGCCACAAGCAGGGGCCGTGCCTCAGGCCAGAGCCGAGCGGGGCAGGCCCGGTGCCGCAGGCCCCCCCGCAGCCGCCCCCGGCGCTCGCCCGCCGCCCTACCTCGTCCAGGTCCTTCGACTGCTTCTTCGGCTGCTTCAGCGGCTTCTTCTTGCCGCCTGCAAAGACAGAGGAGACAGTGAGGCCCGGGGAGGCAGGGGCGGGCGGCGCCGGGGGCCCCGGGCCCGGCCTTACCCTCTCGGCCCGACATGGTGCCCGCTCCTCTCCGCCGCGCCGCCCCTCGCCCGAGCGCGCGCGCACGCAGGCTCGCGCCGCCGCGCGGGCCGCTTCCGCCTGGCCCCGCGCGGCCGCCGTAGCGCTTCCGCCGCCGCTTCCGCCTCAGGCGCAGGTAGGAGGTGCTGCCCGGGCTGGGTGGTGCGGCGGGGGCCGGCAGCCCCGGCGGGCTCCTCGGGGAGGGCTGCCCGGTGGGGAAGGAGCGTGCGCGGCTCGGCCCAGCCCAGCCTCCGCCGCGCACGGAGCTCTGGGCCGCCCCTGGCGCTGGCGGGCGCGGCCTAGGCGAGGGCTGGCGGTGGGAGCCCCCGGCGGCGGGCATCTCCCTCCCGCGGGTCGCCTTCTCTAGCTGAGGTGAGACCGGTGCTGCTGCCCGGGCCTGTGCGTGGCTGCCAGAGGCGGTAGCGGCCTCGCCCTGCTGGTCTCTGGGGTGCGGGAGCGTAGTCTCTGCGTGCGGCGAAAGGGCCCCCTCCGGCAGGGAAGGGGTCGGTCGTGTGGAAAAGACAGACTTTTACCCCCCTCAAGCGTGAGAAGTAGAGCTGTGAATGTGTGGTGGCGTGCCGGAAATTCTGTCTTTACATTTTGGCAGTGACAGAAGAGACTGCTGCAAAATAAGATAGGACCCATAAAAGCTAGTCTTGCTCACCACCAATGTCCAGTGTGTTTAGTAAATGGGGTGTAAACCTTTTGAAAAAATATTTATGTCAATGACTGCAGGCAGAGGAAACTCATTTTCTTACACGGGGAAGCAAGAGAGGGACAAGGCATGTTATCTCAGATGAAGCTTTCATAACTGTCTTGGGTTCTATTAGCTCAGACTGATATTACTTTCTTTGCAATCTGTTTGCAACTGTCTACATAGAAATTCTTCTAAAAATCTCAACTTTCTCTCTCTTTTTGCTATACTGTCTCAATAGCCTGAATATTTGGTAAAACTCTTCATGTAATAGTGCATTTAAAAGAGGGAAGTCTTGCAGTCTAGAACAGACAAAGTTGAGCTGAGGTTTTAGTACATGGCCTGCGACGTAGAGTAGGTGTTGTAACAGTAAGATGTATGAGTGATGCTGGAACGAGAGAGAACTTACTTCATTTCCATGTTCTTGAGGTTTTGATCTACCATATTATTATGCATATAAAACAACTGGTAAGATTCTCACAGTGCTGCTTGGTGTTATCACTATTTGTTACAAATACTTAACAGGGAATGAACCTGTGGTGTTCAGAATCAGTAGCCAGCTAAAAGCTGATCAAAAACGTTTTCCAGTAGGAAGAATCCTTTCCTGTGGACATGGCTGTATTTGCACATATATGATGTCATTAGCCACCTAAAATTAACATGGAAAATTGTTTTAAAATAATTTTTAAAAACTATGCAGGAGCTATCAAGCTTTCTCAATAATCCATGTTTTTATATTATATTAGTCAAAACCTAGTATAGTCATAGTCAAACTTCATATAAAACCTTATTTGAAAGTTTTCCTGTTTACAGTTTTTAGAGGAATGTGCTCAGTAGAAAGTTAAGATCTTATGTACAAATCAATAGATAATAAACCATAACTAGCAGTCTGCTTTTGCAGTGTAAGCAAGAATTTTGAGCTCATTTTAAGATGCAGCCCTAGCTGTGTGTTCACTACCCGATATTTTTCTGATCTTGTGGCTCTTCCTTATGTTTTACGTTTGTAGGCAGTCTTATGAGAATACTTCTTGTGTTCAGTTCAGCACTTCTGTGTTTTCTCTCTGTCCTTTATGGTTTTGTCTTTGCATTCTTCAACACTTCGTGTATCTGTGAAGTGTAAGATAAAGGGAATGATCAAGCCCCGCTTCTTCTTTTATCAAGATTTCCCTCCCCACCCCATCTTTTTTTCCTTTTCTGTTCTTTTGCAGATTTGTTAGTGCCTGTGACATGGTACACCAAATGCAAGCGTGAAAGCACAAGGCAAAATTTCATATCACAATCACTTCTGTGCTGAAGCATTAAATTACTCTGAAACTACTCCTGCTGGTACTGGATCTGCACATGATCACTATTCGTGCAGTGAGTGAATTAGTAATCAAGAAGCATGGTGGGAGTACGTACTTACAGCAGAAAAGCAGGAATCTGTGGCAGAACTGCTCTTTGTTGAAAATTGTGGAAAGTTCTTTAGGTAAGTAACGGTGTAAAGCTAGTGATGGTTTAGCCATTCCTGAGTTTTATTGCTTTCGGTACACCTGTGTAGTTTTAAGATGTATTAATCAGCCATACTTCAATAACTTTTCTTTTTCTTCTTCATTCTTGTAGCACTTTTGTTCAGTGATTAAATTCAAGACATGGGGCCAATGAAATATAAGTCAGGTGTATCCTCAGTGTCCTGTGGACTGCAATATCACCATTCATTGATAAAGTGGAGTCCAAAAATGAATTTACACATAGTACGGACTTACTGCTCATCAGCACCTAAGAGGCCAGAAGCCAAGTCTGCGATAGAAATGGCCATGGGTCTTCTTAATCGGCTGACAGAAGCTGGGACCATTATGGGAAAAACCTCTCTTCAAAAAATGTCTGCAACATGCA
Source organism: Calonectris borealis (assembly GCF_964195595.1). Classification (NCBI taxonomy): domain Eukaryota; kingdom Metazoa; phylum Chordata; class Aves; order Procellariiformes; family Procellariidae; genus Calonectris; species Calonectris borealis. Next base: position 11,394,230 of record NC_134321.1, on the reverse strand, counting down.
AGATTTGGTGGGACAGATATGAAGAGTTTGTTGGAATTAATGAAGTTCGAGAGGCTCAGGGAAAAGTGACAGAGGTAAACATGGAGATAATGTGGAAATGTAAAAATTATGAGTTAAGCTATATGAAGTATAAACACTGGCTGTGAGGCAAAAAAGAGCCTCTAAGCAGAATTGTGTCTTTTTTTCTGCTTTGACTGTCTGTGCAGATACTATGAATGTGTTCTAGTCTATGCATGTTAGTAAATATAGCTTATCCCTTAGATTGAAATGGAGTGTGGTTTGTTCTGTTGTGTTCTCCCCCCTCCTCCCAATTCATATAATTAGGGATTTAGATCTGTCTAGTAATAAGTCTCTAAAATAAATACTCTTTTTTCTCAGGCTGAAAATGTCTTTATGATAGCTCGAGGGATAGTACGAGAGGCTCGTGAAAATGTAGAAGCCCAACAGATTAAACTGAAGGAAATTCGAGACCGCTTAGACAGGGTCTCTCGGGATGACACCCAGTATTTAGAACTGGCTACTCTGGAACACAGGTTGCTGCAGGTAATTTGTTGGTACTTGAGCACTGGCAAATATGTTGAAAATTTGTGTGCTTTGCTTCTGTCACTAGTGACTGTTTTTGCAGATGCAGTTCAGTTCTGAAGTACAGGGATCTGAGTCAATTTCTGATGATACTTGTTTTAGTTAATTATTAGAGATTATTTGGTCTGCTATGTAAATTGTATACGTTAATGCTAAAATAGGGCAGCAAATTTGGAGAAGAAAGCTGAAGATAATGAGCTTAGAAAATTAGTTGTTTGAGTGTTGACCTGTACATGAGTAGACAACAAAAACCTGTGATTCAATGAATTAACCTTCCATGTGATGAGAGGAGCTCCTTTCTGGTTGTTAATCCATGAAAACTCTCTCAGCTGCCTTCTATGTGGCTGCACTACCCAGGCAATTCACTGAAGCTTTTGTGAGAGAGCAGCAAGGGTGAGGCTACTCTATGAGGGAGGGCAAGCAAGAAAACAAAGTTGACCGCAGCACAGGCAGGGGCAGAATCCTCACAAACAGGACACAGTCCTACAGCACCTCAGCTGGATAAGCCAAGCAGGGCTGATGACAGGAGCACATTTATCAACAGTCCATCAATCACAGAGAAAGGGAAGGTAGCAGCCAAAGTCAATCCAGGAAATCCATAGGAACAGCAGGGAACAGGCCTGGAAACAGGTACACACCTATGGCAAAGCTTAGGCAAGGAGTGGGTACCCATGCATGAGCTTAAATGGAGCCCCTGGATCAGTGGGCAGAACATCAGGAAGGAACTGGAGATCTGTAGCTGTCTAAGTAAGGGATCAGGTCTGTGTGGATGAGACGTCAAAATGAATAGAGCTCTGTGTGACTATGAAGAAAGGTAAAAACTCAAGTCACCACTGTCTATAAGGTGGTGGTACCACCTTACGGAAGAAATATGTGCTCAGAAGAACGAAAATAATTCTGGAAGATGCAGTTAGCTGACAGACAAGCTAACCGCTACCAATAGCAGTGATTCCTTTGCTAAAACAGCAGAATTTTACTGCAGGAAGATAATCAGAAGACCTTCTACTATTTTGCTGAGATAAAATGGCTTACAAAAGGAACTGCCATGCTAAAGACAGTGAGAAGGGAGAAAAGGAAGACACTTATCTGTGAGCAGGGTAAGAACGAGAAGGCAGAGGAATAAGAAGTATAGTTATTCATGAGATTAATCTATCCAAGACATCCTTTCCAATCCTATTTTCAGTTCCCATTTTTAAGGGGTTTAGAACTGAAAGGGAGAAGTGTGGTAAAGGTAGTGCTTGGAGAAGTAAGCGGGGCTGAAAAAGTGGACATTACAGGGAGAGAAAGACCTTACCCACTCATACCCCTTTTCTGTCGTCAGCATGTGCCAGATTCTTGTGTAGAGGATCTTCAGCAGTAATTCTTGATGACCTTTTGCATTTCTCAGCTTTGGCTTTAAATGATGTCTCATTGACTTAAGTAGGATTAATAAAGAAAATCCCACATTAAAAGGAAAATTTCTGAAACAAAACTAATGGATGTTCTTCATTTCCATTCCTTCCTCTGCACTGGGGTTTTGGGGTTTTTTGGGGTTTTTTTTAACTATAGATTTTATAGCTTCATGTTATACCTTCTCCTTCAAATCACTGTATTTCTTGCAGGAAGAGAAGAGGTACCGAGCTGCGTATTTAAATGCAGAAGAATCTGAGAGAGAAAAATTCTCTCTTTTCTCTGCAGCTGTAAGGGAAAGCCACGAGAAAGAGCGAACAAGAGCTGAAAAAACTAAGAACTGGTCTATTATTGGTTCTGTACTGGGAGCCATTATAGGTGTTCTTGGTTCTACCTATGTGAATCGAGTAAGGCTGCAAGAATTAAAAGTCTTGGTGCTTGAAGCACAGAAGGGGCCAATAAATCTGCAAGAAGCCATCAAAGAACAGGCCTCCAGCCATTACTTACAGCAGAAGGATCTCAACGACGTCATAGCAGACCTGAAAAATGTGCTGCAAACAAGGACATCACAGGAAGTAAAAGAAGGTGCTTTGTTAACTAGAGAAGACAGGAATGACTCCGTAAAAATAGATTCTCTTTTAATTCCCTTAAACGAACAGCTAAACTACACTAAACAAGTCAGTTCATGTCTAGGGAGTTTACAACAGCAGTTTAACAGTCTGCAGGAAAGTATAGCGCAAATGATTTCTGAGATGCAGAGTGTTAAACTTGCGGTTCATTCTAGACCTACAGAAAGAATGATGCCAAGGTCTTCAGTGGAGGGTAAGGGCCAGGCTTCTGCTGTGAGAGATGTGATTTTAGAATTGTGTGATACCGAGCGGAGACTGGAAACACAAATCAAGAGAAATTCTATTTACAGCACTGCAGTGACATGTGCTATGTTTGCTATTACTCTGCCAGTACTCTACATTATACTTAAAGGGAACTGATCTCTAATTCCCACGATTTACTAGATTAATAAAGTAAACTTGCACTCCAAGTATTTAGAGTACAAGTCCAAATAAAGTTGCGTTAGCATTGCTCGTTATGGTTTCTCCTGTACATTTGGAAAACTTGTAAAAACTTAGTCCATCTACTGCTGCAGGCTCCGTGTTAACACTCTTTGTCATGCATTGTGGTTTTTAACTCCTCAAGCAAAGGAAATTCCACAGTTTCATCTGTTGATTTCATGCTTCACTCTTTTACTGTCTAGTCTTGTATATCGTGCCAATCAGTGACTTTCACTTTGGAGCTGTATTTGTAATTTTCTGTTCAAATGGTTTTTTTAATCTATCATTGATCTAAGTGCTTCATCTGTAATCCTTTATAATTTTTCTCCTGATTTCTTCATATTTTTGCAATTTGTCCAAACACAAAACATTAGGAATCATTTTACCAAACAGGTAGAAATATTTGCCCTGAAGTTTTTGTTTTGTTTCTTTTTTTTTTTTTAAATTCTAGATGTAGTGACTTGCAATATGACAAACAGCAGGGGCCATATAAATAAGGAAGATTGATGTTGCCGTGATACAATGTGGCTGTACAGCCAGATGATGCATTTAAAATACATTTAAGTTACACGTGGTAACTTTTTCCTAGGACAGTTTATCATGAAGTATGCAAAAGCATTTCTGGAGCTTTAGCTATTTGTTACTGATAGCTCCATGTCCTTGAAGGCTTACAGGCAGGGAGAAAGGGTTCAGATACAGAGTTGTATTAAGTATGATGATGTTTATTCTGCAGATGCAAGCCAATTATCCTTTCTCTACAGACACTTTAACCCATCATTCCCTAGGTATTTTGTGGTTTTAGTAATCATCTATGGAGCAATCACTTTCTTATCCTTATTAGTATCTCATTGGAACTTTCTCTGGTTTTTATTCTTTTTTCAATTTTGTTGTGTCTGGGAATTGAAATGCTACTCTACAGCAGGTGCTTTTAAGCCGCTACATTAATGGTAATAGTGTTATGCAAACTACTCCAAAACAATATTTGGAAAAAAGTGAAAGGTCCAGCTGCCTGTTTTTCCTGGAAGGATGAAGAACGGCTGATTGAGGAAGAATGCTTGTCTAAACAGCTAAACGTCAGTATCTGTGTGTGGCCTAACACAAAATTGCTGGTATTGCTGTGATAAGAAATAGTTTTCTCCCTGTGATGGTAGCAGATAAGCATATCAGATGTGGAACTCCTGCTCTATGAGCACTTCTGTGGAACCTTTGCAGACAAAGGAGCGACAAGCTTACTTCCTGATGTAATGCCTGTGTGTAAGCATTTCAGAATGACTAAGTTGTGTTTAGTATACACTCTGCTATGGATTTTTTTTTTCTATCAGCTTTTTCTAGTTTCTTCTGTCCAGTAACCATATTAAAAGAGTTTGAAGTTTTGATTATAAGCTCTGAAGACTTTAAGATCTTTGAGACAGGGACATTTGCTCTATGAAGCACCAACTTCATTTGGTATCATCAGGTGCTATTATAACATGACTGAATAAACAAACAATATTAGGAAAGATCTGTGATGATTCACTACTTGTAAGGGAGATGAAGTATGCAAAAGGTGGTTTTGGGAAGGACCACTGCTGATTTATATATTGGTTGTTTGGAGTGTAAAGTGAATAACAAGCATTTGTCAGGGAAGTTGTTTGATCTGATGGCTTGAGAACTGGGATAAAAATTCCCATACACTTAGCTGCGTCAAGAAGTATACATACAGATCAATGCAATTTTTCAAATCTGCAATATTTCATTTTCTTATTTCACAAATATTTTTACAGGTTATACTTCTTGCAGGAGCTTGATGAAAATCAGAGACAAGTGTGTAATTAAAGGGGAAGAGGTAGTACAATGGTTTTATTTGTAATTTGCCGGCATTAGTCACTGAGAATTTTGTCCCAGTTTGGCGTTTTTTTTCCTTCAGTTTAACTACATAAAGTTAGGCCCCCTTATTATGTAACTGGCTGAATTTTAGATAGCATCACTGAAAAGCGTGGATTATATATACATGAGCATGATTTTAAAATGCTGCACGTTAGGCAGCTAAATGTGAAAGTCGAGGCAACACTCACTGAATTGTACTTGGTGGCATCAAAAAAGAGTAGAGGTCCAAGGCTAAACTTGTATACAATAAATAAGAGAATACAAAACCAAGGGTTGTTTATTGTTCTAAAGAGATCTGCTTTCTACTCATTTAAAGAGGTATGGTAGTAGGTAGCTTTAACATTACCTAGAGTTATGGGAAGAAAAAGTCAGTAAATGACAACAGTAGCAAATAAATCTGTGATAAATGAGAGTTTGAAATACACAGCCTGAAATTTGAGAGGAGCTGGATGGTGTGATACGTATCAAGATGAAAATAACTAGATCTTATCCTTTGTAGGGAGTTTTGAAGATTCAGGAATAGATTCTGTGTGCAGTGTTGTACAGGTGGCAGAACTCACTGTTACAAGTAATTGCTGTGGTTCTCTTATTTCTGCTTTTCCTTGCTAAATCCTCGTATGTGAAGTGACAGCAGAATAATTTCAATTACGGAAAAAAATTTGTAATTAACTGTGTCTATATAATAATTAGGAGGGCAGATTTGAATATTCCCTCAATCCTGGATTAATCATCACTCCATTGTGGCAATGATCTAAATGTGTAGCTTGGTGCTGCACCGTATGTGTACCCCAAAGCCAGAAGGTGTGGCTGCCACAGTAACAGCTGTACCTTCAGCTAGCTGAAGGCAATATCCAGGAAGACGGTGTAACATAGACTATGCACATAATCTGTTCAGTCCTTTATGCTAAATCTTTGTCATGGTAACGCAGGCAGCAAATACACAAGTTTGAACAAAACCAGCACAGCTGTACAGAGGTGTTTATCTGAGCGCTCACATTAGTTCAGGTACATCTGCAGTACCGACAGTGATTTACACAACGCACAGTGACATCTCAGTGCATATTTCCTGATGATTCAGCCGTGGCTAAATAAATAGTTCGTTGCCTGTGCTCTTCTGCACTATTTTAGTTTAAAAAAAAAAAAACAAAAAAACAGTGTTCTGTTGCATACCTATGGATTATTAACAACGTTTATAATAGATAGTTGAATTTCACTCTTGGAATGACGTCTCTCAGCTGAAGCTTTCCTCAACAAGAAAATTCTGCTTGCCAAGGCCTTTCGAGACTTAAATTCTTGCTCTTTCTGAGCAAAGTCCTCTCTGGGCAGGATGGCTTAGCCAGCTTTGTGTCCCAAATGCTCATCAGCCAGGAGGGATGGTGGTTGTACAGATCTGGTGAGGCCGGGGACTGACCTAGGCATTGTGTGTAAGTCAGAGAAAGCCAGCACTGATTCAAGTTTGTTCCACTGTCAATCAAGACACAGAAAGTATGTTAAAGAGAGAACCTGGTAAGGGCAACAGGAAGCTCTTTGATAGACATTAACTATAGAAAAACGGATGGCAGTGGCCTGAGCTTGGCTCATGCTAAGCTATTTTGAGTTCTTACTGCTCCATGAGAAACCACTAGTAACTCAAAAGCAAACAGTCTAGTGGCTATGGAAATAACTTTTAATGAGGTCACTGCAGACTTCTAACAGTAGGTACATTCTGAAGAGAAAAGTTGCCGTTCCTTTCACTTATGAAAGAAATAGCAAATGTTGCTTATGAATACAGAACAAAAGCAATTATATGTAGTGTCACAATCAGGATATATATATTTATTTATTAACACTTGAGTTTTGAATGTTCCAACATTCTGAGATCACGGTCGGAATTTGCAGGTGCTCCTGTTGATTTCTTGTTCTTTTCTTTCTCCTGTTGATTGTAACTATCTGTTTGAAAAAGACAGTTTCTTTCACAGAATACCTTCTAAAAACAAATACTACCCTCTTCACGGAGCTTAGGAGTGGTAGAGATGTCCTGTTTACTTCAGAAACAGGATTGAGATTTGCATTAGGACTGAGGTTCGTGAGCTAGGAAAAGGGAGACAATGCTGGGTTTGTCCATAATATATTTAGAACTGTATTTTATTGCCAGATTTTTGCTAGCAAGTTATATTCATGACCTCCCTCATAAAACACAGAAAAGTGTGATTTCTGGTGTTTGGCAATTCTAATCTAAGAAGGTGTGGGCTTAAATACAGCAAAAAACAACTTGGCCACAATTTTTATTTTTAAGGAGAATTAAGCCTTCAGGTAATTATGGTTGTGACAAGGTTTTGGAGTTTCCATCATGGGAAGTTTTTAAGAAAAATTGAGCTAAATATCACTAGATTTGATACAAATACAGACAGATCCTGTCCTGGGACAGGATGGATTCAGTCAAGAGTTTTAAACTTTGCTGTTCTAAGAACTGCCTTTTTTTTTTTTTTTTTAATTCAAGTGGGAGAGACTGTAGACAATTTGATGTCCTAGTCATCCTAGTGCAGGTTATCCTATAGTGAAGTTATAGCAGAATGAGAAAGTGTTGTGCTGAGAAAGTAATAGCTCAGTTTACTATGGGCCATGTGGTGTCAGGCACCAGGAGAAAGGGAGAGTGCATGTATGCACAGCTGCAATAAAGTATGACCCTAAAAGTATTGCCTTAGTAATTATTTTTCAGAATCAAATTCTTAAGGTTATTTCTCGACCAATTTTGAAATACTATGCAAGGAGTTTTTTTCAAGGCTGTTTTCAGTAGAACTTTGCACACTTCTGTTGTAAGCCTTTACATGGCTGCAGCCTACACTGGCCTTTCTGTGAGTTTGCCTAAAGCAAGCTGGCCCATTAAAGATTATTCTATTTAAATACTGGCATATCATACACTCTCAGGAACTTCCCTGTGCTTCAAGACTTGTTTTAAAAAAAAAGGCCCAACGCATCATCTGTGTTGACTCAGCGAGCTGATCACCACCCTCTGTATTTGGTGCATGTAATCTACTTCATCAAATACATGTAATTCTTGCTCTTCGTGGATGTGATTGTGACAATCTGTGTGGCTGGAGCCCTCACCTGTGACGCTGGAAAACTTGTTCATGGTGACATTGGACATGTCATGCATAAATGCTTAGGCCACAGAGCTCCAAGATAAAGGGGTTGTCACACACATCCCAAGCTTGTTTTGCTGCATTCTGCAGAGATAAAAGTAAACCTGTGCAAATTGGTGCGTGCTAAGAGAGTCTCTTACTCTGCCTCTGCAGGCTCTGGGATGCTGGGCACTGTTCAGGCCGCATGGTCTGCGAGGCATGTTCAAAAGCAGATCTTTAAACATCAACAGACTGCTGCTAGCAAAACTGTAGGTGCCCAAATAAGGGTAATGAAGACCTTAAAGCTGTTTCTAAATGCTCTGACAAACTGAAAACTTGAAAGGAATAGAGTCAGAGTAGGGTAGATGTAGTCAACCCTCTGTTGGTCCCTGAATTACTGCTCTAAATGCAGTTTATTCCCAGAAGCTATAGACAGTATTCAGATATCCCTTGTGACTTTCTTAACCCATCTCATCCCCTGCTTGGAGGGGAGGAAGAGTAAGAAGAAAATCAAAAGGAGCATAAGCAGCTGCTAGCCTTGTGATTATTATAATAGTAATGTAAGAAACTTAGCTAACCTGCTCAGAACCAGACATAAGCAAGGGATTTTATAGAGGAGGATCCTTTATGGATTTAAATATATTAAAAAAGCTTCTGAACAAATGGAAATCAAAAATTGTTTAAATTTGTTCCTCAATATGTTTGTTCTTTGTGTGATGCTGTTTTCAGCTGTGTAATGTTTGAGAACTAGCTTTTTCTTTAGTTTATTTTTAAGAACTGCAGAAGATTTTTGTGCAGACCAATCAAAAGTCCTCCCTGAAGAGGGAATGTGTAATCCCATAGTGGTTTTACAATATCCTTGTCATTCCGGAGGGCTGTGAGTACAGTAAAAGGAGTAGGAGGGGGACACTATAATATCCTTCAAGTGCACAGAAGCTCTTCCTGCCCTGCTCCCAAGGCAGACCCTGCAGCCAGCTCCCTGCGCCAGCTCTGCCATGGAACAGAAGGAAAAGGTGCCCTTTTCCAATGTGCTCTCATGGGGCTGTTTTCTGCTTTTTAAGTGAAGCTTGCAGATGTTTTTTACAAGATGGAAGGAGCTGCAGGTTGGGACTGGCTCTGGAGGAAAGGCAGAAAAGGGATTAGTGTTTTGAGTCAGGAATGGGTTGGAGCAAAGAAAAATTGGGGTTTTTTTAACGCTCTTAGTCACCAAAAATGGATTTTGGTGGAAGCAATTTGAGTGCAGTTGAAATGTCTCTGATTAGTGCGATGATAATACTCTGTTCAGTGAGTTCTAACCTGAACAGCGATTCAGTGGGTAGGGTGTAGTAATAGGATGGTTTTGTCTGTGTGGGGAGAGGAGCAAGTAAGGATCACCTCCTCATGAGAGTCCTCATGGGCTCTGCATACAGTGGGCCCCAAGGACTCCCCAGAATAATGAAGCAGCAAGGAGCAAAGGTCCAGAGAGGCAGCCGGCATCTGCCTCTGAAATAATCCTTCCTTTGGGGGACTGTGATCGTGCTGCCAGATCCTGGGGGCTGTTCAGCATCTCTAAACTTTCAGACATACTTTTTTCCTTCATAAAATAGTCGCTTTTTGGGGTGGGGGTGGGAGTGTGAGAGGCTGATGGACTGTAACAAAGAGAGTAGATGTTTAATGACACTTCTGAACATGGGAGTTGTACCAACTATGTTCCTCTGAAATGTCAGAAATGCACGTGGGAGGAAAGCCTGATTCAGACTTTCAGCGCAGCTTTGTGTCTTGAGTGGAGCTCTGTAGCTTCATCTCGCCAAAATGGAAAAGTGATGGGCACCCCTGGCATACAGGCCAGTGCATGTTTCCTCTTCCTCAGAGTTTGCTTTAACCTACAGCTACTGTATGACTTCTGCGTGTCCTCAGATGCGTCCTCTTTTTCCACACAGAATTTGTGGCTGGGTGGTAAAGGCATAACTTCATCTTTTGTCTGGGATTTCCAAAGTTCTGACAGTCAGCTCAGCAGACAAATGGCCATTGGCTGTGTAATTGTATTCAGTACATATAGTTGGTCACTGCATGTATAGCAAATCAGTGGTTAGACTAACTGTACAATTGCTGATCAATGACACAACAGAGTCCAGCACATCTGGGGAACACAGAAGTTACAGTGTGATTGAGAAAAATGGGAGCATTAATTCTGACCCTCTGTAGAGCTGTTACTGATGGAACTTACCCCTAATTCAGAGAGAGGTTTTTATGCAGTCAGTTCTTGGGGGCAAGAAATGCCTCTGTCTCTTACACAGAGCACCAGCCTCTGCTCTTCTTATGACTGGAGCTTCCAGCTTCACAGGAATAAAAATCACAAAACCAGCAGTCAGTTTATATTACACATCACTTCAGGCACTTCTGCTTAACAATGCTTTTCTCTCCACCGGCTTTCAGGCGGAATGGTATGTTCTTCACTGTTTTGTAACTAGAGATAACTATGCTTTTGTCACATTCTTGAGTCTTGTTAATGTTCTGGTTCCCGCATACTCTGCAAACGGGAACTGTGCTGTATCTCAGCCATCTGATGCTGTGTTTGTACAGGATGATTCCTAAATAGGTAGAAACTGGTTTTGCTATCAGATTTTGCTCCCCGTGCACCGTGCATGCTGCATCACTGTGGATTCCCACTCACCCACACCTCTTGGCTGAAGACAGCCAAGCACAAAGGCTTGTCGAACCAAGCACCGAAGTTACCTTGCTACGAAATACAGAGAGGGAAAATGCTGTGATTTCTTCCAGAATATATAGCTTTAAGTCCAGCTTTCAACGTAGGGGCAGCAAATACCTCTGGGAGAGCAGCTTGCCCTGCGGGCCGGCTGCCAGCCGCGGCTGTTTTTTGGCGGCAGCATCCAGAACACTCGCCACAGCCAGGTTCTTCACCAGGCCTTGCACGGCAACGGCTTGGGGTGACTCGTCAAACGCAGAGGCTCGTTCGTGTCTTGAGGCGACAGAAGCCCCTTGTCCGCCAGGCGCTCCGGCCGACACCCCTTTGAGCCGGGAGAGCAAAGGCAGCGCCCGGCACCGAGTCCCACGGCGGCGACCGGCCCGAGCGCGGTGTCCGGGCGCTGCTGAGGGGGGGAGACGGCCGGGGCGCTGAGGGGGCCCCGGGCCACGCCCCGCCGGCGGCAGCCAATGGGGTCTCGCCGCTGGCCGCGAGCGTGGGGGACAGCCGGCCTCCGCTAGGACCCTGCGGGGCTGGGGCGGGGTGGGGCGGCCGCGAAGGCGCGGCCTCGGCGGAGCGGCCGGCTGCTATTGGAGGAGCGGGGCCAGGGGGCGGGCGGCGAGGGGGCGCGTGCCCCCGCGGAGCGGGGCAGGCGCGCGGTGCGGCGGGGGTGGGGCCGTCGCGCCGCGGCTCGGTGCGGGCAACGCTCCTTGGCGACGGCGGGGAGCGGAGCGGAGCGGAGCGGAGCGGGGCGGCCGCCGCGGCAGGTGAGGGGCGGCGGGGACGGGGGCCGCGACGGGGACGGACAGGCTGCCGCCGCCGCGCCCGGCCCGGGGGGGCGCTGACGGCGCGTTGCCGGGGGTCAGCGGCCGGCAGCAGGTGCCGCCCGGGGCCGCGCTTTGTCTCCGCGTGGGGGGATGGGCGCGGCCCCTCAGGAGCGGCGGGGCCGCGCCGCGGCCCAGCCGGGGCCTCCCGAGCGGGGCGAGCCGGTGGAGCTTCGGTGGGCAGGGTAACCCCTCCATCCCGAGCCGCCCCCGCTGGGGCGACCGGGCGTTGCGGAGGGGAGGGCAGCGGGGCTGGCGAGCCCCTCCGCCGCCGGGCAGCGAGGGCAAGCGGTGGTGAAGCGGCGATTGCAGCTGGGCGGGGAAGAGCGGGTCGGTGGGACCAGGTGCGTCCACCGCGACCTTGGCAGCGCTTGGAGCGGAGCGGCGGGGGGTGGCACCGGGCTGGTGGCGGGGCGAGGGCCGGGCAGCCCTTCCAGCCGTAGGCCGTGCTGGAAGGGCTGCCCGGCCCTTGCCCGCGCCTGGGAGTGCAGTGGTGTAGCTGTGCCTCCGGGAAAAGGCAATAACGGGGGAATTGTGCTCTGGAAAAGAGCAGCGCTGGGAAAGCTTTTGGAAGTCGCAGCGAGCAGGCGCATTGGGATAAACAGCTAAGTGCGAAACGTGGAAAAAATTACACGTGAGTTCTCAGTGATGCTCAAACAGGGGATTGTGAAAGAGTTTTCACCTGTGTCGCGTGGTTGTGGAGCCGGTGCTGGAGTACGGTGTTCAGGTTTGATGTGGATGCTGTTTTCAAAGGATGCTGTGAACTTTCTAATGCAGGGAAGAGCCAGAAGTTACTCATGTTATTTGAGGAGCTCAAGATAACTTTTTAATCAGCAAAAGGATTGACAAGTGACTTGAGCGTCTTTAGGGAGTAGCCCTGTACCAGCGTCTAGAGGGCTGGTAGTGAATGGTGCAGCAGTAAATAATGGCTGAGGCCAGGCAGTGTTTAAAAATAATAGCATTACAAGTCAGTATCATCGTATTCCTGAAACTTCAACCTCAGAGGCAGCAATAACTGCCTTCAACAGAAAGCAAAGTTGCTTAATAATTAAATCTGTTTTGCTAACTTACAAATGCATTTAAATTATTAACTTAGGGGAGGCTAACTTGTCTGCCTTCTTCAATCTGTTCAACACTTTTTCCAGCAACAGTAAAAAAAAAAAAGGTTAGAATGTGGCTTTCTGGTAAATACAATACCTTTAACTTCTGGAAGGCCATGTGTTCACCTTTTTCCCCTCAGCACTGATTTTACTGTCTGAGTGGTTAAGTTCTGTTGTTCTGGAGATCTCATTTTCCACCTTGAACACATTCCTTTTGAACAGTTTGCAGCAAGTGTTTGGGCCCCCTAAGCAGGTGTGTTTTCTGTTACATCAGTGCAATTTGAGATCTTTCTTTTCTCAAATCTAAACTTTCTATGACTGCTGCTTTATCTCAGGGTAGCAGTCTGGAACAGGAGTAGTCCTGAGAGAATATCTGGACTGCTGCTATAGTTACAAAGGAAGGGGCTACAATCTTGAGTGTTGTAAAACAGCGGGGTCGGTGTTTTACTAAACAAGGGCGTTATTCTGGGTAAGGTGGAGTGCTGACTGAGGTCTGCTCATTTCTGGTCCCACTTTTTGAACAGAGGTCACAGGAGTCCTGTGTTATGCCTTGCGCATAAAATGCAGAAATCGATGAGCATTACATTAATGATGTGTCTGTGCGTGTGTGACGTTGGGAGCTAAGCCAGTGATGGAGGCATTTGCCCTGATTCAGGAGGAAGCTGATGCACTGAGCTGTTGTGCTACGTGGTTTTGCATTCTAATGGGGAAATTGGTGTTTCCCCTTGATTGTTACAAACTGGGCATGGAATTGCATAGGTTTTAACAGGGTCACTTTGAGAGGCCGGGAATGTCTAGAAGAATCCCAGGAGAAGAAAGCAAGCAGGTTATGGACAAAGAAGAATCTGTCAGGAAAGGTGACTCGTTTGTAATCTGGTGCTGAGCAGACTACTTCCATGTTCATCCACACCTGTGTGTAGCAGAACTGGAAACTGCAAGCCAGGGACTTGCCCTGAATTGAGATTTGGCTAGAAAGCATTTAACATAGCGTGGTCATATATGGAATTTTCTCTTTAAATTTCTTCCAACATGTGAAAAGAGTTAGGTTAGTAATACGATTAACAATATTTAATAAGATTAAAATTACCAGCATAACTCTCTTGAGAAAGGTGGGTGCAGACTGTCAGCAGTTGACACTCTAATCTCTGCTTTCTCCCACGTAAGTGCTGTAAAGAGTTTGGGCTGCTAGACTCTGCTTGGTTCTCAGAAAAGAAAAATTCTGTCCTCATGTGCTGACGGCTCAGGTATTGCCTTACCTTTCATGTCCACCAACAGCATCATATTCCCAGCGGGGCCACGGGATGTTCCCATATAAGGGCAGAGGGAATAGCTGACAGAGGGTTGTGAGGAGGGCGCGGAGCCGTTCCCTTCGCTTCGGTGCCAGTCTTTGTGTAAAGCAGGGTTCTTGCTGCTGCTGGCACGTTGGGGCTTTCCTGGCAGCGTCAGCAGAGACTGCGAGGACTGAACGAGTCTGGAAGGTATCTGTTGCTGCTGAAGGTGGCCCCGTGTGCCTGGGGAGAGAGTGCCTGCCAAATAAGCGATGCCAGTTGTACGTTGGGTGTGCTCTGAAGGAAGAAGCAAGCACCCACCCAGGTTGCCTGTGTGTGGGGTGTGTGCTATCCAGCTCTGTCCAACGGGAAAACAAAAGCAACCGTGCTTGCTGTCTTCCGCTATTGCTATTTGCTTTCTGGAGTGGTTAATTTAACCAGCAGTGTTGGGTACAGGGAGGCACGGTATCTTTTTCAGTAGAAGAAACGCTTTATGCTTTAGTGCTTCTTGAGGAGGGAGAACAACGGATGAAGGGAAGTTTGGAAGAAGGTGAAGCAGCTGCTTCCTACAAATGCTTGGTATTTTTAGTGGTAAAAGCTCTACCTCTGAATTGGTCAGATTCACGTTATTTCTCTTCTGTCATCTTCCTCTCTGTCTCAGTCCTTCCTGCTGCCTTCCTGCTGCCCCTCAAAGCAAACTCACCAGGACTTCAGTTTCTCCTCCTCCCTGGCAGCTGCTCCTCTGTTCTTTTTTTGTTTGTTTGTAGGTGTTGGGTTTTTTCCCCTGAAACTTCAAGTTGGCTGTTGTAGCCAAGTTCTGAGCGGAACCCTCCCAATCTTGCATAAGGGCATCCTGGAGGAAGATGATAGGACTTTGATTCATCCCAACTTGCAGGCTGTGCAGGGTGGTAGCAGTCAGAAGAGGCATGAGCCTGCCTGCTTTCTTGTAAGAATTAGCCCTCTAGATACGAGCTAGTTTCAGGAAGCAGGGGTTGGACTGGTGCCTTTTTCGCTCACCTGGATCTTCAGTGAAATGTCTTTGTACTCCAAGTACTGTAAAGCTATGCGTTCTTCTGACTCTCCTTTGCATTCCCCATAATCTGTTAAACCCCCGGATTTGATTCATGTTTATTTGCGGTTCTCGTGAGTATCTGATTGCAGGATTACTGTATCTGAAAGGATTCATCTTCTGCTGTTCATCAAAACCACAGGAGGGCTGCTTTTGCCTTTATGGGAATGTGCCAGCTGGTCCTTCATTGTGCTGGTTATCGTTTCCCTTGTGCTGTTATCGGAGGCATCTTTGACGACCTGATGGTTTTGATGATGTATTTAGAGAAGAATCATATTGATCATTACTTGAGCATTGTCTGGTTTGGTCTCGGTGCTGGAAGACAATTCTTAGAAAATTCTTGTATTTTTCAAGGACAAGCATTTGACATATTAGGAGCATGTGCACGGTCTCGTGACATGATACTGTTGTTCCAGGAGGCAGAGTAGATGCTTAATTCAATTGGGAAACAGTAATCTCGCGTGTTGCACAGTTTTCACTCCAGCGCTGCAGTGGGAGCCGAAAGACCTTACCCTTCAGCACGCTGAGTCTAGGTTCTCTAAAAAACGCTTGGAGGGGTTTTTGTGAACTGCGTAGCTCTCAGGAACCATATAGGATCTGCCTTCACGCTGATAACCGAAATGTGCCCCTGCTTAATAAACTGGCCTGGGTTGGAGTCACTGGAGCTCAGACTTGCTAAGGTGCGAAAACATGAAGCAGGATGTTTCGACCTGTACCGACATGCAGCCTTGACTAATGGAAGAACCACAGTGCTTTGGTGTGATCTCTTTAAGGCTCTGCTTTTTCTCCCCAACTGCTTAAGTAATAAATGTGGAGGACTTGTTTTCACTGCTAATATTTTTTTTTAGCCAAGTAGTAACTAAGACATCTGAGCTATTTTGAGGTTGGAGGAAGCAATTTAGGTCTCCTTTTTGTTAACTAGAAGTAAGTACTGCCTCTGGATGCTTGTGGGGGGAAAAAAGAAGAAACAAATGGTGTCAGTTTAGGTGGATTTGATTTTTTTTGATTGAATCAATTTTTAAATTATTTCTAATATCCTGAATTTAATGTTAGAATTTCACTTTCAAATCCTGCCTGCCACCCCCAAGAAAGAAAAGGGGGGAAAAATGAAGTAGAAAAGAACTTTGTGTTAACATGATCTGATAGGAAGATTCTAGATGTTGATCGAAATGTGAGGTTGATCTTCAAATGATATAGATCCGAAATAAATTCCTAGATGCCAGACTTTAATCCCATGTGAACTCTAGTTATTTGCTTGCAGTATAAACACTGCAGGTACTGTGAGGAACACTTCTGTGCCTGGCAAATGTGTGAGATTTCGCATTGCTTTTGGCTTTGAAGCCTAACTACGGAACAGTGTGGAACTGGTGGGTTGTTTCCCCAGCCTCTGCTCTGCACCAGTGCTGCTGCTCCCAAATTCCTGCAACTTCATAGCTACTCCTTTTAGGAAATGATAATTCGTTTCCCTTCCTGAAGTATCTGAACACTGTAATTTTATCTTGTTACTTGTATCTGTTCCCGTTCTGTCTCATGTGGAAAGTCTGTTATCCCTGTGTCAGGGGCTGTAGGCGGATCTGTGTTACTGGTGTTAGTTTAGCTAGGCTGCTTCTGTGCTGGAGTTAGGAATTGTGTGACCGCTTGCTCCAAATACCCACCTAGAATCTGTGGTGAGCCATTGGTTTACACAGCTGTAAGGTATTAAGTAAATGGATTGCTGTTGCTAGCAGGCGTTACATCTGCAGGTGCAGAGAATTTCAAGTCATCACCGTTTTCATTCTCTTTTGCACTTTTCCTTAATTCTGAATTTAAAGGCAGTGCTGCCTTTGGAGCTTCTGGGTTTCAGTGAAAACACATGCCTGTCAGCTTATGTCAGCATAATGTAGTATTGCCTGTCAACTGAGTTGCAATGATGGGATTCATACTGCTGAAGTTATCACAAGGAGAATGCGGTCTTTCTTGCGTCCTACCCTTCCCTGCAGGAGAGCAGTTGTGCTTGGGACTGTGCAAGTGGGGGAAGTTGATTGTATTCAAGCATTTGTCTATGCTGATGAAACTAGTTTTCTGACTAAATTACATGTCATTCTATAAATAGCATGGGTATATTTGACATCTTACTCTATTATAACAATTCTGAAAATTACTACATAGAAGTAGTGTTTTCAGCTTAAGGTTTCTGCCCATGTATGCCTATTTCAAAATTATTTTTGTTTCAATCTCTGTTACTTTAGCTCTCCTATACTGCACCATTTCACATTTTGGTTAGATGACCTCCCTATTCTTTGTGTGGAGTTACCTTAAGAACTGGAGCGCACCCTGTTTTCCCACTCTGGTCCTGACTCCCGGAGAAAGTGTGCTCTTGAAATCCCTCTGTTGCTTACAAGTGGCCATGCCCCATCCTCCTGCGTGATACAGTGAGGAGTTGCTGGGCTCTCTAATCTCCATAAAGACCTGCCAACCTCTGTGAACAGCTGGCCAAGCAAATGCTTGAGAATGTGCTCCCTGCAAGTGCTCTGTGCTCATCTGGAAGTTCTTTGGACAACAAGAATTTAAAGCACAGGAACCAGGGCTTCAGAGATGCTCCTGTATCTGCCAGACCAGACTTTGTCAGAAATAATGTTATCACTGAAGTTGGTGTAGGGTTTTGGACAGATTGGAGTTAATGTCCCTGAATGAATTCTGTTTAGCACTTTCAGCTTTGATCCCAAGATTTTTTGCATCAGACTAACCTTAAAATGCTGGAGAGAGCAATTCTGTTAGTGAATTACCTAATAGTAAATTATCACGTGAGAGCATTTCGGTAACTCTTCTGGGATCATCTGTCTGCTGTCTTCCATAACTAGAGTCATGAGCTCTTCTTAACTGTCCTATGCTGTCTCCTACCTTTAGTGTAGCCAAAAAAATGTATGTGCTGGAGAGCTGTAGTGCAAAAGCAGTTCCTGGACTTCTGAATCCCACTGCCATCAATGTTTTGATCTCTATTTGCATACTGCTTGACTTCTTGCATACCGATTGCAGTCCATCACTGAATGATTCTGCCCAAGAGAATGGTAGAATGGGTGTGCAGCTGAATTAATTGCATGGGAGCTCTGTGTGCCACTGTGGGAAACAGAGAAGTAGCAACCGGGGGCCCTGTTTATTTGCCAACTCTTTTTAGCTAGTTTAGCATTTTGAGAGAAATTGCTGAAATGAGACTGCAGAAATGTTGAAGAACCTAGGGAGACTAAGGCATTTGTGAATTTATATTCTGATCCTTAGCTTAGCTTGAAACATATTATGGGTTGTATTTCATGTCAACCTGCAACTGTTGAGAGGGATTTAAGGCAAAGATCGCAAGGGCTTTTTGCTGCTTGGCCTGCATGTCAGTGCAGCTTTCTCGTGGCTACAATGAAGAGGTGTGGTTCCCTTGCATGACCGTGCCTTGTAGGGCACTGCTGTTGCTGTAACGGGTAGCACTGGCTCTCTTACTGTTTTGTTTCTTTGATCTGGATTTTTCCTGTCTTTTGGGGATTTGTAACCAGAAAACATTCTCCAGATGTGTGACAGCCTACAGAGGTGCATATGCAGTGACAGACTGGCCCTGGGTGCCTGCTACCAGCTTGTCGTCTTGGCAGCGTAGGCAAAATTTGAATTGGCAAGAAGGCAGAGCGGTCCCTGCAGCGCTGCCATCCCCGAGTGACTCAGTATGCCGAGCTCCTTGGCCAGAGTAACAGGCAGTTGGAGTCCCAGTGCTGGAGTGTCTGGTTGTGCTCTGTGCCCAGCACTGCTGAGATGATGTAGAGCTAAAGAAAAAGGAGCGACGAGGTAGAGCAGCTGCCCTATAAATGCTGTTCTTGTTCTCTGCACTACCGAGAGGGCAGCTACCTGCAAGGTTATTCTCCACAGCAGCAGAGATGGGGAGTAGGGACTGTGTGTGCTGGCAGTGTGGCCATATGAGCAGCTGCACAGGAACAGATGAAAGAGCCATTTAGCCTGTTTTGCTTTTTCTGGGCTTGGGACAGTCAAATCTCTGTCCTCAGAGTGCCCAAGTCATCATGGCCCCTTCCTTCTCAACACTGAACTGATCTGCAGGGGAAGTGAAAGCCTGTGTCAGTAGCCTCAGTAACAAGCTCAGCAGAGTGCCACAAATCTAAGGGCTTCTGGGGTAGTTCTGACAATCACATTTTCTTGCTTATTGTATTTTAAAACTATTCCTGTGTGTTGTAGTAACAGTACTGTGTTCTGGATACGTGAACCTTGTAAATGCATCTTCACAAAGACAGAAGGCCTGCCTGCCATCAATGGTCTGGCAAATAATTGTTCTGTTTCATTGCAGTATTGAGGCCTGTACGTACAGGGTGGTGGCATCATGAAGCTTTTCTTAACGACCCATATTGATACTGGCCACTGTTCCATAATGCATAACTAGGCTTCACAACACTGTGGAGAGCTCTCTCTGTTGAAGTCTGTGAATAAAGGTTGTAAAGAGTAGAAAGAGTAGGCAAGCTGATGGCCGTATTGCAGACTCATGTTATTTTGGAGCCAACCATTCAAGTACATCTACAGCATCCCACCATCGCAGACCTGCTATAGCAACAGCTCTTGCAGTGGATCTATGAATGCCAAACTCATTAGCTACAGACAAATATCTAAATAGTGTTTACCTTCCAGATGATGACAGTGATGGGCATCCTGCTGGGAGGAACCTGTATGCTGGTGTTCTGCTCACACAGCCCCAATAAACTTGAACATTTCTGGTTAAGTAGTTTTGTAGTTTGATGTTTTGTTGCTGATCAAAGGTTTGTGTCTCTGTCTGGCCCAGGTGGTTAGCAGCAGCATGCAAGTCCCAGGATGGTGCTGCACTGAACAAAGCTGTTGTGAGAGAATGACCTGCACTTGCAGTTCTGAGGTTTCATCCTTTTCCTTTGCCTGTATTGCCTCCTGAATGTTTGAAAGCCATTGGGCTATGCTTCTGTTTACCTTCCTCCCAGTGCTGCCAGCACAGTGTAATCCTAATGCATGCTGTAGTGACAGTTACAGGCTCCGTGTTCTCTGCAGGCTGCCAGAGCCTGTTGGATCCTCAAAACACAAATGACACCTGGCTGTTCAGCTCTAGGATTGTAATCTGCATCCCCAAATGCACCATGCAGGAAGCACCAGAAGGCACAAAGTCCTAATGGTAGAACTTTGCCCAAAATGTAATGTGATTATTTTAAGCAGGTAGAAATCGTACGCAGACAGTGATTCACGAGGGAAATAATTTCAACCAATATAAACATATGGAGCATCCTTGTTATTCCACTGTGTAATGGAAAATACATCTCAAAAAACTCTTTTCTGTGTTGAGAAAGCCTTAAACTTTTTGTGCTTATGAAACTGTTATCTTTGTACTGGGATCTCTCCTCTGTGATGCTGCTTCACTTGTGGTAAAACTGAAATAGAAATGTTAGTCTACAAATTGGTACTGATTTCTTCACCACTCGGTGACCTATAGGAAGATCTCTCTTGTGTTTGTCTTCAGGCTGCTCTTCTGTATGTGCTCTGAGAAGTCATGTCCCTTTGGCCTGTTTTGAACAGAAAAGTGAAAAGCTCAAGTGGGGAAGGAGAATTGATCTCTTGGAACTGCAAGAAAAAAAAGGAGTATTACAGAACTTTCGTTCTAAGGGAGCAAAACACTTCCTTTAAAATGAAGGCACTGTGTGCATGTGTTAATTCCCTTTGTTTTTTGTGGGATGGAAAGGTCACTTTGTATCTAAACTATGAAAAAATCAATGATCTAATCAATTTCTAAAGTAGCTTTAGTCAAAATGACTACTGTGGTGTGGCTTGGGCTGTGATGTGTGAAGGTGTCCCAAAAAGCTGCTAGAAAAGTCAATGCAAAGCATCACAGCAAATAAACTTACAGAATTTGTAGGGGAATTTTCTGTCCCATTCACTATGTCCACAGGGTGTTTTTTTCCCTTGCCCAGTCCCAGTGTGGCTTCCTCCTGGTGTTCCTACTGAAAGAATAGATCGCT
The DNA here is from genome assembly GCF_964195595.1 of Calonectris borealis. Classification (NCBI taxonomy): domain Eukaryota; kingdom Metazoa; phylum Chordata; class Aves; order Procellariiformes; family Procellariidae; genus Calonectris; species Calonectris borealis. Next base: position 11,373,306 of record NC_134321.1, on the reverse strand, counting down.
GAGAGCAGGTCAACAGAAGCAGTCAGGCAGTTCACTTGAGCGGTCATGCATAAATATGAGCAGACTTTCTGCTGTTAAAACCGTCGGGTAGCCTTCCCTGCCACCAGCTTTCCACAGGCTGCACGCTTCTGCTTCTTGGAGCAATGTTGAGGATCGCATCCAAGGGGTAGTGTCCCTGATAGACAGCCAGGTATTAGTGTTCCCAGGTAGCTGGGCTGGGGGGTTCACAATGGCAAGTAAGTTTCTTGCTTTAAAAATACCAAGTTAAGGATTGATAAAAGCCACATGTCTCATTCTACACTATTGCCTTGGAATTACTTTCTTCTGAGTGGTATAATGGGCAGAGCCCTTCCTGCTATCACACTGACCTGCACCCAAACCTTGGCCTGTGCTCCTGCTCGCACACAGAGCGTAAGCTCTCTGCCTTGTGCTCTTTGCGAACTTAGATGTGCATTTGACATACAACACAAAATAAGAACTGTCACTAAATGGAAATGCTGGTTGGAGGGAGAAGTTCAATGGGCCTCCTGCTAGACAGAAGCAGTAGGAGGTACGAGTCCTTGTGATATGGAGTGCTTGGTTTACATCTACAAGGGATTAATGCTTTTTGTGCAGTGATCTTGAATAACTTGGGTCTTTGGGGAGACTTGAGATGGGTAGTTATTGGTTTTGATGTATACTTCAGAGGATATGTACCTCTGAAGGGCTCAGTTGTGTTAATAGTAAGAAAGAGCAGCTGGAAAGAACCAGGTGAGTACACAGCAGCAGGTGACTATGTTCATGTAATGTGTTTTTTAGGATGTTTGACTTGGAGCCGTACAATGGTATGAATAATTGATCTGTGCCAACATCAACAGCATACCTCATAATTATTTAATTAAAAAAAAAAAAAGCTGATGCATCTGAAATCATGGGTTACTGGGGACATGTCGGAAAGTGGTATTCCTAGTAGGTGTCTTCAGCGAGTATCAGTGCTATACTCTGCTGTTCAGTAGTTCATCGGTATTCTGGAAATAAATCTAAAGCCACTGCTAATGCTGATTCAGCAGAGAAGCAGACAATGCTGAGGGCAAATTCAAAACCATGGCTGGAAATGACAGGTCTGTTGGGATTTTCTTGCTTGAAGATCCTGAATAGCATGTTAACCTTTGGCAGAGTGGGGATCAGGTAGGGAAGTTTTCCTTAGAGATTTTGGAGAAATGATTAAATGGTGACTAAGACAGACATGAGCTCCTTGCACTCAGCAGAGTCAGATAATTGACTGTTAGCTGACTGATACAATCTTTGCAGTCTACGATTTCTGTAGCTCCTCCGTTATGCTGTAAAACGGGTCTAGTGAAATAATACCCATTTGATACTGGCAAGTATAGACTTCTGTGTGCCAGGGATGCTGATTGTTCACCGACTGTGTGCTTCACCAAAGCAGTGACCCTGAAGAAGGGGGGATGGGGGGGGGCAGGTGACAATCAAATTCATATTTTAAAAATAAAAAAAAGGTTCTAAGTTGAAACAAAGAAGGTGCGTTGTAATGAGAGAGACTGACAGGACTGATCTGTTGATTGCCAAAAAAGCTATTGAGAGGTGACTTGGTTAAAGCACGTGCATAATTGACTCTGAGGAGCTACTCTAATCCAGCAGAGAAGGAATTAATGGCTCAAGGCAGAAGGCAAACAAATAAGAAATTAGACTGGCCTTGCTGCCAGAATGAATGATAGAGCCATTGGAGCAAACTACTAGGGGAGTAGTGAACTTATGTTTTGACCTCCAAAGGCCTCTAGTCTAGATGCCATAAACCACTACATTTCACAGAACCACTTAATGGGTTTTGCGGAGGTGTGAGTGGATAAAATGGAATGGCGCCTGTGTGTTAGGCAGGAAGTTGGAGTGGTCTCACCTTAAATTATGTGACTGACTAGTCCTGCTGCAATTGATTTCTGTTGTTCTGTGCTTTAGAAATAACCCCAAGACTAATGCAGTTGTGTTCCTCATCCCTGTTTTTTTCCTCCCAAACTTTGTTCATGTCTAAATGTTTTATGCAATGTAAGTGGTACCTCCTGGATATGAAGAATCTTGTTCGTGACAGGAGTGTTAACTTGAGGTTTGTACTTCAGATGTCTCCTGAGAATGAAATCTTCATTATATTTCTCACACTATTTCTTTCACTATTACGCTGATCTTTCGATCTGCCCTGTTTTGTGGTACTTATTTTACTGATTAAACTTTCTAGGAAAGTAGACTTGTATTAAGCAGTTGGTGTGTAAACCCGTGTATACCTAGGAACAGTGTTTACTTAAATGCAATTGGAATTTATTTCAGTTACTTTCATTAATCTTCTCTTGTATTCAGTATGGAAATCCTATACAAGAAGTAAATCTGATGAACGTTAGGCTGTGATTGTTTCAGAATAACTTGTGATTGTTTACAGGCTGAAAACGAACTGATAGTTTTGTAAGGCCAGACAAATCACTAAGTTCATGTAGTCTGATGTTGTGTAATGCAAGTCAATGGGCTTCCCTGAATTTAAGCTAAACATCTAAATTGAGACTGAATGTTGATAAAGAGAAGAGTTGTGAGTGATGGAGAGCTTGCCATACCAAATACATTTTAAGATATTTCTGACAAAAGAGGCTTGGAAAACAGACCTTGGTCTGCTCACTCCAGAAACCGGCAATGAGCAAATTATTAACTTTGTTCTGAATGGGTTAACTAACGTAGTACTTGTTCTGTTTGGCTTCTGATTGACTATATAATAGCCAACATCAGCAATCTCTGTCCTGTGCTGGATTGCGAAGTCTGCTAATTAACACATTAGTTTCATATTGCTGCTGCCAATGTTTGCACTGAAAAACTTCGCTTTTTTTGGCCATATGGATGGGTGGGAATATCAAGATCGTATTATGGCTCTGTGCTCATTCATGTGTGATGCTTTGTGCTCTGTTTTTCCCAAGATGTCTAATCAGGCTTGGGGCTGAACAGTGCCTTTTCGGAGAATCTTTGACTGAAAGGTCAAAATAAGCACAAGGCCTGGAGACATGTCTAGCTGTCTCTCTCTCCCACCTCCCACCCCCGCTTTGTGCCTGTGCCTCTCTGCATATGCATATGTACGAGTCCTTCACCCGACACATTCATCTATGATTCCTTTCTTGAGACCCAGGGCTTCTAAGTGTCCTGCTGCCAGTCAGGGTCTTCCCAAACCGCACACAGCTCTGCAGGCTGAATCTCACGCAGTATCTGAGAGTTTGTTTACTGGGGGCTGGGGGGGATGATTTGTGGTCGGGGAGGTCCTGGCACTCACCTGCTGATGGGTCTGCTGGCTTTCCACCATTGCTGTGCACTGTTAGCTGCCTGGCATGTGTGTGTCTCAATTATCCACATGTAGGTAGACCAGGATTTCCCTTAAAGGCAGTATTTGCTTATAGACTGGGATCTTCAAGGGAGCAGGAAAGAAAATATGCCTTACAGTGGTCTCAAAGTGAGGGCTCTAAATGATGCCACGGAAGCTGAAGACCTGGGTTGGCGGTACAGATCAGGTCTGACATAAGTGAGATTTGTTCACGCTCATCCTGCACTACCTCCCATCCGTGCACTGAAGGCTCTCCCTGGAAACTCCCTGTGGGAGAGCATAACCATCGGGACTAGGAGATTTTGAAGTCTGGGTATTTACTCCAGCTCTTAGGGTGCATCTGAGGAAGATGCCTTTGTTTTAGTAAATGAGATTTATTTTTAAGGTATTGATAGGTTTGTGTGTGTTATAAGAGAGTTTGAGACAGTCAACTCTCTGGCTTTTCTTTTACTGTCACTGTTTCACCCCTGCCTTGGCTACTCCCTTCCGTTACTCGCCAAGTGCAACTGAAAATGAAGTACTGAAGCAGCCCATCTAGTTTTTGTATGCAATCTAGCAAATGTTAGTGCTGGAAGTTGGACTCTTGCTGCTGTTTGTCTGGTAACATTAGCCTCTGTTGTTTCCTTGTGCTGCTTTTGAAAAATACTGGTTTGGTTTCTGTGTGAGAGGTGGTTGGCCCATAAATATATGCCATCCCACCTAATAATTCTTTCCAAAATCCTTCATCGAGTCTTTTCTGTTATGTAGTTTAAAAAGAACTAAAAAAACCCAAACACCTCCCTTTACCCCTGGAAACAGCAGTTGTCTTGTTCTGCTGAGCTGACTGCTGCTCATACTGATCCGTGCCGTTTCCTTTGTCTTCGTTTATTTTAGAGTTAAGCTATAAGCTGTTTAAGACTGGGCTATTTTTGTTCTGTACTTTTGCAGGATCTTTTACATGAGTCTCCTAAATGCTAAAAAAAATGCTTTTAAAGGCAAAACTACCATCCATGTCAGGGGCAAAATGGTCATTGCTCTAAAAATGAAGTTTTGTGGTTTTGCACTGATAAAATGTTTTGGCAAGCACATGCCTGCACAGAGAAATGCCTAGGTTAGGGGCAGGACTCATGGCCGTCTTCTGTGTTTAAGTTGGATTGCCTTTTGTCAGCCAGATGCCTTATGATCCCCACCTTCTCTCTCCGTCCCTCTTTTGACAGTAGCTGTGGGCGCTCGGCAGGGGCTCTGCTGCTATGTTTGCTTTAGCTGGGGAGGTGTTTGCCTTCACTGCAGAATTCCAGCTTCCAGCTGCCGGGGAAACCTGGAGCGGTTGTGTTGATTTATTAGGGCACAGTGCGCCTCAGGAATGCCTTTGCTAAGGAGCTGGGAGTGATGGAAGGGATCCTGCCTGATGCGGCGTGAAGCCTTCTTGTTTCTCTTTACAGAGACGCTAAGCAGGAATTCCCCAAAGCAAGGTAAGAAAAATAGCTCACTCGGCTGGCTACTTTAGAGAGTGTCAAAGTGAGACTTCAGTTAGATTTCTCTGGCGTAGAATCAAGGAGGTGGACGATAGCTGCAATTTTGAGTGCAATTTTAAGTGAGTTTTTGGTGGGAGACGATAATGTGAATTGCCCGACCAGAGGGTTTGTATGCTTTTGGTTTCTGTTAAGAGCTGGCATTCCTGAGCTACTGACTAGGGCTTTTTTCTGGGATTTGGCTTTGGGCCATCTGAATGTTTTGCACTTGAAAGAAGCAAGTTTCAACCTCTTTGGATTTGCAGATTTCTAAACATTTTCCAATAGAGATACAGCAATGGATTTGCTTTTTTAATTACCTTTGCAGACAACAAAAGTCTATGGACTGCAAGTTTAAAAATCACTGACTTCCCTGGAGTGAGTTCCCTAGAATACCTTCACCTCTCCATAATTTGTCCCAGCCATCTGACATGCACCCCTTATTTTCCTTTCTTGACTGGCATACACACAAATATGTGTTTCTGGACTTTTTCTTTCTTTTGAGATTTTGGTGGCTGTTGCCCCAGCTGATCTGAAACCAAAACCTAGGAAAACGTTGGGTGTTTATACAGGGTAGGGTGGACAGCTGGTCACTTTGTGTTGATCAAGTATTTGGTAGTTGCAGAGTAGGTTGTGTTTACGGGGCATCAGTGCTGAGAAGGAATTTCCTTTCCTGGCTGATGTAGAAAGACTGTCCACGTACAGCTTTCTTCCTTTGCTTTAGCATTCCTTGAGGTTGTTTCCTATTTTACAAATGCATCTTTTGAGAACTGCCAGGAAAACGTCTCTCTCAAATGGAAATGGAAATTTCTGAGCTCACAGGGATGAAAACCTTTGGGTCTGTGCTCACTGAGTGAAAAGAGGATTACCAACCAGCCATTCTTCAGCGTGCAAAGCGGTGGAGCAAAGTCTGCAGAGACTCTCCCAAAGTTATTGGCTTTCCTCGGGAAGGGTGCTTGTGAATAGAATTGAATGAGTCTGGTCCCATCCTTCTTAGCTTCCCTCCTGCAAGTACAGAGAGCAGTGAAACTTTGAACTCGGTAGACTCTTGAATAAAATGGGAAACTTCTTTTTGAAGAAAGTGTCTTGCGAGCAGGTCTAGAGCCAGTGTTCCTGTATTACTGTAAGAGAATTAATGGTTTTGTGGCTGCATTTGGGCCTGATAGAAAGCAGGGAGGCAACGCTGATTTTTCCAGAATTATTTGAAGGGTTCAGAATGAGGATGGTCTGCTGGAGAAGGTGCAGATGGCTTATTTTCACTGGGGACTGTTAAAGCTGCCAAAGTGTAAACTGCTTCTTAACAGGAAGATGTGAGACAAGGCCTGCACATCTCTCCCTCCTAATTACCACAGCTCAGCTGCTGCTGTCTCTTGTGCTTACACATCTGAAAGGTGACAATGACAATGTCTTGAATGGCAAAGCAATAGCATTTTTTAGCTGTAGTCTGGAACAAAGAAGTTATTCAACCAATAGACAAGAATATCCTCGTGAAAAATCTTCCTCCTAAGAACTGCTCTTCATGAACCACTGGAATTTTTGTAGGTCTCAACAGCTTGTCTCCTGAGTGACTACAGGTAAAGCAGCAGCCTGCTTCATCCTCTTTCCCACACCCACAGCCTCGGGAATGTCCACCACAGCAGCGGGACTTCCATTTTTGTTGTCCCTGCAGCTCTGCACCGGATTGCCTTTGTACATGCTACCTTCTCAAGAAGTTGTAAGGTTCTTCTCGCCTGTTCTGGCAAAAATCACCAGTAACGTTTTCACAGCAGTTACTTTAATTGCTGAAACGCAGACTTTCAGATTCTCATCACTCACGGCACACAAAAAAGAGAAAAGATAGTTTTGAGTATGAGCCCGTCTTAGAGGAACAGAGACTTCAGGGGGAAGGATAGTACTGTAGATGTGATTGCATTGCAATGGTACAGAAAGAGCAGAGGCAGCTCCCAGATAGTCTGCTGGTGACAGTTTTGGATTTGGTGTTTCCCCGTGAAAATCTGTTGTAGATTGCAGTCTCTTGTAGCAGTCTTGCTGGTTAGCTATTAACTTGTTCAATCTCCCCTCACCCATGACCCTACCCTGTTTTACTCTATCCCTGTAAATCTGGTTTAAGAAACAGCTTTGTGAAGTTTCTCTTCCTGCCTCCCCACTTCTTCTGTTGAGCTCAGGAGAACGTGCTGGCACCCAAGCCTTGGCAGGCACATTTTTAGTGTGTCCTTTTGCTTCTGTCCCTTAGCCTTCGAGCAGTCCCCGGGGAGCCCTGTGCTGGGGCAGCAGGCAGGACGGGCTCTGATCAGACACTGTGCAATGGGCTGGTGGGTTCCTCTCAGCTGGGAAACAACACAGCAGAGGAAAGGCAAAACAGTGCTGAAAACCACAGCTTTTTTTTAGCTGAGAGGAGAATGTCCTTCTTCATACAAAGCCTTGTCCTGCTCATGCCCATACATAGCCCCTTCCTGCTCACCATCATGTAGCATTTTCTCTCACTGCTTGAGGGCATTCAGGTTAGTGCAGATCTGAAGGAGCAACCTATATTAAGAGATTATTCTGCAGTGGTATTTGCCTTGTTTCTGCAGAGGGCTCCCCTTTTTAAGTACTCAGCTGCCTACTTCTGTTTCCTCTTGTAAGATGTTTCTTAAAGTACACTGCTTGCAACTGCGTTGGACCCTGCAGCTCTTCCATTCCCCCTTATAATAGACAGCTCCCTTGGCCTTTTCACAAATAGGGAATAAAAGTTCAAATGAGGGGATGCCTGTCCATTTGTATCAGCCTGGGAAATGGTGGATTTCTCTCCTGAGACCTTTGCCTCAGGCGTCTTGCCAAAAGACATCTAGTCTCTATTCACTTCAAACACATACGGTTCCTAAGCCAGAAATATGCCGAAAGCTCGTGAACTGTGATCAGCTGAAGGCCAGTCAGCATGACCTGGTGCCTCTTAAAAATCAATGAATTGAAGAGCTGTGACTTCTAGATGCTTTGGAAGCGTAAGCAGGCTGCAGCACCTGTAGCGCAGTGTGAACTGAAGAGGATCACAGGATGATCAGCTCAAACGTGGATCTAACCTGTATTTATGGTACGAAAATATCTTGAAATCTGAGCCAAAAGAATGAGAATTTGTGTAAATTAAGTGTTTTGGCTAACGAGCAATTACCACCTTCTTAGATCCTGTGTATGGGCTTCCTTTCTTCAGAGCATGAGGAACTTAGGGCAAATTTTATTTTGGAGCAAAAAGGTATGTTTTTAGCCAGGGCGGTGCAAGCAGCATTGGGGTGGACTCCAGGCCTTTGGTGTTCCCAAAGAAATGCAAACAACTGCAGAGAAGGTGAAACTCGGATCCTTTTGCTGGTGTGCTTAGCAGGCAACCCAGTACCAGATCTGGTTCAGCCTTCGACAAGTGACCTCTGTCACTGAACGGGAACATAAAGAGCCTCAGTGAGCTTTGGCTGAACTGGGCTTTTGCCTGTCTGCTCCTGAGAGAGAGTAACCTCAGTGTTCCCCTCCCTCCCTCCCCCGCAGTGTGTCTGTGAAAATACTAACTTGATTTAGCGGCCAAAAAAAGACATTTGAAAAGTATACATTGCTCTCCTGTGTCCTAACTTCTGTAAAATACGGGTTACAGTTAGTTCCTGTATATGGTGCTCAGTAATTTTACAGAAGAGCAAATGGCACCACTACAAGTATCTACACAACACTTAATACAGTGAGGTCTTAGTCTGTACTAGGACTCCAGAGTGCTATTCTGAGCATTATGAACCCGATTATATTACATGTAGAGCTCAGATGGCTCAGAGCCGTGCTCGGGTTATTAACTGTTTCTATTAAGCTTTGCCTTTAGAGATCCTTCTGGCAGAGCAGGGTGATGCTGAATGAGAGAGCATTCCCGCAGCAAAACACTGTGTGTATCTGTACAGTTAGAGAGTGTTTTGTATTTGATTTGCACAAGGGGTAACCTGAGTTCCAGAGCTTGCTAACTTATGGATGCTCTGCTCAGTGAAATAATCTTTTCAATATACTAGTGTGTAGCTGCAGGTGTTGTGGAGGAGACACTTACTGATGTAGATATATAGAAGCGCAACAGAAACCTTACAGAGTGCTATAAATGTATCATAAGGGATAAATCTTGTATGTAGTGTGTAATTTGACAGAGTATGTGATAAAATGGCATTGAATGTGATTACTTGTGATTCTTGACAGCCCGTGTCCCTGAAAGAACATTTTTTAAGACTTGGTTTAGTTTGTGATGAAAGTAGCTTTAGGAATAGTAAAGGTCCTTCCCACTTCTGTTTTAAAAAAAAAAGAAAGTTTCTTTTCATGATTTACATTTTGTTTTGTGCTGTTCCAGATTTTGTAAAAACAAACCCCCTGAAAACCCAAACAACAATAATAAAAGAAACCCTCTGTAGATCCCTGGGTGACCCAAACAAGGCTGATGAGTTTCTCGCTGTTTGAATACGCATTGGCTGCCAGGTGGGAACCATACAACCAACTCTTCCTTCATCACCCCACAAGTGCAGGAAGAGATAAGAGAAATGTGTGTGATCCTGCCCTGGCACTGACTGAATTTGAAGCACGCTACCAGCAGACAGGTACGCTGAATTTGGAGCCTAAATGCCTGCCTTACGGAGGAGAGTGGGGAGGATGGTGTTGTATGGCTGTTAGGGATATGAGGCACTGGGATAGGGAAGGTTACAGATTGCTAGTGGGAGAAGAGGGAGGCTGGAGGTGGCAGCATGTGCTGTTGGGAAGGGAACCTTTCATCTCTCCTTGGAGGCAGTGAGACTTTGCCTTTGCTGGGCTTGGGGTTAAACCCTTCTCCCAGTAAAACTGCAGTTTGCAGCTCCTTTTTCTGTAGTGGGAGAGAGATGAGACTGTTCAGGCAAGGACTATCTACCGTGCAATAAACACCTTTCTGTGCAGGAGACAGAAATGAGTGGATGGAAATACCCCATGTGCTATGTGGACCCATGTGCCACTGGTTAGGTTGATGGGGAGGGGCTGAGTTTGTATGTGTTTTATCGATGAATATCCCCTTCCTCAGAAAGCAAACAGCTGACATCTTTATCTTGCAAAGGCTTTCCTCTCCAAACTCAGGCCTATAGTGCAAGGCAGACATGCAGCGATCTTGGTGTTCCTGTGCCTTCTCAGCTGCTTTTTTCCTCTTGGACTCCACTGACCCTGAGATTTGGATGCATTTCCCTCTGCTGCTTCATGTTAAAAACGAAGAATGAACTCTAAGGTGGGGAAGCAGTTTGTATGGTGGATCCCATCAAAATGAACATGAGGAGGTGGTGGTGCTGGTTGGAAGGGCTTGGATAGGCATGGTAATTGGGCTAGTTGTTGTAGTGAGGGGGAGAAGGGGGGCTAGGAAGGAACTGCAATGGGAATCAGTCCCTGAAATAAATATCACACGAGTGGGGCATGAAGGGATAAGCGATATCCTTCAAATCAGATTCTGTGCTTGAGCCTTCCTCCAGAATTTCCTGCACTTTAGACAAATGGCCAACATCAGATTTTTAAGTGGTGTTTGTGCTGAACACTTGCAGGAGTGCGTTTCCATCCAGCTGCTGAGCAGAGATCCTCATTCTTCAGTCTTGCCGGGAGCTGCTTTGCGCTTTTCTGTGGCAGCAGCTTTTGCAATAGGAGCCCCCCTCCCCCCCGCCTCGAAAAGGATGGCTTTTTCTGTGAAAGAAGCCAGCGTAGCCAGGCAGACATTATCCGCTTGCCGGAAGGAGGGATCCAGGCTCCCTGGGGAGGAGGGGACCGGGGGGAGCAAGTGATTCATTGCAGCTGGCTGCAGTTTGGCCTCCTTCTCTCTCTTTGCCCTGGGTGCCAGGGAGTGACAGCTTGTGGGCAGCGGGCCAAGCTGTGAAAAGAGGAGTGTGTGAGGCCTTCAGCTTTCTCATGCTTTATCAAGCTGCAAAGAATAGCTCGATATTCAGCCAGTGTTGGTGCAGGTCAGGAGAATGGAAATGCTAACTTAACTCCTGACATGCCGGCTGATTGCTGACCGCACGCTCTGTGCGGAGCGAGGGCTGCTTTGTATGGCAGCATGGCTTTCGTACAGCAGCATGCGGAGCAAAAGGAAGAAAACGTGCTTTGATGCAATGATGAAGATATCTTTTTGTTAAGTGGGCAGCCTCTAGGACTTGCTGGGAGTGTGGAAAGATGGAAAGAGTGCTTTCCTCTCTTGGCTTGCTCTCTGTGTGCCGGTGGAGGATGGAAACACTGAAAGGTAGGGCAGCAGGAGCGATGGGCGTCCTGGGAAAGCGTGAGGGACTGTGGCGGGTGAGTGGCAGCTCTGCCCCCGGCTGCCCTCCGGCTCGTGGCACAGCGCTGCAGGCTCTGGTGCAGGCCAGCCCGATCCCTGGGCAGTGCCTGTCAGCGCGGGGAAGCAGCGGCCTGGGGAGCAGGATGGAGCCAGTCCTGGAGCTGTAACCCTTTGCTGGAGGGCCTGCCAGCAAGGCGTCCCTGCGGTCTCTGCAGAGGGCTGCCCGCCGGCGCGGAGGGAGTTAAGCGCTCCTTGTCGGCCGGGGGTGAGCCTACCTCGGGGTGTTGAGCTCCATTCCCACGGCTTTTCCTTTCTGACCAGGGCTGGGGGAGGGATCTCGCCTGGAACAAGTAAAATGCCCGCAGGCTGGAAAACAGCACCCCGGCTCCTCTGGCCTTGTGTTGGGCTGGGAGGGATTTGAGCTTCACTGCAGGCTGGACAGGGGCTGCTGGCCAAGGCCGGGGTCTGTCGCCGCTGGGTAAGGTCATGGTTTTATTTCCCTCCTTCAGGCAGACTGAGATGGCTTTGCAGGCAATCGAGTTCCTGCCTAGGGGACTGAAATAAATTATTTCTCAGCTGGAAGGATGTAAAGTAGAAATCAAGTCCTAGCAGTTCCATGAGCAGATCACAGCACAGGTTAACGTACGGGTTTTGTGGCTGAGCGAGAGCAGCAGCGTTTGAAGGAGCATCGTTCCCCACAGGACGTGCAAGTTTCTCAAAGGTGTAAGATCGCAGGGCCCTTCTTTCCTGATGCTGACTCCACCTTCTCCTCCTGCACCATTTTGAGCTGCTGAGTTGAGCTGTTTGAAGCCCTGAGGAGCGGGAAGAGGGGCAAGAGCAGGTGAAAGTCCGAGGGGCTGGGGAAGGGAGTTAGTGGGTGTGCAGAGCCCAGCCTGCGGCTGCCTCGGAGCCCGAATCCCACCATTTCTCCATCAGCAGTGCAGGGGGCTGGGAGAGCGAGAGGGCTTTGCCACCATCCCAGTTTGCTTTGGAGCTAAGTGTATCTCTGCGTGGGGTACTAATCCTGGCCAGCACCAATTTCCCAGCAGAGGGAGAAGGGAGTTAGAGTACCTGTGCATCCCCGAGAAGTCTCTCTGAGGACTAAGGTGTGCAGTGCCTATTCTCAACAGCTTCTGAATTCAAGGCAAGGTGAACTGATGTGAGTGAAGGGGACTCAGTAGTAGTGTAAAGGAGAGATGTACCATGGGCTCGGAGTGCAATTCCATGCTTTAATTCTGCTGGGCTGCGCTTGTGCTATGCAGACCAGGTTATGCCAAAAAAACATGGTTGGAAACTGGATTTTTGTTTGTGCATGGGATATTTGGCTTTGCTCCCGTCCCAGATCCTCTTGCGAAGGCTGAAATACTGTGATCCTCCCACTTGCTTGCTGGCCTCTGTGGCAGGAGGATCTGGAGGGGGAGAGGGTTTGGGAAGCAGTATTGTCTGTGTGGGGCAGAGGCTTTACTTCTTGCAAGGCCAAGGGACTAGCTTGGATCAGCACCTAGATACAGACATGAGTGATGAAATGACAGTGCCTGTGCAAATATTCTGCAAACAGCAAAGTATATAGGAATTTCTCCTGGTGGATCTTGTTGATTTGTTAGATGCCAAAATCCTAATAAAGACTGGTAGGCAGCAGCCCTTGTACGGCTGTCCACATTTAGTGGTCACTAAGCTCTGCTTTTGAGTATACTGCAGCTCTTTCCTCTGTCCATTTACTCGCCCAGCAATGGGAAATGTGGCTGGAGTGGGAGCTGGAGCCCTGGTCTGATCTGAGCCCTGTGCAAGGCGGACCTGCGGTGGATGCACAAAGAGAAACTCTCGCCTGCTGTGGCGGTAGCTTGGGACCCAGGTGCAGCAAATGCACCAGCGAGAGCTGGCTTTTCTGCCGTGCTCCTGCAAGGACAGGGGTGTGTTCCCATTGTGCCTGTTCTGGTTTGCTCCTGTCAAGCCTCTTCTCATTATTCTTGCCTTGAGCTGTCTCAAGCCTGAAGGCAAAGTGCTACAGAAGGCTCTGTAGGCTTGCCCTTGAGAGACGTGTGGTCCTTGGAGAGTGGCTGTTCAAGGGAAGCACTGCAGTGGGCTGAATTGGGGCTGTTTCAGGCTGCACAGCTCTGAGCTAATCTCCCAGAGGCAGAGACATTACTCACCAATCAGGAATGTGTCTGTATTTTTCCTAATGAGAACAAAACATTTTATCCCTGTTCATTAGCAGAGAGTTAGGGTGTACTGTTGCTATGCCAACAGACTCCTCTCCCCTGCAGACACACTGGGGGTGTCCTCCATGCCACAGTTAGAAGGGTGAACGGGAAGGCTCGTTCTGGCAAGAAAAAGATCCCATTGTTTTCCCAGGGCTGCCTGGACTTTGTGCAGCTGGCCAGACCTTGCCTTCTCAGGGGGAAGGGAACCACAGCGGGAGTCAAGTGCAACAGAGATTTAATTTATTGGAAAAATAGTCTTTGCATTTCATGTTATGTTGTTTTTTCCAGCTTGAGGCACACTCTTCAATAAGAGAAATGAAGGTGTCTCAACGTTCCCAGGAGTCCAGATGGTAAGCAAAATGCGCCGGGAGTCAGCACTGGGACGCGCATGGACTGCTGCAGCCCGCTGGGCTCCTCCGTGTTCCTGATCATTTCAGTTTGTGTGGCCAGTGTAATGGTGAGCAGCCTCTTGATGCTGCTGCATAACGAACCCACCTGACGAACTGTACCACCTGTGATTACGAGTGGGTTCACCAGGCACGTGGTCTACTGGCTGTATGTGAGAATATGCACTTGTTCCCTTTCCAAAGGGAACATTCCCTTGATATGGGGAAATCCTATGAAGGACGGAGGGCATCGCTTCAACAGAAGCTTTGATCTATAGAGTTCCGCTGTAAGCAGATGTATTTACTCCAAAAGATGCCTGTCTATTTGCTTGTCATTTTTGTCTTTGGTCCTCCTCCCCAGCTGCACCCCGCTTTCTTGAGGGACTGGTTGGGATCTGTGGGTTGCAGTGGTGCCTAAGTCAGGCCACTGTACACCTTTTGGAAGAGTCTTCTCAGCATCTCTGGTGCTGCACTTCAATCTCTGTTGCAATGTAAAAAATAACTTTTAGACTTTGAATTTTCTGTAGAAGGAAATGATTTTAACCTACAGATGGAAACAAACAAAACAAAAAAGCTACTTTCTCATGGTGATCAGGAATGGGCTAGTGAGTGTTGCCAAATCTGAAGACAGTCTCCTGGAGCAGGGGTGATGTTCATATCTGGCTGTCAATCACCATGGAGTGTGATGAGCTGCTTTGTGCTGGCTGAGCTCTGTGGTGTTGACAGCTATAGACTCTTGAAGAAATGCCTCCCTGAAACTGAGTTCTCCTTTGAGGCTGCTTCCTATTAAACAGGATAGCTGCAACTCCTATTTCAGTTTACCTGGCGAAGCACTCTGTAAGTGAATGTGTGAAATTTGAATATGGGGATTTGAATATCAAATGTAGGGTGGTACAGCAGAGATCCCAGACTGAATGAGCTGCTGGAGATCTGCAGATCTGCATGAACTTCTGTCTGGGGAGTGAAACCCTGGCACCTGGATTCTAGGTGCCGATTTGGATGAGTCACCAACTCTTGCACTGGAGAGATGAGTATCGCATTAGAGCACTGGGAGTACAGGAGCCCTTCACCAGGATGTCTGCTTGTTGGACTTGCAGCTATAGCAGCAGGAGGGCTCAGCAGAAATAAAAACTATGAACAAAGCCAGACAACAACCCGTAGCCCAGACTTCTCTGTGTGTGCAGCCTGTGTGGTTTCAGTTTGGTAGTAGACTTGGATTGAACTCTTGGATGGCAAAGAGCAAGTTTTCGGAAAACCTCTTTCAATGTGGAGCCTCCAAGAATAAATCCTGAGTACATATAATGCATGTACAAAGATTGGCCAGTCTGGTTTCCTCAGCTTTGCATTGTTCTGGGTGGTTCAAGTAAAACCACTAAATCAAACCTGTTTGAAATAGGGAATGATTAAGTACTTGAGATGCCTTGAATTCAGGCCAGTCTCTTCTGGATCCGTGCTTTCAGGGTACATAAAAAATAAAAGACCATAAGAAGGACAGAGGTCTGTATGTTGTATTCTTTGAGATATCAAGCTGATTCAGTCCAGATCCTATTGAAAAAGTGCTCCAGCAGAAGTGCACTAGAGGACATGCTTTTTAGTACCGTTAAGTGCAAAAGATCATGGCTGAACAAACTAACTTCTGAAATGTGAGTTACGGTTATTATCTGAGTCGCGCTCTACTTCATTCTTGTGCAGCCGGAGTAGCAATTTGGTGTTACCTAGGAGAGTGTTACTTGTTCCCTCCTCTTCTCTCCCCTCCTTTTTAAGCAGTGTAGGGGCTGATTTTCTGCCCTATTTTCTGTGGACCACCACTTTTTTTTTTTAGAGTAAAAGCACAAAAATTCTTGTTCTGTGTGCAACGCAAGAATTCTTCAGGAGAAACCCTCCCCTTCAGGGGGGGTGGAGGGCACATTTTTTCCAAACTGTGGTGATGGGTTTTGGCTGTAGATGTTTCTTTCTCATTGCTTCCTATGCCTGACAAGCAGTTTTGTATAGTGTGCTCTCTGCAGAGTGGTCAGAGTAGTGGGGGGTTTGGGTGTTTCTAGACCTACATACTTCCTTCACCTGTGATGTAAAGCCTCTGTCTAGCTACCTCAAGCTCCAGCTCCAGTTCCAAATGTGGTATTTCAATGAAAGACTAGTCCAAATGGCTCTCTGGTCTTGCATCTTGTTGTCTTGCAGTTCTGTTTCTGAGATGTCTCCCACTGTATGCTGAGCTCTTCACTAGGTATGGATGCTCCATTTGTTTTTTTATTTAACCTTATAACAACTAGATTCTTGTTTCAGTAGTATCTGAGCTTCTTTCAGTGGAAAAATAATGCAGACCTACACATATTGTCAGTGAGGTAAAGAATAAAATTCCAAATCTGTTTCTATGTTTTGCCTCTAAAAGCACTTTTAGAATCTTGAGAAGGAGAGTTTTCCCCTTTGGGAGAGGTTCTCAGGACCAGTTATGGGCCGTTTGTGAGGTGAGGTGTTCCTTCTAACCCTTAGAGAATGGTTCAAATCCCTAAATTATGAGGTAGGTTTATATTTTTTTTTAAAATGCTGTTAGCACTGAATATCATAACTCTAGGTAATATATCTGCCCTCTTGAAATCTGTTGGGTTTTAATGGCTTCACTACTTTTTCTTTAATTCCAGTTACACTTCTACATCTCTGCATCTTTAAAAAATGCTTGTTTGACTCTTAATAGTGAAACTGGCAAAGGACAGAGAAAAGCCAGATATTTCAGCCTGACAGGAAAGTTTAGGTTGCTTAGTGAGCTAAGCATGTATAAATAGTGAAGTCCTATGTCTGATAATCAAGAATGTAGGAAGCAATTAGGATCACTGCATTTATGGAAGAAATCACTCAGGATTTTGAGGGAGTCATGACAAAAACAGTGTCCAAACCCAAATATTCTTATATGACTCTGTAGGAGAACACGGTCCGGTGAGAATACTGTTGTTTTATGTAGCATCAGGAAATCACTAAATACTGTGCCCATACTTGAGGAAAAAATTGATGGATTGAAATGTTCATAAAGAACATGTGACAGAATAAAGCTCTGGCACGCAACCTTTGTCATGAAGGATATATCCTTCATCAGGGCAGGCTAAATCAAGTATAAGATAATTTGTATTTTCAAAGTACTAATGGGGAGAGAAAGTTTTTGAAAAATACACCCTCTTCTGGAGGAAGAAGGTGTAGCTGGATGCTGTGGCTTGAAACTCGCTTTTGAGCAAACTCAGTTTAAGAAGTTAGGCTGAATATTTTTACAGAGAACTGCCTGACTAGCAATTCACTGTAGCAGTTGGGAATCCCTGCTGTGTTTAGTAACCATCATGCTAGTTTCTGCAGCTCTTACGGAAATGGAGTTTTCTACAGGTTTAGGAAAACCATTGCATCTTAAGAAAGGTATCTTCAATTATTAGAAATGGAACAGTAGCAACAGTGGCCAGAGGTGAGGATTACCTTCCATACGAAGAGCGACTGAATAAACTGGGACTCTTCCACCTGAAAAGCAACGAGTGATAGTTATCTTCAAATCCTGAGTGGCACGGAAAGGCTAGGGAGGGAGCAGCCTTTTTTTTGCCTCTTCCATTACAAGTATGAATAGATACTGAATGGAGCCAGCATGTAGTAAGCTTAAAAACAAATAACGACTTAGTCCTTGATGTGTGCAGTTAACCTGGGAAGCTTCTTGCCACAGGATGTTGTGAATGCCAAACATCTGTGTGTATTTGAGGACACAGGGCAGCTCTGTAGAAGAAGGAGCTATTGAAGGTTACTAAATGCATAGAAACCACCTCTATCCCAAGAAATCCCTGAGCTGCACGTTGTTGAAGCCTCGGGGAGTATTCAGGGAGGTAAAGCTACTATGTGCTTACTTTGTACTTATGTTTCAGGCCATCGCCAGAGCCAGACAACTGCAACCTGGTTTGTCAGCATGGAGCAGGAGGGGGGATACAAATGAAACTTGAAAAAACAGAGGCTGGCACAGCTTGTGTTCTAGGTTGGTTATGTGCTGCTTGTGATGTACTGCTCCTCTTACTTGCTAAAGGCATTGCCTGTGGGCTGTTGGAGTCTGCAGACTGTTGACTTGAGTTTGAAGAGAGGTGGAGAATATATTTCTGGAAACTACGCAGCTAGGAAGGGTGGTGTGAAGACAAATATTCTAAGCAGAGAAGCTGACTTTCTCCCTTTCTCTCTGTGGCCTGTACTGTTCCTGCTGCTTTGAGATGGTACGTGTTTTACTGAGTTACAGAGACTGTCTTGCTGCTGATAGCCTAAATCTTATTTGTGAATTTCCCCCCTTTAAAAGAGTGTTTCTTGCTTGGTAATGGACTGTAACTTAATTTGAGCTAAAATGGGTGATAATCAGATGTATAAACAGTACAATCCCTGTTCCAAAGCGTTTTCAAACTAAAAATGGCCTACGTGAGGTTCATACTCTTCAGAAGTACTCAAAACACTGCTCTTATTTTAGGTCCTGTCTAAACATTTAAAAATAACTTGAAAATAGGGCTCACTTCTAGATGTTTCACCCTTGAAAGTCTGGTCTTGCACTTGGTTTTAGATGTTTACCCAAATCTACAGATGGCACAGTACAGAACAGCCCTAGTTGTTCCTTTGAACTTTTCCTTTCTCTTTCAGAAGGAAGAGAACAATGTCGGGCTATCTGTCTTTTTGTCCCTAGGGACCTGGTCTCTGCTGTTAGGTAGTGTCCTTTTTTTTTAACCTTTTGTTGACTAACTTTGCTGCTGTGGTCCTTGGGGAGCAGTTACGGAAAGCTGACTGGTAGCAGAACTAAGATGACGGATATTCTTGGAGGCATGCTCTTATGACTGCAAACAACTGAGTTGATGTATTTTGGGAAACTTTGCAAGGATACAGAAACTGACTTGTCTGCATCTCATATTCCATAGTGAAAGTCACTCCATGGACTGGCTGAGAAAACACGTGCTCAGGTTGTAGCTGTGAGGAGTACAGACAGGCCTGGGGCTGAGTCAAGAAGCCAGGTGGAGTACTTGCAGGATTAGGACAAGGGTCATGTTGGGGAAAACTGGGACTAGGTGGAGTGGGCTTAAGTTGCTTTCCTGTTGATTCCTATCATCTTGATGTGCTGCACCTATTTAGTCAGCTGTTTGATGCAGGAAGAAGTGTCTGTCCCAAACCAGAAGTCTCATCATTGCGGAGTAGCAATGGGCTCAGTTGTTACACCATTTAGAGAGCATCCTTCCTGTTTTACTCTCAATTTCTCAATTATTGTTTTTATTGGTAGTTTTGTTCCAGCAATGATTCTCTCTCAGCCTGTCCCTGTGAGTGCTGGATATGTCTGCCATTCTCCAGATAGTCTGTCCAGATTAGCTTTAGTTTGAACCCGTCTTTAGCCTGTATGATCTTTTCTATTCCTAGCTGATCCATGATTTCAACTACTGTATTTCCCGCTCAGCCCTGAGAAGGTTTAATTTGAAACATTTTTATGATACTAAACTTGTCAGCCCCACTATCACCTCCTGGGTTGATGTTATGTGGTCAATTGTTCAGTTTGGTCCTCATATATGTCTGAAGAGTGCTGTCTGAGCCACATTTTCGTGGGGTTTTGATTAGTTACCTATGTTGTGGCAGAGTTGAACAGCTTCCTTTCCCAGAGGAAGGCATAGTCCCTGCCATGTGGAGTATATAGCTTAAAATGACAGAGGAAGGGTGCCTGGAACTGGGACAGTCTGCAAACAGAACTGTGTTGACCACAGGCTATGGTTTATCTTTTCAGCACAGATGTGCATACTTTTTTCTTGTTCCCCTTATCAGCCCCTCTGCTCTGTCTAGCTGTTCCTTCCAACAAAAGAGCAGCCACTCAGATGTAAAACTTAGTGCTATTCCTAACAAACTACCGTAAATCTGGTTTTCCTGTCTCCGGGCACTTTTGCCCAGGGGTGACCCTGGCAAGGTAGCATTTTCTTGAAATGCCAACAGTCAGCCAGTTATACTGGCTGAAATTCCTGCTCATAGCAGTTTGCATTTCAGACTAGCACTGCAGTTTATGCAGCAGACCTGTTAGTGCATCTCTGTGGCCCTAGGGTGAAGGTCTGGGCTTCCCTGAAAGGCAAAGGGAAGAGCCAGTTGGTCCTGCCCAGCCAGTGGCTGTCAGACTGTGAAGGTGGGAGGGTAGCAAACCAGATGGAGAACAGTCTCAACAGAAAAGCCTTTAAAATTCATGGCTGCCATGAGTTTTGAACCTTGGTGCCTTTAGCACAGCACCAAAGAAGCTTTCTCAGCCTTGAACAGGACCAGGAGCTCAAATGTTTTGCCAGAAAAAGTTAGGATCTCCTCAATCTGAGTGTGCAGATAAGAACAGAAGCTCATGTTGCAAAGCCACTTGATGGTGTTGAAATTTCTTATGGTGAATTTTGTCTTGTAATAAAATTCCTTGTTCTGGATAAGGTGTGACTAGATGTCTGCCTGTTAACAAAGTGACTGGAGAACTCTTGCTCCAAATGGCTTATTTCTCCAAGTACCAAATCTTGCAGTACCCTAGCTTCTGCTTCCTTTGCCGCTTAATTTTCACGTTGCTCATTTTCATTCCTCCAGATTATGAACCCACAGTGGTATGAATGAAGAGCATTGCCTGATGGCCCATGCACAGTAGTAGTCCTCCCACCTCTATCTGTATGCAGTCTGGTGCTCTGAATTTTATCCTTGAAACAAGAACTTCCAGGTGTGGACGATGTCTGGGATGGAGGGCTGTGGTTGTAGGGTGGAAGAGTATGCTGCATTGCTGCTGCCAGCCTCTGGCTCCTCGACCACATGCACCTTGAGAGCCCATTGTGGATGGTTCCTGTGCCACCATTCTATCTTGAACTATGTTTGGAAGCACTGGATATCAAAGATCCCAGCCTGTGTGGGAGGGTCATCGCTCGGGGCTGTGGAGACTGGTGCGAAGTTGATTCTGGCTCTCAAGTCTGCACCCAGCCTGTTCAGTCTTCTGCAGTAGCACAGTGGGAGCTATTGTGTTTTATAGATGTTATGAGCAACTTGGGAAGGTCCCCAGGCTTTTTGAACAACATGGTGTGTTGCTATCTGTTCTTGGCCTTATGAAAGCCTTGGTACTGGCTTGCAGAGGTGGAAGAAAATGTCTGGCCACCTCAACTTGGATCATTATCTAGCAGACCTGTGTAACCTAATTACCAGAATATTGAGCCTAATAGTTTGTAGCTGACTACTAATAGCCTTCCAGGCTTAGGCACTAATTTATGGAAGATTAATTGATCAAAGCTTCATTTCTGATAATGCTTTAAAATGAGTTGAGTAATGCAAGACAGAATATACCCCAACTTGGTTTGAAGGCAAACCACAAGCAGATTGTGGTAGTGATGTGGAATTCTGTTGATTTTGCTGTCTCTTCTGGGTGGGAGGGGATAGATGCTACTCATGTGGTTGCATTGCATTAAATTTATTTGCATGTTACTGCCTATATTCATGGCTGTAGCCAGAACTGCTGACACTGTTGGAGTGACAGGGGAAGACTGTCAAACTGCTGTCAGGCTGTATGGTTCTCCAGAAGATTACTGGGGAGGGCAGAAGAGTGAATTTTATTTGAAATGAAGGAAACCTCCAAGAAGAAGAATTCTTTCCTGTCCATCCAGGGCGTATTAATTCTTTATAGAGCTGTTGTGGTACTAAAATTGAACGCTTCTGGGGTGTTGAGGAAATGCTGTCTTTAACAGTCAGAGCACCCTGCACTGCTCAGTCTCTGCAGAGCAAAAGGGTTTATTCAAGGCAGGCTCCAGTGTTTAATGGTTTTGATTTGCATCTTGACGACTGGATGGTGAAGCTCGGGATGTGGTCCTTATGTGTCTACTTGTGGTCTGTAACACTGCTAGCGTGAACTGCTTTTGTGGTAGGTCTCTCTGTTCTCCCTTTGACTGTGCAACCCTGCAGGGCTGATGCTGGCATGGAGACCATGGTTTCCTCCTTGGGTGCAAGGGTAGGACTGGCTTCCTTTCACAGGAGTTTCACAGGACGTTTGAGGCTCCTTTCCTCTCTTGCTAGGTTACTCTAAGGCCAGGCTAGATGCAAAAGGACTTGCCTTGGGAGTGTGGCCTTTGCCTCTGGGACGTGAGAGCTTGGTTGGGGGTCACGGTGCCGTCCCCTGGGAAGCATGTACTGGTTGCCTTCTGGAGGGCACCCTGGCAAGGCAAATAGACCCTAAGGCAGAAGCGATTACATTGAGAAGATCGTGTGCTGTCCTGGCTGTTTCTGGACGAAACGGTCGGGCATTTCTGCTTTATAGAAATCAGCACAGAATAGCTAAGGCAGCTAGTGCAGAGCAGGACTCTGACTTTCATAGCCTGTGGAGCCAAAGCTGAGAACAGGAGGATCCTGGCTGAGGCTGGGGAGAGGTGCCCCTAATGATAGGGAGGGCAATGCGGTTGGGAAGGCGTGCCTTGTTTGAGGTGGAGGCCGGTAAAATATGAATCACGCCTGTTTGAAGTAGTGATGAAATCCCAGATGAAGATTTTCTGCAATACCTGGCCAAACAGTCTGGTGTGCTTTAGCTTTCTTTTCTCCCTGGGTAGAACGGATGGTCCTGACCTACTTTTAGCAATAGCTGTTCTGTTGAACGCTACCCGACGCTTAGCTGTACGTACGGCAAACACGTTACCTGTTTTGTTCAGTCGGCATCTGAGTGAGAAGTTTCCATCAAACATTTAGCAGACAGGGAAGAGCTGTTCCTGGAAGAGACGCTGTTGGTGTGTTAAACCCAATTCTGCCACTTCTACGCACCTGGCTCTGGCCTTTGCTTCGGTTTCCCAGTCTGCTGAGGGCGATGCTTGCTTCGCTGCTGTGTTGTGCATTAACTTTTGTGCTGTGCTGTCAGGATTTAGTTAGATGGTATCTAAATGTTAATATGATAGATAATGCCTTTAGAAATAGTCAATGAGGTTAGGTTTCTGGCTTCCTAAATACGTGATTAGGCAAGGCTAAGGTTACATTCTTGATATTTAAAAATAAATAAAATCTATAGATGTACCATAAAATAAGAAGTTTAAATAGAGCTGTCATCCTGGGGCAAATTGCAAAGCTCTGTGTAACTCAGTATCCTGTTTTTGACAAGAGCCAGAAGCAGACGCTTAATTAGGACTGTAAGAAACAGGGCATGTATAATGTGGTGGGTTTGTTGGGAGTTTTTTGGTGGTTGTTTCTGTTTGTGTGGTTTTTTTTTTTTTTTCCTTTTCTTTCTCCCCCCTCTTATTTGAGTCCCAGCTTATGACCATCATCAGTTTAGGGCCCTCCTTGGCCAGGAGTTGTATCTAATCATCTGATCTCAACTACATCTATTCTCCATTAATTTGTATAATCCCTCTTCTAACTTGTTTATGTTTCTAGTCTCCATGACATCCTACAGCAGTGAGCTCTACAATTTAATTATGCATTTTAAATGTTATTTAAAATATTCTACATCCAGTGACAATATCCTTGAACTGGCTTAGAAAAGTTGTCTGTAACTTCAGTGGGTGCTCTCTTGTTTCTGCATTGTAAGATGTGGTAGTCAATTATTCCATGTTTTTCATCTTGACACTATGTCATGTTTCAGGTCTCTTAAATTTTCCGTATCTTCCCCCTGCTTGTTTCTTTGTCCATCTGAAGTCCTACTCTGCTCAATCTCTCCTTATAAGGAAGCTGCTCCATGCTTTTGATCATCTTTGTTGTCCTTTTTGTCATTCTGTCTCCTTTTTCAGATGTGGGAATCAGAACTGCCTGCAGCATTCAACAACATAATGGTGATGCGTGTTTTCTTTCCTAATCACTCCAAAGGTTGTATTTGCCTTTTTGCTTGATACTAAATACTGAACTGACCTACCGAGTTTCCAAAGTTTTCCTGAGTGGTAACAGCTGATTTGGATCCTGTTGTGTTTATGTAATTAGAATATTTTGTGTTGTTTTTGGTATTTATTGACATCTAAGATATTGTGTAGTTACTTAGGAGCGCATGAGTTCTGTTACTTTTTGCAAGCTTTTCTGAATTTGATTGTGATTAATTTTTTTTATTAATAAACTTTGCCACTTCTGGGCATATTCCTTATCATAGATCTTATGTGAACATATTGAAGAGTGCAGGTTGCAGAACGAATTCTTGGCAGATCTCACTAATAACCTTCCTCTGACGGGAAACACTTCCACTTTTGGTTTCCTGTCTTTTAGTTACATATTAAATCATGATAGGGACTGTAATTCTAATTCCACAATAGCTTAACTTTTATTTCAAGAGCCTTAGTTGACGGTTCTTTTAAAATCAGTTTAGTTCATATTAAACAGATTAAAAACTCGCTCTTGGACCTCATTTAACTGGAAATGGGAAATCTGTTCTTGGAATTTCCTGGGTACTGCAGGGATTTCTCTCTGTTCCAATATTAGTCTGCATTTTGATCAAAAATTGGGTTCTTGAACTTCTGCGAGCAAATTTGTTTCTACGGGGGATGATGGTCTTAGATTTATGTAGACTTGCTCAGCAGGGTGAATTGGATGGGTAACTTTAGTGAGCTCTGCTTTGCTGGCAGGGTCCTATTACAGCTGGATTAAACTTATCTAGGCTCTCTGGATGTACTCTACACATTAAAGGCTAGAGAACGGGATATTTTTCTCCTAAATAGTTGCCTGGAAGAATATTTGAGTCACTGATGGTATTTGACTGGATACAGACTCGGCATGCGATGTGGCAGCTGGAGGAGCAAGAGGTTCTTGGACAGGTGGATGGAGGAATGGTGGGTCGAACTGGAGAAAGTAACGTTTGCTCTGTGTGCAGCATTAGAAAGCCAAAGGGATAGCCTGTCTGGGTCAGGTGCTGTGACAAGGGGATGCTCATCCAGGTCAGGTACCTTTGAAGAAGAAGAAAAAAAAAATATGCTGACAAACTGGAAAGAAAGGGCTCAAAGAGTACAAGGAAAAATTAATTCTTTCTGACTGAAGAAGCTCAGACCACCTAATGTATCCATCCGAAGGATTACATGTGGCTGCACTCTGCGATTCAGGAAGGCCCTAAGCTGGCAGGGTGTATAGGGGAAGGATTGCCTTATGCTTGTCTGCTCTTATACTACTACTTAGGCATCTATTATTGTCTGCTGCTGGAGCTGTGGTTTCTGTGTAGGTGGACCTCTGCCTGAGTTAGAATATCTGTTGTTATCTTCTTGCCCAAGGAGGATTAAGAAGAAGGATTAGACTTCAAACTGTTCATGCAAAAAGAGACTAGAAGCTTCTTTGACTCGGGAGATCCTGTGACAAGCGAAGTTGGACAAAATGAAAAGGCATTTTACTTGGGATAAATAACCCTCAGGGATCAGCTTGCTGGGTTAAGATGGTAGTTTCTGTAATTTAGGACCCCTAAGAAAAAATTCTGCTTTCACTGGGAGACTTTAGTCAGAGGCTCGTGGGCTAGAAGAAGAGATTGCTTAGTGGTGTTCTGTGGTTTGATTACAGAGAAAGTTGGAGCAGATCCTATAGGACTCTAATCTTCAAACGTATAACACTGACAGAAAGTTATCCTTTGGTTGTGTTAAGATACTGAGAAACTAACAGCTGACTTGATTTCCCCTTTTAAAAATAGATGTACAACATGGTACTTGAGTTCACATTTTGTTAGTGTTTGAGAGGATGGTAAAGTGAAAAGTCAATGACAGAATATTTATGAAGAAAGCTTCTTTTAACAGCAAGCAGCTTGTGGTTGCTTTATATTCTTTGTAAATGTTTGTGCAGTTTGTCTTGATTTGTAAAAAGTTCACTATTTAACATTGTATTAATCACTATCTCTTCATTAACCATTTGTACTGGAAACGTAAACTAGTGTTTATAACACATTTTCGTGTGTGCAAGAGAAAAGATCAGTTGTGCTAGAGCTGTTTAGGGGAAATAGCTGTCCACTGCCATCAATTAATTCCAGTGTGGCTAAAATTAATATGTAGGTAGGCCCAGGGGTGTAGAAGCACTTTCTACAGTTTTTCCAAAGAACCCTAACAATGCACAAGCATCATTAAAATGGCAACAGTATCACAAAGTTGACAAAACATTTTATGCAACATTGTTTCAGTATAACTTCTTCAACCCCCCATCCAGGAAAGTACGTTGTAATGGTCAGCAGTAACTATCGAGGGTTTAGAAAACATAATTTTCCCAAGTGTTTATCTAACAATGCTGTTAACTCTGTAGCCTGAAAGTACAGGTTTTCTGCCACCTTCCCTCGCTATTTCAGATTTGATATTTTGTCTTTAGAGGGTTTTTTTAAAGTTGTTTTGACCTCACCTTTGGTGTTACTCACATCTGGTATAACAGAGCTCCCTTGTCTGTGCCAGTCCTGCTCCGACAGGATGGCTTGGGCTTGGGATTCTCCTTGGGGTCAATTTTATTTGGAAGACAGAGGTTTGTGTTCATCTCTGCCAGAGCTGCTTGCTGCAAGTGTTCTTAAACAGCAGAGCAGGGAACTGGCCTGGTAGTAGTAAAGACGACTCCAAAAAAGATTTATTTAATGTGAATGTCATCTTTCACAGCAGAAAACAGCAAGTCTCTCTTGAGCATATGAAACTTAGGAGGGCTGTAATTCAGGACTTTTGTGCAGAAAACACAGCAGCGGTCATCTTCCTACTGCTGGGTGATTTGAATGTGCTGGAGCACAAGGGTTGTCATGCAGCTGCAAGAACTATGTTTTTAATTTTTAAATCTTTCAGTGCTCTTGCTGTGGGTTGGCTCTGCAAAGGATACAGTGGAAATTGCAGGTGTAAATTTCAGGGACCTACTTTTTTCCAAGGATAATTCTGCTGGGATTGGTGTTGAGTATGAAATCTAGCCTAGAAGTTGGAATGTTATCTGACCTCTCCGTGTTTGGGGGATAGAATGTGGTATTAGGGAAATAATCTGTGAGGATTGAAATAATCTTTATGTATTGATATGCTGTTAAAATGTGTCCAAATGAGTTCTGGGTTTGTTTCTTTAATAAATGAGTAAAGTCTCTGAGAGGGATACATGAGGTCAGAGAGGTAAAAATAGTGCTAGAGAAAACACAGTCTTATTTCAAATTCCAAGTAACAAAATAGTGCCATTGCTTCCACGTTATTGCTTGTTGTTTTGTGGATGTGATATAAATATTCTGTGGCAGAACTGACTAATCCTCTAGCCCTTCTGTTGTGATCCAGATTAAATAAATGAAACTCAGAAGTATCATTGGGATATTAATATTTTACAGTGCGTTAGAGGCAATGTTCAGAGTATTGTCTGGAGCATTTTCCTGTTTAACGGGAATTCATCAAGAAAATGGAATATTTAAAAAGAATTTTTAAGCCTTGGCAATTGCTTTCAGAATTAATTAAAGGCTGCACACTTTTAGTGCAATCTGTCTGTAACAGCTGTGTTATACACTAGCCGTGAGCACAGGAAGCAGAACGGTTCAGTAAATCCATAAAGAGCTCAGTAGTGTAGCCTGTCATGAAACCATCAGATTTAAATGTAGGTTATCCTCCTCCTTCCTGTCCTCCCAGAGAGGGTTGTGATGGGCTTAACTGAAGGGCAAGAATAAAAAAGGCAGTGATGCCCATGCTTGAGAAACAACTTGGAAAATTGAATCAAAAGACACTGCTGACTTTTTTTCTCTCAATTTTCACGTAGGATGCGAATGCTTCTAGCTGCTGATAGCCACACACTCGTGCTCATTTCTAATGTATGTTTGCTCACCTAGCAATAAATACAAGTTCATTTGCTAATGGCTCTTCAGCAAAGAGCAACAGAGAGCACTATATTCAATGTTTACCCATTGCGCAGAGCCATTAGAACTAGCTTGCAGAACATGCTGTACTACCCTCTTTTTTTTTTTTTTTCTTCCTTTTGTCTTCTCAGCTGCCCTCTGTTCTCCCAGAGTCATGAGGGCTAGATAGTAGTTTCTTACCTGGAAGACCTTTGAGGACTAGCTCTTAACAAAGTGACTTCTAGGGGGATATTGGTGAGTGAAAGAAGAATAACTTCAGGTCAGAGTTTTGACCACAGCAAGATCTGCTTTTGATTATGGTCTGCTGGAATGAGGGGCTAGTTGCTTTTCCATCTCTTTCCAGTATAGGTGCTCCAATAGGTAAAATACTTTCAGTGAAACATTAGGGATAGATTCAGCTACAGATCAAGGAGACTGTAAAACGATCTGTGTTGCTAGAGTGCTGTCATGTGCTGGGTTTTGAGTTCAAGTACTGGTGGCATGTATAAGTGCTAGTTCTGCCCCGGCTGCTGTCAGTGATGGTATGTGGTGGATAGAGCAGAGTCTTGCAGCTTGTAGGCATGACTTCTAGCCAGAAAGCCAGTATTTCAGAATTCATAAATTCTGAAGACACATGCCGATTTTACTGTGTAAGCGCTGGTGTAGGAAGGTTGCATTAGCTACAAAGGAGATTAGAGATTCCTCTAAGTGGTGTAGTGTAATGATGTCTTGTGATCCTCAGCTGCTTCCAGATCAAAGACTGTCTTCTCCATGTCAGTGTGGCTCCGTCACAACGTAGTCAAGCTCCTGCTGTTGGATGGTCATCAGCCTATTCTGTTTGCAGGCATTTTAAGCTTTGAGGAGACTCCAGGCAGAGTTGCACAACAAGCCATCATGACGTTTGCATAATGACAGCGCAGAGGTACCGAGACAGTTGTGTGGTTAAGGAGTTCCTTGAATAAAGCTTTCTCCAATAAAAATGGTGAGAATGCACAAAAATAACTCACATGTTAGAGCTGGGGCAAGATACGCTCTGCTGATGTACACCCGAGGTGACAGAGTCAAGTTAGAGCTCCATCCTTCAGTCTACATGTATCTACTTGCTGGCTTCATAAATACCCCTCATCAGACTTCACAGATAACATCTCCCGCATGATGAGGTGCTGTGCTCTCTCACCACCCTGGAAAGAGACTCCAAGGCTAGTTCACCGCTGTTTGCGAATCTGGGTGAAGCAGAGTGTGTTCGTAGCACTGAGAGCAGAAAACACTAAGTGTCCATTATCAGGGCAAACAAAAGCCCTAGTGTGCATGTAACCTAAACACAGTGCTGGTACGGTGTGAATCAGCGGCTGTGTGCTCTGGTGGAAAGCTGCCAGCCTAGAGCCAGCATTCCTGTGTCCGGGTATATCCTGACAGTACTACCTACTTACCTACAATAGCCATGTGAAGTGGAGCTTTTCCAGAGCTTCACAAAGCCTATATTTAATAATGTGTTGTATTTATAATACCTTCCATCCGCTGGATTTCACAAGTAGACTAATCCTCTCAACTGGTCTTTTGGTAGAGCAAAGATGCCAGTTTTACTGACAAAGGAGCTGGAAAGCAGACTTTTGTGGGGTTCTTTTGCAATAGCAGTGAAATAAAAGATGGATCTAGAGTCTTACAGTTATTGTTCTCACCATTGCGACTATGTTTACTGCACACTGTGTGCTGGATGTTGTACAGAATGACTGTAAGACACAGTTTGTGTGGTGAGAAGTTTGTGACCTAAATTGGTTAAGTCCCACAGTAAATGTGGGGGTAGTCTTCTCTTGAAATGCTGCAGATATTTTTCCACCTCTGTGCTCTAAGCACTTCTGGGCTAATAGCACTTTGAGCTTACCAAGAAGATCCAAGAGGGATGATGCTGTAGGAGGGAAGTGATGATAGTTTTCTTAGCTTTCACTACAAAATTAGCATCACCCCTGAGGAGCTGAGTTGCCAAAATGAGCACAGCAGGTTACAGACCAGTTCTGGAGGAGATACTGTACCCATCAGCTCTGTTGAGCCTCTGGCCCAGCTTGGTATCTGTGTAGCTGTATGTAGCTTTGATACCTTGTCTGCAAGAGGGAGGGAGGGAAGGGAATAGATTCACAGCTGCATCACCACCTGCTTCTCAATTCAAATAAGGTGGTACTCATAGTAAATTATGAGTACTTGCAGCTGCTGCCCTTTCTCCATGGGGAAAGCATTAATCTAAATGTTGCAGGTACTTATTACCACATTTCCACCATGCTGTAGGATTCCACATGCTGTTCAGGACAGTTGTTCTCATCTGTGGCATGGCTTGGGTGGGTCGTGGTAGATTTCAAGAGGGGTTGATCTAAAGATCCTCTGGAGAGGAGCAGAACAGGTCTGGTGGTTCCTGGGTCTGTCTAACACCCACCGCATCTGGCCTTGCCTCCACTTTGAGGCATGGGGCAGGGAAGGAATGGAGCAATGTCCACAGAGCAGGCATGTTTAAATCACCTTTTACAGTACTGATAGAGGTGCTGTGGAGACATGAGTGCCAGCAAGAGATTTCTCCCCCAGAGAGTGCAGTAACGAGCGAGCAGGATAAGGTGGTCTTCCCCTCGCCTGGACATGCTGCATAACTGCCCAAGGAGATGGGGGCCCACAGGGGCTGGCTTGGCAGGGCTGGGGGCAGACTGGTGGCCCCAGGGGGGTGGCTGGGAACTGCTATGACTGACACTCTGGAGGCCTCCTCCTGGCACTCAGGTCCTGCTTGGGTGGGCGATGCTCAGTGACAGAGATGGCATGGGAGGATTTCTTCTGAAGCACTAGTGGAAGAGCCTTAGACCCAAAAGAGACTGTTGATAGCCATAAGCGATAAGAAAAGGATTAGTTATGATACCTAGATCAAATATAGAGCAAAGGGGTTATTAGTTTGCTCTGAATTGGATCCCAGCTATAGTTTGTTTAAACAATGGTCCTGCAGGTTGTTTGTCTTGGACAGTGGTTTGTTTTACTGTGGTGTTGCTCATTAACAATGTATGCAGTGTGCTGGCTGCTATAGGAATGTGGTCCTGTCCTGGAGAACTTCCAATATAGCATCATAGGAAAGAGTTGTGCAGGAGTCGGGTTAAATATGGCTTTTTCTGATCTTACAGGAATAGCGATCAGCTTCAGTGTTTGAAGCACCTTCTGTCACAGCATAGATAGGACCTTTCTCCTTAGGTTATGTCCCTGGATTGATGAATCTGTGCTTTGGTCTGTTTATTGAGCAAATTTACAAGTCCTGGGCTTTTAAAGAGAAGCTTTCCCCAGTACCCCCCCCAGCAGTCTCTGGGAAAGCCCCCAAGAACATTACTTGCAGTATTGCAGCTTCTCCTGAAGATGCTGTGCCTGTCACCTTGGTGTGGAGGTGATTAAGTAAAGTCTCTGATACTCCTGCAGGCCTCTTTCCCTTGGTGTTTCTGCAAATGTCCTCTGTTGGCTCTATGTGTCTAGATCTCAGCTTTCTATGGTTATTCATGTCCTCTTTGCCCACCTCCCGTAATAAGAGTGCTACTGAAGGATTTTCAAGTGTTAATTTTCACTCCTGGTTTCCAAGGAGTTATAACAGCCTTTTCTCTCTTGCAGAGTGTTTATCATGCCTCTGGGAACGTTCCTCCTTCCTGTCCTCTGTTTCTTGGGAGCAGCAATTCCACGGGGACTGCAGTATGTTACGTTCTCGCGCAACGCTACGAAATTCCTCCACCTGTCTATGGACTTGGAATCCGGGACGATCTACTTGGGGGCTACCAACTTTCTCTTTCAGCTGACATCTGACCTGCTGATGAAGAATGTGGTTCAGACTGGGCCAGTTCTGGACAGTAAAGATTGCCTTCCCCCGGTCTCGAAGCTGGAGTGCCCTCAGGCACACCACACCGACAATCACAACAAGCTGCTGCTGGTGAACGCAGTGCAGAAGGAGCTCATTGTGTGTGGCAGTGTGCACCAGGGAATCTGTGAGAAGAGGAGCCTCACATCCATCGACCACGTCCTCTTCCGACCAGAGAGCCCTGGTGACACTCAGTACGTTGCTGCCAATGATCCCAATATCACCACTGTGGGACTCATAGCCTACTCAAAGGATGAGGTCCCCTTGCTGTTTGTTGGACGAGGGTACACTAGCCGAGGAGTTGGAGGAGGGATTCCTCCCATCACTACCCGAAATCTCAGGGCCCATGGAGGGGATGTTCAAGCAACAGACTCTCACTCCATTTTCTCCTATGAAGAAACAGCAAAACTGGCTGTGGGCCGGCTCTCTGAGTACAACCACCATTTCATTAAATCCTTCACTTATCGCTCAAGCGTCTATTTCCTATTCTACCGTCGGGACCTCAAGTCTCAATCACGTGAGTACAAGACCTACATCTCGCGAATCTGCCTGGATGACTCTCACTATTACTCGTACGTGGAGTTACCTCTGCTCTGCCAGAGCAAAGCCAATACATACAGCCTCCTGCAAGCAGCCTATGTCACCCGGCCGGGGGAAGGCCTGGCCCGGGGGCAGCTGGACACCGAGGGAGAAGTGCTGTTTGCAGCCTTTTCTGCCTGGCAGGCCGCTTCTGGCAAACTGAGCGAGGAGTCTGCGCTCTGTGTCTACGCGATGGAGGAGGTGGATCGCCTGACTAACTGGACTAGGGATGTTTGCTACATGAGAGATGGGAAGTCAGAAGAAGGAACAGAAGTGGCATATATTGAATACGATGTCAGTTCCAACTGTGTCCAGCTGCCAGCGGTAAGTGGTTTTGCACCTTTGCCAGGCTAGAGAGTAGTGTGCAGCGTGTTCTTGGGCTGCTTTGTGGTCTTCAAGTCAGCCCGTTTCCCATAGATGGATGCTGAAATCTGTTCAGGTTAAAAGCCTTTGAGCTCAGTCTGTTTTCTTTGCTACAGCAGCAATGCGATGCAAGAACCATTGCGTCCTGTTTAAGTACAGTCTGTCTGATTGCTGCTGCAGCTCTCTGCCCCACATGGGTAGGTTTCCTCGCAGAGGGTCATGGACTGTGTGAGGCAATGGGGAGGGCATCTGGTGTGACTTGGCCCGAGGCCTATCTCATGGCAATAACAGGCAAGAGCACTGAAGCTGCAGTTCAGATTTTTCCTTATCAGTAATTTCATGTCCTGGTCTGCACTGCAGGGAAGGAGAGGAGTATGTGCACGTGCACCTGTGTGTTGGGAAGGGAATTTAAGGGGTGTGCTGTGTCCCTGTTGCTTGTGGTGAGGTGCAAGTGCACCTCACAACATTTTCCTGCAATGGCACCCAGGAACGTAAGCAAAAACACGTGTCAACAAAATCCTGATTTCCTATAGACTGCATTAGTCCTGCAGAATTTTGTGCCCAAGGAAGAACTTTTCCTGACCTGGCTCTTCTTTGTCTCCAGAGCTGTAAGAGGTGATAATCCTCCTTTAAATTCTACAACAAAGGCATGATGGGATGTTGCAGGATAAAAATGTGAACTGAAGTGGCTGTGACCCTGAATCCTTGCAGCCACGCTCAATCTGTCAGCCACGTTGGCTGGTGCTGCGATATCGGGGATGGTGACACAAACACAGAGCAGCAGCGTTCTCCTGGGGCGGTGCTGGATGCAGTGTCCCAGCATGAGGCTCTGTGGTTGTGAGTAGCCTGTTTTCACCCAGGGCGTTGCTAGTCCTTAGCAGAACAGCATGTTATCTTGTGTCTTCCTTCTACAGAACAGGCTGTCCAGATAATTGCCTCTTTCCAGCCTTGTGCTACAAAGAGCAAAGTGGTACCACAGAGCTTTGGAAGTCTCTGGGTTTGGATGTGTGATCCAAAACCAGTTTTAAAATTATGGTTTTCCTTTCAGTAGCTAAATCTGACTGTAGAATACTTGTGGGACAAAGGAAGGGTAAAGAGCAGACTTGGAGCAGGACAAATGAAAGGCCAGGAGGAGTGCATAAGAATTGGGAAGCAAGAGACTGCCCAGCTTGATGTCCTGCTTTTACTGTATGTCTTAGCCATGCCCCATGTGTCTTTGCGGGGCTGCATGGAAGGAATTGTCACAGATGATTTTTAGGGCAGTTTGAGGGAGTTAAATGTCAAACTGGTGTGAGCACTTCAGAAAAATCCTTCATTCAAAATGATGCGGAGTCCCCCTGTACCATTTGATCCAGTGGAGAAGTGGGTGCATGGGGTGGGAGAAAAAGGGCAGTGTCTGCTATGTGATTCCTGGCGCATGATCCCAGGGTCCCAGCTGCACGGTTTGGCACTAGTGGGCTGACGGCATCTTATTAACAAGTGTGTCCAATGATATATAAATGTCCTAACAAACTTTATCCTTTGCCATTCAGTACATGGTAGCGGTTGTCGTTAAGATTGTATCTAACAACACGTAAGGGTCTGTGCCAGCTCCAGCCTGCTCCATTCAGCGCTGAGTGGAAGCGGCTGTCAATGAACATTTTATGCAGGAACAGTTTTGACTCGGTTTCAATGGTGGCAGCTTGTGCTGTATGTAAGGATAATGCTAATTAATTTCACGTTTTTCTGTCTCCAAACCAGCCTGTGCACAGGGTATGCCCTTTTCCCTAGTTAGCACTGCCTCTGATTTTTAGGAGAGGCTAAGATTGAGTTTTACAGTTCAATACAATCTCTTGAACTGGAAAAAAATGCTTGTTTTTACAAGAATTTCAGAACTAGTTCATTTGTTCAGTTTGCTGGAGATCCATTAGTCTTGAGATGCAGGAGACTATGTAGATGCTGTTAGCGACTTGATAATTGGAAGTGTAAAATATGTTTCTGCAAGGCTTGGGAAGGCTGCATATCTTCTGTGGGTGCAGTTTTCAAGGTATGTAACTTGTCCTTTTGCACTGAGCTTTCGGTCCTCTTCATGCATAGATATAGATTTGTCCTATTTTTGCTTCCTACCTGTGCAATGTATGAAGCACACACCAAAATTCACGGCAGCAGCTTCATCCAAACTTGCTGCATCACAGAAGGACGCTGGATGATCCCTGAAGTGTATTTTCTGCTACGTTGCCAAGATGTTATTCACTGAAAACAAGTCAAACAGCTTCTATGCAAATTTATATAGGCACTTTATACAGTTATCATGGTCTTAATCCTGTAGAATGGAACAAGTTTCAGCTCTTGACTGTGATTCACTGCGCTGCAGACAGTCCCTGCAAGGCCACGGGTGGGCTGTGCCAGTGCTGGGAGAGCTTGCACAGGTCATGTTGGTTTATGGTAGATAAACGTGCGTGAAGTGACTTGCCCTTGGCATCACATATAGGCAACAGCAGTGCTGAGCACAACTGGGGTACAACTATTTCAGACTTGTATGCGGTTTTTTTAAGCAAACTTTGAAAAATGAGCCTCAGTAGTCAGGTCATTAGGCTCCAGCATTTGTCTGAATTGATATAAAGGTTGCAAAAGATAGCTAGAATCCCATTCAAAATAAACACTTGATGCTTTTAAGTATGGAAATTTGACTGTGGCTCACTTCCTAATAAATCTTGTAGGGACTGGACAACTGGAAAAATAGAAATCTTTAAGTTACAAGAAGGTGGTTGGAAGAAGCTTAAGAATCAAATGATAGAGCTGATAAGAAAAATATATCTGTCACTAAAAGTGAATTATAGCTTAGAGGATGGTAAAAACTAACAATCATTAAAAGTTGTAACCTCCTCTGGTGGTTTAAGTGAGAGCCTTATGCCTAGTGTGCAGAAAATCAGTTGAATTAGTACTCGAAAGGAAAACAATAAAGCATCAAAATGAAAGTAGTGCTAGTCTAACTGGCATGGTTTCTTACGTGGAACCGCCATGTCAAGCCTTGCTTCCCTGCTAAGATAGCAATACGTCTGAGAAGTAAATAGAGGTCAGGAGGTTAAATATATTTTGCAGTGGGATTTCCGTAGACTTTGTCAAAAGCTCCTGATCATTTTTAGTTTCTCCAGGAAGCAGTCAAGTATTAAAAAACAAACAAAAACAAACACTTAACAAAAAAACCCAGAGAAATGGGAGGAGAGAGTGGAAAAAGGCTCAGGTTTTCCATGGGGTCGGCGAGAGGTGATACCGCCTCAAGAATGCCATGTTGTGCCATTATTGCTGACCCCCAGCAGGGGTGGCTCCATTGCCTGGTGCCGGATGGTACCGTGCAGCTCGGTGCTGCCAAATGCAAAGCCGCAGGCATCAGACAGAAGGAATTCATAACCCTGCTCACAAGGAGTCTAAACTCAACCATGTTGCCCGAGGCAAAAAAGGGTGCTGGAGTCTGTGTGGACTGCGCAGTTAATGCCTCTGCTCCACACACAGCTTTGTAAGAGTAATTAGTAAGGGGCTGAAGAGGAGGGTGAAAATGTTATCCATAAGGGATTTCATGATGAAAATCATGAGTTTACACAAGCCACAGTGTTTGAAGATGAGCCACTGATCGATTAAAAAATGGTGGTTTTGATAGTAATTGTTGGGTGAACAATCCTGCATTCAGTCTCCAAAAGGATACTGTAAAATTAAAGTGGACACAGAACAAGGTGTCAAGAAAAATATAAAGCAACAGAGGAAATATCCTAGACACGAGTGAGTTTGTCACTTAGGAAAAAGATGAATCATAATGGAATATCTTCTCTCTACACATACAAATAGTACATAAGTTGGCAGCTTTCATTCTCTCTTCTGTAGAATTCAGTAAGTGAAGGTTTGGTGGGACTGGGAGGGGTCTGACTGGAACAGAAGGATGACTGTTTTTGCACAGTACTGTGGAGTTAATTTTCAGAAATCTCACAAGACTCAGAAGAACTGAAGCAGTGTGCAGAGATGACTCTTGTTTTGACTTTTTGTGGGTCTCTGGTTGTATGCGCTCTATGATTTCTATGTGTAGTTAGTAAGCTCTTTGGAGCAGGTTGTGCTCCACCTTGTATTTACGTATGTCCTGATGCTTTGGGATTCTACTTCAGGCTTCGAATTTGTAGGTGATAAAACAAAACCATGCTAATTGTTGGAGGCAATGCTTGCAACCAGGTTTTGCACTGGAAGCAGGAATTCTCATCTTTTTGTTCTGAAAAATACAATGAATCTTCCCCAAAGCTGTATCATGGCAATGTATAGCCAGTAATGTTTTCTGGAGAACGTAAGAGTTTAGTAGAGTTTCGAAGCATTTCATTACTGATGCTGAATGGACTTGCTGAAATGTCTGCAGGATTCTGTGAGGGTACAAACAGTCAACATACCTAAACTAATTATTAAAAGCTGTTTTTTTACTCTCAGTAAAAAAGCTTAGAGGGGTTCAAAGCTGAATTCACTGCTGGGGCACCCGTTCAAGGAATTTGGATGGAGGGAGATGGTGGGAAGTGTTAAAGGTGCTAATGTTCCTTGTATCCACTTTTGTACTGATTTCCCTATTCTTTCCACTCCCCCAAAAAGGACACCCTGTATGCATACCCCTGTGGCTCTGACCACACTCCCAGCCCTATGGCCAGCCGGGTACCCTTGGAAGCAGCCCCCCTCCTGGAGAAAACAGAGGCCCGTCTGACAGCTGTGGCAGTGAATGTGGAAGATGGGCACACCATTGCTTTTCTGGGAGACAGCAGAGGGAGACTGCACAAGGTATGGTCGGGATGCGACAGGAAGCAAAGAGGATGAAACTAATCAGGGATGCTCAGGTGAAAGGGGGAAAAAAGGCAATTTCTCTTGTTCCTTGGGAACTCAGGTTCCTACTAAAGATCATTACTGTCAGATGGTCTCTTCTCACACTGTACTGACTGTTGAGAATGTGAATGCCCCGAACAGTGGTCACGTTGCCTTTGGTTACACCTGCACTGAGCCAGCGTCAGGGCTGGTGCATCCTACGTGGCTTTCCCAGGTATTGCTAGGCACATGCTTCATGTGGCTGAAGTCACTGCATTGAGATTTTGGTGGGAGGCTGAAATCTTCGCACACAGCAGTAGTTCCAACTCGTTTGCGATGTAGGATGGGTGCCCCCAACTCCTGCTATGGTACTTTGCAAACAACCATGACTCTCTTGCAGGTGTACTTAGGAGCAATGGGAGATGCACATATATACGCTTCTTTAGCTATCCAGTTAAATAGCATGGTGAGTGGAGACCTGCTGTTTGACCAGTTGCAGGAGCACCTCTTTGTCATGACCCAGTCAATGGTAAGAGCAATAAAATCCCTTTCACAGAAGAGTTGAAAGCATTTGAGGTCCAGACAAGCTACTGATGGGAGTGGGGGAGGCAGAGAATTAGTCTATAGCTAAGCCTGTGCTGGGCAGCAGCTGCCTGCCAGTCTGGCTTAGAGGGATGGGGACTGGCCTTTTGCAAAAGCTGGAGGAAGCATGGAGGAAGCCTTGTTACCCTAAACCGTGGCCTGTTCGCATGTGCATTTCCCTAAGTCAGTCAGGCTGTATTAGCAGTGATGGAGGAATGTGAACTGCAGGCTATGAAAGGCTGCTCTATTGGCATGAACACAAGGGACTGCAAATTCCTGGGTTCCTCTGTGTTGAGCAGGAACTGTTTGGACAACAGTTTGCATCTCCATCTAAGCAGAAGACTCTGAGCCTTCTGGGTTGGCAAATAATGTGACCTGTCTTGGTTTTGCAAAAGATTAAAAAGAGAAAAGGGAGGTTTTGTGTAATAAAAACTGCGGCACTTCTCCTGTTTTTAATCAGTTAAAAGATTAAGCTGTTCTTCTGTAGGCATGTAACCTACAAAAAGCAGAAATATGTGAGAAATGTCTTCAGCTAGCAGAGGTGTGCTCTGACCGGGTATATAACAGTCTTGCAGAAGAAATCAAGCTGTATAAGGAACGATGCGAGGCACCTTTCCCTCTTCTCCTGCTTTCTGTAATTCTGTTTGTGCCCAGTGGCAGTTGGAGGAGCAGAGGCATTGCGATGCTTCAGGCTCTTGGGATATTGGTGTCCGCTGAGTAGGAAATCCAGCTATGGATACTTTATTTGAGAGGATTTGTACAACACCACTCATGTCAGCTCCTCGAGCTGGAAAGAAAAGGATCCTCCTAGCAAAGGAGAAAGCAGCCCTTGAGTTACTCTGAAGGCAAGAACAAACAAAAAATGAGAGCATGCTGGAAAACCACTGCTTCCCTTCGCCCCCCAGTGCACTTTGAGATACTCAGAAATTTTGTAACACTTCAAAAGAGGAGTTGAAATCTGTGAGTGGAAGAAGATTAGGGAAATCTGAACTATATCCTTAATAGTAATTGTTCTGTCAATTAAAAAATGCAAATTGCATGATGTACTTAGCAAAAGTAATAGGTCGGGGATTAGAAGTTGGTCTTTTAAAATAACTGACAGTGTAGTAGCTGAAGTGTAGTAGCGGATTAAAGAGAGGGCAAGAGGCTGAAATCAGCAAGGATAGTAAGTTAAAGCAGAAGTGTTTTGCAAGCAAAACTTACTCCCGATGACAGAAGGTTTTTGTTCCACACTGATCAAAGCTTCTTGGCCTACTTTCAGTCAAAATGATAGTTCTGCCAGATAGAGCTGGGCAATAGTGCAGATGCGTTCAGAGACCTCAGCTGGAGCTGCTGTCTCCAGCTTCAGTCACCTACATGTCAAAAGAGATGATCTCCCATGACAGAAAAGCAAAAGAGTGAATGGTATTCAGTCTGTTATTCTTCGATCTATTTTGTCAAAATATAGTTTTATCACTAAGTAAAGTCATCATCCTGCAAAAAGTGTCACAGATAACCCGTTAATAGCAATACACTTTGCTTGTCTCAGTGCCTCTGTACAGCCTGATGTTTAGATGTCCTTCACCAATATGTGAAATGGCTATTCAGATGGGCTCTGGAAACTTGTTCCTTTTTTTCTTTATTTTTATGCAATATTGGGGATTAAGAAGTTGAGCATGCAGATGATGGGGCTTGCTAGTTAGGCAGAAGAAGCCATAGACGTGGGGCCTCTGTTGTGTGTGCTGTGTTTTCACCGATTTCTTTTTCTGACAGGTGGTGAAGGTTCCCATACTGGAATGTTCCCTGTACTTGGATTGTGAATCCTGTCTGGCGCTGAAAGATCCCTACTGTGGCTGGTGTGTCCTTCAGGGACGGTAAGATAGATCCCCATTCACCTGCAAGGATTTTGGAGAGATAGTGCTTAGGGATTGTCTCCACTTACTCTCTTCCGTATGTCTGTGTGTCTGTGTATTTCTATGTGTCTGAATTTAGTTTATTTTTAGTTTCTTTATGGGATATTCTCTCTAACTTACCATTCCTCTGTCTGCCTCCCTAAAACACTGCCAGCAGTCACAGTTGCACACAAGGGTATCTTTCCATTGCTTTTTGGGTCTTTGGTCACCACTCACAATGCTCGTGTCCAGTGAATTTCAGCCTGGTTTTAGTCTGATTGCAGCTCAAACTGCCTCATTTCAAATGTAGAGAAACTATCTTATCTCTTCTTCTAGTGTCACTCTCTTATTTAGCACTTCTTTTCATTTCTTGCTCCCCTACTGATGTTGCTTAATGAGATATGGTTTATTCCAGCATGTCTCTCTGCTTGCTGGCTCTGTCTCCCTCTAGAATGACATAGAAACTAGTTTATGAGCGTAGAAGCCCAAAAAGTGCCTACCCATCTATATTTTGGCAACAGTTCATCCTATTATTGAAGGTAGTGGGGGGCTGGGACTTCCATGGCTTGTGTAGCAGCTTCCCCAAGACACTAGCAAGGCTTCAGACAGCCAGTGTCAGCTTGGAAGCTGAACGTGTCCTGCTAGGGCTGCACAGATCTCTCACAGGGCTTCTTGCTGTTTCCCTGCAGGTGCAGCCGTCGCTCTGAGTGCTTGCGGTCCAGGTTGAGTGAGCAGTGGCTCTGGAGCTTTAACTCTACACAGCAGTGTCTGTCTGTCCAGTCACTAACTCCAGCCAATATCAGCAGAGAGGAAAAGAGAAATGTGAGTGGTGATGATCCTCTGATGATGTTCAAGCATATAGGAAGTCACCTGCAAACTCTGAAGAGTCACAAGTCTTCCTGTTGCTTTCCGTGGGGTACTGAATGACTGAGCCTTCAGGCACATGTTGTTTGCCTCACACAAGGGACTTAACAGCCTGGCTGTACCAGGAGATAATTTCATTGTTTTTTCCCATAAAACTAAATGTCCTTGCCTGCGTAGAGTTACTGGGTATTCTGGAATATTTGATGGCTGCTTGGGTGGGGTCCCTCTTTGGCTTAGTATCTGTAAGGCGCCCATGTCTGTGGTTTCACAGTGTTTCTGATGCTTGCTGTCAGGAAGGTCTAAAAGGAGCTACCCAAAATTACAGCTTCAGTCTGGCATCTGAGAGCTGGCAGAAAAGCTAAGAAGGTGCTGCAGTGTTTTGAAGTCTGTCATTGTGTCAGGAGGTGGCAAGAACCTGTCTTTTGCTAGAGACTTGGGCAAAGGGGGAAGTTGCCAGTTGCTTGGTGGATGCCAAGTTCAGTTTGGGAATGGCAAGAGATGATGAATAGAACAGTCAGTCCTAGGAGGCATTATAGGAAAATGGGGGTATATGTAGATAACTACTTTATGGGGCTCTTACTTTGAAAAAATAGAACCAGAAAATTAGATGAAATGAAGAAGAATGTGTTAGAGGGCAAATTATTTACTGGATATTATTAAATTGGTAGATATTCGTGGCTATCTCGGACTTACCTTCTCTGCGTGAGGAAGAATTTTACTCATGTTACTTTGAAGATTATGAAAGCCCAGCAGTTCTGACAGAGTCAGGAATCATGTGTCCTTCTCCAGATCCCAGCCAAGCACCAGCTTTGCCAACAGGAGCAGGTCAGTGAAACGCTTTAAATGGAGCATGATAGCTCTGATAACATTGTTGGGAGAAAGTATGTTGTAGGTCCATCAGATTGCCAGGATTAACAGCCATGAATGTATGTGGTCTGTCAGCAGGTGTTCATTTCATTCTGTCATAATATCTGTTTGCTTTCTACTTGTGTGTCACACACATCCTGTGCTATTTTGGGCTGTTGCCAAATTCCAATGCCAAATTCTGGTAGTTGGAAAGGAGATCCTGCTTGAAGGGTTGTATGAAAATCTGAATGTGATCTGAAATGCAGTCTAGAGTGGGGGCTGGTTTGGCAGCTTTGTCATAAATGCGGAGAGAGAATTCTCTTAAAATACTGCTTTATTATTTAAATCAAACAAAATGCAAACCTTCTCAAAATCCATGCAGTAGTGGGAGAAGGAAGTACATGTAAGGAAAGGCAAGAAGAGACCCACAATCCTTAAAGTTAAAAATGAATCCGCAATGCGGCATGACCTCAGAAAATACGTAGTCAGCCTTCTATTACCATGAACAATAACTGGCTGAGTATTGCTAATTGGCCACTCTAAAGAACCTAGAAAGTTCTCAGTTTGTAGTCTTTGCACTGGATTTTACCCAGCCTGTCAGTGTGAGCTCTGATGAGCTGATCTCTTCAAAGAGCTTGTTCATCTGAAGTAAAAGTCAGATGCCAGTTGGGAAGCATTCCACACGATTCACCTAAATGGCTAAACAGATTTTCCATGCAAATATGCAGCTGGCTAATAGGTCTGAAGCAATCTCCATGGACATAACGTGACAGCAGAACCCAGCTAACACACTCATTCAATCTTAAACTCCTTCATTTTCAATATTATTTACAATATTATTATATCTGTTGGCTTTCACACTGCTTTAGTCTGGAACAAACTGACCAGGTCTCCATTCAGGGTGGTCAGGCACAGAGGGAAAGGGCTTCATGCACGCCACTACAGGCAGAGAGGGCAGGATTGGCTTCCCTGTTTAGTTCTGCAAATGTGGGCCTGAATTTAAGCACAGTTGTGAAAAATCAGTGTAGATAAAGCCACAGTCTAGTTCTCATTATTCCAGGCTTCAGATATTCTTACTGACTCCTTTGTAAATCGGTCTTGCTTTTATTTCAAGATTCCATAGATGCTTTACGTATGTTACTTTCATATTGCATCTCTGAGGCTTAACAAGTTGCTTCTGTTTTCTAGCCTAAACTTGCTCGTGGATGGTTTGTGTCCGTTTGATCTATTTGCGTTGTCCTTTTGCTTCCACAGCTCTTCTCCCACTCAGTGAACTATGACCAGGCATTCTTAGCACAGACTTTTGCCGTGTTAACTGTTCCAACTTTTTCTTCGTGTTCTTTTGTTACTCAGACTTCCTCTCTCCTTCACTGTATTGCTAGCTCTTCTTTGCACGGCTTCTGTGCTCTGCTAAGATGAATTTGAAGCTGGTAACCAGAATGATACACTGCTTTCTAAAAGAGGTCTCATCAGGGCCTTAGATACTGCCACTTTCCTATTCCTACTTATAATAATTTTCCCAGCTCATTAAAATATTTGCCTTTTTTCAGCTTTGTTTTAAAGGTTGCATACCAGCTAATCTGTCACTTTAAGCTCTTGAACCCCAAGTTGATAGCAGAAACTCTTGCTCTCAATTTGCAAGTGCTCAACCTCATCTTCTGTACTGTTGAACAGCATTATTGGCAGTCATGGGAAATAATGGCCTTTTTGGAGAAAG
Source organism: Calonectris borealis (assembly GCF_964195595.1). Taxonomy (NCBI): domain Eukaryota; kingdom Metazoa; phylum Chordata; class Aves; order Procellariiformes; family Procellariidae; genus Calonectris; species Calonectris borealis. The sequence goes on along the minus strand of NC_134321.1, from coordinate 11,330,423 downwards.
GAATATTTATAAATATGGTGTCACAACCCTGAAATCCTGGGAGGTGTTAGTCCTTCCACCACTGCCAAATGCAATCATGTCTATGACAGAAATGGAAGTTAACAGTACTGCAGTGACTCCTGCCTCCAGCTGCATACAACACCCTTATTTTCTCCTAATCATGGGTTTTCATACACACCTCATCATCAGCTATTTTACTAGCATACTGCTTCACTTGTCATCCTATCGGGAACCCAGCTTAGGCCTGACTGATCCTTCACCAGGCATATTAATTGTTTTGTTGTGAATAGAGCTTGCTTGCAAGAGGAGGTCTGAATTCTGTGAGAGGAATGATGGACAAGCTTCTTGTTACTTATTTTTACAGCAAACTATCTTGGAGAAATGGCAGCTCTTGGAGTTGAGCAGAGCATGCAATATCTTCCCATTATTTGGAGAACTAATACCCAACTCTAGGATTGGGGGGCATTTGTCTGGAACAAGATTAATTAGCTGTTTTAGCACTGTCATATGCAAAATATCTCCTTCAGGCTCATGCTATCAGCTGCAGTAAGTTGTGACCATCTCTGCAGCTATCTGGTCTATCAGAAAATAGTGATAGTCTCTTCCCAAAGAGAATTGGGCTGTCCCGAGGCTTGTAGTTGACATGAGACCTCGATTTAAAGCAGATAAGCCTTCAGTCATTGCAAGTGAGATTACAAATCTTGTACCTCTTCACTGACTCACTTTTTAGTCTGGACATAAAACAAAGTTCTCAAGGTGAAGGCAGTATGTGAAGGGCATGTCAGTTCTAAGGCTTTGGTTTTCCTTTGGATGACAAAGGAAGACAATCAGCTTTGAGCCTGGAATGTTACATCTTCCTCTAATATAGAGATGACAGTGGAATTATAGCAGATAAAGATGGAGAGATCTTCAGACTAGTCTTCCTTCCCATGGGTTGGCAAGAGCTGTCATAAACTACTCCTGCCAAACTTGTCCAACTTGTTTTTAGTGTCTGTAGGATAATCCAGTGATTGAGATGCTAGAAGCATGGAAGGGAATCTGTCTGCATGTTTGACAGTGTCTTTCCTAAAGCATGCCGTGTCTCTTAACAGTATGGCAGACTTATAGTGGCTTCATTTCTAAGAATTTTTTATTTTCATTTTCAGATCATGTCACCATAAAGCTCGTAGTGCGTTTCCATGACATCTTCATTGCTTCTGTGGACTTCTCTTTCTATGACTGTGCTGCAGTGGCCCTGCTGTGGAAATCGGCACCGTGAGCACCTGCTTTTTCTTGTCTGTAGTTATAGGGAGGGTGGCTGTCCCTTCCTGGGTCGTCTCAGCAGCTGCTTTTCGATCGTTGTTCCAGGTGCCAGAAGTGTGTGAGCAGTCTCTGGGGATGTAACTGGTGCATCCAGCAGCACCTCTGCACCCACAAAGCAGCCTGTGAGGAAGGAACCATTATCTACAATGAAAGGGTGCGTCTCCTACTCAGTCCTAGTCCTATGCGTTCTAACAGCCTCAGCGAGTTGCAGTGAGTCAGATCTCTTCTCAGGTAAAATGGCAGCTGTCAGTCACATCAAGCAAGGAGGTGAGCTGTTGGAGCGAAGCCTCCCCTTGGAGCGACACAAGGCTCTGCGTCCCTGATGTTACAAGGCCTTGCTAGGTTTCTGGGGAAGTGCCATCAGGTGAAGCAGGTCACCCTTCTCCTGGGGTTATCCAGCCTGTGTTTTCAAAGCGAGGGACAAGAGCAAGCTGGCAGGGGGGAGGTGGAAGCGATGCCCAGTTTGGGGCTGCCACAGGTGGCCTTGCAGTTTTGTTGGGGGATGAAGGCAGGCAGACCTCCCCCTGAGTGGAGGCGAGTGCAGGCATCTGTGGGAAGAGGGAATGTTGCTGGATCTTCTGCGTTGTGAGCATTCCCCAGTCCCATCCCAAGACAATGTGGCATGAGACGTAGCTCTCATTGAAATCCAGAGGGTGAAGCAGCCTCTCGTGAACACTGCTGCAGGAAGTAATATGGAGTGGTTTTTCTGCTTGGGTTTTATTCTGTTTCGTTTCTTTCTCTCTTCTCACACCACCATGTTGTTTTTTTCTAGGCCCAGATCCCAACCTCAAGCGTGTTTCCTTCTTCAGCAGCTCCCCTCACCAAGTCATCTACCACAGCCCCAACTGTGGCCACAAAACCCATCACTCCCCCCATGCGTGTGGTACCGAGCACTGTGCCCCCCACGGAGCCCAACCACATCACACTCTCTGCAGCCTCAGATACGACGACTGAGCCTACAGAAACCCTCAGCTATACATACTTGACTCTCTCAACTGAAGCAGCCTCTCTCCAGGCTGTCACAGAATCCCCTCTACCACCACCAGCAGACAAACCTGCTGTCACTGTGCCAGAGACAACTTCTCCTGCTGCATCTCTCCTCACCAGCCCATCCAAAAAGGTGGATCACACAGCCTTGCCCACTGAAGGGCCACCCACTGCCCAGGAGCCACGGCACACCGACCCACCCACCACCCTAGTGGGTAGCGCTCTGCACACGTCTGCAGCAGCAGTAACACCTTCCCCTCATGTCACCAGTTTCAAGTGGCCTCCGAGTACCTTTCCTACCACAGAGGCACTGACATCTGCCATCCCATCTCCCCAAACCCCCAGCCAAGTGCCGGGGGGCCCTGCTGCCTCTGATGACTCTCCTGGATTGCTGGGAACTGAACTACCTGCTTCAGAGCTCCCACCATCAGCTCCCCCAGACTGGCTGCTGGAGGAGGGCATGGAGCTCCAGGACACAGAGGACTGGGTGGATTTACTGCAGGCCGAGAATGACACATCTCCCTTCTCTGCTTCCACTCTTCTATCGGGCGATGGCGATTCTTCAGAGAGGGATGTCCCTGACTTTCCCAGGATCCTCCACCCTGACCTCGACTATCAGTATGATGCCCCTGAGTTTTGGGAGGAGGTAAGTTGCTGGGCTTTGTAATTCGCAGTCTAAGGCTGTAACACTCTGAAATTTTCATACAGGCTGCTGGTCTAGTATTTCAGCACACAGGAGAGGTTGTGCCCTCTGAGAGTGTAGAAGCTGACTGCTGTAATGTGCGGAGCGAGAAGTGGCAGCCTGAGGAAGAAAAGTGTGTGTGAGGTTTCCAGGTCTTGTAGAAATGTTGCTGGCCTGAAGGTGGCAGCTGTTGTGATGTCCAGCATATTCACAGCTTTCTGCTCTTCGCTTCTTTGGGCTCTTGCGTTGCTTTCTTGTAACTTCATGGTAAAGAAGCACAGCCGTGTCTTCGTTCAGGCAGGGCTTGTTTCCCTGTTGGCATGCTAGGCTTTGATTCCTTGTATCAGAGCCATGGAGCTCTTCCTCTCTAAAGACCTGTGTTTGTTTTCAGAATGAAGAGCTTAGCTGGGGTCCAGATGCATGTCCCTGTGTGCAGGGAATCCAGGGATCTTCGCTGTTTCCAGTCAACGTGGCAAGGAAGATAACCCTGCTGGGAAAGAACTTCCACCTCTATCAGGTAGTCAGCTCAACACCATCAGCACTGAGAAACTGTATTAATGCAAAGCACTGTTTGGGCAACCTGTCCACTGGACTGCTAAAAATACATGTAAGACACAGTTGTGGCTCTGTCTAGGTTTCTCCTGTTTGCAGAAACACCTAGAGGAATGACCTACTTCTGTGATTAAAGAATTACATAGCTGGGTTTATTGGTGGGTAGGAGGTCACCCAGAGAAAGGGAGAGTACAGGTGTGCACCAGCCTGCTGGAGAAGATCTGCATGCGTTTGGATTAAGTTGCACCTGTGCTGCACTGTAGATGGTAGTTCTTGGAATAACTTCCTGCTGAATCTCTGCTGATTGTTTGTGTCTCTATAAGTTAAAGATAAGTCATCTGTTCCCTTTCCTTTCTGGCATGCTTATGTTAATGTGGCTATTCCTGTCCTACCTGAAACTTCTGCAATGGGGAAAACCACCCTTGAAAGCTATGTTTCTCGGGTGTGCCTCTGATAAAAATTCTTTGCTTCTCAAGACAGAAGACTGATTTAGTAACCTTTTACAAACAACTGCCTCAGAACATGCAGCCCACAAACTAATTGTTACTTTATATGTTAAACCTGATATACTGCACTGCTCAGAGCTGGTTACAGATGCATATCCATCTTTTTTACAGGAAGTGTCTAAGCAATTCTGTGGAAGATTTACAGGAGAGAGAGAAGAAAAATACACGTAGTGTTTTTTGAGGTGCACTGCCCTAATCTGTGTACTCCACTCTTCATTTCCAAGCTAGCGTTTCACAGAGACATACGGGCATAATTTCACAGACCCACTGGTTTTTCTTTAATTCCTCCTCCTATGCTGAGTTCTCCCCGCACTGACATACACGTGCTCCCTTCTAGGTGTTTTGTTTTGTGTTGGTTTACCTTTCATACATGGAGGCAGTGACAGCATAGAGAGCCCTTGAATGTAGCATAGAGTTGGCATAATGAAGGGAATGAAAGGAGTGCACCGCTTGCACAGTAAGCGCTTGGTAAAAGGTACTGAATTGGAGAGGCAGGAGTACACTGTCATGTAGCAGGAAGCTCTGTGTAGTTGAGAAATGGTGCCATGTGTACCACCTTTGCAGGACCAGCAGTGGGACTATGAGTGTGTCCTGAATTTGGAGGGGAGGACAGTGGTGATGGATGCTTATGTGGAAGGAGAAGAAACAAATCAGTCCCTCTGTTATATCACCTGCCAGATGAACCAGGTGAGTGCTTGGAATACAATGCCATTTCAGAGTTCACACTGGTGCTGGTTTTGCTCAGCAAAACAGCAGGCTGGAAGGCAAGCTCTTGGGGAAAAGAGCATATTTTGCAAAAATATTTGTAGAATATTTAGCACTATGGGGCCCTCATCTGTGATGCTGCTGCCTGGCAATACCGGTATCTTCAACTTGCAGAAAGATTGTGCAGTCTGAGCCACACAACCTGTTGCTGCATTTGCTGTAGTACAGGATGATGCCGCCTCTGAATCACCACTCATTGCAACCTGCCAGGACAGTGCCACTTCTGCTTTAGCTTGAGGCACTGTTGTTTGTGGTTCTCTGGATCATGACTTCTTCTGTGATGGTGGTTCTTTTGTGAAAAGAAAAATGCTATTACTACCAATTTTGCTCTTAGTGGAAGCTAAGGTGGAAGCTAGCCTGTGGATTGTAAGATTAACAGGCAAAATTAAAACAGCCATGTACATCTCTGGATGATGTATGGATTTTACTTAGGGCAAGATTTGCAAGCAGAGGTGATATATTTACTTCACAAACTCATATAGTTAAGGGAGAGGAACAACATAGGCTCTTGTGCACACGAGCCCTGCAGACCAATTGTAATCCTACATCTTCAGCTCTACCGAAATTGCAGAAATGCCAGCTTGGGCAGTTTTATGAGCAGGTGGCTTGTAGATAGAAATTAACCATTTAGGAATGCAGTTAGGAAGTTAGACAAGTATTGTTGTGAGCACACATTTGTTTTCAATGTTCATCCTAGCGAACCAATGCCTGCTACTCTTTCTAGAGCAGAATTGTGAGTGCGTGAACCAGTGAGGACAGGCCTGTGCTGCCACTGCCCCAGCTAATGCTGCCTTGTCTGCATTCACGGGAAGCTCTGTATAGGCTGTATGTGCTGGTGCACTCTGCAGGATGGATGCTGATGATTTTTGCCTGTTCGGCTGGCTTGTTTGGCCTCTATTAAGTCCTTTGTCTTGTTGGTCTTTGTCTTTGCAGTACAGTTACACAGCACCTCAACTTGAATTCAACGCTGTGGTGTTTGTGCAGAGGCGACGACACCTTCGAGTGGACAGTGCTGCAGATCTTCACGGTAGGAGTGCAATGCCTCCCCAGCAAAAAGACAGCAGATGAGGTGGAAGAGAATTGCAAAATCCTCGAATGAGGCTTTTTGCATCTGTAGTAGCCCTATCACAGGGAAACTAAGGAAAACATACAGTCTCGTTTCTGTTTCTTGTCACAGGGGAGGGAGGAGGAGAGGGTTCTGTGCAAGATGCCAAGTTGCTGGATTGTTCTGTGCACTAGGGATGTTTGCAGATGCCTCTGAATTTTTCTCCTTTGCAGTGACTTTTTACAACTGCTCTGTGGGACACACTGATTGTAGCCGCTGCCAAACAGCTGACTCAAAGTACAACTGTGTGTGGTGTGGAGGTGACAACCCCAGCTGTATCTTCAGGGGCTCCTGCAAGGAAGAGATAGAAGACCTGTGTCCAGCACCTCTCATTCACTCTGTGAGTAACTTGCTTGCTAGTGTACTGCACCCGGGGCAAGGAGGGCTCCATTCTCCAGTTGAAATCAAAGGGCTGTGAACTCAGAGTGCGAACAGTGCAGTTCAATAATACATTGGCCATCTGAAGAACAAGTCCTATTCTACCGTGATCCCTCTGTGTTGTGAGGATGCTAGACTTCTGTGCTGGCTTTCAGTTTGCTGATAGAGAACAGTGGGGAAAGATGCATTTGTATCTCATGCGAGCTGAAACTGGCACGTCAGAAGGAGCAGAATCATTCAGGAGCTGGGAAAGGGTCCACAGATTGGATCCTCCAACTGTCCCGAGCCAGACCCTGAAACAGGTTGGCTCAACTGAGCCTGGGGCAAAGGAGGGCAAAACCTAATGATAACGGCACAACAAAGATGGGAAAGGCATGACAGGTTACTGGAATTAATTATTTTTGTCTGTTTATTTTAAATGTTTCTTGCTAACTGCCACATGACAAGTGTCTGTAGCCCTGTGTCCCTTTTGCTGTCAGCTTGTCCTCCCTCCGGTGGCACACAACATCCATGTGCTGCATCTTGTCTTAGTTTATCTTGGATGCTGCTCAGGGACAGAGCTTTGATGTCTGTGCAGCATGCAATTCATTGTCGTACTGATGCTGAGGGGGGAATGGTGCTTGCTGCTTCAATACTAGTAACATGTATTGGCTTGTGCATTCCCACTCTTCAGCAGAAATGCCCTATGGAGTGGTCAGCATGTTGACGAGAAGGCAAAGCGGGGCAATCCTTGCCTTAGAAGTCTGTAGTGGATTATCACCTCTGGGGGGGACTGCTGGCAACAGTGAGGTATGGGAAAGAAGGCTCCGACTGTGGTGTTCTTTATGGCCTTTCTTCTGATGAGGGTGCAACCTGGTACTAGTCCAAGCCAGTGAAAAGAATCCATAGCAGTGACCCAAGCGGGCAGAGTTTGTAATGGGGCAGTTGAAGGGCCCTGTGCTGTAGATCAGTTGCCAGACTGCAGGGGTCGGAGATACTGTGACATTTACACATGCGCGGATGTCTTTGCAGGTGTACCCCCTGTCTGGACCAGTGGAAGGTGGCACTAGAATCACCATCACTGGCTCAAACCTCGGGCAGAAACATCAAGACATTGCAGAAACTGTCACTGTTGCAGGAATTCCCTGTGCCGTAGATGCTCAAGAGTATGAGATCTCTAGCAGGTAGAGTATCTGTGAAACCTCCTCCCAGAGGCAGGCGCTGGCTTTTCCCTTGGCTGCTGACACCAGCCTGAGATGTCATTGCCTTTGCTCTAGCAGGTATTGAGCCTTGCCCGTTCCCCAGGGAGTGCCCCTGAGTAAGGTCACTGTCAGATTAGTTACTCAGGCAGTGACCTTAGAGAGAGAAGGCTGTGTACAAGGCGATGGCCAAACAGTGCTGCCGTATACCGACCACGCTGCCAGCACAGAGCCCGCAGGCCAGCCAGATCAGGGAGTCACAGGCTCGGAACCATGCAGTTTCGTGGGTGTCTCTCCCAACCACAGGGTGATTTCAGTAAAGCGAAGGACATGGCTCGTGCAAGTGTCACTCACTGCTAGGAAAATATCCTGACCATGTTAACACAGGGTGAGGATGGGAACGTGTGGTTGGAGGTACGGCACAGATTCTTGCCTCTGCTTGAGTGGGCACACCCCTAGACTGTCATTCTTCACTTGCCAGCCAGACTTCCACCTCCCAGGAGCAAACCCAGTGAAAGGATCCTCTCAACCAGGGACAAACCAGGGAGTCCTAGTGGGCCCTACACCCCTCTTCTGGTGTCTAGGAGTGCCTGGCAGATCTCGCAATGCTTGTAAAAGTAGTGGCTAGGAGGAGGATGAGAAACAGAAAGACCTGTCCTGCTGAATCCAGCTAATGTCAGTGATAGAGAACTGTAGCTGGTGTGTCTGGCCAGGGCAGGACCATATAATTAGGCAGTGTAGTCAGGTGTTGAGAGGTGTGACTGGGGGGTAGCTAGGAAGCAAGGAGAAAGGAATATTTGTGTAGTTGGCCTGTGGCAGGGCAGGTAGGTGGGAGCCTTGGACAAGGGAGGGAGAGGAGCCAAGCAACCAGCAGGAGAAGAGGAGAGCAATTGTGAGTAACCTCTTATCAGAGCTATCACAAACCCGTTTTTCCATTCCATGGTAGCAATAGTTGTAGCACCCTTCCCTCTGGGAGCCAGGTAAGATCCTGCTGGGAAATGGCCTGCTGTGTTGAGCAGTGTTGTCCTGTCTGTGCACCTTGTTTGTCTGGATCCATCTGCTTTCTGTTTTCATCCTAGAGTTAGAGCATCATCTTTCTGGGGTTAGCACTGTCTTTGTTCTGTATCTGTAAATCACCTGGCATCACAGGGTCCTGGCTTGGGACTGCACTGCCTAAGTTCAAATTCCTGAGCCTTTTTGGTTGAGGGGATATAGCTGTGAACCTGGAACCCACTCCTGAGCAAGGCCCAGACAAATTAATCTCCTACTGTGTAGGAAGGCTGGGAAGTCTCCTGCGAAACAGTTTTTCTGTTAGCAAATCAGTGCTGTTACATGGGATTCTTTGCTGCCCTGTTCTAAATACAACCTGACTTTTCACCTTGTCAGCATCTCCCATACCAAATTATGGCTGGAAAAAGGGCTGGGAAGAATGGGTGGCACAGATCAGGGGAACTGGCTGGTCCCAGAGGCCACTGGCTGAAGACCAGTGCCAGCTAAACCTGCAGTCTTGAGATTTCTTCTGCATCAGACACAGCACTAATGTGTGGATTGAGCACTGCTAGCCTGGGGTCACTCCAGATGTGACTGATTTGATCAGCTCTGGACAATAGCAGAGTTCTTGGACTCTTCGTGGGCTTCATTCTGTCTGTCCCAGAAAGAATAATCTTGGATAGGATGGGCCTGTTTAGAACCACCCCCTGCTTTTTTCTGCTGCACCTAATCCAGCTTTTAAAGGTGTTTCTCAATGTTTGGTTGTATATTCTGAGCACGTGATAAGGCTGAAAGAAGGGAGCTGAGGTTGCTAGATGGTTTTAGGACATGATGCAATGGATACAGCTCATCTGCTCTTCCACGGCGTGACACTGTTCTTGGATTGCCCTGCAGTATCGTATGCGTCACTGGCGGGAGCTGGACAGAGAGATTTGGGCACATTGTGGTGGAAGTGCCTGGAGGAGGACGTGGAGTTTCTGGGCATATTTTCACCTATCAGGTAACATAACTATTGCTTCTTTAATACCTCTCCCTGTTTCTTCCAGTATCTCTGCTAAATGGCTGTCTATTGCATGGTTTAGTGGGCATGGTGGTGTTGGGTTGACGGTTGGACTCGATGATCTTAGAGGTCTTTTCCAACCTTAATGATTTTATGATTCTATTCTATGAACTTATGGGACTCTACCAGGCACTTGCTGCTGGTATTTTTATCTGATTTTTCTGGTGTTTGTGTTGTGTGGTGGTTTTGGGGGCTTTTGTTTTGGTTTTCTTTTTCCCCCCGCCTCTTTAGGTTATAAGAACTGCTGCACTGGGTAATACTAAAGATTCTGTAGTCTAGTGATTTTTTTTTTTTTTTTTTTTTGGACAATGGTATCTATTAAATCTTTAAAGAAAGACGAAAAATACAGGGTACCTTTCTGATTTGGAGATTTTTTAATTGATGACTTTAACACCTTACTAAGACTTCTGACTTACCTTTTATTAATTTCCAAATTGCTGCTTGAACACACTTTTAGCTTCTGACCTTCAGCAGCTAGTGGCAGTAAGTCCAAAGTTACTGTGCATTGTATGGAGAAATGTTTCCTATTATTTTTAAACACATTTCTGATAACTTCTTGATATCTTAGACCCAGAAACTATGAAATAATATTTAAGTAGTTTTCAGATACAATTATTTGCTTTTCATCCTTGCTGTGCAACTTACAAGTTAGGTACCTAGTTGCATGTCTCCCTTTCCCATGGGAAGGGGGAAAGAGATGCCTGAAGAGTCTTAGACTGTTCCATTTTTGTCTGTATAGAACCATTTTGTATACTGGATTATGCTTGTTGCTCTTGGTTTTGGTTCTATTATCACCATTTTGAGGCAGGGTCATGAGAACTGCATACTATGTTCAAGATACGAATGCAAATGGAATTTTTACTGTGGCATAAAAATCTTTTTTCTTAAATCCCTTCCCAGTAATTCTTCCCACTTGGTGTGTTCTTGTTGAGATCTGTGCTTGCAGCTGGTAGAGTTGTTATAGGTACCAAAGCACTCTTGAATGGTCAGGAGCTATTTTGAAACTCACAACTGTGTACATATGGTTGGGTTGCTTTTTTGCTGTAGTCTCCCTGCTCCTTCTCACTTCATGTATCTTGCCCTTCATTTATCAGCAATGACTTACTTGTGCCGCTCTGGTTCCTTTAAATTTTGCTGCAGCAGCAGCTCCTTAGTGGTACTAAGTTTTTGTTACTCTGAATAATTTATCAAATTTCATATGCCCTTTCCAGGTCACCTACAAGTATGTTTAACAGCAGAGGTCTCAACACAAATTCTTAGGGCTCCCTGCTGGTAATCTCCTCATCTGCTAGACAAACAGACAATTTATTTGCTACCTTGTTTTTCCTAACCTGAGTTATTAATCCAGTTACTGACCTGAACAATCCCTTTGAACTGTTAATCCTAGGGTTTGTGTGTGAGGCTCACAGCTCTGCTGTTTGCTGCACCCATCTGCCTTTTGCAGTCTGTGGAAAGTCTGGTCCCCGATTTGTGGTTCTTGCCGGTGTGACGATCGCCTCTGTCGCCTCTGCTCCGTCAGGTAGCTGCTGGAGCCTAGCTGAGGCCTGCCTGCGATTGGGATCTATAGCTTCTATTTTCAGAGCACTAGACGTCACTGAACATGTTCTGCTGTTTTCTTTCCTTGACTTATCCTTTGAGGTCCTTGTCACTCATCTCCTTTTTTTCTCTTTTTTTTTCTTTTTTCTTTTTTTTTCCCTTTTCTAGAACCCAGAGCTGAAATCCATTGTTCCAACTCAGGGGCCCAAAGCGGGAGGAACCTGCCTTACCCTTCTGGGCTCAAAGCTGCTGACTGGGCATCCTAGCGAGATCAGTGTCCTGCTTGGAGACCTCCCTTGCCACATGTAAGATCAGAGCCTGCCGATGTGCTGGCTGTGCACTGCCCTGAGTCCTTCCCAGAGCCCTGCAGGGTGTGATGCTGCCTGGCTCAGCCCTTAGCACAGACTGCTGGAGCTCTGCTCTCCTCTGTGTTCCAGGAGATCCTCCCCTTGAGGGTCATGGCAGCAACCTTGACCATCTTACATTCCTGCCCATGTTCCCTTCGACGTGAACAGTGCTACACGGCCTCTGTTCTGCATGTCTCTTGACAGGACTATACCCCATCCCGACAGCTCTACTTTTGCTCATGGGGAACTGCAGCTGGCTCCTGCAGACTAACACTAAGAGCTGCTTGTTCTCTTGCATCCTGGGACACGTACACCTGACAGCACTGCTGGTGAGAAGGTGCACATGCCTTGGTAGCATGCTTCCAGTCTCTTCAGTTTGGACGGTGGCTGTACCTGCTTTTTGTCCACATGCTGCTCACTGACAACTGCCCAGCAATTATTGCTTGCTTAGATAGGGCACAAGACCTTTCGGCATTAAATTTAGGAAAATACCAGAAGAGGTTTACAGACTATCTGTAAAGAGCAAGGCATAGTACTATAAAATCTGTCTCTGCAGTGGCTGTGTTAATCCCTTGTTCTCTCTTCTGTCTCTCCAAGCCTCTCTGAGATGACAGAGGATCAGTTGGCATGCCAGACGAGTCCCAGCAATGTGTCTGCAGAACTCCCAGTCACTATCAAATATGGGGACCAAGAGCGGAGACTGGAAGGATCCCTCTTCAGATATACGCTGGATCCCAACATCACTTTTGCCGAGCCACCTAAAAGCTTCCTCAGGTAGAAAGACTGAGTACACCTTCCCCAGGGCTGTGTGCTGAGGCAGGTACTACAGCACCAATGGCATCCGTTTGTTGAGCTGCACTTTGGAGTAAAGCCAGGCTTGTAGGAACGAGCATAAGCAGAAGGGTGGGAGCATGGGCAAGACAGAGCTAATGAATAACAGGTGGGTAAGACCAGCTACTTTTCTTTTTCAGTGGAGGGAGAGTGCTCAGAGTTCATGGATACAATTTGGATGTTGTACAGAAACCAAAGATCCGAGTTACAGTTTCTCCATCTGAACGCCGGCGCCGAGGACTGGGACGATGGCGCAGAATCATCCCAGACACCGAGTGCCCTGAGGATGCTCTGTGCAGCGTCCAGCAGGTAGCATGGCAAAGCCCTTAGTGGAGCTGAGGGTGCATAAGGGTTGATGTGTTGCTCTGGAGAGGTGGACTTTCTGTCCCTAAGGTTTTCCCCCCACTTGCTTGGATTGTACCAACAGCCTTGGCCAAGTGGAAGTGTCCTCTGCCAGACTGAGAGGTTAAGCACTTTCACAAACATTTCCATGAGTTGGGTCTGTCTCTGCTTAGAGATGTGCAGGACTTGTGATGGGGGACAGAAACAGCAGGGCAGCGGCGTGGAGATAAAGAAATCTACAGCTGAGCCAGAGAGCTTGTGTGGCTCAGCCTGTCCATGCTCTAGACTCTTCCTTTTGCATAGTTCAGTCCATCTCTGTAGCCCCTGGGCTCTCTTTTACTCCGAGATACAAAAACAGCCAGAGTTCAATGAAATTACCAGTTCCACCAACATTTTCTGCTCTCCTGCCAGTGGCCTGAGATGGGTCACTGCAGAGGTATTGATGGGATCATCAAGGTCACAGAGCATGCAGCATAATTTGTAGAGGTAGAGGGTGTTTGGCAGCCAAAGTACAAGAAGGATTTGCATTATTAGTGCAAATGATGAAGGGCTTCCTGTACATAAACTGGGAGAATATGCTCCTGATGCACATGCATCAATAATAGCTGGTTTTACCCATGTTCTTAGGAAGGCATTTGTGGCTGTAGGGGAGGAAAAAAAAAAATTGACTCTAATACTTTCACCAAATGTATAAAACATATCCAACCGGACGAAGGAACTTTACTACTTTCGCAGAAGCATTCAGGCTAGGAAATCAGCCTTGCATTGAAGGTCTTTGGTCCTGTTCTGTCAGAGCAGGGAGATGTAAAGCTGATGCCTCTCCAGAATTTGGTGCCAAGGGAACGTCAGAGCTGATGCCTACTGCTGAGACCTAGGTACTTCCAACAAAACCAGTGCTATGAAATCTTTCCTTAGAGGAACATGGGGAATTCCTCAGATCTTAGATTTTTCCCTCTACAATTAAGCAGAGTTCCTCTGGTGTTGCTCCGCATGTGAGGAATGCAGACTGGCCCCAGATTGCTCAGGGTTGGGAAGTATTGCAAAGCTGCAGGAGAAGCATTATTATTTCGCTACTGACACTTTTTTTGCCTTTCACATTTAGTTTGAAGAACCATGTCTTGTTAACTCCTCTTACCTGATCCTGTGCAAAACTCCAGCCATTAACCTGCTGTTGCGGAGTGTCCATATCAAACTGGAATTTATTTTGGATAATCTGAGCTTTGATTTCAACTCATTGCATCCCATGCCCTTCTCTTATGAAGTCAACCCCATCCTAAAACCATTGAATGCTGAAGACCCTGCCAAACCATATCGTCACAAGCCAGGAAGCGTCATCTCTGTGGAGGTAACACAAAAACAAACTGGAAATAATGTTCCTTGTATGAAGTTGTTTCTAACCTGAGTGTTTTAAATTGGTGTCATGCAGCATCCAAGGTTTTAAAGCATTTGACAGGCTTACAACCTGTCACAGCACATCTACTTTGGCCTATGAAAAATGGTACATGAGAAGAGGGAAAAGAGTCCATCAAAAAAGCCTCTTGAGACCATAAATCATTGTTAAGGGCTTCATAGGGCTTGTGGAAACTTCTGTGCTTTTTTATTTTTAATCCTAATAAACTATTTGTGTATGAGATATTAGTACTAAATAAACCCCACATCCTATTCTCAGCTGCCAGCTTTTTCATAACTACTTAAGATTCCTCTAGAAGTAACTTCGGAATAAAAGAATCCTGGCAGTAGGGAAAACCTGTTACTAGGTGGAGGTAGGAAAATCACTCTTTAAAGATGATACGGAAGGGGCAGAGTGGCTAACGGTTTTTCTGTACATGTGAGAAAAAAATCTTTGAGGTATTTCTTTTGTATGGAAAAGTACTTTCTAGTCCAGTATTCATTAAGAAAGTTAATGGCTGCAGCTGGAGATGCGCTTTCTCCACTTGCTCTTTTTTCGCATATGAGTAAAAACTGTGAGGATGTACTAGTGTAGAAATGACTGGACTGCTGCCATTGGTATTGAATACATCTTGCAGAAGTAGGACAATTTGAGAAGACTGAAAGAGGGCTAACAAGATGCAAGCTCTCAGAGAACAAGGAGGTTGATCTACCAACCTGTCAGGATACCCTGATAGAGGTCTGGGCAAAAGCATGAAAATGCTGCTGCAGGATTCAGCTTAGAAAGCATTAAAATATAAAAATGTAATTAACATCAGTCAGCATGGTTTTATTAAAAAAAAAAAAGTGTTAATCCCCCCAAATTAAAGCAGATTTTTATAGCAGATAAGAACAATAGCATAAATGTGTTACAGTTTTGAAAGGCATTGATTGACTCACCTGAGTGCTTAGGTTAACTGACATGAGACTACCTTTAAAAATACATACACATTGTGTGTATATGCATATACACACAGAGTGAAGAGTTGAGCTTAGTTGTGCTGTGGCTGAAGAGCCTTAAGAAGACAGGCTATTTATAACTGTACTTATGCAGCATGGTACGGGTCCTAAAGCTATAATCTAAATCGTGTGCAAGTGAATTTTTTAGCTTACAAAATGAACTTCTGCAGCCAATTCAGATGCGAGCCTAGTCAGAGAAGAAAAAAGGCTGCTTCCATCCTATGGTGTTGGTCTCCTCCGTCTTCTCTGGAGCCATGGAAACGCAGAGTTGTTTTTTCCCAGATTTGATGTGCTGTTCCACATCTGTTCCAGGGGGAAAATCTAGATCTGGCTATTTCCAAGGATGAAGTTATGGCTATGATTGGGGAAGGAATCTGTGTGGTGAAGACACTAACAAGGAATCATCTCTACTGTGAGCCTCCCTCTGAGCAGCCAGCTCCGCGGCACCGCACGAAGCGGGAGGGCACAGACTTGCTCCCAGAGTTCACGGTAGGGAATCAGCAGTACCGCAAGAAATCCTGTTGTTTGTTGAAGCACAAGCAAGAAGTAGTGGTGGAGGCAGGGAGTGGGATGGGAAACGGAGGAAAGGCAGAAGCCCTGGTGGGGGACAGGGGAGGTACCAGGGGTGGCAAGGAGCTGCTCTTGTTCTCAACTTTACTCTTACATGCCAAACATTGCCTGAAAGCAAATGGTATAGCTGGATTCAGGAGTTGTGCTGTGGAACAGCTTTGCTAGAGAGCTGTATGCCACCTGTACCCATTCTGGAGAAGCCTTGTGGCTTTGCATTTCATTGCTGCACTGAGCTTACATTGTGGCACGTGCTTTTTTACAGGTACAGATGGGAAACCTGAACTTCCTCCTGGGCCGAGTGCAGTATGACACAGAAAGCCAGCTCACCTTCCCGCTGGAGGCACAGATTGGTTTGGGTGTTGGTGCATCCTTTGTGGCACTGATTGTTCTGGTCATCGTCTTCATATACAGGTAAGAAACTCTGGCATTGTATGAGGTCTTTAAGTTCCTCTACAACATTATTCAGTGGATGTGGCCAAGCGTATACATCTTGGGCCTAAACAAGATCCCAGTATTCTTTATTTTGTGCCAAATTCTGAGCCCCTGGTGGTGTTGGATGTGTGAGGCATGTTGCACCTACTGGTCGCAGCCTGCATTGTGGTTCATTCAGAGCCCCCACCTCACGGGTGCTCCAAGAGACACATCTAGTTTACAGAACACTGTTTAGTATCCTGTAAAGGAGATGTTCAGTAGAAATCACCTCAACACCAATTGCCCTGGAATCCTTGGCAGCAACAAACAGTTGGCAAGGACAATCCCTGGGCTAGAGCCACTGGGAACAATTCTGCTTCTTATTGCAGGAGGAAGAGCAAACAGGCTCTCAGGGATTACAAGAAAGTTCAAATCCAGCTGGAAAACCTGGAAACAAGTGTTCGGGACAGATGCAAAAAGGAATTCACAGGTCAGTCACAGAGCTCCTAGGTTCTTGCAGCTTCAGGGAAGCTCTTGGCCCTATCGTTCTTTCCCTTCCTGCATACTTGTTTGGGTAGCTCAGAGCAGGCAATAAGTTTATACTGTGCTAATGCATTGAAACAGATAGCCAAGTTCTTCCATCTTTAATTCTTCTCTTTAATTCAGAGCACAGTGATCTATACTGACCCCTCTGATTCTCCAGTTCATCCTTCAGACTCAGATGAAGAGCTAAAGGTCAAGACAGCGCACTTGGAAAGACCTTAAGGACAGCTAGTCCAGTCTGTGTAGGGCAAGTTGAATTATACCCCATATTTTGGGCCCGCAAACCTTGTGCTTCAGCTGCTTACAGCAGTGAACCCTTGTGTGGGAGACCTGGGGCTCTAAAACTGTGCAGGTGACTCAGATTGTAATCCCCAACTAATGTGGGAAGCAGTGAGGAGCAGGAGATCTCTTAATACTCTGCCTCTGATGTAGGTAATGCCTGTAACCACAGATCTGTACTGAACAGTGCCTTCCTCTTTATAAAGCTGGAAGCCAGCCCTCAACTGTAAATGAGAATAATCACCAAATTCATCTTCTGGTTCCTCCCCAAGGCTGAAAGCTTCCTAAAGCAGTTTCTCCCAGTGCCTAAGCTAGTTTTAAATGTTCTAGCAATGGGACCCCAATGTGCCTCTTCCCAACAAGAAACATTCTTCCTCAGTCCCATCCAGCTGGCCCTAGTTCCTGCACTTCATGCTCTGCACCGTCAGTTGTGTGATCATGTAGTCAACCTCATGAGCATTTGCTTTCCCTCAGACCTGATGACTGAGATGATGGACCTCACAAGTGACCTTGTGGGCACAGGAATCCCCTTCTTGGACTACAAGTCCTATGCAGAGCGCATTTTCTTCCCGGGCCACCGTGAGTCACCACTGCAAAGGGACCTGGACATCCCTGAGTGCCGGCGGCAAACTGTGGAGCAGGGCTTGGTCCAGCTCTCCAACCTACTCAACAGCAAGCTCTTCCTCACCAAGGTAATGTCCCCCTCTCTGCCTGCAGCCTGCTGTGGGGTCAGGGCTGTGTCACTGGCAGCTGGTGGCAGGAAGTGGGCAGTGTCTGTTCGAGTTCATTCCTGAATAGCTCCCTGCAGCACCACTTCTTTCGAGAGCCAGCAGCTGTGACAGTCTTGTTTTCAGCAGATTCATACACTGGCTTATCTCTCTCCCCACCAGTTCATCCACACTCTGGAAATCCAGCGCACTTTCTCTCCAAGAGACCGGGCCTACGTGGCATCGTTGCTCACTGTGTCGCTGCATGGGAAGCTGGAGTACTTCACTGACATCCTCAAAACACTCCTGAATGACCTTGTGGAGCAGTATGTGGCCAAGAACCCCAAGCTGATGCTGCGGAGGTGGGTGAGCCAGCCATGGTCCCACTGGTCCCCTACCTGAGGGGACAGAGCCTTCTGCCCAGCTGGCAAGCTCTGAAACTCCTGTGGGTAGGAAAACATCATGGCACGGGCTGCAGCTGTGAAACCAGTGTCCACACAACACGCATCAAACGGGAGGAAGCAGTGACAATGACACCCCTCTCCCTAGTCCGCAATTGGCAGGGAAAATAGCAGGAAAGGTGTGAAAAGAGTAGGAAGCTGGAGTTGCCCACCCCAAATTCCTCTTCTTTTGAAGCTGCTGTACATTAACTCTCTCCTTGTGTTCAGATACTGGGGCTCTGCCAAGCCTGCTGATCTCACTTCACTGTTTAGAGGTCCCTGGGCTCGCAGTCATGCCATGTTTGGAATCTAAACTGAAATATCTCCTGTGTTTGAATTCCCATTAGCCTCCTGTCTGGTCCATCCTTCTGATCTGAACAAATTTCCCTTGTTTGAGACCTACCAGAGGCTTTCCTCTGTCCCGTGCTTGCCTGTCTCTCCACTTCTGTATATTTGGTGCCTCCTTCAGGCTGAAAAGTGCTTGAAATAAGTGGTATCAAAAGCATTAACCTTACTGGTCTCTGAAGTCCTCTTCCCCCTCCCCCCACCTTGATCCTGTATCATCATTTAGTGTGCTCTTTTCTCAAGGGGAGAGACCTTCATCTCCAGATCCCTCCCTGCTGTGCACCATATTCCTGTGACCAACCTCATGCTCTCTTTCAGGACAGAAACAGTGGTAGAGAAGCTGTTAACCAACTGGATGTCCATCTGCCTGTACGCATTCGTGAGGGTAAGCTCTTTGTCCCTTTGTGGTGTAGAGGGGCCAGAAGAGGGGAGACAGCCACAGCTTTGCTTGGGGCCTCGCTTGTAGCTGAAATAGTGCCAGAGTCATCCTGCGTTTCAGGGTGGGGAATGTGAGAGCTGGGCTCTTCACTGGGGAGAGGTATGCTTAAATCAGCATGAATACCACTCAGTGCTTCCAGGATGTTTTACCAGATCGTGGAGGGCTCACTATAGCTCCTTTACCTTGAGACATGCTTGCCATAGGCTGGTCTGTGCATGGGGAGGACAGATTCTGATTTAATTCCTTTCCTGGAGAGGGGGTGGCAAGGAGAGTCTCTCAGATCAGTGACACGGGGGCAGAGCAGTGCCTTGGTCTTGTGCATCTGCCTGGTAGTTGGCCCGTGCATTTTCCTTGTGCATGGAGCAGGAGCTGTTGGCAGAGGCTTTGTCTTTGCCTGCTGTGGCTTAGATGCTGTATCCTCAGTCCTGCTTCTCCTCTGCTTGGGTGTCCATATTTCCAAGCCATTGGGCTCTGCTGAGAGGAGGAAGCTGAATTTCTCTCCGGTGAAACTCCTTCCTTTCTGTGCCAGGACTCTGTTGGGGAGCCACTTTACATGCTGTTCCGAGGAATCAAGCACCAGGTGGACAAAGGGCCAGTCGATTGGGTGACAGGGAAAGCCAAATACACCCTAAATGACAATCGCCTTTTGAGAGAGGACCTGGAGTACCGGACTCTGGTAAGCACCAAATCTTTCGTTCCCTCTGGGCTCTCTGATGGGACAGGACTGAATGTCTCTCCTTCTATTTTTGAGGCAGAGGTGCAGCGTCCTGCCTCTGTCTCCTGGGAGCCAGGTTTACCACAGCAGCAGAACTCCATAGACGAGCAAGAGCTCTGCTAAATCAGGCTCTTTTGCCCTAGGCTGATAGGAGCCATCACCACAGTAATCTGGTGTATGTGCTGTGCTCTGTGTCTAGAAATAAG
This sequence comes from Calonectris borealis, assembly GCF_964195595.1. NCBI lineage: Eukaryota > Metazoa > Chordata > Aves > Procellariiformes > Procellariidae > Calonectris > Calonectris borealis. Next base: position 11,310,819 of record NC_134321.1, on the reverse strand, counting down.
GGGATGAAATTGCTGATGGCCCATGAAAGTCCCTTCCCAACGCTGTTGAACTGGCTTCCAGCTCTTGACACGACTGAGAACACATTTGTGATGTTTTCTTTTCTGAAACTCTTCCAGTGAAAGGACTAGCTGTTAACTTGCCTTAATGCCAACTATCAAAGGTGTAAATGTGTCAGATGTAATCTTATCAGCTGAGTAGCTGTGACCTTTTCTTTTCTTTCCCAGACCTTAAACGCTTTGACGCAAGCGGGAGTTGCTGCAGGAGGGGCAGAGGACTCCCAGGGGATTTCTGCGAAAGTGCTAGACTGTGACACCATAACACAGGTGAAGGAGAAAATCCTAGATCAGATCTATAAAGGGACGCCATACTGTCACCGACCAGACCCAGACACCCTGGACCTCGGTGAGCAGAACTCCTTGGTGCCAAAACTCAGTGAGGAAGCAGAAGAGTGGTCGTTTGCTATCTGTGCACAGCACCCTGGCATGCATGACATTTGTTGTTCTCAGCTGAGTGTGCAGAGTCACTGACCAAGGATCTTGCACTCTGGCTGCACCCAACAGGGCATGATGCAGGAAAGAGGCTAACAGCAAGAGGTAGGGGTGGGAAAGAAGCAATTGGGTCCAGCCCCTTCCGTTTCATGGTGTTCTTTGCCAGACTTTGGACCTTGGCAATGGCTTGGGCAAGGGGACACGGGAGAAAAAAGCATGGAGAATGTGAGGAGGGGAGGACAATTTGAGTGTGGTGCAGGGATGCTGTAGTCATAGACTGGCTGTTCCTGGCAGTGAAGTCAATGGCAGCATCTCAGTAACATATGTCAGGGAGGATTTTGCCCACAGTGGTTAATGAAAAGTAGGACTTAGGCTGTGAGGGAAGCCACTCAGTCTTCCATCTTCTTCATTCTTTGGCTGTTGCTGAATAGCGGTGACATTTATAGATGAGATGGTACTGGGGGAATAGCAGGTAATAAGGACTAAGGGTGCATATTTGTGGTTTGAATCACCTACCTGAAGAGTCACAGTCTGACAGAATTCCTAGGAACTTGGCAAGTCAGATGAGAGAGCTGGGTGGCCAGGCAGCCGCCTGTCTCTGTGCTCTAGGAGGCTGTCCTGTGGCTGCAGGACTCTATGTTCTTACAGGTACTTGCTCAGATTATGCTGTCTGTGAAACAGCGTGGATAAAGGTTGATGAGGATCAGTAGGTGTGTAACAAGGGATATGGCAGGTCAAAGCAAGGCCGTGATCTCGCAGGTGCTGTGGTCTGAAGCAGGACCACTACTAGAACCAGATTTTGCTGCTCACTCTCCAGGAGAATGTGGAAATAACAGGGACAAGTGCAAAGAACTTTGAATTATCCTGGGGATGGAAAGCAAACCTGAAAGGGTTTAAGAGCTTAACGTCTTCAGCTTGTTGAAGAGAAGGCTGATATGCAACTCAATGCCTTTATAAATGGAGAAAAATATCTGACATTAAAGACTTTCTGGCTTTAAGTTCTGAGAGTCTACAGACTTTTCTGTTAATCCTCTTCCTTCAAGTGGTGGACAGACTGAATTGGCAAATCATGCCCCTTTTATTCAGGACAGTCAAACCTGAAGTGGTCTGTGAAAAGCTGCAGAAGAAAATTTTGTTATTCGATAACTGGGTAAAAAACTCAGTGCCAGTAGATGCAAAGGATTTACGTGCAGAAAATTAATCCTGGGTGTGTTAACAGACACAGATGGTTTGGATGCATGCGTCACAACAGTGTGTCCATGGGAACTTTCTCCTATTCCCTGACTGTTGGGCTGATGAACTCCTAGCCCTTCTGTGACGCTGATGTTGTAGCTTGAGGATTAGTCTTCTCTGGCACAGAGTTCCACTAGTTCAGGTTGAAGCACAGAGATGTCTCAACTTAACAGTTTATCTTTTCATTTTTCTGTGTTTTAATGGCTGTAGAGTGGAGATCAGGGCTGGCGGGTCATCTGATACTGTCCGATGAGGATGTGACATCTGTTGTTCAAGGAACTTGGAAACGCCTGAACACTCTTCAGCATTACAAGGTCAGAACTCAGGCTACCGCTGCCTTGTCTCTCCTGTCATCTTCTACACAGTTACGCTCTATTTGTGGCTCTGGCTCCTGGTGGATCACTGTCAAAAGGTTGGAGCTTTCTTGCAGCAGCATATTCAAATTAAGTCAGTGCTGTGGCCGGCACTCTGACTTCAATAAGCATAGCCCCCTCCTTGACCTGTACCTGAGACGTGGGCAGGTGTAGAGCTTGGAAGGAGACGCAGAAGTTCATGCCTGGTGGCTGTTGCAATGAAGGCGATGCTGCTGGACCTGTTAATGTTCTAGTCCAAATCCGTTAGTAGGTGATGGCGCACTGATCTGCGAAGTAGCTTCTAGGAATGGAAAGCAGGTTTTTTTAACTACCTTGCATCAGTGTGTCATATCTTGCACCAATATGTCATACCTTACTGCAACATGTTCTAGATGTGAATGACCTCAGTCCCTGAGTATTATCATCTTCATCGTACTTTGCACATCAGTTTTTTAATTGGTACAAACAAGATTCTTCCACTATCAGGAAAGACAGTGATGGTGCCCCAAAATCCCTGTTTCTATCCCTATTTCTAGTAATGATATAGTCTGTTTTGGTCTACGAGCACTTGCCTGTTGTGCTGATGAGAAACATGCCGTTTGTTTTGAATGTTGATTTTTGCTTGTGTGCAGGTGCCTGATGGAGCAACAGTAGCACTGGTCCCACGCCTGACCAAGCACATCCATAGGGAGAATCAGGATTACATCCCAGGAGAGAGTGAGTTTGATGTCCTGTTCTCATAAAATGATTTTATAGCACTTGCCAGTTAGTGGGACAAGTCTCTTGCCATAGCCCCAGCTTGATGCTGCTATAGAAGGCTGATACATGAATTGAACCCTCATAGGATTGTCAGGAAACTGAAAGCTTGAGCAGGTGAGATGAGAAAAAAGCAAAAGAGTGTAAAAGCAGAGGAAAGTGAGGCTGGGCATGAAAATGCAGGATAAGCACTATTTTCTAGTTCTGACTCTCTAGGGCTGAGTGCAGTCTGCAACTTGTAGGAATCTTAATACCCTTAGGTGCCAAGCATGGCCCACGGGTGGTGATGGGACGCCAGGCAGTTACCTTACTGCCTGGCAGAGCGAGCAGCTCCATGGATATTCCTGTGGCACGAGGGACAGTAGCCACAGGCTGCAGCTTAACAGGTTCAAATTGGATGTGGAAAAAAAACTTCTTCAGCAAAAGGGTGGTGCAGCTCTGGAACAGACCACGGAGTAGTGGGGAATCTCTGTCTGGGGAAGTTTCCAAGGCCTTGAAGGTTTTGGGTGGACAAAGGCAACCTGCTGTAGTGCTAGCAACAGTTGTACTCTGTGCAGAAGGCTGGATAGAGGCCTCCAGAGGTTCCTTCCCATTTGTGTTTCTATCGTGCTGTGAAATCTTGCTTCTTTGGGGCTCAACTGGCCAAGCTCTACTGTGAGAGAACTGACACTCGTCTGTAAACAATTGCTTGTTTTAGAAACACCAATGCTGGAGGATGCAGATGAAGGTGGGATCAAACTTTGGCACCTGGTAAAACCAACAGAAGAGCCAGAGCTTCCCAAGCATCGGCGTGGGAGCTTAAGAGATCGGGAGCGAGCCAAGGCAATCCCGGAGATCTATCTGACTCGTCTACTCTCAATGAAGGTGAGAAGAAGCACAGATTGTGTTGTGCTTGGGATCTTGCCTTCCTTCATATCCCCTGGCAGATTGCAGGGATGTGTATGAAGATGAAGAGCCCCTTTGCCTGGGTTGATGCACGTGCTGGTTGTTTCCCCTCCAATCCCAGCACTGCAGTGCCAAACTTCTACTCTTACTAATAGGTTAAGTTTTGCAGAACCTCTAGGAAAGTGAGAAATGGTTTTATCCCTGTGTCCACCCCATGTTTGTCTTTGTGTGTCCCACAGAAAAAAGCAGGTACCCTGTTCTTCGCAGCAGAGTTTCCTTGGCAGCAGTTTCCACTGGGCTGCCATGTCTGCTCACCTTCCACCCCACCCAAGGCCAAGAACATAGGACTGACCTGTTACCTGCTGCAGCAAGATGATGCTAATAGTACACACCAGCCACGTACAGATTCAGCTGCAGTCATAAATCAGGCATAGCGCCTGCTCACATTCTCCTTTTTGCTTTATTCCAGTGTCATTGTTAAAAAATTGACCCAGAAACTTGTCCTTCTGCTCTGTCCTCCAGAAAGGATCAGCTTTCGGTGTCCAGGTTCCCCAGCAATGCCCCGCCTGCAGTAGTACCATTCCTCAAGGGACAGTCCAGGCACTTTGCCAGGCAGTGCCTGTGTTCTTCCCCCATTTACTGAACTTCCTCTTGCTGCTGAGCAAACCCCTTCTTGTTCCTGTCTGGCTGAATACAGCTGCTGGCAGCCAGCCGTGCCCCCCACTAGGCAGTCTCTACGGTTCAGTGCCGTTCCAGCATGTTGCAAGCGCTCTCCCCTGTAGCAATCCCTTTTACCTGCAGTGGCTCTGAGTACATCTGACTCCCCTCTGCATTTTGCTTCTCCCGTGCCTTCATGAGCTTCTCCCTGGCCTCTGTTCCAGAAACCGCTGGGGCCTCCTTTCTCCTTTGCTGCGGCTCCCTGCAGTGGAGGGGAGGTTGCAGCAGAGGGTAACCTCTCATCGGCGTGAGGTCTGGGCTCTGCACTCTCCCCTGCCTGTGCTGACTCTGTCCTCGGTTCTCCACAGGGCACTCTGCAGAAGTTTGTGGATGACTTGTTCCAGGTGATCCTCAGTACCAACCGCCCTGTCCCTCTGGCAGTCAAATACTTCTTCGACCTGTTGGATGAGCAGGCAATACACTATGGGATCACAGACCCTGAGACCATCCATATCTGGAAGACAAACAGGTATGGTCTCCCTGTGGGCCCCGGAGGAGGCACTGCTAAGCTGTCTAGAGTTGACCACTTGCAAAGTGACAGCCACCTTTGCCTACTGAGGAGGACCAAAATGGGAGTGCAAGGCAGCAGAGCGTGGTGTGAAAAGCTGGTTTTGCTGGGAGCGCAAAGCTGGGAGATGCAGTAATGTGCAGAATATCTTTCAGCACCGTAGCTGCTACCTTTGCCGATACCCTGTTGCGCTTCTGTCTTCTCTGCAGCCTGCCCCTGCGGTTCTGGATCAACATCATCAAGAATCCCCAGTTTGTTTTTGATGTGCAGACGTCAGATAATGTAGATGCTGTGCTCCTGGTCATTGCGCAGACCTTCATGGACTCCTGTACAATAGCTGACCATAAGTTAGGGCGGGTAAGTACAGAGGGAGAAGGGAGCATGGTTGGCACAGACACCTGAGCAGTGCTGCCCCAGGAAGGCATTAGGGTGGAACAGTTTGGCACAGGTCACCAGACACGGGATGGGTGGAGCTCTGGAGGATTTCAGGAATCAGCTATGCAAAGCTATAGCCAATGTGGTCTCATACTGGTGATCACCCAGCTCCGAGTGGAAGGCTGGACTAGGGATCCCAGAGGTCCCTTCACCAACACATCTCATGCGTCCTCAGACTGCATTACTAGAAGGGAGCCTGGTATTTGAAGTGCCTCTCCATGCAGAGGACAAAAATTCCTGGTCCTGAATGAATGACAGAAAATAGTGGTAGAGATTAGAGTTAGTCGCTCTCCAATAGTGACTAACTAAGGTTAGTCCACAGCATGATGAAGGAGCTTTTTGTAATCAATTCTGATTTTGGATGTTCAAGGACTCTCCGATCAATAAGCTGCTCTATGCCCGGGACATTCCTCGCTACAAGCAGATGGTGGAAAGGTAAGCAGTGAATGTGAGGAGTCGTAGTTTAAGCAGAAGAAGGAGGCTAGGAGGAACAATGCGCTAATTGCCTGTGTACCACTGTATAGGTATTATGCGGACATTCGTCAGACCATCTCTGCCAGTGACCAGGAGATGAACTCTGCCCTGGCTGAGCTATCACGGGTAAATAAGATTATTTCAGAAGTCACCTTGGCCCCTCACCTGTGCATCTAAGAGAAAGTCAGTAATGCAAAGATGAGATATTCCAGCTGAGAGTGCAGTTCTGCTCAGACATATTGACTGTTCTCAGTGGCTGCTCTGCTTTGTGGCACCACTGGGAGGGCGAGGGTCTGCCCAGCTAGCGCTGAAAAGTGTAGTCAAGGATTCAGGGCAAGGAGAACGTGTGATTTTTCCCTTGCTAGGAACCATTGGTGAATTCCCTTTCCTGTTGCTTTATGCAACAGGCACATTTCCTAATGAGTTGTGAGGAGGCAGAATCTAGAAGAACAGTTGTTAAGTGTCTCACAGTTTTGTCTAACTTCCTCTCTTATTCAGAATTACTCAGGTGACCTCAATTCCCTGGTGGCTCTACATGAATTGTACAAATACATCAATAAGTACTATGACCAGGTGAGTGTGTGTTTCCAGCAGGTATGTGCATGCCCTTCTCCTTTTACTGTCCAATCAAAAAAACTCCAAAAATTAATAATTAAGAGCAGCCAGACTATTACAACGCTGTGTATTGTTTCATTGGCACGCATGACTTCCATGTCATAAGTTTGCTTTATTCTTATCAAAGAGGGAGGGAGGAAATCGCAAAAAAGGACTTGTCTCTAACTTGGAGGCTGTTGGAATTTCATGATGCTGCTTTTTTTTGACTCCGGTATCCAAATACTATACTTAAAAATGAAATGTAATTAGTTCAGATGCACTTACTAAAGGTATCATTTTGAGGTGAGAAGTTTAGCATTCTTTTTGCACTATGAAGTTTGTAAGTTATTAGGACGAATCTAGAACACATATTTTGTAGTTAATTTGAGATGAATTTCTGCATACCCACTCTAGTCTTGAGCATGCTGGATTCCAGCTTGGGGCTCTCCACTGTGTGTGGAGTTGAGCTGGTTGACAGTGTTGTGTGCTGGAGAAAGGCTGCCAGTGAGCTCTGTCTCGTTGCAGATCATTACTGCCTTGGAAGAAGACCCAACGGCACAGAAGATGCAGCTCGGATATAGACTACAACAGATTGCAGCAGCTGTGGAGAATAAAGTCACAGATTTGTGACAGGCGCAGACAGACTGCTCTCCCCTGGCTGAATGGGGACAGTGCTCGTCCTAGCTCTACACAGGGTGTCCTGCTGCCATTGGAACCAGACTCTCCAAGGAACCCGCGGGTGACATGAACAGGGATGGCCAAGGCAGTACAAAGTACAAGCGTCCTTGCATCTCAGAGAATATTTTTTTACAGTTTTTTCTTTTTAAAAGCAAAACAAAACAAACAAACAAAAAAAAACCAACGAACTTTAGTTTTCTTCTGGCAGGCTGTAGGGGGGACCTCACAGCTCCTTCCTACAGACATTATGTGAATGTGCCAAGTTTCCAAACGATGTTGTTGAAGAGCCAGGTGACAACACCGAGCACCGTATCTGTGGAGTCCTCGGCCTTGCACGGATGCTCTTGCCAGTGCTGCGAGACTCCCCTGCTGCAGCCGCTCACTTCAGCGGGGACGCAGGAAGCTTTCCCCAGGCTGACAGCTGTGCTAACCTCTGTCCCTGGCTAGCGAGCACTCCTGCAGAATCCGACCTGAGAAAGTTCCTTGCAGCAATGTCCCCACTGGTTCCGAGTGTTGGATGTAGAAAGGAGGGTGTCCGATGGCGAAGGTCTCTTGCTCCCCAGTGTTCTGGTCTCTGACAGCTCGTGCGCAACACCTGCTTAGATGCAACGTGCTCACCAGCATGCGTGCTTGCCCAGGGGCCTACTGTAAATGGACAGCACCCCCTCACCCTTTCCCTCAGGACGAGTTCAGCATGTGAGAGTCGCTGCCTGGCTCACCTCAGTCTCCACTGACCCAGCTTGGCATCCGTCTTCCTGGTTCCTTGTGGTCAGAGGTTGCCCTGCTCTTTGGAAAAGCACAACAAATGCCTTGTGCCACTTCCCCTTCCTCCGGTGTCTAGCTGTTCTGCTGCTCTGAACTGGACTTGTAAATACCCTCAGAAAGTTAATGTATTTAAATGCTAAAGGAGAATGTTTAATTTTGTGGCTTTGAGACAAAGCTTTTCTTGGAGAAGCATCTCTGTGCACTTCTACTGACAAACGTCTGTCAGCACTGGAGCAAAGTTTTCTCCACTGCTTTGTCTGCAGGGATAACTCGTAAATGTCTCCGTTGTCGTAACAGCAGGTTGCTTTTCCCCGCAGCTCAGTTCAAGGCTTAGCTGTGTGCTCTTCTGTTAGGCTTGCCTTACACCGTACTCACAGTTTCGCTTCCCAAACTCTCCTGTTGTGGCACATAGAAGGGTTATTTGGTGAGCTGTGAACTCGAGGAAGTCATGAAGCACAACTGCGTTGGCCCCCAGGAGCATCAGGTGTCCTGCAAACGGGAATGATTCGTGCGAGGAAGGAGAGGCTGGAGCAGGCACAAGCACAGTTGCCGGCTGTCACTGGGCAGCTCCTCGCTGCTCCCTCCTCAGTTCCTGCGCCTTGTGAACAGAGTACTCTGCCCTTCTGGGAACAAATTCCTATTTATAAGGGTGCCCTGCTCGTTCTCACCCCCTGCTGCTAATCCCACGCTGATGTCCTCCGTGCCTGGGGCAGGAAGACAGCTCTGACTCCTCTGTTGCTTCCCTGAGGTGGTGATTGTGCGGGCCAGGAGGGACCAGAGCTAAAAGAGGGCAGGATCATGTCCCTACCTCTCTTTACGTTGCATACAGCAGTAATTCCAGGCCTATCAGATCAGTCCTGTGGCTTTGTGCAAGTGCTGCGCTGTTGCAAAACTGTTCTCCGAGCAATGTAACAACAAGCTCATGCTGGCCTCTCTTCCTACAAAGCCAGCTCTCTCCTGTGACCCTCTCAGCAGTATTCCCAGGTACTCTGTGTGCCCAGAGTACGGCCAACTTCCCTGTGCCACCTCCTGCTGCCGTCCTGCTGTGCGGAGCAGCAGGCGAGCCGGCTGGCTGCTGCCAGGCAGAAAGGGGGGAGCAGAGTTTGCCCCTCTTCCCCCAGGTGGGCACCAGTTTGGGTCTCACTCCTGCCTGACCGCCCATTTCCACGAAACTTACGGGAACTTAGCATCTCTGAAACCTCTGTCTTGACCAAATCTGATTAAATCAGCCCAAAAAAAGCTGGGTGGAGGAAAGCACTGGCAGATGGGAAAAAGCAGATACAATGCACATTAGTAAAGCCCATTCCCTTCAGAACTGCAGGAGGTGATTCCTTGGTTTGAGGCAGGTGCAGATATAGTGGCAGAGTAGCGTTGTCCCCTTGTGCGTGGACGGATGGACTTTCTGCCCCAGGCAGGAAGGTGTAGTTTTTGGCCTCCAACTTGCTGAGTGTCTGCCAGGAGCCCCAGGCTCTCTGCTGGATTTATGGCTCTGCAGACTGTTAATGTCTGCCCCTATTTTTGCAGAATTATCTCTGTGCTTTCCCAGAACAGCGTGGCTTGGGGCTTAATTCTGGATCCACCTCACGTCAGCACAGGGAGGAGGACTCGGTGGCTCTCCTGGAATCATAGTGACAGGAGTCCAGGTGTCTCTGCTGAGAGCGCAGCCTCTGCCCACGTGGCTGACGTGGCTCCACATCCTCTTTGCTTCTCAGTAGTGCTCCTGGATGTTGGAAACGATCTGCTTTCTCTGAGTGTATCTGTGAAAGTCTGCTTGTATTAGAGCAATAATCAAGACTTAAAAATAGAGCTAAACGTAGATGATTGATTTATTTAACATCTTGAGCTTGTCCTTGCATAGCTGGACAGGAGGCACTGCCCAGCGCAGGTGCAGTGAGGGTGGAAAGCTGGTAGTGCCCATCTCTTCCCATCCGTGGTGTTCCAGATACCGGCATCCTCCTCCCCTGCGGACACGCACTGAAGGCCCCTCGCTGGGATCCACTTGGGTGTTTAGGCATGGCCCCTCTTCTCTCCGTCCATGCCCCTCTCCTGTGGCAAAATCCGTTACTACGACAGGGTTCTGTTGCATTTAAATTTGCACAAAACAGGTTTTATTATGAAATTCCCTATTGCAGGGAAGACTTATTTATTTATTTCTCACGATCCTTCCAAGTTTCTTCCAATCTCTGCCTGATTCCATGACCAGCTTGTCAGACACTCTGGAGATGGATGTTCCTTCTCAAGGATGGAAAATCCTCTCTGGATGTTCCTGTTTTCTTACAGGTTGCGAGTTCTGTGGGCACCAGCTGAGAGTGCCCTGCCACAGCGACCGTTCCCCTTCTGCAAGGCACAAGGGCTGCAAGGGGATGTCGCTGCTTTAATCGTATTCTCAGAAAGATGATGTTCTCAAATGGCAGGCATTAAGATTTATGTAGTACTGCGGACAGAGAACGAAACTTGCTTCCACCGTGGTCTGGATGAAACGCCGAGAACTGATCAGTGTTAAGATAAATATCCGTTAGTGTATTTGAATGTCTCTCCTGTTGGCACAACTAAGAGTAGCTGGCACCCACGCGATGTTGATGTGAGAGCGTTTGCTTTCATCCGTCTGGTGGCAAATTTAGGCTGTACCTGGAAGCTTGCTTTTTTTTTTTCTTGGTAGAAATGATGGCTAGTTTTTTTAATGAAAAGAGAGGGTTCTCGGATGTCGCTGCGTCGGTGGAATGCCATTTCTTTTTCAGGGTGTGCCCCGGTTGCAGCAGCATGCTGCTTTTTTGGTGCCTTTCTTGTCGGGATGATTCTTTTGGTTTCCAGAACACCCAGTGTGTTTGCTCTAATAGTCTTTTCTCCCAGTTCTCTGCCCTGGTGACTCTGCCCTCTCCCAGCCTCGTGACTTGGTGTCTCTCTGTCTGTTACGGTATGGCCTGACCTGCATTTACGCCCTGCCACACCTCGAGTTCTGCTCAGAGCACCTGAGGTACTGTCTTTCTCAAATTGGAATTAATAATTAATATAAAAAGCTTGAAAAAAAATCTGAATTTTGTTACATAGTGTAATAACTGTTTGTAGATACTGTTCTGAGATGTAGGAATCTATTGGTGATATAAGAGGTTTTGTCTGTAAATAATCAGTTTAGAGTCCAAATGATTTTAATAAAGAGAATTCTTACACAATAATTCAATAAATTTTAATATACAACCTGTGTGTCATGCTTGTGTTGCATGATGATGCAATTGCCCAGAATCTATTCACCTCTCTTTCCTCCTAAGTGGAAGCGGTACTGAGCACCGGGAGCAGGGAGCTGTGCCAGGAGCGTGGGGCTTTTCCCTCCTGCCCCCTCCGGAGTCTGTGAGGTATCGGCTGCGTTTCTTTGAGATAGCCTTGTGCCACCTTCCACTTCACGGCACTCCTGCAGTTTCCAGAGCTCAAACACCATCCCAGCTCGCAGGAGGGGGAAACCTGCCCTCACAGATGAGTTTCGGTCTCCTGCCGCGGGAGCTGGGCTGTAGCTGCGAGGAGCGGGGGCATGTGGCACGTTACAGCTCTGGTTGTGGTTTTCTACCGTGGGTAAGCGGGGAGGGGGTTGCTTAAAGTACAGTTTGTCTTGATCGCTGTTGTCCACCAGCGCGAGGCAGGAACCAGTGTTCCTAAATTAGCAAAACAACTTCATTCTTAAACTAATTGCACAGTTCTTCCCAGATCTAAAGCTGGCTCCTGGCCCATCTATCCTGTCTTTCCCTCCACCCCCCTTCCTTTACTAGCAGAGTTTTGGATACAGGCTGCTTCTCCCCCTCCTATCTATGCAATGTCACGGCTTTAGTCCCTCCTTGCCGCACATGTGTGTGTTCTTGCTGCCTTTTAGGGGTTACAAATCACTTGTTCCCCCGGGTGCTGCCCCGGCGCTCGCTCAGCGCCCAGCCTGCTGCAGCCTCTGCCCCCTCCCGTGTTATTTTTAGTGCGGGGGAGGCAGGTGAGAGGAGAGGGGCACAAGCAAGGGGAGAAACGCGCTGGGAGGCCCCGACCTCGGTTTGGCAGCCTGGATCTGCAGCAGAGCTACTGCTCGGCAGCGTTAACCCTTTGCTTCAGGGCTGGGGCTTGGTCTCCGCAGTCTCAGGGAGGAAAGCCGAGCCGTGCAACACCAGGGCCCCAGCGCGGGGGAGGCCGGGCCGTGCCCAGCTCTGGTGCAAGGCTGCAGCGTGTGGCAGTGCGGAAAAAAAAATGTGATTTTTTTTTTTTTACCGTGTGTGGCCTTGTGCTCCTCAGTGTCGCGTGGGTGCTGGGATGCTCGGGTCCCACCTTGGTGGGGCACGGCTGCCGGGAGGATGCTGCTGTCGTGGTTGCTCTCCACAAAAAGGGAATGGGGGAAGCGTGGGGTCTGTGGTCGCCTGCACCACGCTGCGATTGCATTTGGTTGCCTGCGGGCACTGCTGGGGGAGGCTGAGGTGCCTCAGGTTGGGCAGTGGGGCACACGGGTGGGCTTGGGGAGCCTGTCCCCTCCGCCAGGCACAGGTCGGGGACTATTGCGCCAGGCAGGGACAGGGGACAGTGCCACAGCGGCGAGGCTGGGCCGAAAGTCCTGCTGCCCCGCTGTTGGGAGCGGTGGGAAGTGCCAGGCAGCCCCATGGTTTCTGGGTCTGGGGACGGTGGAGCAGAGGGGAAGGATTTCTCTGTTTCCATCTCGGTAGAGCTGTGAATTTCCCTCTATAAATAGTTGCTGCGGAGACTGCGGAGCTGTAGCAGGCTGACAGACCTGCTGCCAGGGAAGCCGGGGGAGGCAGGGAGAGGCCAGCAGTAAAGTGAATCCACCGCAGCTGTCCTAGGTCTCCTGCTATCCCGAAGCCAAGGTTGTTCCCAGAAGTGGTGCTGTGATCCGATACCCTGCCCCGCTCCTCATCACGTCCATCCAGCAGTGCAGAAGAGTTTGGTCTGCTCAAGGACGGCCCTCCCGGGCAGTGCAGACTAAAAGGAGAGCAGGACCAGCTGGTATCTCACTTTGGGGAGCTCCAGAACGAGCCAGATGACAAACGGAGCGGCATGCCCTGCCGCTGAGCGCCTGCACGGTAAGTCTGCGCAGGGCCCCTGGGGCTCGGAGCCCCGCGTGCCGACGGGGCTGCTTTTACACTGCACGTTGCGACTTGCAGGGATGCTGCATTCAGCAAGGGCTTGCCAGGTCTGTGCTTGTGCAGAAGGTGAAGGCGTGTATCACTGGTGAGCTCTGTGACTCCAGAGGTCCAGGCACCATAAGGCATAACCGGTGGTGGGCAGCTCCGTACGCTGCTCCATGCAGGTCAGGTGGAGTGGTCCAGGCCAGAGGCGAAGCACCGCTCCCTGCCCATGGCTCTCGCAGACCAGGCAGGACCAGTATGTTTTTGGGCTGAAGTTCTCTGACCCGGTCCAGGTCTGCAGCAAGCCAGTGGGTTCTGCACAACATAGCTTTGAATGACAAAAGCAAAATAACAGTTGTTTTAAGATAAAGGTGTCAAGCGATGAAGGACTTTAAAGCATTGATTGTCCTTTATCACAAAGCTTAGAAAAGTACATTTCAGTCTCCTACACCAAGTTGCATAGCAACGCTCCTCATCCTTTGCCAGTGCATCCACGTAACGAGGGTGGATGGAGGTAAAGTCTTGCACACCTGAGGATGGACCTGCCTCGCCTCTGCGGTGAGAAGGACACCAAGGCCTGAAGGGGTGAGCTGCTGTCCTGGTTTCTGCTGGGATACTAAGAAGAAAATTAACTCTATCCCAGCCAAAACCAGGACAGCTGCCCAAAAGCTCCATCAGCCCTAGCGCTAGGACGCATTTTACACTCCAAGTCTGTCTTTGGATCCTGCTTTTCCACCGAAGTCTCCTATTACCATACCAACCTGCCTAGGGAAGATGCTGTTGCACTCCCATTTCCACACACTTTTGGGTTTTCCTTCGGCAGGTGAATGGTGAGTGACACCATAAAATCTTTAAGGCTGTTGCCCAGCTCTCAGATCAGCCCCTGCTGTCCTCACGATGTGAGTGCAGAGGGCTTGGGTAGACTCTGGTGGTACAGGAGTGTGCAAGGTCACTGATATGCTCAGTCTGTGCATGAATACGGAAAATTTTGATTTCACCTCTGTTTCATAGCTAAGATGTTAGTAAGTTGGCTCTTATGTGTGTTTGGAAAAAAATAGTCCTTCGTACATAGACAGCTCTCTTTTAGGACACTTTTAGGACGAGAGGAAGTGGCCTCAAGTTGCGCCAAGGGAGGTTTAGGCTGGACATTAGGAGAAATGTCTTTACTGAAAGAGTGATCAGGCCTTGGAACAGGCTGCCCAGGGACATGGTTGAGTCACCATCCCTGGAGGTATTTAAAAAACGTGGAGATGAGGTGCTTAGGGACATGGTTTAGTGGGCATGGTGGTGTTGGGTTGACGGTTGGACTCAATGATCTTAGAGGTCTTTTCCAACCTGTATGATTCTATGATTCTAAGTATTTGCTGAAAAGAGTGCCCATATGGACATGCAGCATCCTGAAGGTTTATGCCTAAAGAGACTGATTCTGAACAGTGCACATGCCATGGTAGAGGTGTAAAAACATAAGGAGGGGGAGGGATATTGAGCTCCTTTCACACACTGTATGGGCTTGGGTGAATGGAGCAACATCAGCTCTGGCAATTCGGGTTGTTCCTCACAGGATCAGAGTCTCGAGCTCGGTCTGACCGTTAATTAGAAATGTTCTGGGAGCTTGCTGGGTGCCCAAAGGCAGGCTGCACCTCTGGCTTCTGTGCTGGGAGAGGAGCATCAGCACATGGAAAGAAACCTTTGTCTTTTGATGAAGTCATGCCTCTGTCTCAACACTTGGAAGATGTTACTGTCCCAGAACAACTCCCTGTCTTGTGGCTCCCGCTGCCACCACCACCGCCAGCCCACTATAACTATTTCTGAAAATCCTCCGGTGTAGACGAGCTTTTAGCTTTAGTGACCTGATTTGAAGGATTTAAAGGTCAATATTTCTACCCGTGCTGGTAGCCTACTGGGATTATTATCACCTGTCACGAGCTCTGGCAATGTGCATCAGCCTGAAGCTTTGGCCGTACAGCAAGTGACGCTTCCAAATTACGAAAGGCTGGGTGGGGAGTACCCCAGCGATGGCAGCTTACATCTATATTTCCATTAGCAACACAGGCTCTGGGCTGCTATTTCAGGTGACTGGTGCTGAAGCCAATTCTACACTGGTGCTGCAGGGCGGAGGGACAGCAGTTGCATCAGTCTGTCTGTACCGTCTCGGTGTTTGTACCTTGGGCTGTCATAGTAACAAACCCCGGGAACAGCCTCCCCCTCCGTCACAGCCTCTCGCTAGAGCGTCACGGGACGGTCAGCGATAAACCCGTGCTCCGGGCTGGGCTGCGGCCAGATGTGCAGTGCTGCAGTTCCTAAAACGCAGGCTCTACTTTGCACCCATCCGGAGCGTGAAGCTACTCCTGCCAGCGAAAGCCAGGACTTGTCCCCTCCTCAGCCGGGATGGGGATGGGGAGCGGGTGCTTTCCCCTGCTGCGGCCGCAGGAGGGGATCCTGCAGTCCCCGCTAAGCCCCTGAAAATCCACAGGAGGCACAGGGAAACCTGAGACTCCCACCTGGCCCTGGCCCGGCCGCACACCGCCAGGATCCCTGCCGGGCCCCAGCCTGCCAGCTTTCCTCTTCTGAACTCTTAAAATAATCCCTGCCTTCGTGAAGTGCTAAAAGCGTTTGTAACAGCCCGTCTCCAGGGGCTGACGAAGCAGATGGGAAGGAAAGGGGCGAGGGGAGAGCAGGGGTAGAAGAGGGAATCGATGTGCGTGGCATGCAGCAGAGGTACAGCTGCCCTGCAGCTCTCCAACTCTCTTTGAAGGAGTAACACGCTGAAGATTGCACCGCTCGTGCCCCACGACCTGGTTCCCCACTGCCTCCGTCTCCTCGTGCCAGGATCTGCTGCGCCGCTGGGCCATGGAGGAGCAAGTGCAGGAGGAGGTGCCGGCAGCCCAGCGCACAGGTCGGTCCTCGGGCGCGCAGCTCCAGAGCCGAGATCGTGCCAGGCTCTTCCCAGGCCAGAGGAGGCCCCCGGGACCTGTCTGGCCGTTCCTCTGGGAGGACGGCTGTCTTCAGCTGCTCTTTCAGTCTAAGAGCATTTACAGATGTCAGCAACGTCTCTTGGCCATGGTTCCCACAGGAGGCCACCACCCTGTGCGGGAAGGAGAGGTGTTCAACACGCGATACCAGGCTCTGCGCAAGCTGGGCTGCGGTGCCTTTGCCACCGTCTGGCTGTGCCAGGACATGAGGTGAGGGGCCCACCAGCTTTCGGGGAGGCGGGAAGGGGTGGCTGATCTCCTGGGGAGGACCTGCCCCTCTTGCAGAAGCAGCAGAGCACAGCTGCCTGCCTGGGAGCACATCGGCAACCCCCAAGCACGGGGCAAACCTGGCAGCGAGATTGGTGGGGTGCAATGAGCAGAGCTGGTCCCCAGAAACCAAAGAACATGGATGAGGTGGGATCCGCCCTTGCTCTGCATTTGCTCTTCTCATTTAGACTCGGCAGTGTCCACGCTCTGCCTTTCTCTCTCCAGCCCCTTGCTGGTCCCTGGGGCAGCCGCGCTGCCAGATGCCGGCAGCATCGCCAGGAGGGATGCCCGCGGGCCTGGCATGCTGCAGACCAAGGGCAAGGCTGGTTGCAGGAGGGCAGCACCCACCCGCGGAGCCCAGGGCTGGGTGACTGGGAGAAGAGGAGGTGCTGCTGGTTAGGGCCACACTGGCATGTGTTGGCTGGCAGCTGTGATTCCTTTCCCAGGAGGAAGAAACACGTAGCCGTGAAGGTCCTGAAAAGCAGGGAGGGCTTTGCTGAGACTGCCCAGGACGAGGTTGCTCTCCTCCGCTGCGTACGTATGTTCTGGGGCTCTGTGCTTTGCTCCGCGGGGATGGCCACTGAGTTCAGGTCTGAGAATTGGCCTCATCATCCCTTCTCCCTCCAGGTCTCAGTCTGAGGAGCTAGGTGGGGAACAGAAAACAAAAAAAAAGTTAGATAATTCATGGAAATTGCCTTGGCTCAGCACTGGCCTCTGAAACGGGCACCTTCTCCTTACTCCTGTCATACTGGGACATGCTGGCTGTGTCCCGCTTGCCCTGTCAGCCCATTTCTTTCAGCTGAGACCAAAATCCAGTAAATTGGAGGAACCTGCAGAAGAATAAGGCAGATAACCAACAGAAAAAAGTGGTAATGTTCTTAAGCAGGAGATGGGAGTGTGTTCACTGTATTTGTGTCGTTCCCAGCTCAGAGAGCATTGCTCTATCACAACACTGATACTGAAGTAAAAGGAAATATCTGGAAAAAAAAAAAATGCAGGATGTAGCAAAAATATAATAAACCTCTGAAGTCAGAAAGCTTCCTCCTGCCTTTGCTAATGGATGTGGTAATTAGGCGCCTGTAGCTGGGTCTCAGCTAGTTGCCTTTGAAGGTGGCTTGACCTGCTGGTTCTAGACCTGCTCATTCTAGAAAGCTCGTGGTTACAATTCTTCGAGTTTGCCTAAATACAAAGTTACATCAGCTTTAGATGACTAAAAGCCATTAAATTTTGCATTTCAAATTACTCTGAGGCCTTTCTCCAACAGGTTTGAGAAAGGTTTAGTTTGCACCTGTAAATCTGTAGGCCCTATCCAAAGGGACCGCAGCCAGACTTCGTGATGCAAGAGGAAGTACCAAGTGGCACTAATTTAATGTAATCAGAGGGCTGCTTTTCCACACATCAGCACAATCCTGTGTATAGACCGAGCCTTACTCTTAATTTATTACTGATTCTCTCCGAAAGACATGCCTTCCCTTCAGCAGAATATAGCTGGTTCCCAGGGCTGTTCCCACCGGCACAAGGTGGTCGGTGCCTGCGGAGCTGCCAGGAGAGGCAATCTGGTCTCTCCTGCTGCCAGGGCTGCTCACCTCTGTCGTGCCAGCACAAACCTCCTGGCGCTGGTGCAGGCGGATCTGGCAGCTGCACAACATGCCAAACCAAAATCCCAACAGTTATGGCTGTGAGGAGAAAAAAAAGTGTGAATTGCTGTACCAGGATCAGTGCTCTGTGGAGCAAACTCCCGATACACCTTGCCACGCAGGTGTACGGGGCTGGCGCAGGAGCTGGGGGCACCGTAGCACCCGTGCCTGGGCAGACCCAGGGTCACCCAGCCCAGCACCCTGGGCCAGCAGCAGATATCCAGACAAGGGTA
The DNA here is from genome assembly GCF_964195595.1 of Calonectris borealis. NCBI lineage: Eukaryota > Metazoa > Chordata > Aves > Procellariiformes > Procellariidae > Calonectris > Calonectris borealis. The sequence continues at coordinate 11,292,721 of NC_134321.1, read as the reverse complement.
CGGACAAGCTAAGCACAGGGTGCTGCTGCCCCTGAATGCTCCCCAGCAGTTTCCAGCTGGAGATTTCTTGGGCTAAGGGTGATGTCTGTGCGGGCAGTAATTCTCAATGGCTTTACTTTCAAGAGACCTGCGAGCTTCAGCATCTGCAGCCTCCTGTGACAAGAACTGCCACCAATTACCCATGTGCTGCGTGAAGACCCATCTCCTCTGCTTTGTTTTTGAACTTCCCAAGTGCTAGGTTTGATGCCCCCTGGTTCTTGTACGAAAGATCTGTGTTCATCCCCTCCACAACCACCACCCTGTATCTTATAGATCTCTGCAGTACTTGCCCATAGCCAACCCTTTTTCAGCCCAAAGAAGCCTACTTTGCTGGGTTCCTCCAGACGTGGAAGCTGTGCTCTACCCCAGTAGGACAGGTAGCCTTCGAGTGGCCCAAGACAACTACAAGGTCTCTGCCTCTCTGCAACCCCTTGTGAGAAATTGCTGAAGGGAAGGTGTGGGTTTTAAAAGGCGATGTTCCAGCCTGCTACCTCAGCCGGGGAGGGACGGGACCATCCCCGCTCTGAGGAGAATGAGCAGAGGCTGCAGAAGGGCAAAGGAAATGGAGAGCCATTGCTTCTGGGGGCAGGGAGCTGTGGTCTTGGGGGAATCCCCTTCCAGCACAAGCAGGAGCACTTTTTGGGCCTGCATGGGGTAGAATAAGCAGCGGGAAGTGTGCTAGACACTGTTAGCAGGATCGGTTTGAGTTATTTGGACAGTGTGAGGGTGACAATCCCACCTGGTCAAGAGCTAGACAACGTGCAGAAACTCATTCCTTGGTAAGAGACTCCACTTGTGTGTTTGGAGCCTGGTTTTCCTGATGCTGTTTTCACGGGATTTGTTATGAAGTGCTAACTCCTGGAAAAGAAAGTCTGTAGAATGGGATAAAACAGGTGCAAGATGTCCTTGTACATATATATGTCTCTAATTGCAGCTTTCTTGGAATCCTCCCCCTCAGGTGAGCAGTATGAAGAAGAAGGACCGGGCAGGAGAAAACATTGTCTGTTTGTTAGACGACTTCAGAATGATTGGAGAGAATGGCTTCCATATCCTTCTGCTGAGAGTGCTGCAGTTCTGGGTCAGCAAAGCCTGGGCTTGCCTCGGAGCGTCACAGGAAGGTGTAAAACCAAGTGCTGTGCTCCCATGAGCAGGGCAGTAGCTGGACTGGGGCACATGGAGGTGGCTGGAGGGGAGAGGTTGGATAAGGAGATATTTGACTGTTCTGGTGAAGGGCAAAAGGCTGGTGGTAGCATCTTCTCTCTGTTAGTGAATCCCTGACTCTTCCCCACATGTGTGCTTGGTATTTGAGGCGCTGGGTCCTTCCCTGCGATGTCTGATGGGTAACTACGTAGCCCAGGGTCTGCCCTTGCCTTTTGTGAAAAAGTCTTTGCAGCAGGTGAGAACTTAGCTGGAACTGGGTGGGGGCACCCAGGGACTGTTGGCTGGGGAACATGCCATAGACTTCATCCTGGGGTCATCTGCCGTGAACTCCATGACTGCATCTGCAAAGAAAAGGGACAATACAGAGTGCGGGCCCAAGGCATGCATTTTTTTAAGGAAAACAGTAACTATTTCTTTTGGGTATAAGGAGAGAAAACATTAAATAAAATGCAGAGTGGGAAGTCATCACATTCCCATTAACACAGGGGCACTGCGCGTTACTGCCCAAGCCTGTAGTCTCACCGGGTGTAGGAGTCAGGACCACCATGAAGAGTCAGCAGACCTGCACCAGGGGTTCAGGGGTGGCACTTGTGTTCCCATCACCTCAGTAATCATGGAATTCTCCAGCAGTTTTGCTGCTCGCAGGAGCAGCAGGGGGACAAACAGCCTGCCATAGTTATGCTTCTTGTGGGCAAGCCATGTATCTCTCTGCCCTCCCGCTGCCCTGAGAAGTCCCCTCTGGCAGCAATGCCAGAGTGCTGGCATTCGCCTCGGCATCCAGCTGCGGATAGCGCTGGCAGATCTAGCAGCTTTCTGCATGGTGGCACCAAAGGCTGCTCGAGGTCTCCCTCAGGACTGATGTCTTTCCAGGGCTTTCTAAATTGCTGGTTCAGTTGGCTGGTCCTCCACCCATGTTGAGGTTTTCCTGCTCAGAGCCAACCCTTCCTTCATCCCCTGTAAGGATGTGGTGTACTGATCAAACAGACCGTGAAAACTGAGTTTCTTATGTATCGGCTGGGAATAGCTAAGGAATGGGAAACCTGAGTGAGGCCTCAGAATAGCTGAGGCTGAATTACGTTTTGTCTCTCATGCTGAGATTTATCAGAAGTCTGCACACTTGCCAAGATGAAGATTTGCTACCCTGATTCCTGTGCCCTTCTAGGGACACTAAGAAAGAAAACCACTTCCTCCTTCATCCCATTTTCTGGAGTAACCTCTTCTTCCTCTAAAGCAGCTCCACTAACACCTGAATAAGTTATACAAAAAAGTAGTGACATTAATCTACATGCCCCATTTCACACCCAAGCCTTTTGCTTGATCCATTCCCTTATCTGCTTTAATTGCAAAATCTCAGAATCTCTTTTCCCCTTCAGATCAGCACTGGGGCAGTATTTACTTCTGATTCATTCCAGTTTAGCTATTTAAATCTTTCCCCGTGTTTCACAGTTACCATTTAAGGTTGGTATTTCCCCAGGGCTGGTGTTCATCCCAGAATAGAATTTGATAATACAGAGAATATTTGCCAGCCCTTTACGACTGACCAGAGTGTTTAAAAAAAAAAAAATACAAATCTCCCAGCAGCGTTTTCACTGTTATTGATTTCTGATAGCGACTGTTTCTCTGGTAGGCGTTGTTTATCTCTCCCCTGTGACAGGCCAGACTCTCCCTGCTCCATCGTAAGCTGTTCTTTCCCTACATGGCTCTCCTGCACTACCCTTAAGTCCTCTCTAGACGCACTCGCTCATCATCTCTCCCTCCTCCTGTCTGGGTTATGCTGCACCTCTTTTTCTTTCCTTGTACGATGGGATGCCCTCCCATGCCATGTCATTCTATAATCGGCCCCCAACTTCCATTCAAATGATAATCAGCAGGAAGGCATGGTGGTCCGAGGACGAGGACGTAACAGCCACACGAACAGGAGTGTTTTTTCGGGAGAAAGTTCAGCTTTGTGATCATAATGCCTCCCCGTAGCCCTATCCTCTTTCCATCTCTCCGGGCTTGCCCATCCAGGCCGACACCTGTGTATTTTCACACTGCCTTCTGCTGCGTGTCACCCCCCAGCTCCCCCAAACAGCCCCTTCTCCCCTGGGCTCCCCAGGCCCCCTCTCGCTTGGCGTGCTGGGCACGTGGGGCTCCGGCAGCCGCTCCTCCTGCCGCCTCTCGCGATGAAACCCCTTGTGCCTGCTCCCACAGGGCCACCCCAGCCCATGCCACCGCTCTGCTGGCTGCACCTCCAGCTCAGTACAGGGCACTCGCTACACAGGAACAATTTATTGCAGAGAGTTATCATCAGTGCCCCCTTTCTCCAACATCAGAACATCCACAACTTGCATATCTACTGTGCCTGGCTGCTCTGACAGCTGCTGGGGCAGGGGAGGCGGTGGGGACCCTCGCGTTGCTGACGTGACTTGCTGCCCACTTGCCCAGGTGCTGGCAGGGCTGCATTTCCTGCACAAGCGCTGCCGCATTATCCACGCGGACATCAAACCGGAGAATGTCTTGCTGTACGGACATGACAAAAGCCTCCAAAGGCTTCTGCCCGATACGTTCGACTGTGGCCAGAGAACAGATTTGAGGCTAAAGGGACCAGGTGAGCACTCCGGGTTTTTTTTAACAAGAAAAGGGACTTACGTGTTTATTGCCAGGAGGGAAACAGAGAGGCAGCAGGTACAGATATCTTGGGAAAGGTTCCCGTCTCCTGCAACAGCCAGTACAAAACAGTACGGCCAGCTTATGCTGTTGAGAGGCCTCCCTGTCTCTGCTTAACACAAACGTCAGGCTGCGCAGCTGCAAGGCACCTACAGAAACGTGGTCTTGCAGGTAGGTTTGTGTGGAGGACAACTACAGATCACAGGCATCTGTAACAGCCCCACCACGACCTCAGAGCTCATTCTTATGGCTTAAGCACAGGATAGTTCCCTTGTGTCTGGTGTTTTCAGCCACTGAAAGGTTTACATACAAAATGGTTTGATCAGAAAGCTGTACGACACTTTTGCTCTTTGTTTCCCGTATTTCTGAGATTTGTGGGAAACTTGTGTGTACTGCTAATCTTCAAGGCCTTTTGAGACATAATTTATTTGCAGAGAATGGTGTGAATATCGGATAAGACATAGGGCTAGAGAGTTTCTCGAGAGATCAGCTCATCTCCCAGCAATGAGACCCTTTATATTATCCTCGCACAATGTTTTCCCATGAGTATTTCTCCCATGACAGCGCTGTTTTGTCTCTCAAACTCTGGGGCAATCAGGGAATGCTAAATTAGTGACCAAGTCTTTTGCTTGGAGCAGAAAAGTATAATATTAGGCATAGACTGACAGCTCACTGTAAAGCATAAACGAAAAATTACCCTTTTCTGGGGTCATATGAAAATGTAACCTTTACGGTGCTTGCCAAGCAGGCCGTGTCCAAGGTCTGTGACAGCCAGGATTGCTGAAGGCTAAGGACGCATGACAGATGTTTTGTGTCTGACTAGGATGTGCTCTCCTCTGGGCCCACAGCAATTTAACCTCAGTGCTAGAGGAACCTTGCAGCAGGACAGGAGCACGTGGTCACACCGCTTCACTCCAAGCTACTGTCCTCCCAAACATCCTCTTAGATTTTGACTTAATACCAGCTCTTCCTTTGTGTTTCCTCAAAAACCAGAGGTGGCATTTTATTGATGATAAAAAGCAGTTTATGACCTTTTAGGTTGAAAAACTTCAAAGGCAGGCATAGATGCCTCTCCTGTGGTAAGTGATGCATACCTGTTGTTTTGGAAAGACCTGATTTCTCTCTGTCCTTTCCATCTAGGCAATCGATTGGAAGAACCAGATTTAATGAGCATAGAAGTGAAAATTGCAGATCTGGGCAGCGCGTGCTGGACAGTGAGTCTGCTCCAAGTCTCAATCCCATGTTGATGCGGGATGCTGTGTGCTTGTTTCCATCCCACCTTGGGCATCTGTCCTTTTACAGCTGAACAGCTATTTCAGTGTGCTAAAGAGATGCCGATTTCAGGGGGTGTTATATTCAGCACTCCCAGCTCAGAGCTGGGCCCTGTGCTCCTGGAGACACTGTTCAACTTCGGACGTTTCGTCAGCTTGCAGTTAGTCCCTACAATCAGTGTGAAATGTTGGGAGATAAATTCACCCCGGTGTCAGCAGGGCTGACAATGTGCCTGCCGTGCCCTGCGCAGAGTTTAGTACACGCGTTCGGTTCTGCCCCGCAGTGTCCTCCTCACTGTGCGGGAAGCTTGTGACCACAAGCGTCGCTGTTCCTCGTTTATGGACGTTAACCAAAGCGAGTTTGTTTCTGTTTCAGTACAAGCCTTTTTCCAAGGAGATACAGACCCAGCCATACCGTGCCCTGGAAGTGCTTCTTGGATTAGACTATGGCACTCCTGCGGATATCTGGAGCACGGGCTGCCTGGTAGGACAGGGGACAACGCTGTGCGTGCATGGGAGGTGACAGACGCTAACAGGTCAGGGCTGCATATCCTCAGCACCCACCTATACCCACTGCATGGGGAGCAAGACTTCTTGCTGAGAAGGAGAAAGGGGCTGTCTGCACTTATTCACTTTGGATTGAAAGTATGCTGCTAATTAGTTTAAGCTATAAGGCAATTCACATTCCACGTATGTTAACTCAGAGACTTGACTGAATCAGGCACATACTGCTTTTCATCCTGATGGAGCTAAAAGTGCTGTTTCACCATGGCACGGATCAAACCAGTGTGAATATTTCCGTATTTTAGGATCAGTTTTGTGTGATAACAAGGGAAATTGGTACTATCAGTTAATGGGAAGAAAAATTCCAGGTCAGTTAGTGAATTAACAATGCTCCTCCCTTTCTAGGCATTTGAAATGGCAACTGGGGAGTGTCTATTTGATCCTCAACCTGGGAAATATTTCTCCAGAGATGATGGTAGGACTCCATCAGTTTTATTCATTTCGCTGACATAAGTGTCACAATCTTTGCATCTAGATGTGTTTTCTCTCCCTCTATCTAGATCATGTTGCTCGTATTATTGAACTCCTGGGAAGAATTCCTCCTCAAATTGCTTTCTCCTGGAACAAGTCAACAAAATTTTTCAACAGGCCAGGTAAGAATTGGAGTAAGGAAGTTTACTCTAAAAAACACTGGATCTCTGACACACTCCTACTCAGCTTACACAGTTTTCACCCCAAAAGTTATGTTACACAACGCAGGCTACAAGCAGGGACAGAAGACAAGGGGAGATTTCATAAAGAGCAGTAACACTCCCTGCCCTGCCTACCTTTGCAATCCAGGAGTGTTCCAGGGATGAATGCAAAATCCTGAAAAACAGTCATAGCAAACACCCAACAGGGAAAACATTTCCATTCTTTCTCCTTTGGATTTGGAGAGAATGGAAATATGGACAGAAAATAGCTACGTGCCAGGAAGGCTGAGGAGTGCGTAACTGGCTGGATTTCACCCGTTCACTGGCAGAGAATGATGATGGTCAGGAATGGGGCACTCATATCCTTCCAACGTGGCTGCTATATTTAGTCTTCTGACCCAACTGTAACGTCTCTTCTGTTTTATTCTCCCCAATTCCTTTCCCTTTGACTCATTAGGCTTGAAGTCCTTGTCTTTGACTTCAAGGCATCACATGACACCATCCTTCTGCAATTTAGTCTATCCTCCTCTTTCTCTGCTTTCACGCTCCCCAGCCACAAAGCCTCAGCCTACCCACAATTCATTCAACGTTGAGCGCTAGTCCCATGCTGCAGTTCAACAAGCACCTCCCTGCACATTCAGATTCTTTGCTCACGCTTATTCCTTCTATGGTGCTCAAAAGAAATGAGTTAAAACTAGTTCTTTTTCTGTATTCATTCTCTGTGTGAACCAAACTGGCCTGACCTGAATCACTACATTTACACCATGTACTCCTGGGGACAAGGATACCTTCTCGGTCAGTAGTGGTGCTCTTCTGGGCCCCATGGGCACAAAACAAGTTAAACATTAGCGTCCCTTGAGCTCTGGCACTGAAATGGCCTGATGCATTCTGGGTTGCATGTGGACAGGCAGAGGGAACAAGTGGAAGCAGTGTTGGCACGGCTATTCTGGGAACACTTCATGCACTCTTGGCGTGTTCTCATCTAAGAAGTACTCAGGAACGGGGAAACTCCAAACACTAGCTTGGGAGGATGATTTCTGAGAAACACCCGAGAGCCAAACCTGCAAGGGGCAGTGCAGGTGAAGCTTACAGAGAGGAGGATTCAGAGGTGAAGGAAGGGATCCTTCAGGATGCTTTGGATGAACTGTACGAGGTGAGGAGCGGCGGCCTCTCACTCTTGGAAGTGTCATTAAGGTACTGTGCTTACGCTGTCTTTGCTAGGCGCCCTTCTGCGGATCTCCAGACTTTCCCCCCGCAGTCTCCACAGCATCCTGGTGGACAGGCACAACTGGACAAAACAGGAGGTTGTTCCCTTCACCGGCTTCCTCCTGCCCGCACTGCAGTACGCACCCGAGCGCCGCGCCACAGCCGCCCAGTGCCTGCAGCACGCGTGGCTGAACGCCCCGTGACCGGCCCCTCGCCTCCGGCCCCGCGGGGAGACCGCCGCCCCTGCCCGGCAGCTCCCGGCAGGCAACCACGGCACCTGCGCCGGAGCCGCCTCTCCCCGCCCCGCAGCTCTGCGGGCCCCGCGAACGCGCTCCGTCCCCGCCGCAGCGGCCGGAACCGCCCTCCCGCGGGGGTGGCGGTGGCGGCGGGCGGGGTGTGCCGGGGCTGGCTGCCATGGTGGGGGGCGCTGCGCACAAGATGGCGGCGGGGCCGGGCCGCCCCTCAAGCGCTGGCGGCTCCTCAGCCTCCCGCGGCTCGGCTCGGCGCGGCTGCCCGCCCACCTGCCACCCCCGGTACGCGGCACAGCCTCCTCCGAGCGACCCCAGGAGCGGGGTGGTGGCCGCCGCCCCCTCTGCGCAGCCTCCAGCTTTGTTGGCAGCTCCTCCCGCACTCGGGCTCCATTCGCCTTCCTTAAACGTCCCTTCAGTTCGTGTGGTCCGCGCGCAGCGTTAATTGGAAGCAGTAATTAACGTCCTATGGTCTCGAAGTCCCTAAGGCTGTTCAAGCGGGGGACAAGGGCAGGGAGGCCCTTTCCGTGCCCGCCTGCGCCTGGCCTTCCTTGCGGGGCGCCCGTTCCCCGGCAGCGGGAGGGACCGCTGGCCTGCGGCGCAGCCTGCCTTCCCCCGCTGGGCCAGGAGGACGGCGGGTCGCTCCGCACACCCCTCCCGCGGAAAGTCGCGACGGCCCTCCGCATCCTCTCAACGGAGAGGCGGTCACGGGCACCGAGCCCCAGCACAGGCAGAGCTCCTCGGCTGGGCACAGGCACCCACCCCGTGCCGCAGCGTCCCTCCCGCCCGGCTTAGCGGCGCTCAGCCTCCCGCACCCGCGCCCCTCCTTCCTGCCGCCCCTCCCGCCGAGAGGCCGCTCCGCCGCCTCGGGCAGCCGGCCCCGCGGTCAGCGCCCGACGCCCTGTGTTTGGGGCTCCGGGGACGGAGAACCAGCCAGCTCCGGCTCCAGCGGTGCGCTGGCCCCTCTCCCCGCTGGCCCCGGCCTGTGGGGGTGCGCGGAAGGCGGCAATCCCGGCGCGTCCTGCCCCCCTCGCCTCAGGAGGGCCCGCCGGAGCAGAGCAGCTCCGTGGCGCGGCACCCGCGCTCCGCGAGGCCCGAGGGGGAGGCAGCGGTGGCGGCCGCCGAGGGAGCGGGCCCGCGGGGGGCCAGGCGGCGGGCTGCCTTCCCGGCTTCCCTGACGGGACCCCGGCTTAGCGGCCGCCCCCTCCCCCCGCGGCGCGGACGTGCCGAGCGGCAGGCCCCGCACCCGCGCCGCCGCGCATGCGCCCTGCGCCCCCCTTCCCCCCCATCCGGTCCGCGCATGCGCGGCGCAGCGGCGGCTGCCGCCCAGGAATCCCGGCCGCCCGCACCGCCCCTTCTTTCTGCCACGTGTCCCGACGCGGGAGTTACCCCGCGGAGAGCGGCGCCTCGGCGGGGGCGGTGACGGGCCCCGCCGGCCCCGCCCCTCGGCACGTAGCGCGGCTCGGCCGGCAGGCACTGTCGCAGCTCGCCCGGCTGCACCGCGTCGGCTGGCGGGCCCCCCCTCCCCACTCCAGCCGCCGACTGGCAGCTCCACGCGCCAATGGGGGGCCAGGACCGTGGGGCGAGCGGTGGGGCGTACGCGCGGCTCCCCATGAGGCGGGAGCGCGGGCGGGGCCGGGCGGCGAGGACACCAATGGCAAGCGTGGGTGGGTGGGGCGTTGGCGGCGGCGGGCGTCCCGGCGGGGCGGGGCGTAGCGCCGTGGCAGCCAACGGGGAGGGGGAGTGGGCGTGTCCGGGGCGCCCCTGGCGCCGGCGCCGGGGATCCCCGTGCGCCCAGTGCCGTTTCCGCCCGGCCTGGGGAGAAGCCGCCGCTACTGCTGCCAGGGGGAGGGGCTGGCGCCGCGGCCGCCGCCGAGGGCTTGCTCCCGCCGGCTGCCCAGGAGACGCCGTGGCGCTGAGCCGGGCCTAGTGCCGCGCGGGGGCCCGGGGAACGGGCCGGCCAGGTAGGCGCGGACGGGCGGGGACCGGCCGTGCCCGGCGGTGGGGCTGGCGGGAGGGAATGCTGGGGCGGGCGGGAGGGCGGGCGGCCGCGGGGGGCTCCCGGCGCGGCCCGCGGCCCGGCGCTCCGCCCTGCCCTGCCTCGGGGGCCCAGGCGTCAGGGCCCCGCCGTGGTGGTGGGGCAGCGGCCCGGGAGGCCCGACCCGACCCGACCCGGCGGGGGAGGCCCGGCCCGGCCCGGCGGCGCGGGCCATCATGGCGGTCCCGGTGGTGCACGCCCGCCCGCGGCGGCCGGGCTCGGGCCGGTGGTGGCAGGCCGGTGCGGGGCCGGGGCCGGGCCCGGCCGTGGGGCTTTGTCGGTGGAGGCGAGCTCCGGGGAAGCCCCGCTGTAGGCTGGCCTCCTTCGCTCCTCATTTTTCCCTTTATTGTCGCGGGGGGCCTCGGGGGTCGTTGTCCGTCTCGGGGCAGCCCGCTCCGGGCCGCCGCTGCCTGCCCCCGCCGCCGCTGCCCGCCCCGAGCCGCCGGCCCCTCCGGGCCCCGGGGGAGGCGGTGTTTGACCTGCATTTTCTGCTTTCTCATGGTGCCTGTGCGGCGTCTTCCCCCGTAACCCCCCGCTCCCGGCTCGCCCGGCGCCGGGGGGCTGCAGCGCGGATTCTCCCGCATTTCCTCGCCCGTCACGCGTGGCCGCCGCGGGGTGGGTTGCCGGCCGCGCTGCCCGCGCCCCGGCCCCGCTCCGACCCCCGCCGCCTTCTCTCCGACGGCACCGGCAAGGTCACTGTCGCCTGGCGGCTCGTCCTTGGGTGCCGGTGACCGGAGTTCACCGCCGGGTCGGGCGGGGAAGCGGCGGCGGGCAGCGTCTCGCCGTCCCCGGGGGGAGGGAAGGAGGCGAGGTGCGAGGCCGCGTGTGGTCCGGTGGAAGCGGGGAAATGGGTGTAGCGGCGGGGGGGGGGGTCACAGCCGCTTCCCGGCCGTGTCCCCGCGCTCCTCTGCCAGAAACCAGGATCCCCGTGGGGGCTTTTGGGGGGCGGGGGGGGGGGGGATTTCTACGGGTGTGTCGAGGGCACGGGGTGCTGCAGGGCTGCGGTGGCTGCTGCGGGCTCTGGCCATGATGTAATGGGAGCGGTGAGGGTTCGGCCGGGCCAGGGGCGCGGGGGCCAGGGCCTCTCCCTGTGTGAAGGATGCAGCTGGGTCTCGAAGAACTTGATGTTGGTGTCCGATGTTGTGCCGGTACATCGTGGATTTCAGACGGTTCCCCCCCACCCTGGCTGGGTGTTACTGCCATAAGGCAAAACCTAAACCCAGAAAAGGAATTATCTATTTCTTTCAGTAGAAACAGGAGATTCCCCTTTTCACTTGGATAGGAAATACTAGGATTTTTTTTTTTTTCTTCTTGTGGTTGACCCAGGAAGTCATCTTGTCGCCAGCCTTCTGGTTTTTTTTTTTTGCTCTAGAGGTGCAGGGAGGAGGGTGTTGCTTTGCTCTGGATCCTGTGGGTAAGCGTTGAAGGCAGTGACAGCAGCTGCTGTTGGCTCTGGAGCGCTGGTTGCTATGAGAGAAGCTTCAGTAGACTTGGCTGCTATCTCCAGGGAAGGACAGCAGAGCAGCCTCCATTAGTGTGGTGGTGGAGAGATGGCTGGCTCACGTTCAGCAAAGGGCTTTACTTTTCGGGCCGTTTCCACAGGTCCAAAGCAGAAGCAGGGGTATGTTTGGTCCGGTGAGACAAAAACCTACAAGGTGGGTTTAATCACTGTTCTTGAGTTAATGGAATTGCATTAAAGTGTGGGCTGGAAACCTCGAGTTACCCTTTCCAGGTATTTTGGTCCGTGTGAAAAGTAGGACAGTGAGAATTGATAGGATCTTCCTGTTAACTGAAGGCTGCAGTCATGTCTCTTTTGAACTCCAGTCTCCTTTCCAGCCAGTAACAGAGCCAGATGCTTTTCTTATTGTTTGTATGTCTCCTTCCTCCCCTTCCATCGCCTGGGCCCCACTTGCCTTATTGACTGGAATTTCTGCTGTGTGCAGTGGGTGTGTGCAGCAGACACCAGCCTGCTAGTGCTGAGAAGGGATTTTCCATTCACAGACCAGGGAACAGTCAAAATAAAGGCCCGGCTCAACTTTGGGACTGCAAGTAGAAAGCAGGGAGAGGAGTTTCCCTCTGCTGCAGAATAAAATTTGTCCTCTCTGCTTCTTAGGCAGTTGTATGTCAAAATGTATGGAAAATGCTGCTCTGCTGTGGAATAGGGAGGTGAAACCTCCTGTGAATAATGGGGAAGATTCCTCTCTTTCAGTTGACTCAAATGCTTGATGAAGGAACAGTTTGCAGGAGGCCATTTTTGACGTGACTATGTATTGTGGAATCTGCCAGCTTCTATCCCCACACTCTGTCTACTTGACTGCGATAGCTTCCTTTTTTTTTTTTTTTAAGGAAGAATGAGTGCCTTTCTTATCTGCTTAACTAACCATTTGGCACTGGCTGCTGTCTGTATGATACTGTATTGTTGACTTGGAGCTGTTGGTGTATTCCAGTGCATTTGTTAAAGATGAAACTTAGTTGGAGTATGCAGTATGGGAAATGGGAATACATTAGCATTAGAAAACAACTGCCATCTTTGTAAACTAACGCCTATAATGGGGAGCCCTTGCCCTGGCCTGAGTTACCAAACTCGGAATTACTATGAGCTTGAAGCAAAAATTCCAGGACCAGAATAATGTGAGAGAGATTAAAATATGCCTTTAAATCCGCCTGACTGGCAGCAATCATGTGGTAGATGCCAAGCTCCGAGTAGCTCTTATATTTGAGGATCTGTAGCATCCAAATTGTTTCACAAGGTGGGGTGAGCAACTTTTAACCCACCTAAAATGCATCCATCACCGGGGCTGAATGGTATCTGCTGCCTAGCATGACATGACATGACAACAGTAGTGAATTTAGGTTTTTGTGAGTACCGAAACTAGCTCCTCAGTTTAATAACATATGGCAAGTGATCTTCATGGCCCCTTAGTCTTTGCTTACAGTCTCTGTACGTTGTTTATAGTCTCTCTGTATGTTGTAATGGGGAATTAATCCGCTGCCTCCCACCCTGTTGAATAACTGGCACCGCTTTGACAAGGCCCTGGCTTTTCGTTTTACTGTCATATCCCAAGTGACCTGAAAGTAATATTCCTTAGCTAATGTTGTCAGAGGTTTCACCACCCCAAGGTGAGGCAATGAAATCTCACGTACATTTAAATCCGTTTTTAGAAAGGACTCAGTTACAGCCAGATCTTAGTTTGAAAAGTAATAGGTCAAAGTTGAAAAAACCCATAGGAAAGAGATGGCTTTGAACTGGCATCTCAGAATGTGCAAAAGTTTATGCTCTTTTTCTGGGGCTGGGGGGGGGAATCCAGCAACAACTGCTGATTTAAATTTTCCAGTTGTTCCCTGAAGTAAAAAACCAGTATTTTTAATTCAAACTTCCAGGTGCGAAGCATGCAGGGGAGAACTAAATGTGTGATGTCCCAGCCATGTAATTTATTAGTCTGACCGCTCTATTCTTTCTCCCATTTTGGGTGATCAGACTTTTACAAACTTGTTTTGAATGATGTGATGAGATTAAAATATTTCTATCTATTCTAGCAATAGTAAAACAAATATAATGAGTGTTCAGAGGTTTGAAACTTAAAAAATCATTGGTCTCATGGCAATATTACTGTATTACAGATGCACATTTGTGTTCTTACTCTGGTGCTGCTTGTGTGTGTAACTCTGAAATCTTGCCAGTGAAATCTTGTTATGTGCAGTATATAAGAAAGGTCGCAAAAGGCAAAGATTTTTTTATATATACAAGATGTAGTAGCAGTACTTGAGTTGAAAGCGTTAAATGTATGTTCAAATGTATAGTATGTGAGATATTAAGTCTCAATTGCCCCTATGAAGCTTAAGCTGCTATTTGATTTTAAAATAAAGACTTTGTTGCATTTTACTTGTCTATTTAGTTTTTTCTCTTCCAAATTAAAAAAAAAAAAAAAAGCTATGGATGTTAAAGCTGTTACAGATTCTACAGCCAGTCTTTGGCTTCCATGACTGACTTGTGGCAAGAGTTAGTGCACAGTAAGTTTGCACTTACATTGTTAGAAACAGTTTTGTATAAATCTGTCTTAGCCTAAACTTTTTGCTTATTTTGATCATGGAAGAAGCCGCAGACTGTAATGCAGCAAGACTTCAACATCTTGAAACTGTGGGAGCTGAGGGGTTTTTTCCACTTTTTTCTTAATTCCTTATTGAAGTTGCTGGGGGTTTGTTGGGTTTGTTGGATTTTTTTCACAGGATTTGCTATTTTGGTGGCAATTTTCCAGTATTCCTGTAGCAAATCAGCCGAGCAGCGGCCCCTGTCCCTGCTGAGCAGGGAGAATGTGCAGCGCTCCTGGCCTCCCCGCTGAGCTCACGCAGGGGTGGGACTTGCTAAGCTGCTGAAATCGCAGCTAATGCCCACTGAGCATGCTGAGAAACAGTTTTTCAACTGCTCCTAGTTTAAATTTTTTTTTCTTCTATAATTAGTAAAGATGCTCTTTGTCTCGGAGGATGATCTGCACGACAAATCAGGAGATTCTTGTTCATCGTCCCCTTCCCTGCCGCCCAAGCTGGTAGTGAAGTATTATTTTCCTGTAACAAAAATAGCTAAAGGGATTTTTCCCTCACTTCAACTGATGAGTCTGAACTTGAAAAGCTGTAGCCCAAAAGAAGAAATCTGCAGCGAATAATAGCCCTAATGCTAGTTTTTGTTGCCACAAGCCCTATAGGAGCGTCAGTATTGTTGTTTAAATTGTAAATCTGCAACTTTCTGATCCTTAAATCTAATTTAAATGCTTAAACAGTAGAACAAACAAATTATATTTTTAAATAATAAATTTGAGAAAGAAAAGCTTTCTTGGTGAGTTTTATTTTCCTCCTACCAAACACACACAAAACCCAATTATTTTAATGAGCAATATGGGAAATGCTCAGAAAAGTGTACTGATGTGCTCAGACTTCAAGGTGAAAAAATGTGGGAGGACTTGTCAGCAGTTTGAGTGGCAAGCTTTTAGTGAGCAGAAGTAATTTATTTTGTGGTCAAGAATCTAATAGTCCCACATTCACCAAACATGAAGAAAAAAGGGGGAACGAAGAGGGAGGAACATAGAAGAGTAGCATTGAGAAATAGTCAGGAATTTGGCTTTTAGAGTGAAGTTTAGAAGTGATCTGTTGTTTATGCTGAAGTTTAATCCTTATAAACTTGATAATGTAGACAGGTCTTGCATTCCTCTCCGAGGGTCACGGAAGGGCTAAGTTTAGCAAAGGGGAGGTATCCCAAGCAGTCAGATCTATGCAGTTTTCAAGGCAGCAAATGTTTTTGCTTATTCATCCCGTTCTGAACAAGCTTAGTTATTTTTTTCACTTACAAGCAGCCTTTTGAGACAGAATGTGAGTTAGTTTTAAACCCAAAAATGCTTGAGCCCTAAAATATTCCAAAGTAATTTCAGAGTAGAAAGGTCACGGTGCTTTTGATGTGTTCATATTTAGAGCGTGATTACAATTGCAATCATACACATTGACAAGAAGATATTGTCTGGATTTGGTAGCTGCTCATTTAGTGACTCAGGCTTATTCCTGTTGTCCTTACAGAGCTCATACCAGGGTTTTCTTCTGCAGCCTTGTTGATTTACAGGACAAAACTTTTTCAGTGACCGTGCCAGCAGCCCAGAAAACAGTTTGAAGTTCTGATACTGAGAAGAATCCTCTTGACTTTGAAGTGAGCAGTTTGAAATGCAAGTCGTTGATAGGGAAGGAGTGTGAGACCCCGCCATCAGACTTTTTAACAGAACATGCCTGCTGCTGATGATTCAGTAAAAGGAAAAAAAAAAGTCAGGATGCAGCTTGGAGTTTTAGTTTGTCAGTGTTAGATAATGCAGTCTCTTCGTTTTGCATAGACTTTGAATCATGAAAATAGGTGGCCGGAGGACTTTTGAGGATTGTGTTACATGGAAATATTTGGATAAGGAAGCCCATGTAAGACTAGAGGGGGAAAGACACAGCTGGCTTCTGGGAGCAGAGTTTGGGAGCTGCAGAGGTGATAGCTGGTAGGAGGATGGCACTGGGGAGACTGAGACTTCTCATCACAGCTCCAGGTAGTGCGGAGAATGGGAGCAGAGGAGTATTTTTCAGTGTGGCCGTATTTCCCAGCTGTGCCTCTGCCCAAATTACATCTTTCTGGCAATGCTCTTGGTCGCTCTCTGGAACTGATATCCCTTCAGGATGCCGGTGTGGAAGCTGCTCCCAAGGAGCAATTCTCAAATGTTTTTATGGGAGAGAGTGAGGAGGTGAGAATGTTTCCTTGCTTGTAGACAGGAAGGAATACAGTGGGAAAAGTTTGAGAACCAGTGATTTAGGAAACTGAAGTGCCCTGGGGGTACAGTGTGGAGCCCTTAAAATAGTTCGCATGTCTCAACCTGAGTTGCAGTATCAATTTATAGATACTTGGAAGAATATATGAGCCTTTTGCATTCATGTGGCCTTTAACTAAAGACACTAAAACAAATTATTTCCTGTGTTTTGGTGGCATTAGGTTGGAATAACTTATAATCATGCTGCAAGAATGCTTTCAGTAATGTGGCTGTAGATTAACTTTTGCCACAGCAAAGATCTGGAAACTTCCTGTATAAATACAGCTAAAGTGAACCTTTGAAGAAAAGATGACTGCTTGATCAAGTTAAGTAGGCTCTGCTTAACTGTAGAGGAGACTGGCTTTCTGATTCAAAGTTCTCTTGCAGTTTCATGAATTTCAAGGATGTTGGGGTTCAAGATGGCCTGGAGGTTAATAGGGAACAAGGATACTTGTAGGGTGAAAGTCAGGTTCTAAGCTTGCCACAAACTCGCTTTGTTGTGCAGTTCTTCTAATATCCACCTCAGGGTTTGCTCATATGTGGAAATTTGTGTGTTAAACTGGAATGGGTGTTTGTGATGCACTGGATATTCTTTGCACAACTTTGTGCAGGTTTGTAGTGCATGCTAGTGATACGGTTCCATGGCAATTCAAGCCAACCTGACGTGCTGCTGCCACAGTCCTGCTCTCCTTCCCACCATCACTTTTGCCTCTGTTCTGGCCCATGCCTGCCCCAGTAGGGAACTATTCAGGAAGGCTACCATGACGAAAACGAGTGCACTTCATTTTTGGAAGTAAGAGTTTTCTGCTGGCTTCTGCCTGCACTGCTCGACTGTGGGCTCAGGTTAGCATCAGTGCAGAAAGGGATGGGGAGGCTGCACTGAAGCTGTGCCAGCTGAAGTCAGCTTGAAACTATTGCAGAACTGCACCCTGCGAGTGAGGTTACTCCGGGTGAAGTTACACGAGACAGCTGAGTACATCCAACAGCTCTGCTGCTGAATGGGGGAAGTTTTGCTCCCCCTTCCTCTCCCACCCAACGGGGAGTTCTGCCTTTTCTGTTTGCCAGCTTTGGTTCTTGCTGGATCCCTTTTCTGAACTCCTTCAGCTTGCTAACCCAGCAGAAAGCTATGTTGGGGTTATTTTATGTTTTAGTTTTTGCTGGATTATTTTTTTGCCAAGATAGTGAACTGAATTGGCTCACCAAGGGATTTGACAAGCATCCAGAGCCCTCACAAAATAAATAGGGGAGAGCATATGGGTGGAAATGCAGAGGATGTGGTGGGGACCGGAGAGGGGGAGCAGGGTCTCCGCCTTTCGGTGGCAGCACACAGTGCGGCCAGCTCAGGCTGTCCGTTGGAACCTCACCCTCCTTTTAAAGGAGAGTGCTCACCACACAGTGCGTGGTAGCTCAATCTGTGAAACACTGTGGGTTTGTGTCCTTGGTCGCTGTGCATGGAGTACTTCCTTTAGACGAACATTTAGTTTTCTGCTTGAAAATTGGCGGTGTAGGCTTTCCTTCGTCTGCTCTTGTTTGCTCGGGAAGCTGGTCAGATGTGAGTTTTAATGTAGGCTTGATCTGTGATGGTGGAATGGTGTTATAACGTACACGTGGTGCTTAACCATTTCAAAATAGCGAATTCTTGTAGGTATATTTTTGCTGAAAGTAAATACAGCAGAGAGCTGAAGTGATGTCTCATTTTGGAAGATGGCAAAATGTTGATTAGTATACAATTATTACAAATCTGTGTAAATAAAAGTACCACGCAATATTCCTTACCCTTTTTTTTTTACCTGGTAATTAGAAAGTCTTTATTTTGCATTTACTTGCCAGTCGTTATGAGTTGTGAGATATCCAGGCATGCAGAAAATTATGAATTACTGGATACATTGTCAATCAAATGATAAAAAATAGAGTAGTAAAAAAAACATAACATGAATTCCATCTAGCTTTGCTGAAAGTGTATAGAGACATGAATGCGACTGGAACAATGCAAAAATTTAATTCAGCCAAGGCCAGTTGCAGCAGAAACTTGAATCCTATTTCTTAAATATGGAAAACTTGGTTATAGTGGCATGTATTTGAAATAGAGCAATTGTCTGTGTACTGCGAATCTCGGTGTGTGCTGCTCCGTCTGCTCACTGTGAGTTGAGGCTTTTAGTTTCGTACCTAGTGAGACTATTTGGTCTAGTAGAACTTGAGGCAGCATTTTGGCTGTTTGTGTTTGAATAAAGTTATTTAAATGTTAGCGTGTCATGACATCTTCAAATACATATTGCTGTGCAAAAAATGCATGTTGGGCATGAGCAGTATGTCTCATAAGCAAGAAATCTCATCTGTTGTGAGGGGTAATCTTTTATTTAATGAAAATCTTCACCAATAGCCCCAAATCAATCACGTTGCAATAAAGGAACTAAGTAGATTGTATTTTCTGTGTTATGCTTCACGGCTGATAGCAGTTTTTCTGACTTTGCAGTGTGGTAGCTGAATACCTAGGTGAGCAGTAGGGTGACATATGTAGGTAGAGTTCCTGTATGCTTCATCTGAACAGTTGTGTCCGCTCCCCACCCATGCCCCCGGATAAGGACCCAGGGTTGGGACACATCCTTTATCTGACAGTGGCCGGGCGGAAGGTGGAAAGTTTTACTAAGTAGTAGACATTGTATTTTGGGGTGTGCCATCCCAAAGCTGTCTCTTTAGATAAGCGTCTTGTCAGTAGGAAGTTCTCTACTGAGGTTAAAACTACGACTTGTGACATATGTAAAGGAAATACCTTAATGCTGCCCCACGATGGTCCTCTTTGGAGAGGCTGATGTTGGGTGTTCTGCCTGAGGTGCTTGGATGCCGAAGTCCCACGCTGATGGCATCCTGTACACACCTGTGGAAATCGCCATTCGTGCTGCTAGAAGAGCGGTGCTTGTTACCTTTTCAGCTTAGCTCCTTGAGCACTTGAGCGCGGTGTGGGTCAGTTGGAGGAATTCAAGAAGCCGAGCACCGAAGTGCTTGCATCTGGCAGCAGAAGTCCACCATTTGGATGGATTCTCTTCAGCCACTGTGGGTTCAGAGTATCCTTTAGGAAAAGTTCAGATATAGAATTTGTAAGAAGATGAAAAATTCACAAACTGGGAGAAGACTTTCCCCACAATCTGCCAGAGAACCTAAGAGTGCGATCAATGTGTCACAGTTCCTATTTCCTGCTCCTGTATTTCTAAGGCTTACATACGCAGATAGAAGTAATAAATTAATAAAGTGCTAGCATATTGTAAAAGTGAGACTATACATCGAAACCTGCTGTCATTAGTTAGGCCTTTCTTGGGCATAGCTTGGGACTGTCAGCTTGAAACTGGTCAGCAGAAATTTGTTGAATCGCATGTGGAGAAGAGGACCTTGAAGGAGCAGGGAGAGTGAAATGGCATGTTCAAATGTTGATGGAACTTCTCTGGTGTTTGCAGAACTGTGTGAAAAATGTAACCAGGATCCTGTTGGCGAAATCCTTTGACTGAAAATTCCTTCTTTTTTTTTAAACCATGTTACACAGCGGAGATGGATGGGGGTGATTTAGGAGCAGGCTGTTCTTGCGAGCAAAGTTTGTAGCTTTCTGTTGCTCTTCCAGTGTCAGAGTTTAAGGCGTCACTCCTTTTTCTGAGCGATAGTGAAGTAGGCTGTTCCCATGAGAGTCACTGTGTTGGGGCAACATTTGCAAGGAATTCTGATATTTTCAATTTTACGTGAAGAGAAGGTTGTGAGGGAGGAAATAAATGGCCTTGACACATACTTGAAAAATGATGGAAACTTTTCGGCATTTTGTAAAACAAAATTACCTAAGTTGTTAAGAAAGATGGTTGTTACTGAAATGGTATGTGGGTTTAAAATGTAAAAATTCATCTTGAACAATGGGACTTGCTATGGAGTTCTGTTAGTACTGAGAAGGTTTAATTTAGCTTAGGTTAAAATCTCTCCAGTTAAACTAATCATCCCCACTTTTTGGGAGGTTGCCGCTTCTCACCCGGGATACGTGCATGGGTCCTTAGCCTGTACCAGCTGTGAACGAAGCAAGTGAAATGGCCACAGTGATTTAAATTTTTTTTAGGTGTTTTTTTCAAAAAAGTTCAAGAAGCAATTCTGCCAGGGCAGTTTGTCCCCAGTCCTGTTCTGGTTAAATCTATTGATTTAACTCTACCTATCATGTGTATGGCTCAAAACACTGTGTGTGACATCTCAGAAGTAGTATTCTGATGTCACTGATAGGAAAATTAAGGCACAAAAAAGGATTCGCTTGCATAGGACATCTTACAGGCAGCGTGGAGGTAAAACATGGATTATTTTTTCGACTCCTGGTCTAGTGGTGCAAATTGCCTCTCAGACTTTTATAGGTAGCCATCTTGCCCACGCCAATCCTCACCTCTTCCCACATGTCCGTGTTCTGTAGTGCTGTGTTGCTTCTGTATAAACCTTTGGTTTCTTTCAGTAAAGCAACCAGTGATGTAATAGGTGGGGAGTACATGGTGTAGTGGATACAGGTGAAAAAATCTCCTGTATGAGTTGTTGATGGGGAAGCGTGGTAGTACGAGCCAGGCTATTTTTCCTGCTTGTTTTCACTAGCATTGTGATGCTACAAGATCGTTTAGGTTAAGAACAATGTTGCTACTGATTTGTACCATCAGGACTGATAAACTATGTGAAGGGGCCTTCAGAGTATCTTGGCAAACTGTGTTTGATGCTTAGTGCACGCAAAGTCTATCTGCATTATTCAGGAAGATAATTCCTGTCTGTGCTGTTTTCCTCCTGTGCTGAGATCATTCTCCTATCCAACTGTTACCCAGCTGAGGTCTTGATAGTTCTCAGTTTTTCCATAATGACAAAATCAAATTAGCCCTACGATGACTGGTGCATGTGAAATTCCTCTCGGCTAAAGCACGTTGCCCTGAATATTTTCTGGCTATTTTTTTCTTGGGAGAATTCAGCGTCTTGTGTTTGAAAGGGAAAGGAGAAAAGATGCAGATTAGGAAATGCTGATGTTTAAGGTACAGGGAGGAGCACATAGCTTGCTTCTAGAACATAATCTGTCCAGCTGTGACTTAGTCATCTTCAGTCTTACATAAAATGCGTCCAATCTAAGTAGTTGAGCATCTCCCTCCTGAATGCGGCAAACCAGCGTCTTTTACGCTTATGTGAAGCTGTAACAGGCACAAGCCATCTTCTTAGGAGTGCCTTCGTACTTGTGAACCTGCAGCATCCATCATGCTGTCAAGCCTCATTTACTCATGTGATGGGATTTTTTTTTTATTCTGTTCCACAATTTTTCCAAGTTTGAAGAGGTTCCTTGCTGTTGGCAGGGAATACAGCACTGATAATCCCAGACAGGAAGCAGAGAATGTAATGTGAGAACAAGAGTGACTCTCCCTGTTCTCCCGAGTCAGACTGAAGGTTTTGTTCATCTCTGACAGAGCCAAAAATTGATGCTTAGGGAAGAATGTAAGGTGAGAGGATCACAGGATCTTGGCTAACATCTCTAATTTCAGTGTAGTAGTTCATGCTGTTATAGTAAATCCAGCCCTGCTCTCAGTCGCTTTGATGTCACATAGCTATTCTTTAAGGAAAGGGGGATAACTTGACTATCATGACATGCTTTTGTATGGATAAATATATGTCCACATTAATCCTTTGTATAATTATGGGGGTTTTGGAGAGGTGCGGGAGATTCTTGTTAGTGGCTGAAGTAAGAACTGGTAAGCTTTGTAAGAACTGCCCTGTGTGAGTTGAAAGATATTCTGTGCTAGTTACGGGATGATGGACATACTTAGGTAGTCAATGAAAGAGGTGCTGTGAGTGTGTGTTAAATAAACGTATTGATAAAGATAGGTGCTGATAAATCTTACCACTGTGAACATGGAAGATAACATTTAAGATTATATCAATACATTTGCCACTAATACATGTTTCATGAAGCTAACATGGGGAAGCTAACATCTTAAGTCACCTGCGTATGCAGTGGAAGAACAGTCTCCTTTGGAGGTGTAGCTAGAGCTGGAGCTTCATTTGGGTAGTTTGAAGCATTCTTCAAAGGCTTCTGAGAAAGTGTTTGATGTAGTTTTAGTTTAAAAAAAAAAAAAGTAGTACACTTTTTTCATAAAAACGACAAATGTACTGTGCTCGCTGTGAAGACTTAATGGCTTGGGTTGGTGCTGCCTGGGGACCTCTAGGCTGCAGTCTGTTGCATGATTTTAAATTCCCCCCAAAGAATTGTGGTAAATCCATATGCTGGCTTTTAGGCTGTGCTTGACAAACATGGTCTAGCTCGTTTGTAAGCTGCAATGCCAAGTGTAGAAATGACTAGGTGAGATTTTCCAGTCTTTGTTAGGTGGAAAGTCAGATCATCAGAAGGTTATTTTTGGCCTTAAAATGCATAGTTACGCAAACACTTAGTGGCCCTGGAGAAGAAATGAGCAAAGCCCTAAGCAACCTGATCCAAGTTGGCCCTGCTTTGGGTAGAGGAGAGGGTTTCAGTCAGTTAACCTTCAGTGGTCCCTTCCAACCTGGATTATTCTGTGGTTCTGTGGAAGTTGGACTGGGTGTAGGAGGTGGGGGGCATGCCTGTTTTGGGTGGAGAGGGCAAGAGTTAGGAGGCAGAAGGAAGGGTACTCTGAAGAAATGGTTGTGCTAGAGAAATTGCATTAACAGTGGAGATCTAAAATATCTGAGACTGTGACTTGGAAAGGACACACCTAGCTTTATAGAAGGTTGTGAGATGAAATCAGCTTTTCATTTATTGCTCTTCAGAATCTTTTTATCTGGATAGCATAAAATATTTGATAAAGCTTCTGCCAGAGAGATACTAGTGGGATAATAAAGTATGTTTAAGGAGCTCTGAATTGTTTTGCCACGTTTCAACAAAAGATTTGAATCCATCCAGTTGCAAAGTGATGCATTTGTTAGCAAAACTGCAAACCCACCTATAAATTGTAAAACAGCATTTTGGAAAGCGGTAGCTCAAAGGGCTTTAAGGTCTTTACAGCTAGTTGCCTCTACATGGTACTTGGGCCAGTATTTTATGTAAAAGGGTTAATGTGATTCTTGGGCATATTGAGGAGAAAAAAAAAGTGGGGGATAGGAATGTGAAGCAAAAATAAGTAATCTTATAAACACAGCAACGTTGATACTGATACTGAAATTGAATTTTGGTTTCCATGCTTCAAGAAGAATGCCAATGTATTTGGAGGGAATTCAAAGGACAGCTGCAGAAATGATCCAGGGACTGGAAAATAAGCCTCATGATGTGAGGCTTAAAGGAACTCAACTTACTCAGCTTATTGAAAAGACAATTGAGAGAGGACTTGATCTTTCTCTAAAAGGACTTGCAAGATTTGCTGACAAAGGCATAGCAATATCAACTGAGGTTAGACAAATTGAATCTCGAAGTACAGTTTCTTAGCAATGATAATAATTAAACATTGGAACGGTTTATAGGGAAGGGGAAAGGAGTAAACGTTCATTTTAGTCTTTTAAAATAGGCCCAACTCATTTCTGTCCGGAGAAAATATATTGTGATTTTTTTTTTTTTTTAAATGATGATAATACTCCTTCCCTGACACTGGAGTTTAAGAACCTTTAAAGGTTTCGTGCCGTGATCAGTTGGCACAAGTTCAGATACATGTACTCGCAGTCAAAGCCAAGATCGTGAAATTAAGATGAATTTAGAGGAGAAATAGTTAACCTGGTGCTAGAATACTGCCTTGCATAAGAGACATATGATGTGAAGGGAGCTCTGAAATTTAATGCTTTGTGGCTTGCATCGTTGGAACTCAGTTCTTTCCCATACTGCGTTGCTTCAGATGTTTAAGATATGGTTAAGGCTTTCTGAAAGCCTCTACAGAGAAGCCCTGATGTAACTGTGTACACTCACTGTATTCAGATGAGCATTTCTGAATTCCAGTTGATCGCAGCAGAAGTCTGTAAATCTTTTTCATCCTTTTTTAGAAACAGTATTAAAAAAATTGCACAACGGCAATATCATTACAATTCCTCTGAGAGGCAAAGCAAGCACAAGCTTTCCTGGTAGGTTTAATTCTTAAATTAATGTAGGATATTCTCTATCTCTCAAGTTAACTGGACTTAGTCAGAAAGTTTATTCGTGTTTGAAACAATGATTAATTAATTGTCAGAAGCAGTATTCTAATGGCACTTGTTTGCTGGTTTTCATGCCATCCAAATGAGAGTACTTCAGCGATTCTGTTCCTCCCTCACTTTGCAAATTCACTTGGGAATTGAGTCACTCAGTTTGGTAATGGCTCCAGATCATGCTTCTACTTTTTATTTGCATTTGTCCATTCCACCACTCCCTCAATGGCTGCCCAGTTTCTATATTTCCATAGATTACCTTGTTCCAGATGCCTTTGCAGACATGCAGAGCTCTTAAACTCCCTTCTGGTAGCTCTCAAAATCTGCTGCTTTGTGCAGGTAGGGCTCTCCCGGTCGGTCCTGCCTGTGTGCACGCTCGTCCTTGCCTGCGCAGAGGAGGACATGGAGCTACCTGGGCTGCTCTCGCCTCTTCTCCTGCGTGACTGCATTCCTGCCTCTCCTCTCCTCCTCCGGGTCCGGCCAGGGAGGAGCCCCATCGCTCTCATCTCCGCAGCTGTGCAGTAAGGAAACACTTCTATGTCCTAAGGAAGAAGGGGCAGCTCAAAACTCTGTAGCTTTTTGAACGTGGAGCCTATCGATTTGTCACATAAATTGAGCTATTTCATAGGTGGGAAAGGGGTTGTCTAGCAACAGCAAGTTTCCATGCTTAGGGCTTAAGGGATAGCAAACTGCAGAAACGTGTTGGGGCACTACACAGTGTAAAGCAAAGGCCTCCAGCTTCGAGATCTAGTGCAGCAATCCCTGCTACTCACCTCATCCAGACAGCCCTATCTGTCTTAATCTGCAGAAGCTGCTCGCAGAAAGTGCTACACAGAAAAGAAGTTGTGAAGGCTTAACAGTAAAGAAATCTTCTCCCTTCCTTGCCTTCCCTCTCTGCTGTGTCGTCATCCCCCTTTCCCCAGCGTTGAGGGGCTGATGGAGGCGACCTGCTGCAGGAGGATTGTCAGCCTCTTCAGCACGAGCAACTCTCGCATTTCAACCTCTTAGTTTCATCATGTGGTTGTAGACACCTGTGCTTAGTTGTGTTTGTGATAATCATGAAAACGTCCTCGATATATTACTCTGCTCATAATTCAACATTCGTAAAACCCAGCGGTTGTGGTAGCAGATAGCATTTCATTATGAGGTGTTAACAGAACCACTTGCTCAGCATCGCTTTCGTGTGAGCTCTACAACGAGCACTCCTGGCCAACTGTTTGATGTCAGTACTCCTGTGTTACCACCCACATGCAGTCAGGTGGTTGGTTACAGCGTTGTGCGCTCAGAGAGACAATCTTCTCAAAGGAAGAAATTACTAATTTATCTGCAAGAAATAATAAATGTGGTTTAAGTGACTTTTGTCTTTATTCAGTCACTGGTTGCAGGTTTGTGACTGCTGATTTCTGGTCATCTGCATTTACTTTGAAAGTGCGTTCAACTGGATTGTCTGCTTTTCATCTTGTTAACAAAAAATGGGCTAGTCAAAAGTGACCGTGGCTCTCAGCGCTGTCTGTACCACTGAGCTTTGCATTTCTTGCCAGCAGTTATGAAGCAGGTAATTGGGAGCTTTCTGAATAAGTGTCACACCTTCGTCTCTGAGCTTGTAAGAGCAAGTCTTTGATTATCTTGTTTTACCAAAACTTATCAAAATAACTTATCAATACTTATATTCCTTAAAGCTTGATGGTCCAATATGTTGTTTGCTGGTGGCTTATTCTGTACATCTGACTACTGTAACATTGCAGTTGGGTGAACATCCGCTGTTCACGGAGGATCCAACATGCAGAGCCGGGGCATGCCATGCGGCCGTGTCAGTAGTACCTGCATTTTGGGATCAGCACATCTCGCCAGTGCCAAAATACAATATAACATGAGATGCAAGTAGGCCAGAAGAGTGAACCACAGTAAAGAACTCAGCATCAGCAAGCAGGTAGAAGCCCCAGAAGGGGAAATAAGGCTTTTTGGCTGATACGCTGCCTTTTGGGCCTCCGTGATTGCTCTCTACCACTGTCCTGCTGGCTCTGTCTGCTCTCTTAAGTAGAAAAAGAGATCTGCAGGAAATGTGTGAATTTTCTAGGGGTCCCAGAACCATCTTAAATGACCAAGAGTGCCACCGGGCACCAGTGCCTGGGCAAGTGCTGTAGTCAGTGGCGTTTCCTACAAAGAGCTTCCTGAGAAGGGGCTGTGGTGGGGCAGTGCGGCGGGCTGAGCTTTGAAACCTGCCTCCGTGCTGGAAGATTGCTGAAATCCATATTAACCGTGTAAAATTCACTGGATTTTAATGCTTCTCAGTGATTGCATAGCTCAGTAAATGGATCCGACTCTCGCTGTGTGCAGGGCAGGTTGCAGGTCTTTTCGTAGCCCGGTTTCCCACTTGAGGCACGTTGGACAAACTGGTGTTTGTTGGGACACAGCGCACAAGCATTACATAAGCCTGGAGTAACTTCCTTACAACGCGGAGAAAAACGTATTTGCATGATCTCAAGCCCAGGTGCAAGGCTGCAAAGCTTGCCGGTCACAAACCCGCAAGGCCAGGCTGGAGCCGGGAGGGCACTTGGTGATGGTTTGAGCCGGGGGGGGGAAGGGTCAAAATGAGTCCTATACTGGAAAGCAAGGCTGAACCTTTGCTTGAGAGCCGCGGCTCCATAATTGCCGCACTGTGTGATGTTGCCATGGCTGCCCCTGCGTGGTTTCCTGGTGTGTGAGAGCAGGGCCGAGGCTGCCGGCGAGCGGAGAGCTGCCGTACGTGTTTGGGGAGCTCAGGCGTGCGCTGGCAAGCCGCGGTGACGGGAGGATCCCCGGCTGCGAGATTTGAGGCTTTGAGCTCAGTCTCTCCCCCGTCTCTTCCCTCCAACAGATCAGAGGGCGAGCTGTGATTTTTGCAGGACTTTAAAACCCCCTTTTACTATTTTCTCGCTATTGTAAGGTCCTTCGTTCGTCCTGAAGCCGTGCTCGTGCTAGGAGCGAGGTGGCAATGTGAAATGAAGGATCCTGGGGGCATGGAGGGAGGCCTGGGGAGGCTCGTCGGGCCTGGATGGGCTCCGGCGTGTTTTGATCCGAGATCCTTTGGCCGCGTTGCCATCTGCATAGCCTGTGAATAGTTTTCTCTGGCACAGACCTTGTTCCTCAGTGTTGCATCATCTCTGGGAGAAAGGCCAGGTCCGGAGCCCCAGCACAAAGGCTTTCTGAAGCCGATGAAGCTTGTTCTGTGTGCGGAGCGTCTCTCTCCTTCCTGTCGTCCTTTCCACAGGATTCCTGAAGCGGCCTCCGTCCGAGAGCCCCTTTGTCAACAGCTGCTTTATCTCCGCCGCTTCCTGCACACCTGGCTGATGCAACGTCTGCCTTGGAAGCCGCTGCTGGAGTCTCCTCTGGAGCTGGGTGGTTTGCCCTGGCTGGGAGTGGCCAGGCAGGCAGCCTTCATCACGTGGGGGCCTTAAATAGATGTATAAAGGACGTACAGCCAGACCTGCGAGGCAGAGAGTATTTAGTGGGATTACGGAGAAATCTTTTTTCCAATTCTAGGACTGGAGGTTGCAATCCTACTCCTGGCAACTTGTTTGTGGTTAGCGTTCCACTGGTTGCAACTTCTGGCTGCTCCGTGCCAGTAAATTCTGCTGATTCCCTTTCTATATTCAGCGACTTCCCGTGACTCTGGACTGTCTGGATTCTCATGGGAACCGTAATTCTCTGGGTTTGGATTTGATCCTAGTTATTGCCCTTTATTGCTCTGTTTCCCTCTGACCTTGCATGTGGTATAGGCTTTTCTCTGGAATCCCTTCAAAACACAATTTCAAGGTCGAGGTGGTGGGGTTTTTTTTTTTTTGGGGGGGGGGGGGTGTTGTCTGACAGCCTTTTTAATTTAGGGTTTGTCTACTTAGGGGAGTTTAATAGTTAATAGGTACAACCATTCATGTGAATATTATTACGATCACAAGCCACAAAATCTAGAACAAAGAAACACACTGGTGTGCTAGGATTAAACCAGTGTCATTTACATTATTTAAATTAATCTTGAGTCTTATTTTACCCATAGCCATTTTCTTGTGTAGGGAGGCCTCTTAAATTAAATCTGGAAATGTGGGATTTATATGGACAAGATTTGGCGGAGTGAGCAGCGGTGCTTTCCAGTATTGCTGTTCCTAGTTTTCTGCTCTGTCCCATTGCAGAAATTTCTTACCCCTATAACCGTATCTAAAAGGGAATATGTATTTTACCTGCTTCTGCTTTTAGTCCAGTCTTCTTGGCATCAACTGCACTTGATGAGACATGGCAACGTTTCCTTCCTGCCAGCTGTTTTGGCAAAGGCTTAGAGGGGACAGTTGCAGCAGTAACATCAGCTGCCACAGCTGGATTCACTGGAGGTTAGTTGCCAAGCCCTTAATCTCAAAATACCGGTTCTGAACCTTTTTCTTTGCAATTTCTTATTTGTGTGTCATACAGACATTTCACTGTTCTCCTTCACCCTGTGGGAAAAGAGAGCAACTATCTCGGAGTATAGAACTGGCACAGCAATTAGGATGTGTTTCCCTCGCTGCGACTGTCCCAAATAAAAAGTTTGTAGAACTGAAAGAAAAGAGGGGTGTTTTTCCTCTTTCCTGTTTCATTTACTTTAGTAATTTTTATATCATCATTTCTGTGGGGTATCATGTATAATTCTTTTTTCTCTTCTATTGCTGTATATCTTTCAGGAAAGAATAGAAAACAGTATTTGGAAAAATAAAAAGTGTTTTCAGGGGGTCGCCTTCCTTTCACTTTTGAAAATATCATTTTTAAATGCTTCAGTATTTGAAAAATTTGTCATCTTCACCAATGACTTCTTATGCTGTGAGATAGAGGCAATGTAAAACAATGTTTTTAGCATAGAAAAGGGCCAAGAATTATTCTTTCTGAGTCTATGAGATTTTTCTGAATTTCTCCACTATTACCGTTATTTTTTAAGTTTTATTTTGATGATTAACATTTTTAAGGTGTTAGCATTTCATATAGGTTGCTAGATTTTCAAAATACTGTCTTGTGAAGTTTTCTTGAAGATTTCCTGTTTATGGCCCTTGAAGTTATGAGGACTTTGATATGAAGTTCTCTGTTGGGATAGTC
The DNA here is from genome assembly GCF_964195595.1 of Calonectris borealis. Classification (NCBI taxonomy): domain Eukaryota; kingdom Metazoa; phylum Chordata; class Aves; order Procellariiformes; family Procellariidae; genus Calonectris; species Calonectris borealis. The sequence goes on along the minus strand of NC_134321.1, from coordinate 11,263,384 downwards.
CTTTTCCCTTTACATTGAGGTGGTTGTTCCTTTAAAACATCCTCTCTATCACTGTCCTGCTCAGCAGGCTGCGTGTGCAGACCACACAGACACAGCTAGGTCCCTTCTCCTCAGCCTGGGTACAGGCGAAGTTTCCTGGTGTCTGCCTGCCACCTCTCCATAAACATACCTCGGAATAATTTAGTCTGCCGTGGATCTCTGCTCCTCTGTAATTTGCTTCCCCTTTCTCATTTGGCATGTATTTATTTATGGAATTATCCTTATGTATGACTCTTCAACCAATTTCAAATCGATACAAATTTAACTTTCCAGTAAGGTTCCATGATGCAAATTAGTTGTTTTAAGAAAGTCCAAACAAACTCTTGTCTGATGTCTCCACCTCCAGAGTGTATTGGACTGTAAAGAATGCGGTTGAATTGTCCAGTAGAAGGTATTTCTGGAAGCAAAGTCTTATCTGCCCTTCCTTTATCTCTTATTAAATTTTTCTTCTATTTCGTATCATAATACCTGAAATCTCTTACTGATTCCAAAAAAAACCCACAGGATTTTTTTTTTGTCTGCAAAGCAGAGGTTTTGCATAACTTCTTGACTGCTGAAGCAGCAGCAAAGTTTTGAGGTTACTCTTTTTGCTTTCCTGAGTAATCTCTGCAGTCTTGGGTCAGTTGCTGAGAATACTTGACTATGCATTTCGTAATTTCTCTGCTTGATGGTTTAATTTCTTTCAGTTGCTCACTGTCATCGTTTGTAGTTCCTTAGGGTGTAGTTTGCAGAGGAGTTTAACTAAAATTGATATTTTCTTCATCAGATAAAATGATGGAATCTAATGGATGGACATGATGAAAATTGCCTTAATATAACTTAAACCTCATTTAAGTAAACATAATCAAAAGATTTTTAGTTTCCAGCTGTTTACCAAATTTTATCAAAATCAGTTTAACTTTCTTGTACCTCAGTTTTAAACGTGGCCTACATAGCCTTCACTGAACTGTTTTATCACGCTGACTTTAGCTAAGTAGGTGTATTCGTAGACATGTGTTGAGGTAATTTCTAGTGCTTCCATAAGACACTTTAAGAATAATGGCAATCGTTAATATGATTTTATATCTTTTGTGGAACAACTTGACTGATGCGTAGGCCCATGGATACCAAAAGCTGTTTGAAATCACCCATGTCCTAAAAGCAGCAGTCTTGCCTTTCCCCAGTCCTTGACTCCAGGTCTTGTGCAGCGTGGTGAGCAGGATCAGGTCGCGCTGGGTTGTTTCTTTTTACTTAAACAAAACTTAATTTTTAAATGTTGTTATTCTTGTTCTAAGAGCTTGTCGGTGCTTTTTCATGGCTCTCCAGATGCCAGAGAGCAAGACGAACTCTGAACCAAATGTATACATACAAGCACTTCTTTTTGCATATGATTTCTTATATATAAAACAGGAGAGAGTCTTAAGAAAGCTCCAAGACAGATAAATCTTTAACCATTGCACTATATTTGTCAATAATTTGGTTATCACAGTATGCGTATGTAGCTAGTAATGAATACTTGTGTTGCCTGTTATTTTGATTCTTTCTGTTGTAGACTAGGACCGAGTTCTCAGACCGCCTGGGGTGGATGGATTGCTGTCTTGCTTTGCCAGTCAGCTAGCAGATGATATATGGTACTAATGATAATAGTAAATACTCATGTCAATATTTCATTTTTTAAAGCTGGCACAGTTGTTTCCTTGCTGCTTAGTGAACCCAGCTTGTTTTCAGAGCAAAGCTAAGCGTTTGTATTGGTAGATTGAGGCACAATTCAAGAACTGTTAGGAATCTATGTTTCAGAATAAGTTGGAGCTAAATGACTTAAGGATTTATTTGCTCTGCCCCTGCATCTGTGTAGGTGTCCTTATGGAACAGAGCGTCTGAAATTCTGGGAATTTGATGCATTTTTGAGCTAGCCTTTTTAAACGTAAAAACCCTTGATCTGATTCTGTTTGCACTAAAGGTGCTTGCCCTTCTGTGAGGATCTGCCCTTGACATGAGGTTTATGGGTGTGCTGGAAAGAACAGGCAGTGCTTGCTCGGTCTCGGGTGGACAGCACGTGCATTTGGGTGGCACCAGCTGATGAGACAGGCCGTTTTCAGTATGGTAATTGAAGCACTTCATATTTACATTAGATGTCCCATAGATTTTGGCTATTCTGAAGTTTCCGGGGAAAAGATGAATGAATAGGATCCATAAGCCTGCTAACACTTTTTATACTGCTCCACTTGCAGAGAGGTTTGCTACTGGTGCAGATGACGGCGTAAGTATGAACTGGTCAGAATTTGCTGGCTCTGTCCCAGATGAGGTTGATGGAGAGGATGCCAAGGAAGGCTGCATGGCAGAGCTGCTATTTCCAGTTTGCCATCAGCTCTGGCCTATGGCAGTGTGAGAGGCAGGAGAAAAACATGCTTTGGATTTGACGTGACTGGTAATGGCTTGGGAGCGTAAAGACGTGCAACTCATGGAATTACATATGGAGCTCATCCTATATAGGTGACCTGCAGGCCTGTTACTGAGCATGGAGAAGAGGATGGCGGTTATCATTTGGGTACTAGTAATGCTGGGTTGTCAGAAGTCTTGGGTCCACGTCCAGTTTGGGGAATTCAGTAAGTGGAGTTGTTGGGAGGTGTGGAGGGTGGTAAAGCAAGTGCTTGTTTGCAGAGAGCAAAGGACAAACAAGAGATATGTGAGAAGTGGCCTTCATCAGTGCAGGCAAAGGGGATTTCCCCATCCTCCCTGCCCTGGCACACATGTTGAAGTTGTATATAATCAGAAAAGGCTTTTCTCAGTTTGTCCACAGTATCTTTTGTACCAGCATTACCTTCTTATCATTCTCGGCAATGCATGAGACACTGGATGCGCATTGCTAAAATATTTCAAGCCCTCTGTAGACGTAGACTCACAGACCTGCACTGACACTGCAGAGAAAAGGACTGAATCTCTCTGTCCTCCCCCTGCTTGGTAACTGCTTTCCCCTTGAGGCTGTGACCGCGGGAGGGTGCAAGGGCAGTGCTCTCTCCCCTCCCCGAGGTCGTATAGCATCACCTGAGCAGCACCAAATGGTGATGGAGTCTGGGCATCTGAATTTAGATAACACGTGCAGTCTGGGAGGCTGTGCCCACGGTTTTTGTCCAGGGGTGAATTTTTCACAGTTCTCACAACTGTTTAGTAGAGTCTATCACCAAGTGTGGCACAGCACGGGTGCCCAGAGGTGTCTGTGAGACCAGGACCCTGGGGAAAATGGGAACAACCACATCTTGAAGGAGAAAGCTCTAGCGAGCTGTTTGACTGACCATGCTTGATTGTCCGTGTAAATACTGACTTTTAACACCACAAGTAATGAAAAGAGTTTCCAGCAGTAAATTTTCTGCTTCTGCTTTGTTTGTAACATGGACAGCAGTGGTTGTGGAAGTGAGCCAGTGCAGCGCTGCAGCGGTTGCATGCTAAACAGAGTTCTGAAAATTAAATTCACTGTTATAGCAGGTGTTGCCTAACCTTCGCTTGGCCAGCTTAGGTTTATTGCAGTCTTTTCCGTCAATACAGGATGTTACCTGAAATAATTGAATAGCATATATTTACATTTTAGCTAAGGCAACCACTTAAGGTTTGGTCTGAAGTGGGTGAGTCTCTTGGTGTGTGACCTGCGGCGAGTGAGAATCGAGGATACCAGTGCTGGGATGGCTGTGCAGGTGGATGCTCATCTGGGCTGTTTTGATGATGTTGGGGAAGACCAGGTGTCCTTATACTGGTATGACTGGTTAAGGAGGAAGGAGTATAGATGCCAAACGTGGGAAAAAAATAGATCTTTAAATCCTGCATTTTCAAAACCAGCTAAGTATTATTTATCTGTTAGGCCATCAAAATTCCTGTTTCCATTTGATTTCAAGAATTGTATCACAAGGAGGATAGGTTTGTGCTGTGGTCTGAAGCTTACCAAATTTTCATTAAGATTTTGAATTTTAGGAAAACTTCTTCCAATGGCACTGGAGAGAACTTGGTGCGACGTTTTTCTCTGATGCAGCGGTATATTTTGTGGGGGAGAGGTAGGAAGGAGCTTGGGGATTATATATATAGGAAATCAGCCAGTTCGATGGGTGAACATTTTGATCTCAACCCCAGTGTTTTCTGTGCAGGCTAATGTTTTGGGTGTTACCAGGCCAAGTTTCATGAAGACCAGACTGTAATCTAGCCCGAAGATGATGTGGTCTTGGACAGCACTTGCGACTGGTCTCAGCAATTCATTTTGAATGTTACATTGTGAGAGTTGAAAGTACGCATAGAACAGCAGCAACAAACAGCAAAATCTGAGCGCGGTGATGGTTGGGCAAGTACTGCTGGGTCAACACAAAAGTGACTGAACTGGAATTCGCCTTGTCTAACCTTTCTGTTTGGTATTTTGTGTTTCTCCAGTAATCCCTTCCCCAAAAGTGAGAGTTACTGTTGCACTGAAAGAGTCTGGTGTTTTTACAGCGTTGATGGAAAGAGGATTTCCTATGAGGGGTGGTTGAAAACTTGTCCCAGTTACCCCAGGACTGACCAGATACCCTGTGACTCTCGAGTCCAGAAGCTGGACCTGAAATCCTCTGGTTCTGCTGAGTCACGAGCAGGCAGAGGCTGGAATTTGTCCTGATGAAATCTCAGGCTGCTGCCAGCTGGGTATGGTCATGGCAAAGGCAAGAGATCAATAGGGGGGAAAAAAATCCAAGCAAGTATTTAAAAATTAAATTTATTGGCGGGGGAAGGTTTCTATGTCCCTTAAAAGGGGAAGGGTGCTTCAGACACTGAGAAACCTGTCCCGTTTCTTTTAACCTTTTGCCAGAGTTTTATGTGACTCTGGGTTGAAGCAGGGATTGATGTCTGTAGCTTTTAGCTGTATTTTAGCAGCAATTTGTCTCATCTGGTGTCAATGTCACAAGCATGAGAAAGGGTAAATGAGGCACTTCCTAAAGGTCCTTTTATTTTTCTTTTTATTTTTCAAAAAAACACACGCAAGGACACCTGGGCTGTCTTGGGTTTGAGCTGCTTGTGAGCTGAGTCCTGCCTGTTTTCCTTTTCATCTCCCACCTCCCCGCGAGACTCTTGCTTTGGGGCATAACAGGGAATTGCCACAGACCACTTAAAAATCTTTACCTGCTACTTCTGTAATTTGCTGTATGCCTGTCATACTATCAGAAAGATTTCTCTTAGGGATGTATACTGAAGAAGGAAAATGTTTCCCTGTGCTAAGAGAAGTGGCCTGCATGTTAAGACAGGAAAAGGCAATATAGTGTGTGGCATTTAAACACTTTGACTCTCTCACTCTTCCTTCATTTGCCCTCGTAGTGAGTGTGTGTTTTTGTGTTTCTGGGGTTTTTGTGTTAAACAATGGCTGGACGATCGTTTCCAAAGGCAGCTCCCTGTGAGAAATTCACTACCCACAGGAAGACTTGGCTCTCCGCCTCTCTGTAGCCCAGGAGGGTTTGCTGGCAGGGCCCCCGCGACGCCGAGAGCATGTGACGGCCGGCTGCGAGCGCAGGCTGGCTCATCCGCGCCGCCGGAGCCGGGGGAAAGACTGCTTAAAGTTATTCAAGGCTGCCCTTAAAGTTTAACATGCAGAGAGGATGGCTAAATTGTCACCATTTTATTTTGGTTTTGGAGCTACCTTTGCTATGGGCTGAAATGCAGCCTTGCTCTGTATATCGTGGCGGTTTTCTTTAGAGCTGCGTAGAATAATAGCTCCTTTATGAACATCTGTGTTATTTACATAACGAGGAGCTGATCCCATTTTACCTCCATCCGCCATCCAACCCTTGGAAGTTTGCGTTTATCGGCAATTTTGCTTGCTGCCCTAGCAAAACGCTGCAGTCAGCAGGGAAGGTGGAGCCTGGGCGCAGGCTTCCCTGCCAGCCCCGGCACGGCCGGCGGCTGCGCCCCGTGATGCCGCCGTGACTCACCCCGGCTTCCCGCGCCGAGCCAATGGCCCCGCCGTGTCTCTCATTGGAGCGGCCTATGCGTGAGCGCCCAGACGTCTGACGTGGCTCTGCTGCGGGGAGGTGTCAGCTAGGATTTCGGAAAGTCGGGGCCCGCTGCGTCAGGGCTCACCAGACTGAGTAATCGGTGCAGAATCCAGGACGGGCCTCGCTTGCCGAGGGGAGGCCGTCGGTGGCGCGGGGATAGCCGCTCTGCCGGTCGCGCTCGCCCGTGCCGTGCACCCAGTGAATGCAAATAGAAGCTGGTCTTGAGCGAGAGGTCTCAGCTCAGTCCACCTCGGCTCTGTCTCATTGTCCTCCCAGATGGGGCTTTGCCTGCAACTTGTTTGGGGAAGGAGTTAGGAAATGCTGATGAAGGGCTGTGGGTGATAGGTGACAGCTGCTGCTTATATGCAGAAGGAGCTAATAGATTGCTTATCTGATAATTAGTCCTAAGTTTAGTTGGGGGAGGAGGGAAACTGTCATTATCGGCTTTATGGCAGAGCAGCTCATTGCATGTTGATCCAAGACTGTAAAAAAACCAAAAAAAACCCCAACCAAACAAAAATAAAAACCCACAAAAAAAAAACCACTCCACCAAACTACTACCATCTACCTTTTCCCTGGCCCCACATGTGAAAATGAAGTAAAAATGATGTGGCATGTCACTGATGGAAATCTATTTCTGCTTTTCTTTTGCTGTGAAAGCCTTCTTTAGGGGTGTACAGGGAGACCTCATCCTGTAACAGAGATGCAATGCTTTGTTTCTACCCCGGTAGGTTTCCCCATGTCCGTGACGTGTTGGCCGAGGCTCTGCGGCTCCTCTCCGCCCTCGGAGCGGCCAGTCGCTGCCCTCTGGACTCCGTGATCCCCGACGGGCGTCATGAGCATTGCAATCCCTCTGGGAGTCACCACACCAGATACGTCCTACTCCGACATGGCTGCAGGATCGGAGTGAGTGTTACCCCACGGAGGAGGAGAAGGAGGAGGGGAGGGTGTCAGAGGGCTGCCCTGGAGTGGGGTTGCAGGATCGGTGCCGGTGCTTTCTCCACTCGGGAGAAAGGGGGTGCTGATCTGCTGGTGTGAGAGATGAATGCAGAGACCAACTCTGGGTGTTTAACAAATGCAATATTATGGAAATTGGTAAGTTTGACACAGGAGATGGGAAAAGGAGAATTCCAACAGTATGAGGCCCTCAGCCGTGGGTTTTATATCAGCCTGGCTAGTAAGTCTATACTCAAGTGCGGGCAGTTGTGCGTTTGCTGTACCCATGCTTGATACTGGCAAGGTACAAGCCAGCTCCTTTTCCAAAAGCTGCATTATACGAGGGATCAGTGTGCTGAGCCTCCCTCTCAGCAGCCTACTAGCTCAGACTCAGTACCTTCATGACTGATTTCTGGACCCCTTTGGAGCTTGGCCAGAGATGTGAGACAGCATCAGCCTGTGTAGACACCTTTATTTTGTTTCTGCCCCGAGCAGGTTCCAAGAAGCACACCTCAGCAGGCAGTCCTTCAGGGTGCCCGCTGCAGGACCCTGTGCAGGGCTCTCACCGCAGTCCTATCTCTGAGGCCTGTTGGAGGGGACTTACCATTTCTTTTAGAAGACTCTGCTTCTGCAGGAGTCAGGAACATTGCAAATCCAGAAAATATTGCATTGTAGTCTTCTCTAAAACCCTTGTTAGAATGATGTCAGCTCGGATGAGTACTATGTTTTTGTCAGGGGTGAGAGGGAGGGCTCAAGTTATTTCTGTGTGCTTCTACCTCCTGCTTTCCTGCATCCTTCTTTGAAATACGGACTGTAGCATCTCTTTACAAAAATTTACAAAGGGCGTTTTGGAGATAGATTTCCCCCATGTATTATTTAAAGGTACCTACTGTGCAAATACCTGCATGTCAGATTGATCAGTGTAGAACAAATATTGCTCCAGACTCTATTAATTTTGAGCTGTAAGAGCAGTGGGCTAGGGTATGAATCATTGTTTTTCCCTTCCATCTTGCCCTAATTTGACTACGCATGGAGTTTGACTACACAGTCACACTCCCTGTGAGACTGCTAATGCTCTTTTTTGTCTGTCTTGGCACTGGCTCTATTCTAGGCATTCTTCTTCGTGATGCTTCATTCCATCCGAAAGCCCATATTTTTACATGTTGTTTTTAAATGGGGAGTCAGAATCTACTAAGTCACTCATCTGCAGTGGGTATATGATCCTTCACTTTTCAAGATTTAACATTCAGTATTGCTTGTCACCATGCTTCTCCCACACCAGCACTTTAAAGACTCAACATGCAGGAATTTTAAACTGTTTATGACAGGAGAAAGAGTGCTAAATAGTTTACTCATGTACTACGCACTTTGGTTTCAGAGCTGAGCATGGTAGAGAGGAGAGCCAGATAGATCTACGCATGCCCCTTGTAACATTCAAATATCAAAAAGACTGTAAACCTTCTGCAAAGCATTTTCTTTTTCCCTGGTTGTAAGAAATTTGTAGGTCCAACTTGAGGCTAGGCTGGAGTACTTTGAAAAAAGGCTTTTGAAGATTTCTAAATTGGTTTCTCTGTTTTCTGAAAATTGGGAATGACAGGACTTTATTCTCCAGGCTTTGCATTAATGCACTGTTACTTACTGCTGAAGTGTCCTTCGTGAGTCTGTTCAACGTTAAGGCTATCCTCCACTTCTCCTTTGAAACTCTACTAGTTTGATGCATGAAGTCTGGGGTACCTGAGCGTCTTGTCTCTTATAAGGGACTGATTTCAAAGATGTGTATCAGGAAGGCAGTGGGAAGGTAGAAGGAAAACTAGCTGGCCCTCTTTTCAGGCTGAGCTTTAGCATCTTCCCTTGGCCTCTGATACAGAGGAGAGGTGAAAATGCTGAAGGGTGTTTGTGTTCACCTGAGGGTGACATGGAGGCTGCAGAGTAGTTTTGCTGTGTTTGACTGCATATTGAAAGTTGCTGAAGCTCCTTGGCGGGCTGCTGCTGAGGAAGCATGGGCCCCAGCGCTGTTGCCCCTGGACACTGTTGCACCAGCAGTCCTGAAGTTTTAATGCTAACGCTTGCGGCAGCATTGCTGGTATTCCAGGCTGACTGTAGTTAGGAATATGGGTGACTTGGGCAGAGGATGAGTCTGCTGCTTAGGCTCTTTTCCTTCTAATATTGTTTCTGAAAATACAATTAAACCTGAATGGATTTAACTCTGTACCAATCTGGAAGTTCTAAAGGACTGTTGCAAAGATCCAGCAAGGCTGGATTGTGTGGCAAGCTCTACACAGTGTCTTTTATTAAGAAGTATATCCTCTGAGAGGTATCGCCACCTATATCTCCTGCTTTTGACAATTTAGCTGGCTGTGGTTACATTGAAAACCAATTGAATTTATCATGGCATGCTTCTAAATCCTGAGCTACAGAAGTGTGGTTTGTGTAGGTTTACGGTCTTCTACTTTCTGCAGTTCTTTGTACAATAAATTATTGCTCCTTTATGTTGCAAAGACAGATCCACCTTACTCCAGAATAAGCCAGAAGCTCAGAAGGGTAGTGCGTTGGAGAGGATATCAGGTTTACCGGCAGGGTGGGGCAAACCAGTGCAGAAGAGATTTCAAGAGCTAATAGGAAGTCCAAAGGGCACGGGGGTAGTGTTCTTGGGTGGTGTCTAAACGCTGCCCCACGCGTGACCACTGGCCACTGTTGTTTGAGTGCTGCCTGATTCACGCTGACAATGTAGGACCCACTGAGAATCCTGCAAGATCTCACCAGAGCAGCAGAGGTCCAAGGTAAAGTTTTCCTTTCCTGTATTTTTCTTTCCTGCTTGCTCAGCTCCATGCTATAATTTTGAAGAAGATTTCACCTGCAGACATAATTCAGTAATATTCTGCTGTATTTTGATATGGGCCCTACTTCTGATCTGTGCAGAGGTTAGCTGACTTGCATCTTCTGCTTGTAACAGACAGTGTGTTTCCTTGCTGGTATTCTGTCAGTAGCCTTATCTAATATTCCCTGCATTGAATTGCAGCTGTCCCTTCTCTGAGTAGGGTTTCTGCAGCTTTCTGCTAAGGATATACCTTTCATTTTTAGCTGTTTTTTTCACCACCATGTGGTGGAAGAGTGCATTGTACCTCAGCAGCAAATTTTCTGTTCAGCACATTGCATACCATGTTGCTGTATAGAAAGCACAGGGCGAACCCGATTTGTCCGTGGCCACTGTCTCTCCAGGTCATGAATTTTGTTGCCTCTTTGTAACAGGAGTCTCCAATTCCTGGTAGTTGCTGCCAGGACAGCTGCAGGTTTCATGCAGACTTTAACACAGGACGTTGGACTCAGCTAACAATTAGTATCTGAGGGAGAGAGAAACAAGCACAGATGCAGGAAAGCTTCTTAGCTGCTATTTGAAATAAGCTGTCGCGGAGATAACGTGGCAGTACTGTTCAGTGGATTTGAGATTAGGCTGGCTGAGTTCAGATGTGAATGCTGAACTAGACCCAACTTCCTCAACTACAAGGAAACTGAGCTTCTTACATGCTAATTATCTTTTTAACTTCCCAGATTGAGACCCAGTTTAATGAGTTATCCAGCGTGGCCCTTACTCAGTTCCTTCCCTCTGAAAGCAGGTTCATCCTGTACAACTTCTGCACACATGATGCCTGGTGAAGCGCATAAGAACACCTTGATTTCATGAAGTTTCTTCATTTTGAGCTCATGTGTTGAATAGAAAGAGCAGTGAAATACTGGCACTAAAAAAATGATGTTGTATTGATGGGTTTTACTTCTGGCCCTTCCTGCAGCCCAGAGTCTGTGGAAGCTAGTCCAGCTGTCAGTGAGAAGAATGTGTACTCCAGCCACGGCTATGGGGCCACCCAGAAACACAGCTATCGCGGGCTGCCTTACGCAGTGAGTACTCTCTCTGCAGTGAATCAGCTCTTTACTGTCTGCTTTACTCTTTTCTCCTTGTTCCATAGTTCTTTGCCTGTTAAGCCTTAGGAGTTTTGGCTTATTTATTAGGGAGCACTGAGTTACAGCTGAGTTCTGCCATACATTTTGCCTTTGTGTGTTTATTGTTTGTGAAGTCTTGCATACTCTATAGCAAGCTTTATTAGTGTTCTAGGTGATAGATTTTTTAACTGAATGATGTATATGAATGAAGTATGAATATATATGAATATATAATATTTTCCTGGTGGTAATTTTATGCCCCGTTTGGTTTATTGTGCACTATTTATACTTGTTTCAACTGCGCAGATTTTCATATTGGTAACTTATAGCTATGAGAAACAAGGAACAGTCAGGAAGAGTGGGAGCATGGCTTGAAACTATGGGATGAACAGGACGTCACAGAATCACTGAGGTTGGAAAGGGCCTCTTGAGATCACGTAGTCCAACCCCCTTGGCTCTGCTTGAGCAGGTTGCCCAGGACCGTGTCCAGTTGGGTTTTGAGTATCTCAACAGACGGAAACTCCACGTCGTCTCTGGGCAACCGGTTCCAGTGTTTGACCACTGATGTCATCTCAGATTGTTAGCAGTACAACAGTTAATGTCGAAATAGCTTAGTTGTTTTCATAGGTTTTGAATTTAATTCGTTGGTGCAGAAGAAAACCATTCACATCTTTCAGAGCTATTGCTTTACCTTCTTGGTAGACTGAGGAATTCAGACTACTGTTTTACACCAGTTGTTAAATAATAACCTGGGAACTGTGGATTTGGGACTTCGGTTTCTAGGCATCATATCTTCATGTTAAAAGTAGTACTGCAAATACTCGTTTTCAGGATCATAATTATGGAGCCCCTCCTCCTCCAACGCCGCCAGCCTCTCCTCCTGTTCAGACCATTATACCTCGTGCAGAACTGAACGGCCTCCACTCGCCTGATGAAGAGAACTCCGGGGACAGTGAGAGCTCCTCAGAAGGAGAATCAATTCCCACTTGGTGCCACTGCAGTGTCTCCCAAGATGGTTTCCTCCTCAAGTGTGAAAAGTGCAGGTAAGCTTTGGTGCAGTGCAGATCTGGACTGCTCCTTGTGTTGACTTCTCATACCGAACCGTGTCACGTTTGGGCTGTGGGACGGACTTCCTTTTGCTAACTGGAGCGTTCTTTCCAGTGCTTTACCCAGTATTGACCCTCCTCCTTTGCGTTGTCAGCCTGACAAGTGTTGGTGGCACCAGGAGTGGAGATGAGGATGTTAAATCGATGTTCTTATCATCCTGGGCCCCACTGAGGGCACGCATCTTGTGACATCCTGTTGAATTTCAAGTGACTTTACTCCTACAAACCAGCTTCAATTGTGCATTCTCCTTTGGCAGAGGAATGAGCAGGGGGAAGGTGATCAGACTCCGCCGCCGGAAGCAGGACAACGTGTCAGGTGAGCTTGAGGTTGTAATTCGGGTAACGGTGACCTTTGCTTTCTTTCTACAAGACCTTTGTCTTTTGGCTCCTGTAGTCATGTAACTGTGCTCAGTGCCCGCTAATGTTCTTTGCCTCCCAACCACTGGGATTTTCTCCTCTCCTTCTGCCTCACTTCAGCTAGCTCTTGGGAAAATCAGATTATCTTGTGAACAGAAAAGGGGAAATGTTCATCAGTGCCATTCTGTGAGATACCAGAAGTTTGGGAGACCTGTTCCCAGTTTGGGTGGGAAAATTGAGGTGGTATAGTTTTCTCAGGGAAGAGCTATTCAGGGTCATCAAGTCGTCTTGACGAAAAGGGACATAAGGTTAAGCTGTTCTCTCTGGGATGAATAAAAACGTTGCTAATGAAGCATTCCTCTCTATAGGTGGGGATAGCAGTGCAACTGAGAGCTGGGATGAAGAACTATCTCCCTCTACAGTGCTGTACACAGCTACGCAGCACACCCCTACAAGCATCACGCTGACTGTCAACCGCGTCCGTAGAAGCAAACCTAAGAAGAGGAAGAGGAGTACAGAAAAAGCTCGCACTGCTCCAAAGGCCAAAAAGATCAAGGTATGTGGAGTGAGACAAGGCTGCTGCAGTTCCTACCAAATTCTGTGTGGAGTATTGTTGAGAGCAGGTTGACAAGCTGGCAGTAGACAAGAAACTTTTGTCCTGTCAGAAATTGCTCTTCCTGGTGTAGTAATGTGACGCCTTGTATTTGTGACCTGCTAGAGTACATGGCTGTTGGTTTAAAAATTACCTTACGGGAACTCCACCCTTATTTCCCAACACTGTCCATTCATGCTCAGAGCTTTGATTCGATTACCTATTTTCCCTTCTGCTCTATTAGGATTTGGGGAAATAGCTTCTGGAGCCTGTCTGTTTTTGGCAAAGGGGCAGTCTGTGCATGGAATGAAAACTGAAGGGAGCATGGCATTTCTTAGCAGGCTATATTAAGGAATCTGGGCTGCAGAGCTTCTTGGCACTGTTCTTCAGGGACAGAGATAGTGTCTCTGTGGAAAGCTATGTAGGTAGTGATGAACATTTGTTGAGGGATGACTTTACTGTCTTGTTTGTGAGGGTTTGGGGACTGAAATAATTTTGGATTGCTTATATTGGAATGCAAGTGTGTGAGCAGCTGGTTCTTTCCCATCATCTGCTAGCTTTACTGTGATTTTCCCCAGGTTAGGTTTCCCTTGAAGTTCTTCTGGTAAGCACTGATTAAATAAAAGACTGGGAGCAGGAGCCATGTGAGGTCTTCAGGTTTTTTGTTGTGAACCAGCTTGATTCTGTTGCTGGCCCTTTCTTCTGTCAAAGCAAGTGGGGTTAGTCGGGACGGTTTTGGTTTTGATCTTGAGATTTTTACTAAGTATGAGTCAGGCCTTTTTAGTTGAGAAATCCTGGCCGTCAAGCTTTTCAGCAGTTTCCATTGGATTTGCATTGCAGAGTCTTTTTGTTCAAGTCCATTGCTTTTTGTGTAGGTCTTCCTGTAATTCTTGCCATCCTTTGTTAAGGGTTGGTCTGTTGGAGTAAGATCTAGTGTGGTTCTGGGACACTAATTTTGAGGAAATATATAATACTTTGTTTTTTCTCTCTCTCTCTCCTTGTTTGGGGGACAGGCCTTTCGAGAGGGCTCACGAAAGTCTCTGAGGATGAAGGTGAGTAGAACTGAGAACACTTTGTGATGGTGGTGGGTTTTTTTTCCCTGTATTTTGTGCCTCTCTTGGTTTGCCTGGGGAATTTCTGATTGTGGGACCAGGCTTGGAATAATCTCAAGCCTTACCATGCACCGCAAGCAGACCTATTCAAAAGGATATCACAGGAATTGCCCCTTGAACCTTGCTTTTGCTTTAGATAGCTTTCTGTAAGGTAATGTCATCCAGTTCCAAGAGGATTGACTGATTCATGACACTTGGGAGTGGGCTGTTTGATGTAAGGGATGTAGAACTGGTTGTGGCCACTTTTCTGTGAGGTCAGTTATCATTTGATGGCATCAAAGCTATTTTAAGCTTGGGCATCAAAGTAGTACACAAGTTTAATGTTGGGAGTCCCTAGCAGTGTTGCCTTGTTTTTCTCCACATCCTCTTACTAGGGATGGATGGGATGATATATTTATCTCTGACTTTCTGCAATACTGGTAGGTGTGGCTATCTGATAGAAAGTTTATTTGACAAAAAAAGTAGACTTGCACTTTGAGCTAAATGTGTTCCTAGAAACACAAGAGGTGCCTTAAAGTTCACTCCATTCCATCTGACCCCATTACTGTAGCTGACAGTATCTTCTAGCAGGTGGCTCAGAGGAAATAGGACAATCCTGTGGCGTGTCTGTCTGTGTGCACCTCTCTCCATAGTACGCAAGTGCCTTGAGAGGCTAAAAATGCATGAAAACTCTTAATGCTTTTAATATAGATGATGAAAATAATGATTGTTCTTCAGTGGTCCTTATCAGTAATGTCACGTATATCTCAGTCCCTTACGAAGCCAGTTGAGTTGCTGATCTCTGGAATATTATTTGTTGAATTACTTCAACTATCATCAAGTAAAGAATGAAGCTTAATTTTTTTTTTTTTCCTACCAGCTTCTTTTTTCCCCTCCCTTACAAGATGGTATAAACGGATTATCTGCTTTTGCCCTCTCTTCTTTACACTGCTTAGGACTTGCAGTTTTAACCCTCTGGGTATTAGCTTATTCTCTACATTCAGTTTCTTGAAACCCTGATGACCATTTAGCTGGAAGGTTCAGAAATATTTTTGGATCAGTAACTGCAAAGATGATGCAGTCAGCATCATCTAGCATTATGTTGGACATGAGTGGGTTGACTGTAGGACAAGCCTACATGAGATTTATTTGCCTTTGTGTGTTCTGTTCCTTTGCTTTTTTAATCTACTTAATTATTTTTCCAAAGTGACTTAAAAAACTTTTTCAGGCCATGTACTAGCTTAATTTTCTTGCATGGAGCAGTGCCAAGTACCAGCTCTCAAGAGGTCTTAGTCCTGCACAGAGTTCTCCATAGATTCCTAAGTGGCACTGTTGTACAGTGTTCTGGAGGATGCAGGTTCTGAAAAAGGTGTCCTCGTAACCGACACTTTCTTAGCTTGGAATAGGTTTGTCTTTTTTTGTAGCATATTCATATGCTCAGAGCACTGTGAATAGGTTTTTCCCATTGTGTGCTAGCCATTCACTCTTTGCTGTTTGGTGCAGAATTCCCCTTCTGAAGCGCATGCCTTGGATGAAAACACAGCTGAAGGGTGGGAGAATCGAATACGACTCTGGACAGATCAGTACGAAGAAGCCTTTACTAACCAGTACAGCGCTGATGTACAGAACTTGTTGGAGCGTCATCTAAACTCTAATAAAGAATATGTGGGCAAAACTGCTATGCTAGACACAATCAACAAAACAGAGTTGGCCTGCAATAATACTGTTATTGGGTCCCAGATGCAGGTAAGAACCGTTGTGACAGAAGTGGGGTAGGTCAGCTCCTCTGGTTTCTAGACATAAGGCATGAGCATGGGTGAGCAATATTGTAGCTAGTCATATAAATTCGGACCAATAGGCATAAATTTGGTGTAAAAGGGAACAGAAGAGATGCCAGTACCAGGACAGATTCAGAAACACTCGCATTCAACCGAGTCAGTGTTGCTAAGTTGGGGATGTTTGTACAGTTCTGTGATACGGTTCACAGGTATTTTACCCTGAATACTTTTGGTCACTGAATGGCTTGAGGCAGAACCAGATCTATCACTTGCTGAAGATAGGAAATTTTCTGCTTTCCACATGAGTTTTCGTGTCTTTTTTTTTTTTTTCCTGGTTCATGTTGTGTGGAAAGCTATTTTAAAGAACCTTTCAACATTATTTCAATATTTTGGATGATTATTTGGACTCTGGTAACTTTCAAATACTGCACAACTACAGTTGATTTTAGGAACTGTCTCTCCCTAACTTTTCTCTTCCGAGATGTGCAATGATTTGTGTTTTGCCAGCTTTATGGAGTGCATATAGACAAGGAGAAACAGGAAAAGGATGTGTTTGTGCGGTGTATGTCCTCCCACTACTCTTCTCAGCTGATGTTTCATCTGGTCCGTGCTTTATTGAACAGAGAGCCGCATTCCCACTCAGTTCAGGCTTTGTGGGGCTTCCTTGTCCAGGAGAACGGAGATAGGTGCAACTGAAAAGGATGGGCTGCAGAACAGATGTGGGGCACCTCTTCTGTAGAAGGGGAGCAGAGTCAGAAACCTGAATATCAGGTATATGTTTGTGCTTGAATCATTCTTGTTTACATCAGCTGACTCACCACTCTGTGAAGTTCACGTGCTCCCTCCCACCTTTCCCTCTGCTTTCATGTAGGTGAAGCACATCAGGCAGAGCACAGATATTGCCGGTAAGGGAGGGCGCAGAAAGAGGACTTTGGACCCAACTTCCTTCCACTCTTGCCTCTAGTTCTGCAATAATAAGACTTCTGTGGGGGTTGGGGAGAAAGACTTCTACTTGGCTATGTGAGTAGCCTTCCTAAAGAGAGCATCTGAGGAAATATAGGGAAGAAAAAGTTCTGCTTCTCTAGAAATCTTAATATTTTCTAAGTCTAAATGTAAACTCTTCTATCTCCTTCACATAAGTTTTAGGAAAAGTCCTGAAATAAGTAATAAAACATATGCTGTTTATTTTTATCACCTTCATAGAGAACAGCAGGACAGATGATTATAAAAGATACCATACATAAATGTGCTTGTTCTTGTCGTGCTCTCTTGGCCTCTCCCTTCCCTGTACAGACATAGGTTTTCCCACAGGGAAAAATGACCAGCATTCCAAATCAGAAGATTCCAAATGCAGTATGTCCCAAAGAAACAAAAAGATAGAAAGTTGCAAAACTTCATAGTGAGCTGCAGTTACTCTAAACAAGCTGTAGGTAGGCACCTATCCTTGCGCATGCTGGGGAAGTGTAAAGGGACTTAGTGGCTTTGTAGTTCCTCTTGGATGCTGAGGAGAGACCGGGTGGCTGTCTCAGGCTGCTGCTTGTCAGCCCTTATGTCCTTGTTTTCTCTGCTCAGCAGATGGCTGCGGAGTGTTGCGAGGAGGACAGCCTGCGCAGGTGCGGAGTGCGTGGTCTCTCATCCCGTGCTTTATGTTTTTGTTCCACTCACTTGTCTCATCTTTGTTAGACAAACTGAGAAGGCTTCTTGGTTTGCATCGGTTGTCTTTTAACTAGATACCATTACTGGATGTAAAAATAGCTTTTCTGGGAGATAAGGAAACAGGTACTTGGAGCTAGAAAAAAAATTAAGGAGGTTGTGTCAATATGCAGATAGCAGCTGTGTGTAGAAGATGGGTAACTGCTCTATTTGGCCATGAAGACTCTGGAGAGAAGAGAAGGGAATAAAAATAAAATGTTTTATATGCCCTGCATATTCTCACAGTTGAGAGAGTTTTTTGGCTTGGGTAAACAATGATGCAAGTGTATACTTAAAAAAAAAAAAGAGAGAGAGAGAAGGAGAAAGTGTGACCTAAAAGCTTCCCCAAGCCAGGAGGAGTAGGGAAAGATGGGTTAAGAGTTATACATGCAGGATATGGGATTTTGACCATTGGAATGTTTTGGATAAACCAATTCAATTGTCCTAATGATGCAAAGGGAAATTTGTGAAAATACGAAGCTGTTCAGTGTCACAAATAAAATCATCTTAGTGCTGGCTACTGCCAGATGCTTGACAAACTGAAAGCTGTGAATCACTTTCCTGCCTTCTGTTGCCAAACCAAACCCAGGGTCAGTATTTGCCCTTTGTTGCCTCTGATAATTGCTGACTGGAGCTCAAACCTCTGATTGATTTCACATTCTGAAGTGAAGAGCGAAAGGGCCTTTATAAAATAAAGCCTCTGAGTATTATGCAGATGTTGCTCTGCAAACGTATCAGAACAGTTTTGTCTGATTAGCAATCAGCAATCCTTAGCCTATGACATGAATAAAATCATTTGTTCTTTTCACACACGAAAGCATGGCAGCTAATCCTCTTCATATTTCTAAATTCAGAGAACGAAAACAAGCTGAGCTAGGGTCTTATCAGAAAAGCTATGAGATGATTCCTGTTTTACCAAACTCAGATAATTGTTAAGTTTTACAAATGCAGAGCTGCTCTTTCCTTCCTGGGCTCTCTCCTCCTCCCACCACACCACCCTATCCCACCTGTGTTCCCCAAGCTATTTTCCAGTGTCAGGTGAACAGTGATACAAGTCAGTCATGGAAAAAAAGTGAGAGTGAAGGCCACCAGACAGTAACTTGCATCTCTGAAAGATACTAAGAGAATTTGATAGAGTAGTAGAATAATTAAATTGGGAGGAACCACTGAAGGTCATCTGGTCCAACCCTCCTGCATAGGGCCAGCTTAGTTGAGAAACTGATTATAACAGTAATATAAACAAGCACTAGCATAGAAACAAAATTATTCAACTGGAAACACGCTTGTGTCTCAGTCCTAATTTATCTACTAACTTCAGATACTTTCTCTTTATCTCATTCTGTCACACACTAACAAATCTAGTCCCATTTATTTATTCTGTTACCACAGTTGGATAGTACGAAGTGTATCCAATGTTTTAAAAATAATTTAGCCACTACTCTCAGTAATGTAAACAGTCTTATCCTACAGTTCACTCACGTCATGGGTTTGTTGATCAGAAGTCAGGGCCAGCAGCGTGGCATCTTAGTCTGGAAATAACATGTTTCTTTAATGCCTGTTCAGTGGACTTGGGGAATCCTCTGTGAGCTCCTGTGAGGATCCGAGATATGAAGAGATGAACGACACCCTGCAAGGCTTTTCAGAGTCTCCAATACATGCGTGCAGGTTTTTCCAATTGCCGGCAGATACAGTCGTATGAAAGAGAGATATACCCCACAGGCATGATAGATGTAGCACTGGATGTATCTTGAAGAGGAGATCTGGAATAGCAAGACCATTACTCCCATCTGCATAGGTTTCAAATGAATATTTTTATAAAGCTATCTTTATCCTGGACCTGAGTGAGAGAAGTCGACAAATAGATCTTGCTTTACTGGCTGATCCAAGATCTGCAGTATAATGTCATATTAAAACAACAAAAGTCATCTTCTTCCCAAAGAGGTTTAATTCAGGGCACATACAAGACTGCTACCAAAAAAAAAAAATCTGTGGTTCAGTATGGTCAGTATGGAGGGTTTCATTTGGTTCCAGTGCTGAGTGCTGCCTTAAGGCATTAACTTTATTTTCACAAGGTTAGAATGTCATGGGTTCTGTCATTGTGCAGAGTGAGCCCTTTCTTAAGCTAATGTGATTTTTATCCATTTGAGCAGACTGCTCAGTAGCTGTTTCTAACAAGAGAGTTTTATCAGGAAAAGTTGGGAGCTTGCTTTTAATAAAATCTTGTGGTTTACTTCTAATTTAGATAGATGACTGTCATTATTACTGAAATAAGAACACTTATGCCTCAGTTCACTCCAGAAAAGTATCCAAAGCGGGTCCTTATGAGCAGTGAATAGCAGCTTAGGAAAGAGCAGGCACAGCTCTTGTGGTAAGGCAGCCAGCCATCTTCACATAATTTTTACTCGCAGAGAGGTTCAATCTGTTAAGCAAGAGAAGTACTTTGTTTTTATGGAAGAAGTCTTTCCTGTGACCTAGTGCTTACAATATCCCTTCCATTATTCCATAAAATGTGTCGTATTTGGATGTCTGTGCTTAAAGAATGTTGTGGTTTCATACTGTCAAGACACATTGTTGTGAAAATCCATTATAATAGATCTGTAGACTTTAACATAAAGAAGATTCATTGAACTGTCACTACTTAGTTAAAAATGTATTTCTTCCTGTTAAAAAAAAAATTCCACAGCACTAGTTGAGCAGGCAAATGAAGAGAAATTTCTGGATGGAGATAGAAATTGCCAGCTTAAGTCTTTGGCCTGTTAGCTAGAATTTACCTTGTGGTTTTTCCCACAATTTAGGGAAGATTTGAATTATTCTGGCTGTGAAAGTGGCCATAATTGCAGAGCAGTTCCCTGTTAGCAGCAACTGGCAGGTCTGGTTATGCCTCCTAGCTGCAAGAATGAAATACTTGGTCTGATAGATTTATGAGACGTGCTGTTGAAGGAAAGGAATAAATACTCTTTGCTTTTGATAAATATTGTCAAGGTCATTGGTCATTACTAAACTGTTACAGAATAAACAATATATTCGCCTGGCAGAGTTTCTGTGTGTTGCTACTAGAGTAATTTTTCTTTTCATGTAGGTAAAATATTCTTCATGAGTTAGAGGCCTTTAGTTTAAATTCTCATATTTTGCTCTGGTTTCTGTTACAGCTGCAGCTGGGAAGGGTGACTCGGGTTCAGAAGCACCGGAAGATCCTGAGGGCAGCAAGAGACTTGGCACTAGATACCCTTATAATTGAGTATCGAGGGAAGGTTATGTTACGACAGCAATTCGAGGTCAATGGGCATTTCTTCAAAAAGTAAGAGTACTATGAAGTGATTAGTATGAGAGCATCATGGCACAGAGAGACTAGTGTCTCTATGGGATAATGCACACTTACGGGGCCCTTGTCAGCTGTGCCATCCATAGAAATGTGAAATCAGATACACAACCTCAGCTTGATGCTCTGCTTATGGACCAAAACCCTCTGAAGTAGGGACCAAAACCCTCTGAAGTAGATCTGTTAAACTGCGATGATGGAAGTGCATGAGCGCCCAGAGCAATCGCACTGATGGAAGCGCTGCTTCCAGTGAAGTGAGGGATAGCTCTTATAAGTGCCATGGGAATTGGGTATTTTGGGATTGAGACGTTCTGTTACTTCTCCAGGCCATATCCCTTTGTGCTGTTCTACTCCAAGTTCAATGGCGTTGAAATGTGTGTTGATGCCCGCACCTTTGGTAATGATGCCAGGTTCATCAGGCGTTCCTGCACTCCAAATGCAGAGGTAAATTCTCTCTTCACCATCACTGTAATTGCAAATACATGTTTTACACAGGCTTAGTGCATTCCCTTTTTATGAATATTCAAACTTAAAATGCAATAAATAGCGTAAATTCTCTGCATCTCTTGCTTGTTTGATGGTTTATACTTGGAAGATGAGAAAGTTTGGGAACATGAGTTTTTTCTTTGGAAGGAAAAGGTTTCTTTTACGGCTTTCCTTTGGCTGCAGAATGATAGTTAGGGTAAGCAGTGGTAGTAAGTGTAAGTGGAAGAGCACAGGATGAGACAAGGGCAGTGAAGCAGGCTTTTCCCTATGGAGAATTTAGGATAATTATTCATGGAATAGATAAGAGCTACTTTGCAGAAGGAGGCTTCCCTCTTGGAAGTGAGAAGTGCAACTTGTGGAGATGTTAGTTTCTCTCTGCTTTGTTTAACAAGGTTCGTCATGTGATTGCTGATGGGATGATCCACCTGTGTATCTATGCTGTTGCCACCATTGCCAAGGACACAGAGGTTACCATCGCCTTTGACTATGAGTACAACATCTGGTGAGTCCTTCACCTCGCCCAGGAGCTCTCCACTGCCCTCCTGGACTGGACATCTTCCTCCAGCCCTTTCCTCGCATTCTACATTTTGCTCCGTTTTCTACTGAATTGCATTTTCCGGCTATTCTGTCCAGTTCTGCTGGCATATTCTACAATAGAGGCCATAAGGTAGCCTGCTGTCCTTGCTTTGGCACGTGGTGAGATGTTTAGTAGGAGATGCATTGAATGTCTCTGTACAAGGGTTGAGAAGTGAAGAGTGACACGAATTATGTTTGTGTTTTGGAGCAGCAACTATAAAGTGGACTGTGCGTGTCAC
Organism: Calonectris borealis; assembly: GCF_964195595.1. Lineage (NCBI taxonomy): Eukaryota > Metazoa > Chordata > Aves > Procellariiformes > Procellariidae > Calonectris > Calonectris borealis. The sequence continues at coordinate 11,241,262 of NC_134321.1, read as the reverse complement.
AAGGGGAACCGGAATTGCCCTGTGCAGAAACGTAGCCCAAATGCTGCAGAACACCTACCTCCACCTGTTTTAGGCACACTGATTGGGGCAGAAACACGCCGGCGAAAAGCCCGTCGAAAGGAACTAGAAATGGAACAGCAGGGCATTGCATCGGATGAGAACAGCAGTCAACAAACGGAGGAAGTTCCTGAGGGACCTGCTGCAGTCAGTGACAATGAGGTAAAACCCTTGACACTTTGTTACATATATTTTTATCATTCAGTGGTGTGGAATCTGATCCAATACAGCACTGGGATCTTCAGAACAGAAACTGCAGGAGATCTTTTTTAAACCCTTAGCACCTTAAATTACCGTAGGAATCTTGATAACTTTAAAACAGTACCGGATTTTGTTTGACATACTAAGTCTGGGCTTCTCTTTCAGGTAGCAGACAAGGAGGAGAAACAAGAAGGGGAGAAAGAGGAGCCTGTAGATGAACAGGGAACCTTGGTCCACAGCCGACGGGCAAGTACCTTTCTCAGTCTGGGTATCATCCTGCTTAGGACTTGCTTCATGCAGTGACCAACAGGTCCAGTTGGTTATTTCACTTGTTTCAACACAAATTCCAACTGTCAGTGGTCTTCAGTAATTTGATTAAAAAAAAAAAAAACCAAACCAACAACACAACAAACCACAAAAACACTGGGGGGAAAAAAAAAACCACAAAGAACGCCCAGGTTGACTCCACATCACAGGATATATGTTAGGGTACTGCAGATTAGAAGGTATATGACAGATTTGTTTCCTGATTGAAAGGTTTAACTGTTAACTTTCAGGGCTATTCTATAGTCTAAAACATACCGTTAACAAGACAGTCAGCACCAGATTCAAAAAAGGTAATTGCACCCTTTTTATGTTCCTGCTGCCCTTCCTTATTACCAGTACAAGAATTTAAGGAGCCATATAGAATCATAAAATCATAGAATAGTTTGGGTTGGAAGGGACCTTTAAAGGTCAACTAGTCCAACTTCCCCCTGCAATGAGTAGGGACATCTTCAACTAGATCATATGATGAACCAAAACCTGATTTTTGTTAAAACTTGACCCATTTTGCTGGGTGTTAACATTTTTGTTGTTTGTTTGTTAACATTTGTTTTTGTTTGTTAACATTTAGCTGTTCCCAGTATGGGTTCATAAACCTGTTGCCATGTGGGAAAAGGGTAGGATCAAGTGGCAAAAGTTAATAAGAGGGGTAGACCACCAACAGCGCTATTGGCACAAGTCAACAAAATTTGCTATGTTCTTTATTAGGAAATCCCTTTGTGCTCCCAAATCGTTGTTGTCTTAATCAGTCTGTTGATCAAAATATTTCTTAGTGCTCTTGGATCTTTGATAACAGTCCCTTCTCAGCTGCCTTCTGTACTGAGCAGAGCTGGTTTTTTTCTTGTGCTTCTTACAGCACCTGGGATTGCTCCCTGGATTAGAATGGTTTATGCATGTGAATGGAGTTGTTCTGGCTCTACTTAATTCATTAATTTAAAAAACCAATTAAACCCCAAAGCAAAACAAAAAAAACCCCAAAACAAACAAATAAACAACCAACAACCCCCAAAAAAACCAAAACAACCAATCAACCAAAAATCCAAGGAAGAAAAAAAGAAAAAGTGCTCCCATCCTTTTACCAGCCAACACATGTATTGGAGCTAGGAGTTCCCTGGTTTTCGTTTGTTCACCAAATACCTTAATCCACCCATCTTTCTCTAATCGGAGATACGGATCTTCCATGTGTAAATTTCCTGAGAATGCTTTAAATGTTAAGATAGTGCAGGAAATTGCAGAGCCGAGGGCCATCCAGCAGAGATCCTTGGATTATCTCATGGATTTTTTAGAACAGGCAAGATAAAGCAGTCAGTTTCTATTGAAATTTGAATAAGAGCAATCTTCCATCGGCTGGCCTTAAGCTTGGAGGGAAGATTTCATTTTAATGCAGAGAAGCTGATCTCTTTCTGGGACAGTATAGTTCAAGAAGACTAAGTGAAGTGTTAGTTCCGCATGAGCCTGTTAAGCCCTGTTCCTGTACGTTGCACCAGTTAATCTCCTTTAATGAGATTCAGTTTTCTATACTTGGCACCAGGTAAATACTTGTATCTGTAGTTTTCCCAGTCTTTAATTTTTTTGTGTGTGTATTGAATATTTTTGAACAGAAAACTGTAAAGACCAGGCTGCTGTCATTGAGTACTGCTGTATGCTTCAAGGTACTTCTTCCTCCATGACAAGTCTTGGAAGGCACTTGGCCCCACTTCTTAAGATTCACTTGATTCAGCCTGTTTTTTGCCAGTCACTGCAGCATTATTGTACTGGGCCTTTTACATGCGTAATTACCAATTATTTCTGCCACAGCTAGGCGATAAGATTTTCTGTCCTTTCTGTTTACTTGATAAATACCTTTGTTTTGCCTCTCTATTCTCTCATGTTCCGTTTTTCTTATCCACTATGTAAGCTGCTTAGACAAGAGCTTTTATTTTGAGCTGGGTGATCTCCTGACATCAGGGAAGGAATGAATCTGTATCATTTTAGTCAGTTTGTGTAGTGTGTTATGCTTGCTGCAAATTACCGATTCACTTACTTCTGTTGCCTCTGGCTTCTGTTTGCTTCTAATGTTTGGTCATTAGCGAGTAGCTCTTATTTGTTTCCAAGTCGTCTCTTCACTCTGTTTATTCTTTCTTACCATTTGTAGTTCTTCAAAATCATGCATTTCCTTGTGGCTGTTTTATAAATATAACTCAGTAGTATCTAAGTGGTCCTATTTCAGAACAAAGTCTAGTTCTTCTAGTTACTCTATGAACACATGATTATGTTGTTGTTATTCTGGGAAATTTGCCATGTTGAAAAATGCAGATATCTGAAAAGAACTGCTTCTCTCTGTCCCCTTTCTGGCTCTTGTCATTGCTATTTGGCAGTTGTTCTCCTTCCTGTGCTGCATCCCATATCTCTTCTCGCCTCCTCCTCTTTATGTGCATAATTTGCAGTGCTGACTTAAATTTACTCTTGTGTTCTAGTCCCGGGAAGACCGGAAAGTAGAAGCCATCATGCACATGTTTGAAAACTTGGAAAAGAGAAAGAGGAGACGAGAGCAACCATCAGACCGTAACAGCACTGATGCTGAAATCAACATCAATTCTGAAGCTCCTGAGCTGGAGGAAATAAAAACAGAGACTCCTGAAACTGAAGACGGAAGTTCAGCACCGAGTGCTGCTGCTCCGAATGTTTCTAACAGTAACAGCAGTACTGGGGTGAACACACGACGGTCTTCACAAGTAGTGGTAAGACGATGATAGGACTGTTTAATGGCTTGTTCCAAGCTCAGATGCAGCGTATCTGATCATAAGATCATTCAGGTTGGGAGGAGCTTCATGGGGTCTCTAATCCGTTCTGCGTCAGGCAGGGTCAGCTCTGAGGTCAGATCAGGTTGGCCAGGGTTTCACCCAGTCTTGTCTTGAATACCTCCAAGGATGGAGATTGCACAGCCCCTCTGGGAAACCTCTTCCAATTCATGACTGTTCTCATGGTGAAAAAATTTTGCCTTGTATCTGGTCTGAACTTCTCATTTCAGTGTATGTATGTTGGTGCATCACTGCATCTTCCTGGTGGCTTCAGTCTGGATGTAAGACGACTGCTATTAGGTCCCCCTAAGTATTCTCTTCTCTGGACTGAACAAGCCCAGCTCCTTCTCCAAGTGGGCCCCTTCTGTACTGGTGTGAGCTTAAGTTGGATGCATAACTGCAGTGATTGAGGAATTCTTTTGCCTTTTCTTTGGTTTTTTTTGGCTTGGTCTCCTTTGGATGCATGCGTTCCCATTATATGGCAGGCCCAGATACTTGCCTGGAATGATACACTCAGCTCAGATCAGGAGTAAAAGCAGTTACGTTGAGACAAGTGGCAAGTTTCATATTGCTGCTTTCTTCCTTAAGACCAATGTTCTGGTTGACCCCTTTAAGAACACAAAGCAGACGAAATGATAATGTGATGGTATTTTAGAAGGGTCCCCAAAGCCATCTTATGAGCCAATACAAACAAGGTCCAACCAGATTTTGTGAGTCAGGTAGTGTCAATAAATAAATCTCAATCCTTGATCCTGTATGCAGAAAAAAGGAATACTCTTAGAGGTGCTCGGACTAATGACAGTTTGTATTGTAGGATGCTGTCCCCGAAAAAACAGTTACTAAGCCAGCTCCAGCAAAACCCTCCAGGCCCCGACCAAAAAGTCGCTTTTCTCGATACCGGACCAGTTCAGCACAAAGACTGAGAAGGCAGAAACAAGCCAGTTCCCAGCAAGCTGAACTTGCACAGGCTGTCCCAGAGGAAGGAAGCACTGCCAGCTTGGTAACCGCAACAGATGTCAGCAATGTAGAAGGTCCAGGAGAAGGCAGACAGTTGACGGGATCTGACCCAACTGCTATCCTGGCTGCAGGATCTCAGTCTAATCGAGCTGCAGTAAAGTACCCCAAAACTAAAAAGGTAAATATGATCAAGTGCTCAAACTGGAGAGGGGAAAAAGAAGCTTTGTGTGGCCGTTGGGGAAAAGTTGGCTCAGGGGAAACAGTTCTTCAAAATAGTTGGAATTATGTGACTTTGTTTACTGTATTATTTGTTCTATAGTGGCTAAGAGCCCTCATCGTGGTTCAGAATCTGGCTGCTCAGCCCTGTATACACAAAGATCAGAAAAAGAAATTAGCTGATCTTTGCAGCAAGTCTACATAGACCTTAGATACCAACAGAGTGGTACAGGTGCAATAGGAGGGGTCTCACTTTTAGGTACAGCAGAGAATATAGAAAGAGGCAAATAATACAGCTTTGTGTACGTGGGAAAGAAACTGCTTCCAGCTGGAAGGGCCCTGGGAGAGAAGGGTTGGAGGGGCCTGGCAACATAAGGAATTGGGTGATGGGGGCTGAGCCCTGGGTGAGAGAAGCAAAAAGCAGATGTTTCAGTACTGGTGTGGAGGGCAATGAGAGGCTTGGGACATGGCTGGCAAAGGCCATAAGGCCAACAAGCTGCTTGTGTTGTTCTTGCAGGGGAACAAGGTACTAATAGAAAGATGGGGAGAGCTGATGTGTTTGGATCTATGCACAGTAAGCTAGCAAAAGCTTTTGGCAGCAGCATGCAAAAGTGGTTGTTACAACTCTGATGGGGTAACTGGCATTTAAAAACTAGATGCTGATAGTTTGGAAAAGAGCAGTAGTTTTTGGGCCCAAAAGAAAGGATGTTTATTAGGAAAGGTTGGATGCATATGATCTCAAGAAGTTTTCTGTGTATTCCCAGTGTCTTAGGAGCAAGGAGAAGAAGACTGTCAACCAAGAAAGTTACCTTAAATCAAGCCACATAGAGGTGTAGTGAGACTTGCTTAAAAAACCAAGAAAACCACCTTGAAATAACCAGAGTGTTGCATCTTGTGAAGGACAGTAAAACAAAGGTTCTCTTGTGTATACCAGCAAGAGAAAGAAGAGAGAAAAGTGGAGCCATTATGTAGTAAAGATCAGTTGGAATTTAAAAATAAATTTAGAATGGCATAAAAATGTGTTTGATATAGGAATCAGCGGCAGTATCTTTTTGGGATGGGGTGGGATGGCAGGCTGGGGGGTATTTCTTTAGGACAAAGTAGAAGAGGTTAGCTTTCAGCTTAGAATTGAAGACCAAGAGGGAGTGTGACTGCAGACTATAATGTACAAGTTTGGAGAAACTTGTAAGGGAAAGGAGGAAAAATCGCAGAAGCTAGCAGGCAGCTAGCTACATAATGGGCATAAATTAGCCATTAATACATTTAGGCTTGCAGCTAGAAACTAGTTTTGAACAAGGTGATCAAGTTTTGGGATAACCTTCTAATAAGATTAATGGAGCATAAAATGGAGCTACTCCTATAAAACTGGATTACCTGTTGTTGTGCCTCCAACAGATGAAAATTGGGTTTATGCAGGAAGTCCTGGCTGGTTTCCTTCCTGTTGAGGAGACGGGAGGTTATAGCATGCGGGCTGACAGAGCATTGCTTCCCCATACACCTTTGTGCCATATTGCCTTTCTTCTTCACCTGTGCCAGTTGCCTTGACACGTGTGTTTTCTCCTTCAGTATCTTGTTACCGAATGGCTGAACGACAAGGCAGAAAAGCAGGAGTGCCCTATTGAATGCCCTCTGCGCATTACTACAGACCCAACAGTTTTGGCAACTACCCTAAATATGTTGCCAGGTCTCATCCACTCCCCGCTAATTTGTACCACACCTAAACACTACATTCGTTTTGGTTCACCTTTCAACCCTGAGAGACGTCGAAGGCCCTTTCTGTTGGATGGCATTTACAGCTCCTGTAAAAAGGTATGTTTGTTCATGTCTTGCCTTCAGGGGCTGTATACTCCTCAAGCTCTTACTGGCACCCTTGTAAAGTTGTTGTGTCCTCTTTGAACCTATTTCCATGTATTCCTGCTGACCCTCTCCTGTCCGGGGTTCAGTCTTCATCCTTGCCTTTTACCATGGTAGAACAACTGTTCTGTGACTCTCTTCTTAGAAACGTGTGCTTTCAAATCTGCAGTGCCTGTTTATTATCCAGCATATGCAATTCAAGGAGTTCTAATTGTTGCCCTTAGAATGTTTTATCTTACTACTTTCATAGTCAGAGGATAGTTGGCGTTGTGGGGATAGGGCAGTGTTGCAAAAGACCTCAAGAATACAGTGCCTCAGTCAAGATCCATTGTCTTTGGAGAGCTTTTGTTGTTTAGCAAAGCTTTGAGTTTGCCTGTTCACGAAAGCAAGCCCACAGCTCTTTGTTTGGGATCATAGACTGTCTATCTACAACAGAATCTTGTGGCCGTGCAGGAAGCCTGAACTGAGCCCAGCTGAGGACTTCATTCCTCCAGAGATGGTATGTGGCCAGTAAATGTTAGCATTTACCCATCCGCAGGGAAACAGTAGTTTAGGTTAGTTTGCTCAGTCAGATTTCTATCAGAATCCGTCTTGCCTATCGTCTGTCAGCTTTGCTCAGAGGGTCTTCCAGTTTTTGTGTGGTTACCTGAGAAGAATTTTATGGACATCCTTTCTGATCTTCCAGTCTTGGTAGCTTTCAAAGTCAGGTACCGTGTCCTGGTTTCTTTGCCTTCCTTTGAGGAGTTTTTCTAGAGAGAAGCTTTGGACTTTACTGTTTCCACCTTCAGCCAATTTGTTGTCATGCCCTAACAGGCACCTACAAAGAGAAGCTAAGGTCTCTCTGGGGCATTTCCTTCATAGGTAAAGCTCTCGATGGTTCGTATATACTCGTATGAACAAAACCATGTTTGTTTCCATGTGTCTGGGCAATCTCCCCATGCATCTTTAAGCTGAGAACTGCAAGGTTCGAGATTTTTTTTTGAACCTTAACAGTGTCTTTGAGCCTCAGGGAAGAGAGAAGCATGCAGAGCGAAACTGGCAGAGTTATTCCGAGTTCTCTGCTTGGTGCGTTTGCTGTACAACTCGCCAGCAAGCTCACAATTCAGTGAAAACTGTTGTCATGGAACAGGTCTTCCAATCTCTTGCTACATTTGGCTATTTTCTAGTCAGATGATAATTCTCACTGCTGGAGAAGGAATGGACTAGTCTCACTGTGGATGACTTCCATTTAATCCACCTCTTCCCTGAAGCTGAGTATCCAAAACTGGATGTTGTGTTGCAGCTGGGGCATTTTCAAAGCAGAAAGTTGCTCTTTGTCTTGTAGCCTATACCCGTTTTGTGCATCCCAGTATGATGACTGAGTTTTCTTTGACAGGTTGATTTAGACTCGTGTTCAGTTCGTGATTTACTATGTTTGTTAGAACAACCCATTAGTTTTCTAGCCTGTTGTAATTTTAGAAGTGATTGTTTCTGGCTTTATATGGTACTTTGTTCTAGCCTGTGCTGAGCTGTGTCCTGTTTTTCCCCATCCATTTCCCAATTTAGTAGGAGAAACTTGAATACTGTCACAGGTTGGCATCATCTGAAACTTAAGTACACTGCCTGTTCCATTATCTAAATAATTAATAAAATACTGAAAGCTTCTGTGTCCAGAAGAGATGTTGCAGAAACTAATTTGTTAGATTTCTACTTTTTGAAAGTAAATAATCGGGAACTGTTCTAGTAAGGGGTTTAATCTACTTTATAGGAGTTCCAGAGCTTTTTCATGGAAAATGCTTGTTAGCATTCGATGTTTTTATCACTGACAGTCTGGAGATGTAGAAAAAGTCTGCTTCTCATGTTCAGGAATGTTTAGAAAACTCTCACAGGGAAGACCTCCTTTTCAGCCAGCTGAGGTCTAGAAATGGTTCAGAACTTGCTTTCTCAAGACCTGATCTTTCTGTCTTATATGCTTCTGACTACTCCGTCAGGAAGGTTGATTTATAAAGGCTGTTGAAATAGATTACATATTTTCTTGGATTGTCAGCAGGCCTCTTCCTTAAACTACTGAGGACTCTGCCAAAAAACCTCAGCCGATGATCTCAGTTTGCATCCAAAGCATGCCAATGTCTGAACCTCGTAAGGAAAGTGAACTGTATAACCTGCTCACGTTAATCACACGTCGTACAGTGACTTGGGCTGTCAGATCAGATGCTGCATTTGAGGTAGCAGTGCTCCAGACTGGCTGGCACTTCTCACTTTTCCTGGTGGCTGCAGTGGAATCCATTGAGTTATATTTGAACAGAGAAGAAGCGTCTGCTGTACAGTAGTGAAGGCCATCAAAATAGATCCTGTCACCTGCTCTTCATCCTCGCATTGAAGTTTTCACTTTGGGGATTGTGGCCACTGAGTTTCTGATGCACTTTCATGATAGCTTTGAGGAATCATAAGACATATACGTGTATCTAATAGGATACATATTGCTGGCATGCAGATGAACTGTCAATTACTGAAAGGTAAACTTACGATTTTAAACCTCTCTGGGAGAAGAAAAGGCTGGTAAAGTGAGTCCCTTGGGTAAACTGCGCAAATTGCTGCTTATTTTTTTCAGCAGTTTGCTGTCATTTTACTGAATCACCTGGATGTTTTCCCTTATATTGTGGCAATTATTTTTTTATAGTAAAGTAAGCAAAGGTTTCCTGCCTACCATCAGGAATCGGTTTGTATCAAGATACAGGGCTGGCACACCCACTGGAGCAGCTGATTTGCTGAGGCTTCAATTCATGTTCACTTGCGTGAGATGTGAAACATTCTTTATTGTCTGTGTTCAGAAGACCACTGTGACTTTTATCTCTTTTATTAGTAGCTGAAGAAAAGGTTTGCTTTTATTATTCTCTTCGTGTTTTAGCCCGCTTGAAAACTGCTGCTTGCATTTTATCGGATTTTTTTGCTCTTTGTCCCTGGCAGCAAGCACAGTCCTGGAAGAACTGTTACATGATTAAACTCAGCCATTTCTCTGCTGGAATTGTTAGCGTAGAATCTATGTTAAGTTCTAATATGTCTTAGTGGAGCAGGGGGACAGTGTGTTTGTGCTCCTGGGCAGGAGACAGCTTTTTTGCAAAAATTAGGGTTTTAAGATAGTTCATCATATTTATCTCCCTTTCCTTTTAATTAAGATCACTTTTAATAGTTTTTAGCTGCCAGAGTTTTGCATTTTATCTATTTATAATTTGCTCTTTACTTATCTTTGTGTTATTGCTGAAGACTGCTGATCCCCAGAATACATCTCATCAAGAGCACATAGTCAGCCCCATCACAGTAGGTGGTAGACTCAGTGCTAACAGCTGTGTTCTAACGGGTTCCTGTCTGAGCACACGCGAAGGAGGCAATATCAGTGTTCTGAGCAGTCTGCCCTGCTGCACAGAAGTGTAGGAGTTTGAGTACATCCCGCAAGATTACACGGAAAGTACCGGAGGGGTTGCACGTTTATGTAGTCTCGTTCTGTTTCAGCGCTGGATCAAACAAGCCCTGGAAGAGGGGATGACTCAGACCTCACCAGCTCCGCAAGAGAACAGAACCCAATGTCTATACCAAAGTAACGAGAACAGCAGTTCTTCCAGCATCTGCAAAGATGACACAGGTAAGTGCTCAGCACTATCAGGGCAGTGTGGGCACTTGAGTGAAACTGGGGAAGCTGCAGAATAACAAAGGCAGCTGCACGGGATGACATCTTAATGTTTACTGCTGCTTGATGGCACAGCTTTATGGCAGGTGAGAATGTTACTTTGCCATTCATTCAAATTTCTGCAGACCCATTCGAGCTTGAGCATGTGTAAAGTTTCTCAGTATTTTCCTGTGAAAAGATAATTGCATTATCTTGCATCATTAACCTCAGTGCCGTGTGATCATTTGTCCAATAGAGGGGAAAAAAAGAGTACAATATCATCTCTTTTCAGCAGGGTGCTGTTAGATGGACAACTAAATATCTGCTGACTGTAGGAAGATATAGCAAAGTCTCACAGGCACGTATGTAATAAGGAATGATTAAGTAAGTCTCAAAGATGGAGAAGTTAAAATCTGTGAGTAAAGCAGCAGAATGGTTAAATATTGTGTCTGAATCTTTCTACAGAGAAAGAGGGTGAAGATCTGCCCAGTCAGGGATCATTTTTCCAAGGATGACAGACAGGAAGCTAGACAACACACAGAAAATACAGAATTAATTATTGAAAAGTTAGATGAGTGAGAAATGAACAGAGTGCCAGAACCAATAAATGCACGTCCCCGAGCAAGACCTGAAGAAGCAAACAACTGATCTGCAGAATTTACTGACTATTGTTTTGGTTTTTTTTGTTTTTTTTTAACTGAGCGTCAAAAAAAAGATATTATTTTGAATAGGAGTAGGCCTGAGGGAAAGGCATTAATCCTGTGTGGGAGTGAAATGTGTTTGGGCTGTATTGATGTGTAGCGCACCGGGAACTGTTAGGTTCAGGTAATGAAAACTGAGCTGCCTGAGTTTGTTCATAGCAGTGACAGTGACACGTCCTTCTGACCCTCTCCTTTCCTCCTTTTATCCCTTCCTGGCTCCCTTCCCCCCGGCTCCCTCTTGTGCTTACTTTCTTCTAGTTGAAATATTTCCTTTCCTCGTTCATTGTATGTTCCTGATTATGTATTATTCTGTTATCAGTATCTACACGTCTCAGGACTGATGTAGAAGTACTTCAGTGGTAGTGCGTTTTTAGGAATCTTTCGTAGTCACATTGGAGACTCATGGGCTGGGAGTAGGGGGAAGGGGACAGCGTGTGATTTGTACGTGGCTAATGGTGCAGCCCTATCCTCAGCTCAGTTTGTTTTTTCAGACTTGCTGAGTCCCCTGAAGAAATGGAAGTCTCGCTACTTGATGGAGCAGAATGTTAAGAAGTTGCTGAGGCCGCTCTCTCCCGTCACCCCTCCGCCTCCCATCCCTTCAGTTCCTGGCTCAGTGAGCCCACAGCTGGCTACACCCTGCTCATCGCTGCCAGGAGAGGAGGAGAGTCGCAACGGTTACGGCATGATGTTCTCACCAATTCCTTCTCTGGCTGCTAGTCGCTGCAATACTCCACTACAGTTTGAGGTAAATCTGACCGGGGACTGGGAATGCTAAAAAGAGAGGAATTGGAATATTTGCGGCAGAGGTAGCACTAGAAACACCTTCCTTTTTGAGTACGTGGCTATATCCCTGAGCAGCATTGTAGTGTCAGACTCAAGAGCACTGCTGCCTTTCTCCTCTACTCCACTTCTGGCCAAATCTCCTGCTCTATTAAATGTCAGACCTTGCTGCAGCTTCAGTTACTCTTCGTAACTATCAGTAACATTAGTCTAATTCTTTTCTCCATTTCTGCACAGTAGGTCCCAAATTTTGCAGGCTTTTCAGTATTCTTTAGTCATCTTCCCCACTTCAGATGCCCCCACATGCCGGTGTGGCTTCCAATCCCTGCCTCTTCCAAAGAGTGCAAGTGTTCTACTTCTCAAAGGCTGTCTGACATCCTCGGCTCCTCTTTCCCTAAACAGCTTTCAGTAACCCCAAGCATGGTAGAAACACTTTACATCAGCTTCCACTATATCCTTTGGTTTTCCTTTCTCTTGATTGGGTAGAAGGAAAATACCTTATACCTTTGATCTCTTGATAGTTTACTTTTGCAAAAATTTGTGGAAGTACTGGGCAGGCTGTGTAGGTGGTTTCCCTTGCTCTAAACTCTGTGGAAGAGTTACCAGCGTCCATCCAGCTAGGACCTTGCACTTTGTTTTGCTGCTCTGTGCCTGTGAATAGGGATCATGCAGTTTGCAGTTTTAGTTTTATTTTCTAGTACTGCATATTTTCATTTAAAGAACGGAACTCTTCAGGCTGACTGCTCGCATTCTGCCAGTTAAAATCATTAAAATATTGTGCAGTGACAGACTGCTCCGTACTAGGGACTGTTTTGTAGGAACTCCTCACCTGTTTTGCAACAGGGCAAACAGTCCTCTGTGGTATTTTTAGCTTAGCATGCTTTTGATTATTTTCTTTGAGAGCCCTTTCTTGTCAGCTGTCTGAGAGGCAGATCTGTAGAGGTTAGCAGGGAAGATTGTGGAGCATCGAAGAGAGAGATGGAAGACTGTTTCAGGCACAGAGCTTGATTGGAAACGATCCTTACCTTTGCTCTGGTTGAGATGGGAAATCAGGGCAGTGTTGCCTTGGACCTCCACAGTCTAGTCACTGGTTTCCTGTCCCACTGTAGTGTTAGTTATTTCTGTTGCCATGTAAGACATGGGAAGCTTGGATTTCACTGGGCATCTATACCTTACTTGCCCTTTTTACATATTTTTTTTTTTCCTCTAGTAAGAGAGTCTTAACAGCTTGGTAGACCATAGGCTTCTTTGTTCAAACTTTTGTATTTCCCCCAATGCAGCTTATTCGTAACATCTCTATTTTAGTGTCATGTCTGTTTCATTTAGTTATCATCAATTCTAACTTGAGCGAATACAGTTCACCACGTGTAAAGCTTTATACCTCAGTCCTGTGGCACTGTAGGAAGAGAACAGAAAGTTTTTTTGTTTTCTAGTATAAAGTCTATGAAAGTTCCCTATAGTGTTTAAGGGATCTTAGTTGCCTTTTGTTTGGGCAAAATCAGGCTTTCCATTTCTCCCTTGTCCTCAAACTAAACGCCATAAATGGCTTTCTCTATATTTCATGGTGCAAACTCTGTATCTGACAGCATCAGAAATATAAAGAATAAGGTGCTTCTTTTCTTAACATTTATGTGCTCTGTTTTGGGTACTAAGTTATAGCATGAAGCATAGTAACCCAGTCCTGTCTCTGTGCTTCCAGGAACTTTAGAAGCCACTTAGCCGATGGAGTTGCCGTCCAGGCTGGGGCTAGTTGCTGGGATAGTTTTTGTTTAGAATAGCCATTGCTAATCACTGTGCTTGTTTCTCAATTGATTTTTATTTTGCTTTTTAAGTAGATGAATAACAAGATGCTTTTCCCTCCTCTAGAACGTATCCTCCCCTGAGAGTTCCCCTGCGCATAGGCCTGAGTCCATGTCACCCGAGGTAGTTATCACACCGTCTCAATTGCATTTGAGGCCGGCAGCGTGTGTGCTTGTGTGTGTGTTTGAGGCCGTGGTGGGAGGGAAGGGATGAGAAGTGCGGAGGCGGGTGGGAATAAGGGTGGAGCATCAGTCACAATAAGGCTGAGGAGAGTTTTCAGGCTTATCGCAAGAGAGAAAACAAATTGAAGACTGGAATTTATTATTCACTTGTTGACACTGGTGGGAAACAGGCGGTGCGAAGACCTGGTATGTCTCAGCTACTGAGGTGAAGGCAACAGGTCCAGGAACCCTGGAAATACCATAATCAACTTCAGCCCCGGCCCAGCAGATAAGTGGTGTGTGATATTTACTTAGTAGCAGGAAAATGACCATGGGGGAAGAAAACAGAAAGCGTTCTCTAGGAGTTTGGACTTACGAGGACACAGTGAGGCACCTGACCTGCTCTCTTCAGCCTTGATTTATCTCCTGTTCACTTGCAGACTTAAAATGTGGAGGAGATGCCAGAAAGTAGCACTTTGTTTACCTGCTGGTAAAATCTGAGTGGAAGTACCTTGCTCAGAGACTGTTTCATAGTAGAAAACACGCACTCATCTCCAATGTGGCAGATTACTTGGAGCTGTGATACAGCAGAGGAAACACTCTCAGCAGCAGCAGTAGGGCAGAGCTGGTGCCTGGTGCTGCTGCGTTTTTCCCTAAGCACTACAGTCCTGCAAAGAGGATGAAATCGTGTCAGTTAAGCTCATTGTTTGAGATCCAGAGATATTAACATGGTGAAGGAGACGATTATGCCGTTGCCCTGGAGTTTTTTTGGCACTTCAAGTAGATAAATGGATATACCATTGTGTCAGTGCCTAGTGCTCCAGAAACTGTGACAGCGCAAAGATGATGCCATTATGGTTTTGTTAGAGAATGTAAAATGTAGAAATGCAGTATAAATTAAATGAATGTACTATTGTTAGAGATTTCCAAAGCTCACAATAAGTGAAAATAAATGGCTTGGAGGTCCTGAGCGTTTTATTGTTAGGAAGTTAGTAGTGGCTGACAGTCAAGCTTGGGACAGGCAAGAACTTGGCTAATAAAACAGCAAATGGATAGCAGATCTTTTCTGTTCTCTCCCCATAATGAACCTAGCTAGTACTACGTGTTAACATCAACTTTGTGACATATGAGGCAATTGAAAATGCTGGGTTTTCTTCATTGACTGCCCGGGGATAGTGCTGAGCCTTATCCTCATGCTGCAGTGAGACTGCTAAAGGAGGAAGGGCATCTCGTACTGAACAGCTAAACTAATTATTATTTAATCTCAGTCATTGCCCTGTAGAATGAGCAGAACAGTGCAGGGAAGGACCAAAGGGGTGATCAAAAGGAACTGGAAGGCAGTAAGCTGGTATTGTGCAGAGTACTTTCTGACTAAGTTTCTCTCCCCACCTTTGCCTGACCCTTTTCCTGACTTCTCACCCCCCCTCCTATATCCTTCTTGGATTTTCTAGCTCTGTCTCCGATCCGACCTGGATTTGAAGGGTGGGTACGTGGATTCCGGTGCAAACACCTGCCCAGAACGACCATCGCTGCTCAGCTTTGGATCCTCTGATCTGGCTCCACAACCCTCCATAAACTCTACTTCAGAGATGAACTTCCCAGGGAAAAGTGGGGAGGCACAGATGCTGCTACGAAGCTCTGATCAGGCTTTTCGGACAGAGTTTAATTTAATGTATGCCTTCTCCCCGTTGAACGCTATGCCACGTGTAGATGGTTTGTTGCGGGGATCTGCTCCTTTGGGAGAGAGGAAGCCAATGAATTCGGAAGCAGGCTGCTGCAGCTCTCCTGCCGAAGGATATTTCAGCAGACACGAGTCAGGGCTGCTTAAAGAGACAGTGCATGGATCCATGTCTCCCTGCAGCGAGAGGGCTTGTGAAGGCGTCAGATCTGCTCCCCAGAATCCGCCACAAAGGAAGAAGGCAAGTATTCTTGTAAAAGAAACTCTTAAGATTGCGGGAGCCTGAGCAGGAGCAGTTGGCACCATGGGAAAGACTTACAGGGAGAACAAAGAGAGCAGAATACAGCTAAAATGTAGGTTGGGCGTGTAATCCAGGCATCCAGTGCCTGGATGAAAACAGGCTAAAAGTTGTTAAAAGAGAGTGAGCTACTCTTTAGGCAAGATTTTCATGTGAGAGGTGGAAGAGAAAGACCACAATGAAAATTCCTCTTTGGGGAGCACAGAAAGGAGAGCGTGATGCTCGCAGCTTTCATAAACAGTTGTTAAACTGAGACAAGACCCAGAGCAGTAACGCAGTGCAACTGTACTAGTTGGTGGAGACATTTATCTATCAGGATGAAAAGGGTCCTTACCAGAAAAGAGGGTATAATGTTTCAAAAGAAAACCCAGGCTGTTTATTAGAAGGTATTAGAACATTTCATTAATATGGAAACATGGTAACATTGCAAGAAAAGTAGATGAAGGTTGTTACTTAAATTTTAGCTCTTTGAAACTAAACCCACAGGAATATTGTTTAAAGAAAACAAATGTGTATTGGTTTCTAATAACAGGCCAGAGACCCTCATGGGACTAAAACTGAGTGAAAATGACAAATCAGGCATTGCTATGATAAAACTGGGTACTCATGGGACAAGTAAACATATGCTTGTGTAAATGGGTATCGCTGCCTTTTTCTGTACTTGGATTTTTTTTTTTACTGCAAGTGTGGTAACTCGAATCACTTGTGTAAGTGTCCAGCTGGATGGAATATCTTATTTCCTTTCCATTTCTGGAGGGTTTTGATTTTTTCCTTTGTTTTTCAACCTTTATGTGTTGAGTTACTTTTGGAAATATCCTGTTCAAAGCCTTCTATACAGGCATTGAATCACAGTTGACGAATTCTTCAGCAGAGCTGCCTTCTGCGAGTACTTTATAGGGCCTGTGCCTCATAATAACTCTTTAAGGGAATGCACAGTGAAAGGTAAGTGCTCAGCTGGAAATACTTGTGTATTTTTGGTTCTGCTGTCCCTGTGTTACGAGACTGCATTATCTGGGACCTTTTGGTCTGTGCCTTTGACAAATCTGAGGCTGCTTTGCACAAAATACTTTATACCTTTGCTAAAAGTCATTTATTTAGGTGATAGTGCTGGAAGGCTGCTGAACCACCATAGCAGGAACCTGCTCTCAGCAGGTTAAAATTCTGTGCGAGGCTTTACCAAGTTTTTAGCGTTAATGTGGCTGAACTAGTACAGGTGAACAGGACTCTCTGAAGATATCAGTTCTGTGAAGGAGGCTCTTATTCTCTGGTTTTGAGATGTACAGATACTGATACACATTTTATATAATGTCACAAACCAGAGAGAGGGAGTGAAGGGTGTTGAGAGGAGGATATAGAGGCTTGATGCTTGAATATGCAAGCATATACTGAAGTAATGTGAAATTCCAGATTGTTAGAGAAGCAAACCAGCTGGGTATTTCCAGTGAAGTATTGGTCATAAACAGTAAAATGTGGATGAGCATGGCAGTCGATGAGTGATACAGATTTGTACCACTTAGCTCTTTTTGCAGAGTGCCTGCAGATTCAGGAGGATTTTATAATCCCAACATACCTTTTAAAATTTTATCTGCAAACCCAGAGAAATAGATTTTAAAAATGGTGTGTGGGCGTGTTACTCCCCCTATCCCAGTTCATTGCATTCCCTGACTCATGGCTGTATTTTTCTCTCTCAGGTATCTCTACTAGAATATCGCAAGCGGAAACAAGAAGCCAAGGAGGGAGGCGATTCAGTGCGATGTACAGGGACTCCTACCCGACAGGGCAGCAGCAGTTCTGTGACTGACACAGATGGCAACAGCCTGCCGGGCTCTGTAGTACGAACCCCGTCCTCCCCACAAAGTGGCTTCTCCCCTTCTCATCCCTCCCTGCCTCATGTAGAGGACATCAGCCCACCAGACTCGAGGGGGGCTAGTTCCTCAACATCACTCAGCAAATCCCAGGAGAACATCAGCAGTAGGTGGTGAGTGTTATCCTTCCAAGCAAGCCTGAGATTGCTCCACAGAGAAGGACCAAACTCTCTGGGGGGCATTTCCATAACAATAAGTGCAGTTGGATGGATTTTGTCTCGTCTCTTGGCATTGTTCTGTTTCGTAATTGCTAAACAACCGTGAAGGATACCAGCAGCCTTCTCAGCCTGCCCTTTAGTTCTTGGTTTAGATGTCAAAAATCTGTCTTGAAAGATATGAAGTTAAATAGTTGTCTCTCTTCCACCAGTTTCTTTTTAAGGTCTCAGGTTTGAAGGTCTTACTCTTGCGATGAGAATTTAATCCAGGTCTTTTCTCGCTGAACCTCCACTCTGTTTGGACATGTGTGATACTAAGTCAACTCCTATTCAGAAGCAAAGCTAACAGAGCCCTCTGCCACTTTGCATGTGAGAAGCAAACTCCAGCTTCCCTAATGCCTATGCACATATAGCTTGAAGAGCAGTTACCAGACTGCAGTCGGTGGTTTCCCAAAGGCATGGGAAAAAACATCTTTATCATGTTACCATGAGAAGGTTTGATAAGGGGAAGGGCTGGTCTTCAAAAACTCTTGAACCTGATAGCAATGTCTGGTCCAAAAAATTAAGTACTGCCGCACTGAAATGCGGAGCGTTGCATTATAGTGTCAGTGCAGCGATGGTTAGGGTGTTCTGCTGATTGGAGCTATGTCGTACACTGGCTCTGCTGCTTTGTATTCAAGTTCTGTTCACGGACACCGCAATCAAAAAGGCATACCTTTCTTAATGCAGCTGTGTCACTGCTCACGTAACGGCAGGGGATGGCGAGGGAAGAGATGCTAAGCAATGCTGAAGGTAGTGAGAAGTACGAAGTCTGTGTTGAAAGTGCTTGACAAAAACTGTTTTGGGTGAACTTGCAGCAGTTTCTGTTGCAGAAACAGCAGATCTGTTTCCTTCCCCTTTCCAATCTTCCATTTCTCTTGAAGTGGAGATTTATAGAACAAATTTGTCTTGTACCTCTCTGACAGTACCCTGTCTACCAGGTGGCCTTCTGCCAGATGTTGGGACTGGCCACAGCTGAGGCCGTCAGCTGATGATTAGTTTATAATCGTATTTTATAATCAAATATTATTCTGTGCAAGTGTTGATATCCCATGCCCTTCTCCTCCTGTGCCACTTCCTTCTGCCTGCAAAAGGGTGAAAGAAAAACGTAGCTGAATGAGGAAAAAACTAGTTCGGGGTGAGGTGTCAGTGTGGCAACCTTGCTCTAGTACGATGTTTTATATTCTGTGAGCTTCATCTGCTACTCCTCAGCAGGTGCTCTGGATTCAGTTTCTCACACGGTTTCACGAGTAAGTATTGTGTGGGAATAAAGATCATATTGTTATGGGACCCTGGATATAACGTTGAAACCATGCTGATACATTTTGAAATGGGATTAAGCAGATTTGCTGCCTTTTAAGTTCTTGTTCTTCTGTGTTTTAACGGGCAAGGCTAACAAACGTACAGTCCCCTTCTACTTTTAAAAAATATATTAGAAACTGCATGTTACTGAGTTAAAGTTGTGACCCAATTTCATCTTTAACTCTGAGTGCTTACATTTCAGATACATTTTCAGACATTCACAGTAATATAATATTAGGGACAGAAGAAAATGGTGGGAACTAAAATTACGTGCCTTAATTTTTAGAGTTGTCCGGATTTTTGCTGAATTCTACAATAATTGCCAATAGCTTTCATTTAAAAAAAATTAAGTTTCTGTCTCTTTCAGTTGCCAAGATACAGCCATCACAATGTAAACAGATGTGCTGCTGCCCAGTAAACCCAGCCTTGCAGAAAACTGTCTCCAGCAAAACAATAGCAACAACGAAGGTGTGAATTCACCCCCTCACCCCATTCACCTCCATGAGGTGTGAACTCTGGCCTCCTTCTCCCTTCTGCCTCAGTGAGGGGTGAACTTTAATGTCTGGGCTATTTATTTAAAAAAAAAAAAAAGAAAAAAAAAGAAATAAAACAAGCTAATGTAAAGCACAGTTTTAAATATATCTTTAAAAAAGAAAAAAACTAAATACAGAAATCTGTTTATGGTGTTAAGCTGCATGCTTACGTGGTATGCAGTGCATTTGATATTATACTGAATATTTAAATTCAGGCATTTTTAAGGCGCGTGTTCTTCAATGTCTAGGGTAAAGGTGTTGTGAATCCCTGATGAAGGTGCTACTATCTTACAGGTTAAACCACATATTTCTAAAGAGATTTGGATGGTCCTGTGCGTGGTAGATTGAATATTGACCCATGGGTCTGGGGTTTGTCTCTGGCTCTGTTTTTCTTCTACAGATTGGCTTTAGGAAAGCCACTTCACCTCTGTTTTTTCACCCTCAGACTGGGCACTTGTAATATATATTGAAACAAGATCTAGCACTGATCTTGAGCGGAGAGTTTTCACATTTCAGAATAAATAGGACAAAGTAGCGTTAATGGGCAAAATGGCCAACCTAGCTCTGCTCCAGGAACGTTGCATGATCTGACTGTACTATCTTGACACTGTATTATCATAAAGGTATTGGGTTTGCTACTTTTTAGTTTGAATAAAAGTAATCTATGCAAAATAACTGCATCTAATTTTAAAACAATACCAGGATTTTCAAAATGCTGTTGAATCTCGAAACAATTTTTCTAGGAGAAGGTGTCCCGTAATCAGGTGATCTACTGGACTGGATGTTTATACCATGTTTTTGATAAGAGTAAAGATTTTGTATTTCTGAGGGCAGTGCTATCATGGTAGCCGGTGACTGGCAGTCTCAAATCCCACAGGAGGCTATTTACATTGCAAAAGCAGTTCAGAAGTTTATTCCTCATCTGTCTAGAGAGCTGGCGTTCTCCGATCCCTCCTTTCTATGTTAGAGGTTTGCATTTGCACTAACATCATACCAGTGAATTTAAGCAGAAACTTAAACCTGTCCTGTGATTATACCAAGGACCCCACAGCCCCCGTGTGCGTTGGTCACGTTGCTCTTGGCTGCGTAATAGCAATCCTCAGCTGTCACCGGGTTTTTGTTGCAGGATGGTCCCAACGTCCGTGGAGAGGCTTCGAGAGGGCCGAGGCATACTTGAGAAGGTGCTGCGAAGTGGCGCAAAGGTATCCCAGAGAAATGAATCCTCACCTACCTGTGACAGTGCTGTTGAGAGAGATGCAGGTAGGAAGGTGAAACTTTTGAACACTTGGTTGGTGGGAAATGATGGGCTCAGATAACTTTGCAAACTGGTCTATGAAGTTAGTTGTACCTTCAACTTTAACGTTATCAATGCCTCATAAGAGCCTTCTGCAAACCATACTTTATTGTTATTCAGATACTGCCTGAGCCTATATCCTTCTTCTGTTAGACCTGGAAGACCTCCAGGTCTTGGATTCAAGACTACCTGCATCTTGGCTCTGGCAGGGACAGCTTCTTTGTCCTTGGACAGATGGGTTAAGCAGCATTGCCTCAATTGCCCCTATGTACTGGGGATGAAAGTGCTATCATTTAATAATTCCAGTTGGCTGAACATCCAGAGATAAATGCATTATCACACTAAACTGCAGGTGTAGGCTTTAGGCAGTGCTAAGAACTAATTTAGCTTCCAAGCCTTACGTCAGCTCTTTTTGAAATTACTTGATTCCTTGAGTTATGATATTTGTCAGTTCTGTGAAATGGTACCTCCTTACTGAGATGAATTCAGTTCTGCGTTGATGTTCCTTTCTTCTCTGGATAAAGCGTTGTCCTCACCAAGTAGCATGCAGGGTGGGCGAGTATTTGTAACTTGAGCTGAAATTACACCCCTCTTTTATCCATCTGTGGTCTAAAGGTGAGATGTGACTTTCTCTGAGAGGGACAGATCATTTCATCATTGCCTAATTTCTCAGCTGTGAAATGGAGTTATTTTTCCTTTATTTATTTTGCAGTCTCTGTTGAACGTTGATTGTTTTTCTCTAACATAGTGCCCTCAGAACCCTGATCGCACTTGGGACTTAGAGGGATGGATCATCACATTTCAATAACAGTATGTGTGTTGCCATCAGCCGCTGCTCCCTCATAGCTGAGAACTGTTGTTAGAGACTCCTGGCTGATGCGGTTACAGCTGGCTGATGATCTGTAGTAGGGATCTGAATCTCTGGAAGCCAGAACCTAATCATGTGGTATTTTAGACATGGAAAGAATAGAGCCTCTGACCCAGGCTAGCACAGAGCGCTCTTTGGGTAATTCAGCAGCAACAGCAACTGTTGCCTTTGGGGTATCTCATTTCTGAGCATTTTAGGGCGAGTAAGTATTTACTTCACTCCAAATCAGACTTTCTCCCTACTCGCAGTAAGGTGTATGTGGGAGCACTTTCTGAAAACTGGCCTCTCATCTGGGATTTTGCTATCTTTGTACACCTAAGCACATCTCTTCTCAATGCCTTTTCTTCATGTAGTCTTGAGAGGGAATCCTCCACCCTATCAAAAATTTCACCGGTTTCATGGGACCCCCCTGGGAGCCTGTTTCCTATCGTTCATACTAGTGGAAGTGGCTTTCTCGGTCATTATTTTTCAGAAGGGTAGGCAAAATCCAGACTCGCAACAGGCCTTTTGCCCGCTGTAATCTGTTTGGCTCTGGCTTTTCAGTCTCACCCAAGAGTTAGGCTGGAGTTAGACTTTCAGCTACTTTGGTCCATTCTTCTTCCTTGTTACGTAAAACCCATCTCACTCCAGGTTGTGAAAACTTAACGCTCTAGCTGATGAGTCTTTTTGTCTCTTTCATCCTAGGGCAGCAAAATATTTTTTTCTTCTTTTGTGTATTCTGGCAATTTCTTCAGTAGCTTGTTTAGATTCTGCGAGCCACCTTCCCTCCCCCTGTTGCTGGTCTGCTGCTTAGTGAAAGAAATGAGCGGCTGAGTCCCTGCCATTCCTGGTATCACCTGTAGGAGTTGTGAAGATACACGTTTACTTGATGCTGTAACAGATAATAATATGAGGGGAACTAAAAACCCCAAACTTGGATGGTTTGCTGATGAGGCATGTAGGAATGAAATGGAATTTGTGTGTGTGCCACACTTGTGAGAATTGCAGCTGCTCTCAGTTAAAGCTGTCACTTCATATATGCTTTAGGTTGACACAGGCCAGTACTGCCAAGAAAAGCAGTTCTTTATGTCCTTCCTTGTGCAGGTATTAAGAAATGGGGAGGGAAATGTTGGCTTTATCTTTTAAGTTTACATAAAGCAAATTCAGGAAGGTTATAGTTTATTCACCTTTTGTAATTTAGAGTCTTTCGATACTCTTTAACTTGTCAAGGTTTTTTCTGTGAACAGGCACTGCCAGTAAATTGTGCAGCCCTGCTGGTGTGCCTGGCCTTTTAAGAAACAATTTCTTCCAGAAATCTTTAGATTCTTCTGATTCTCCTACTCCTGTTAATGACAACAATCTCCTGGGTTGAACAGTTAGTCACTTCTGTGCATGATTGCTTAACAAAACATGCCCCAAACTTCGAGTTTTGCCTCTCTGCAGTGCAGTACTTGGAATGTCACCTACAGCAAACAGCTACTTGATGCATCAGATGTAGTTTCAGAAAATGGAAGGCGGCACAGGACACGCGCTGGAAGCTTCACGCCCTGATCTCTGTGCAGGTCCTGTGCCCTGAGGAAGAAGGCTTCTGAACCTCAACAGCAGACAAGACAACTCCGTCCAGATTCCTGTTTAGCTAAGCCAGCAACTGTGATGTAGCACAGAGAGGACGAAGCCATGGGCACTGCTGACACTGGTGCTCGTGCCAGTGCATCTGGTGCAAAGCCAGACCTGTCTGGCGGAAGTACAGAGCAGACTAAGGCAGCGTGTCCTGTTTCATGACTGAGACACATCTGTCATATAAATTTGATATTAATACCGACACTGTTTCACCAAGGCATTTCAAACACGGCTGCTGAGAATCCCTGAGATGCTGCAGATAAACAGCTCTGTCTCGTTAGACTGCAACATAACTCTGATGTGAGATCTTCTAGTCCCACCAGTTTAGCTCCCTCCTAAAGAAAGAACGATCGCCAGCTGTAACCCCATGGTTACAGTAGTGGCAACTGAAAAACATGTGGCAAAGTGGCTGGGTCACTTGCAGTAAGTACTTCTTGCCTACCTTGCACACTACCCCAGTTCAGGTTCAGTTATTTGGGAGGACAAGAAGCTCACCCACCCTCTAAGATGCGGGTGCTAGAAAGGCTTGATCTGTCAAGCAGCAGCTTATTCCTCTTGATCTCTCATGTAACTAAGGTGGATCAGTGTGTACTGTGCTGCTGTTATCCCTCAAACCTCAAAGCATTTTCATCATCTTGCCCTGTTTCTGAAACTGGCATTTCTGAGGTCTAAGAGTAACTCCGTTTGGAGCAGCTCAATTGACTTGTAAAGCATAATCCCCAAAATGGCAGCAGGGGTGCTGTCAACCTTGGCAGCACGGGACTTCAGTCTTTGGCAGTGTCTGGATCTGCCTGTGAGGAAAACCTGCAGCAGGATCCTGCTGACAACCATCTAAGAAGAGACAGTTCTATCTCCCCAGCAGTAATTGTAGCCAGTGTGGATTCCTATGACCACGGCTGAGTGGAGAATGGCTGAGTCCTTAGAAAATGTCTTCTGCCTCTTCTTCCTTCTGGAAAGCCAAGGGAGCACAAGCTGTCTGTGTGGTGTCACCAGGTGCAGCCGTTCAGATAGGCTGGTCCAAGGCAGGTGAGCGTTCTGCTAGACCAGAGAGAGCTGGGGTAAGGGAAGCAGCAGTTCCTAACGTGTATGGCTGATTTATGCATCTTAAGGTTTTCCAGTTGCCTTTTGCTAGGGTTCTGCAGCTTCTGAAAGGCTGATGGCTGGAGAAGCCGCTCTTGTCTCAGCCGTAGCTGGGTGCAGAACAAGACGGCTGGGGTGTGTGCAGGTGTCGTTTGAGAGGGAACTGCTGTGGCCTCGGCCCGGAGGGTGAGGTTTAACATCTTGCCTGTACATTGCAGACACAGCAGAAGGAGACACTCCAGAAGCCCACAAAGGACCAGCAGTTTACAGTCCTTCTCGATATAGCTACCAGGTAAATACTTTCATACATTATCTGCCTGAAATGCAGCTTTAGCACGATTAGGGGGGAAACTGGGTTTGGCTGCCAATTATTCCCAATCCTGTTGCACTAAGCACTTTGGCATGAGAAGGAGGTAGGAAACGGGGAAGTCAGTCTGACGTGCTTTTTCTTTTTTTCCCCACCAACCTGTTCAGCTCCTGCAGTCTGACAGTCCCCAGGCAGAATCGCAGACCCTTCTCCAGCAGAGTTCCTCCCCCTACAGAGGACACCTTACTCCATCTCCTGGGTACAGCTATCGAGCAGCAGCACAGAGGACAGCACACAGCCTCTCTCATGGTTCCTCGGAAACATCCCTCTCCTCCACCTCGTACTCCAGCCCTGCCCACTCGGTCTCCACAGACTCCTCTGCCCTGTTTGCAGGGAATTCGGGGTATTACAGCAGCCAGCAGCACTCTGGCAGTGTCAGCGGCAGCCTCCTGAAGAAGAGCTGCCCTGCCGCTGCCAGCCCAGCACAGCAGACGGCTGTGGACTCTCTTTCCTCCGAGTCAGGCTCCCAGCCCTGTACAGGCGCGTCGGGCTCCACCTCCGCTCCCCAAAGTGCTAGGTCACTACAGTCAGACTTGCGGACTATCAGTCTACCGAATTCTGGGCAGTCTGTTCTCTACCAGGGCTCCCGGGGGGCAGTGATTTCCAATGCACAACACTATCCGCACCGCGGGGGAAGCAGTGTCCATCAGTACAGACTTCAGCAGCTTCAAGGTTCTGGAGTAAAGACTCAGACAGGACTTTCCTAGGGCTGCCTGGACTCCAGGAGGACAAAACTGCCCATAGCTCCTTCCAGTCACCTCTGGAAGTGGCTCCTGGGCCAGTGTTGGGAGCTTGCACCTGATGCTGGGGTGCCAGGGGTCAGAGGCTGAGGTCTGAAATGCACGGGTGAGATTTGTGAGCAGTATTGGCCTCTGGCCTTGTAGGAGAACGCAGATTTCTCTGAGGCAGAGACTGTAGCAAAGCTGTTCCCTGACGCGTGGGTACATTGCAAAAAAGAAAAAAAAAAAAAGCAAATGGTTCAAGTGCAATGACTGTGGTGCAGCCTCTGTCTCTTGTCCGTGCCCATGGCCATAGTCACTCATGCAGGACGGACATCTTTTTGAATACGAAAGCAGTTTAAAGGAAACATTGGGGGAAGTTGAACTCCAATCCCAAAGCTCTCTTTATAGGTCAGGTTCTCAGTGCGTTCTGGGGAGGGCTTTAATCCGTTACGATCATTCCAGTCACAAGCAGACGAGCGCACACGGCTGCCTTTGGGCCTGGGTCATGACTGCCGCGGTCGGAGCTTTTCCCGGGACAGCAGAATCTCCGCAAATGTGAACTAGCACGGAGGGGTTGGAGTGTGTGTGCCTGTCGCTGCAAAGGATCTGGGATGCACTGTCGCGTGCTGCTCCGACGGGGCGCGATCGCCGCGTCCGTCGCAGGTCTGTGAACGGGAGCATTGCTGGGGCGGTGCTGCCACATGCCACCGCGCCGGGGGCGTCTCTGGCTGCCGGTGCGCAGACACGCTGGGGGGTGGCCGGGGGCCTGATAAGCAAAGTGATGCTGCGGCATGCGGGGGGCTGCCTGGCTGAGGAGCGGGGGGCTGCAGAGGGGTGGTGGTTAGGTGTTCGGTGGAGACCCCGGTCTGTGCCGAGCCAGACACTCGTGCAGTGCTGCGCGGGAAGTCTTTCCCAGCCGCCGTCACCTGCCGAGCGTGGCAGCAGAGCCAGCCCAGACACAGTGCGCTGTCTGTTCAATTCCATACGATTGCCAGCTTCTTTCTCACTTGTTTACTGTAATATCGGGCGTGTTTTTATTTATCTAATTTTATATTCAGTTATAACCATAGTAGGTTAGCTAATATACGACAGGTGTCATCCCTGGTGCTGCAGTGGAACTTCTCCTTTCTCTTGGATAACATAATGCTGTGAGTCTGTCTCCCCTGTCTTTTCAGATGCACAGTCTTCTTCCTTTTTTTAGGACTGTTACAGGTTTCTCTAACTCACAATTGAAATCAGGTGTTTGTTCAACCTAGGGGAGACTTTTAAAATATTGAAACAAAGAGTAACTTTCTCACACTGTCTGGCTGTGAGCGTGTTGGGATGGAACTTGTCACCCCGCAGTTGGGTGTCTGTATACTGTATAAAATAGGTGTAAACTTCACTCGGCTTAGCCCTGGGGGTGCAGCCTCCCCTTTCGTGCTCTGAACAGCACGGGGCAGGCGGGCTCTGCCCTGCCGGGCGGCAGGAGGGAGCCGGGGGGCCCTGCCCAGGGGCTCCGGCACCTTTGGGCACAGCAGGGGGGCAGGAGGGAGGGACCCTGGAAAGCTCTTGGAAAGGTGGGGGCTGTAGCTTCTTACTCTAGTGGAGTTTTTACACCATGCTGTAACATTTGAACTTTCACAAGAGATGTAATAATTTTGATAATAAAAATACTTAACTTGAAAACCAATATTTTGGAAAGTCCCTTTCTGTTTCCTTACCACCTTCAGCGCTGGTGCCCAGGCTGTGGGGTGAGGGGGTGCGTGTTGGTGTCTCCTCCCTGTCCCTGCAGGATAAGTGAAACCTTGCAGGAGCAGCCCTGCGAATCCTCCCTTTTGCCAGCATTTCGGGTGAAGCCAGGGGCTGCTCCGGGAGCGGCAGTTCCTGAGGAAAGGGGAATTCCCTGAGCTGCCTGGCTGGGGTTGTGAGATGTGGCTGCGCTGCTGCTCTTCTCGCCCAAGCTCGTTTGAGGAGGAGATGGGGTGGGGGATGTCCCCTGCACTACTGCACCTGCTCCAAAACCTCTTTACTGGTGCGCTGGTGCCCAGGGCTTTTAGTTTTGATACTGCTTGCCTTTTCCTTAGGAAACCTGAGATGGGCTGAGCCTGGAGCGGGGCCACCCAGGTGTGCCTCCAAGTGCTGATCCTCAAAGCTGGCACATCCGAGGTGCCCAATGCCTCCGGTGTTCGACCGCCCTCACCTTGAAAACGCTCCCCCCGACACCTCGTGGGACTGTGTCTGTTGTGGCTCGTCCTGTCCCTGTGCGTCCGCGAGAAGAGTCTGGCTCCATCTCCTCTCTCCCCCGAGGCAGCTGTGGGCAGCAACAAACTCTCCCTCTCCCTCCCTCTCCTCTCCCGGAGGCTGAGCAAGCCCATCCCTCGGCCTCTCCTCCATGCCGTGTGCCTGCACGGGGCTCGCTCGGGCCGTGAGCATGTCCTGTACCGGAGAGGCCAGAGCTGGCCGAAGCTCTCCAGGTGTCCAAGAGGTCCCCAGGCTGCCCTCAGGCTCGCACAGCCCAGAAGGTGCTGTCGCCGCTCCTCTACCAGAGCGTGCCGTTGGACTGACGGGCCACGTGAGTTTTGGGGGTTTTTTCCATTGAGATGCAGGAATTTGCTGAATTTCAGGAGGTTGCTGCCAGCCCACATCAGCCCATGAGCCAACAGACTGCCCGTGATGCACCACGGCTCCACAGCCCCGGCGGGACCCGTGGACGGGCAGAAGGGGAGGGCTGAAACACTGCTAGCGACAGATGGGACCCCCACCCCACCTCCTGCCTTGCCGCGGGTGGGACAGGCCCTTTCCCTGGGGACTCGCTCTGGCCAGTGCCCCCCTCGTGTGCCAGCCTGCGCGGGCGGAGGCTCAGCCCCACAGGGCGCAGGGCGGGCTCCCCACCCTCCCTTCCCCGCCACGGCTCTGATGCCCGCCCTGCCGCTCCCCACCCCGTGTAGCTGTGCCATGGCCGGTGCCCACGCAGGGTCCTTCGACAACCTCCGTGCAAACCATCTCGGCTTTATCAGCAGTGCCCGGAGGAGCCCGTCCTAGTGCCCCCCACACCACACGGCTCCGAGCTCGTCTGGTTTGAATTATATTTTTCAATAAGGTTTTGTGAAACACTGTATCAAACTTTGTACTAAAATACAGATATATTACAGCTACTGTATTCCTTTCTCCACTGATTTTTCTTCCTTTGTTTTTCCAATTCAGCCGGCAACAGCACTCACAAACTGGTAAGACCCGGGCGCTGCCGGGGCTGGGCGCGGGGGGCTCCTGCCAGCCCCGCTCCAGGCAGGCGGCTGCTGGAGGGACGCGGGCGCTGGCGGGCTTGTGGCTGGCGGAGGACGTTGGCAGAAGGAGCACCAGCACCCACACCGTCCCGGGTGACTTTGGCTCCCAGCAGGTGATTCAGCACGGCTCCGTCCCTCACCACCGCCCCGCAGCGCCTCGGGGCACGACTTACCGGCTCCCGCCAGCCCCGGGCTGGGTGGTGGTTCCTGCAGAGCCCTTCATGGCCGTCTCCCAGGAGCCTCCACGCGCTGTGGCCCTGCCCCATTGCCTGCGGATGGGCAGCGGCTCCTCTGCCCTGGGCTGCCCGTCCTGGGGCCGTGGTCCCGCTCTGCTCCCTGCACCCGGCTCGGCCCCGCTCCCAGGCCTTGCCCAGCGCCTGGGTCCAGCCCTGCCAGGGCCCCCGTGATCCCCAGGCCTGTCGCTCCCCGGGGGAGCTGGGGGCCCTGCCCTGCCCGGGGCCCTGCAAACAGCCCCCGGCTACTTGCACTGAGACGCGGCCAGTGCTGAGGACTTTATTGCATTGCATTGCGGCCGGGACCCGGGGAAGCCCACACACGCCGGTCTGGCCAGCAGAGCCGCAGCTGGGCCATGGCCGCCCGTGCCGGGGACTGTGCCGGTGTCGGTGCCGGTTCTTGGGTGCTGTGTGTATGCGATTGAGGCTGGGTCATGCTCGGAGGCTGCCGGGCTCAGCGCTGCCCCGGGCAGCTGCCGCTGGCTCCCCACGGGCCATCGCCATGTGCCAGGGGACACGGCCAGGATGCCGGGGTGGGCACAGCAGTGCCTGGGTCCCCCCGGCCATGCCGTGTGGCAGGGAGAGCCTTGCCGTCACCAGTGGAGATAAAGCACCGTATGGGGATGGGGAGGGAAGGCGTTTGGCAACAGCCCGTGGCTGGCTCGGAGAGGGGGCTGGCAGGGGGGTCCTCTTGCACCCGCCCAGGGGGTTTTGCATGTTCAGCTGCTCCCACTTACCAGGGCTTACATTCAGCAGCGGCGTGAGTCGGGTGTCCCAGCGGCCGGCGGCAGCGAGGCCCCTGTGGTCCCCGCGCTGGGGGGGGGAGCGAGCGGCAGCCTGCGGCCCCGGCCATGCGCCAGGAAGCGCCACATCCTGGGGCCGGGCTCCCGGGGCAGGGGGCGAGGGGGCTCAAGTCACGTTACCCTGTTTAGAGAATATGAATTTACACGTAAAAGTAGGGGCTGGGCCCCCTCCTGGCTGCCGGGTCCCCTGGCCCTGGCGACAGGATCTCAGAGCTGTACAAAATGGGAGCGGAGAGGGGGCCGGGGCCTGGAGCAGCCGGCGCGGGGCGTCTGGGCACGCGTTCGGGTGGGAGGTGGCGGGTCAGGAGTCCTGGGGATGTAGAAATCTGTTAAAAACTCTGAGACTGTTTTTTCCTCGAAACAAAACCGCAGTTGGACGCTGTTCTCGAACAAAGCGGGTTTTGGGGCATCCTCCCCCGGCAGCGGCCCACAGGCAGTGTGGGGTGCGGAGCTGGCAGGATGCGTGGGATGGTGGTGCCGGCGTGGACATGGAGGTGGCTGTGGATGCGGCGGGCAGCCGGCACATCCCCAGTGCGGGCGGCGGGGCCCAGGGGGCGGCGCGGGACGCTGGGTGGCCGCTGGCAGCAGACGAAGGGCAGGACAGGGAGGGAGCACCCAGGCTGCCGGCCGCGGGAAGAGGGTCCTGCTGTGGGCGCTTGGCCTTATATCCTCTGCGGGGAGAGCACAGCGGGTCGGGGCCGGCATCGGGCAGGCCTGGCTGCACCATTGTGCCACCAGCATGTGCCATGCACATGCCTGTCCCCATCCCTGCTGCCTCCCTGTCCCTGCTGCTTCCCTTCCCCATTGCCCCCTTGTCCCCACTGTCCCCAGCCCCACTGCCCCGCACAGCCAGGGTCCCCCTCATCCCACACGGAGCCACCCAGCACAGTCACACCCAGACACGCCGCACGGCCAGGGCTAGAGGATGGGACAGTGACACTCAGGACTTACCGCAGTGCCGACAAAATCTGTGGAAACAGAAGAGAGGTGGTCAGGCAGGGCGGGGGCTCAGCAGCCAGCTCCCACCCTGCCCAGCCTGCCTCGCTTTGCAGGTGGCAGTTAAGCCCATGAGACCCTCGCCTGGCTGCCAGAGGGGTCGAACCTCCGGGCTATTCCCACCCAGGATCCCCCCGAGGGCCATGGTGCGAGGCCCCAGGACCCCCAGCAGCGCAGCGCTCACCTTTGCTCTCTGTCTTGAGCTCCTCGTGCAGCAGATCGTTCTGCCGGTTACCGAGGACAAAGGCCAGGAAGGAAAGGATGAGGGCGTTGAGGATGCCGATGATGGCCAGGATATAAGCCCAGCGCACGGAGCAGTCGCCCAGGGAGTACTTCCCCGTCTTCTCCCCACACATGTCCCGTATGGTCTCTGCATCCCAGCCGTCGGGAAAGATCATGCAGCCCAGCACCAGGCAGAGCGCTGCAGGGCGGAGAGAGGAGGGGGAAGCATCAGCGGGGGCATGGGGGTGGCAGTGCTGGGCGCTGAGGCCCCTGGTCAGTGCACGAGTGCAGCCTGTGTCCGCCTTGGCCCCACAACAGCCGGGCAGCATGGCGGGTGACAGCCACCACTGCCCCGGCAGCCCCAGGGGACTGCATTTGCATGTGGCTGCCCCAGACCTTGCCCCAGCGCAAATGGGGACATCAGGGGTTTGGCTTCTTCCAGCGTCAACCACAGGATCAGTGGTTCCCCACGGGCTTTCCTCATCGCCGCAGGCTCCCTGTGTGTGGGCAGGAGCTACCGGCGCGCTGCAGGCAGGGATGCTGCCTGCCAAGAGGGTCATCGTCCCTGGGAGCACCCACATCCAACCACCTCGCACCCCTGCAAGCACTGCTCCCAGAGGGCTTGCACGCTCTGTGCCGAACAGGGAGACCTCCGGGAGCACCAGGATGAGCGGGGAGGGACATGCTGAGACAAAGCCCACAACTGTCAAGGTAAGGAGGCAACAGATTTTCGAAGTACAGCCAGTACAAAAGCTCCTCGCCCCGTATCAGCTGGGAAGACTAAAAATATTACTGATGTTGGAGAGCAGCTGGGGTATGCTGTGAGTTTTTTTGTCCTGTGTTAGGAAAGAACCAAAAGGCTTGTGCCTGCACGAGTGAGAAGGCACCCCCCCATCCCCTATCGCTGGAGGGACAGCAAACACCCTGCCAGGCACGAGTGCTGCCGCCGCGGCAGCCCCAGAGGATGGGCAGCCAGCAGTCTGGCTGGCGAGCTCTCAGGGTGCCGACGTGCAGTTTTAACTGCTCTCGGTAGGGAAGGGAAATCCCAAGAAGCGGGGGGGAAGCGAGCGTAGGGCTGGCGCAGGGCATTGTACCGGGACTCGGCACAGCCCTTGCATCCCGATTATCTGCGCTGACCGCTCTCCCCAGGAAAGGGCAGGGACGCCGAGCCGAGTCGCCCTCGGCAGCCCACGCACCAGCACATAATACCACCCGCCAGCTGCTGCCTGGTCTCTGCCTCCTCCGTCCACATTACGAATCTGCTTGGTAAAAGCGTCTTTGCAGACAGAGGCAAGCTCTGCAAGCTTTACCACCGTACGCAGCCCTGGTACCACCCCAGCACCGTGTGGCTGCACAGTGCGGTGCATGCGTGAGGAGCCGGCAAGCCGGCGTCTCCAGCACGTCATCACCAGGGACTCCCAGCCAAGCATGGCCAAGTCTCGGGGAACTCCCTGTCCACTGGG
The DNA here is from genome assembly GCF_964195595.1 of Calonectris borealis. Lineage (NCBI taxonomy): Eukaryota > Metazoa > Chordata > Aves > Procellariiformes > Procellariidae > Calonectris > Calonectris borealis. Next base: position 11,209,005 of record NC_134321.1, on the reverse strand, counting down.
GCCAGACCAACCCAAAACCATCCCCTCTGAAAGGAAACACACAATGGGCACTGACGCTGTGAGCTGCACGGTAAATGGTGCGCAGCACCTGGCCTGCCTGCTAACCTGGGCACCTTCGAGCTAGATGCCATTTAATTCAGCCGAGTGCCTGAATTAAAGGCAAGGAGGAGTGGCAGACCTGTGCCGGGGACTGTCCTCGGGAAAACAGAGATGCCAAGAGGATTTTAGGACTCCGCTGAGTTCCCAGTGCAGTGCAGCTGTGAAAAATGCTAAGATGCTCTGTGGCCATCCCTGGCGAGGGGGTGGTTTTGCCCCCACAGCGCTGGTCAGGCTGACATGACCCAGCCTGGAAACGGGTACGGCTGTAACGGCTCTGCCAACATTGGTGGGGAGGAGAAAAGAGCACGATGAGGCCAGAGGAAAGCCGGAGGAGCGGCAAGGCGAGCGCTCCAGCCGCCCGGGTGGGCAGCAGCCCTCAGGGACAGCCCCTCTCCGCCCAGAAGAGAACAGGGCTGTAGGAGAAGACAAATCTAAGTAAATTAAAAAATCAGGTGCCAATTTTACCTGCACCAGCAGGGGCTCGGGTGGACTCCCGGCTTTTGGGCATGGCCCTCGGTCAGTCCTTTGCAGGAGCAGAACAGCAGTCCCTGGGCCTTTCCCTGGACTCTGCAAGCATCGGTATTTCCTCTGCATTTCTGAGCATTTATGTGGGCTCTGGGTGGATCCGGCTGCCCGGGTAAAGCAGGAGCTTTGCAAACACCACAGCTGCACGGGTGAGGGTCTCCCAGGACATCAGCAGGTCCCAAACATGGCAGGATGGGGCAGTGACACAGGAGGCAGAGGATTAACGTGCTGGAGGGCTACGGCACTCGTGGAGGACACGACAGACAGGGTTTAAGGCGAAAGCAGAGCATAGCTCAAAAAGGTTCGGGAAGAACACGCAGCATGTGAGCCACCGGTGCAGCGGATTGTGACAACGCAGCCACGGGGGACAGGCAGCAATGGCCACTGCCAGGACCACCAGGACTGATTCTAGCCTGCGTCTGCCTGCCCTGGTTCCTCCTCTCCCCATCTGCCCGCTCTGCACTGGCACCAGGGCAAGGGGAGCCTGTGCCCTGGCCTGTGGAGCGGCTCCAGGAGCTCTGCTTGAGGTCTCACAGCTCCTGTTTGCCAGAGAGAATTAAATTACAAATTTACTACCAGGGCAAAGGAGTGTGCCCAAGTCACCGCATGTACCCGAACGCCTCTGCCCGAGGGTGACTGGTCTCCTCCCCCGAGCCCCTGACTGCTGTGCAGCTCCCTGGGAAGTGGCCGTGGCAGGGCTGTGCCACTAAAGGCAGGTCCTCTCCCAGCAAAGAGCAGCACAGCGCTCTTCTCTTCCCATCTGTCCTACATGTTCCCAGAAGCAAGCCGAGTCCTCTGCTCTGTTACAAGCAATTCCCTCGTCCGCGTGTCCCCAGGCCACCCGATGTCCTGGAAACACCTTCCCGTGCCTGCAGCAAGGAGCGACATTGAAGCGCAGCGCAAGAACAAGGGAGGGGATCCCCACATGGTCAACAGGCCTCGGTGCTGCTCTTTTCAACAAGCCCCTTGCAGAAGGTCTGAGGGGTGCGAGGACGGGGCTCTGCCTGCCGGTCCCTCTGCCTGCAGCACCGTTCTGCCAGCACCTGCCTCCAAGCGCCCCGAGGTCCCTTGCAGACCTGCAGGAAAATGTTGGGTTTTGTTTAAAACAGCCTATTTCTACGTCTTGCAACCACATGAAAAACACCAAATGATGACTCCTACAAGAGCTGCTATTAAAAGGAAAAGAAATAACCCAACTCCCAGCCATTTTGGTTTTAATTCCTGTTCTTCTGAGGTGTGGTGCCAGTCCCCACTGTCAGTGGCACCGAGGACAGCTGGCCACTTCATCAGACCCCACAGCTGCCATCCCAACTCCCTCTTCCAGAGTTTTCCCAGTTGGACAGATGGATTTGAGACTGGGCATTTTGGTGATCACTGGGGCAGGGTGTACGCGGAAGGAGGATGAACCGGCTGCAGTTTGCAGGACTGCCCATGGGATGCTGCTGGGGCTGGGACTCTGGCCCTGGGGAAACGGGCATTTCTCGGCTTGGTTTTACAGCTGGTTCATGGCTTCCCACTTCTCGGTGCTCCCTTGTCAGGGTCCCCTAGAAATGAAATGGGCATCTCAAGGGCTTTTTGATATCCTCGCAAAAGAAATTAATTGAAGGGAATTCAATATTATGACTCAGGCTGCAACACTGGAGTGAGATTTTAGCAGAGAGAGATGAGGAGGCTCCTCCTGGCGGGATAACAGCCCCCGGTAGAAGGTACATTTAGCTTATTTGGACCATCTGAGTGACCCCTGTGTTTGTCAAGTACTAGGGTTATCCCAGTGCTGCCCCAGCCCCGTGCAGTTATGCCTGCAGGATTCAAATCTGATTTTTTAAATCACTTTTGCAGTCTAGTTTAGTCTGCAGGTTTGGGTGAAGACTGGCTTTTACTGGTCTCGCCTGCCACGGGCGGAGGGGGTTAAGGCCATGCCCTGCAGCTGAGGGACGTGGCCTCCCCCCGAGCACAGGCACGCAGAGCATCGCACTGCCACAGGACACACCAGGGACTGAAAACTGGAAAATGGGGGGTAACTGGGGGAAAACCAGCAACTGCTGGGTTCCAAAGGAGCTTGTTAAATCTGCCTTGGGGACAGCAAGGCATTTGGCCCCATGGGCAGCCGCTCACCGTCGCTCGGGTTCAGCGAGCTGGCTGTCCTCTGCCCTTGTGCACAACACTCCCACCTTCACCGCAGATACACCTCTCTGCCGGGGGTATTTTGGTGACCCCCGGCCCCTCATATCTACCTTGTGCTGAAGGGGAGGAAGGTCCAGGTGCCATATCCTCCACTGTGCCCACGGCCACTTGCTGAGATGCTGATGGCACATCGAGGGTTCCCACCGGGGATCCCTGACGCACTGCCCCCGCGCACTGCACACCAGCCCCGAATCCCCGGGGGAGCAGGGGCTGTGAGGTACCTTTGGGGTCTGCAGTGGATGCTTCCCACTAGGAAACCTCCTGAGAGCTGAGCACGGAAAGGAAAGGGAACAAACACAGCCCCCCGCCCCGCCTCCTAAAAATAGAAATCCCTCAAAAAAAAGGAAAATTAAAGGCAGCACGTTCAGAACAGCAAGCACCGGCCATTTACACAGACAGGAGCTCCCTTATGGCATTTTGCTCCACAGGCTGTTTCTGAGCCAAAAAATCAGCAGGATTCAGAATAGAGTTACGAGTTTGCATGAATCAGAACTGACAGTTACTTTATCTGGAACAACAGTTAAGGGATGTAAGCTCCAGGACACGAGCAGCTCTGAAACGCCCGGCTCAGCCCCTCCCTGCGGGTCCGCAGGGACACTAACAGCTACTACGGGAGGGTTACGCTGCCTTCCAAAGCCCGGGGCTGGCTGCTGCCGAGCACAAGGCGCTGGACGGATGCGAGGTCTGTGCTGCGTCGCTGCTCGACAGGAGTGGTAGGGGAAGGAGAGGGGAGATCTTCAGAAAAGCTTTTTCTGGGGCCAAAAGCCAGTAATTCAGCAAATGCAAAGTTTTTTTGCAGCGATGTCTTCTTTTTGCTGCACGGTTGGCAGGTGGAAGTGGTTCACCTGGAAGATCATATATTGGCAATACTTCTCCTTTGGGCAGGGAAAGGACTTGAGGCTACTTCATCCTCATTCCCAGCAGCTATCCCAGTTACGTTCCTAGCTGGTTTGGAGCAGTGGTATCTGCCTCTCATTTTTTCATGAAGAATTTCAATGAATAACTTTTATATTCATGAAAACAAGTTTTTTGAAATCTCAAACTCTCTCCAAGAGGAGCTGGCTCTCCAGCAAGTGCCAGTCGGGAAGACGAGCCTGTCCCGACGTGGCTCAGCATCGCCACCAGCAACAGGGAGTGTTTCAGGGCTGCAGCGTTCGCTCGGGCCAGACCCTGCTCTCCCTTGAGGCTGCAGCCACACCACCACACCACGCAGCTCAGCCTGGCCGTTGGCAATGGGCTTCCTAACCGCTCCTCTCCACGGACGTGCTGAAACGACGACATGCAGCTGCGCCGTGTGAGGTGTCCCAACTCAGATGGTGGCAAATGCAGCTCAGCTGCAGAAGATGAAGCCGCTGATCAAGGCTCTGCTCAAGCCTCTGCTCCCGGTTCACGCGCTGGTGGGTGGGAAGGGCCCATCTGAGAGGTGAGTGTAGCTCCGAAGGGGGTCTCCCAAAGGAGAAAAGGGCTGAGATGGATACGTATTATCACATTCTCTATTGGGCAAAGTGCCTGGACACGGCATAATTAACTCTAAAGTGCCACTGATAAAGACAAACCACAGCCCCATGGCCAACGACATGGCCCTGCGTGGAAAGGCACCCCATGTGTCGTGCTTGTGCCTGGCCTAAGGGAGCTGGAAGGTCTCATCACGCTGACTGCCGGACTTGAAGCGCGGGGAAACGCCTCCGAACGTGGCCAGTCACTTCCTCCATGCAAGAGGGACTGCGTGCTCAGCTGGCTGCCTCTTTTAACCCTCAGTAGACTGTAAGTACAAAACCGAAGCCCCTCTGAAAAGAGAGCCCCAGACCAGCTCGGAGTGACCGTCCTCATGGGAGGCATGTGGGTGCGGTGCCACGCAGAGGTGGCTGGCGTCTCTCACTCCGGCATTAGTGCTGGACACCAGGACAACTTTGTTCAAAGCTCAGAGTTAACTCACAGGGTGACCGCGTCTTATGTTACAGCAGAGAATTAGGGAATCAGAGGAAACGCTCAGGCTCCTAGGCAGCCTCTTCAGTGTGTGGTGGTGGTGGTGGTGGTGTATTCCTGTGCTCTGGTCTCCAGCAGGTGACTGCTATGTGGTCGCTGGAACAGAGGCATCCACAAAATCAGCCCAGCTGCCTTCATCTCACTCCTGTACCTGCCCTCCATGGAGGGTGGACGAGAGGGATCACCCACGCAGCCCATTTCTCTTCAAGTAAGCATCATCCCGTGGGACTTTCTGAAGGAGCTCCTCCACTAATTTTGAGCACTGAGGTGGCATCAGGGTGCTGTCAGTCATACAGCTGTTGACACGCTCATGTTAACGGCCCATTTCTGGTTTTATAACAGAAGGATTTAGCAAAATCTCCAGTTTTGCGTTACTGGGATTTTGAACAGGGCAGATGGCTATGGTTCTATTTGCGATAAAGCAGAGTCTTTCCTCTTAATTAGATCCAGTTTCCTCCTAGGGGGGCAGTGGCTTTTGAGCTGGAGCTTTCTGTGAAGCTCTAATTAAACCCTTCCTTGACTGTCGTCCACTAATTAGACATTGATGATTTAAACTTTTTTTTTTCTGAGAGATACTGAATTCCTGATCCTCCTCCTCTCCTCCGCCTCCCCCACCTTCCTACTCTTGATTTTTCTCCCCTGAAGAGCCCATTCGTGGCCTCGCTCAGCAGCCCTGTATTCTGCACCAGCCATCCTGTAGGGATGGATTAGACCCACCTCTGCTCCATCTCTCTGCCTTTCGCCTTGTTTACCTGGTTTTCATCAGTGAGACCATGAAACTTTGGGCCTCACTGTTGCTTCTGCCGTAGTGGTGCAAGTCCTCCTTCAGCTAAAGTCCCACCGAGGCAGGAGGAATGCTTTTCCCTTCTCTACCCCTCCAAGCCCTCTGTTCTGGCACAACCCTCCAACCTCCCAGGCGGGTGAATCTCCAAAGCTTGCCATCACGCTGTGTCAGAGCCTGCGTTGGGCCACATCCCTGCCCTACCCATGGGATTTGGCCCATGGTGTCCTCTCCATGGGTCAAGGCAGCTCCTTCTCCATGCACAAGGTAACACACCCACCTGCAGCTGCCTCTGACATGCCCAGGGAAGTTCAGCCCTGCCCAGCCCCCCCAGACGAGGCTCCCTCTTGCTGGGACACACCACCCCACCTCCTCTGTGTCCTGGCCTTCCCTGATGGTGACACCAGCCTCTCTTGCAGGACAGAAGCTCCCTCGCGCTGCCCCGTCTCAGGGCAGGTGCATAACCAGTCTCTGTTAATGCCACCTTGGACTTTCCCCGACCCAGAAAGGTCACGTAGCCGTGCTGCTTTGGGAGAGCTCCGAGCCAAGCCTGGGCCGGCTGGGGCCCCAGCAAACCGTGCACTCGGGGTTCTCACAAGTGCAGTTGTGAGCAACACAAGTGTAGCTGCAAGGTGCAAAGTGTGAGCAGGGACGAGCCCCAGGGCAGGACAAGGGGTACCTAGAAGTGACAGCAGCAGGGTGTCGCCGTGGCCACCCGAGCCTGAGCCAGGGCAGGACAGGAAGCACTGGGGAGGAAGCCCAGGGCTGCCTTCAGTGCAGTGCCCTCCACCACACAGCTCCCTGCGCAGCAGCAGCAGCACCGGCCGGGCGCTCCAAGCCACTTGATTAAGCTGCTGGCAATTGGTAGGATTTGAGCTCTGAGCTTGCCTTAAACCGGTAAATCTTTGGGACAGGGAAAATTAAAGATGAAGGAATTTCCCGATAAGCCGAGGCAGCTCCAGGTCTGGCTGTGGTCCTGATCTGGGTGAGGAGAGGTCAGGCTTTCCAGCCCAAGCCAGCTGCAAGGGAGAGAGCTGGGCTAGCTGCAAGCCCCTAGCATCCTTCCCACATCAATGACTGGGGCTCTTCTCCCAGAGGGGTGGACTGGGGTCCCTTCATTAGGAACATGGGGGGCTCTGGGTCCTTCTGGTGGAAGCTCTGGGTCTATTCATACTTTGTATGCAGTGGGGAGTAACACAATGTCTTTCCACACATGGTAAAACTGGAGAGAGAAGGAAGTGAAGGGTCCCGTTACCAGGGGAATCTCAGCATCTCTCCTCAGGGTCTTTCTCCCAAAAGGACAGACCCTCTGTGAGGACAGTTTGGAGGTCTGCGCACAAGGGGATGCTTGGGATCCTTATCAACATACACATCAGGTCCCCTTCTGGGGAAAAGTTTGGGTTATTGTATGGTGTCCCTTTGAGGAGTGGGTCTATGAGGGTGTTGGGGTACATCTATGGTGGAGTTTCTTTTGTGGAGGGAGCTAAGGAGGATCTATAGACAGGGCCACTTTTGGGGGCAATTCCTGGGCTTGAGCCTGTGGTCATTTCTGAGGAGACATCAAGGTAAATGTATGATGTCCCTCTGTGGGAAGCATTGTACTCGGGGTGTCTTTATGCAGAGAGCTGGGAAGGTCTGCCCTCACAGCCCTTGCATGATTCTGGAGGGAGGGAGCGAGGGGGCCTGGGCACAACATCTCTTTAAGGGGGAGATGTCTGCCTGTGTACAGGTGCTTTGGCAGGGCTGGGGGGTCCATGCATGGGCTCCTGCCAGTGATGGGGTCCCTTCAGGAGCTGGGGGTTCCCCTGAAGTGGGTATCCCCTTGCGGCTGGGTAGACAGGGAGACTAGTCCCTGACGTGGGGTGTCCCGGGGGGTCTGGGTCTCCCAGGGCCTGGTCCCAGGTTCCAGGGTGTCCTAGGGCATTCTTGCAGCTGGTCCTTGACTCTGTGGGACAGCCCTTGTTGTAGGGTGTCCCAAAGCTGGTCCCTGACTGGGGTGTACTGGGGTGCTCTGAGGCTGGTTCCTGGCCCCGGCTGTCCTGGGGTGCTCCAGGCTGTCCAGGTGCCCCAGGGCTGGTGCCTGTTCTGGGGTCCCCTGAGGTGGGTCCCTGATCCAGCTTTCCCGCTGTGTCCTAGGGAGCCCTGTGGTTCCCTGGGGTCAGATCTTGCCTGGGGACCCCCAGGTGCCAGTGCCTAGAACAGGTGCCCTTTCCTGCTACTCTGTCAGTGCTAGTGCCTGGTCTGGGTGTTCCAGAAAGCCCTGGGGTGCCCTGGGGACAGTTCTTGCCTGGGATGCCCCGTGGCCCTGCAGTGCTTGTACCCTGCCCAGCTTCCTTGAGCAACCCTGGTGTTCCCTGCAGCCAGCCTCTTCCCCGGGGAGCCCCGGGTGCCAGTGCTTAGAGCCGGCACCTGTTCCTGGTGCTTTGTCAGTGCTAGTGCCTGGCCTGGATGTCCCAGGAAACCCTGGGGTGTCCTGGGGCCAGTTCCTGGCTGGGATGTCCTATGGATCCACAGTACTTGTACCCAGCCCAGCTTTCTCGGGCAACCCCGGTGTTCCTTGCTTTGGGGCCCTGATACCAGTGCCTGGGGAGCCAGTGCCCCAAAGTGGTGCCCATTCCTGGTACTCTATCAGTGCTAGTGCCTGGCCTGGGTGTCCTAGGAAGCCCTGGGGCTGGTTCCTGGAACCATGGCCCCGCAGTGCTTGGACCCAGCCCAGCTTCCTTCAGCAACCTTGCTGCTCCCAGTGGCCGGCGACCCTGCTCCCAGTGCCTGGGGTTCCCCGGGTGTCAGCACCCGCTGCCCACGCTCAGCGCTGCTGTCCCGGCAAACCCCGCATCCCCCACGCCCATCACCCGGCCCAATGCCCGGAGAAGGCCGGTCGGGGGCCGGGGCCGGTGGGTACCTGCCAGCAGCTGCATCCAGGCGCAGATCTTGTAGACGGTGGCGGTGTTGCAGAAGAAGAAGAGGGCGAAGCAGGTGATGCAGCCCAGCGTCAGCACCATGGACAGCAGCACGAAGAAGGCCGCCGCCTGGAAGGCGCCCGAGGGGATGGTGCTGAAGTCGGTGAAGGAGCCGCGGCACGACAGCTCCCGGCCCGCCAGCCCGCTGCCCACGCAGTAGTGGAACAGCCCGAAGTAACCGGGCTTGGGCGTGTTGACGCTGTCGCCCACCCAGTAGGGCTGGATGAAGACCACCACGTTGATGATGGCGAAGCAGATGGTGAAGATGGCCCAGAGCACGCCGATGGCGCGCGAGTTCCGCACGTAGTTGTCATGGTAGAGCTTGGAGGCTTCCTGCGAGGGCAGCATCCTGCCGGCCGCCGCGCTGCCGGAGGGGGCGGGGGGGGCCGCGACGGCGGGGAGCCCGCCCGGGGTGGGGGGGGGAGGGTGGGGGGGGCCGCGGCCTAGGCGCGCCCGCGGGCTGCCGGCCCCTGCGCCACCCGCGCCGCCATCTTGGCTGCCGCCTCTGCGCCCCCGCCGCGCGCGCGGGCGCGCGCCCCCCGCCACTGCGGAGCCGAGCCCGCCGCGCGCACCCCGCGGGGACCAGGCCGCTTCGGCCGCCTTCGGCTCCGCCCGCCGAGGGCTCGGCCGGGTTCGGCTCGCCTCGCGACGGGCTCGGCGACGCTCGGAGCGAGGCTCGGCGGGGTTCGGCCCGCTCCCGGACGGCTCGGCGAGGTTCCGAACGCGCTCGGCAGCGTTCGGTTCGCCTCACGGCGGCTCGGCCAGGTTCGGGCCGCCTCGGCGAGGTTCGGAGCGGGTCGGTGAGGCGGGGCTGAGGCGGCGGCGGCGGCGGCGGTCCCGCTCCGGTACCCCGGCCCACCGTGGCCGCTCCCTGGCCTGCCCCCGCCCGGTGGCGGCTGCTCAGCCCCGCCGTGCCGCGCAGGACCCGCAGGGGGCAGCGCCTGGGCACGGCCCCGGCCCCCTGAGGCCGCCCTGGTTAATGCCAGCAGATACACGCGTGGGCCTCTTCGGCCGAAGCGGACCCGCAGGGAGGGCGTTCATCCTCCCGGCCCCTCCGCGACCCCGGGGGAGACCCGCGGGTTGGCGGAGGAGCCTCCCAGGCGGACAGCAGGCCTTCCCGACCCGCTTGGTGGGGCTGAAGCCAGTAAGTCGCCGCCAACGTGGCTGCAAAGGCAGCGGATCCAGCACCTCTGCTGTGTCCTGACGGCCCAGGGCCGGGGTACACGGGTGTGCTAGGGCAGGTGTCGCGGGCTGTCGGCCTGAGGCATACGTAGGCTGGCAGGTGCCCTGCAAAAGCCACCCCCCGCCCCGCAGCCTCCCGCCGGCCTCGAAACACCAGCAGAGACCAGACTGTCTCGGGCCAGTGTTCGCCTCAAGGCAGTTAGGATGCACCGCGTTAGCTGCAGCTGAACTCGGCTTTCAGGAAACGCTCCAGAGGCCTCGTTCTCTTCCAAGTCTTGTCAAGGTTCGCAGTTGATTTGCAAATCAGACATATGCAGATGAACAAACCTTTGTATTCCCCTGCAAGAGCAAAGGAGCTGCCCCGTGCCTCCGGCGGGGTAAGGCTGGTGTCTGTTAACGCCGCTACAAAGAGCATGAGCTGGCTCCGTGCCTGCGCGGTGGCGCTGGCACCATCCCGGCACACGAGCCGCTGCCGTTCCCAAGCGCGCACGGCCGCGCCGCGGGGCCCGTGCTACCGTTCACCTCGCGGCTGGCACTGCCACTGGCTTTATGTGTGCGGTCACACCCCGAGAGGGGCTTCTTTAATTAACACCCGTTTCGGGATTCCTTACGAAGAGCCGCGCCCCGGGCAAGCCTGCTCAGGCCCGCTCAGCTGTGCCCGCCAGCGTCTGCCCCGGCTCTCCGCGGGCCTAAACGTGGTGTGTGCAAAGTCTCGGCATTCCCCAGCTCGCTGCAGCCCCCGAGGGCCGCCCCCCGCCTGCGGTGCCTCGGCCGTGCCCAGCCCTTGCGCCGGGCCCCGCTCCTCCCGCCGCACCGGGCCCTGCTTCGGGCTCGCACCGAGAGCTAGCTGCTCCTCACGCGCTGGGGGCTCAGCGGGGGCCGCTCGCTGCCCAGTGCGGGAGGGCAGGGCCGGGCCGGGCCCCCGGGGCGGGGAGGGGTTCGGTGGCCCCGGAGCGGAGCGCGCCCCGCGGGGCGCAGAGAGCGGGAGCGTGTCGCATCCCGATGACGTCCACCGGCGGGCGGAAGGGGCGTGACGCATGCGCGGCGGTGATTGGCCGGCCGAGCGGAAGCGGCGGCGGCGGGCGGAAGCGGCGGGCGGGGCGGGGCCATGGGCCGGCGGCGGTGAGCGGCGCGGGGATGGCGGCGGCCCGCGGCTGCCCCCCGGCGGGCTCCGGGGACCGCGCCCTGGCCGAGCTGCTGCTGGAGTTCTCCCGGGCACAGTACCGCGCCAAGGACGGCGGCGGCGCCGCCGCTGCTAAGGTGAGGGGGCTGGGACTGGGTGGGCCGGGGAACGGTGGCGGTGCTGCGGGCGCTGACCGGTGGCTGTGCGCAGGTGGAGCGGATCGAGCGGCGGTGCCTGGAGCTCTTCGGCCGCGACTACCGCTACAGCGTGATCCCCAACGCGCACGGCGAGGTCTGCGCCCACTACCCGCGGCACATCGTCCTCCTGGAGCGCGATGCCGGCGCCGGCCGCGACCCGTAAGGCCCCCGGTTCCCCCGACCCCCGCACCCCGTCCCGCACGGCCGCCAGCCGGTGGAGGCGGCTTCGTGTTTTGCTCCGGGGAACTTCCGCGCCTGGCGGGAGCCGCTGCCGCTCCGGGGCTCCCGCCGGCCGGGGGAAGCCCCGCCAGGCTGCGCTGCGGCTGCCGCTAATTATAGCCGGCGGTGTCAGGCGCTGGGTACGCCGCTCCCGGGGCACCCCTCGCTGCCTGCCAGGGCTGCGCTTCGCTCCCGAGCTCCCGCGGGGCTCCTCCGAGCTCTCCAAGTCTCTTGGGCTTCCTTGGTGAAAGCTGCTAAGCTAAGCCTGTAACGCGGGGGACAGGAAGGAAATGGGGTACTCCAGGCAGCGCCAGCTCTGCTGCTTGCTGTCCTCGAGTACACCTGAGCACAGCGTTGGATCCTAATGGTTGCTGTGCTGCAGCTCGCCCAGAGACTCAAAGAGCTCGTGGTTGGGAGCAGGACTGTGCGATGCTCTCCCTGTCTTGATGAAGTGCCTGTGGTCTTGCTGGAAGGCCTCTGATTAGAGAAATTTTAGTCTGGAAAGCATCTCGGGGCAGCGGGGGCTGATAGGGGCTGGACAGACGAGACAATCTGGACAGAAATAGTCTGCCCCCACCGTGGCACATGGGCACTGAGGTTTAGTGAATTAACGGGAAATGCGTGCTCGCACTTTAGTACAAGTCTTAAGCCAACACATTTCTGGACTTTGACCCACAAGCTCAGAATCACGTCGATCTCACTTCTGGCTGAGTGTTAGCAGCTCTCTGCGGCTCTAACGACAGCCTCTCATATTTTTTTTTCCTCCAACAAAACATAATGCAATTTTTCAGTCTTAACTGTGTCCATGACAAGGGCAACACGTTCAAAAGGACGGTGATCACTGTGTTCCCCTTGCGGCAGTGACATGTCCAGCTTCTTTGCCTGAGGAAGGCAAACCGTCAGCTGCCGTGCTGGCACATGGGCCGGGTGCTGTAGGAGGGGGTCTTTGGAAAACAGCCACAAGTGATTGTCAGGTGGGAGAATTTCTGCTTGAAGATTAAATCAGGTCAGAAAAGATTAAACCCCTTGCTGCAAAAAAGGGAAACTGAAGTCTGAAGCTGTAAATATAACTAGGAGTGTCTTTAGGGAAGAGAAACCGAATGCTTCTGCTTTTCCTGTTCTTGCAAGAGCAAAGGATGCTTAATTTTTCTGACAAGCGTTCAAAACAAGTGTACTTACACTTGGTGCCCTGTTTTCTTTGAGGACTTTTGCAAGCAGGCAATGGCAATTAACATTTTAAATACTGATTCTTTCCAAGTCTTGATTTGCTTTCCTAGGGAGTCATGGAAAGAGACCACCCTTCATCATTCCCCTCCTCCTCATTTCTGGGTGATAATCTCTGTAAAAGCCACTAAATAATTTTTACACAAATCCTGGTTTTAGTTGCACAGTTGTACTCTATGGAATACTTATGAAATAGAGACTGTTGCACTTCTTGTGTTACAGAACGCAAGAAGCTCTTCCAGGGAATGGGACACTCCCTCTAGGATCGAGTGTCTTTGGCTGCCTTTCATCTTTGTAATGTTCTTAATCAGCTGGTAAGATCTCCTTGAAGTGTGCAGGACACTTCCACCTCTGAGAATGCCAAGGTTTTTTGGAAGCAGTTCTCACTTATGCAAACTCTGCGCTGCCCCGTCGATTCTGCTGGTACAGCTGCTTCTGAAGCCATGCGGGGAACCAGCAAAAAATGGATATTTTTAACCCAGATCGGTTTCCTGATCCTGTTCGTTCTGTGGCTGGACAGCTGGGGAGAGAAGGGATGTTGCTTCACCAGACTTTGCTAACAGTACTCTCAAATCCAAGCAGGTGCAGGAGGTAGTGGGAGAAATTTGCTGTGTGTTTTTGGCTATCAACCAAGGTAGCCGTAAGCCCTTTGGTCAGGTGCTGCTTGTGTGGAGCCACAGAAAGTAGCAGAGCGCGTCTGACAGCCAGGAGCACCTTCCCTGTGCTTGGAGAACTCTGACGTCCCCCCAGAAGGAGCAGGCAGATGCTGCAGGGAATGGAAACGGAGGTTCTTTACTTGCTGTCTTAGAGATACTGTGACTGCGCGTAATGAAAATGTCCAGATCTCAGACACAGGCCACGTCTTTGGTTTCACCTGACGATCCTGTTTTGTGTCCGCACTCCAAACAAATATGATCAGAGTTGCACGTAGTCTAACAATGTGAGAGGAATGCTTTGGTTCCAATGCTGTTATGGCTACCCAAAGAGAAGCATCTCTGCTTCCGGCCTGCATGAAATACACAGTTGCCAAAACAGTTGCTTGCTCTTATAGGAAATGTTTCCCTTGTGTTTTAAAAGATTAATTCAGATTTGGGGTCTGATCCTGGGGGGAAGGTGGGTGGGGAATTAATACAGAGGTAAGGTTGCCCAGCAGTATCTTCTGGAAAACAAACTTCTGAAGAAAAAAAAAACCCAAACACCTGAAAGACAAAAAACCCAAAGAGTTAAGATACACATCATTCCTTCTACCTCATTCTCTACCCTGCTGTCCCAAGCAGCCTTAATGACATTCTTTCACACTGCCATTGAAGAGTGTTCTGTTTTCTGAACCTTTTTCAGTAGATTTTACTCCTACCTATGCTGCATTTAATCACTTGTCCCTGTAAGAGCGTTGCACCCGTTCTTCAGAGCAGCCTTTCCCCTCATTACAGTAGTCTCGGTACAACTTACCATGTTTATCTTTAGCTCATGTTTATCTTTAGCTTTTCTGATGATGGTTCTTGAGACAAGAAGGTCCGAGAGCCCTGTTTGTAGCACAGCCATGACGGATAGCTGAGCGGGTCTCTCCGGTGTGTGTGCAGGCTTCCCAGGGAAGAGGCATGGGAGCCAGGGAGAGGGGCTCATCCTTCCGTGTCCCCAGTGGGGCACTGGGCTTCCTGCTCGCCCCGTGTCCCAGGTCCCTGCCAAGCTGCTGGGACTCATTCCCCAGTGCTGTGATGCCTTTCCAGGCAAGCGCAGTTAGTGTGCTGAGAGGTGAAACCTGTCGGCTTGTCTCAGCTCCTGGCGAGGTGCTTCTCTCATAATTTCTGATCTTCCAGGTGTTTGATTTTTGCTGAATCCCATCTTCTGGACTTAGAAGGAGTGCCATGGAGCTATTCTGGTAACACCGTATTGCAGTTCTTATTTCCCTCTCTATTTGCTTTTGCAAAGGAAACAGAAAGGCAGCTGGAGCAGAGTGCAGGACGTGTCTCTTAATTGCGTGCATTCATTTAAAAACAACCCCACAACCAAAGCCGTACGTCAGAATCTCTCGAAGTTTCAAAATAGTTTGGTATTGGGAATTATACACAAAGGCATCTCTTCTCAAACTGCTCACAGGCCGTTCCTGTGGTGTGTGAGGAGGGAAGCAGATTGTGGCGCAGAGCTCTTGGCTGTTTGCAGTGACAGCAATGAGTGGAGTTTGGGTTGCGTTGATTGGGCACGTGCTTCTCTTGCCTGCGCGCAATCTCACATGTAAAGTATATTGTGTTAGCATTTTCCTGTCTTTGCACTTAACGCCCTCATATCCACAACGGTTAAAGAAGATTAGCTTGTGTTCTTGTTCTTTAAATTCTGGTATATGTCAAAGCTCTTTGGAGCTGGACAGCCAAAATAGTTGTGTGTGTAGGGAAACGTGAAAAATCTTGAGCCTCCACTATGAATTCTGAGAATTGAATCCTTTTTAAAAAAAAAAATGCAGGATTTGAAGGTCTTGTTTGCTGTTTCCCTGCTTCCACTGGCACCACTTTGTAATCTTTTCCATAAACAGATCAATTTCCATGATAATAATGGACTAATTTTTTTAATCCTTCCCAGAATGGCAGCTGCAGGTAGGTTGCTCCACACTCACTGATTCTGAAGCTTAGCAACTTTCTTTTAACTTGCAGCATAAAGGTATTAATTTGTTCTTAAGCCAGCATTGTCCTTCGCCTTTGAGTTCTTCTCCCGCTCTGTTGTGAGTTCTCTCCTTCACCCTAATGCATATATTGTTGTGTCCTCACTTCATTTTCATCTGCTCTGCCAATCCGTGGTGGTTTCTCTCGCTATCCCCTGGCCATCCTCATCATCTTGCTGTGCCTTTTCAGGCGTGGGTAGGTCACTGGAATCAGATGCCTTATCTCAACTGAAAACTTGAGCTCTGCACAGTAATGCTGGTACTTCTCCATCCCACTGGAGAGTTTCCCGTGATCTTATTTGTCCCTTTTTTTCAGACTTACCATGTTGATAATGTATGAGCATCCAGAGATCAACCAGTTCATGTAGACTCTTCTACTGAGCCTCCACTACTGGAAAGGGCTAACTGGAAATTGTTGTTAATCATTTCTAAGTGCATGGCCATGCAGTTATGTATGTCCAGACTTAATCTGGTTTCTATTATGTCAGTCTGGATGCTTCTCCAATTCCTGGTGGAAACTCTAGTCCTCCCTGCATTGACGGTTCCTCCTGGAGGTCTGTGTAGTTCAGAAGTCAGTTTGGATTCCTATCAAATGTAGTTGGTACTTGGACAAATTGCAGCAATTAAATTAAACCTGTTTCCAAAATGTCTCCAACTTGGAACACATTTCTGTTTTAACTTTAACCAGAAAACCAAACAAAATTTAGTTATGCGGTTGCAGCTGACATTAATCTAACTATCCTGCTCAACCCACTAGCTGATTTACAGACAGTTGTCTAATTACCCAGCAACACAAATGCTCAAGTGACCAGAAACTAAGGTTCATTGACTGTTCAAGCTTTGATTATTTTATTTATTTTTCCTTGCAAAATTATCACTCTGATAGTGAATTCACTCTGATGGTAGTGCTGAGCCTCTTTTTGATGGAAAAGTGGTGGGGAGAAAAGCAGAACATGTATTTTTGTAGACACTGGCTCACTTGGTAGTCCTTCATTAGTAATCCACATGTTAGGCTGTAGCAGACCATTCTGACAGTACTCATTGCCAGCTCCTGAAGATGCTTGCTGTCATGTACTGTGCAGCTGATCTTTCAAAATAAAGAAAAGGAGACAGAAAAGCGTCCATATACATGTTGTATAGCAGCAGAAGGAATTCCTAAAGAAGTGTCCTCTTGCTTGCTAACTTCAGAGCTGGCTTCTAGGCGAAAGGGATGGGGATTACAGCCCAGGGTGTCTGTAGCAGCTTCGCTGAAAGACGTGTGAGAAGATACTCTGTGTACTGAACCGAATCTCTGTCCACTAGGTTTGAGAGCACTGTGCAGGTTGGCAAACTGCAGGACCTTATCAACCGAAGTAAGATGGCGAGGTGTAGAGGACGATTTGTTTGCCCAGTCATTCTGTACAAGGGAAAGGTAAAGCTTCATGGGTTACCTGTCTTAACTTAGAAAATGACCTTTCTCCCTGCCGTTTGAACTGTGCAGCCACGTCTTCAGTTGGTTGTCACCTTCCCGAATGCTGTAAAAATCTGTTCTTAGGTACAAGCAGGCAGCCTGGAGTAGTAGGTAGCATTTGCTGTCTAGGCTGCATAAATCACCTGTGGGGACTTCAGGCTATTTTACCCTGCCATGTCATGAGCGTCACACCAAAGAGCTAACATTTTCTCCATATGTATGTCCCTTCTGAAGGACCAAAGATACTTGGTCTTTGAGAGGGGAAAGACAACTATTGTGACATTCTGCCTCTTACTCTTCCCAGCAGTGAGCTCCCTTTGAATAACTTTTCTTTCTAAAGAGAAGTTTCCCTTGTCTGTTCCCTGGGGAGGCAAGATTGCATAAATGGTCTTACGAATGTGTGGGCTTGTCTGCAAGGGGATCTGTAAGAAAGTGAAATTAGATTCATTTTTATGTGGATTACTTAAATTGTATTGAAGCCCTGTAGGAGTAGTCTCATTTAGAATTTAAGTAGCTTAATTCAGTTTTCTTAGTTCAATTTAGAAACACTGTGTGAATAACAAAATCATACCTGTGACAATTTTAATCTAGCTTGACTGAAGCCATTGTGGGCTGAACCTGCTGACCTTTTTCTGCAGAAGTGAACTGCCCGGAGTCGTACTGGGACCATCCATAATCTTACACACAGGAATGTGGAAATGAGGCTCAAGCAGGGTATTAACAGAGCATGGACATTGCTAACTTGGCAGGAATTGACTGTATTAGTGAATTGGACAACTGGAGATGAAAATGTGATTTAAAAACTAGCTACAGATAAAGGCACTTGGGAGTTTGATGTGTTTGGAGAACTCGATCCGGACCAGGGTTGCAGGGGAGACTGCTGAGAGGCGGTAGCTGTAGGTACCAGCCATTTCTGTGTAATGTGACAGCAAATAGGCCAGAGACCTGATAAGGGGAAACTCCTGGAGCGTGTGTGGTTAATAACAAAATCTTCCTCCAGCATATTTGCAGATCAGCAACGCTGGCCGGCTGGGGAGAGCTCTATGGGCGCACTGGCTACAACTACATCTTCTCAGGTGAGTGAGGAGCCATTTGTTGTGTCTGCCTGGTAAGGCTGGTCAGTGCTGGGACAGTGACCTACACGTGAGAGCAAGCTCTTCCTGAGAGCCGATGCGGAGCTCTAGCATGGACCTGCTTGTATCAGGCCCTGCATAATAGAGCAAAGACTGAAATCTCATGTCCCTTTTCAAGCACCTACTACAGGACAGAGTGCCATAGCTCGTAAGAAGCAGTGACAAAAGAACTTGAGGCTTGAAGAGTGAGTTATGGGAAGCAGGTAGGCAAGCAAGGCAACCGAAAGGATTCAGGGTATTGATTCCCAAACATCGGGGATGGGAGTAATGGAAGAAAGAGGATAAGAACTTGCTGTTGCTTGGCTAATCATTGGGAATCAAATTGTGCTAATGGTGAGATGTGCTGGACTCTAGGGAAAGCTCTTCAGGGGAGTATTGAGTGTCTGTAGTGTGTGAGCTGAAGCTTGGCTTAACAAAGCACTGTATAGCACTATTAGGGTGTCCTCCTGGCTGCCAGTAATGGGTTTGACCTGCCTAGGTCCTTTGCAATGACAAGCGAAGAGCGGGCTACGTTAGAAAACGGGCTTTTCAGGAAGAGAAAATGTGGGGAATTATTGAGAGCACTTCTGTGCGGAGAGGGGGCACCAAACCATGACCTTTTTGGGCATGGGCACGTCTTGTCAGATTGGGGATTGAGTTGGGTTTACACAAGCTTCAGTTCTTAATGCCTTCCTTGCAGGAGGTTCTGATGATGCTTGGGCAGATGCAGAAGACATTTCGGAGGAAGATTCTGCACTTAGGTTTGTATGCATCACTGGGATGTGGAAAAGGGAGTTTGGACCAAAGCTGACTGGCTCAGCCACTCAATTCTGCTCTTTCCTAGGCTGGTACAGGCTTGAGACTGTCACCAAGCTCAGAGTCTTACTTTTCTTGCTTGAATGCTAATGGCTGGCTAAACCCAGAGTAACTGAAGCCTGCTAATCTCTTGCCAGAGGGAAGGGCTGGAGACAGAAATATATAGAGCCGTTTAGAAAGGTGTCTGAATTACACACACGTGTTTACTTCATCAAAAAGTACATCTCTACGCTGGAGAAATTGTTCTGTATCTTACATGCTTGTTGCAGCACAGACTGAAATGTGGAGAGGGACCCTAAGCATGAAGTTTGCAGTATCAGTTCATTGCAGAGTCTGACTCTGACCTGTGGAGACAAGGCTTGTGCTATGCAGTTTATGGCTAGAAGCGGTTCAGGGAAGAGCTGTGGCAGTATTGTGCAGAGAATCAGACTCAACGTGGTCAGTCTTCCATGCTCATCTTGCTTTGTCTTGCAGAAATGCAGACTCCCAGCTGTTTGACAAGGTCAGAGGGCATGACATCAAGCTGCTTCGATACCTGTCTGTCCGATATATCTGTGACCTGATGGTGGAAAACAAGAAGGTGAAGTTTGGCTTGAAGTGAGTGCGTTCATTTGTTTTTCTGCAGGCTTTGGATTGCAGCTAGTGTGGCCCTTACCTGTGAATTGCTATCGGGCATGCACTCAGCATCCTGGAGCAGTCCCTGGAAGAGTCCTACAGCAAAATCAGTTAGTCGATGCTGTGAAGAGAACCTCAAGGTTTTAGACCAGAGAAAGCTGTATCAGTGGGCAAGATAGCTGCTTTCATCTGTCTTCTGCAGTCTGAGTAGGTTTTCTCTGTAGAGCTTGCGGTGATGTGGCAGTCACCCCTTCAGAAAGGGGAGAATAAAAGAGCCCTCTGCTTGTGTATAGGAACAGAGAGAGATGTTTCTCCTGGTATTTCTCCCAGAGGAAAGCTTTAGCAATTTGGGGCTATGCCTGTTTATTTGGATGTGTTGAGTAAGTTCTGCCCCTGCTCACTACTGAGTCCAAGTCATTGTGCAGGGAGATGTGACAGGTAGCTTTTTGGGTGCTAGTATCTCCGTGAAAAATACTCTACAAATGTCTGCTGTTTTCCTCTTGCCCTGTGCAGTGTGACGTCTTCTGAGAAGGTGGACAAAGCTCAACGTTATGCTGATTTCACACTTCTCTCCATACCATATCCAGGTACAGGACTGATGTCCAGAGGGACTCCCAAGGGACAGGTGACAATCCGTTTCTGGGGACTGGGAACTACCTCTGTGTGTGTGGTGAAATGACTGTGGCTTGCTGAATGTTTCATATGTACCCTCTGGAGAGAAGGTCTTTTAAACTGAGAACACTGCAACGAATCTGGATGCTCCAGTGGTGTGAGTCAGCATTAGGCACTCTTTGAGGTGGCAAAGTAATTTCTCAGCAGTTCTAATTAATTCAAGCGCAGAGAAAAAGTCCCAGAGGTGGAGCTGGGGTTAAGATGGCCTTTGACACCCCTGCAACTCCAAACTACTACTTGATGCAAAGTATATATCTTGCTCTGTGTTATGTAAAACGCCAATTCTTGAGAGTATTTTCTAGTCCTAGTGTTCCAGAGCACCGCTGTAAGATATCCTCGGTGCTAGGCAGAACTGTTAACCTGAGCCTGCAATGTACGACTGAGATGCAGACCGCTCCAGCCCGTCTCCCTGGCTATATTAGTCCCTGTGCCTAGCAACCACTGCTGGGTCACTTGCTGCACTCTTAAAGATGAGCTGAATATTGCTGCCTGCCTGCTGATGTCAGGCTCGGTGATAGGATTGGATGTGAGACTGCTGTGCTTGAGGTCTGTCTGCAAGAAAGGACTCTTCTTTGTCCCTTGTGCACAAAGAAAGGGAGGCGCGAAAACAAAAAACAAACCCAAAACTCAACAAAACTGTTGTGGACGATCCAAACCGAAACTGTTCCTTGATTACTAGATGTTGCCCTTAAACATATTTTCCTTTTTTTTTTTTAAAGGTGTATTTGCTTTCATACAGAAATTAGTGACAATTCAGAGAAGCTGCATGAAGATTTCTGTCAAGTTTGCCATGCAGATTGCCGAGGTGTACAGAAATAAAAGTATTACTGGTTTCTGTAGCATGTGGCACAGGTATATGTTGCTGCCATATGCCTCAACAAACTTAGAACATGAGAGAGACAGTGTACACAGGTCTTTTGTAGGGTTGTAAAGTGTGAGGAAGAAGTGACTCTATAGAGTTAAGCTGTAGAGTTGTTACTGTATGGGGTGGTGAAGTGATGGTCCTTCCTCTTCTGCCATCTGGGACAGCTGCTTTCTTTTAGCAGCTCTTCACTGCCACGCTAGAGGTAAACCTTATAAAACTGGAAATTCTCTCTGCAGGTGTTGCCTGATTTCAGCAGTGCTGGTCCATAGGGGAATGTTGTCATTCTGGTAAATCTAAGACATACACATCTAAGGATCAGCAACCCCTCTAGTGACTGGCCAAATGCCGTGGTACATTCTTATTGATGTTTGCAGGTTTGCATTGAAAGAATTTCTGGTTTGTAATTTGTCTCTAAAGTTATTCTGAGATCCTGTTGTCTTAGGTGAGCGAGGCAGTGTCCAGACATGACTGAAAGACTTGGGTTAAAATGGGGTATCTGTAGAAGCTTTTGTGCTCTCCAGTGCAGAAAAACCCTCTTTTCCATTTGACTGGTAGTTGGCATTTGTAGGTGCCAATACTTACTGCCATAATCCCCCATTCTTTGCTTTAAGCCGTTGTTTAATTGGAGTTAAATCTCAACTGACAGATTGCTTCCTGACTGTGTGTTTTTGAGGGCTAGTCCTGTCCTCGCACAAAGATCTTTTTTCGTCATTGGAGTTACTTGTGACTTACAGGGTAGGAATCATTGCCTGTGTTCAGTGCCTGGCACAGGGGTGTGTTGGTAATATGGGCACCGTGGCGCTGCTGGGGCGTACACAGTACATTGGGAGAGGTGTTTCGTGTAGCCTGCAGGCAGCCGCAGTGCTAATGGTGCTGCTCAGCTGTGACTAAGTGACTGCAGTTTGCTGCAGAGACTTCAAATAGTTGTTTGAGAAGAACAGAGTCAAAGGACAAACTTCAGGAGAGGAGAGCTTGGGGGGAAACCTTGGAAGTGGTTATGTACCTGCCTCCTTCAGGTAGGGCAATTCACGTGTTTGAAAGGGGAGACTTAAATGTGAGAGAAATCACAGCTGCCTCTGAGAGAGCCCTTTCTCGTTACCTGCAGCAGATGCCCTGTGAAAGTTGGCTTTCCCCAGGGCTCTGCCAACACCTCCTTGTGCTGGTGCCGTCTCACTCAGCGTGCCAGGCTGATGCCTTAGATCTGTGCAAAAGCCAGTGGCCCTGGAGGCATAGCTCCTTGGTGAAACCTCTTCTTTGGGAAAGGATGAAATCAGTCCTTCAAACTCCACATTTGCTGTGTGTTTGGAGTTTGCCCTTTGCTGTGTGAGTGTGTTCACTGCTGAGTGCTTTGGGTTGTTGCTGCTGGGAGGCTGTGCTGCACACTCTGCTGATGATTACTGCTCTTCTCTTCCCGCAGGCAGCAGTTTTGATTGGTTTGGTGCTCTGGAGCCCGGGGCTGCCAGCACTTCTGGTCCCACAGGGCACTTCAGTTGTTAGGTACCAGTTAGCTGAATGGTTGTTCATTATTTCTTTTTCTTGCAGGCTGTGAATTTTTTAAGGAGTACAAAGACCGGGATTATACAGCTGAAGGTCTCATATTTAACTGGAAACAGGTACATGGATGTTACAAAATGGAGAGCTGTGGGCTTTACCGGGCTTAAGTCTTGCCTTAGAGTTCCTGAACGATGGTGTGTATGTTGTGTGCTTATTTCTGATCGCAAAGAGGAAACCAACAGGACAAACAAAGCAGATAGTGAATGTACTAAATTACTCATTCATTGTAAAATTCGTATGTAAAATAAATTAATCATTATCCTGAAGTCAGGATGCTTGACTTGTCATGGGAGGTATGGGTTGCTCCTGTTTTTGAATTTGGTATCTTATTGATAGCCTCTGTTCCCGGTTCTGTCTTCATATTCTGTCTCCTGCTGAGGCAGATGGTTGAGTGGAGCAGCCCTACAGGAATTCAGAAACTAACACGCCTTGTCCCTGGCTTTCACCGTTGGGAGCACAGAAGAGCTCCTCTTATCTATTCGTCCTTCTAAGAGGCTATGAGTTAATTCTTACCACTGCAGGTTTTTGCATTCAAAGATGCTTTGCTGAGGCGCTCTCTTCTAGATGCACCGTTTGGCATTTGTTGTTTTGTTTTTTCTGGAACTTGCTGCCTTCAAGTCACGGCTTTTCTCTGACCAATTGTGTTTGGTTTTTTTTCAGGATTACGTAGATGCTCCGTTAAGTATCCCAGTCTCTCTGACCCAATCTCTGAATATTGATTGGAGTGAGTACCAGGTGAGCAAAGCAGGCATCTCTATGGGAGGTCAGAGATTCAGTCAGGAAGGATCAGTAAAGATTTGAAGTCTGACTTGCTCCTGTTGCAGTAATATGGCTCACTTCATACCATCCCAGTGGGAGTGGGGCTGCAGACTTGACTGTTCAGAATAGCGGTGGAAATCCTTTATCCAAAAGCTTCCTGGCTTGGTGTGTCCTGAAGCAGCTGACTGTAACGTCAAATCTTTTTCTGTAGCTTGCGTAAAGCTTGCAATCCATTAGGGAGATATGTCGGTAACAAAGGTAAGGAACATGCCAGCAAATGGAAAGCAGTTTTACTTGTTCACAATCTTAGCTAGGCATGTGCCTGCAGTGGGCCGACTTCCTTGGCTGTAGAGAGTCTTGAGAGAGATGTGAGCAATAGCCCTTCCCTTATGTGAGCAGTAGCCAAGTGACTAGGCACCTTCTTCACGGGTGTGCAAAGTACCTGTCCTATGAGAGGAGAGTAGAAAATCGTAATTGACTGTAGCATGTCTCCATTCCTTATTACTGTGACAGCATCGCAAATAATAGTTGAACTCTTATGTTTGCCCAAGCTTCAAGGTTTACCTTTGTCTGCTCATACCAGGGGCATCACCTTATACTGCTGATTAGCGTGCTCCATTTCACACATCAGTGGACCTACCAATCCCCCGAGGTTTTGTGATGATTGACTGTGCTAGAATGCGTCACACACTGTGGCTGGAAGCACCACAGAACTAGCAGAGCTCCCCATGCTGGGCCAATGTTTGTCAGTCAGTGATGTAAATAATGTTTAAGTGGCAGCATAAGCAGACTCACGGAAAAGTAGCTTGCAGTGTTGAAGCAGAATTAATGGGACCACAGCTTATTTATGGCTGGAAACTTGTTTACTAAAATACTGAGCAGCCAGTATTTTAAAAAGGATATTAAAAATTGAAGAAGGTGTAATAAATAGATGCAGAAATGATCTGAGGACTGGAAAAGGTGCTTCACTTAAAGCTGAAGTCCTCAGTCTCTTTAGCTAATCACAAAGGTGATGGAGGGTTGACTTGATTAATCTGTAAGTACATCTGCAGCGAGAAAATACTAATTCTAAAGCACTCTTCAATCTGGGGAAGAAAAACTGCACAGGAAGCAATATCTGCAGTCTTGCAGATATAAGGAAAAGCAGTCTTGCATGTTATTTTTGAAGATGATCTGTTGGAACATGCTGCTAAAGGAGTGATGAACTGTCACCCCTAGTTGAGGTGCTTTTCTGAGCAGAGATGTTGCCAAGTGCAAGCTTCAGGCTGTATTTGGGGCAACTGAACAGAACTTTCTGGTTTGTGGTATAGAGAGATCAGACTGGATGATTAGATGATTCCTTCTGGCATAAGCACAAGATTGGGTTGAGTTGGGCAGATAAAAGACTTTGGAAGTATGTGTTTTTCTGCCCCAGGCTGCATGTGTTCCCCATTTCCCTACTCTTTTGTTGCTGCGCAGGCTTCACAGCAGAGCAGTATGTTCTTTGTCTGACAGCAGTCTTAAGCGTGGTTACACACACACGTGCATGCATGCAAGCACACAGCAAGTGTTCTATTTGCTGGCGGTCACCACTAACACTGTCACAATGAAACCTGTATCCCTCTCCTTGCCTTTTCCTTGCCAGTGCTATTCCATTTACCTTGAGCTAGTTCTGGCTCTGATCAGACAGCTGAAATTCCCTGCATCTTCTCACAACACAATGGTTAAAGTGGCATGCTTGAGCTTATTCTGATGTTTTTCACCTGCATCTCTTGTAGTGCTGAAGATCTCTTGAGTTCAGAGCCCTTCTGTGGTGCTGCTGCTACTTGGGCATTACGGCAGAAGTCCAGTGCCTATCTGGAGGAGCTGGGAGTGGGTCAGCCCTCCACAGGCAGCCTGCTGGGACCATTTGCAAGGGCCAGAGAGTTTTGAGCAAAGTGCTTGGGTTGTGGGAACGGGCTGCTGACCGTGGCCTGCTCACCCCGTCATCTACTTGCATCACGTACACAGCTGTAACGTGGCTGCTGAGCCATTTGGTAAAGTGTACGCGTGCAGGGGGCTGCAGAACTGGGTCAGCGCTCCGCAGGTGTTTGCTGGCTCACGTTAGTCTCTCTGAGCATGGTCTGCTTGGAGCTTTGGGACTGCAGGCAAGCAGGTTCTGTGCCAGCCAGGCAGACAGGAGAGATGGCCTTTTATTTCTTTTTTTTTTTTCCTGCCTGATCTTTTGTCCCAGAGTGCCTTTTGTAGAGGATGGGATTGATTAGAGCACCAAGGGGAAGGTCTGTCACTCTGAGGAATGGCCATGGGGTTATTTCTGCTTTGCTGTTCTGGATAGAGAAGCCAAGAGCATGGCAGGCTCTGAACTGCAGAGCAGCCTTTTGCTGTGGGCAGACCCTTACCATCAACATTTCTCTTTCTGCATAGAGCTGGGACCTCGTACAACAGACACAGAACTACCTGAAGCTGCTGATCTCCATCATCAATAGTGATGGTAAGGCAAACTCCTTGCTCCCAGCAGCCCAACTGGAACAGTTGCTTTCTCTGGAAGAACAGCTGGTGCTATTAGTACCACTGTGGATCAGTTCCTAATACAGAAGAGTTGCTTTATAGAGAACTTCACTTCTCTCCCTTCAAAACAGGCTGATCATCTTAGCGTCTCAGGGCTCCAGCTCCCCTTTTAGAGAGGGACCTGCTGATCCCTTGAAAACCCTCTCTTCCCAGGGGTGGAGGATATCTGAAAGCTTTACCTAAGGTTTTACTGCTTTAAAGCTGAAGAGAACAAATGTTTATTCCTCTTGTTGTTGACTCTTGCTCTTTATTTGCTGAACATCTGTGTTTTGTCCCCCCCAGCCCAGGGTCTCATTAGGTGCCTATTTAAGAGCCCCTTCCATCCTATGTCATCACAGCCACCCCAACTCCTTGGAGGGGGTGTATTGCTCTATGTTGGCATCCCATTCCCTCCAGACACTGTGACTTTGTACCTAGCACTGTCGGATACATGGAGCCATGGCTGGCTCAGCTAGCACAGCCAACTGCAGACTCTCCTGTAGTAGTTGTGTTGGAACACGCTGCCGATTTTTTGGAGAGCATAGGAGTGGTGCCCTGCGCGTGCCTCTGCTCAGTGTGTATCAGTAGGAAGGCTGGTGAGACTGAAAAAGTGTTCAGTTGGAGCAGGTTTCTCTCTGATGTGGGGATAGATTGTGATAGTGGGTTGCAACTGGGTGGGTGCATGTCCTGGGTAGCAAAGCGATGTTCATACCTAGTGACTTTGTGTTCTGAGCAGCTGTCAGGACCAGGACAACACATCAGCTGGGGCTGCTGACAACCCAGGACACTCTGAGCAATTTGTTAGCTGCCGTATTCAAGACAAAATGTTCTGTCTTGGTGGCTGAGCTCTGCTCTTGAGCCCAGGCTGTGGGGATGGGCAAATCTGTTGCTACAGATTTGCCATGAAGAAGTCATTGCTGTTGTTACAATATCCTTTTTTTCCTTCTCCTTCCTACCTCCACCTGGAACAGATGACAGCGGGCTCCTGGTGCACTGTATATCTGGCTGGGATCGAACTCCTCTCTTCATCTCCTTATTGCGCCTCTCCTTATGGGCTGTAAGTACCTCACTGACCTGCTCTGCTTCTGGGGGTGATTGCTTGGAGGGTGAGTCAGCAGGAAGTGGTGGTGGAGCAGTTAATGTTCCTTTTGACCCTCTTGGCTTCAGAGAGGGTGTGGATTGGCTTTGCTGTGGAGCCCAACATGCTGTTCAGCCATGAGGCATGGTATCACAGGCAGGTAGAGCAAGCTGGGCATCTTGGATGACCACGACATTTGTCAGTAGATCATGAATTCCCAAGTCCCTGTCCCCAGGGCTGCTATCTGAAAGCCGTTCTCATTTGCTTTGCAGGATGGGCTCATCCATGCATCCCTGGAGCCGTCTGAGATTCTGTACCTGACAGTGGCCTATGACTGGTTTCTCTTTGGGTAGGCACACTAACTTTTACTCGCATATGCAACTCTGCAAAGCAGGGGAGAAGCCTTCAGGGGTTTATCTTTGGTGTTTGCTCACAGTCAAAGGTGGATGTTGGGGCATCTCCCAGTAAGCTGTGACAAGGAGGGGCTGATGTGTTTTCTACCCGGAGGCTTAGGCATCTGGCTGTTCTTGACAACTTGTGCTCTTCTGCTGATTCTGGCTTCCAGTGTGTGACCGACCTCCTTCCTTTGCTCTCTTTCCAGGCACATGTTAGTCGATCGACTCAGTAAAGGAGAAGAGGTGAGTGTCTGGTCTGGGGCAGTGTCTGAGCACTGCTTTATATTCTCAGGGTACTTGTTTAAGGTAGCAGTGTTCACTGCCTGCATCTGATAATATCACTGGTCTGGCTGGGCTCTGAAAAGATTGTTCAGGTGCTGGAAATATGAGGTAGGAGCCTTGTCCCGTCACTTCTTGATGCATAAGTGTGTGGGAATGCTTTTCTCTCAGCTAACAGTTTGGTTGGTGGGTTCCCCTGCTGTGCTGTTAGTGTTCAGGCCCTTGGAGAAAGAGTGCTAGGACTTGCTATTCAGCTGAGCAAAGAGAAGGGATGCTTAAGGTGTGTGACTCCTGGGAGCTTGGAAATAAAGCTGTGTTAGTCTTGTGTGCTTGTCTTGAGTGCCAGCCCTCCTGCCTGGGCGGTGCAGCTGCATGTGGCTTGCATGTCGTCGCGGGCTCATGGAGCAGCTTGTGCTGGTTCTGGTGTGTGTATTTGGCGGGGTGTATCTGTGGGTGCACAGATGGGTCTGGAAGGCAGTTAAGATTAGTGGAAACAATTCTCTTCAAATCTTTTACTGTTTAACAGCAAAAAATGATTGCTCTGACTGTAGTTGCAGTACACTGCAATATCATTTTTGGATAGAGATCCAAAAGAGGTGGGGAATATGTCTAACCCTGTTGCTAATCCTCTGCTCCTCAGACTCTCACCTCACTAGGGAATCCCCTGCTTCTGAACAGCAGAGCTGAGACCCGCACCTATTTTCCATCTTTCAGGGGTCCAGGACCCCTGTATGAGTAGTATTGTTCTTCCCGTTCATTCCTTTCCCAGAGCTCTGCTGGCTGGAGCCTGGCAGCTCTGCTCTGGTGCCTGCTTGGCCAAGGGCGGAGTTGGTAGCTGCATCAGGAGAGGGGGTGCGTGGCTGCCTCTGGCACTCCCTGCTCCCTACTGCAGGAGGAGAAGGGCTCAGCTCTGTGCAGGTAGATGGGGTGGCAGAGGCACAGTGGGGTGAATGCCGCGGAGCAGACTGGTGCGTGGCAGGGCACGAGCTTGGGACCACAGGTGCTGCAGGTACCGCATGCTTCTGGGTGTGATACAGCTGTGGTGCCCAGGTGGAGCATGCAGCTCTAACCCTGCTAGTCCTGCTGGTTTGCTGCTTACCTGGATGTGTAAGCAGC
Organism: Calonectris borealis; assembly: GCF_964195595.1. NCBI lineage: Eukaryota > Metazoa > Chordata > Aves > Procellariiformes > Procellariidae > Calonectris > Calonectris borealis. The sequence continues at coordinate 11,180,635 of NC_134321.1, read as the reverse complement.
TGCTGGGGGCCATCTCTTTTCCATTCTGCACTGATGGCATAAGTACCTGCTGTGTGCTTGCGGCATGTGTGCAAGGCATTGATAAGGAGACTTGTCGTACACCTTCCTTTCTGGGCCTCCCCGTGGCAGGGAACAGAGAGTCAGTTTAACGTGTAAGAGAAGGCCCAGGATGCGATGGTGGCAGCCCATGGCTGCAGATTTCTTGCTATCTCCTTCCTGCCAGCACCTCCCCACCAAGATAAGAGGCTGCATGGAGCCTCGGGTTCATTCCTGAACCGCTCTTCTCTCTCCCTTTGCTCAGATTTTCTTTTTCTGCTTCAATTTTCTGAAGCACATCACCTCTGAGGAGTTCTCTGCTGTGAAGTCGCAGAGGTAAGGAGCCTGTGCCTGCTTCTGCATGGGCTGCAGAGCCAGGGAGCTTGTTAGTGCTATTCCTTTGGGGAGATGGAAGCCCTGGTGTCCTGGCCCAGTTTTCTTTAATTTATTCTGCACTCTGAAGGCTGCAAAATGGGGCCGAGGCTTGTGAGGTGCCACGTTGTGCTCTGAAAAACTGTCCATGCTGAAATGTGCTCTCTGCTTAATGACTGTCCATGGCTGCTTTAGCACAGATGAACCCGGAGATGTGAGCTCTGGCTCAAGCAGGCTGCGCAGCAAGCTCCGTCAGGCACTGCTGGGGGGAGTGGGGTGGCTGGTTTTTAACAGACCGCTAAACGTTAACCCCTTCCTATTCCAGGAGGGGCAGAAAGAAACAAAGCCAACCCTGGAGGCTCTGAATAAACACATCTGCCTGCAGCCTGTTGCCACCCTCTTAAAGCACAGGGTGTGTGGGCTGGGCCTGTTAGGAGGGTCAGATACTGCACCCCGGCCCCTCCCCTCTGCCCCTGCAAAACTAACTCCCCACTGCTCTGATCTGCTGCGTGCTACAGAGATCTGGCTGTGGCCAGCCTCCACGCAGCCCTGAAGCATGGCTGAGGTAACTTTGTCTTTCCTTCCCCAGAAGGAAGAGTTTGCCACCTGGCTTCACCCTGGAGGAGATCTGCATGCTCAGTGAGTGCTGCTGCCGAGCATCAGCACCCCGGGGTGCTGGTAACGGTTGATCACTTGGGGGCTTGGGTTCCCGGCATGGAGGTGACTACACATGGGTATGCTTCCCTTGGGGCCTCGCAGGAACGCAGCCCCAGGGCACATGGGAAGTGTATTGCTTAAAGGGAGAGAAAGTGAGCGAGACCAAGCTGGACTTCAGGTAGCTCTGTTTTCTCTTCCCTAGAGCAGAGAGACCGAGGCAGCACCACAAGTCTGAGCAGCGACTTCTCCCTGGGGATGGAAAGTTCCCCTGGAGCAGCTGGGAGCTTCACCTATGAAGCAGTGGAGCTGATGCCAGCAGGAGCACAGGCTCAAGCAGCATGGTGAGGAGATAACCACTCAGTGGGCTGCAGGACAAAAGGGGCAGGCTCTGAGCACAGTAGAAAAGATATTTCTGAAGTCCCTTGCCCTCCAGGTCTGCTCTCTGTGGTATGGATTCCTTACAGTGGAGGGAGGAATTTGGCTGTCAGAGGCTTTGCTGCAACTTGTGCTACAGAACTTCTGCACCAAAAATTGGAGACCACCCCATGTTAAAGACTGTCAGGCTTCTGCAGGGATGCTCCTGAAGTTTGTCCCCTCATGAGAGTAAAGCAACTTTGTTTCATTTTCACCAGTTTCACTGTTAAACTTCATCCAGAAAGGATTTCATTACTTTTAAAAGATGGTTCCAAACTACCAGAAAAATGACATTTGGCAACAGCCTCCCTAGGCAAAAGTGGAGACAGTTTAGCTGCCCTAAAATGGAGCTTAATCAGTTTATGAAAGCGATTATACAGGGGAGTGTCTGCAGTTAGTGGTAGGTGGGCTGGGTGGCCAAGAATCCCGTCTAAACTATAGCTCCTATAACAGCACGAGGTGTGTGAGCTGAAAGCGGGTTGCTGCCTGCAGCGCTGCTTAGAGGTACTTCTGGGGGAGAATATGAAATTCTCAGTGCTCCCTATTGATAGAGGGTCACATAGGACTTGCCGGGGGATGCAGGTGGCTGTCTGGAAGCGGGGACTGGGGAAGGTGTCTGGCAACTCTGCTGCTCTGGGACAGGCGTTGTGCTTGCTGGTGGAGTTTCTGGTGCTGTTTGGGGATTTCAGAACCTTGCTGTAGGGTTGCCCCTCTCAGTTTAATTTTTCTCTCCTCTCCCTCAGCACATGTGAAGATGCTATTTTGTATTGCAATTATTTTAAATTAAATCTGGGTTGTGCTGGAGGCAGTTGGAAGTCCTCTGGGACTGAGCCTGCAGCCATGCTAGTGGCAGCAGCCTTTCTAAAGCACATTGTGATTCAATTTATAAAATGCTGAAGAGAGGAAGAGAGAATCTTCCTGCAGAATCACAAAATGGAGATGGGGAGTCCCAAATTGCATTTGCCAAGTGAGCAGTGCAGAGCCTACCTATCCACAGTAAAGTGACTGCAGCAAGTAGAGAACAACTTTCCACTTACCTGGCTGCAGGGTAGTAAACTGGAAGCATTTACGTTGCTCTGAGTGCTCAGGACATGCAGACTAGATCCTGCAGCGCAAAACCTATACATGATTTTCACAAGATGTCAAGTGGCCAGAACATGCTGGAAGAGATCTGCTGCACTTGTGTGTATCAGGGCTTGATTTTGTGAAGTGTTTTCTAACTCTGGTTTGCTTTATTCCTGTTGGAGACGTCAGGCTGTGTTGGGGCTAGCTGCTGCTACCACGGGGATGGTTAGGGCCCATGTTGTGAGCAATAGCTTGGGGAAGGGAAGGTTGTGAGCCTTGCCATGAGTGCTTAGCGAGGGGACTGGTCATGGATGTCTTGCTGCAGGCTGTTGTGGCTGTGTAGTCTGGAGAACAGGTAGGGCTTGCTACAGGCTGGGTGAGCTGGGCTGCGCATAGCGTGAGTGGGGAGAGGAGGGGATGTGCTTCATTGTGTTGCCCTGAAAACAGGTGGCCTCGAGGTCTCCTTGCAGGGAAAGGCATTTGGTTTTTAGCTGTACAAGCCTGTTTCTGCAGGCTGTGCATGGAAATGTTGGCAGCTATGATAACATGAGATGAATAATGCTGGAGAGAGGCTGTAATGTGATGTTTGAGGGTGGACACACTTCAAGAAATAAAGAGAAAGGTTATCATGCTTTCCACTTTACAATGAGCCTGTCTTTAGCTGCGCTTCCTGATAGAGATCTCAGTCAAAGCTGAGATGCCCTTCCAGATTCCAGGAAGAACAGCATCTTTTCTCCTTGAGTTTGTTTGCTTCAGACTTTTCCTTTTTACTTGTGTACATAGGGAGGTCTTTATCCAATTCACTGTGGTTTTGGAAGGGGAAAAAATCTTGGGACTATTCCAGAAAAAAAACTGATGTAAGAAAGAAAATATTCTGAACAGCATATTGGAGCAGCAGCGATGTGAATTAGTCCCAGATATGTGTGCCTGTTTGGCATGTAGCTGGATGGTGCTGCGAGCTAAGGCCCGATGCAGCAACGGACCTGAATCGCACCCGAGTCTGAATGTGCTGGCTAGAAAAGAAGCCAGAGCAGTTCCGGGCTGCCAGCACAGACAGGGAGAGGGCTGAAACACACCTACATCTGGAGTGATTGTCAGCTCTGAGCACATGGTCAGAAGTGTGGTCAGTGATGCCTGAAGGGAATCACTAAAAGGGAAAATAACACTGGTGGTGTGTCCCTGTCACCCTCGTCAGTGCGCACGAACGCCCACCTGGGCTGAGCTCCTCAGCTGATACACTTTGTAGTGTTTAGAGCAGATTGAAATGGTCTTTCCCTGCTGGGAGGCCCCTTGCTTGAGGCATTTTTACAGCTAGACTAAACAAAGCAATCGCTGTATGTGTGTGGGCTGATGCATTCTCCTGTCTCTGATTTCCAGGTCACGTGGATGGTGATCTATAAAAGAATGGGCTAAGATGAGTTGAGCTCAGTCTACCCCCGTCACTGAGCAGTTACCCGTGACTCATGGTTCCTTGGGAGGGAGGAGGGCAGGTTCACTGGGAACAAGAGCCTGTAGCTGCTGGGGTAAAATCCAGCCTGTTGTGGAAAGGCTTCCTAGTTGGAGTAGATGGGAAAGCCAGCTTTCTCACACAAGTCCTCCATCCCACAGGAGGAAGAGCTGTGCATCGTCACCACAAGCCGTGCTCTGGAGCAGGGCACAGCAGTCTGAAGACAGGCTGCCTTCCGCAGGGATGGTCGAAGTCAAGTCCTCCAGCTCCTCCTCATCAACCCATTCTGATAACTTCCTGAGGATTGGAAGCAGCCCACTGGAAGTGCCCAGATCCAGGTGAGATGGGACGGAGTAGAGCATTTCTCAGCAAAATGAGTGTCTGGTAAAGTGCAGGGCTGCACTTGTGTGGCTCTGAGAACCGTGGAGCACATGGGTTGGTATCTGCAAACAGGCCTCAGGAGGCCTGTGCCTGTCTAGCCTGACCTTGTGTGACGTGCTGGCCATTAAACACAGAAACTCCTGCCTCAGCCCATTTAGAGGAGTGAGGAACTGTACCGATAACAGCTCGGTGTTTGTTCTGCCTGTCAACGTGTGCCTCAACTCCACGAGCTCTGGCATCTCTGCATCCTGCATGCTTGGACCTCACAGCACTTTCTCTGTCAAATGCATCCACAGGGGTTTGAAATGGCTGTGTTGTGTGTGGGAGGAAGCCTTTCAAACCAAGCAGACCTCACTCTGGATCTATCTTGTCCTCCTTTCCATCTGCTGACCTTCCTGTCACTGCAGGGAGGAAAAACTCTGGGTGCTGGTGGCAAGCAGAGGTAGAATCTGCTGGGAGCAAGTTGGGAGCAAGCTGCGAGCGCTGTGCCAGCACAAAGGATTTCGCCTGGAAGGCTGTGTGTTCCTGCTGGGCCAGCGGGGAATGGGGACCCTGGACCTGAGCCTAATCTCATGCCATAACAAAGGATATTCTGGCACCCTTCTGAAGTCTGATGCTGTGGTAGGGCAAAGCAGAGCGGTGAGCGAGGCTAGGGAAGAAAGAACAGAGCCTGTGGAGCAAACACCATGTGTTTAGGCTGACAGGGGATAAAGAGGCTCTTAGATAAGAGGTTGCTGTTAACAGCAAATGCTTGTGTAGTCTCTGCAGGTTTTCCGATGAGTCTTTTTCTAGTGATTCCCTTCAGAAACAGCCACCAGCCAAATTTTAGTACTCTCTCATCACATGGAAAATAAAATGACAAACAAGCAAAGCATTGAAAATTTGTAAGACTTTCTTACCAAGTTTCTTGATTCCAGAGAAGAATCACTGTCTGATAGTTTTCATAAATTATGCTAACTGTTCTCCCTCGGGAAAGAGGTCAATAGGGTGTTTTTGAGTTGTTGCTGGGGCTCACCTCTACGTTCTCTGTAAGATGAAACAAATCTCCCAAGAAGAAAAGAAAATACAGGAGAGAAAGCATCTTGTCTTGGGGGCTGCTTTTGTTCACGACGGTAATGCCACAATTCCTGTGTGTGGTCTCATGCCATTCCCAAGACTTGAGAGGCTGTTCAGCGCTGGGCTGGTAGTGAGCTTGCAGCAATGCTGTGGAAGAAGTGGTTTATAGTGCTTCAGCCAGACTCTGCTCTGCGAGAGTAGCTGAGCACACAGTCCCTGGGGTTTGCGTTCCAGAGGCTCAGAGTTGGTAAAGCCAGCAATTATCTTTCCTCTGGCTGTGTCTGGATGAGGTGTCTATAAGCTTTTGGATGATTAGTGCCCATTGGTGTCAGGTGTTCAGAACTGGCACTCCCAGAGCTTGAGGCAGCAGGCAAGCATGGTGGGGAAGCTTGTTATTTCCAGGCCAGAGTCCCTGGGGGTGGCTTTTCCCTATCTCCGATAAATATCCCTGAGAAGGAGTTGCAGTATTCTGTCATTGTAATAGATAAACATTCTGTGAATTCCACTATAAACATTTTTCTGACTTTTATGATAGCTTCTACCATGGCACAAAGCCTTTATAACCCTTCAACACAGCAAGGTTGCACCAGTCCACTCCCAATCCCTGCTAACTTTTATGAACAAAGCAGTGTGAAGGGCTGCGTTAGAAAACAGTACATGATGGGTGAATAGGGGATAAAAGGGGAGCAAACCCCTTGCACGGCCTGGAACCAAGGGGACAGGAGAAGAATCAGTTGTGAAGCCAAAGCGGTGAAATCAGCTGCACGCAAAGATGGTTAGCCTGCTACGCTCGTGCTGGGTGGAGACTGTACATCTGTATGCTCTCTATCTCTGGTGTCACCTGGGTTTGCCCTGCTCCTCTCTGTGTGCAGGCTGGAGGAAATAAGCTTAGAGACCCTGCAGGGAGTGGGTGGAATTGTCAAGGCAATGGCTTAACTGAGGTTCTCTTTCAAACCAAGTCTTCTGGCACATTCATGCTCCTTTGCCTCCCAGTCCATTGCCAGATCAGTCAGACTGTGCCCTGCCTGCCCTCACTGGGGTAACGCTGCTAAGAGCTCTGCTAGCTAAGGGCTTGAGCAATGCGTTGCTTTGTCAGACGCTGACGTGGCTTGCGCTTTTTGGGTCCTGAACATGGTATGTTTTCTCCAGAGAGAGGGGTTATGTCACTCCACTTGGCTTTGGTCTCCCTGCTTGGACTATGTTAGTCTGAATTTGTCTGGTGAGCTCCATGCAGGTAATGGATATCACAGTACTTTCAGCCACCATTTTCCATCCTGAAGGAAGAGTCCCATTTTGAGTGGAGAAGGAGTGTATCTGTGATGGAAGGAAGAGGTAAATTCTGTCCCTTCACCCCCTGAAAATGATGGGACTAGGCTGGAAAGGCTGGAGCACAGAGACTGATCAGGATGCCAGAAATACCTTTATCTCTACAGTGCTGCTGGCAGGTTAACACCCAAGGCTGTTAAGATGGAGAAACTACTGTACTTGACTTCCTAATCCTCTGGTTGTGTGGCCATAGCAACAAAACACTTAACCACTGCAGCAGCGGTTGAGGAAAAATGGTTGCTTGTAAAATGCCAGCAGGTACCCTTCAGGTAGTTCACGTAAACAGCCCAGTCCAGATGCTGGCAGGCAGGAGAGCTCCGGGGGGAATAGGAGGGCAAGCCGGCAGAGAGAGATGAGCAGGGCCTGGGAGGGGAACTGGGGTGTCCTAAAGGAAGGAGTCACAAATGGCGAGTCAGCCGGTGGGAGCCAAGCCCCTCTCCTGGCTTCCATGTCAGCAGTCTGCTGCTGCCATCGCCTCACCAGCCCATCTTCTGAGTCCTGCTCTGATCCAGAGGTCCTGGGTACCCATAAATCCCGGGATGGTTCTTGTTAGGCAAAGCAGTACAAAGGCAAATTCCTGGCAGTCTTTCTAGCTTATCCCAACGCAATGGTAAGATCACATCTGCTGAGGGCAAACATGCATGAAGACACTGCATAGATTATTTGCAGAGTAGGACAAGGTGCTTCTTGTTCTACAGAGAGTTCTGAGTATGGCAGATAGCGTGCATTGAATTGAACTCCCTGCATGCGAGTGGGTAGCAGCTTGCAAACATGTTCTGTGTTTGCATTTGACACTAATAGTCTGTGTCCCATGACACTGCAGAAAAACCCTGTATCTGTGTCAGGGATTTAGCATGTGTGCATATAGCACTAATGTGGATTAGCAGCTGGATAATCTTTGGTTGAATGTGCTTTTACTAAGTCAATTAAACAAAACCCAAAGTACTGTGATCTGAAGAGTCAAGATCTGCAGGAGTTAAATTGTGGAGGATCCGCTTTGGTCAGCAGTCACAGAGAGCTGCCTTACTTAAAGGGCTGCAGGCGGTTCAGGTGTGGGTCTGGAGGGAGTGCAGTGAGCGCAGAGAGGGACAGAGAAGCTGCTGTCCCTTGGCTTTGGGTGTTTTGTTGGTAGTGATGAGACTGCATGCGCACTATGTGTCTTGCTCCTTGCAGCCACCTGGCTTGGAAGCTGTATCTGCGATGTGACAACTTGGGATAGCGACCGCAGCAGGACAGGAATTGTTTATGGGAATGTTTTCTGGAATTATTGCACGACTATGCCACAAAATGTGCTTGCCGACTGGCACGTGACTGTGCTGCAATCAAAAACGGTTGTGCTTGCAGAGGACTGGCTGCTCAGGCTGTTACGGCACTAACACAGCCTGTAGATAGCTGCCTGGGATGCAGCCAGGGCTCTCAGTACAGCTCTCTGCCAAGTACTCCTTGCCAACGTTTCCCACGCAAAGGTGGGAAGGGCTGCCCTTTACTCCAGGTTGCCACAGTCTGCCTGCCCGTACTTAACGCTTCAATTTGAGGCACAGAGCATATGCTGGCAAATGAGCTGCTTCCCAAATAGTCCTAGGTGTGTAGAAATATGGCAGGTGAGCGGAGGTAGCACAGGGCAGGATGAGAGCCTAGCTGCTGGGCACTTGGCACTCGTCTCAATTACGTATTAAGAAAGGGAAGGATCCCTGATTGTTGCTCTGCCTCCGGTATTGGCTCTCCTCTGGTAAGCGAGTGTCTGTGTGCTCTGAAATGCTCTGTCTTGTGCAGCATGTTGCATGGGAAGCACTGACCTAATTAAAAGGAACCGTTCCAGGCTAGGAGTTGCCAGTTTATGGCCTGCTAGAGGTCCTTCCTTGTGTGAAGGAACAGCTTGCAGCTCATCTCTGTTTTGCTAATCTAATTTTGTTAATTTTGCACTTTTGAGGGAGTTTCTTCCCACTCATGGACCTGAAGAGGTGGGTGTGTGAAGCTCACTTTCATTCTCTTTCTGTCTGCCATTAGATGTCTGTGGCAGAGACAGCGACTTGAAGACTTGCTGTATCTCATCTCTCCTAACCACATCGGCTTTGCTGTAGTCGTCGGCTGCTTCCCAAGACCCTCCACGCTGCCCTCGCAGCTAGCCAGCCTCTGGCATGGCTGTAATGTGTTGCAAACCTGTTGTTCTTACAGGCTTGGGGACTGGTCCTGGTGCCCCAGCAGCCCCAACTTGCTCTGGGGGCCTCACTGATGCCCTTTTTGGGCCTCTGCAGCAAGACTTTACAAGGAGCCTTCAGGGGTAGAACTGATAGGAAGACTTCTGCCTCTAGCATTGACTGGATTGCACTTGGATACTGTCACCCTAGAGATCTGGTCTTGGTCTCAAGCCAAACTCAGCTTTTAAGAAGCTCTGCTGCCCTTGCAGTGCAAACGCAAGATTTCCCATGCCATGCCTTCCCCGCCTGTCTCACCCAGCCTTGGCCCTGCTGTCTCTCGAGGCTGTTCAAGAAGCTTGTTGGTTGTGACACTTCCTCAGGAGCCTCCCTTGAGAAGGCGTTGGGGATAGAGGGGAAAGTCTGCCACGGTATCGTAGCTCGGCTGGCTAGGCTCAGATATCTAAGCCAGGAGAGAGATGACCTGGACTCATTGAGTCAATCAGTTTATTCAATTAATCGACAAGTGTTTTTTCTGCTGCCTGGAGGCGAGACACAGAATTGGCTGCCTTGAATTCCTAGACTCCTGTGCTATTAGGTTAGATGTAACTTGACTAAGTTTGCACAGCTGCTTGACAGGGTCAGGGACCCCAGGAGGCTTAGAGAGCTAGAGAGCCACTGAGGGTCAGTCTTGCAGGAGGTACACGACGCTTTTATCAGCCTGTCCAAAAAGGGATTCAAGAGGTGACTTGATCCACCTCCAAGAGGTGGTGTAAGATCAGTCTAATCTTAGCTGACAACCAGCAGCTGGAAGCTGAAGCCACACACCCAAAGCAGGAAACAATTTCCTGCTCACCTTCTTTAGCACAGATTCATCTGGACAGTGTGGTGGTTGATACTGGGCAGAGGGTCATTTTTACTGTCCCTGGGGCCCTGGATCATGTCTTGTTCCTTTGCTTGCCACGTGGGCACAGTCTCCTAGGCAGGCTCCTGCTACTACTCTCTCTTTGCAAGAACTGCAGAGCTCTGCTCAGTTCTTTTTACCTTCACCTGGAGATCCTGCTGTAGCCCAAGCCCTCTTCTGCCATCCAGAGTCTCCCTCTTCAAAACCTTTGTTTCTGCCTGGCCCCAAAGCAGTTGCTCTGTTCAGCAACTCATTACTTTTCTGGCAGCAACGATGTCCCTGTCTACTTTCAGCCCAAGCCCATTGCCTATAGACCTCTTTACTGCTTTAGCTCGAATTCTTGTCACTGTGTGTGACACTCCTGTTTTCCCTGTCTGGCTGTGCTGTACTCTGAGAGGTGACATCCTCCTCTTCCCTCTGCACTAAAGCAGCGTTCCTCTATGCTTCTCCCCGGCTGCCTGCACTGTTCCCACTGTGTTTCCAGCATGGCACCGTGCTCTGGGCCCAAATGCTCTGCCTGCTCTCCTCCATCACACTGACTTCCTCAGCTTTATCTTCCAAAGGCAGGGAGAGGGGTATATGTCACTGAACAGCTGCTCCCTTTCCCTTACAAAGTCCTTGCATCCCAGGGAAGGTTATCCCTGTTTGATCTCCAAAAGGTCTTTCTAAGGGTATATACTGCAGTTCCACTTTCAATGAAATGCCCTCGTTCTGACAACAGCCTTACATTCTTTAGGAAAAACACCTTTTTGCAAGAAGGGGTTCTCCCAACACTTAATGCTCGCAGCATCTCTCTGAACCTTACTCCTCAGTTCATCGAGCAGCCAGAGGACAAGAACTGTACATGGCAGGTGAAGCTCTGCTCTTCCCATTTTCTGCTGTGATGCCTTTCCAGAGCCTGAACTTCCAGACAGTGGTGTTACCCCCAAACTGCAGCTGCAGGAATGTTAGCACTGTGGTGGGAAGGTGACATGCAAGGAGCTGCATGACTTCCCCTTCTCCGCTTGTGCAGCCAGCTCAGGACCGTGTTTCAGACTTCTCAAACTTGGCCGTATTGATCAGACTAGTTAAATGGCAGGCTTGGAATTAGATCAAGATTGCAAATAGGTTTCCCACTGTGCATCTGCCCCCACCCTCGCCTTCCAGTCTCGCTGAGGTCCTTCTTGCTGTGGGAGATCCTGTCTTTCTAGCTGTTCTCCTGGTCTCTTGGGGAGCAGCTGCAGTGCGCCACTGCTATTCTTAGCTGTGAAGACAGCGTGCAAGTACCTGGCCCAGCAGAGCTGGAGCTGGTGCGCTGCTATCTGCCCAGCAGATCTCAGATAAATTATCCAGAAGATCTTGGTAGTGTGTAATTGAGTAGCTCTGCCACAGGCTGTGCTTCCAGCTATGTACACTCTGCTGTGCAGCGGGGCACAGTAATTGCTTGCTCCCCAGAAGCCAAGAGCTCTGGGTTTGTCTCAAGTGATTGTGCCCTCTTCTCTGAGATTTTGGAGGGACTCCTCAGATTCACTTCTCAGATTTCGTGCTTCCTCCTTTCCTGGTGGGAGGTTGCATACATCAACCAATTATCCTCCCTTGGCTATTTTTCCTATGCTAAAGATGTTTTGCCACCTGGTTTCTGGCACAGTCCATTCTTCTAACACAGGAATGAAAAAAGGTCTTCAGATGCTGGGGGGCGTGGGTGCCCTGGGGACCTCTTCAGCAGTGACTGGCTCTGTTCAGATCTGGTGTTAATGCCTCAGGAGTGATCTGCTTTCTAATGGCTGCCGGACCAAGGATCTCTAAGTCTTCCTCAGCACTAAGTCACAACATTGATTCTCTGTCAGGGCTTGCCACTGCCCTGGGATGTGCTGACCGCTACAACAAGCAACAGGGGGATGCCCCTTGTACAGCATGGTGTCCACATCTGTGAGAGATTCAGGGCAGGACATGCTGTTGCATCTCGCTAACGGGTTTCACAGTTCTGCATGGCCATCTGCTGCTTGCTGGCTCTGTCCTGTCCGGCTCCCGGTGCGCTCCTGCTGCTTTGTCGGCCCCAGCCGGCTTGGCTCTCCCCTCGCTTTCAAAGGAAAGGCTTGGCCTGGGGCCCAGCCAGAGCTGCATGTTGCACCCTGGTCCCCGAGTGTCAAAGCTGCTGGCACAGGCGCTGCTGGCGGTCAGCCCAGCAGGTCCCTGGCACCAGCGATAGCGAAAGGCATGTGGCTGAATGACCTGACTGATCGCACCGTCTCCCTCTCTCTCTGCCCCAGATCGGCGGACCATTCTCTGCCCGGATCTTCCGTTTCCACAGACTTTGGCAGCTGGCAGATGGTGACAGGGTGTGGCAGTATTCGGGAGCAGGCAATCCTGAGCGCAGACGCCTCTCTCCCTTGCAGCTTCCAGGATGAGTTCCCTAGCACTTGCCTGTAAGTGTCTCAAATGCAGGATCTCTCCTTGGGTCTCTGGCTGGCTGCAAGCACTGGAACTTTATCATCGTGGCACTTTCAAAGAAGCCTGGAAGCCCATAACAAGCTGTCCCGTCTTCCCTTCTTTGATGCTTTCCATCCACAAATTCAGTCACTGAGCGCTCTTTGCTTATGCTGAACTCGGAAAGAAACCAGCATCTTCTCTGCCTGATGACGGGGGGGCACTTTGCTTTCTGTAGGAAGAAGAGGCTTTTCTCTCTTCCTGAAGACACTGAATTTGGGCATAATTGAGTGCATTTGAGGATGCATGCTTGTCAGGACAGGACTGGTAACCCAGATTTTCTTGCTTTTGGATCTTGCTCATCTCCCTGCTGGGGTCAGATCCTTGCTGCAGTAAGAGAGGGGCTTTCCTTCTGTCACCCTGATTTTTGCAGGTGCTGCAGTCTGGCCAGTGCAGAGCAGCAGACACCCTGTATCCTGCCGCATCCTGCCATGTAAAATGGCTGGGAGGCAAATGTTCCTCCCCAGATAGAAAGCCACCTCTGTGGAAGCTTGAAAGACAGGAGATGTGCTTTAATTGCTGTTAGAGGAGAACCTTGGCTTGTGCCTTCAGGCTGCAAACTCTCAATCAAGAAACTGAAATGGCAGATCAGGGGCTGCCATTAGCTAGCTGTGCTGCCAAACGCTTGCGGTCCCTTACCGAGGTCTGAGTACGTGCTTTGGAGGCAGAGGGCATGCGACATGAAAACCAACATCTCCTGTGAGACAGGCTAGCTGCCCTGGCTCGCCTTCTCATATGGCTGTGTGGTGTGCTGCTGAGCAGAGCAGCCGCTCCCAAATTATGGTTAGCTACAAGACCCATGAATTGGCAGATCGAAGAATTGCGAGGGATGGCCTGGCTGGGATTTGCTCTCCTCCTTTCATGAGGACATGCTGTGCTGCTTCTGTAGTTGTTTGGAGATCGTTGAAGGAGTAGAGGGGACTGAAGGACGGGTGGCTGAAGTAGGGACTGTTTCCCTGGGCCCTGAACCTGGCTGTGCTTGGTGGCTGCTGATCACCAGCAGGTTATTGCTGCCCATCTTGGAGTTGGATTTAACGTCAGAATAGGGAATTCAGTAGAGGGAAATGGGATTTCAAGTTGAGCTCTGAATCTGCCTGCACTGAGACTGTAGGCTCATGCGGTTTGGAGTCCGGCTGCTTGGGACAGCCAGGTTCAAAGGGAGGGGAACAGCGGTGGTGCTTCTCCCTTGGGTGTGCAGCAGTTGCTGCAAGTGCTTTGCCTTGTTCAGCTCTTCACTGGAGCTGTGGGGTGCTTGGGGGCTGGGGACTGCTCGGCTGCGGGTGCTGGGACCAGGCGCTGTTTGGAAGGGATGAAGAGTTCCCAAGGATGTTGTGTTGAGCTTAACCCAGAGCCTCTGCTCTCTCTCTGTTCTGCATCAGCTCTGTTTTGCTCAGGAGCCCATTGTGGTTTTATCCCAGTTTTTCACAGCCCAGCACAGTATGAGTTTTTGGAAAATTAAATTCCATTTAAGTTCCCACTTTACATCTCAGCTGGCAGCAGCTCGATGAAGGTATGCTTTTCACAGCCTACTTCCTTGTGCTTGTGTGGGGCTTGTCAGGGCTTACTTAGAGCTGGGGCTTTGACAGCCTCCTCTCATCCTGCACCCCAAGCTGCAGGCAAGCAGGCAGGCCGTAGGAAGTATAGCGGGGCAGAGCACCGTGGATTTGGCAAGGAAGCGTGACCTGCCTCCCTGGTTGAACTGCTTAGAGCGAAATGGTGCAGCCGGTCTGCAGGGCTTGGCGTCAGGCAGTGGCCAGCTGCTTGACCCTGCGCCTTGGAGTGTCTCACTCCATGAAAGAAACCTAAAAATCTAAATACAAAATCTGCCCTGTAAAGAGGTGCGAGAGCCAGAAGACGCGGGAGCTAACTGCTGCACGCCCTCGCTTACCTCTGCGTGTGATATTTAAGATCACTGTACTCGGGTGCAAGTAAGTCCTGCTTTCATGTAGCTTATTTTTAATGCTAGCAGGTTTGCAAGTTCCACGTCCTAATTAGGTTGCCAAAAAGCATCTTTTTAATGTGTTTAGATATGTTGCCTTTTTCCTTTGCCCTCTGGCTTCTCTTTATTATCAGACACTAAACAGTGGCCCGGTTGGCTGCCTCAGCATCGGTTGCTGTTTATAGGCCTCCCACCATATCCTCTTGCTGCTGTTTCCGGACCGAAGCTGTTGGCTGTGGGTGGTTAACACTTCCATTCAAATGAGCTGTGCCAATTTATAGCCAGCCCAGGCACTGGAGAGATTAAAGAGAATTTTTTATGGGGAAGGTTCGCGCTATGCCCTTGGAGTGACCTTTGAGGAATGTCTTATTCTCTCTGGGAACCACCGGCACATCGCAGAGGTGCCGCAGCAAGGACCATTTCAGGCCGGAGCGCTTGGAAAAGCTGCCTCTGAACCCTAGTCTTGCTTTCCCCTGCTCCCTTGGCTGAAATATTGCCTTCCCTCTGCTCTCTTCCCCCCGCCCCTAACCAGGTGCACGGATCAGCCTGAGAGGAGAGCAGGTCCCCGGGGAAGCCATGCCCTACTCTGCACGCAGCCCTCCTGCTTGCAGCGCACAGCCATGCTCGGGAGCAGAAGTAAAACGCCGCTCAGCTCTCCTCTTTCCATGGCTGGAGCGCTCCTTGGGGCTGTTGTCACCTTGTCTGCCCCCTCTCATCTCCCCATCCCCAAAGCTGTCTGTGCTGGCACAAGCACAAGAAGAGGCTGGGGCCGCTGGAAGCGAGGGACCATTGCAAATAGGTTGGAAGCGACTGTCCAGCCACGGCACATGTGGACAGGCTCCATCTGGGAACGCTGTGCAAGGAGGGGAGGGAACTGGCGCAGGGGCTGACGTCAGCCAGCACCCGCTTGGCGAAAGCAGCATTTTCTGTATGAACCGCAGCCTCGTAAGCACCATGGTGGTGGGAGAAACTGGGGTGGTGGTGAAGGAGGAGACCTGGGAGAGAGCAGGAGGCTGGGGCTGCGAGAGGCTCCATGGGAGAGGGTTGGGTTGGGTTGGGTTGGGTTGGGCAAGGAGGCAGTGGCACCAGCTGCTGGAGCCTTCTGGGGCTGGCACTGCCTGGGCCACCGGAGCCAGCTGAGCATCACGGCCCTGCTGGCGCTGTGGACAGAGCCCCAGCCCCGCTGCCAGCCTCCTGCCCCACGTCAGGAGTGAGAGCTGGGGTGCGGAGAGGGATGGCTGCGGTTGCTGACCTCCCCCTTCTCTCTCTTAGGCTGGTGTCGGCGAGCGACCGTGAGTCCCGGCTGGAAGAAGTGCGTTCCGCCTTTCTGGCCAGCTACAGCCGGACCATCGGCCTGAAGGCTGTGCCCCCCAGCCCCTCGGGGGCCATTGGCGGCCTCCTTGAGCAGTTTGTGCGGGGCGTGGGACTGAGAGGCAGCAGCACGCTCTGACCACGGCGTTCCCGGACCGCTGGCTGGAGACCCAGGACCTGGCGGGTCCCCCTGGCCGAGCCCCGGGACCCCCTTCCCGGTGCAGGCACCTGCAGCACCCAGCGCCTGCCGCCGGCCACCCCTGCCTGGGGCTGGGGGAGCGCGGGGGGCTCCGCCGAGTCTCCGCAGTAAAGACACCCGAGCTGTGCCCTCTCCTGCCTCCTCTCTGGGCTGCGGCGGGGGAAGGCGGGCGGCGGGGCTGAGCCGGGGGGGCGGCGGGGGGAGCCGGGCGGCGGGAGCGGCTCCGCCGGGGGCGCCGCTCGCTATAAATAGCCCGGCCCACGCTCCGGGAGCGGCGGCACCGAAATAGCACCGAGCCGGGACCGGGAGGGAGCCCCCGGTGGGGCGGGAGTCGGGGCTGAGCCGCACCGGCCTGGGGAGCGGAGCTGAGCCCCGGACGGGAGGTCCCGGTGGGGCTGGGCTAAGCCGGGCCGGGCCGGGACGCGGTCCCGGGGCTGAGCCCCCGCCGCCCCCCGGGGCCGAGCCGTCGCGGGTCGGGCCAGTCCCCGGGGCCGAGCCCCCCGGTGCCCGGGGCGGCGCTGCCGGTGGGGCCGGGGCCGCCGTGCCCGTGCCCGTGCCGTGCCCGCCCCCGGGCGCGCCCGCCTCGGCGGCGCGGGAGGAGGCGGCGCGGAGCAGCGGCGGCGCCCGGGCGGGGATGGCGTCTCCGGGAGCGCTGGAGCCGGCGGCCGGCAGCGTGCCGGGCACCAAGGTGGAGCTCACCGTGTCCTGCCGGTGAGCCGGGAGCGGGGCGGGGGAGCGGGCGGGGGCTGGTGCCCGGACACGGGTGGGTGCGAGACGCACGGGGATGTGCTGCGGGGTGCCCGTGTCCCGCAGCGTCCCGCTGCCCGCCGGTAAGACCCCGTCCCCGGGGGGGTGGGCAGCGGGTGCCCCTCGCTCCCCGGGTATCGCTCGACGCCACGGCGTGTGTCAAACGTCCCTCTGCCCGGCTGCCACCCGTGGGGAGAAGTCCCGTCCCCTCCGCGGGGTCCCGGGGGATGCTGGTACCGGGCACGGCTCCGCGGCACGGCTGCTTGGAGGGACCCGCTGCCCTTACCCAGGGCTGGGGCGCGGGACGGCCCCGCTCGGGGTGATGCTGGCGGGGCGCAGGGTGCCGGTGCTGGCTGCAGGCAGCCTGCCCGGCTCTGCCCGGCTCCGTGAGCCCCGTGGGAGGCAGCAGGGCCAGGAGTGGGTCAGCGTGTGGCCCATAGCGGGACCAGGGCTGCAGGAGAGGTGCTGCTCGGTGCCTCCGGCTCCTGACGGGGTCCACGGGGCAAGCGGCGGCTGCTGAGCCAATCTGTTGGTGGCTAAATATAGCCCGGCAGAGGCACCGCTGCCCTCATTGCCCGCAGCCCGGGGGTCCTGCCCGCAGGGACCGGCACCAGCAGCCTTCTGGGCAGCAGCATCCCCTGTGCCGGGGGATCAGGGAAGGCCTGTGGCCAGCCCTGTGAAGCCCCCTGCCCAGCTGGGCAGCTCTGGCATGGCCCTGAGCTCTGCAAACTCCAGTCTGGGCCAGCAGCAGCTGTGCCCCCTCCCTGCAGCTGTTGCAGGGCCGTGGGGCCTGGCATCTCCGGGCAGGGGTCGGGGTTCGCTCCTGGAGACAGCCCAGGGCAGGGGCAGGCTTTGCTTTCGCAGCCCCCCAAGAGCTCAGCCCTGTCCAGGGCTGCTGGGGGAGCCCTGGGGGTCTCTCCCCTGCACCCCCAGCCCTGTGCACTGGGGCCAGGGGAGCTGGCTGAGCCCCACAGCCCCTGGCCATGCCCCAGCCTGTGTAGCCACCCCAGGGGTGCAGGAAGGATCCCAGCGCAGCCAGTTGCAGCCCCCAGCACTTCCCGGTGTCACACCGTGCAAAGGACAAGGATCAATCGCTCTGCTAGCGGCTGCGTCGGGGGCACGGAGCTGGTCCCTGCCAGCTGCCCAGCCCCTGCTCCAAATCTCTTCTTTCTTCTCACTTCTGCACCCCGCCATTAGCCACGCTCCCGCTGCCAGGGTGCGGCGGGCACTCAGCCGGCACCAGCAGCACGGGGGAAGGTTTCATCCTCTAAATGGGTTCCCTGTCATGTTCAATCATCGTCAGCACTGGAGACGCTGCTCCCCGCTGTCCCACCGAACCTTGTGGGTGGGAACCAGCGAGCGCGTCCCCCCGGGGTGCCGGCATGGCCTTAGTGCGTAGTGCCATCCCCTGATCAGGGGGGAGGACATGGGGACCCGGTGTGGAGCCGGGTGGGTGGCACCCAGGGTGGCTCACGCCTGGCTCTGTCCCCCCAGGAACCTGCTGGACATGGACACCTTCTCCAAATCTGACCCAGGTGGGTGGTGGGACCAGGCAGGGGGCATGGCATGGGCACGGCATGGCATTGCATGGCACGGCAGCCTGGCTCTGCTCCTCTCTCCGCAGTGGTGGTCCTCTTCATGCAGGGCTCAGGGAGCAGCGAGTGGAAGGAGGTGAGCGCAGCCCCTCTCGCTGGGTCCCTGGGGAGGCCCCCAGCCCTGTGCCGGGGGTGCTGCCATCCCCTGTGCCCCCATTCCGGGCTAATCCCCAGCTGGGTTAAACGGGCCCATGTGGCCACCCGCGTCCACGCTAATGATCCCGCCACGTCCGCGTTAACGATCCGGCCCTGCCAGCAGCGCTAATCCCCCCTCCAGGATTAGCGCTGGGGCAGCTGCGATGGGGAGGGGTCCCGGGGGGGGGGGCCACCCTCACCCCTCTCCCCACAGTTCGGGCGCACTGAGGTGATTGACAACACCCTGAACCCTGACTTCGTCCGCAAATTCGTCCTCGACTACTACTTTGAGGAGAAGCAAAACCTCCGCTTTGACGTGTGAGTGCGGCGTCCGGGGAAGGGCTCGGCCCCGGCTCGGGGTGGAACAAAGCACCGAGTCGGTAATAAATAAGGATAATAAATAACAGTAATAAATGAGGATACAACAGCAAAAAGCACAGATGGGTGGGGGAAGTGGGGCTGCGTGCTGGGGCACCCCACGGGCACTGGCTCAGGGCTCTGCTCTCCCATCACCAGCTACAACGTGGACTCCAAGAGCTGCTCCATTTTAAAGCAGGTGAGCGCAGCCCATGCCGGGGGGACGCGCGGTGACGCCCCGGTGTGATGCCCCGAGGCCGTGCCCTGTGTGGGTGCTATCGGGGGGGACAGGTGCCCCCGGCCTCGGGGGGCTCTAACCCGCTCTCCATCTCTGCGTATTCCATGGGGACTGGCAGAAGGTAGGTGCCTGCCAAGCACCAGTCCCTGCTCTGCCCTGAGAACCTGGCCCTCGTGGGGGTGCCTGGTGGGGCAGGATGGGGCCAGGACACACCATGGGGGTGGCTTTTGGGGTGCAGGATGGCTATAGGGTGGCCTGAGGGGTGCAGGATGGGTCCAGGGCACGTGGGGCAGCTCCGGGGGGGCACAGGGTGGGTCCAGGGCTGTGGGCTGGCCCTGGGGGCACAGTATGAGTCCAGGGCATGTGGAGTGGACACCTGGGGTGGTCCTGGGGGTGCAGGATGGGTCCTGGGCTGGGGGGATGGCCCTTGGGGCACAAGGTGTGTTCAGGGTACTGGGGGTAGGGTGACTGCAGGTCCCATGGGCGCGCTGGGAGGGCGAGGGGTGGGGGTGTGTGGTGGGGGGCTGGGGCAGGAGCCCCCGGGGTCTCACAGTGCTGTGCTCGGGGCGCAGGACTTCCTGGGGCAGGCGTTCGTGGCGCTGGGGGAGGTGATCGGGTCCCAGCGGGGCCGCCTGGAGAGAGCCCTCACGTGAGTCATGCCCTGTGGCGGGGCAAAGGGGGGGTCCCACACTATTTCTCCAGCAACCCACCCCACGGGACCCCTCCTTGCACATCCCCTGCTGGGGACACCGGCCACGCTGCCAAGCGCCAGCCGTGGGGCACGAGCCCCAACCCCAACCCCACCTCCTGCCCCTGTCCTGTCATCCTTGTCCCCAAGCTAACCCAGCACCTCTGGTCCCAGGGGGGTCCCAGGGAAGCGGTGTGGGACCATTCTGCTGCTGGCTGAGGAGCTGAGCAACTGCCGGGTGAGTGCCCGTGTCCCGGCAGCAGTGAGGCGGGGGCTGCGCGGCCCCCTGGTGCAGGCGGCTGGCAGTGACAGTCCCTGTCCCCAGGACATCGTCACGATGCAGCTGTGCGCCAACAAGCTGGACAAGAAGGACTTCTTCGGAAAATCCGACCCCTTCCTCGTCTTCTACCGCAGCAACGAGGACGGCACGTGAGCGCGGGGCCTGGCGGGGCGCGCAGGGTGCCGGCGTCACTGTACAGCGCGCCCCGACCCTGCCCTGTCCCCGCAGCTTCACCATCTGCCATAAGACGGAGGTGGTGAAAAACACGCTCAACCCGGTGTGGCAGCCCTTCACCATCCCCGTGCGCGCCCTCTGCAACGGCGACTACGACCGGTACGGGGACGGGGACGGGAACAGGGGCAGCCCTGGGGCCAGAGCAGGGTATGAGCATCTCCTTCACGGGTTTGGCCCCGCAGCGGCAGGCAGCTCAGAATTGGGTCCTTACTGGTTTTTTTTCCCTCTTTTGCAACCCAAATTACATAAAGGCATCCCCCTCCTTTCCAGGGCCCCCGCCGTGACCCAAATTTCCCGCTTCCCTCCTGGCAGAGACACGGGCCGGGCAGGCGGGGCGGCTGTGACGGCGGCTGGCAGGCAGGGTGCTCGCTGCCGGGGCGCTGCGGGGCTGGGTGTCCCCAAACCAGGGGGGCTGGGGGGGCCGTGCCAGCCAGGCTGGCAGCTCACCCTCTGCCCGCCTTCACTTTCAGGACGGTGAAGATAGACGTGTACGACTGGGACCGGGACGGGAGGTGAGGCCATACCCGTGGGGTAGCAGGGGACATTGAGGTGCCACCACTGCTTCCTGGGGTGCTGCTCACTGGGTGCCTGGCTGCACCAACCCCACACTTCTACCGCAGCCATGACTTCATTGGGGAGTTTGCCACCAGCTACCGGGAGCTCTCCCGGGCACAGAGCCAGTTCACGGTGTATGAGGTACGGCGGGGGGCCAGGCTGGGGGGCCGGGGGGCACCCCATGCTGGGGCCGACCCACCCCTGCGCCCGCAGGTGCTGAACCCCAGGAAGAAATGCAAGAAGAAGAAATACGTGAACTCCGGCACTGTGAGTGGGGCTGGGGCACTCCTGGGGCTCCTGCCTGTGGGGGGCTGGGTCTAACCCCCCCACTGTGCCTGCCAGGGCAGGGGGTCCAGGTCTGACCCCTCCGTGCCCACAGGTGACACTGCTCTCCTTCTCCGTCGAGTCCGAGTTCACCTTTGTTGACTACATCCGGGGCGGGTGAGTGGGGGGCCGGGTGCCCCCCGGCTCCCCGAGACCCACCATGGGCGAGGGTCTCGGGGTGAGGACGGCAGTGACGGTGCAGGTGCAGCCTGGGGGTGATGAGGGGGCGGTGGGGCTGGGGAGGGGGTGCAGGATGGCAGCCTCGGGCTGTGGGGTGCTGGCTGGGGAAGGGGGGGCCCAGGTGATGGGTCCTGGGGCAGGGCTGGAAGACGGCATCCCTGCGCCGTGGGGCCGGCAGCCTCCCTCACTCTCCCCCCAAGGACGCAGCTGAATTTCACTGTCGCCATCGACTTCACGGCCTCCAACGGTGAGTGCAGCTGGTGCAGGGGGGTCCCCATCAGTGCAGCCGTGGGGCCGGCTGTGGGGTGGGTGCCGACGGGTGCTGTGCCACAGGGATGCCATCGCAGCCCACCTCGCTGCACTACGCGAGCCCTTACCAGCTGAGCGCCTACGCCCTGGCACTCAAGGCAGTGGGGGAGATCATCCAGGACTACGACAGTGACAAGCTCTTCCCCGCCTACGGCTTCGGTGCCAAACTCCCACCCGATGGCAAGATCTCCCATCAGTTCCCCTTGGTGCGCCCCGGGGGGGAACACTGGAGTGGGGGTGCCCACAGCAGCTTGGCACCCACCCTGGCTGCATCCTGCCCCGGCATCCCACAGTCGGGGGAGGACACCGGGAGCCGTGGTCCCCCTCCAAGCGCCCGTCCCTGTCCCCCAGAACAACAACGCGGACAACCCCAGCTGCGCTGGCATCGAGGGCGTGCTGGAGTCCTACCTCCAGAGCCTGCGCACTGTCCAGCTCTACGGTCCCACCAACTTCGCCCCCGTCATAAACCAGGTGGCTGGGTGAGCGCTGGAGGACTCTGTCCCCTTTGCCGTCCCCAAATGCCACCAGTTCCACAGTGGGGCCCGCTGCCCCACACTGGTGGGGCTGCTGGAGGGACCCCATCCCTTGTCCCCATAGGGCAGCTGCTCAGGTGACCGACGGCTCACAGTACCACGTCCTCCTCATCATCACCGATGGCGTCATCTCTGACATGCTGCAGACCAAGGAAGCCATCGTCACTGTGAGTGCACCCTCATCACCGTGACTTCACCCCATGCCGGGTGCTGCCCTGGCTGCCACCCTGCCTCTGCTCCACAGGCTTCTGCCTTGCCCATGTCCATCATCATCGTGGGAGTGGGTCCCGCTGAGTTTGAGGGTGAGTTGGGGCTTGGGGCCACCAGGGAAGTGGGATGGCAATACTGTCCCTTCCTCCGGGATGCCAAAGCCATCCCAGAGGAAGGGACGGTGTTTCCATCCCTGGTGGCCACCCACTGAGGCTCAGTGACACTGGCTGTCACCCCCCAGCCATGGAGGAACTGGACGGTGACGAGGTACGGGTGTCTTCCCGGGGACGCTACGCCGAGAGGGACATCGTACAGGTAACATTGGCATTGAGCCCGGTCCCACCATGGGCAAGAGATGCACAGCTGCTTGCTGACCCCCACAGCCGCAGGGTTGTTTCAATCAGGCTGCAAAATTCTTTCCCTCAAAGTTTGTGCCGTTTCGGGATTACGTGGACGACTCGGGAAACCAGGTGCTGAGCATGGCCCGCCTGGCCAAGGACGTGCTGGCTGAGATCCCCGAGCAGCTGCTCTCCTACATGAAGACCCACGACATCAAGCCTCGCCGGGCGGACCCCCAGTAGCTTCTCCACGGGCCGTGGGGCTGGCCAGTGGGGCGAGGACGTGTCACCTTTCTTCTGCCGGTGGCCAAGCCTTAGCCATGGAGATGTGGCCCCCCCAAGGGTGACAATCAGCTGCTGCGGCTGGCGAATGGGGCTGGCACCCTCCTCTTCTAGCAGCGAGACCACGGGGCTGGACGTCCCCGGCCGCCCCCTCCTCCTGTCCGGCCGGCGGCAATGCCCCGGCACGGGGGGCTGGCTCAGACCGTTCTGTCCCTCAGCCGCGGCAGCGCGGGCAGGGCCGATGCTGGGGTACAGGCTGTTGGGGGGCCACGGTGTGTGTGTATGTGTCCCCCCGGGAGGGCAGCCAGGCTCCCTTCCCCGGGGAGGAGGCCGACCCTGGGGCTGGGTGCATGCCGGGGGTCCCAGCCCCGCCAGCTCCTTGGGCCAGGGGGCTCGCCCCGCTCCTGCCCGCGCCCCATTCCTGCCTGCACCCTGCTCCTGCCTGCACCCTGCCGCTCAACCGGGCGCCAGCACCCCGGTCCTCCGGCCCTGCTGCCCCGGCGCCGGCCTGCTGCCCCACAGCCGGCCCCGCTGCCCTCCGCAGGGCCTGGCCCCACAGCCGGGGGGTGCCACAGGGCTGAGCCCCACAGCCGGGGGGTGCCGGGGCGGCTCGGCGGGAGGGCAGGCGGGGTCTGTACCGCGTTACCGACTGTAAATAAACTGCTCCAACCGGGCCTGCTGCCGTGCTGGGGCCGGGGGGCAGCGGGGGCCGGGGCGGGGCGGGGCGGGGCGGGGCTCCCGGGCGGTGACGGTGCCTGTGATTCGGGGCGGCAGATTCGCCTCAGTCGGCGCGGCGCGGCCCGGACCCCGCCGGCCTTCCCGGGGCCTCCCCGCTCCCGCCGCCCGCCGCCGTCCCCCGTTCCCGCCGCCATCCGCGCCCTCCCTCCTGCTCCCCCCGCCCGGCTCGGCCGTGCCGAAAGTGCGGTTGCTAAGGGCGGCGCGGCGCTTTACCCAGCGGCCGCCCCGCGCCAGGCGCCGCCGCAGCCTCCATTGTTGCGGCCCGGCCCGGGCCCGCCGCCGCCGCCGCCGCCGCCCATGGAGCCGCCGCCCGCGCCCGCCCGCTGAGCGCGGCCCCGGGGCCGGTGAGCGCGGCCGGAGGGAGGGGAGGGCGGGCGGGCCGCCGGGGCCCGGGGAGGGGGCGGCGGGGCGGGGGGCCCGGCCTGGCCTGGCCTCGCCTCAGCCCCCCTCGGCCCCGCTCGGACGGGCGACGCCATGGGCGTAGACTTCGACGTGAAGACCTTCTGCCACAACCTACGGGCCACCAAACCCCCCTACGAGTGTCCGGTGGGCACCTGCCGCAAGATCTACAAGAGCTACAGCGGGATCGAGTACCACCTCTACCACTATGACCACGACAACCCCCCCCCGCCCCAGCACACCCCCCTGCGCAAGCACAAGAAGAAGGGGCGCCAGGCCCGCGCCGCCAACAAGCAGTCGCCCAGCCCCTCCGAGACTTCCCAGTCGCCGGGCCGCGAGGTGATGACCTACGCCCAGGCCCAACGCATGGTGGAGGTGGACCTGCACGGCCGCGTCCATCGCATCAGCATCTTCGATAACCTCGACGTAGTGTCGGAGGACGAGGAGGTTCCTGAGGAGGTGCCCGAAAACGGGAGCAATAAGGAGAACACGGAGACCCAGAGCGTCCCGCCCAAATCCGGCAAGCACAAGAACAAGGAGAAGCGCAAGGACTCCAACCACCATCACCACAACGCCTCGGCCGGCACCACTCCCAAGCTCCCTGAGGTGGTGTACCGGGAGCTGGAGCAGGACACCCCCGACGCCCCACCTCGCCCCACCTCTTACTACAGGTATTGTCCGTGGCCGGGGCGCGAGGAGGCTCCCGGGCAGCTCTAGCTCGTGTCCTGGGTCTGGCGGTGGAATTGGCCCCGCTCTGTGCAGGTGGCTTGTCCGTGGCTCATGGACATGGCCTCCGTCTGCCTCTCCCAGGTCCCGCAGAGCTGGCCATCCCATGGCTTCAGGCTCTCAGAGCTCTGTCTGGCATCGCACCCTCGTTTTGAGGGCTCCATGTGCCTGCAGAGCGCTTGGTCGCTGCTTAGGTCATTGCCAGCAGTTGGATTGCTGTGCTCTTTCCTTGCTGGGATAGCAGATACAGTTGTAACAAAAACCAAATGCGTCCTCCTGCTTTCCCACCCCTCTTCAGAGGTATTCTGGGATAGCTCTAGAGCCCCCCAGCACCAAGGTTTACCCGTAAGATGTGTGTGTTTGCGGGCTTAATGTGTCTTTGTTGTGCATGTGTTTTTCCATGAGTGGTTTGGCAAGTGTGGTGGCCCAAAATAATACCTCAAGCAGGGAGTTAATACTGAACCAAAGTAAGGCTTGTGTGGCCACCCCTGCCGTCCTAGTCGTCACGTGCCCTGAGAAACCAGCACCGCATTCCAGGGACGGGATAATGACGTTATTTTGTGTTGGAGTGTTAGAAAAGAAGCCTCCCCCTGAGGTGTCTGCAGCGCCCGCTCGCTGCGATGGCGGGGGGTGGTTGCCCTCAGTCGCTGGAGCAGCAGCCTCAGGGTTCGAGCTCTTTCCTCTCTAAATAACATCCCCTCACCCGCAACTGGGAGTGAAAGGGAAGAGGGCCCAGCCACCCTCACCAGAATTAATGAAACGTGGTGCCTCCATGCCTGGTTGCTGTTGTGTCTTGGGCATGAGGCCGCTGTCTCCAGAGCACCTGGCACCTGCTTGGTGGCCTGTGCAGGCTCCCATCTTGTACTGATGAGTCTCCAAGGCCCGTACCTCACCCGTTAGACGAGCGTTATTTTGTCCGTGTCGTGCCTAATGCGTTGTTGCGCCGCAGCGCTGCACCTTCCTGCCTTGTCCCTGGTTTTTGATTTTGGCTTTCAGCTTGGCTGTAGCGTTCAAACGTTCCCTTGGCCACAGCCTGCGGGAGTTAGGGTTCAGCAGCTCTGAGGCCCTGCCGGCCGTGCCCTCACCCTCCCGTGCTGTCCTTCCAGGTACATCGAGAAGTCAGCAGAGGAGCTGGATGAGGAGGTCGAGTACGACATGGACGAGGAAGATTATATCTGGCTGGACATCATGAACGAGCGGCGGAAGACTGAAGGCGTGAGTCCCATTCCCCAGGAGATCTTTGAGTACCTGATGGACCGGCTGGAGAAGGAGTCCTACTTTGAGAGCCACAATAAGGGGGATCCAAACGCCTTGGTGGATGAGGATGCCGTCTGTTGCATCTGCAACGATGGGGAGTGTCAGAACAGCAACGTCATCCTCTTCTGCGACATGTGCAACCTGGCTGTGCATCAGGAGTGCTACGGGGTGCCCTACATCCCGGAGGGACAGTGGCTCTGCAGACGGTGCCTGCAGTCACCCTCGCGAGCCGTGGACTGCGCCCTCTGCCCGAACAAGGGGGGGGCCTTCAAGCAGACGGACGACGGGCGCTGGGCACACGTGGTCTGTGCCCTCTGGATCCCGGAGGTGTGCTTTGCCAACACCGTCTTCCTGGAGCCCATCGACAGCATCGAGCACATCCCGCCCGCGCGCTGGAAGCTGACCTGTTACATTTGCAAGCAGCGCGGCTCCGGGGCTTGCATCCAGTGTCACAAAGCCAACTGCTACACTGCCTTCCACGTCACCTGCGCCCAGCAGGCCGGGCTGTACATGAAAATGGAGCCCGTCCGGGAGACGGGGGCCAACGGTACCTCCTTCAGCGTGCGCAAAACCGCCTACTGCGACATCCACACGCCGCCGGGCTCCGTGCGCAGGCTTCCCGCCCTCTCCCACAGCGAGGGGGAAGAGGAGGACGAGGAGGAGGAGGAGGAGGGGAAGGGCTGGAGCTCTGAGAAAGTCAAAAAAGCAAAGGCCAAGTCTAGGATCAAGATGAAGAAGGCGCGGAAGATCCTGGCGGAGAAACGAGCCGCAGCACCCGTGGTTTCTGTGCCCTGCATCCCCCCGCACAGGTATGACCCGCCGCCCTCCCTTGGCTGTGGAGAAATTTCTCCCTTTCTCCATGCCTCGTGTCCCGCTTTCCAGGGGGGCATTATCTTGTTCCTCTCCCTAGCTTTTTGCACAGGTACTTTTCGCGTTGTTCTCGCAGAGGGCTGTTGGTGGTTTCCTCTGGAGTCCTGCAGAGAGGCAGAGGGATGAGCTGCTCCTCAAAGGTGTCTGGGCCCTCGGCGGGGCAGGAAATAGCTGCTGTTAGTTTAACGGCAGAGAACGAACTTGGCCGGACGCCTCAGGAAGCAGCTGGGGGTTCCCAGCGCTCCTTTCCTGTTGTGCTGACCTCGGGTGCTGGAATAAACTGGGGAGGGAGGAGGGGGTTGCTCTCCTTTCTGCCGAGGTTCATTTCCTCCCGGGGCCGTGCCGGGGGAAAGAGGGACAGTCCGGCTGGGAAGTACAGGAGCAATTCAGAGCTGGGAAAAGGGCTAACCCGGGGCTTGTTTTGGCTCTGGAGCAGAGAGCTCTCATGTCCAGCTCCTGGGGGGATCCTCACAGCTCATCCATACCAGTGACCGCTTACCCCTCGCTGGGCTTCCTCAGCCTTTCGTGCCACTGGTTGCAGGCAGCAGCTCTGCCGCGGTGCTGCCTGTCAGAGCGGGGCTGGGCGGCAGCGGGGAGCAGGAAGCCTCTGCACAGTTGCCTGCGAGGGGTGGCTGGAGAGGACCGGGACTCCTGCCTGCCGAGGGGCACAACTGTCATGAGGCTGGCTTCACAGCACGAGGGCAGCGTAGGTGCTTTAGGGAAGGTACTTGAGGCCTTGCAGGGGTGGTGTTTCTGTCGCATCCCGACCCTGAGGGGTCACAGGAAGGCGCAAACACTGCGTAGTTACAGGTGTAACCACTGTGTGTCTCTGGTCTGATCGTTGGGCTGGCGTGCAAAACCCGAAACAAGAGCATCTAAGAGCCTTGTCAGAATTTGTCAGTGTAGTTTATAACTCTGAGTGTCTCAGCAGCGTGCAAAAGCTCGTAGAAGCATCTTAGGACGGTCTTGGATCTTGCCGTCACCCTGCAGCAGGCATCGCACGGTTGAAGCGCAGGTTTGGCACGGAAGCGTTTGCCTTCATGGTTGTGAACCACCACCCCTGAGCTGCTGAGCTCTCCTCCTCCCCGCGGCAGGAGCTGTGCCGGGGGTGTAACCCTGTGACGCCCTGGTGCCGCAACCTGCCGGCCCGTCAAGCACGGCTGTGACAGTGCAGGGACACGGGACCACAGCTTCCCTGCGGACCCTCAAGACTATCTCCTGTGCAGTCGGAGGGGGGCATGCAGAAGCCGTGGGCTTTGCTCTCTGGGCAGCATTCTGGTGACTTGTGGAGGCAGGTCTCTGCTGGCTACTCTGCTGGCTTTTTGCCATAGTCTGTTTGTGTCCTAACCTTATGTTTTTGCTCACTCGGGGCTTGCTCTATAGCTGGAGCCTCTTTTCTTAAGTGTGGACACGTTGGCAGGCGCTTTGTAGGCTCTTGCTGCTATCGTTGCGCTCGCAGCGAAACCCACACTGAGCTAGAAGCTGTTAACCTCTCCCCAGGCCTTCCTGTTGGGATTAATTATTCTTCAAGGGCTGTTGCCAGAATGCCAAATGTCTTCCTGTGAGAGCTGTGCTTGGCCGGCGATGGCACATGAGGCTGCTCTCCCCAGCCTCTTCAGCTGAGGTTGATGCAGGTCGGGTCAGTCCCTGCAAAGAGCTGTCCCTGTGAGACGTGGAGATGCTGGGGGTTTGTCCCTTCGGCTCCCCACTAGCAGCTATCTCTGTCTGGCTTTGCTGAATGAGGCTGTCCCAGCCCCTCCAGCCTTTCTGCTGTTTAGAGTAGGAAAATGCCTTTTGTGGTGTTTTGGACTGTTTAGGGTAGTCCTTCATTAGCTCGGATAGGAGCTCTGTGGTGCTCGTGCCTCCTGTTTCCTCCTCACACTTTGCCAGGTTTGGTCAAGTTACAGGCTTCCTGGGGCTTGAGTTCATCTGGTAGCGTTTGGCCAGAGACCTTGTCACCATGAGTGGCCCTTAGTCAGGTAAATAATGGTTTTGGGATAGCAGCACCGTAACGCTCGCAGTCTCGGGGACTGTGGGAGCTGTTAAAGGTCCGGCCCCCAATGCGGCTGTGTTGTACCCCAACCTGGCGCAGCCTGCCCCAGGCTTTCGCCCAAAAGTTGGCAGGAGGTAGAAAGGAAAAGTCTGTTTTGGAGAGGCAAGGCTGGATGTTTCCTGGCGTCCTCCGTTGCGGCTGACTCAAGGGGGCGGCTGCCCTGCATGACTTGGTGTTACAGAAATTCCTGCCATGGGAAAGGGTGTTCTCTGCCCGAGGAGCTTCTCAGCTGCTCTCGGGTGGCCTCGCTGCTACGTGGCCCCAGCCAGGGCTTCTCCTGCAGCAGCCAGGCTTGTTTTGTTGATGGGGTCTGTGGTTCCTCTCCCTTCTTCAGGCTCAGTAAGATTACAAACCGTTTAACCATCCAGAGGAAGAGCCAGTTCATGCAGAGGCTGCACAGCTACTGGACTCTGAAGAGACAGTCCCGCAACGGTGTCCCTCTGCTCCGCCGCCTTCAGACACACTTGCAATCACAAAGAAACTGCGACCAGGTAAGGGCTGCTCGTTGGGTGCTGCAGGGAATCCTGGCTGCGCGCGCGTGCTTCCTGTGCCTTCGGAGCTGTGGGCTCAGAGCCTTTGCTGCATGCGGTGCCTGCAGGCGCACAAGGGGGGCCAGGGGTGTGAGATCCCGGATGAGGATAGGGCAGCCCCAGCTGCTTTTGCTGCTTCACCTTCTCCTCCGCTCTCGGCGTTCAGAGATTTGCCAGGCAGCGAAGCTGTTGGCACCCTGCCACGGGAAGGGAATCCTGCCCTTCGTGCTGCCGCGCAGAAGCTAGCTCCTTCCTCGTGCCTGTGGCAGTGGCAAATCTGTCAGAAATGGCTCTAGTCTGAGGCTGCTGTGTCAGCAAGTGTTGAGAGAGATGGCCAGAGATCTCCAGAAACAGTCTGGAAGGAACCAAGGCCTCGCTTCCAGT
Organism: Calonectris borealis; assembly: GCF_964195595.1. Lineage (NCBI taxonomy): Eukaryota > Metazoa > Chordata > Aves > Procellariiformes > Procellariidae > Calonectris > Calonectris borealis. The sequence continues at coordinate 11,150,965 of NC_134321.1, read as the reverse complement.
TTCTGAAACCGCTCCAGGCGTGCTCCCTGTGGGTGCTGCTTCCAGCCCACTGTCTGCCTCAGCCCTTAGTCAGCGCTTCACAGATGTGAAGTCTCTGGTGCCAGAGAGGAAGATTTTTCTTCTGGCTCCCTGTCTGAGCTCTAAATCTTTCTTTCTGAGCCCTTTGAAGACTATGACCGGGCAGGGGTTTCTCCTGCCTTTGCCCCCTTTCATTTTTATTTGCTGGAGAAGAGTTGAGGCTGCTTCTGCTCATCTTTGGCCACAGCAGAATAAAAGGCGGCATTTTTTGGTGCTCCAGAAGTGAAAGCAACCAGAGCTGTGTTCCCTTTTTGCCCTGTTGCCCTTTGCCGGAGCTCTGAGCAGCAGCACAGACCCTGGTATTGTTGATCTGTGCTCTTGGGCAGCTGCAGGCAGTCGGTCATGTTAGGAAGAGTATTTCCAGGGGCTCGGGATGTCCGCCTCCCGGCATCCCAAGGGCTTGGTGACCAGGAGCAGGTATTCAGCTCTGGCCAGTCACCCACTTAGGTTACAACAAGGGAACCAGGACCTTCGCTGAACCAGCGGGTCAGGCATGCCGGTTCCCTTTGCCAGGGAAGAGCCCTAGCACACGGTCAGGAAGGTGGAGATGGGAACACATCTCCTACCAGCTCATGGTCTCTGATGTTCCCACAGAGAGACACTGAGGATAAGAACTGGGCCCTGAAGGAGCAGCTGAAGTCATGGCAGCGCCTCCGCCATGACCTAGAGCGTGCACGCTTGCTGGTGGAGCTGATACGCAAGCGGGAGAAGCTCAAGAGAGAGACGGTAACGATTGTTTGCCCCTCCTTGGGGAGCTGCTGGGGTGGGCGTGAGCATGGGCTCCTTAGAGTGCTGTAGGGCGTGTGCCGGGGTCCCCTCGGCTGTGCTGCGCCCTGCCCCGGCGGCTCTGAGCAAAGGTGGCTGCTCTGCAAGGCTGAGATGGGACGCGCAGGTGCTGGAGCGGGCGTTACACCTCCGCTCCCCAGAGACGGGGGTGAGGTGCAGTCCCTGCCCCTCGCGCGAGGAGAGGTGTCGCTGTCCTGCAGGACTGCACCGCTGCTCCCTGGGGACTGTCCCCGCCGCCCGGCTGCTGGGCAGGGTGCTCAGCCCCGCTCTCTTCCTCTGTTTCAGATCAAAGTGCAGCAGGTGGCACTGGAAATGCAGCTGACCCCCTTCCTCATCCTCCTCCGCAAGACGCTTGAGCAGCTGCAGGAGAAAGACACGGGCAACATCTTCAGCGAGCCGGTCCCTCTGTCTGAGGTAACAGAAATCTACGAAGTAAGAACCCCCTCCCCAGATTTCTACTTCACTCAAACTTGTCCCTTGCTCGTGCCAAGGGCTGCCCAGGGTGCTCTCTGCTCCGAAAGCTCCCCCGGGCGGCCTGGTGCTGGCTCGCGCATCCCAGCACCGCTCACCCAAGGGGGGTGCGCAGCGATGCCCCTCCTGGGTGAGCTGAATGCAGAACAGCTGAGCTGGTGCCGGCCGGGAGCACAGCACTCGGCTCTTCTGCGTGTGTTGCTGGTGACTCCCCAGTGTCTGTGAGCGGTTGGGGATTCCCATTGGGAAAGGCAGAATGCCAGCCCTTGGCAGGCGGCACGCTCTTACCTGTCCTCTCATGAAAGCGTCTGCTAGGTGACAGACTGAGCACAGCACAGAAACGGGTTTGACCCCCAGATTGTCACTGTGGGGGGCAAGGGAAATGATTCCTGAGACTGTCATCGAGTCCCCGCCTGGGGAGGTGGGGGAAGGCCGTGCTGGCTCTGCACGGCTCTGGCAGCAGGTCAGCACAGAGGTGTCTCAGCAGAGCTGGGGAGGAAGGCAGCGCGGTCCCACCTGCGGCCATTGCTGCCGCCTGGATGGTTCTGTTTTACCTGTCTGCACTCACCCTCACCCCCGGGGGCTGTGCTTGCGGCTTCCTTCCTCGGGGAATGCCATGTGGCGTTCTGGATCCCAGCTGCCCGGAGACAGGAGGAGAGGACGGGATGCTGGCATGTGCGCTGGAGCCTTAAAAATGCTTCAGAGCGCGTATCTGCTCTAACATGTTGAGTACAGCACATGGGCTCCCTAGTCCGGAGGCGTTACTGTTCCTCAAGCTGCAAAAGCAGACGGCATTCCCCGATGTGCCTTTGGGCAGAACACAGGGAACGATACCTGATTCCTCTAATGACTGTTTTCTTGGAGCAGGTAATGCTAACTGATGGCTCCCGGGCTCTTAGCTCTGGCTCTTTCCTCATGCAGGTCCCAGACTACCTGGATCACATCAAGAAGCCGATGGATTTTCAGACAATGAAACAAAACCTGGAAGCCTATCGCTATCTGAATTTCGACGACTTTGAGGAGGATTTCAACCTGATTATCAACAACTGTTTGAAATACAATGCCAAAGACACAATCTTCTACCGGGCAGCCATCCGTCTGCGGGAGCAGGGAGGCGCCGTTCTCCGGCAGGCTCGCCGGCAGGCGGAGAAGATGGGCATTGACTTTGAGACAGGCATGCACTTCCCCCACTGTGTAACGGTGGAAGAGGCTCAGGTCCAAGACATCGAGGACGGTGGGTACTCATCCCCTGTCCCTGGGTACGAGGGCTACTGGAGGTAAAGCCTGGGCAGAGTCAGGGCACCTGGGCGTCTGTTCAAGCTGCCTCCCACGGGAGGTTCAGTCGGACACCTGGGCTGTGTGTGCCTGCTCCCCGGAGAGGTGGAGGCTTTGCTAGCCAGGTACCTATGGGCCCCATTAGGCTGATTCTAGGTAGTGGCTTGTCTGCGTGTCCTGCCAGTCCCTTGGTCCCTCGTCCTCCTCTTGGTCAAAGCAGGAGGCTGCCTGGGACGTGGCTACTGTCACTCACCCTGTCCCCAGCACTGGCCGTGAGCTGCTGAGGCTCCCGCCGTGCCGCCTAGCTAGAAGGACTGACTCTCCCTGGTCAGAGCCGTGTGCTCCCCCCTCTCTCCCCAGCTGCGGGCTTTGCTGGCTGCCACACAGCTCCTGAGACCCCTCAACCAGATCTCACTGGCTCTGTGGCTGTAGATCTGCTTGTCTCTGACAGTGGGGAAACACCGCCAGGAACAGCTTGTCAGAGAAGGAGCCTTCCAGGGTCCCCCTCTCCCTGCTCCAGCACGGGGTGGGCTCAGGCAGGGGAACTTCCCTGCTCTGTAATGCTTCAGGATCCCTTTGGTTCTTGGTTTTCCTGTTACAACCCCCTTTCTTTTTGCTACTGTGTCCTTGCCCCAGCCAATGGGAACTCTGGTATTCTCCAAGCTGCTGATCAGCCTGCCTTCCCCAGCAGTCCCAACTGGCTTGCTTCCCACACGGTTTCTTCTCCAGGTCTTTTAGGGTAACTTCCCAAGTTCACAGGTGTTTGGTACCATGTCAGCTACTTCCCTCCTGCGGGGAACCTGGATTGCCCCATGCCCTTTCACGTAAAGGAGCTCCAAAGAATTCCTGATTTCTTTCATCCATCTGCTCCTCTTTGTTCCCCCAGAAGATGTGCGGCTGCTGCTCTCGGAGAATCAGAAGCACCTGCCCTTGGAGGAGCAGCTGAAGATCTTGCTGGAGCGGCTGGATGAGGTCAATGCTGGCAAGCAGAGCATAGGACGGTCCCGCCGGGCCAAGATGATCAAGAAGGAGATCACAGTCCTACGGCGGAAACTCGCTCACCCACGGGACTTGGGCCGAGACGGGCTGGAGCGGCACAGCTCCTCTGCCAGGGGAGTCCTGCAGTCGCACAACCCCTGTGAGAAGGACCTGCAGACAGACAGTGCTGCAGAAGAGAGCAGCAGCCAGGAGACTGGCAAAGGTACTGCTCCCTCCAGAATACTGCTGATTTTGGGGAGCGGTGGAGAACCACCTCTGGACAGGCTGGCTGGGGGAGAGGCCGCCCTGCGAGGAGGGCTGTGCGGGCAGCTCCCCGCCCACACCTCGCTCTTCGCTCCTCCTTAGGAGCAGGGCAGATGGCCTCTCGGGGGGCGGTCCCTTATCTCCCATTCCCCTGCGGGGGTTCCTCGTTTCCCGTAGTGCCTCCCGTAGGGGTGGGTGCAGAGTACAACATCTGCGCCTGCCCGGGCTCCCTCCCGGCGTGCCCGTCCGAGGACGGTACCCTGCTGGGTAGTTGGTAGTGAGCCGTGCCAGTCAGGCAGGGGGGATTGCGTCTGGAACAGCCGCAGCCTGGTGTGCGTTTGCCTCTGGGGAGGGTTGGCAGGGCACTGGTGTTCGCAGCTGTGGTCAGCGTTCAGCCGGTGAGCTCACCTCCCGTGCAGCCGAGGAACTGGATGTCATTCCAGAGACGGAGTGCTTTGCCGTGAGAGTCCCAGCTGTGTGATGTGGGGCGTGAGATGGATTGTTTCCTCCTGCCAGCTCTGCCACGCTGCCTGGTTTCTCTACGGGCATTACGGAGCAGGCTGCCTTCAGTGTCCCTTCCTGCTTGGGGGCACGGGAGGGAGTTACAGCAGCACTGAGTGCCGAGCTCCAAACGCCCTCCCGGGGCTGGGAGCCGAACGCGGGCCAGCTGCCAGCTCTCTGGCCTCCTGGACGGAGATGCTGAGCTGGGCTCCGTGGGGAGCACAGCAAAGGCTCCAGGCAGAGCTGCCAGGTGTCACTGGGGTTTTGCCACCTCTGCATCCCAGTCCTGCCCTGCTAAGCACTGGGAAAAGCAGGCCGTTCTGCAAGCTGGGAGTGGTTTAGGGCCTTTGTCTTTCAAGGGTGCAGTGGAGCTTCTCAGCTGCTGTGTGGTGTGGGAAAGGTTTCTTCCTGCTTGCCTGCTCTTGACTTCTGTTTCTGGGTTGCTGCCTGGGAGAAAGGAGGGCATCCCTGCCTGGTGGAGTGTTCTTTGATGTCCCCATCCAGCTTTTACTGTCAGCAGACTGGATAGTTTGACCCTGAGGGCACAGGCATGGCAAAGTTCAGGATGGAGGATCTTCTGAGATAACATTCCCAAGACATGAACCTGTTCCTTGATGCCACTGCCGTGTGGTCCCTGCCAGGTCCCCCGGGCTGCAGCCGACAACTTTTCCTCCCTCTTCCAGGTCTGGGTCCCAATTCTTCTTCCACCCCAGCACATGAAGTTGGCAGGAGGACATCAGTGCTCTTCTCCAAGAAGAACCCTAAAACCGCAGGCCCTCCAAAACGTCCAGGACGCCCCCCGAAGAATCGAGACAGCCAGATTGCTCCCGGGCATGGGAACAGCCCCATCGGGCCCCCCCAGCTCCCAATAATGGGGTCCTCCCAGCGGCAGAGGAAGCGAGGGCGAAGCCCGCGCCCCAGCTCCAGCTCGGACAGTGACAGCGATAAGTCCACCGAAGACGCTCCCATGGGTGGGTGCGGCAGCTGCCCCTGCGCAGCTGGGCGGCCGCAGCCCCGCCAGGAGCGCATGGCAGGGTCCCGCGTGGTTGTAACGCTCTTCTGGTGGGGTATTTTGCAGATCTGCCGGCCAACGGTTTCAGCAGCGGGAACCAGCCAGTGAAGAAGAGCTTCCTGGTGTACCGCAACGACTGCAATCTTCCCCGGAGCAGCTCCGACTCAGAGTCCAGCAGCAGCAGCAGCAGCAGCGCCGCCTCGGACCGTACCAGGTACCGGCTCTGGTGGCGCTGGTGCTGCCCGGGGTGGCACTGGGTGGCTCTCAGCCTTGAGCTGCTGGACAAGGAGCCTGTTTGGTGGTACCCGCCTCGTTTACTCTCCTGCAGCCCGGCTGCTGTTAGCTAAACCCTAGAAAGCTGCGGGTTTTGTGCCTTTTTTTAATGTAAAACCTAAAGGTATGAGTGTGCAGCAAAGGGCTAGTAGGGAGCGTGAGCCGGGGAATTCCCTCTTGGCACAGTGGCTGCTCCGGCACCGGCCCTTCCAGCAGCCAGCCCCAGGTTCCTGCCCACGCCTCCAATTCGGATCAGTGCGGGTCTTCTGGGTCCTCCTGGATGAAACTGGGTGAGGGTCCAGCCAGCGCCCTGGCAGAAGCACCATCCCACCTTTCTTCCTGGTAGCCCTGCCAAGTCCTTTCTGGTGCCGAGGCGGCTGGAGCCCATGAGTCCTGGTGTCCTGCCAGGCTGGCCCTCTCAAAAGCGGTTTCTGGAAGCTTAACGTGGCTCCTGCCGACAGCTTTCCTCCCTCTCTCCGCAGCACAACACCCTCCAAGCAGGGCAGAGGGAAGCCCTCCTTCTCCCGAGTGAACTTCCCCGAGGACAGCAGCGAGGACACGTCAGGGACGGAGAACGAGTCCTACTCCGTGGGCACGGGGCGAGGCGTGGGGCACGGCAGTAAGTACCGCAGCCGTGCAGCCATGCACCTGGCTGGTCCGGTCGCCTGGGGGGACGCAGCTGACTCCCCTCTCCCCTCTCCTCCGGCACAGTGGTGCGCAAGGGCATGGGGCGCGGCGCGGGGTGGCTGTCTGAGGACGAGGATTCCTCCCTGGATGCCCTGGACCTGGTGTGGGCCAAGTGCCGGGGGTACCCCTCCTACCCGGCGCTGGTGAGTACCCCCAGCCACGTGCTCCCGCCCCCCGAAGTCCACGTCCCCCTCCCGCAGAGCGGTGCTTGGGGGTCCCTGTTCCTCCTCTCAGCCCTCCCCTGCTCTTTGGGCAGATCATCGACCCCAAGATGCCGCGGGAAGGCATGTTCCACCACGGCGTCCCCATCCCCGTGCCCCCCTTGGAGGTGCTGAAGCTGGGGGAGCAGATGACTCAGGAAGCACGCGAGCACCTCTACCTTGTCCTCTTCTTCGACAACAAGCGCACTTGGTAAGGCCGGGGTGCCGGGGGCTTTGGGGGGGGGAGTCCGGAGACGATTGTAACCCTCAAACGAGGTGGCCCCCCGCTCCCCGCAGGCAGTGGTTGCCCCGGACGAAGCTGGTGCCTCTGGGGGTGAACCAGGACCTGGACAAGGAGAAGATGCTGGAGGGCCGCAAGTCCAACATCCGCAAGTCGGTGCAGATCGCCTACCACCGCGCCATGCAGCACCGCAACAAGGTGCAGGGCGAGCAGAGCAGCGACTCCAGCGAGAGCGACTGAGCCGGCCCCGCCGGCCGCGCCCCCGCCGTATCTCAGGGCAAACGGGGCTCGGGGACCCCCGTGCAGCTGGTCTGCACCCACCGGGCACCGGCACCGGGAGGGGGGGCCGGCCCCCCCGCGCCGCCCTCGCTCTCACACTCCCGGTGCCCGCGGCTCCCCGGGATGTTCCGGCCGCCGCGCCCCGGGGCGGCCCCCCCCCGTGCTGCCCCCCCTCCCCCCCGGGCCCAGCCCCCGGCCGGCCCCGCGCTCGGACGTTGTTTGTATTTATTTTGAAGGAAGAAAAATCTATTGATTCTTAGAAAATAAACCTCCGCTGCGGAGCCGCGGACGCTGCGGGCGGGGAGCGGGAGCGGGGCGGACGCGGGCGGGCACCGCCGGGCCGCGCTTCCGGGGCTGGGCGGGCGGCGGCCGGAAGTTGGGCCAGAGCGTCGCCGGCGCGCGGCGGGGAAGGGGTGGGCGCTCTGCCTGCCTGGAGGGGAGCTCTATGGTGGGGGAGCGGCGGGGCCGCGGTGCGGGACCGGGCGAGGTGCGGGGCTGAGGGGGCGCCGAGTGGGGGGCTGGGGGGCCAGACTGGGGGCCCAGGCCGGGGCTGTGGGCAGCGCGGGGCGCAGGCAGGAGCGGGACCCTACAGCAGCTCGGGGGGCAGAGGTGAGGGGAGGCATGGCGGAGGCGGGCCGGGGAGCTGGGGCAGGGGGGGCAGCCGGTGCCTGACCCCACCGCGTCCATGGGGCAGGCGGGCACAGGCGGCCCCCGGCCCCCATGACGCTGCGGGACAGCCCCGCCGCCGGCTCGTCCCTGTGGCGCTGCCTGCCCTGCCCGCCCGCCGAGCTGCGCCTGGACCTGGTGCTGTCGTCGGGGCAGACCTTCCGGTGAGCCCGCCCGCCCGGAGGTCCCGGGCCCCCCCCGGCCCAGCCCGGCGGGGTCTGGGCCGGCCCCGACGTCCCCGTGTGCGGCAGGTGGTGGGAGAGCAGCCCGGGGGCCTGGACGGGCGTGCTGGGGGGGCGCGTCTGGACGCTGAGGCAGGACCGGGACCGGCTCTGGTACACGGTGTACGGCGAGGAGCGGGACGGGCGTCCCGCCGAGGCGGCAAAGCCGGACGGTGCCGAGACGGACCAGATCCTGCGCGACTACTTCCAGCTGGACGTGGAGCTGCCGGCCCTGTACCGCGCCTGGGGGGCGGCCGACCCCCTCTTCCGCAAGGTGGCCGACGACTTCCCAGGTGAGGTGGCCCCACGGGGCCATGGGGGATGGCTGCGGCACCTGCCCGGCGTTCCCTCACCGCGTCCCGCCGGCAGGGGTGCGGGTGCTGCGGCAGGACCCCGTTGAGTGCCTCTTCTCCTTCATCTGCACCTCCAACAACCACATCTCCCGCATCACCGCCATGATCGAGCGCCTCTGCCGGGCCTTCGGCCGCCGCCTCTGCCGCCTCGATGCCCGGCCCTTCCACGCCTTCCCCTCCCTCTCGGCTCTCGCAGGTCCACCATTGCCCCGCCGCTGCCATTGCCACCCCACCGTGGCCTCGCCTGTGCCCACCCACCTCCCTCCGCTGTCCCCCGCAGGTGCTGACGCCGAGGCCCGGCTGCGGGCGCTGGGCTTCGGGTACCGGGCCAAGTTTGTCAGCGGGAGCGCGCAGGCCATCACCGAGGGGCTCGGCGCTGAGGGGCTGCGCCAGCTGCGTGCCGCGCCCTACGCCGAGGCCAGGAGGGTGCTGTGTGCCCTGCCTGGCGTGGGCGCCAAGGTGAGTGCCGGGACGGGGTGGGACGGGGAGCAGGGGCCGGCGGTGGGGGCTGACAGTGCTGCCTGGTGGCAGGTTGCCGACTGTGTCTGCCTGATGGCCCTGGACAAGGCGGAGGCAGTGCCGGTGGACACCCACGTCTGGCGCATCGCGCGGCAGCGCTACGGTGTGGCGCTGGGTGGCAGGAGCCTGACCCCCCGGGCCCACCAGGAGATCGGTGAGGGCAGGGCTGGGCCCTGACGTGGGACCCACGGGGATGGGGACGGTGCCCCCGGCGCTGGCGCTCACCCTCTCTCCGCAGGCGACTTCTTCCGGGGGCTTTGGGGCCCCCGCGCCGGCTGGGCGCAGGCAGTGAGTACCCCCCTCCCGGGCATCCCGGGGCTCGGCCCTCACCGCCCCCCTGGCCGTGCCCACCTCATCATCTCTCCCCATGCCAGGTCCTCTTCTGCGCCGACCTCCGCAAGGGCCAGGAGCTGGCCGGCAGCCGGGATCGGGCCTGGGGTGGCCGAGGCCAGGACAGCCGTGGGGACGGGCCCCCCTAGGGACACCCCAGGAGGGGCAGAGCCCCCAGGTCAGCGGCTGGGGGGGGATTACTGCGCCTGCTCCCCACCCGGGATGGACAGGGGTGCGGGCAGCTGCCTGTGCCCTGCCCGCTGTGTGCTTGGGGGAGCTACTGCCCGGGGCAGTGAGGCTGGGGGGGTCAGGGCTGTGTCCAGCCCCCTTCAGGGCAGAGCCGAGCCAAGCGGCGTTGGCCTCTTGCCTTTATTACAAGCAATAAAATAGAAACATCCATTTGGAAAATTCTCTTTGAACATGCTGGGGGGGGTGGGCAGTGCCAGGGCAGGCGTGGGGGGGGAGGGAGAGGGTGTGGGAGGGGGCCCGGGATGCAGCCCCAAGCTCGGGGGGGCTCCTGGGGGCTGCCCCTGCCCCGATGCAGAGCTCTGCTGTGAGCCTGCGGTGGTGAGCAGCCCCAGACACCCGGGGCAAGCAGGGCAGGGTGCTCCCACACCGTCCCCAGCACTGCAGGGCCCCCACCCCATGCTGTGCCCATGGGAGAGCTGGGACCCCCGGCCCCCTCCCCGGCCCCCCCCCAGGATGCGGCCATGCGGGGCTGTGCTCAGTCTGGTGGGAGGCGCTGAGCTCTCCTCGTGGGTGGGCGCCCGCAGTCCGACCCTGTGGGGAGGAGAGGGGTGAGAGCCTGGCAGCAGCCTCGGGGGGTGCAGGACGGGGACGGGGGGGTCGGGGCTCACCGTTGCTGGTGCCCCCCCCCAGCCGCTCGCTGGGGCTGGTGGGAGTCATCTGCCCGGGACCCTCCTGGCTGGTTCCCAGCTGCAGCTTCCGCATGTGTCTCACCACCGCCGTGGCGTTGAAGGCTTGCTGCCGACCCCACAGCGTCCATCACCCAGCGCAGGGTGCCCCGTGTACCCCCCTGACACTCCCCCGGCACCCCGCACTCACCTTCCACTTGCTCTTTGCAAAGTTCTTCTTGATCTGCTCGCTCACAGACTGGTGGATGTTCTTGTCCAGGGCCGTGTCCCCAGCGATCCTGGGGCGGGAGGGGGGGTCAGTGGGGGCCCCCCTGCCCCACGGCTGCCATGGGGTGGGCCAGATGGGGGGCAGACGGCAGCAGGTCCCCCCTTACCAGGGATGCTGCAGGGCTTGCTCGCAGGTGAAGCGCTTGCTGGGGTCCTTCTCCATCAGGTGCTGGATGAAGTCCTTGGCTGGGACAGGGCGCGGAGCAGCCGTGAGCACCTGCACCCACCGCCGCCCCCCCGGCTACCGCAACACCGCGCCGGCGTCCTGGCCCCCACCGCCCTGGTGGTCCCAGCTCACCCGAGTCCGAGATGTCGTCCCAGTAGGGCGAGTCGAACTCATACTCGGCCCGCAGGATCTGCTCGAAGAGCTTGGCGTCGTTCTCATCGTAGAAAGGGGGGTAACCGCAGAGCCTGGGGGGGCGGCGGGGAAGGAGACGCTGGCCCCGGCTGGCCCCGGGAGGCCGAGCCCCCACGGAGGGGAGGGGAGGGGGGCGGGAGGGGGGGTACGTACAGGATGTAGGCGATGACCCCGATGGACCAGCAATCCACCGCCTTGCTGTAGGGCTTCTGCGCCAGCACCTCGGGGGCTGGGGGGGACGGCAGGGGTGAGGGGGGACCCCAGCCCCAGGGGGGGGACCCCAACCCCTCACCTGGGGTGGTGGCAGCTGCTCACCCACGTAGCCGGGGGTGCCGCAGGCTGTGGACATGACGCTGCCGCAGCCCTCGATCTTCGACAGCCCGAAGTCGCTGATCATGATCTTGGAGTCCTCCTCCAGGCTGTAATAGAGCAGGTTCTCGGGCTGCGGGGAGGGGGGGGTCAGGGAGGGGTGATGCCGGGGTCCCCTCCCTGCCACTGCGATGGGGGGCTGTGTGTGTCCCCCCCCACCGCTCACCTTCAGGTCGCGGTGGACGATGCCCATGTCATGCAGGTACTTGACAGCGTCGAGGATCTGCCGGATCAGGGCGCTGGCGTCCCGTTCGGTGTAGAAGCCCTTCTCCACGATGCGGTCGAAGAGCTCCCCCCCCGAGACCCTGCGGGGATGGGCAGCACCGGTCAGCACGGCCCCCCCCAGACCCTCCCGGACCCCCCAACATCACTCACAGCTGCATGATGAGGTAGAGGTGGGTGCCGCTCTCGTAGATGTCATCCAAGGCCACGATGTTGGGGTGCTTGATCCTGCGGGGGGGGAGGCGCGGGGGGGTGAGGGGGCTCCCGGCTGCCCCCCACCCCGGCCCCCACTGGACAGGGAGCAGCCAAGTTCAGCCCTGCGGGACGTCACGCGCCGCTGGCTATTTTGGGCGCTGCCGATAACACCCAGCGATGGGTGATGGCAGGGGGGAGCCATGCCAGGTGCTGGGGGGGGTTGGTGAAGAGCGGGACCCCCACCCTGGTGCTGGGACAGCCCCTACTTGTGGAGAACGGCGATCTCGTTCTCGATGCTGGTCTCCTTCCCCTCCAGCGCCTTCTTGGCGATGCACTTGATGGCCACCAGCTTCCGCGTCGCCTTCTCCTCCGCCAGGACCACCTCGGAGAAGGCCCCTCTGGGGGGGAAGCAAGGGGTGAGCCGGGCGGGGGGGGCCGCTGGCCAGAGCCGCCGATGCCGTGCCGTGATTGCCATGGCGACGGGCAGAAAGTCTAGCTATTTATAGGAGAAAAGCAAGCGGGAGCCGCCCACCGGGACGGCTGGACACGGGCCCTGCCAGGGTTGGGGTGCCCGGCATCTCCTGGCGCGGCTGCACCGTCCCCTTATCAGGCAGGATAAGGCCGTGGCGCTGCCGGCAGCCCGGAGCTGAGCCGGGCCAGGAACAAGCCCCCAGGTGGGTTTTGGCAGCCCCGTGCTGCCCCTCAGCACCCAGGGCGAGCAGGGACACCCTGCCTGGCTCCATGGGGGCCCCAGGGGCCACCCGAAGGCCGAGGTGCCCGGCAGGAGCTGGGGCAGAGCCGTTGGCGGTGCCTAGGCAGGGCGGGTGGCAGGCAGCGTGCTCGCACCTCTCCGGGCCCTAAGCCTTGCCGTAATTAACCCGCTAATCCAGCCTAAGAGCCTTACGGCTCTTTGGGCACCGCCGGGCAGCCCTCTGCCAGCCGGGGGACCACCGTCGGGCACCCGCGGCGCGGTGCCCGGCACAGCGGGAGAGCTGCCGGCACGGGGGATCGGCCAGCACGGGGGGGAAGGTGGCAGGCAGGGCAGCACCGCAAACCCCTGCCTGTACGCCGCAGCGCCGGCCCTCGTGTGCCAGCCCGGCGGTGGCCCCTGCCTTGGGCCAATATTTGAGCTGGCGCGGTTCCACGCGGCTGGTTTGGCAAAGCCAGAGGGGGCCGGATCTGGTGCCGCGAGTGGGTTGTCACCGGTGTCCCCCCGCCTGCGACTCACGTGCCCAGGATCTCTCGGAAGTCGTAGATGCGCCGAATGTCCTCCGTCCTCTTCTTCCAGCTGGGCCCATCCTGCCCCAGCGGCATGGTGCCCCGTGGGGCCACCCACTCCCACCTGTGACACGAGTGGGGACAGGCTGTCAGCATGCCCCGGGGGGCCGGGATGCTGCGGCCATGGGGTGATGGGACAGTGGGACACAGGAGTGACGGGGTGCCAAGGGGACATGGCAGATGGTTGTCATCGTGGGGTGATGGGGACAAGCTCTGTGCCTTTGCTCTGGCCCCACGGCCAGCCCCGCCCCACGCAGGAGTTCTGGTGTGGGGTGCCCCACGAGGGACACACGCTGGGACCCTCACGCTGCCCGCCTGCCCAGCACCCGCCCATAGGGGCAGGCGGGCAGCATGAGGGGCCGAGGCACACGCGTGGGTGCGTGAGGGTCCCCACCCACGGCTTCTGCACGCGTGCCATCTGGCACAGCCGCGCCGGGCGGGACACGCGTGGGAACAGGACTACACTCCCCGGGTGGTGCGCCCCCACACCGCCGCCGCCGAGTGGGGGGGAGGTTGGGCTCTCGCGTGGGCACCGGCTCCGCGCGTGGGCACGCCGCCCCCGCCCCGCCCCGCCCTTACCGACGGCGCTGCGGCGGCCCCGGCCCCGCGCGGAGCAGCGGCGACTCCTCCCGGCGCGGCGCCGCCGGACAGCCCTGACGTCACGGGGAGGGGCGGGGCCGCGCCCCGCCGCCGCCAATGGGAGGTCGGCGGGCGGGGCTGGCCGCGGAGGGGGGCCACGCGTGACCGCCGGGCGCGTGTCCACGCAGGATGGGCGGGGGTGGCCCACGCGTGGTGCGGCAAGGGCGTCCGTTGTGGTGATGCGAGTGGGTCCCTCGGGTAGACACGAGTGGGTCCCTTAGGGACACGCGTGGGACACCCCCACAGCGGGCTGCAGGGCAGCCCCAGCCCCGGCACTCCGCCCCCCCGCCCAGGGGACCACCCAGCTTCCCCCACCCCAGACTGAGCCCAGCCCCCACCCCACCCCCCGCGCTGCCCCACGGCAGGGCTGTCCCCACACCCCACGGCGTTCCCCGAGGCCACCACACCACCGCCTGCACCGGGCTGCCTTTATTGCCCGCACACGTGGCAACAGAAACCACCAGTACAGGGAGAGTCCGGCCGCCCCCCCGCTGTGCCCCCCGCCCCGCCAGCCCCTTCCCCTCCCCACACCCCCCAGCCCACCCCATGGGGGCCAGGATCCCCCCCACCCGCTCTGGGGCCGTGGGGAGGGACAGGGGACCATGGGAGCCGCACTGCAGCAGCCACCAGATCCGCCCTGCCCCGCCGGGGCCTGGCTGATGTCACCCTCCCAGAATAACAGGGGGAGCGCGGGGGGGGATGCGGGAGCGGAAGCTGCCAGCCGGGGGGGGCCGTTCCCGGGAGGGACCCCCGCACCTCCGTGGGGTCCCCAGCCTGGGCTGGTGACAGCCCCGTAGAGGCAGGGGACAGCAAGGGGACAGCAGCCGGGACCCGTCAGCCGGGCGGGGAGGCCGAGCAAGCCCTGGGCACACGGGGGGCTGCGCCCCTCCGTCCCACTCTGGCAGGGCCAGCGCAGGCAGGGCACAGGCACGCCGGCACCCTGCGGGTAACAGCGGCACGGCCACCACCCCCCGGCTGCCGAGGTCCATGGCAGAGGGGAGCCCTCAGCCCCCCGCTACCCATCCAGGAGCTTGAGGATGCTCTCCCGCTCCTTCAGGGTCTTCCAGGCCTGGTCCTTCTCCTTCTTGGTGGGCGTGCGCTTCTTCTGCCGGGCAGCCATGATCTTGCGGAAGGCGTCCATCACCTCGTTGTCAGCCATGCGGACGCGCTGCCGCAGCTCCTGCCGGTGCAGCTCCTCCTTGGCCAGCCTGGGGGGACACACACGGGGGCGTCAGCCCCCGGCGGGCAGCCCCCTGCCTGCACCTGTCCCTGCCCGCACTCACCGCAGCAGCTCGTGCTTCTTGGCGCGGTTGTGCGCGCTGAGGGCCTTCAGCTCGGCCTGCCTCTTGCGCAGCTCGGCCAGCACCTCGTCCTCCGAGTCCTCGGCCGGCCGGTCCTCCGACTCCAGCAGGCCCTGGGCAACCAGCTCCTCCTTGATCCGCCCCTCCAGCGACTTGGTGTGGGGGACACTGCCGGGGCGGAGAGCGGCTGCTGCCCACCACACGCCCTTTGCTCCCCCCAACTGGCGCGTTCGGCATCCCCGCGGGCAGCGCCGAGCTCGGGGGCCACCTTGGTTGCTCACCTGAAGGGCTTGTTCTGGCTGCGGGGAGACGTGCCGGCACCGTCGGCTCCCGAGTCCTTGCCGGCGATCTCGGGGATGGGGGAGTCCTCGACGGGGGAGATGATGTTCTCCTAGCGACGGGAGCACGAAGGAAGGGTCACTGCCCTGGGCCGTGGCGACGCTGCCCCATGGGGCCAGGTCATGGCACAGCCCCACAGAGCCCCCTCACCTCCACGAGGGCCTGCAGGAGACGCTGCGTCAGGGGCCCGAAAGGACACCCGTCCTCCGGCTGCTCGTGCTGGGCCTCCGACTTCTTCAGCAGGGCATCGACATCTGGGAAGAAGCAAGAGGGAGAAAAAAAACCACCCCCAACACGCAGAGGTAAGCAGCGGAGCAGGGCAGCCTCTCCCCCGGGAGCGCGGGGCGAGGGGCCAGGGCTTGGCTTTGCTGGGTGCGGGCGCTCGCAGCCGCTCCGGGCCCTTTACACCAGGCAAAGGCGGGTGGGGATGGAGGCACCTTTGGTGTCCAGCTCGGTGAGCGGCCCCAGGACGCCTTTCTTCTTGTCAGCAGCAGCCGCCGCCCGGGCTCCGTCCTTCTGCTCCTCCAGCAGGTCCTCCTGGGCCCAGCGCTGGGAGTAATGCTTCCCCAGGGGCGGGATCTGCGAGAGCAGGGCTCGGCACAGCTCCCAGAGCCCCCCGCCTCGACTCCCGCCTCGCCAGCGCCATGGCATCATCATCCCCAGGCGGGAATGCTCACTGTGAGGCGCGGAAGGGGACGGAGCAGCCGAGGGCCGGGAGGGAATGGGGAGAGAGGGTAGGGGATGCGCAAGGGAGGCACGGGATGAGCTCGGGAGTTTTTCACCTTGTAATGCTCAGCCTCATCCTCCGGTGGCTTGAGCAGCTCCTCCAGCACTCTGACCTCCTCGTTGGTGAGATCAGCACAGTACGGCTCCACTGATGCCCAGAACCTGCAAGGACGGATGAGCTGTGAGGGGAAGCTGCTGGGGACCCCGTGGAAGCTGACACACACACCCCTCCCCCTCGGGGCCTCTTCCCTCAGGCTGGAGGCAGCCCTCGCGCTGGGTGCTGCAAGGAAGGAGACAGATGATCGCAACGCCCCCCAACACCCACGCACCTGTTAGGAGCATCGTTTTTGGGGATGCGGGGCACGTCAATGGGATCATCCTGGAATTCGTATTCCTGGATCTTGGGCTGCAGGTTCTTGGACTTGGGCCGGCCGGGGCCAGGCCCGGTCCCATGGCCCCCTTTGCCCTCCAACTTCTGCTTCTTGGGCTTCCCGTGCTTGACAGAGGTGCCCACATCGTGGTCCTTGCTCAGCTTCAGGAACCGCCGGTCACCCTTCTTGTCCTGCCAGTCCGTCAGAATCTGGAAGAGAGCGATGCCTCATCGGGTCCCGCACCTGGCATTGGGCAGGGATGGACCGGAGGCAGCCCCTTGGTGGGAAGGAGCAGGATGGGGAGCCACCCTACGGCTGCGGTCCCGGCACCTGGGTCTCGGCCTCCAGGACGCGGAGGCGGCGGCTGGCGGAGGAGAGCAGCGTCTCCAGCTCCAGCTGCAGCGTGTCCAGCTCCTCGATGCCGATGCCATCGTCCTCCGAGCGGGCCAGCACGGCTGTGTACCGGGGGCACACCTTCACGTGGTCCACCGACTTGAAGTCGTGGAACTGCAGCGGGCAGTCCTTCAGCTCGCTCATGGCGGTGGGTACCGGGGGACACTGGGGGGGCTATGGGGAAACTGAGGGGGGCACAGGGGGTTATGGGGAAACCGGGGACACGGGAAGCTGAGAGGAAAGGGAGCGGAGCGGGGGGCTATGGGGAACCGGGGGGTACCGGGGTGCTGAGGGGGACCGGGGTCGGATCACCGGGGCGCTGAGGGGAACCGAGGGGGGGATCACCGGGGCGCTGAGGGGAACAAGGCGGGGGGCGGCACCGGGGCGCTGAGGGACACCCGGGGGGGCTCTGCACCGGGGCGCTGAGGAGGCCGCGGGGGGCCCGGAGGAGGGAGGGGCGCCGGCGGGGCAGCGGGTGCCGCGGGCGGGCGGCACCGCGGGGCGGTGGCGGCGGGAGCGCCGCGGGGCCGGGCCGGGCCGGGCCTAGGCCGCTCGCCCCTTCCGGCCCCCGTAGGCGGTGGGCGCCCCGCCCCGCGCTCCCCCATTGGCCCAGCCGCGCCCAGCGCCCGTCGCTCATTGGTCCGACTCGCTCTCCATCTCCCTTCCCTAATATGGAAGCGCTGACAGGAGCGTACCAAGCCCGGCAGGGCGTGGGGGGGGGCCGTGCGGGATCCCGCCGCCGCCGCGGGCCACCGCCGCCGCGCTCGCTCTCTAGCGCCGTTCCCTCACCGGTCTGTGCCACGGCGAGGCCTCTCCGCCCCCACCCGGGCCCTGGACGCGGGGTGGGAGCCTCCCGCCACCCCCCTCCCGCCGCAGTAGGAGGTCCCGCGCATCCCGGAAGAGGGGACCGGCCACTTCCGCCTGCCGGGACCGGACCGCAGCCGCCACCATGGTAGGGCGGGGGGCGCCGGGCCGGGGCGGGCCGGGGAGCGGCGGCGGCGGGCGGGGATGAGGGGGCCGGGGATGGCGGCAGTGGGGCGAGCGGGGCTGGGGGGCCGCCGGTCGGGGGGCAGACGGCGGGGCCCCGGCCGGGGGCTGACGCCGCCGTGTCCCCGCAGACCGCCACGCTGCGCCCGTACCTGAACGCGGTGCGCGCCACGCTGCAGGCCGCGCTGTGCCTGGAGAACTTCTCCTCGCAGGTGGTGGAGCGGCACAACAAGCCCGAGGTGGAAGTCAGGTACGGGGGGGAGCACCGGTGGAGCTCTGCTCCGGCCGGGCTGCCTGCCCTGGGGGGAGGGGGCCGCTGGCCGGTCCCTGCCGCGGTGTTGCCGGTACCTGCCTGTTCGCTGGGCAGTCCCGGTGCAGCCGGGCAGGCCTCTGCATCCACCGGCTGCCGCCCCTTAGTCACAGGGCTGGTGCCGGCAGGGAGCCGAGGAGCGGCAGGGAGGAGGGGGATCTAGCTCGGGATGGACGCCTCCGGGAGGCAGAAGGCATCATGTAGCAGCATGAAGCAAAACCTCCACACTTCTGTGATCCCTCAGCTCCCCGCTTGTGCGCTCCCCATCCCCATTTCTGCTTCCTTCTGAGTCAGTCTTGCCCTTCCTCTGCTCGCAGGAGCAGCAAAGAGCTGCTGTTGCAGCCGGTGATCATCAGCAGGAACGAGAAGGAGAAGGTCCTCATCGAGGGCTCCATTAACTCCGTGCGTGTCAGCATCGCGGTGAAGCAGGTGAGGTGGGGGGTGCGGGCAGCAGGCTGGCAGCTCACGCCTGGCGCGGGGGAAGCCTCACTTCCCTTTTCTCTCCCCAGGCCGATGAGATCGAGAAGATCTTGTGCCACAAATTCATGCGCTTCATGATGATGAGGGCCGAGAACTTCTTCATCCTGCGCAGGAAGCCCGTGGAGGTGAGGTGACAGGGAGGGGACAAAGCAGCTCCTGGCTCAGCTCCTGGCACGGGGCGGGGGGGGTCTCCAGTGCAGAACTGGGATGCTAGGTTGCGTGGTCAGTGGCCTGGGTGCTCATCCCCAGGGTGCTTCTCTCTTCCCCAGGGCTACGACATCAGCTTCTTGATCACAAACTTCCACACGGAGCAGATGTACAAGCACAAGCTGGTGGACTTTGTCATCCACTTCATGGAGGAGATCGACAAGGAGATCAGCGAGATGAAGCTCTCTGTCAACGCCAGGGCCCGCATCGTGGCAGAGGAGTTCCTCAAGAACGTGAGGCTCTGAACTGGGAGGAGTTGGGTCCCTTATTTTGGGAGCGGGGTGGGGGCTCTGCCCAGGGAACCTCTTGGGGACAGAAGGGAGGGTGCCCGGGGGAGCTCACACCCCCTTTGCTCATGAAGCGCCAGCTTTGAGACCCCCAGAGCGCGCTCGGGGGCGGGCAGCAGCCGGGGGGATGTGGCCCTTCCGGTGGCTGCTGCGATGGGACGCGGGAGAGGCTGAGCGTGGAGCTCCGGCAGCAGCAGCTGCCCTCGGCCTCCCTCCCCGGTGCCAGCTGGGAGGGCGGGGAGGGCCGGAGGAGTGCCCGCGGGCAGGGACTGACGGCCGCCTGTCTTCTCCTCTCGCCTCCAGTTTTAGGCCGTGGTGCAGGACCCCGTGGCTCCCCAACGCTTGTGCCCGCCGGGCGCCGTGCCTGCGCCTGCTCCCGCTGCCGGCCGGGCCGGGCCGGGCCCCCTGCCCCTCGCCGGGCCGGCAACCGTGCTGGGAGCAGACCCCGCTTGCGGTAGAGCGGCCCCGGTCGCTGCCGCTGTCTCGTCTCGTTTTTTAAACGGTCTCGTTTGCTGTAACCGCCGCCTCCTCCCTCCCTCCCGCCGCACCGGGGGGGGCGGGGCCTGTGGCACCGGCTGGGCGGGGCCCGGCGGGAGGGGGCGGGCGGGGCCCGGCGGGAGGGGGCGGGCGGGGCCCGGCGGGAGGGGGCGGGCGGGGCCCGGCGGGAGGGGGCGGGCGGGGCCCGGCGGGAGCGGGGCGGGGCCCGGCGGGGCGCCATGGCAACGGCAAACAGTGGGGATGGCCCCGACGGTGCGGGCAGGGCTGGGGGTGCGAAGGGAGGGGTCTGAGGGGGGCATGGAAGGGTTTGAAAGGGGGGTACCAAGGGGGCTGTGGGGGGTGTCTCTGGCTGTGAAAGGGTTTGGGGGTGGTGCAGGGGGGCCGGGGGGGCTGTGAGGTTTCAGTGGGGAGCTGATGCAGGGGGTTGTGGGCACGGGGTGGGGGTGCCTGCGTGGCACTGGGGGTCTCGTGTTTGTCCCCACTTCGGGGCAGTGGAGCCAGGCCCAGGGCTCTGCTGTCACAGCGGTGCTGGGGTTGGGGGGCTGCATCCTGCGCTGGACCCCCACCTCACTTCCCCACGGGGCAAGGGGACAGGGGACCCGCTTGGTGCCTGCAGGAGGCAGAGCCACCCGCAGCTCCCCTCGCCCTCAGGCCAGCGTGGGACGGTGCCCCAGGGAGAACAGCACTGTGGGCACACAGCCCCCCAGCCAGGGGCAGTGCTTGGCTGGGGGGGCCACTGCCGGAGCAGGAGACGTCCCAGCTGTCCCCTGGCCTGCCAGGCTGGTGATGAGGGCACGGCAGGGGAGCGGGTCGTCTCAGGGGGCACACGGGGCACCGGCATGAGGCTCGGCGGGTCGGTGAACACTGTGTCAGGGACCCCTGGCTCGGTCAGGCAGAGACAGGCAGGTAGGCACCTTTTCGCCCCTCCCTGCCCGCCCCCCAGGGCTGGGGACGTAGGGCCAGCGGGGTCAGCCAGGGCTGTCCTCACAGGGCAGGCGGCATCTGCCACTGCTGGCCACTGCAGCTGCCACCACCCCTTACTCGACCCTGAGCGGCTCAAGAGGGCCAGGCTGCACGTGGAGAGGGCCATCAAGGTGAGGGGCCTGACTTCACATCCCCCCAACATGCCATGCACTTGCATTTATTGCATTTATTGCTTTTATTGCATTTCTGGCTTGGGGGTGAAGAGCTGAGCTGGAGAGACCAGGGGTGGGGCAGGCTGAGCCTTCGGGTTCCTCCCCAGGAGAAGAAGATCTTCACGGTGCAGGGCCCCTACCCTGTCATCCGCAGCCTGCTGCGGGCCAGGGGCTGGGTGGAGAGGAAGCTCCCCAGCACGGGCAGGGTGGGCAGCCGGCCGGAGCAGCATCATGGCAGCCAGGAGAAGCAGCTGCAGGAGGAGGCGGAGGAGGAGGGAGGCGATGCTGATGCTGCTGAGCAGGGGGAGGCAGTGCTGGACCCGCAACCGGGGTTGGCATGCTGTGGGGCATGGCCTTCCCTGGGGACCCCAGAGCCACTGAGCTCCCCACATCCACCCAATGAGGAGGAGGAAGAGGAGGAGGAAGAGCGGTGGGATGAGGACCCCGATGGCATCCACGACCTCATGGTTAGCTGAGAGGGCTAGGGCTGAGCTCTGCCGCAGCCCCCAGGCACAGGGCACAACCTGGCGCAGGGGGCGAGGGGTGGGATAGGGGGTCTGTGCCTCACCCTGGCCCCCCCGCTCCCTGCAGTCCCGCCTGGTGCGGGACCAGGTGCCGTACTTCATCTGGACCAACCGCCACGGCGCTGTCGACTGCCGGCTGCTGCGGCAGGACCAGGTGGTGAACCACTACGCCCGGGTGGGCGCCTTCACCACCAAGGTGGGAGCCCGGAGCCCCCGGGGGGGGGTACGACACAACAGGGGTGGGGGGGTCCAGCGGGGGCTGCCACCCTTCTCTAAACAGGAGGGGCTGTGCCTCAACCTGCGAAACCTGCCCTGGTTCGACCAAGCTGACCCTGACACCTTCTTCCCCCGGTGCTACCGGCTGGGGGCTGTGGACGAGCGGCAAGCCTTCATCGGTGAGCTCGAGGCTGGCGTGACCCAGCAGGGCCATTGCCCTCCTGTCCCCCCCGTGCTTCCAGCCCCCCCCGTGTCCTGTGCAGGACCAGGCGGGGACAATGTCCCCCTTGCAGAGGATTTCCGCCTGACGGCAGCTCGCAGCCTGCTCAAAGCGGCTCTGGAGAGGGCTGGGGATGTGCCGGCGGGGACGGAGCAGACCCCGAAATCCGGCGAGGGGCCAGGTGAGCGTGTGGAGCTGGGCCTGGGAGGAGGGGGACAGGGAGTTTGGGGTCAGAGGTATGCCTGGGGGCTGAGCCTCTGCTCAGGGCCATGGCTTGGGACCCCCCACTCCCTCTTACCAGCCCCCCTCATGGGTGTTGTCTCCCCAGCCCATCCCTGAGCACCCAAGGCCACCCATCCCATGGGCAAGCTCTGTGCCACAGCCCTGAGGGTGGCACAGCGGGTCCCCAAGAGCCACGTCCCTCACACCATGCTACCCACAGCGGGGCCAGGACCCCCCCTGCCACCCCAGCTGGTGGAGGAGGCCCTGCAGGCCTGCGAGCAGCACCTGGGCAGCCTGGGGCACCAGGACATCGACGGGGACCCCCCGTCCCCCTGCATGACGGGCACCGACTGGGACCGCTTCCTGCAGGACTACTACCACGTAGTGCAGTGAGTGCCAAGCGGGATGGGGGAGACACTGCGACGGGGCCGACGCTGAGCCCCCCACGTTCCCCCGCAGCGAGGGGGCTGGGCTGGCGCTTAGCGGGGCGCAGCAGGAGCGGTGCCGAGCCCTGCTGCGGCGCCTGGCAGGGCGGCTGCCCCAGCTCGGCATGGAGGGTGACCGCAACGTCTGGATCCTCAAACCCGGTGCCAAATCCCGCGGCAGGGGTAAGGCTGGGGGAAGCAGGGGGAATGGGCTCCCCGCCAAGGAGGGGGGTCCCACCGTCACCATGTCCCCCAGGCATCGTCTGCGCGGCGCGGCTGGAGGAGGTGCTGCGGCTGGCGGGGAGCTGCGCAGCGCCTTCGGCGAGGGTGGGCGGGTGGGTGGTGCAGAAGTACGTGGAGCGGCCGCTGCTCATCTTTGGCACCAAATTCGACATCCGGCAATGGTTCCTGGTGACCGACTGGAACCCGCTGACCGTCTGGTTTTACCGCGAAAGCTACCTGCGCTTCTGCTCCCGGCCCTTCTCCCTGCGCCGCCTGGACGCGTGAGTGTCCCCCGTGCCGGACCCCGGTACCCCGGTACCCACTGGCACTCCACTGACCCAGCACCACTCTCCCCGCCCCAGCGCCCGGCACCTCTGCAACGTCTCCATCCAGAAGCAGTGCAGGCCGGCACGGGGCCGGCATCCCCGGCTGCCCCCCGACCAGATCTGGTCCTGCCAACAGCTCCAGGCGTACCTAGCACAGGTGGGGCAGGCAGGTGCCTGGCACCAGGTGATGGTGCCCGGCATGAAGACAGCAGTGGTGGGCGCCCTGCGCAGTGCCCAGGACCTGGTGGGGTCCCGCAAGGGCAGCTTTGAGCTCTACGGGGCCGACTTTATCTTCGGGGAGGACTGCCAGCCCTGGCTGCTGGAGATCAACGCCAGCCCCACCATGGCCCCCTCCTCTGCGGTGACCGGCCGTCTGTGTGCCAGCGTCCAGCGGGACACGCTGCGCGTGGTCATCGACCGCAGGGATGACCCCACCTGCCCCATCGGTGCCTTTGAGCTCATCTACAAGGAGGTGAGCTGGGGGGGGGCTGCGGGGCCAACACCCCCTGGGCACCCTGGGCACCCACTCCCCGCCATGTCCTCCTGCAGGCAGCCGTGCCCGTGCCTCTGCATGTGGGGCTGAAGCTGATGGTGGAAGGCTGCTCCCTGAGGAAGCCCCAGCCGGCACACCGCCGATCCCAGGGCAAGCCCCCCACCGCTGCGGCTGGCACCCCCCAGCCCCTTGCGCTGCCCAGCCCCTGGGGCAGGGCAGCCCCACGCCCCCAGCCGGGAGCATTGCGGGGGGAACTGGCTCCTCTGGGGCGATGGAGCCGCCGCTGCCCCCCCAGCTCAGCCCCCCCAGCACCACCACAGTCCCCGGGGTGCTGTGACGGGAGCTGGGGGCTGCCACAGCTCAGCTGCCTGCTTGGGCAGCCCCAGGCAGCTCTGCCCCAGCTTAGTGTCCGTCCCCTGGCCAGGGTCCCTGTCCCACCGCCCCGGGGAGCCCCCGCTGGCCGGCAGCCCCTGGGGACTCACAGGCCAGACCCCCTCCTGCCGAGGTGTTGCGCCCGCCTCGGCTGGCACCCGGTGCCTGGACCCCGTGGCCCTGCCCGGGGCAGCGGAGCCCCATCGCGGGCAGGAGGCCCTCAGCAGCTCCCAGGGGGACGTAGAAGAGCTGCGACGCTGAAGGACACCCAGGAGGGGACCGGCTCGGCAGCAGCACCCTGCCTGTCCCAGCTGGGGTGACACAGCGGCACCCAGCTCCCCTCCACCCCAGCTGGACCCCATTGTTGGGTGAGGGCACCCAGCCCACCCCTCACGGGGGCTGCAAAACACGTCTGTGACAGGGACCCTGGCTCTGCCCCTCTGTGTGCGGGAGGGCGCGGGCACGGCGGGGCTGAACCCGGATGGGGCTGCGGGCAGGAACTGGGGCCGCTGCGGCAGCTCCTCTGCCGGGGGCAGAGAGCGGGCAGGAAAAGACCTCTCCGCTCCTGCCTGCCTGCGGTCGCGCCTGCCAGGCAGAGCCACGGCAGTGGTGACACCGCTGCGCCCCGGCGCTGGGAACCAGGTCAGGCACAGGGGTGGCGGCAGGGCTGCCATCACCGGCTCTGGGATGGGGGACTGGTGGTCCCAGCAATGCCGTGGGGATGGTGGGGGGGACGTGTCCCGTGTGTGCTAAGAAAAGAAATGGACACTGAGACACCCTGACAGCGGTTGGGGATTTAATGGGGTGGCAGAGGGGGAGCAGCTTGGGGTGGGGATCCCCCCATGGGTTCTAGGTCTCCCAGTGCCCGGACAGCCCCAAGCGCCGCAGGGTGCGCAGGAAGGGGGGGGGCGGGGGGGCGCAGAGCGGGCCCTGGGGCAGCTCCAGCCGCTGCAGGTGGAGGTGGAGCGGGAGGCGGCGGAGCTGCTGCGGGGAGAGCCCCAGCCGGCGCAGCAGCTCCTCGTCCAGCACCTGCAACGGTGGGGGGGCAGCTCAGCAGGGTCCCTAGGGGCTGTGCTGAGCCACCCCCAGCACCCACCCCGGCCACGTACCTGTGTGCGGGTTGGGGCGGCCTCGGGGGGCAGGAGGAAGGGCACCCCCAGCACCCTGCCCACGCGGGACGAGTGCTTGTGGTCACCCAGGGCCGGGCACAGCAGCAGCATCAGGTGCACCGGGAGCTGCTCCGGGAAGGCTGGGGAGGCGGGGGGGGGGTGAGACCGCGCTGACGAGGGGGGCACGGGGGAATGTTGGGGGGCCACTCACCTGTCCTGGGCTGGAGCTGGAGGAGGGCGCAGCCCCCCGCGGTGCCCAGCACCCGGTAGCGTGTCAGGGTGCTCTTCACCTCCTTCCTGGCCAGGCTGCGGCGCCCCGGGGCCGGCACCAGCACCACCTGCAGCAGCACAGCCCTCAGCACGCCCCCCCCCCCGCACCCCCCTGCGCCCCCAGGCCCCCAGCACCCCCTTACCGCGGCGGTGTCACCCTGCTGCTGCCAGCACAGCCCGGCACGGATCTCGCCCTCTGCCTCCGCTGGGACCCCCACGGTGACAGCGCTGCAGGGAGAGGGGGTGAGGTGGGGACGGGGGTGAGGTGCGGATGGACCCCCCTGTGCCGGCACAGCGGGGTCCCGGGGACTCACCAGTACGTGGTGGGGTACTGGCCCCTCCGGCGGGCGGCGGTGAAGAACCGCTGGAGCTGCTCGGTGGCACGGTGGCACCCGGACAGGAGGACGAGACCAGAGCACTCCCTGCGGGACGCGGCAGCTCTGAGCCCCGTGGGGGGGCGGGGGGGCTGGCACCCCCTGAACCGCCCCGGCACCCCCAACCGTACCTGGCAGGAGCCTTCACCACGTGGAGCTCGACGGGGAGGCCCAGGCGCCGTCTCAGCGCTGGCAGCAGCGCCGCCAGGCTCAGCTCCCCAGGGTGACCTGGGGAGGGGGGGGTCAGCACCCACCAGGACCCCCCTAGCCGGACCCCTCCCCACAGCCAGACCCCCTCCCCATCCTGCACTCACCCAGGACGGGCAGGCCGGGGGGCTTGCTCAGCGCCAGCAGGGCTCCTGGCGAGGGGACGCCTGGTCAGGATGTGGCCCCCCCCCGCTGCCTCCCCAGCACTCCGGCCCCCCCCCCCCCAGTACCTTCCCGGTGCACCACGGAGGCCTCCAGCAGCCCCAGCGTCTCCTCGGGGCCCAGCGGCCGCCCCCACCTGCGGGGAGTGGAGTGGGGGGGGGCACGGGTGGGACCTTCCCCCCCCGGCGGTGGCACAGCTCCCCCCCCCCCCTCAGCCACCTACCCTGCACCCTGCCCTGCATGTTCCCGCACCCCGACACCCCCATGGCTGACACTCCCCACACACCTGTGCCCCTAAATCTGATCCCACACCCACGGCCCCGCACCCCCCACGCGTGCCCCTGCACCCACAGCCACTCTGCACCCACGTGCGCAACCCCACACCTGTCCCCGCACCCCCCGAAGCTCCCCCAGCCCCTCTGTGCTCACGCATGTGCACCCCCACGCGCGTCCCCGCTCCCACACGCACTCTATAATCCCTCTTCACCCACGCGTGTGCATCCCCGTGTGCCCCCACAGCCTCCGTGCAGCCACGCATGTGCATCCCCATACACCCCCACAGCTACCGTGCACCCAGTGGTGCACATCCCCATGTGCCCCCACAGCCTCCGTGCATCCACGCGTGTGCATCCCCATGTGCCCCCACAGCTCCCGTGCACCCACGGGTGTGCATCCCATGTGCACACGCACGCGCGCCCCCACGTCCCCGCGCCCCCACGAACACGCACCCCCGCGGGTGCCCCCGCACACGCGCGCCCGCCGCACACCCGCGTGACGCCCCCACGCGCGCCCCCGCTGACCCCGCGGCGCGCGCCCCGTGTCCCGCGCGCGCCAGCACGCGCACGCCGGTGCCCCCGGCCGCCATGGCGGCACTGCGCCTGCGCGGGGGCGGGGCCGAGGGGGCGCACCCCGCAGCGGCCATAGAGTCGAGCCTCCGGGCGCGCAGAGCAGCCGCCCCCGCTGTCAGAGCCAGCGGCCGCGGCCATAGATAGGCGGAAGTGCGGGTAGAGCGTCCCGCTGGCAGGTGGGGCGCGGTGGGGTGCGGCGGGCCGGGCCGGCGGGGAGGGGGCCCCGGGGGTGTCACCTGTGGGGGTGCCCGGGGGGCTGTCCCGGGGATCGGGCGGGGGCAGGGCAGTCACGGGAAGGTGTTCCCGGAGCTGTCACGGGGGCCTGTTACTGGGGGAGGGAGGCCCGGGGGGCTCGAGCCTGCGGCTGCGGGCGGGGGCCGGGGCTGCCCCGGGGAGGCGGGGGGTACCGCAGGGAGAGCTGGGGGGGGCCGCTCCCGCCTCACGCTGTGCCTCCGCAGGCAGCTTGTGCCGGTGCTATGGCCTCCCGCGGGGGTCCCCGCGCCGCCGGCACCGATGGCAGCGACTTCCAGCACCGGGAGCGTGTGGCCTCGCACTACCAGATGAGGTAGGTGTCCCGCCGCTGCGGGGACCCGGCGGCCTCCCCCGGGGCTGCGAAGGGGGGGGATCAGGTCCCCCCAGCAGGCGCTGACAGCCACCCTCTCTCCCCAGTGTGGCCCTCAAGTCGGAGATCAAGAAGCTGATCTACACGCACGTAGGCATCTGGCTGCTGCTGCTGGCCCAGATGTGCGTGGGGCACCTCAAGCTGCTGCCCCACGACCAGGTGGCCATGCCCTACCAGTGGGAGTACCCCTACCTGCTCAGCATCCTGCCCTCCCTCCTGGGCCTCCTCTCCTTCCCCCGCAACAACATCAGCTACCTGGTGCTCTCCATGATCAGCACCGGCCTTTTCTCTGTGGCTCCCCTCATCTACGGGGCCATGGAGATGTTCCCCATGGCGCAGCAGCTCTACCGTCACGGCAAAGCTTACCGCTTCATCTTCGGCTTCTCGGCCGTCTCTGTCATGTACCTGGTGGTGGTGGTGGCCGCCCAGGTGCACGGCTGGCAGCTCTACTACAGCAAGAAGCTGCTGGACTCCTGGTTCACCAGCACGCAGGAGAAGAAGAAGAAATGAGGGGGGACGAGTGGGCTCCGTGAAGGCTGGAGCTCCGCAGTCGGGCCCTGTGGGGTGGCGCTGGCGCAGCTCCCGTGGGTGGGGGTCCACGGGGACCAACGTGCGTGTCTGAGCCACGCCACGGCTCTGTACTCGCATGTGGGGGGAGGGGGGGGGGCTCCCGGGCCGTGGAGGGTCCCTGCTGCCTCCCCGGGGTGCGGGTACCCCTTCTTGCGCCTGTTGCTAGATGGAAATAAAGCACCCTCCACGCTCCCACGCGTGTCTGCGCCGCAGGAAGCGCCGCTTGGCAGCGGGGGGGGAGCGCCGGGGCCGCACGTGCCGGCGGAGGAATGCGGCGGGGCCGGCCCGGGGCGGGGCGGGGAGCGGCGGCGGTGGCTCGGCCATGGGGCGCCCGGTGCTGCTCGCCGCTGCCGCCGCGCTGCTGCTGCTGCTGGCCGGGGCCGGGGCCGCCGTTACCCGCCTCCGGGTCTCCGCCAACTTCGTGAGCGCCGGGGGGGGGGGGGCGGCGGGGGCCGGGCGGGGGGTGGCGGGGGGCAGGCGGCGCCGCGCTCACCCCCGTCTCTTTGCTTGCAGGAGTGCCGGGCCACCGGTGAGTAGCGACGGGGCCGGGATCGGGGCATGGCTGCGAGCGCGGGGCTCCCCCCGCCCGCGGCTACCGGGTCCTGCGGGGCGGGGGGAGGCTTCTGGTCCCCGGGGCGCGGGGCTTCCCCTTCCCGGTGCACGGGGCTCCTGGTGCAGGGGGCTCCCGGTGCCGGCGGTAGGCGGGACCCCCGGCGCACGGCCGCCCCCTTTCTGCTCTCCCCCCGCCAGCCGACAGCACGCTGAGCCGGCCCCGCTGCCGCCGGCCGGCCCGGCCCGGGCCCCCGCTGAAGCCGCCCGCCCTGGCGCTGAGCAGGGCCCGCCTGTGCCTGCCCTCGCAGCCTTGCCAGCCCTGCCTGCGGGTGCGCCTGGCCCTCCCCGCCGCAGGTACGGGCAGGGGCGGCGGGACCGGGCACCCGCGGGTGGGGGGGCCTCGTCCTCCCACCCGTGTCAGCACCCCACGCTGCTTTCTCGCAGAGCTCGGTGGTGTCCGTGGGCTGCAGCTCAACTTCCTGGAGTTGGGCTCCAACCGGGCTGGCTGGCTGCAGGTGTGGCGGCGGCACCGGGCACCGGGCAGCTCGCCGGTGAGTCTGGGTTGGACCAGGGGGCCTGGGTGGGACACCGGAGCCGTGGGTGTCCTGCTGACCCCCCGCTCCCCGCAGTGGCAGGTGCAGTTTGATTGCTTCCCGGCGGAGAGCGGGCGGCAGGTCCTCGTCTCCCTGCGCACCATCCCTGACCGAGGCTTGGCCCTCAGCCGCAGCCACCTGGTCGCCACCGAGCCGTCCGGTGAGGCTGGGAGGGACCCCGGGGGCGTCCCGGCGGGGACACCGGCGCCGGCTGACCTCCGCTTGCTCTGCAGGGCCTGTCTTCACCCACGCCTGGGTCCCCGAGGCGCGGGCCATCGACGTGTGGGTGCCTGAGGGCCCTGCCCTGATGGTGCGGCTGTGCCACCAGCTGGCCCTGGAGTGCGAGGAGCTGCCCCGGCCCTTCCACCGGCAGGTAACGGCTCTGGCCCCCCACCGGCTGTCCCCATCCCGGGCTGGGGGCCGCGCTCCCCACCAGCTGACACTGCCCCCGTGCTTGCAGGTGCTGGTGCCGGGGGGCCGTCGCGTCTCGCTGCCATACGAATTCCTGGTGCCCTGCCTGTGCATTGAGGTGTGTCGCCATCCCCTGCAGCCGCTGGGCCCCTTTCCCTGCCCATCTCTGCCAGTGCAGCGAGGGCAGGCAGGAGGGGTGGGGGCACATCCTGCCCTGATTGCCCCGCTCTGCTCCCCCAGGCCTCCTACCCCCACCACGACAGCCTGCGCAGCAAGCGCTGCCCCTTCCGCGACCAGCCGGCCGCCTGTGAGTGCCCATGGGGAGGGGAGCCAGGTCCCAGGGGTCCCCCCAGCTGTCCCCCCACCCCGCTGATGCCATGCCCCGCAGATGGCCCCGAGCTGTGGTCCTCGGTGCGCTTCCACGACTACAGTGCCAGCAGCAAGGACCAGATGGCAATGGTGCTGAGCGCCAGCTGCCCCCTGCGCCCCCGGGCCACCCTGTGCTGGAAGGAGGCGGTGGCCGATACTGCACCCTGCCACGACATCCCCAACTCCACAGCCAGCGAGGAGGAGCAGGTGAGGGGTCTTGGCTTTGGGGTGTCACAGGGCTGGAATGCGGGGCTGTGCCCCTGGCGGGGGCACCTCCCAGGCCCCAGCGTCCCTCAAGGGTGGCGGGCAGGCACTGGGGGTGTCCGTGGACTGTGTGGGTTGGGGACGGTGACACGCTCTCTGCCCGTATCAGGCATACACGCTGGACAAGGTGGACGTGCACCCCCAGCTGTGCTTCCGGGTAAGCCCCTGCGAGCGGGTGGGCACCGACGGGGAACGGGCTGGGGGGCAGCGGTGAGTGACGGCGACTCACCCAGCCCCTCTGCTGACCCCCGCTCCCCCCAGTTCTCCTATGGGAACAGCAGCCATGTGGAGTGTCCCCACCACCCAGGTGAGCTCTGTGGGTGGGCGGCACCCCCGGGCTGAGCACAGCCCTGCTGTGGGGTCCCTTGCACCCCTCATCCCCTCGGGCATCCCGTGATCACCCCTCTCTCTCCGGTGGCTGCAGAGACCGCCTGGAACGTCTCGGTGAGCGCCCGGGGGCTGCAGCTGCGCCTGCGCCTCACCTCCAGCGTCCCTGCGGCCTTCAGTGCAGCCCTCTGCCAGCGCCGTGGCGGGCAGTGCGAGCCCGAGGCCCCCCTCTACACCGTCACGCAGGTGAGCGGCACGGGGCTGGGGGGGGACACGGGGCGGGGGACCGACCCGTGCTGAGCCTGCCCTTGTGCTTTGCAGCCGGAGGGCTCTGCCCCGGGGGAGCTGGCACTGCTGCTGCCGGTGCAGGTCCTGGGCAGCTGCGTGCTGGTAAGGTGACCCCCGTGTCGGCACCCGCACCGTGGTGGGGGGGACCCCAACCCAGCCCCCCCTCACCCAGTCCCTTCCCCAGGTGTGGCGCTCGGACGTGCGCTTTGCCCGGAAGCAGCTGCTCTGCCCTGACGGTGAGCGGGGGTCCCGGGGGGCTGCAGGGGGTGGTGGGGGCGGGCAGATGCCCCCCCTCACCGCCCCTCTCCCAGTCTCCCGCAGGCACTTTGGGCTGCTGGGGCTGGCACTGGCGCTGGGGCTGGTGGTGACCATGCTGCTCCTCAACTGCCGTGGAGCCTGGAGGCCGGCTGCTGGTGAGGGGCACCCCAGGGGTGCTGCGGGGCAGGGGGGCAGTGGCCGTGGGGCTGGAGTGCCAGCTCCCTGGGCTGTGGAGGGTCCTGGGGTGGTATGGTGGATACCGGAGTGCCCTTGGGGGATGCCGGGGTGTCCCCAGGGGATGCCGGGGGGCTCGGGGCAGGGCTGTCACTGCTGTCCTCTCCGTCCCGCAGGTGCCCCGGGTGGGCGCCCCGTGCTGCTGCTGTACTCGCCGGACTCGGAGGAGCACCTGGGGCTGGTGTGCGCCCTGGCCGAGCGGCTGCGCGCGGGGCTGGGCTGCGATGTGCGCCTGGACCTGTGGGAAGCAGGTGGCGTGGGGCGGGCAGGCGCCCTGCCCTGGCTCTACGCTCAGCGGGGCCGCGTGGGCCGCCAGCGCGGCACCGTCCTCCTCCTCTGGAGCCGGGGCAGTGCCCGGCTCTTCCGCCGGTGGCAGGTTGGGGTGGCCGGTGGGACCCCTGGGGATGCCCACGACATCTTCGGAGCGGCCATGGCCTGCCTGCACGGGGAGCTGGGGGCAGCGGGCCGCGGCGGCGGCTGGGTGCTGGCTTACTTCAGCCGGCTCTGCAGGCCCCGCGACGTCCCCCGGCCCCTCCGGCCCCTGCCCACCTACCGCCTGCCCCGGCAGCTGCCCGGGTTGCTGGGTGCCCTGCGGGGCAGCCCCCCAGCCCCCCGCCGCTGCCGGGGCAGGGCAGAGGGGCTCCTGCACCGACTGCTGGAGGCGGGGGCCGGGGAGGGCAGTCCCCCACCCCGGCCCCCCGGAGCGGCCACTGGCACCTGAAGACCCGTGCCGGGTGTAAGCTGGGCATTGCTGCGGGGCTGGCGGGGCTGGGCGCAGCCACCCGCTGAGGGCAGGGGCCCCGTCATGGAGGTGCGGGGCTTGGCTGAGCGTGCCGACCGTGGCAGCAGGAGGGGTGCCCGTGTGTGCCCTGGGCAGGGGCCGTGGGTGCCACGGGGGCCCAAGCAGGGCTGGTTCCAGCCATGGGATGTGCCGCAGGCGCTGGGAAGAGCATCCAGCTGGGCCCCTGGGGCCAGGAGCAGAGGTGCTGCCCCGGGCGGGGACAGCTTTATTTCCACACAGGGACCTGCTCCAGAGGTGGCCGGGCGAGGGGCCAGGGCGGCGCTGGAAGAAGCCGGGGCGGGGGGACTCCTTGCCCTGCCTGGGGCTGGGGCGGCCGGGTGCTGGGCACAGCCTGGCCCAGCTCCTCACTCCCGTGCTGTCAGCGGGACCTTGTCTGCGGTGGGAGCAATAAAGGCACCGTTTCACCCTGCCCTGCCGTCCGCCTGGTGTGCCGGGGCTCGGACGGTGCCCCGCGACGGGTGGAGGCGGCGGGCGAGGGAACGCACAGTCCTTCCCGCCGCGGCTGCCGCACCGCGTCCTGCAGCCGCTGCCGGCTCCCCGGGGCCGGCCTGGGCAACCGTGCCCACGCCGTGGGGCAGGCGCAGGCCCCAGGCCCAAGCCATGGGGCCGCCCGGGTCCCCGTGGGGCCCCGAGCTCTCCCGGTGGTGCCGGGGCACGGAGCCCGTCCGTGAGTCGGAGCGGGGAGGCCCCACCCCGGGGCGGTCGCCGGCGCCGCGCTAGGACCCGGGTGTCCGGGATCGGAGCAGGAAGCAGGAGCCGGCGGCGGCGGTGGGGCCCGTGGAGCCGGGAGCGGGAGCGGGGCCATCGGGAGTGGACGGCGTGGGGCCGGGGCACCCCACGGCCCCGGCCCCGCCATGCGTGCGCTGGGGCAGCTGCTGCTGCTGCTGCTGCTGGCGGCGGGGGCAGCGGGCGGGCGCGGCGCCCCCCACGACACCCTGGCCTGCTCCCAGGTGGGTTGGCGTCGCCGGCACCGCAGGTCAACGGCCCCCCCGGCACCGGCACTGGCCTCACCCCTGCCTCCCCCCAGGGCCTCGCCTGCCGCCTCCTGGGTAAGTGCCACCGCCACTGCCATGGCCCCCAGCCCACCCAGGGCATGGGACCCCACACCCACGGCCACCCTCCGTCTCCCCACAGACACCGACGTTCTGTGCGGGATGGAGCCGCCAGGGCCCGGCCGTGGGCTGGCCCTGGCTCGGCTGCGGCTGGAGCCGGCACTGCGCTGCACCGGGCCCATGGCCTGCTCGCCCTGCCTGGAGGCGCGCCTGCGCCTGGCCGTGCCGCCTGGCACCAGCGAGCCCCACCGCCCTGTGCCGTCGGGCATCCCCGGGGCAGAGGACAGCGCTGAGGGGGGACAGTGGTCACCGACGGATGGGGCTTCCTCGTCCCAGCCCAACGTCACCGGGCTGCTGCTGCTTTCCGGGCACGCCTACGCCTCCTCCCGCTGCGTGGCCGTGGAAGTCCGGGTGCCCCTTGCCCCCACACTGCCCGGTCGACCCCTGGTACGTAAGTGCGGGGCGCCAGGGATGAGTGTCCCCGCCACCGGCAGTCCCCAGGCACTGTGGTGCATGGGGATATGGGTGCTGGCACCGGCGCATCTCCGTGGCACAGTGGTCCTGTTCCCCATGCCCTGGTGAGGTGGGTGCCAGCAGTGCCGGTGCCTCGCCACAATGCGGTGGTGGTTTTCCTGCCCAGGGCTGGGTGACCTTCCGGTGCTTCGAGGCGCCGTTGGGCTCCGAGCTCCACGTCACGGCATACACCAACTCGCACGGCCGCCGAAGGCTGAGCCAGCGGCAGCGAGTGCCAGGTGAGCCCCCGGCATGCCCTGCCGCGGCGGTCCCTGTCGTCCCCTGCCCACTGACCCCCTGTCCCCGCAGACTGCTCATGGCCCGCGGCACAGGCTGCTGTTCCCCAGTGCCAAGGTAGGTGCTGGCATCCCCCAGCCACGGCAGCGCCGGGACCCCCCTGCCTTGGCGCACATCCCCTGGGGAGCTCTGGGCAGTGGGTGCTGGGGGAGAGGGTGACACCTGGGGTGCTGTGCCCTGTGCCACTGCCCTGAGCCGCCTCCGGTGCAGTGCCCAGGCTGCAGGTCTCCCTGAGGCCAAAGGAGGTGGTCGTGGAGGTGCAGGGGGCCGTGGCGAGGCACAGCTACACCCTCCGGCTCTACCACAACCAGAGCCACGGCGCTGGCGGGTCAGGGCGTGCGGTGACCGCGGTGAGTACAAACCCCTTCCCTGACCCCCCACCCTGGCCAGGCTCTGGCCGCTGCCTCCCCCCCATCCCCGGGAAGTCGTGTCTGTGTTACAGGCAGGGTGCTGGGAAAGGGTCCCCCGGGGGCAGGGCCCCTGGGCTGGGTGACCCTGCCGGGGGGCGATTTGCCGCAGGGTGACCCACGTCTGGTTCCCGGCGGCAGAGCGGCCCCATGAACTACAGCCTGCCGGCCGACGAGGTGCTGCCCTGCCTCTGCCTGCAGGTGGGCGCCTGCTGGGCACTGCGGGGGTGGCAGGGCTGCCGCCAAAGCAGAGGGGCTCCGGGCACCGCACGACCCCCTCCAGCATCCCGAGGGGGCCAACCAGGTCATGGTCACAGCCTGGGTACCCCAAATCCTTTTGTTCCTCTCTCTCTCCCCGCTCCAGGTCTGGCCGGAGACCCAGGACCCGCCGCGGGCCACCCTGTGCCCCTTCTCCCACGGTACTCATGCCATGGGGCTGGGATGGGCTGGGACGTGGCAGGCCCAAGACACAGGGGGACCCAAGGGGACACCACACAGGGGTGACACCCCTCTCCCGATGCCACCGCAGACGCCGAGGCCTGGAAGCGGCTATGGGCACGCAGCCGGCTGGTCCTGCATGCCGGGGGGCAGGCACTGACCTGCTCCCTCTTGGCCCCCTGCGACCTCCCGGCCGAGCTGGTGCCCTGCTGGCAGCCGGAGCCCGCCGGGCCCTGCCAAGCCCTGCCTGGCCTGCAGCAGCCTGCCGTGGGGCAGGTGAGTGGGGCTCTGTGGGGTGCCGGGGGCCCAGGGGGGGTGCAGGTGGCACTGACAGAGCATCCTTTCCACCCACAGGGACCCCAGGAGTTTGGGGGGCTGCGACCACACCCCAACCTCTGCGTGCAGGTAGGACACCTCCCTGCCCCGCGGCTGCCCCACGGGCAGCCCCAGGCGCTGCTAACCCGCTCTCTGGGGCAGGTGTGGAGCGGTGGGCAGGTCCGGCTGACCCAGTGCCTGCGGGACCGTGAGTATTGCCAGGGCGAGAGGGCAGGGGCAGCCCGGGGTCTGGCTGGGGGGTGAGCCCCCCCCAGCCTCCCCTGGCTGCCCCCTCCAACCCCCCCCATCCCCAGGAGTGCTGCCTGGCCGCGCCGATGACCTCCTGCTGCTGGAGCACGAGGGGAATGCCTCGCTGTGCGCCCTGGAGCGGGACGCCTGCGTGGCCCTCGCCAGCTTCACCAGCATGGTAAGAGGCAGGGACCCCCGTGTCCCGGTGGCGGTGGCACCAGCAGGACAGCCAGCTCAGCCCCTGCTGCCTCCGCAGGGAGCCGGGCGCCCCGGGCTGCTGGAGCGGGAGCTGCGGCGGGATGTGGCGGCGGGGCAGTGCAGGCAGGTCAGTGCGGGTGGCTGGCGGGCAGCGGGCAAGGACCAGGCATTGTGTGACGTGTCCCTGTCCCCATCCCCGCAGGTCTGGCACCCTGAGAACGGCACCAGGGTCGTCCTCTGGGCCTGTCCCCTGCACAAGTGTGAGTGTCCCCAGCCGCGGCAGGGGAGAGGGGGGCCGGTGTGGGGCCGAGGGAGGGCACCCACCCTGTGGAGCTACCAGGCAGGCGCTGGGGACTGTCGGTGAGTGCCAGGGACCCTCGGCAAGCGCTGATCCCTGCCCGCAGACCTGCGTGGCCGCTGGGCGCTGGCGTGGATGGGGGTGCTGCTGGGAGCTGCCTGCCTCCTGCTCCTGCTCCTGCTGAAGAAGGAGGATGTGAAAGGTGAGCGGTGCCTCCCTTGGGGGCTGTGCCTGGCCCGGGACCCCCCCGGGACCCCGTGTCACCACCTCTGCTCCCCGCAGGCTGGCTGAAGTCCCTGAGGGCTGACTATGGCTCTGAGGGTAAGCATGGGGCGAGCCTGGGGTTTGGGGGGGGGCACGGATGCCCATCAGGGGGCAGAGCAGTGGTTCCTGCTTGCATCCCACCATAGGGTGGGTAGGGGCGTAGGGGGACAGAGCAGAGGGTGGGAAGCCTATCTGGGGGGGTCCCAGCCTGCCTCCCACCGTGACTGTCCCTTAGGGCTGGGTAAGGGGATTGAGGGACTGAGCAGGGGGTGGGTCCCCCATCTGGGGTGGTCCCAGCCTGCTTCCCACTGTGGCTGTCCTTAGGGTGGGTAGGGGGTGTCAGGGGGCAGAGCAGCGGATAGGTCCCCTACTGGGGGGGGTCCCAGCCTGTCTCCCACCATGGCTACCCCATAGGGTGGGTATGGGGTGCCCAGGTGGGGTTCAGGCACTGACAGTACCCCCCAGGCCCGCTGCGAGGCCGGCGGGCACTGCTGGTGCATGCGGCGGAGCCAGCGGCAGAGCGGGCAGCGTGTGCCTTGATGGCGGCCCTGCACCCGCTGGGGCTGGCGGTGGCGGTGGCACCGGGAGGTGGCAGCGGGGTAGCGGCATGGGGGCCATTGCCCTGGCTGCACGCCCAGCACCGGCGGGCGCTGCGTGACGGTGACACCGTCATCCTCCTCCTCTCCCCGGCGGCTGTGGCTGCTGCATGCCGGTGGGACGCCAGGGCCAGGGCCGTGCCAGGGGCCGGGGCTGCTTTCTGCGGCCCTGGCCCCCGGCACGGCCCTGGCCCCGATGATGTCCCCAGTGTAGCACCCTGTGAGGCATTCGCGGCAGCTCTATCCTGCGCCGTGCCGGCGCTGGCGGCGGGCAACGGGCGCTACGTGGTGGCCCGGCTGGAGGCCTTGGTGCCGGCGGTGCCGCCAGCGCTGCGGGCAGCCCCTGCCTTCGCGCTGCCCAGCGAGATGGGAGGTTTCCTGCGGGCGCTGGCGGGACCAGGTCGGCGGCGGGGCCGGTGGCTGGAGCCGTACGTGGCGGCGGTGGCCGAGGGGCTGCAGCGAGCGGTGGGGGAATAAAGCGGTGATGGTGGCTTTGCCATGCACGTGTCCATCCTGTGTGGTGGGGGGGGAATGGGGACTGGGGTGGATTGGTGAGGGGTGATGGGGAGGTAACGGGGGGGTTGGAGGCAGGAGGGGGGGCTGGACTGTTTTGGGGGGTGAAGGGGAACTGGGCTGGTTTGGTTGGAAGGTGATGGGGAACTGGACCAGTTTGGAGGAGTGAGGGGAAACTGGATCAGCTCATGGGGGATGAGGGAGAACTGAGCCAGTTTGCAGGGGGATGAGAGGGAACTGGACCAGTTCGGGAGGAGTGAGGGGAACTGGACCAGTTCAGGGGAGATGATGGGGAACTGGACCAGTTTGGCTGGAGGGGGGAAGGTGACCTGGACTGGTTTGACTGGGAGGGGTGATGGGGACCAGCCCAGTCGGGTTGAGGGGTGACGAACTCGTCCAGGCCGGGCTGGAGCGGGGCCGGTGCGTTCCGGGGAGCCGCTCCCGGTCCGTGCGGCGTCACCGGCCCGGCCCATCCGCGCTCCCCTCCGCCGGGTGCCCTTGGCCGTGGCCCCTTTAAGGCGCGGGGAGGCGGGGCCCGGCGGGTGGCGCGGGTTGGCTGGGAGCGGAGGGGCGGGGGCGGCGGGCGGGCGGCCATTGGCGGGGGCGGCGGGCGCTGAGTCAGCGGGCGCGGCCCACGTGGTGCGGGCGGGGCGGGGCGGGAGGAGGAGGAGGAGGAGGAGGATGGGGCCGCGGCGGCGCCTGGCGGCCGCGCTGCTGCCGCTGCCGGCCCGGCGGGGGGGGGCCCTGCTGGGGGCCGCCCTCCTCGGGGGGGTCCTGCTGGCGGCCGCCCGCGCCCACCCGGACCCGGAACGGGACGGGGACGGGGCCGAGCCCTGCCGAGCCTGCCGCGGCCTCGCCGACAGCTTCAGCAGGGTGCGGGGCGGGGGGGCACGGGGGTGGTGCGGCCTGGGGGGGTTACGGGGTGACACAGCCCCTGCTGGGGAGGGGGCGAGGGGGGTCAGTGGCATGAGGGGCCCACGGGTGACCGGCGTGGGGGACGCGGCCTGTGTTGTGGGGGGTGGCCCGGTGCAGGGTGACGCAGTCTGGGGGTGACAAAGGGGGTCCTGGGTGGGGTGATGTGGCTGGGGGGGCCCAGGGGAGCACAGGCCAGGGGGGACAAGGAGGTGACAGGGCCCCGGATGGGGGGGGTGGCCTGGGGGGACATTGGTGAGGTGGGGGGCACTCCCCACAGCATCCCTAGGGAGCGGAGGGGTCTGGGGGGGCACAGCGGCTGGGCTCTGGGGAGGGGAGAGGGCGGTGGGTCTCTGGGGGTCCCTGGGGGGAGGAGGGTGGCTCAGCCTGGAGGGTGACCCTACGGGGAGGGGGGTTATTGGGAGTCCCATGCCTGTGCTGCCCGCCCCCCCTGCGTGCCCAGGGCCTGGAGCGGACGGAGCACGAGGGCTTCGGCGGGGGCAACACGGCCTGGGAGGAGGAGAAGCTGGCCAAGTACCAGCACAGGTGGGTGCCCCCCAGCCAGGGGGGCTCTGGGGGGGCCCAGCTGCTCCTGGGGGACACGTCCCCACACTGACCCCCCCGTCCCTGCAGCGAGACCCGTCTGCTGGAGGTGCTGGAGGGCGTCTGCGCCCCCTCGGACTTCGCCTGCCACCAGCTGCTGGAGCGGAGCGAGGAGCACGTGGAGCAGTGGTGGTTCCACGAGTGAGTCTGGGGACAGGGACGGGGGGGACAGGGGGATGCCAGGGGGCTGAGTGCCATGTCCCCCCCTCCCCAGGCAGCAGCAGCACCCCGACTTCTTCCGATGGCTGTGCGTGGACAGGCTGGCGCTCTGCTGCCCGCCCGGCACCTACGGCCCTGACTGCCGGCGTGAGTAGCTGTGGCGTGAGCGTGGTGCCAGTGGGGGTGCCGGCAGCGCTGCCCAGGCTGAAGGGGCCCCCTGCCACACCACCCCCCGTCCTGGCTGCCAGCCAGCTGGTCTCTCCCCGTGCAGCCTGTGCCGGCGGGCCCCGGCAGCCCTGCAGCGGCAACGGGCGATGCGATGGCGACGGCACGCGCCGTGGCACTGGCCTGTGCGTCTGCAGCCCGGGCTACGGTGGTCCCTTCTGCGCCGAGTGCGGTGATGGCTACTACGAGGCCTCGCGGAACAAGAGCCACCTGGTATGTGCCGGTAGGTAGGGGTCCGGCCCGGTGGGGAGAGGGGCTGCGCAGCCGGGGGTCCATCCTTGTGCTGGGTGCAGGCAGCTCCCCCCTGCCTGCGCCCATGCCTGCTCTCCTCTGCCTGCAGAGTGCTACCAGGCATGCGGGCGCTGCACGGGGCCAGAGGACTCCAGCTGCCTTCGCTGCAAGAGGGGCTGGGTGCTGCACGAGCACCGCTGCATTGGTGAGGGCTGCGGTGGGACTGGGGGGACAGCAGGCGAGCTCGGGGCCACAGGGGGGCTGCGTCCCAGGAGCCGGGGCTCAGTGGGGCCGTCCCCCCCTCTCCCCCAGA
This sequence comes from Calonectris borealis, assembly GCF_964195595.1. Classification (NCBI taxonomy): domain Eukaryota; kingdom Metazoa; phylum Chordata; class Aves; order Procellariiformes; family Procellariidae; genus Calonectris; species Calonectris borealis. The sequence goes on along the minus strand of NC_134321.1, from coordinate 11,111,730 downwards.
CATCGACGAGTGCGGCACGGAGATGGCACACTGCCGAGCCAACCAGTTCTGCGTCAACACGGAGGGCTCCTACGAGTGCCGAGGTCAGGCAGAGCTGGGGGGGTGTTTCTGCGTGGGCGGCTCCCCCCTGCTTGGGGCTGTCCCCCCCCCGGCCTGGGCTGCCACTGTCTGGGCTGGGAGGGGGCTCTGGCGGTGACCCCAGCTCCTCTCCCCACGGCAGACTGCTCCACGGCCTGCATCGGCTGCATGGGTGCTGGGCCAGCTCGCTGCAAGAAATGCAACAAGGGCTACTGGCGGGATGGAGCCAAGTGCCTGGGTGAGTGCCTCCCACGGGCTGGGGGGCGGCTTGGCCCGCTCCCCGCTGCCTGAGCCCTGCCTGAGCCCTGCCTGCCCCCGCAGACGTGGACGAGTGCGCCAGCGCCGAGGAGCCGGTGTGCACGGGGGCGCAGGAGGTGTGTGAGAACATGGAGGGCAGCTACCGCTGCATCTGCGCCCGCGGCCACGTCCGGCAGGACGGGCACTGCGTGGAGGACAAACCCCCCGGTATGGCCTGATGTGGCGGGGGGGGGGACAGGCTGCGAGCAGGGGGTGCGGGGGGCAGTGGGGGGCTCTGCCCACCCAGCCGTGTCCCCCCATGAGTGCTGCCCTTGCAGACGCCCCAGAGAAGGGCTTCTTTGATGACGTGACGGAGGATGAGGTGGTGGTGCTGCAGCAGATGTTCTTTGGCGTGATGATCTGCGCCCTCGCCACACTGGCTGCCAAGGGCGACATGGTCTTCACCGCCATCTTCATCGGCGCCGTGGCCGCCATGGCCGGCTACTGGCTCTCTGACCGCAGCGACCGCGTCCTTGACGGCTTCATGAAGGGCAGATAGCTCTGGGGCTGCTGGGCATGGGCGGGGGGGCAGGCTGAGCCTGGGGTGCACAGCAGCCCCCCCAGCAGGGGCTGCCTGCCAAGGCCGGATCCTGCACACGGTGCTGTGCCCTGCATGCGTCCCCCAGCCCCGTTAGCGTAGGGTCTCGCCTCCCCCCTGCAGAATGAGCTGGGGGTGCCTGGTCCTGAGGGACTCCCGCACTGCCCCCTCCGGCCGGCGCGGTGATGCCGAGTGCCGGGGGGGGGGCACAGCATGCTGCCCCAGCTCCTCGTACTCCGCAGGAGAGGCCCGGCCCTGTGGCAGGTGGGGGGGCGTGGGGGCACGTCACGGGGTGCTCTGGCACCGCTGGGTGCGAGGACGGTGATGGTGGCAGAGCTCAGCCCTGCTGCCTGCCCAGTGAGCGTTCCCCAGGGTGGGGGCTGCCGGCCCCGTGGACATTTGTCCCCCCCATGAGACTGTTCCCTGCGGGGCAGTCTGAGCCACGGGCCCCCCTCTGCCCTGAGCCACGGGGCTGGGAGAGCTGCCCCCCCCAACCCCTCCTCCCCACGGCCCTGGGCAGAGCCCATCTTGCTCCTCACAGGCTGGGGGGGCCGGGGCCTCCCGCGAGGCAGGGGGTCGGGGAAGCCCCTCACCGCTCGCGGGGTGCCGTGCCAGTGGGGGGGGTCCTGCCCGATGCATGAGCGTGGCCGTTGCATTTGTCCGTGGTTTGTCTGTCGGGGTGTGCCCATCTGTCCGTGTGTCCATATCTCAGGAAATAAAGCTCTGCACACCCAGCCTGGCTGCTCGGGGCAGGGGGCCGGGGGGGCCAGGGGTGCTGCCCCCCACCACCACCTCCACACGCCAACGGGGCCGCCTCCTCCTGACAGAAATTTTTTATTTCTCTGGTTTGGCACAAATGGAGCTGGCCCAGCCCAGCTCCCCCCTCCTGCCTGGCCCTGCAGGAGTGCAGGATCAGGCCCCTGGACCCCCACGCTGGGCTCGCCCCCCCGGGCCTGTCCCTGCGCCCCACAGTCTCTGCCCATCCCTGCGTCTCCCCAGCTCAGAGCTCGATGGTGTCACTGGAGAGGCTGCGGGTGTCTGCCGCCTTGCCGAGGGCCGGGAAGCTGCGGGGGCCCTCGCGCTCCCAGCCGGGGGGCACGGCGGGCACCAGGAGGGGGGCCCGGCTGGGCGCCTCGTCCAGGGGCAGGCTGTCGGGCGAGGAGAGCCCGTGGCGCCAGGGGTTCCAGCTGATCTTCAGCGAGCTGCTCTCCAGCGAGCTGGCCGAGGCGGTGACCGTGACGGTGACGGTGCCGGATGGCTGCCGGGGGCCGGGCAGCTCCGTCAGCGAGCTGCACCGTACCATGCGCCCCAAGCCCGGGGTCTCAGCAGGGGCCGGGGAGCCATGCAGCGAGGCACCGGAACTGCGGCGGGGTCGGCCAAAGAGTCCTTCGTGCAGGAGGTGCCGGCGGCAGAGCGCCTGGTCGATGCTGCGGCGCAGGTCGATGGGGGATGGCGGGCGGAAGGCCAGCTCCCCCAGCGAGGGGGACGAACCCTGCTCGAAGGCGGCGTAGGAGCGGGCGGCCACCGCGTTGGGGCACTTGGGGCTGAGCCCCGGAATCCCGGTGGTGCTGGCGGCAGCCGCCCAGGCCTCGTTGCTGTCCTTCAGCGCCCGCAGGGGCAGCTGCTCTGCCGGGTTGCGGATGAGGCTCTTGGAGATGTCGCTGGTGGGTGCCCGCTCCGGGCCGGTGCTGCCGGTGCCACCGCCAGCCCAGTCATAGCAGTTGTTGGGGTACTCGGGTGCCTCAGCTTTGTGCCCGGTGCAGAAGTACCGCAGTGCCTTGGCCCAGCAAGAGTGGCCGGCAGGGCTCCGGCGGTGGCACGGGCAGCACAATGGCTCAGCAGCGGCCACCAGCAGTGCCAGCACTGTGCCCAGCTCGCCGACCCGCAGACAGAGCTGTGCTGCCCAGCCGGGCCGGGAGAAGTGCCCGGGGGGGCCCAGGACCTCCCGCAGCCACAGGGCACTGTAGAGCTGCAGCCCGCAGACTGGCAGCCCCGCCACTGCCGCCGCCAGCAGCGCCCAGGCCCCACGCTGCGGCCCCGGCCCCCCACTGCCCCCCAATCCCTCCTGGGGTGCCTGCAGCACCCGCCAGCACCCCCAGAGTCCCCACAGCAGCAGCAGGACCCCGGCCCCGCAGCCCAATGCCTGCAGCCCCAACCCGGCGGCGGGGCCCAGCCGGGGCGGGAGCAGGTCGGCAGCCCCCAGCACCGCACTCTGCAGGGTGGCAGTGGCCGCCAGCGCCAGCAGCCCCCGGAGCTGGGCTGGCAGCAGCCGGAGCTGGGCAAGGCGCTGGAGCCGCTGGAGCAGGAGGGCGAAGGCAGCGAGCAGGAGGGGGAAGGGGGCCGTGCTGAGCAGCAGCAGGGCCCGGGGGGGCAGGCGGCCCCGCACTCCGTAGGGGTCCAGCAGCAGGATGGTGGCCCGCAGCAGGCAGGCGGCCAGCAGCAGCCCATGGGCCCCTAAAATGTGGGGCAGGTGGGGGGGACGCAGGGCGACCGCCCCTGCCAGGCCAGCCAGGCAGCCCAGGGCCAGCAGCAGGAAGATGGCGGCCGCCCCGTAGACATGGGCCTCCCAGGCGAAGCCCAGCTGGCGCCGCAGCTCGGCCCAGCGCAGCCCCGTCCCGTTGGCCCCCGGCGCTGAGGGGGGGTGGCTGGGCTGTGGCTGCAGCATGGATGGATGCCGGGGGGCTGGTTGTGGTGTCACCCCTGCCTGCCGCCACGTGGCCGAGGGGGCTGCGGTGCTGTGGGTGGGGGGCTGCATCCCCGGGGTGTCTGTAGGCAGGAAGGAGGGGGACGGTCAGTGGGGAGCGGGGGGGACCCCATGCACATAGCTCAGTGACACCCGGCCCCCACCTGCACCCCATGGCTGGGATGCATCAGCCACGGCACCCCAGCACCGCGGGGGGGGGGATGCCTCGTGTCAGCCAGGGCTGTGCCCACCGGCACCTCCCGGGGGTTTCTGGCAGGACCCATGGTGCAGGGGGTGGCACAGACCCGGGCATGTCCCTGACCCCCCCTGGGGAAGATCCCCCCCGCAGGGCACTTAGCACTAATCTTAGGAGTAGATTAGGGCCGTCGCTGGGCACAATCCTGATTGAAGGTGTCACTGTGTCCCGTCCAGGTGGCCCAAGATAGCTGCCATCCCCCTTGCCAGCCCCAACACCCCAGGGATGGGCTCCCACAGCATCCCCACCAGGGACTGACCAGATGGGCTCTGCCGCGGCCCCGCATCACCCGAGTGCCTGGTCCCAGGTGTGGCAGGATGCACTGTTGGCCGTGGGGCAGCCTCGGTGGCATTCGGGATGCTCGCGGGGCCCACAGCACCCCGGACCCGCTGCGGGGAGCCGACGTCCTCCTCAGGCAGCAGCCCTGTGAGAGAGGGCAGAGCCGGGCACTGGCACCTGCGGGGGCATGGTCCCCGCTGAGGGGTCACCCATGCCGTGCCAGCTCTTACCTGTGCCAGGTGTACTGGGGGGGGCTGTGCTGGAGATGGGCAGTGGTGCGGGGTCGGTGCCGAAGGCAGCCCCCCGGGTGGGCTGGGGTCCCCGCTGCCCCGTCGGCCCGGGGTCTGTGCGATGGGCTGCATCCCCGGGGCTGGCGGTGGCGCGGCTGAGCGGGGCCCTCCGGGTGCTGCGCTGGTGGGCCGGGAGCATGCGGGTCCAGGGCTCGGCCAGCCCCCACGACGGGGCTGCGGGGGGCAGCCATGCGGCAGAGCTGGGCAGAGCCGGGGAGGGGCTGGGGGGCCCCTGTAGGTCCCCCCATCTGCCCACCTGCTGTGTGGAGCCAGGGCTGGCATGGGGATCCTGGGCTGGCCCCGTGCCCCTGGGGTGGGGGACGGGGACAGTGCCCAGCGGGACCGGCTGGCTGCTAGCCAGAGTGAGCTGTGCGCCTCGAGGGAGGCCCGGGGCTGCCGTGGGTCCCCCAGCCGCTGGCTGTCCCTCTGGGTGGGCGTCTGCTGTCCCCGTCCCTGCCCCTGCTGCTGGCACAGGGGTCAGGGTGATGATGGACAAGATCGGCCGAGGGCCGGGGGTGCTGGCTGGCCTGGTGGCACTCTGCCCGGCCGGGGACGGGTCCTGCCCTGCCCACGGCGGCCCCGGGGGGCCCGTCCCCGTGTCTGTAGGCACCTCGGGGTCTGGCGTCCCCAGCACGGAGCTGTGGGGCAGCCAGGTCCCACCCTGGGGGCTGTCCTGGCCTTCGGCCTCGTGTCCTTGCCAGGCGATGAGAGGCTCCTCTGCCACAGCTGGGGCTGTGCCGCCATCCCGCCAGGTCCCGGTCCCAGCGCCTGCCACGGTGGTTTCTGTCCCCAGGGGTGCCCTGGTGGTACCAGACCAGTGCACGGGGCTGCCGCCCCCCCAGCGCTCGCTCCCAGGGGCCCCGGCACCGCTCGGCTCCCCCGACGCCTCCCAGGCAGGGGACGGGCCCGGCCGCTGCTGTCCCCAGGCAGGGCCGTGCAGAGGGACCCTGCCCTGCTGCGGGGTCCCACCTGGGGACAGCCCCGCTGGCAGCATCTCCCGGGCCCCAGCGGGGACGCCGGCAGCCAGGAGCAGCCCCCAGGTGACGAGCCGTGCTGCAGCCATGGTGAGTGCCCAGCTGGCCCTGCGGGGACAGGGGGCTCGGTGAGCCGGGACCTGCGGGGGCTGCCTGGGGTCACGCTACCGCCCGTGGGTCTGCTGTGCCCACGGCAACCTGCTGCCCGGGGAGGGAGCCAGTGGCTGGGCTGTCTGTGCCTGGGCTGACCCCAGGCCCTGTTCCCAGTGTCCCCATCCCCGGTGTTCCTGCTGCCAGTGGCCCCATTCCCAGGCTTCCCCTTCCCAGTGTCCCCGGTGCTGGCAGTCCCCATCCCGGTGTCCCAGGTGCTGGTGGTCCTTGGTGCTTAGTGGTCCCTACCCCCAGCATTCCCGGTGTCCCCCTCCCCGGTGCCCCTCCCGGTGGCCCCGCTGCCGGTGGCCCCGCTCCGGCGTGCACCGTTCACCTTGGTGCGTTCCCGGCTGCATCCCGGCGGTGATGCCCGGCCCGGCGCTCCCCGCCGCCGCCGCACACGCGGCTCAGCCCCGCCGGGCCGGGAACGGGGCCGGGACCGCCCGGCTGCAGCGGCGGCCCCGCGGTGCGGGAGCCGGCGGGGCTGCGCTGCAGGGCCGGGCCGCGGCCGGTGCGGGACCAGAGCGGGGCCGTGCGGCCGCCGCATCCCGCGGACCCCGCCTGCAGCGCGCCGGGCCGGCCCGCTGGTCGGGGCTCGGTGCTCGGTGCCCGGTGCCCGGGCCGCGGTGCGGCCAGCTCCCTCCCGCCGCCCGCCGCAGCCCAGGAGGCCCCGGTGCCGGTGCCGGCCGCAGCCCCCCCGCTGACCTGCCGGTGCCGGTGCCGGTGCCGGTGCCGGTGCCGGTGCCGGTGCGGGCCGGGCTCTGCGGCGGAGCGGGCGGCGGCGGCGGCGGCGGCAGCCGGTCACGCGCCGCCCCGAGCCGCGGGCACCCGCGCGGGAACCCGCCCGGCACCGAGGGGGGGGGGGTGCGGCTGGGGCTGCCGTGCGGGGACGGGACCCGGGGCAGGGCCGAGGGCAGGGCGGGGCCGCAGTGGTGGGTCCTCCGTGGGGCTCAGCTGCGGTGGACTCCCCTGGGACAGGTCCCCCGTGGGGCGGGGGCACAGCCCCGTAGGGCTCAGCTGGAGTGGGCTCCCCTTGGTCGCGTCCCCCGTGGGGCGGATTCCATGGGGCGTGGACTCGTGGGGCACCAGGGCAGGTCCCCACGGGGCAGGACACAGCAGGGCAGCAGAGGGGATGCTGCCCGTGGGGCAGGCAGGGCAGGCAGGCCCCCTCCCCGGGAGCAGGCAGCCTCCAGTGCGGGGCTGTTGCCGAGTCCAGTCCCATGCAGCCATGGGGCAGGTGGGGTGGGCTGCGGGCACCCTCCAGCAGGGTCCCCGGGAAGGTCCGTGGGTGGCCCTGGCACCCCCCTGCCCCACACCTGCCCCATGCCTGCCCCATGCCTCCTGCCCGCCCTGCACGGTGCATGCAGCACCCTGGCAGCTGCTGGGCTCTGGGGCCCTGCCAAGGTGCAGGTAATTAGCTAATCAGCTAATTGTCCCACTGGAGAGCTGCCCGCCCTGCCAGGGCTTGGGCTGGCATCAGCACAGCTACAGCGCCACAAAGTCACACCGGCTCAGGGCTCTGCCCCACACGGTGACGCACCCCGGCTCCCTGCCTGCACACCCGGTAGTACCTGAGCCGCTGCAGCCTTGGCAAACCCCTGTCACCACCATCGGTCTCCTCTTGCCCAGACCAGCGGGACTTGTGGCACCTCAGGTCCCCATGGCAGCGCCGTGGCGGCAGCAGCACACAGTGTCTCCCTCCTGCTCCCTGCCACCTCTCCATCCCTGGGGCATCATGCCCGGGCTGGGCTCACCATGGGCGCGTGGGGCATTTCTGGGCCCCGGTCCACTCCTCCGTGCTGCCAGGCTGGGTGCGGGCAGCGGGGCCGGAGGGCTGCAGCAGCAGCTGAGCACGGGCGCTGGGGAATTTGGGCAATGCCGGCATGCCGACCCCCACAAAGCAGGCAGGGCAGGCAGCTAATCTGGGGATTAGCGCTGGGGAGGCCATGCCCAGGGGGGAGCCGGGCAGCGGCAGAGCCCCGGGGGTGGCCGGTGAGCCTGCACCGCACCACGCACTGCCAGCACCGCGCTGTGCTGCAGCTGGCCGGTCTCACCCTGCGGACAGGACGGCCACGGTGCTGAGCGTGTGGTGGGGCCGTGGGGAAGGAGCCAGCTGCGCCCCAAGCTCCGCGGTTATCAGGGTGCCTTGAGCACGAGGCACGGGTGCAGCAGCCACCTCCACGTCCCCGGTGCCGTCAGCGGTTTCCTCCTCTGCCAAGTGACTCACTGGCAGATGAAAAGATGAGCGCCCCGCTCCGTGCTGCCGCAGCGGCTGCCTGCCTGCCTGCGCCGCTGGGCATCCCAGGCAGAAGATGCGACCTGCGCTCTCACACCCCCGTGCCCGTGTCCACCTGTGTTTCACCGGCTTTTGGCCACTGTCCTCCTCCTTCTTCCTGGCTCTCCTCGGAGGAAGCAGGACAAAACCCCAGTTTAGGAGAAAACTGCCCACAAACAGCCTGGAGTCCAGCTTTGCATTTTCATGACCACTGCGTGTGTTTTACGGTGCTGCCCCGTGGCCTCTGCAGTCCCCCTTGGCTGTGCTGGCAGGGGGAGCACCCCTGGCATCTTTCCTGGGGACCTTCAGTGAAGGGTGGGACACGACCCAACAAACACAGGTGTTGGCAGGCCCATGGTGGCAAAGGCCAGGAGAAACCGCACGCGCAGGGCCCTGCGCGCCTGGCGGCATGGCTGGCTCCGGCAGGGAGCCAGAGACGGAGAGCTGGGCGGCCACGTGCGCTGGGAGTACGGGCTGGGAGACAGGACCCGCTCTGCTGGGGTGCAAGCGCAGTGCCACGGGAAGGCCACTGCGTCCCACAGGAGTGCGGTGCCTCCCAGCTGGGGATGCCAGCCCCGGGTCCGGGGCAGAGCCGGCAGCACACACACACTCTTCCATTTTTGTCCGGCAAGGCTGGGAGAGGAGTCGCCATTGTCACGGCCACGTTGGGACAAATACCCTCGCTAGCAGCGAAAACCCCAGAGGAGACCCTGAGTGGGAACAGGCATGGGGCCGGGCCGTGGGGGCCAGGGTGGCACCCTGGGGCTTCACCCCGCTCGCCGGGGGAGGTGGCTGGTGCGGGGGGAAGCACCGCTGGCTGCTGTTGCTGTTGCTGTTACACCTCCTTTCTCCAGGGATTTTGTTTGCAACCCCCCTGTGTGCCATCGTGTGCATGCGGTGGGGGGCTGCGGGGGTCCCCAGGGCAGCCCTGCATTGCACCCCATGGCACGGGCCCTCCGTCCTCGGGGAGCCGGGGCCTGCCCTGGCTCGGCTCAGGGGCTTGCAGCAGACACCTCCAGAGGTCCCTCCAAGCTCAGCCATGCGCTGCCGAGCTCTCTGCGGCGCAGCGGGGGTGAGCATCCAGGCTGGGGGCTGCGCAGGGGCCTGCGCCTGTCCCCGCCGACCCCGGAACGCCGGGGGTGGCGAGCCCCGAGGAGCAGGTTTTGCCCAGCAAAGGCCGTGCTGGGGATGCTGGGGCGGCGGGTACAGGACGGCAATGTGGAATGAACGGCCGCTGCTGCCGGCAGCTGTCACCCAGCCCCTCCGCTGACCTGGGGGGGTCCCAAAGCCCTGGGGGCTCCCCACAGCTGCCCCCCCCCACCTTTTCCTTGCTCGTTAACGTCACCGAACCAATGTTAAACTGGAAGGGTGGAGGTTTCCTTCTTTAAACATCAGAGAGGAGCTGAAAAAACAAATCCTCCCAGTTCCATGATCCAGGGGAGTTAAAGAGCTGGAGAGCAGCCGCCTGCTCACCCGCTGAAACAGGATCTTGCCTCTCCCGAAAAACCAATACAAAGACACTGGACTTTTGTGAAGACACAATGAGTTTATTAAAGCCAGGAAAAAGGGATCCCAGTCTTCCCCCTTGGGAGGACAAAGCTGGACCGGTTGGATTCGTGGCAATCAACCTGCTTCGTCAACACCGAAATGCTTCTTTTGCTAGTAACATCTCTGCTCAAAAATCAAATGTGATACAAATATTTGAAGCAGTGGAAGCTGATGGTCACAGCTGGGTACCCCGGAATGAGTTGCTCTGCGGAAACTGGGGCTGCCCGACGATCTCGCTGCTGTATGCGCCAGATTAGGTGTGTGGGCTGGTCCTTTCTGACTTGAAAAGTTTGGAACGACTCCTCACTAGAGAGGTGCAGGTTTCTAAAGGACAAGAACTATCCATCAGTGACTTCATCTGCTGAATTTGAACGTCACATCTTTTGCTTCTGTTTGAGACCCACTGCCCTTGAAAAGTGTATGTTGGAGAATTGCTTGATTAGCTAAGAGACAAATAAAGTAGAGATGAAATAATTTCCTGAATTTTCTGAAGCCAAGAAATTTCAGCCTAAAAGGAGAAGAAATGCAACAGTCGATGAACCTGAGATGTTAGGATTTGGTCTTCCTCAGTGAAACTTGTCCCTGTCCAAAGCTCACAGACAACTCCTGGGACAAATCTGAACTTTATCGAAATCAACCAGAACAACACTACTACTGCCTAGGGAGCTAAAAAGCTGAACTTTTAGAGATACAAATGAACATAGAGACTGCAAGTAAGAAACAAAGTAAAGCCTCTGGCCACAGAGATATTATTACATCTATCTAGTTGAAAAGTTTCGCGTATTTGAATTAGATTTAGCTCAATGCTAAATCTAATTGAGCTGCGCGTCTGTGCTCTGCCAGCGCTCCCCTGCCTGGTGAACATCTCGGCAGACTCCGCAGGTACTTCTCTGCTGCGTAAATACGACAGTAATTGGAGCCCATGGCATCCCTGCTGGCAGCGGGGAGGTAAGGTAATACCGATCCCATCAGCTTTCCAAGCTGCGGGAGGGCTTCCCCTCAAATCCCACATAGTCCCTTACAATATATCCAAGTGGGCAATAACACTTTCAAGCATCCAGGCACGAGCCTTGTCTCTAAGCAGGTAGCACACCGAGAGGAATAAACTGCGACTGAGATGGCCAAGCCTGTGCTGAGGACTCCGAACAAGAAACGAAACTCATTAATCGGAATAATCGCTATCAAAAACTAAAGAGCAACAGGCTGTATTCTGCTGAGCCAGCGTATTGACAGGACGTGGTTTCTTGGAGCCTGGAGGGCTTCGGAGAGTGAAGCAGCTCATCTGTTTTCCACCTGTTGTGCTGCACAGGGAAAATATATTCTCCTGGGGAGAGGAATCCCAGAGATTCCTTTTTACACTGGAAATATTTGCTCTTTTTTTAATTTCCAAACTTCTCTTTCTTTTGTCTGCCAGTTGTTGCAGGCTTTTATTGGAGCATGGCACTGGTGGGAAATTCTTTGTAAGCCTCGGCTGAGCGCTGCTAAGGATCTGCTGATTGGGAGCTGCAGAAACCAGGTTAGAGTTTCCTAAATTAAGAGCAACCGTGTATCCGGGAAAGCAATTTTTTCTGGAGCTTTCCAACTCAATAATGCCATTGGCCTTCCTTTGCTTCGGCCCACTGTCAGCACATCGAGGGAGCTCACCTTTTCTCATAGCAGGGCACATTTTCTTCCTCCCCATTGCTTTATTCCAGGGGATCCTTCCTGGCCTCTGTTTTTCTTTGTTCCCTACAGCTGCATTCTCCACCTCACGGTCTGTGGACGGGTGATTGTCTCTTCGCCCAGGCATATCTTTTCTTACAGAAAGGTGGCAAGCTTGAGGCTGCCTCTGTTGTGACGGTGTCACGGGTTCAAATCGTCTGGTGCCTCTCCTGACCACCTTCCTCAGTGGAGTTGGTAGAGGCACCTCCTGTGGTACAGGACAGTGTTTTTTCTGACTGCCCCCCAAAAAGTGACTGTTAGCGCAGCACATGCAAAGATGGTTAGCGCAGCTCTGTGTTTCCAAACCATATTTCGCCTCCTGCAAAGAGGTGTTTTCTCTGCCACACACCGCTGTAGCAATGGGGCTGGCTTTCCCTCCTGAAGATGTGTTTAGGTCACCCTGAGGGGTGCCATCCCCGGTGACCTGGTTCCTCAGAGGGGAGTCTTCGTGCTGCTCCCCCACTACCATGCAGGGGGGCTGAGGCCGACCCGAGGGGCTGCAAACCCCACTGCCTCGGCAGCACGGCCAGCGCGCGTTCTCCTCACCCAGAGCACAGTCCTGGCATGGGCGGGGGGAGGTCTGGGAAGAGTTATCTGTCATGTGAGGGGGGAGTCTGGCACTGGAAATGAATGTGTGCAGCTCAGCTAAGGCGTTAGGGAGGTTCCGGAAGCCTAGTTCTTCACACAGCTTCAGGTGCTGATCACTCAGCTGAGCTGGCAGCGACTCCAGACCCTCCTTCAGCAGCTGGACACTGGATTTCACATCCAAAATCTCCACATCTTTCTGGAGAGACAGTGAGCAGAGCAGAAGCAGTAAGCAACACATTAAAAGGTGCAATAATAGTATTCAAACAAGAAACTTCTAGGTACTGTGTGTCAGTTAGACCCCTTAATTTGGGTATTGACCCAAAGATCAGCGATTTGTGTTCTCAAACTGTCCCACAAAAGTGAGAGGTTTGGGGTTGGGGCATACCCCTAACCCACTGTGTGCCTGCTCTCCCAGGGGCGCTGCCTTTTCACGCGCTGGTGTGACACATCCTGGCCGAACGCAATTCTCGCAGCAGAGTGGAGAAACCAGACCTGTCCAGGAGGTCTCTGACAGTTCATTCTTTTGTCTCTGACACCCACTTGCTCTCTTTTGACCTCTTTTTTCCTCTCCCTGGGAAACCATCCAGCTGAAGGGACAAGGCACTGCACTTCTGTGAGGTGCTCTCCCCTCGCAGGCACGCACGGCACCATCTCCTCCAGCGAAGGCATGTGCCAGCGTGAGGAAGCGGTGCTCCATCGTGGCCTGCCACGACAGGGCACTGTTGGGCTCCCCTCTCACTGACCAGGGTTTCATCAGAGCTTACAGCACTGTTACCAGCGCTTGGGTAAGCATCAGTCAGTATCTGGCCTAGAATTAGCATTTTAATATGTCTTTCCCCCTTCATTGTAACAGGAGCAGTCTACTTTATAATCCACCATTCGAAGGCAATTTAATATTCAGTTAATATTTTGAAAAAGCGGGAGAAATTCAGAATGAGGATTCAGAATAAAAGATTAATTTCTGCACTTACGGCTGCAAGTCTCCTCTCCATCTCCAGCAGCGCCTGCTCCATTTGGCTTTTATCTGTCAGAGCTTTCAGCACCGAGTCACAGTGACTTTGAAGAGCATCTTGCACTAAACAGGGAAATCAATAAAAAACACATTTGGTCTTTCATTTGTAAATGTGAATAAAGTACTATCAATACTATTGCTACTCCCTTCATGGCTTGGCATGAAATACTTCGCTGTGCTGTGCAACTATAGTGATTCGCCCGCTGAGATCTCCCCGAGCCCCAAGCAATGAACAATAGGGTAGATGTTTAATGCAAAGCACTTGAAATTTATAAGATGCTGAGCATAGGCCAAACCTCATTTACTGTGCTCTATTAATACGGCAGCTGGAGATGAAAGGCTATGTGAAGCTGAAGAACTTGGTTGGCTCAGTGCAAGGAAGGCTGAGACTTAGTTTTCTGCCACAACAGGCATGGCCAGGGGAGGGGTACCCCAATATATCTGACCCACCCCAGTGTAACTGACCCTCTTCTGTAACCAGCTGATGGTAAACAGGAGCTTGAACGTGTGATGATAACATATTGCTGATAACAGGAAGGAGATGCAAGAGGTTCATGGCTAAGTGGTGCAAACAGAGACTACATGACAGAAACGTACAGGAGGCTGGTAACCGAAGGAAAGCTGCCTGAAGGGATAGGAAGCAGCGTGCAAAGAATTGGGATTTCCAGTTGCTGGACACAGATGAGATGGGGCCAGAAAACATCTAAACCAGGCAGCTGTGCCCAGCGCTTGGGCAGCTGCAGCTGGAACGCGGGACAGCAGTGGGGGCCCCGGCAGTGTTCTGTAGGGACACAGACCCCTGGAAGGGTTTTAAATTGAAGCAAGATGCTCTTGGCTTCAGCCAGTCTTGTTGAAATGCTGATAAAAAATAGGAATTTTTGTTCTATGATTGGACAATAATGTAACTCCCCCATGCAGCTGCAATTATTCTTATAGGAACCACTGCTGTGCCTAATACACTACAACATAGGAACACAGTTTACAGCATATGTGGACATGAAAAATCCTTAGCAATCTTACAGAAGTCTTCCTTTAAAATCTTAAATTAGGACGGAGAGAAAGAGCTGTTCGCTAAACAAGTCTGGTCTTTCCTGTGAACAGCGCAGGAAGGTGTGTACAGATGGTGTGGCTGGAGTGGAGCATTGGCCAGCGGGTACAAAACAGGATGCAAAGCACTCCTGCTAAAATAAAGCATTGCCAAGCCAACGGGCCGGGATAACTGAAACTCTGGAGTCCTGGACTAGCACTGCCTGTCCGAGAAAAATCAGAATAAAGCCTACACTCCAACAAGTAGGTACAAGAGCTCTGCAATTAATTAATCCTCTCTTGCTACAGATCCAAGACATTTGATTGACTTTGGTGTCGATGGAGCTGGGAACCCGGCTGAAGCTATTCCTGCACGCTGAGTATTTATCTGAGCTCTTCAGTGCAGCACCTCTCGCCCCAGAGGTGTGCTCAGAGCCCTCGGCATCTCTCCTCCTCCTGCCCAGCTGTTTTCATGAGCTTGCAGGGACTTAATTATCTCAGTGAAACTTGCTGTCAAACTCTAGAAGGAATTGGTCAAAGAGTTAAAAACTATTAGGGAGAGGCAGGCAGAAAGCGATTGTACAGGCTTTGTTTCTGTAAAAAACAGGGACATTTTAAAAAGATACATTTTGGAAGGAAGAGAGGAAAGAGATATGAGCAATTATGGGCTTAGTCTTTTGTTCTCATATTGTGCAAGGTTTTAGAATAGACCTTAAGGGAAAGTGTCCTCAAAGACATGGAGGGAAATGGAATAAAATGGAACAAGATTTTATAAAAGGCGTATTGTGCCTGACTAATGTAATACACTAGGATAAGATAGGTGACTTCTTAGACAAAGGCAACGCAGTGGCCTTTCTGTAGATTCAAACAAAGCTTTTCAGTGGAAGTTGTCATGTAATATGAAATATTACATGAAAAATATGAAAAAAGCTGAGAAAAATTAAGTGGATAAGCCTCAATTAAAGGGAAAACATCAGCTCTTGAGAGGGTTGGCATGAAGGGACAAGGCGGCTCTGGAAGGTGCTCCTCAAGACCTGCTTAAAATCTGCCGTAGTCACCTGGGTGCAAAAGCCAGTGGGCATTCGGGTAATTAGCAGGTGACACAAAGATGCAAATGCCAGCACCAGGGGCTACAGGTGAGATAGGGCAGTGTGGCATGCGGTGGTGCGCAGTCTCTGGCTTACGGGAACCGCTGTGCACTCCGGGGTGGCTGGAAGCCCGTGCGCAGTCCTAGTCGCCTACGTGCAAGGAAAAAAAGAGATTGAACTGGGACACGTGCAGAGAAAAGCAGCAAGACAATTAAGTGCTTAGGTGATAATCTCCTCTTATGAAAGGAGATTGAAAGCGTTTGGCTTATTCAGCCATGCAAACCAGAGGTGTCTGGTGGCACGGGGCTGTGGCGAGGCTGCCGCTCGAGGGATGGGGTGCTGCCGAGAGCTGCCTCCCAGCAGCAGGGAACCCCTGTGCCAGGCTGCATTTTTATCCTTATTTGCCTTCCTCTGAAGGAGCGATGCTTGGCCACAGTGCACGCTGCTGTCATCTGGGAGAAGGAACTCTGCAGTTGTCTCGTCCATGTGTCTTCTTCACACGCATAGCGTTAAACCACCTCCCGGATCTAGGCTCGGGGGGAATTTCTCCATTTTTTCAGGATGCCCATCACCACAGGGCTTTGCCTTGTTCTCCGTAGGAGATTTCTGAGGATTATCTGCACGTATCTCAACTAATAAGCTCTCTGCTGTTGCAGGCAATTTGGTTGTCCCTGCTCCCTCACTGCCGTTTTTAAGCTTTTAGTCTTTTGCTCTGACAGATTTAGACTTTTTTACAAATCACCGGGGGAAAGCTGTGGCTTGCAGAATGGGTTTGTAATGGTGGACTGAATGTTTGAGTGGGCCTTTTAGAGTTTGCATCTCACTGGTTAGACCTAAGGGCTACCTGCAATCTGAGAGCAGGTTTTGGGGACCCTGCCAGCTCCTTCCTGGCCTGCAAGCCTATAAAGAGGAGGAAAGCAACAGTGACTGAAGGAGGAAACTCCTTTCACATCACTTCATCACCTTCCATCTCTACATAGTGAGGATATAGGAAGGCCAGCATCAGCAAGCTTACCTCGGCTTGCTGCTCTTCCCCATATGCTTAATTTTAGTTCAGAATTATTTTTAAAACTTTCTGATTTCCCTAGTCTGTCTGTTCTTCTACAACATGGTATCCTCAGTCTAAAAATAGCACTGCATCCACTGGGCTTGTGATCTGCACATACGTTTGACTCAGCACAGCGTGCTGCAGGCAAGCAACCAACAGCCAGTCTTTTGAATGCGTTTCATTTGTACGTGTAGGAGTATTCTGCAGAAAAAAACCCTCAGTACAGAGGAGGGGCACTCTCTGGCTTCCATACCAGAGGAGTGTTCAGACTTGTCAAACACTATTAAACGAAATAAAAACGAGCGTTAATTTAGACTTAAAAAATAGGCATTGAGATGGCCAAACTAGATCAGATCAAGGACCCTGTTAGTCAAGTCTCTTGTCTTTGAAAATGATCAAGAACGGCTGCTTCAGAGAAAGTTTTCTTCAAATAAACCCCGCAGCAGATAGTTATAGAGGGAAAATCTTTACTCGGTTAATGGGTGGCTTATGCACAGACTTGTGCCTTTCTTAAGGTATTTACAAAACATTTTTTTACAACCTGGAACATCGCTGTGTTTTGATTCGCTGTGCCATTGTCTTCAGATGCTACTGGTTTACATTAATAACGTATGGAATGTGAAATCTGGCATGAGATAAAAGGCTGTAGGACCTCGGGGTAGGGCTGCCACCCTGTGCTGCAAAGGGCTTCCCTGCAAATCAGCCTGCACTCGGGTGCAGCTGCGCTCCCAACAGCTGAAAACTACAGTGTGAGCAGCCGAGGGAGGGAGCGTCAGCCTCCCAGCCTAGGAATATTAAACAGCAACTGCGTCTGATGCCTATCTATCGTCGTCCATGCAACTCGTCCTGAGATTGGCACTGACAGCACAGAGGCTTTAAATAACAGTTTGGAGGGAGGTTGCGCCCAGGTTCAGTAGGGGAAATAGAAGGTGGTATAAACCTGGTGAGACACGAGCAGGGAATACAGCTATGATGCTCAGCAGAGCACAGCGTTTTCCCCCTGGGCAGCAACCAAGCTGTGCCAGCGGGTGAGACATTTGGGCTGTCACGGCTGCATCCTGCTCGGACATACCCCGAGAATTCAGCTGGCAGGTTTGTGCCTGCTTAGCCTGGCACAGCACAGCACCCTTCCACAGCACGGCAGAAGACGTCTGCATCGGGGGACTGTGGGATGAGCTGCCCCCGATCTCAGCCTGCTCTGCGGCAGATAGTACCCGAAGCCCTGAAGTGTGATGTTGAAGGGTTTCACTATTCACCGCAACAACCACACATCCTCTTGCCATCCGTGCTGAAATGTTCTAGAGCCTGCTTAAGGCCCTCATCTTAACAACTTTCATTGCCAGTCACTGCATAGCTAGTTAGCAGCTGCATGAGAAAGGCGTTTCTTTTATCAGTTTTAAACCTTTTGACTTTTCAATCTCTTCAAACACAGAACGTAAGAGTACTGCCTGGGTGTCCCAGTCCAAACCATACTGTTCACAGCAAACAATCTCACATCACACCATTATAAACACAGTGAATTCCCCTAGAAACCTTGCCAGCAACTACTGGGCCTGGGGAGTCTTAAAGCAAGTCATGTTTGAAAACTGCCCACGAAGCACTGGATTTTGTCAGAGAATTGCATCAGCTCGTACCTCTGTAAGGGACACATTGCACGTTATTTTGTCACCCTTGCTGGCAGGAGGGTCAGAGGATTGCCTGTGGTATGCTGGCTGCGAATATGCTTCTCATTTGCAATGAAGTCAAGGTGGTGTGGAGGATATGGCTGTTATGAGTTGTCACAGCTGGAACTACCAGATACCAGAAAAGCAAAGCAGTTCAGAGAGGGCTGAGCTGTGAAAATCAGGATTTGTATAAAAAACCAGAAAGTTTTGATAGAAGTGTGGCTATATAAATGAAAATGAGAAAAATATAAAAAGAAATGAGTTGCAGGAGCTGGAACCAGAAGGAAAGAGCAAATGATGAGCAGGAAGTCAACTAGAAAAACTCTATAAGGTGGAAGAACTGAGGACATAGGGTCTGCTTGCCTCTTTACATCTCTGTGCACAGCACACCGAGATGTGAGCAAGGAACAGAGCAGCTGTGCCTCTGTAGAAGCTGCTCAGGCACATGTTGTCTCGTCTCCAGTGCCAGACACAGCTCTACCCACTGTGTGCAAGCACATATGGACAAACACTCAAAAGAGAACATTTTTTAATCTTACTGCATAGAGCATGCCAGCCCAACAGCATTTGGAAATGCTTTGGAAATATATTTTGGAAAATATTTTCTGTTTTGTTCTTGCCCAGTGGCTACACAGACTGTGCCAAATGTGCTTGCTACCTACTGCTATAAATGAAGCCTGTGATACTCCTTATATGCTTTTAATTTTTAAATCAAGACAGACTTGATTTCAAGTTCCACCTTTCTTTGCTTTTCAGAGCTGTTTGAACGTCCTGGTGTACTACTTCTCCCTTTGAAGAGAGCCTCTTCATCTTCTGCATTCCTCTCCTACATGTGAAATCCTTCACTGCCAATGTTTTAACATGTTTCTACCATGTCACCCACATCCCAATGTACTGTATCATCAGCCACTGGCATTTAGTGCTTTATCAGCTCTGAATTTAGCTCTTTATCACCCGAGTTTAGGAATTTTATACCAGTTTTTCAAGGAAATTGCCTCAGTTGGGATCTTTTCAAGGTACTAGTGCAGGTATTTATTTAGTGGGAACTTAATTATCCATCACTGTGATACCAGTCAAATGGCAGTGTTTTATCAGCAATTAACCAGTGACAGATGAACCTCCCAAAAATATAAAAAGAACAACATTGTGGAGCGTGCAATGATTTTCATTATATATTCAACATTCTGCAGCATGATACATTACAGAAAGTGCCAATTTTTCTTTTCAATTGCTTTGAAAACCTAGCAGCAGGCACCTCTGGGAGGTTTCTCATTTCATTCAAGGCACATTTATTTAAAATGGGTATGGAGAAGAAACAGGACAGCTGAGCAAATAGTATGGAATGAAGAGGGAGAATCGTGAACAATAGATTTGATTTTCAGTGCCATGACAACAATTTCTGTGCAAGAGGTATATGAAATTAGGCAAAGTCCTGCTGCAGAGTGGACAAGTTGAGGCACTGAAGTAATTAGGAGATGGGCAAATGCGTAATAGGAAGCTTCTTGTGCTGACCAAAGCAGACAGATTCTTGCTTACATTAAGGTCCCACCAAGAGCACTTGCCAAGCACAGCAAGGGAATGTTTTCTTAGTATAACAAGGTTGGTATTTCAAACGTACAGGCTATCACGGCCTCTTGCAGAATGCACCAGACTCCACTCTTTTTGCCTGAGAGGGCTGTGTTGACTTAAAGGGTATCTATCAAAGCTGCACTTCATGGAAGCCTCATTTTACCACACACAGTAAATATTATAGTCCTTTTGTGAAGGTCTGCTACCTTGAACTCACAAGGTATAACTCACTTCACATTTCTTGCATGTATTGAAGCTGGCCTCTTGTTCTTGCACAGAGCAGGGCAAGCTCAGAGCAGAGTCCTGACAGGGTGTTGATAAAAAATAATGCCAGCATTAAAAATTAATGCACTCTCAAAGGCTCAGATCTAAGCCAAATTAGAAACAATTTTTCTGAAGCACTTTCTCTTAGTAAAGACTGCTGTGACTAGCCACTTCAGAGATGGAGCTGTTCAAAAGTATTTTACATTATTGGCTTTTTTGGCAGGTCACTTTGTTATCATGGCAATAGTGTGCTTCACTATCTGCTTCTTACTTAAGAAATGAGCAGCACTAGTTTTCTTCATATCTAAAATATAATCACTTCAAGCATAGAGGAGAGAGGGAAGACCTCAAACTAATACATGAAAATCTGAGAAAGCCCTAAAAACTGAAACTGGATACTCACTATATAAATATCTAAGTTATTTTTACTGTGTATTCCATTAGTCCTCCAGATAGTCTAAAAATGATCATACTCCAGGCAGAACACAAAAACATAGAGGTGCATTTATCTGTGTGTGCATGGCATCTAACCAGTCAACACCTAAGTACAAGAGAGCAGAGAAAAGGAGAATATAACAGAGTAAGAATGGAAAAACAGACAAGTCCATGCCATGGATGAGTCTTATTTGCTCTTCTCCCCCATGAAGAGCAGCTGTGAGTGGCATGACTTGCCTAGTTCACCCCGGCTTGGAAACAACACGCTGACATTCAGCAGTTTGACTGTGCCCTCTGCTGTTAACAGAAATACAGAAAGGACTTACGTGTCTTGGAAATGGTTTCTAGATGAACCAAAATGGATTTGTTTCTTGAATCGAACATTTCTCCAAACTTGTCCAAGCATGCTTGCAGCTGCAAAAACAAAGGTAAATGAGAAAATTAATACATTGCCCTTTCTTTGTTTGCAAAAACACAGCCCCACATGCCACAGAACAACGACTGCAACTCGTGGAATGGAACAGCCTGAAAACGGATATTTATCTGTCGCTTGAAACAATTTGTCTAGCTGTTGGTTGCAACCCCAAAGGAGATCTGGAATGGCTCAAAAGGCTCATGAAATGTTGCAGATATCTTAACAGATTTCAAAATAGACATACTAATCTGTAAAAAAAGCATTAATAATAACATTAATCAAATTAATTATAAAAGTGTTGGGGGACAGATCTTCACCTTCAGCCAGTAAGACCACATTGACTTATTCCCGAGAGTAGATTACTTTCTTCAGGCAGAAGGAAAAAAGAATTGACATTTGCAGACAGCCATTACAGCCTGTTCTTGCTCCCAATACCCAGAGAAATTCCACTGCTGACTCTGAGGCAAGGCCCTAAAGACCTTGACCCTAAGGACAGGCCACAAAGACAATGGTACATGCAAAAAACCTGAAAATTGTTGGTTTTGTTGGTATTTGAGTGCTCAAGACAAAAAGTGTAATAATTCAAATATCAGCACTGTAAATGAGAGAAGGTGAATGTTCTGTAGCATTTCTAACTCTTCATTATTCTGCACTCTGAATTTGAATTAACTTACCCCTTGAAGCCTCTCTTTGATACTGGAAATAAAGGTGCTTAAAACCTCACTAAAATGAAAAAAGAAACAAGTATAAACCAGACATGTAAGTTACTGAAATAGACAGAAATTGAGAAGATCACAGTAAACATGAGACATGAAACACTGCGAGGCATAGTGTAGTGCCTAATGTAAGTACAGAAACATGCTTACTTCAGGGGGTGTAACCCTTTGAAGTCACTTTACTTGTTTTAGGAACGCATGGATTCTGCTGTGTAGAATAAGAAAAAAAATACACATGCACATATATATCATATACATGATATTTTTTTTTTTTAAACTAACTAACTCTCCCATTTTTGGCCTAGCATTTGTGCCTCTCTCCAAAGTTTTAGTTGGCTTTTACACAACTGTCCATTAGCTGCTGGGGTGTTACCACCGCACTGTCTGCTCCGGAAGGACCCAGCCTTGGCGGAGGTGATGTGCCAGTTGCTGGGATATGTGGGTGTTGTATTTGGACTAACATAACTGTGGGAAAAATATGGGAAAAGCTTCAGCATCAACAAAGCCCAAGCCAGGAAGAACAAATACTGCAAATCCTTTTCTCCTGAGATTACGCCTGTGGTTTCTGTTATCCATCCTTTTAAGTTGAGCGAGCCTATCAGGAACCAGGCTGTATTCATGATTAACCTATCAAACCAAAATGCGAGGATGGTTGCTAAGCAAAGTGATAACCTATTTCCTCTCTGAAGATTTGGGTCATTTTAAATCAATCATTTAGTGATTCAAATTGCAACAACCAAAAAGGTGGAGGCCAGGTAGAGTCTAGTTATGAGAATTAGGCGGGGCTTCTGAAATCTTTCTAGCCTTATGGAAAGGAAGATATTAATTTTATTAGTCAAATTTGTGGGGGATACAAATTGATAAATTATATGTTATCTTTGTAAAGATAATAAAGCTATTTCTATAAACAGGCTTCTGATCTGGGAGTGAGTCTGGAGTGTAGGAAGGAGCATAATTTATTTAAAGAAGAAATAAAGGGTAATTAAGAGTTCTGCCTAAACATTTAAAACTATTTGTTCATTTCTCATAATTCACTTACAAAAATCCTCCTCTTCTCTAAGAGGCACTAGAGAATCAAATTTTGCCTTATCAGAAGCATAGTGCCCATTGCAAAAGAGAAAGAGATACACAGCCTTTTAACAAAAATGCATTTCACTTTGGATGTTATGTTACAAAATGTACAGCGCTAAGAATTATTTATAGGTGCACTGAGGAGTTTGCCATCTTTCATTTTTGAGCTTGAAATGGTTAGCTTGTTCCTTAAAGTCCCTTAGGACCTACACATACCTTTAATTCTTAACATCTGACAAAGAGTAGCTGCAAATTACATTAGCAAATTACCCTTGTCTGTTACCAAAAGCACAAGATATGAAAACGTTGTATACAAGTAAAATTCTAGAGATAAGTGCAGATTTATAAAGGTGTAATCATTGCACCTTCCACTGCACACAAGTATGCTTGGCAATCTCCTCATCTGGCCTAAATGTGAAGGCCGTCCTCAGAGTCCCTTTGATCAGTCCCAACACAGTCTACAAAATTTTGAGAAATAAGGGCTTTCGCAGAGAATCAATACAGAAAAAACCCTGCTGATTAAATAAAGGAGGACAAAGGTGAAGTCAGGTTACAGTTTTGTTGTTCCTTGTGGCTTATGGCTGAGTGTGTTATATAAATGGCATTGCAAATAAACCCTATTCTCTTATCCTGTGACTTTTTCCAATCAGAGATTATCTAAAACCTGAAAACATACTTTTCTTGGCGAAATATGCAGCCTTGTTATGTATGATTTTTAAGAGCTGAAGAAGGAGCTGCAGGGAGCGATAACCACCAGCACAGAAAGAATTTCCAATGGATGTCTACATACCGATCATATTTGTCCTTTATTTTGTTCTTATTCACTTCAAAATTTTCCAAGACATTTTTCACTCTTCCTGCACCAAAATTAAGCGAACCTTTTTCTTTTGTATCTTCATCAAATAACTGTGGTTTTGACTGGTATTTGGTAAAAATACTGGGCTCGCTCTGTTGCACAAAAGAAAGAAAAACGTTGAAGTATAAAAATAATCAGAACATTAATTAGCAAAAAACATTTGTGTACCAAGTACTTTGCCGACAGAGATCACAGTGATTGGACATGACAGATTAGATTGGATGAGGAGATTAAGAATTTAATGAGATTATGGCTCACTTAGTGTGCCTAGTTAGATTGACTCCTTGTGGAACTGAGACTCAGCCTGAATTCCTCCAGACTCAGGCTTTTCTCTCATCTTGAGGATTTTCAGTTGGTTGCGATCATCAGGTGTGCAAATTTTTTTCCTGTATGCTCAACACAGAGACTATAAATTAATTCCAGTATTCTTGGAATTATGGAAAAGCTAAAGACACCAGTGGGAGCTCCCCATACACCAATCTAAAGAAAATCCTATTGAAGTTCCTGGTGGATGACATCATTTTGCTGCCGACTAGCAACATCACCAGACTGTAGCTGAGTTTTTCACATGCTTCAATATATGTTTCAGAACAAGAAATTTATATTAATATGAAAGCTGTAAAGACCTCCTTCATTCTACAAACTTTCCAGACACTGTGTGACCAAAAGGGTCCTTTTCCTTAAAACATAAGAAAATGCAAATTCTATTAAATTGTCATCTTTCTTCGTGAAGAGTTAATTTCCTTTTTTGTGTCTGATGAAAAGCTACTGCAATTAATGGGCAAGATCTCCAGCAAAATGCGGAGGACAGCAGATAGAATCTGGAACTGAAGGACAGCCTAGGGCCACTGAGCTGGCACCACTGCTCTTTCCTAATCTTTGCTCTCGGGTGTCTTTATTTGGATCTGGTGCTCTCTGTCAGCGGTGCAGGAACTATTTTAGTGAGGCTGGTAACATCAGAAACCATGTGCTGTAGGAGAAAGATTTTGAGCGTAGAAGCTCTTAAGCCAAAATCATTCAAACATCTGCCATAACAACAATACAGCAAGGTAATTTTAGTCAATGAAAGTAAATACTGAATACCTCGGTCATTTCTTCATTAGAAAGCTAATGAAGAGAAGCACAGTATTGTTCAAAGAAGGAATAGATGGAATATTCTGTCTTAGCTAGGTGGTCTAAAGACACTAGCTTGAGAATAATTTCATATTATTTTAGTAATTAAAAAATGTGATTAAAGAAAATAATACCTATCTCAATAATAATTGTTAGTAATCTGTTATAAATGCTAGGTTTTCAGCCAACCAGGCTGCTATTTTGTCTAGTCACAGCAAATATTTATATGTATCAAGAAGATGACTTGATTTCAGCAGTTATTAACATTTGCAAATGTTACCACCTGATTTCAGTATTTTCCATTAACTTTGAATGGTGGCTGTGTGCCTGCACAGGGCTGAACGAGAGCGAGACTCACGTCCTGGGAGTTGTGCTGTCCCAGCTGCGTGCCCAGCTCCAGCGGTGCCGCTGCCGACTGCACGTTCTCCGGGCAGAACTGGGAGCCGAAGAGCAGCTGAGAATCACTCAAACTCGAGTAGTCGCTAGGAGCGCTGCTCCGGATGGAAAACTTATTAGGCCTGAAATAGGGCAGAGTGGGTTGTGAATGAGTCTCGAGCAATTAAAAAGCCAAACAGAATTCCCTACATGACCTGCTGGAACCGTTTAAGCGTGGCCCCCCCCAATATGTTCATTTCACTCTCCACTCGGAGGGCACCGTCCCTATAACTGGATAATGTTTAACAGTGGCTGTTTTTGCTACACAAAGCCAACTGGCTTATCTTAAATTGCTGCATGCATACCGACACAGTGCAGTAGCTCTGCATTCACCTTGCAGGGGTGAAGGTGTTTCTCCAGCATGTTCTGCAGATAGAAGACCAAAACCAGGACTGGCCAGCTAGCTCAGTTCATCCTACTTGCCTTGTTGGTTGGTCCTGGTTTAAGGGACACCTGGGGTTTGCGCCTAGCAAGTGCCAGGTCTCTCCTTTTTCACTACTGTGGATCATAATTTCAGATGCTGCTCGGCTTATTTGGAAAGCAGTTCCAACAGAGTAAAGCTTTCTGACTGATAGTTGGCATTTCTTGGGCATTTACTCTCCAGATGCCTTAAGTCTGACATGCTGGAACAACAAATAAATACGTAGCATATGGCTGGACAAATTGATCTGAATTATTAGAAATATTTCAAACATAATAACACGCTACTCAAAAGTTCTCTTCTTTCCCCTGAGCATCGTCCAAATAAACCTTTTCCAGCCAGCCTTGACTTTGTGCTATGTTGCTCTGTTTCTACTCCTCTTTAGAGCCATGGCTTCTACTGCTTTATGGACTAGGATTGTGGCACGGTACCAGCTTCCCTCAGACAAGGGTTTCTCCACACAGCTGCACCGCTTCTCATTGTGTCGGAGGCTGGCTTCAATTTTTTGCTAGCAAAGACACAGACTTTTTTCATTTTTCACATGATCACTATCCCATTGCTCCATGTCCACAAGGTCTGATGGAGTGCTTAGGCTAGGTCCAAACATAAGAAAAGCTGAGCCAGGTTTATACTCTCAGTTCTTGGTGGTTTTTGAGCTACCAAAATGGAGACATGTGTTGCTGCCTTTGGAACTGGGAATTACAGATCAAAATTAATGAAAGAGACTCTTGCGCAGCGTTTTCCTTCCATATCAAATCATACAAGTAAAGGAGAAGGAACAGGAGGCTAATTCATGTATATAACAAAAGATGATCACCCCAACATTTATTAGTAGTGACGTATTCAGTTAATCCCCAGTTTTGGAAAGAGCCCAAACATCATACACACAACAGGGAAGGGATTTAGTAGCAGTACTTGAACTGCTCAGTCTCCCTCTTCATTATATAGTGGTGTCAGTGACAATCATATTAATACTTTTGGCTTTAAGCTCATCTAGTACACTGAGCCGCAGGCAAAAATAGATGAGGTATGGGTTTCTGCATTCTCAAAAAGCCTGAAAAATCTGTCTGAATTCAAAACTTCTCCCTTCATCTGTCTGTGGCCCCCAAATCTACTAAGAAAGAAATCTGAATACAACTTTCAGTATCACAGCTTCTTGTTTCCATCTCAGCTAAGCTTTGTTAAAAAATATTAAATTTTCTTAATCTATAGCCAGCATGTCAGGCAGAGATGCGCTCACACGGAGTGCCAAGACTGCACACAGACAGGACCCCTGCTTGCAATGTGAGTATCACATCTCCTGAACCAGTTTTCTAAATCCTCCTGTCTTCTAGCCAAAAAAGCCTCCTCTTAGTTTAAGGAAGGGTTTTTATAATCCATAAGTGCTTTACCATCCTCTCAAACCCCCTTTGAAAGTGTCTGGTACAACTGGTGAATATCATATCCCACAACCTGCTCATTTTCTCAGTCGCTTCACATTACTTAATGCCTGAAGTACAAGATTCCTATAACAAATTATTTTATGACTGGTATTTTGAGGAGTATTGAGCTGAGAGGACTTTATGAGCCAAATGACTTTCCAGGCTCACTCTGCACTGACACTACGACCAAAGGCGGCTGTCAGCTGCTCTGGAACCTAATTTTTCTGCCTTAAGTCCACTGCGTGGTTGGTTTAGGAATGGTGGCACTTCTGCACATTACGAGGGGAGATGAAACAGATGTCTCTTTTGAGTACACTCATTCCCCCGAGCAATGGATTTCCTTCCCCCTCGCTTAACACTGCCAGCAATTAATTTACTAACAAGACCATCTGGGCAAGACATCAGCCTGGCCACGCTTGGCCCAGGCCTATCCCTGATGGCGAGAACAGACAACCACGGCTCTTCTAACCGCCTGACCGTTCCCCTTCAGGGTGCCTGAGCTGCTGGGATGCATGCTCCATCCTTAATATAAACCCTTCCTTAAAAACAGCAAGGAAGCATCCTGGATATTTAATCTGAGTGAGAAGTCCCTCCTAAGTGATGCAATAGTTTATCTCAGGAGAACTTTTAGCTTTCTGCTAACATGAGCCATTCCCCGCGTGGTTCATGCATTTGTGCCCATAATGTTCCTGCAGTATTTGCACCAGCATGTGCGTCCAAAGCAAAAACAGCTTTAGATATGTAAGACAAGTGCCATTGTAAGTTCTTGTCAGCTCAAAAAATGCTAAATCATCCTCTGCTGACTGACGGAATGGTTTCTTTCTCCCACCTAACTTTATGCAAGGTATTGCAATATTGGCACCTCCAATCCTTTCTGTAATACGAGTGTGAGCTAAAAAATTTGCAGCCCTCTGCATATCTGGGGAGTCAGCTAGTTCTTCGCAGACTCAGTTTCCCTGTTGTCAGTGGGAATTCCCCCTCCACAAGAGAAGTTAGGTCTTTTGGGAGCTTCTTCCGTTTTTCTAAGTTCTGATTTCCACTTCCAAATATTTTAGCATAACCATATACAAGCGTTCACTTTTCATTCAAAGGTTCTGCCTTGCCCCCAAGGCTGTCAGTTACAACACACCAAGAGAAACACAGCATGTGATAAATACCCTCTGCTTGTGTTTCCTAGATGTTTCTAGGGGCATTGACAAGCTAAAAATTCATAACTATAAATTGTCATAGGCCTTATCGGTCTGGTTCGAAATCGGGAATTTTTAGTCTGTTGTGTGGATCCATCCTTACGCAACAACACCAAGGTTTAAGAGTCAGCTGGAAAAGCGAACTGAGTCTTCTACAATTTGCAAAATAACATTTATCCGCGGTGCTGCTGTAAGTGTCTTTATTTGATTCTGTCATCCCCACTGAACCTGTGCCAACATCCCTCTTCTTCCCAAGCACTGTGGGTGAAGCTCACTTACACCTTCCTGACACATTTCTTCAAAGTGCAGTAAAGGCTCTTTCCCAAAGAAGAGATATTTTTCTCCTGGCAGTAATCTTGAGTAGGATCAGTGCCATAAAGTTCCTCTTCTCCTGATTCCCCTCCAGAAAATCTCCTAGCCCTTTCTGCTCCTCCTCATTTAGTGACCAGGGCCGCATCATGACAAATCCAGCTGAAATTCTGGGAGCTCCTGTTCACCTGCTCTTCCTCATGGCTTTAGTTTGTATCTATAGGAACTGTCTCTAGCTCTGCTATGCTGCTCTCGTCATCACTATCTGCTGCCTGCCAATGTGTTCAGCAAATGAGCAAGGATCAGCGCTGGCTTTGGGTGCAGAGGAACTTCAGCATCCAGGGGCCTGGAGGAGTTTAAATCAAGGAGCTTTAGCTGCTATTGCAGCCTCCAGCCATTTACCATCTCTTCGCTGGGAATGACCACAGCATAAAATTATTTTTCTGCTTCCTGTCCTCTGGAACGGCATGACCTGCAAATCATTTCCACCATATCTTAAAAGGAATTTCTGCAAACAGATTTTGGCATTGGCCCTAATGCATTAACCACAACGAAATCCCTCTTGGTTAGTCAGCTCAAACACTGCCTCCAGTTTCCAGATTTCAGGCTCAGAGTCCTTCTGGTCTTGTTTTAATTCCTCAAGGTAATTTTTACTTTCTATGAGGCACTCCATTATTCATTCGGCTGTGATTCAACACTGCCCAGATGTTCCTCACCTTGGAAACAGTGTTAGCCCTTTGTCCTGAGCCAGTTGCCGGTCGCAAGGGCTCGCAGGGCCTTTTCCTTAGGAGGAGATTGGGAAGGGGTGCTAAGAGATTTCTACAGAGCAGCCCTTTGTGTGAGCTGTTTACTCACACAAAACGTATCCCCGACCATATTAAGAATTAGACATCTGGAGGCAGGAGTTTTTGCCCCCCAAGTCTGAAGCCATCTTCCAGCCTGCACTTACAGCCCCGGTTTCTCATTCCTCCAAGGCTCAGGATTTTTACGGCTGCTCTCTCTGTCTTTGTCCTGGTGATCTGCTTCATTTTCTGCTTATTCTGGGACCTTAAGGTGACTTCAAAATATGTGGCCCAGCTATGTGGGATGGAATTTCATGGGATAATGGATTGAGTGAAGTTGTTAAATTTGGAAGTTTTTTCTGAACAGCAGAAATAAGCCATAGAGAGTAATGGCCCAAATAGGCATGCACTTATAGCATCCTTTTTGAATGTTTCTTGAATATTTTCATCATATATTGGCCTTACGTACTCTCTGGCAGGCTTTCTGCTTCTGATGTCTTTGAAATTAGGTATATTAGTAGCTATTACACCTTTAGCAAGTTACTGCTTTTCTCATGGTACAAGAAAATTCTCATAACTTCAATTTAAAATCATAATATATTGGTTTCTATTTTTCTATTTTTGATTGCCTTTCATTTCTTGAAGGATGCCTTCTCATTTTCAGTAGTCGTCTTTACCATGTCAGTCCGGTACTGGTCCTTGTTGCATCTCGCGTCTGATCTGAAAGCTGGTACGCATTTGTTCTGAGCTTCAACATGAGGTCTAAATGATCTCTATGCCTCAGGCAAGCATTTAACCCTTTTGGCCGTCCAGTTTGATTTCTTTTTAATAAGCTTCCTTATTACTACATCAGTGTCTTTTTTGAAATTAAACAGTAGTGGATTTTTTTGCTTCTATTGCTCCTGCAGAGATGTTGATTCCAGTTCACTACCGTCATTCGCAGGGTATTACAAGAGTAATACCCTGAACGTGGACCTTGTGCTCAGCTCAGGGCCAAGGCAAGACGCGTCTCTTCCCGCGGGAGCTCCCTGGCCGAGGCGGGTGTTTATGGTGTCTGAAAATGTACTTTCATCATCATGCCCCAGTGACGTTTATCCAGTCGATAGAAGGCTGACTGAAGCATCACTGCTTTTGCGGCTGCTGTTCTGCGATCTTTCTTCGCCTGCCCTTCTAGCTGGGCAGGTAGCAGCGCTGGTCTAATGCGGCAGTTTCCCTATTAGGTCTGGCATTTCAGTCCACAAAATTTGTGTAGTTTGTAAATACACTTAAATTGAGACTAAGTTTCCTCCACCGTATAGCTGTCATTCTATCCTCATGACCCCCTCCCACCTTCTTAAGTAATTGGCACCCTGATATTACAGTGTCCAATTAGGTAATCTGCCTACCCCTGCAATTCTAGGATCTCTATTTTGTCAATATTCATACACAAAACCAGGTAAACCAGGGACTTTGGTTCCCCCACCTGATTTCTCAAGCTGCTAGCGGTTACAGAGATGCACATGTGTGTCTGACAGATAGATAACGAATAAAACCCAGAGCAATCTGGGCTTCTGCAGAACCGCTGCCATGAGGGTATTGGGACGCTGGAGCTCTGCATTTCTTAGGGACCTGGTGGCAGCTGCTCTCAGAAGTAACACCCTGACTCAAACTTGCAAAGAACTCACAGTGTGATTCATACCCTGCCTAGATTATGTGCTGTTTTTATGTTTCATTTTTAAAGCTCCCTGAAAGACAGTATTCTGGGGATTATACTGCATACCCTGCTGTGGTGAGAAAGGTTTCTAGTAACAGAAGTGAGCCGGGGAAAAGTAATCAACACCTTTCCCCCTATTTCAAGTACACACACACATGCACACACTCCTATGAGTAACTTTTTTTCCATTTAGAAAAAGTTAATTCTCCTTCTGAGAACCTTCTCCCCCTTCTTAACTCCCCCAGAAACCCAGCTGCATTTTTCAGTAACATTTTATGCCCTGTTTGACCCTTTTCAACTCACTTGCAAAAAATGTGGAATGCTGAGGAGTGGGTGTTAAAATCTTGTCTGCATTTTCTTCCTGCATTAATAAATGAGTTAAAAGGGAAGACTTTGTAGCTGACAGGATACTTCGGAAGAGGAAGGAATTCAAATGATCCCTTTCCAAACAGGCACCTGTACTTCTTCCACTTATTTCCCTTCCTATTGCACAACTCCACAGAATGATTTATATGTATATAAAAAACCTATATATATTTTATATATATTCTCTAAATTTCCCCTGCTCAGTCTCTGACCAGAATGAAAGTCACAGATTTTCAAACTACTTAGAAGTAACTTCTTGAAAATAAAATTAAAAAAACCAAATCTGCAGGTACCAAGAAGACAATAGAATTATGCAATGCGTATTTATAAAGACAAAACCATGACAGATATAAACATGTTTTTCCCTGACCCCTGCATCTGTGCAAAATTCAATTAATTCATATATATATGACAAGCATTTTTATAATGGGCAAGGAAACTACTGTTATGTTTTCATTATCATCCATCACCGTGGTAACATCAGGCCAAAGAGACAGTATGACTAAAACTGTGAATTTGAACAACAGTTAGTTGTAAGTGGGTTATTTAACCAACAGAGGCTCAGAGGACTAAATTCATCAATTAGCTTCTCCAGAGTAAAACAAGGGATAAATCTTGCTCTGTTTTTTAGCTATGTGATGCAAAAGGTGATGCTCTGCTGTAAAAAATGCAGCCTGTCCTACGTATTTGCTCTCCAGATGTTTACATCCAAATAATATTTGCTGCTTCACTATGTATTGTAGATGTGGGGAGTTCTAGCTGCTCTTTGACTTCTGCTGGGAAAAAATTAAGCCACGCGTATAAATGCAGTATATGGAATAATTTTAGAGTTACATAATGTGTAACAACATTGCAAATCACGATTCATTTTATCTACCCTCTGCACAAGGCGCGAGGGAACATTTAACTTATCTAATTAGACAGAGACAGGCCACAGGACTTCCCTGAATAAACCAGAGAACGGCTTTCAGCCGATGCTGGTTTTTAAATTCCCAGCAATGGTGGATCTATTGCAGTGCCTGGCAGGCTGGGAGCAATGCAGGCACAAACAGGATCATGAAGTAGGCTAATTAACCATCATTAACCAGGCTGTAATTAACCATAGAGCAATTCTAGATGTATTTCACCCCATCACTATCAAACACCCAAAGTGTGTTTTATAGACAATTTTCTCATGATCTTTCCTCCCCACCCCACGGCCCAAGCTCACCCGGTGGCTGTCGGCGTGCTCAACATCTCCTTGATATTCCAGACGTTAAAATTCATTTTTTTTCTTCACAGCTGACACCCTTGCCGGGAGCTCCCGGCCCTCAGCATGGCCCCAGCGCTCATGGCCTCTCCTACCCCGCGGCGGCCATGCCGCCACACTCCCCTGCAGGGAGGAGGAAAATGGAGAGAGACGGATAAGCCCCGCTCAGGGGGAGCATCCCCCTGTGCCCCCTCGCTGCGGGGAGAGCCTGGGGGGGGCACGGCCCTGCAGGCCAAGGGCAGGCCCGCCGACATGGCCGCCCCCAGGCTGGGCCCAGTGGCCCCCCACGGGCCCGGGGTGCAGCCGCCCGCCGGGCCTGCCTGCCCCACGGGGCCTGGCGGGAGCCTGTGGGCCCGGCCTCACAGCCCGGGGCTGGGGGGTCTCTGGGGTCAGCCCAGGGCTGGGGGTCCCTGGGTCTCACCCTGGGGCTGGGGATCCCTGGGTCTCACCCCGAGGCCGCAGCCCCCAGGATCAGCCCCAGCTCTGGGCTCTCCCCAGGCCGCCCACAGCGGGCGCCCGGCCGGACCCTGCCCGCCCACCCCTCTGCCTGGGAGCAGACCCTCAGGCGCAGGGGGGCCATCATGGGGCAGGGGGAGGAGGAGGAGGAGGCTCGGAGCCCGGGCGCCCCGAGGGCTGGTCCCACGGGAGTGCGGCGGCCACGGCGCCCATTTCCTTCATGTCCAGAGGCTGTGTGGTTTCTCGTGTAAATACCTCTCACAGAAATGCAGAACGATTTAATTTCACCCATTAGAAGTATGACAAAAATAACCCGTCCTCTAAACACTCCCCAGAGAAAGATTCTCAAATATGGTTTTACTGGAATTTTTTCCTTGTGCTTCTGTATCCTCTGTCTTCAGGAATGGAAAATGGGCACGCTTACTTGCCTATTTTTTTCTCCTTTAATTCAAAACAATTTCAATACTGGTTAAAATGTTTGGTTGCTGGTTCTGAAGATACTCCGTAAGCACTAAACCACTGTAGAAATAAGGTTGATATGAATTCATGGATAGATTAGGGGAACTACTCGCATTCTCCTTTATGCTCTTTTGGCTTTAGTATTAACGGCAGCCTAGAGCTCAAAGGTGTCAAAATAATGGCTTTCTTGATGTATATATCTGGTTTCCTAATCAAATCCTGCAGAAATAAAGCTTTCACTTAAAAAAAAATAATTCTGGACTTTTACCCATAAAAAAATTCTTGGAGTGACTTTGCTGCCTTGTTTTTGCTTGTCACTACAGTGCTAGGGCTGGTATAAATAGCTGATTTATCATGGTGGCTTGTTAACTCTCAGCTGCATGATGAGCCTCTAACAGGTTGATTTTCTAGGACCGGAGCGGGGAATTGCAGCCTGGATCGTGTTCCTGCTTCAGGGATGGGATAATGGCCGGGCAGTCCAAGGCAGCCGTGGCTGGAAGGCAAACCTTCCTCCAGAGAGCCGTGCTGATAAGAACATTAACGTTTATTGCACTTGTTGAGTGAGTAAAAGCCTTGTTCTGCTCCTGAACTGCCTACAGCTCCGTTGTACAGCCCGGTGCATGGCGCTGCTGCCAAGAGCCTTGCTGTGCGTCCAGGTCCTATATGGCCCTGCATCATAAATGGTGATTTTCCATCATTTTATTGCTCGTAATTGGAAAGTTGGCCCAGAACTCCTTCAGGAGAGACTGTAGAGCCCTGTACCCATTCACAGCACTTCCACTGCCCTTAGGAAAGGATTTGCCAGTGCTTTGCACACCAGTGATAAGGCTCGGCACGTTCTTTTAGGTAATTATACAGAGCTATTCCTATTTCTGGCGTGGCTGGAGCTTTCTGGCTTGAGCGTCTGCCGAGTTTGTGGAATATGATAAATGAGATTTTTGTATTTCCATCTCTCCTGACAACGGAAAGATATTTCTATAAGGAAACACATTTTCTTAATTATAGGTCTGACAGCTACCTCCAGTTCCAGTCTCCCCCATCTATAACATGCTCCGGGGAGATTAGCCACGTTGCAAGGAGCTGGCTCGTAGCTCTCCTTATATCTGAAATAACAGACTGTGCTTCTAGCGTTAGGGAGTGTGGCCAGATACTTGTGGCCTTTCATTTAGTAAAGATTAGCAGAAGCTGCCAGGAGATAGACAGCAATATATTTGGTACGTCCCTCAACTTTTTTTTCTTCGTAGCGCATTTCATTAGAAACTCATGGGAGCTCTTCAGTTAATAATGTCTTCAAGGGCAGTCAGGACCATCATCCCTTTGCTTGAGGATCTCTCCATCCACCCCAAGATGTCCTTGGCCATCGTCCTGGCTGCTCTTCTCCCCTCATTCCGATGGGATCCTGGTCCTGGGCCCAAAAGCAGAGATAGAAAAGAATGAGAAATCCACACTTTTAGGAGAGGTCATGGATTTCTGTTCGCTTTGGGTGGAACAGACAAGCCAAATGGTGCTGCGGTGGGTTGATGTGCCAGGCAATTGCATGTGTGAGGCAAGCTGCTGCCGAGAAAGGGACAAAACCCTTATGGGACAAGGACCACCGGCCACGTCAGGCTGGGCACTGATGCTGCCGGAAACACCACTGCAGCGGGGACACGCAACAGTGAGAAGCTCCCGAGCCGCGGCTTCCCCCTCCGGCATCTCCCGGCTCTCGCATTTAATTTGGTAAAAGCAGCGCTGGGCACCCCGTCAGCAGCAGGGAAAGCTGTGAAGTTGGCACGCAGGGATGTCAACTTGCCAGTGACTCAGCGTCTGATTTATCCCATCCATGCGATGCTCCTGCGGGAAAAACTTATTAATCAGGTCTGTGTTTCCAATGCAGCTCTATGATTTAGGGTCCCCTGTGACTTAAGTTTTGGTGAGAGTGAAGTTATTATGTACCTCAATGGCTTCTGGAAAGGGCTGGCAGGCTGGGGAGAGGTACCCCAGCCCGTGGTGGCACCAATGGGTCTGTCACCTCCCAGGACCCTGGGAAGTAAAAGCCCACCAGGGCTGAGCGCAGGTCAGGGAGCGCTATGAAAATGGGGCACTGCTGCAATATTAATGGGAGAGGGCTGGAGCCACATTGTGCTCAGAGGAGGGGGTCCCTCTGTCCAGCCCCCCCGGCACAGCATGAGCTGCTGACCTTCTCCGGCTGCCGGCGCCTCCCCCCGGCTGCCAAAGTATGGCTCAATCACTAATTCGGGGCTCCCTGTTGATGCTGGCTCTGGCACAGCGGTGGTTTCTATGGCAACTCCAGAGGCGGATGCAGGGATGGCTTCAGCAGAGGTACCACCAGCCCAGGTATCCCAGGATATTCCTCCCGAAACGCAGGCAAACGGCAACGCAGCATGTCAGGACGGACCCTGCGGTCACCATGCCAGGCGGACAGCAGAGGTGATGGAGTAACGACACTGAAAACATCTTGCGAATGCTCTTTTCTAAATTGTTTTCGACTTTCCCCACACCGTGACACCCCCAGCAGACGGCGCAGCCTGCCCCAGCGGTGTGCCGGCTGCTGCCTCGCTCTGCCGGGATTTGGCCTCCCATCTCTCTGGCCCTGCTACCCACCTGAGGATCGCGCCGGCTGTCTTCTCTGAAAGGTCAGGCATCTGCGCTTGGTATTTACCTGGACCTGCGAGATCTTTCTAATGTCGCATCAGTGAAAGATCGAATCCCTCGCCTGTGTCTGCGACCGCCGCTCTGTGCTTTGAGGTGCGTGACTCTACATGGAGCCAAGACCAATGAGGCTCAGGTGAACCCACAGCACCAGGCAATTGGGGGGTCACCCCCCCACCAGTACAGAGCTTACCTTCCCTTTCCAGCGCTGGTAAGCAGGAGATGTGGTGTTCCTGCCTGGGATTGCTGGAGACAGCTAGATCTGGCTCTCTCAGGCACCAAACCGTGCTCCATCCTTTGAGACAGGGCCGTGGTGCTGGATGGGGCCCAGGAGCGCCGGCATCATTAGGCAGCTCATATTATTTCTCAGCATCCTGGCAGCCCTCCTCCCTGTCGTCTCTCACACCCCAGCTCTCTCCAACAAAGCCCTTCTCCTGCTGCTGCCTTCACCCCCGCAGCCCCTTTGCCCACAGGAGGCTGAGCAGGAGCAAGGCTGTGCCGAGGCAGGGCAGCTGCCGCTCGGCTCTCCCTCTCCAAAAGAGAGGTCCCTACATCGCTTTCTTCTGCTCACCCTGGCAGTGGGGAAAGGAGCAAGAGCCATCCCTGCCCCATGGTACGGGGCCCCACGGCATGGGGCTCTACAGCTGGCCAGTCTCTCTCCTGGGAGGGGTTCTTCCCAACAGGCTGCGGTCCCTGCCCAGAGCAGGATAACCAGGGACGACACGACTCCAGCCGGGTAAAATTCCATGTGTTTCGTTTATTTGAGGTGCTACGTCACCTCCTAGGCACTGAGCTACAGGGCACCTCTGTGCTACATGAGACATCGACTGGGTCTACGACGACACAGCACTCACTGCTACACACATGGCACGGACATGCCGTGGCACAGATGGGGCCGGACGGGGCAGCGCAGCCAGCAACAGTCCTGCTGCCGCTGCTCCCTCCGTGCCGCCGGCCGCAGCTCTCCCACCCGGCAGGATTTTGCCCCAGGCTCCATTGCCACAGCGGAGGGGTTTCCGAAGCATGGCAAGAAACTGTGGCTCCTCCAGCGCCCGGCGTCACAGGATGGCAGCTCCCCGGAGCCAGGTCACCCGCACACACGGGTGCTCACAGACCCTGTCCCCGTCTTCAGGCACTTGGTGCTCGGCCAGGGATGGTCCCCAGGGCCCCGCTCAGGGGGCCTCGCGCAGGCACAGAGCCTCGACGGCGCCGCTGGGGCCCTGGGCCACCCCGCCGATGACAAAGAGCAGGCTGGGCGCTGGGCAGCTGGAGCAGGAGCAGCGGCCGGTGGGCATGGGGGGCAGCGGTTCCCACTTCTTCCGCGAGAGGCTGAACCCTTCCACCGAGTCCAGCGGGCAGGACTGGTTCCCTGCGGGAGACGGGATGGCATCAGCCCCCCCGCAGCCCTCCCTGCCTTTCCCCCTTCACACGCCTTTGATGCCCCAGCCAGAGCCCCCAGCGGCGGCCGGTCCCTGAGCCCTGGGCTGCGGGGTCTCTGCAATCCCAGAGGCAATTAGCAGGGGCACAAGAGGATTAGCGGCATCCCCACGGGGAGGGCTGCCGGCACCAATGCCACACTGTGGGCTCTGCCCCCACACTGGCACCCCGCAGCCATCACCGGGGAATAAGGGAGGGCAGCTCCAGCCCCGGCAGGGCTTGGAAGCAATGCCACGCTGCAGGGATCCGGCCAGCGCCGCTTGCCTTCCCCAGCACCTCCTCCTGCCCTGCGGCACTGCCCCGGGCAAGCTCGGCGGGGTCTGGCAGCCCTCGCTGGGGGTGCTGCGGCCAGCACTGGGCTCCCCAGGCAGCCCTCCCCGCTGCATCCCCGCTGCTGAGTGACAGCGCTAACCTTTCCCCAGCTCTCTCGGGAGAGGGATGTGGCGCTGCAGCCCTGTGCGGCGGGGCTGAGCCAGCGTGGGCTGTGTGAGCCCGCCATGCTGCACACCGAGCTGGGAAAGCCTGGCCGGGGGGTGAAAGGGGCAAGCGGCTCATTGGGGCAGCCCGTGGGGCAGGACAGTAGGGTCCCCCCAGCGCTCAGGGGGCACGGGAGTGACACAGCGGGCAGAGCTAAGGCCACACGGCTGTGGAGGGTGTTGCGGTATCATCACGGTTTTGCACAGCCAACCTCCCCGCCGCCACACAGGTCACTGATGTGCCACAAAGGACAGGGATGGGAACACGGCTACACTCTGCCCCCAGACTTACCGAGGCCGCCCACAGCCACCACTCTCCCTCCCAGGCAGCCGGCCACGAAGTCGGCTCTCTTCTCCCTCATGCGGACAGCACGGCTTGGCTTGCTCCACGCACCTGGGGGCGAGAGGGTGTGAGCATCGCCCGCCAGGGCTCCTCTCGTGGGGCAGGCGTCTCTGCGCACCGAGGCCAGGAGACACCTGGGCTAATGGCACCCCAGGAATGCAGGGCAGGACCCGCCATGGGTGCAAGGGCCTGATGCTCAGAGCCCAGATGAACTGTGTCCCTTGGGCACGGACACCCCTCACCAAGACCCAAGGAGGCATCTTGGACCCACAGGAAACACTCCCACCCCACCCAGGGACACAGAGCTCACCCTGTGCAGGATCGAATATCTCCACGGTGTTGACAAAGTGGGGACGGGAATAGAAGTTGTGGGGCCCTGGCTGCTGCAGCCCCCCGAGGCTGAAGACGACGCCATCGGCCATGGCGCAGGCAGCGAAGGCGCGGCGGCTGGGCACGCTGGGGTAGCGCGTCCAGCTCCTCGTCTCCAGGTCGAAGGCCTCAAAGGCGGTGACAGGCAGCTTTCCCTGACGGCCCCCTGTGCATAGAGATGCTGCGGCTGCTGGTGCCCCGAGCCAGCACCATTGGTGGGCTCAGCAAGCAGGATGGGGCCTGCCGGCTGCAGTGCTGGGGTAGGCGGGGAGCACGGAGCCACCCTGGGATGCACCAGGTCACCCCTCGGTCCAGGCAGGCAGTGGAGGGAGAGGGCAGGGGCACGGGGGGATGCTTGGCTTGCCCCAGCGGCACCTACCCAGAACGAAGATCTTGTTGCCCTGCAGGAAGGCAGAGGCCCCGTAGCAAGGGGTGGGCATGGAGGGCAGGGGCTGCCAGTGGTCCTTCGCTGGCTCGTAGACGCGGACCAGCGCCTGAGGGGAGGTGTCTGCACCCATTCCCCCCAGTGCGTAAACGGCTCCGTCTGCAAAAGAGGTGGCGGTGAGGTGGGGACAGCCATGGGCAACACTGTGGGGCTGGGAGCCCCCCCGTGCCCTCCAGGGCAGGCAGCATGGGTGCTCCCGAGCCCCACGGCCAGCTGCCGCTCTGGCGTGGCCGGGGGACGGTGAACATGGTCAGGCCTGAGGCCGGCAGTGCCCCGACCCCGCTGGGACCCCCTTGCCCCTCTTTCCGCCCCATCCATCAGGCGCAGAGCGGAGCACAAGGCCACTGGCTCTAATTATTCTCGGCAGTACCATCTCCCTGGAGACACCATGGCAACACAGCCATGCTGCCAAATCCTGCTCCTCTCCCGGTGCGGCTGGCACCCCTGCCCGCTCCCACCGCTGCCCCGCTGGCCCCTCTGCCCTGCCCACCCTGCTGCAGCCCGGGACCATGCCACGGCGTCCCCAGCCAGAGAGCAGATGTGGGCACCACGTATGGCACCAACCCCGGCCCCCAGCACAGGGGCTGCCAGGCTGAGCCAAGGCTTGGAGGCTGCTCAGCAAAGTTTGGGCAGGAATCACAACATATTCGGCGCACAGCATGCTGAGCTGGGCTGGAGCAGGGCACTTGGCCACCCCGGCATGGGTCCCGGCCAGGGCAGCCAGGGAAGGCTCCCATGCCCAGAGGTGCTCTGCATTGCCCAGTCCTGGGCTGCAACGGGACTGCTGGGGCAGGAACATGACCCTGCCATTAAACAGCAAGTCTGGCTGCTGGGTGAAAGCCTCATTCTGCATCCCAAGCAGCAGCGGGATTCAAATCCCACCTGAGCATCCCCGACCCCTGCATCCCCACTTCTCCGGACGGTAGAGGTACTCACAGCCGAGCCCCATCCCCAGCCCTCACCTCTCTGCACGGCTGAGATGCCCATGGAGGGTTGAGCCAGTGCCGTCTTTTTCTCCCACTTGCCCTCATCCACGTGGTAGACCTCGACAGAGGCGAGGGGGCTCTGCGCCGCGTCCACACCGCCCACTACCAGGATCTGCTTGCCCAGGGCGAGGGCGGCGGCACCAGCCCGTGGTGTGGGCAGCGGTGGGAGCGCAGTCCAGCGCTGGGCTGGGACGTCGAGCACCTCAGCAGCACCCAGGGCTCGCCCGCCGCCCCCACAGCCGCCCAGCACATAGAGCTGCCCGTCACGGTGCACGGCGCTGCAGTACACACGCCGCGTGGGCATGGCGGGGAAGGCGGCCCATGCGAAGGCGCCCGCGCCCGCCGCCATGGGCCGGCTCAGCCGCCCCGGGGGTCCCCAGGCCCTGGCCCCGCCGCGCCGCCCATCCGGCCTGGCTCGGCGCTGGCCTGGCTCTGCCCACGGCCTCCTGCGGGGAGAGCACCCGTGTCAGTGCCCAGGCACCCACCCCTCCCCCTGGCCCCAGAGAGCCGACTCCCCTTGGTGGTGTGACAGCCTCCCGCTCCCCAGGGCTCCCCACCTGCACCCACCGGGGCTCCCGTTCCCTGGGGCCCCCAATGCACAGCCCGCACCCACTGGGACTCCCGCTCCCCAGGCTCTCTGCCCGCACCCACCGGGGCTCCTGCACCCTGGGGCTCCCTGCCCGCACCCACTGGGGCTCCCGCTCCCTGAAGTTCCCGTACCCCGGGCTCCTGCTCCCTGGGGCTCCCGGTGCACGGCCCGCACCCACTCGGACTCCCACTCCCATGGGCTCTCTGCCTGCACCCACCGGGGCTCCTGCACCCCGGGGCTCCCGGTGCACGGCCCGTACCCCCGCGAGGCTTCCGCTCCCCGGGGCTCCCGGTGCACAGTCCAGACCCCCCGAGGTTCCTGCTCTCGGCGCGCAGCCCGCAACCACCGGACCGCTGCTCTCCGCGGCTCCCGCTGCACAGCCCGCACCCCCCGGCGCTCCCCGGGCCCCCGCCAGCACCCCCCTGACCGCTGCTCCGCCGGGCCCGGGCTGCCCGCGCCGCCCCGCTGCCGGGAGCGGGGCAGGGACCGCGGCGGCGCTCACCTCTCCGCCCGCTCCGCCGCTCTCCCCGCCGCTCCGCGCCGCCGCCCGCGCCGGGCCCGCCCGCTGCTGGTGGGGGCGGCGCCGCGCCCGCCCCGGCCCCCCCGCCGGGCCCCGCTCCCCTCCGCCCGGCCCCTCCCGGAGTCCTCGGTGCGGCTCCCGGGCCGCCGTGCCCCTGCCCCGTTCACCCCGCCGCAGGAAAAGGGGCTGGAGAGACCCGTCGGCGGCGGGGCCCCCGGCTCTGCGCTGCCCAGCCGCACGCTGCCGGTGCCGGAGCCACCTCAGCACCGGGCTCTCGGGGCTGAGAAGCCACCGTCCTGCCCTGCCCAGCACGACCACGGGGCTGCCGGGGACAGAGCGTGAGCTCGGCCCCGCTCTGAGCGCAGCCGCAGCGTCAGGAAGGTGCCCACGGGTCCAAACCCACTAACTGTCACCTTCGTCCCCATTTGGCTGAGCCCTGCGACTGAACACGCCGGGAAAGGCGCTTTCCACCTGCCAGCACAGGCAGAGCCAAGGGCAGGCAGGAAAATCACATCAGAAATGTTTGCTTTAAAAACAGGCAGAAGTGACACGGCATCGCTAGTTCTGCCG
Source organism: Calonectris borealis (assembly GCF_964195595.1). Lineage (NCBI taxonomy): Eukaryota > Metazoa > Chordata > Aves > Procellariiformes > Procellariidae > Calonectris > Calonectris borealis. The sequence goes on along the minus strand of NC_134321.1, from coordinate 11,070,631 downwards.
GGGAGAAAACCGCGGCGCAAACGGCACTCGGGCGTGCCGCTGGTAACACTGTGCTTACCCCAGCACTTGCTCCGCACCAGCCGCCGGCGCAGGAGCGGGAAGGGAGGTGTGAACACTAGCATGGCTGCTTGCGTTGCCCCTGCCCCGCCAGCCAGGCAGGCAGCTCCCCACAGCGCTAACGAGGAAAAGGAAAGCAGTTTCCTCCAGGGATCCCGTCACACAAGCTCCCAGGATGCTTGTGCTTGGGCATGGAGGTTCCTGGCAGGACTGAGCAGGTACGTCACACATCGGAGAGGGGACAACTCGAAGCAGAAACCCAGCCCGGGACTTTGCCTGCATGCAGCAGGAAGCAGGGGTGTCCCGGTCCAGAGCCCCTCGGCCCTGGGAGGTGGCATCACTGTCCATCCCACTGCTGGCTTGGGGTGTCCTTCTCCGTGCAGGCCAGGTAGCGGTCGTAGTTCTCCTCGCACCTCCTCACGCAGCGCAGGAAATAGTCCTCATCGGCAATGGCCTCCAGCAGGTCGGTCTGCACCAGGCAAACGTCGTACAGCTCCGAGGTGGGAGCACGCCTGGGGCTGCTGCTGCCCCGCTCCGAAAACACCTGCAGGGAATGAGCAGCGCACAGAAGCAATCGCACCCTCCGCGGGCAGTAGTGCCGGGGCCATGCCCGGCACGAGCACAGAGCCTGGCAGCAAAGAGCAGAGCCCTCCTCCTCAGCCAGGCGCCTTCATGCTGGCTGTGGGTCGGTGGCAGAGGGCAGGGGCTCCCATCGCCGCTCCAGTGGGAGAAGATGAAGTTTCTCCAGATTTCCCCTCCCTCCCATGAGGCCCCTTTGGCTCAGAACCAGCTCGTCACGCACGTGGCTGGGCCTCCCCTAAGGAATGGGCCACACCACGCAGCTGGAAGAAAATGGCTTTGCGGAGCGGCCGACCCCAGGAAAACCTCTGCCAGCTGCTCTTCCTTTGGCTGCCACAGCACAGGAGGGAACAGGGACTTCACCTTCTGATCTTTACCATGGCTCTGCCTAAAGCCACCTGGCAATCTGTTTCCCTCCCAGCGCTGCTCTGTCACTGTTACTGACACGGGGACAGCCCTGCAGAGCTGGTGACGCAAGAGGAGGGGAAGCTGGCATCCAACCTACTGATCCTGGCTGCAGGACAGCAAAGTCCCGGCAGCGGGAATAAGCCCTGCTGTCGAGATGCTCGGCGGCTGCCCAGACCCCAGCGAGGTCTGCCGCCACCATAACTTGATCCTACCTCTCTGGTGTATGGGGAGCCCTGGGGCTGGCTGTGGGGCTGCCCCGAGACAAGCCAAGCAGCCCGACTGACCAGCTGTGCCGGCTACAGACGGTGAAAGGAGGAACTCCTTGATCAGGGAAACAGCCTGAGGCTGACATGCAGCGAGCAGAGCCGCATGAGCCACACTCCGGCTGCTGCAGACACGCAGGCAGCAGCAGCTGCGCGCAGGGGCCTCAGGCTCTCAGCAGAGCCGTCCACATTAATTCACCTGAATCAGGCACGGCACAGACCGAAGCCTATTCCCGACAGGTCTGCTCTGGGCAGCGACAACTCCTGCCACACACTACAAGCTGAGAGCGCTTGTGTGGAAGGGAATATCCGACGCGCACATCATCTCTTGCCGCTCCCCAGCTGCCTGGCAAACACTGCTGACCATTCACCGGCTGCCGCAGGTTTCCCCCCCTGTGCTGTCTCCTCCTGGATGGAAACGGGCAGGGGTTCAGGCTCGCCTGTGGAGCTGCAGCTCTTGTTTGAGCATCAACAGTTGTCCAACTGCCAGGCGCGTTTCTGTCTGCATAAACGTTCCCTTTCCCAAGCGTGCTCCACCACAAACACTGCCCTTTCAATTCAGTGCCACAGACAAGCCACGGCCGCTTGCCGAGGCTGGCTGGCCTGCCGCCATTGCCGCTGCTGCCGGGAGCGGGGCTGACTCACCCCTGCGGAGCAGAGGCGCTCGGCAGCGAGCGCAGGCAGCCAGCACCTGCTGTTCTCTGCTGACGGCTGATCTCACCCTCCCCGCGGGCAGCCCCACGCATCACCGCCACCAACACCGGTGGCGCGGGGTGCAGTGACACCGGGACTACACCTTGATCCGCCTTTGCAGGCTCATGCTCACGCAAAGGGGACAAAATGTGCCTGACCTCACCGGGGACACCCCCCAGTGCAGGCAGCTGGTGCCGGAGGGGCCTTCAGCCGCCTACCTGGGGATGAACAATGGTGTCCGCATCGTCCAGCCGGATGTTGTCGTCAATGAAGATGTGGTGAATGCCGGGATCGTGAGGGTCGATCCACAGGGGCTTCCCACCCCGGGAAGAGAACTGATTTCTGGCCCACCTGAAACAGCAAGCGGGATGAGGAGCAGTCAGAGGAGGGAAACGGCGACAGCTCTCGGGTAAAGGCAGACAAGGCTGCACTGCGGGCTCCGGGCAATCCTGTGAGCCGGGGAAGTGGGGCAGAGACCGTCCTGTCCCTCTGCCTGCTGCTGCCGCTCGTGAAAGAGAAGCATTTTGCAGTGAGGTGACAAATCAGGGGGTGTTTGGAGAAAAGCAGGAGGTACACCAGGGGATGGAGACTGAGGAAAGACGCGAGAGCCCCATCAGGCTGCCCATAGGCAAAATGGGGAGCACATAAGTAAAAAAGACCTCAAAACTAGGAGCTATCCCAGACCGGGAGAAGCTTGGAGAATCACGGGAGAGGAGAAAATGCCCAATCCACTTCCTCAGTGCCCTGCTTCTCACCAGTCAAAGTGGTCTTGGAAGCCTCCAATTCCCTCAAAGGAGCTGAAGTAGTCGTAAAGCTTTCTTCCATCTTCCTGGGTGGTCAGTCGTTCTGCTCCCCTTGTCAGCACCACCTCTCGCTTGCTGCAGCGTATCTGGCCAGGGGTGAGGTCCACAGGGAGCTGCAGGACCGCAGAAAGCGGGAGAGGAAAGGTTTCCAAAGCAGACAGGTTGTTTCATGCACTGGCAGAGACAACAAGCAGCAGGGTGGAGACTCCCCACCACCATGTGGGAGGACGGTGCTGGGGAGACGACAAGAGGCGTGGAACCCCCCAACCACAAATCATCCCCTCCCCTGGGATAGAAAGGAATGACCTCCTAGCTGTACACTGCCTCCATTTCAATCTCTGTTCCCTGTCAGAGGAACAACTGAAGCGGCTTCTGAAGCTCGTTCCCAGCCTTCCTGCCCAGTGTGCTGCTGCGGGGAGAGCACGGCTGCCATCGGCTCTGAGCCAGGGAGCGCCGCTCTGCTGTAGTGACCCCTCTCCGGGAGAAGGAATGCTCTGTCCCAGCTGAGGAGACCTTTCCCACCCAGGATCCGCACGCACACGTGCTCCCCCCCCGGGCTAACAGCTTCTTCCCGAGAAGCTGGCTGTCTCTCCTCTCCGCAGAAGCCAGTGCTTTTAAAAGCAGGATGGCCAAGTGGCTCGAGAGCAGCCTGAGGGGGGGAGCTCCGCGCAGGCCATTCGGCTGCCCTTCTCCAGCACGCCGGGGTCCCTCGGGGTGCCACTCACCACCACGTCCCGCAGGGCGGGGAACTGGGGGTGCTGCCCGGCCAGGGCGCAGCTGACGGCCCGGAGGGCGCGGGGCAGGTCGGTACCGAAGGTCCTGAAGACGACGGCGAAGGCCCTCCCCTCCCGGTGCAGGGTGTCCAGGAGGCGGAAGAAGGCGGGCAGGATCAGGTGGTAGCGCTTGCTCGGTTCCCCCTGGACCGAGAAGACGTCGTGCGGCCGGCCCGGCCACTCCAGCAGCTGCAGGTGGCGGGCGTGGAGGCCGCCGAAGCACCGGCCCGGGCCCGCCTCGGTGAAAGTGGGGTCCCGGCCGTGGCGGCTGTAGTAGCTGAGGGCGCCGGGACAGGGGGGGCCCAGGGAGGGGCGGTCGCTCGCCCACTGCCACTCGCCTGCAAGAGAGGAGGGCGCTCAGCCGCCGCCGCCGCCGCCGCCCCCCCGGCCCCCGCAGGCCCCGGCCCCGGCGCTCACCGGCGGCCCCGGCGCGGCCCCAGGTGACGGTGCTGAGGAAGGTGTTGAGCGCCGCCCGCGGGCCCTGCCCCGACACCGTGTCCGCCGCCACCACCGTGTTGTTCAGGTCCACGTGCAGCACCAGCCGCCGCCGCCCGGCCCCGCCGCTCATCGCCCCGGAACCGGCCCCGCCGCCGGAACCGGCTCCGGCCGCGCCGCCGTTACCTGGAAACAGCGCCGCTTCCGCCCGCGCCGCTTCCGCCCGCCGGCGCCCCCTGCCGGCCCGGGGCTGCGCCGCGGGGCACCGCCCGCCACCGGCGCCCTGACCGCCGTTGCCATGGACACCGCGAACGCGGCGGGGCGGAGGTCGGCGTCAGGGGGCGTGGCCGGGGCGCCGCGGGTGGGGGGCGTGGCCGAACCCGCTCCGTGTTTGTGGGCGTGGCCCCGGTTCGCGGACGGTGGCCGGAAGCGGAAGTGGGCGGTGCTTCCGGCGCTCCGCGGGCGGCCATGTTGGAGCGGCGGTCGCAGCGCAACGGCGGGTGCGGGTCTGGCGGCGGCCGGTAGGTTGGGGCCGGCGGTGCCCGGGCCCCGCGCTCCCGGGCGAGGGCGCTGCCGAGCCGCCCGGCGGGGCGGCCTCCGGGCGCTGGAGGCGGAGCCGCGGCGCTGAGGGCCCCGCCCCGGCCCCCGCCCCCCCGGGCCCGGGAGCCGGCGCGGGGCCGAGCGGGGGGCCGCACCCGCTGTCTGCACCAATCACCTCCCCGCAGCCCCGCAGGGAGGGCACCGGCCCTGGGCGGCTCTCCCCGCCCCGGGGCCCCTCCGGCCGGCGGGCCGAGGGCGCCCAGCCAGGACTCCCGCCGGCGCCTCCTTACCGGGCCGGGCCGGGCCTAGCCTGCGGAGGGGTGTGCGAGGGGAGCGAGGGACCCGCGCTCGGGAAGGGGCATCTCCTCCACCGAGGGGTGGGCCAGGAGGAGAGGCTGAGTCGGGGGGCTGCCCGCCCCGGCGGCCCCCACCGAGCCCTCCTTGGGTCTCCACGCCAGCCTCCATCTCCCCAGGCTGCCCCAGCCCCGTGTCTTGGCCCTGCCCGCAGCCTGCTTGCCTCTCCGGTGCACCCGGAGAAGCACTGCAGAGCCCTTGCCTCGAGTGCCGCGCCCGGACAGCCAGGCCTGGCGTCCTGGCGTTGTGTGAGGGTCCTGCCAGCACTTTGCATCCATGCCAGGAGCGCTGCAGGCCCGTGGCCCTGTGGCACTTTAGCCAGGGAATGTCCCCCGCTAGTGTGTCAAGTGAACAAACTTGCTGTTGGGTGGCCAGGCTGTCTGGGGGTGTGCCTGCTTTCGCTCCTACTGCAACTTGCACTGCACAAAACAAGACCGGGAGGATCAATGTTGAGATGTTGTGTCCCCGCTGAGATGTCACAGCCTCTCCATTCAACATCAGAATGTCCCTTAAGGTGTCCCAGCTGCTCCTGGGTTTGCTGCAGCCTGAAGTTCTCGGCAGAAGATGATCCATTTAGCAGCCTCTTGAGCGCGCGTTGTTAGTTGTGTTTCTCCCTGTCTACCAGCTCAGGATTAAGCTTTATATCCTTGCTGACTTCGCTGTGCCTGTTACCACTTGTTTACTTTGGAGGTGGCAAATCTCACTGCTGGCCGATGACACTGGCTGCGGCTCTGTGGGAGCACTTCCCTGCCTGCCTCCCTCCCCTCCTCTGTGGGAGATCCCCCGCGTGTTGCAGAGCAACTGCATTATCCTCCTCCAAATCCCTCTTCTGCCGTGACGTCTGCAGAACACTTGACTGAGATTAGTCTGTCATGCGGAGGCTCTTACCCCCCCGCTGACCTGTGCTTCCCCTTCTGCGGCTGCTTTTGGCTTGTGTCCCTTCCCTGCTTGTGCAGCCGGCGGCGGCACAGGGCGCCGGGCTGGGGCTGGCACTCCCAGGCTCTGGAGTTGCGGTGAAACCGGATTTCTGGGAGGGACGTCGGACACGAGTAGTTCCTTGCTCTGTCTGCTCAGGCGCTAACTTTTCCATCACAGCTTTCTTGCCTGCGCACTGCCCTCTCCGATAGCGCCTCCAACACCTTCCCTGAAAAGGATTTTTCACTGAATCCTCCTTATTATTTTGAGAGGTATCAATGAAGCAAAAGATTTTATAACTTCTTGGCGCAGCATCCAGCTGCGGAGCTGACGAGGTCGCCAGCTCAGCGTGACAGGGTCGGAGTTCTCCTGGGTGCATCACAAAGTCCTGCCTGGACTGCTCTTCAGTCCTTTTTTTTTATTTAAAGCAATAATTAGTGCTTTTGTCCTGGGCAGACAGCTGTGTAGTGCCCTGAGCATGATCCGAGTGTTGTCCCTCGGGCCATTGTACTCTTGGCCCCAGTGATGTGTGTTTCCTTCATGCCGCCCTGCTTGAATTTCCTGCTTCCTCCTCACTTGGCAGCGAGTGCCCTTGGATCAACACCAGTTTGCTGTGACAGCAAGTTGCAGACCGTTGTTCAAACAAGGGAACAGCAAGGAGCAGTGTTGCCTTGCCACAGCGTTCGGCATCAATGAAGCACAACTGAAATAGCCTCCAGCTCTGCTGTCAGGTCTTTGGGAGGATGCTGCAACTTTGGCAGGGACTCAGAATCAATTTTTGAGCAGAATCAATTAGGAAGCTGGAAAATTGAACGTGATGCTGGGATAGATTTGAGGTGCTTAGGCTGCTTAGTGTTGCGATGGCTCGATCGTGGTGTTCTTGGTGCATGCGCAGGGAGAGGGCTCAATGAAGGGCTGCTTTACCAAGGGAAAAGGAGATCTGGTTACCTGAAGCTGGGGCGTGTCAAACTCAAACTGGAAACGAGCTGCAGATTTCACTGAGTTAACCATTGGAACCCTTCATCTTGGGATGGGTTGGATGGGATTGCCTGAAATCTTCCTTTAGGTTTGAGGATATTTCTGCGAGACATGTTTTAGTTTGACTGCAGAGATAAATCAGTGGCAGGATTGTCTTGATGATGCTTCTAACTTGGGTTATGCCCAGAATCCGACCCGATGTTTGTGAGTAGCCATGCCTGGGCTTAATGGTTTCAGGTCCCCAATTAAAAATGCAAGATGATTTCAGTTGCTGTGAGCTAACTATCTTCTCTCTCCTTTTGAGGTGTCAAGGGTTGTTTTTCCAGTAATTTGGACCTTTTTGAAGTGCCCGCTTGCCTAATGCCATGAATATTGCAGTGAACAATGTGGAAGAAAAAGCTGTCCATTCCTGGTCGAGAATTTCCTCTGCAGGACAGAAAGTGCTGGAGGAAGCCCTCCGAGTCTTCAACCCGATGTCCAAGGACCTTTCGGACACAGAGACCCAGCTGGTGGCCTTCATTCAGGGCCTGAAGGAGGAGGGCTACCAGCCCACAATTCTGAGGAGTAAGGATGTGTACGGGTACAGCTCGTGCACGGCAGACACGCCTAGCCAAACAAAAGAGAGCACCCCGCACAACTGCGCCGCTGCCACCGAGTCCGCTAAGAGTCCGGCTCGAAACACCGCAGCTGTGGCAAAGGTGTCTGCTTCGCCCCCCAGTGTTTCAGTGAACTCTACAAAAGTCTCCGCTCAGCCCGTCTCTAAAGGGGATTCCACAAATCTCCTCTTGAGCTCCTTGAAGCAGACAAGATCCGGCACGTCCAAGGCCACGGCAGTGGGCTTCCCTACAAGCATGTATCCTGATGTGTATCCAGCCATGAGACTGTCGGTGGTTCTGGAAGCTCTGGTGCCGCTGAAAACTACCACGTCCTGTTTGGAGTCCAAGTACACACGAGGGCGTCTTGGGATCTCGCCCTCGGACCTTAAACTCCTCAAGGCTTCAAGTCCGCCGAGGCAGTTTTCTTCAGGCAAGACGGCTAAAATAACAGAAGGTAAGGGGTACAAGCGTTTGATAAAGAAAGCACCGGATTCTGCCACCTTCACTTTAAATCTTCTGAAGGGACCAAAGGGTGGAGTGCTGCAGGAGAGCAATGCTTGCAAAGCCTCGGGAGTCCTCAACGGGAGAGTCACAGGCAGCTCGTCCCAGGGCTGCGCCACAGCACCACAGTCCAAGACCTTGAAAATCAAAAATAAGGAACCTCTGGTGGGAAAAACAGAGTGGAAGGACAGCAGCAGCTACCGGGAGAGCGTTGGGCAGAAGAGGAGAAGAGCTACGGAGGCAAGAGAAGCACCACAGAGGAAGAAAGCAAATACCATTCCCGTCCGAAATAAATCTCGACGGGCTCAGAGCACTTTGAACCTGCTGAAATTCCGGGCCATCAAGGTGGGCAACTCTTCTTCTGATGATGAAGTGAGGAGGAGAGCACAGAAGATTCTTAGGGTCAACCTGTCCCCCGTGATCCGAATTCAGCCCTTGTCCCACTCTCACAGTGTTCCCTGAGTTTCTTCACTTTGTCACTTTTTTCTGTAAGTAAGTAAATACGAGCCTGGCACCAGAGCGTGGAGAAGTTTTAGAGCAACTCTGGTTCTCTGGTGCCTGGTGACGATATGTCGACTAACCTGCAGACGGAGCAGCCTGCTCTCACGCTGTTTCTGCCTGTCTACCACTGCTATGCAGAACTGACTGCAGAAATACAAAGCCCTGCTGGGGAACGCGGGACGGTGACTCTCGCCCGCGGCGAGCCGAGCAGGTCGGAGGGCTCGCTTCCCGCGGGCGCTCTTCTGAACGTGGCAGGCTGTGCTCTCGTGCAGGGGGAGAACATGGGACTTTCTCATGACATTGATGCACTGTGATATTGCTCTTTTTCAAGCTGTACATTTACTGGTTTTATTTTGATCAAATTTTATAACTTTATTATCTATATATCTATATATCCATATATGTGCATATGGCCCAGGAACTGTGGGAAGATGCACTTCCTCCATCCCTCTGGGATTGGGTTCGATAGCTTTTGTTCCCCCTCCCCTTCAGCCAGTCTTTTGTTGAAAGGTGCCAGGATTTCTTTGTGATTCAGTGTTGTTACAGTCTGTTCTGGGCTCCCTTGAGCAGCTCAGAGGCAGGCAGAGTTATAGCCACTTGTTTCTCTCCAGAAATGCCAAGCAATTTGGAGAATTACCAGCTGATAGTTGACTATAGTTTTAATCATATTTTCGGTATTACCTCTGCATAAGAGTGGGGGAGTGTTACGGGCTGTTGCCTGCAAGTCTGCCTGACGTCTCTAGGTGCCTCCTCCGTTTGTTGGTAGCAGAAGCTCTGAACTCATGGTAGGGGTTTGCCTCCAAAGAGCGATTCCTCCTCAGCACCCAGTGTTGCTCCGCTCTCCTGTACCCCAGGTGCAAACATAGAACATGAACTGTGACTGTTAGAGCCGAAGGGCTGGAGTTGTTAATAAGAATTTCATAAAAGTGTCTTGCCCACCACGTAACTGCTTTGCTGTTGCTGGGTGTTTCAGGAGCAGGTTCTAGGTGCCGGTAGCGAAGACAAGGCTGTGTTTGAATGTATTAGATACGTCTTGCTGGTCCCAGAGCTCAGTGGGGTATTTGAGCCTGAACTAAAGCAGAAAAGCAGAAGGGTTGAGAGGATATGTGCCAGCACTTAAACATAGAGAGTTTCTTTCTGTCAGTTTGTGGGGGTGAAGCAGTAGGAGGGGAGATTGGCACTGTTGTGATGGGTGACAGCTTTGCTTTGCTGTCTGGGATGTTGCGAGAAGGTGTGTGGCAGGTGTGAAAGCTCCCGGAGCGCAGGCTCTGCCCGTCCCTGGGAGGCACTGTGGAACCGCTGCAGACGGGCTGCGTTAGCCTTCCTGTGCCGGGGGCGTGCTGTCAGATGTGAACACAGACTGCGTGCATGGGTCTGCTCTCCGTAGGGAAGGATCTGCAAGCTCCAGGAGAAACACCGCGTTGGAGCAGTCGGTGCTGCAGTTGTCACCTGGGAGGGACGGCCTCCAATGATCTCCGCTGGGATGCTGCAAAAGCAGAACCTGGCGGCTTGGGGAGAGGGAGCAGTGTCCGGCCAGGCCCAGGCCCGGCTCTACGCCGCTGCACGTTCAGATCTCTATAGCAGTAGGCCGGTAATCCACTCATTCTCTCACCAGCTCAAAATACCAGTTGTCTGACCTAGTAATCTCTGTGGACATTGGCTGAAGGGATGAGCTCCCCTGGGAAGCCCCAGCCCCAGCTCCTTACATTTCAGCCCCTCCCTAGCATCTGGCTTGTAAAAGGGGTCAGCATCTGATCCCCAGCTCAGAATGGAAAACGGCAGCACGGAAAGGAGAGACGAGGTTCCTGAGGCAGTGAGAGGCCAGGGAAGCTGGGTGTCCCGAGGCACAGCCGGGGTTCTCCCCCCTTGCCCAGGTAGGGCAGCGTGAAGGTTCTCCCTCGGGGGATGATTGCAGGCTCTGAATCGCACACTTGGGTTCTGTGTGGTTTTATTGTGCGTATCTGAGCTGCTGTCAGAGATCGTAACTTGCAGTGTTTGAGACTGACCTGTGATTGCCGCTGGTTGGCTGCAGAGGAGGAGGAAATATTTTCTTCTGCTTCTGTGTTTTAAAATGCCCTGGCAGAGAGTTCCCTGTCCTGACATGGTGCTGGATGAACAGGGACCCTCCATCACTATTAACCGGCCAAAAATTGCTTTGTCCCTTTTGTTCCCATCCTTCAGACCTTTCTCATTCCCACGCTCTCAAATGCCAGGTCTTGAAGCCTTGCACTGGAGTTTCTCTTTTTGGCTGTTTCCCGAGGCTCTGAACTCCTGCCTGCGGTATTGCTGTCTGACAGGCTGCTCGGCGGCTTCCCCTGTTCCCAGCCCCATATAAGGGCACCGAGAGCTGTCTCCGGAGCCTCTTCGTGCGGCGCAGACATCCCAGCTGAGTGCCTGGCCTCCGGTGGGAAAAACAACCGTGCATCAACAAGGCTGAATTCGGATCGAGGTTGCTTTTCCTCCAGCCTGAGCAGGAAGCTGAGCACCTGAGGCCAGCTCATCGGTCCACATCCCTCCTCTTCGCAGTGTTTCTTCGCCCAGCTGCACTGCTGCCTGCCTCCCCACTCTTCTCCATCACCTCTTCTCTTTCACAGCTTGGGTCTTTGCCAGTCAAGGACTTGGCTTGTACTGTTGCTTAACACACCCAGCAGAACATACCGCCTTAGTGCTGCCATGCCTTTCCATGCACTGAGCTGAGTTATGTGAATGCTTGGTGGCGGCGGCTCGCCCAGTGTCCTTCCTAGGCCACCAGCAAGAGGTCTTCTGCTTCGCGGGGAGAGGCAAGCGTTAGAAACACTTCTGTGTCACTGGGGCTCCTGCCAGGGGAAGCGAGCACCCCTTAGCTCTGTGCTCAGGGACTTGCCCGTCATCAGCCCAATCTCCCTCTGCTCTTCTGCACGTCTCTAACAGACGGCAGGGCAACTGAGCTACTGGGCAGTGCTGGAGCTCGGTTCTCTGCCCTCCTGATGTCTCCTCTTCCCCCTCACAGCTGATTTGGGGACTTGGCCAGAAGGATTGCAGCTTGTTATTCACAGAGGGGCTTTGCAGCCCCTGGTGCCAATGTCGGCAACTGCTGCCTGTCAGCTATTCCCAGGGAATCCGGTGCTGGCAGACAGGGTGCCTGCAGCCTGTTGGTGGTTGGCTTTGCCATCCATCTTGTGGCCGGGTGTGGGTGCTCCTGGCGTCCCGGGCCTTCGACGCTGATGTACAGGAGGCTGCAGAAGGGACTGTGCTGTGGACGCTGCTGTCTGGTGTTTAGGGAAGATGAAGGGTTTGATCAAACCAGACCTGCCTAAGACCTGATGTGACCAGAGATCCCTTCCACCCTATGTTATTCTGTGACAGCAGAGTAACACTTGCCTTCCAGGGACCTGCGCAGCAGTTACTGGCAGGGCACATAGAAATGCTTTGCCTGGAGTGCTGTGGTCTCTGCTGAGCGTGCTGTATGCAGGTTGTTCAGACCTGTTTCTGTATTAGTCACTTTGAATTCATCCAAGTGCCTAACCTGGCCTATGCTGTTCCTGGGCACCGTGACAGCCGAGAGCTTTGGAGACTCTCTTAGGAATGCTTTTACCGCAAGGATTTGTGCCACTGTCACTTCGAGAAATGATTCAGCCAGCGGTCAAAGGGCTGTTCTTCCAACTGAGTTTGTGGAAATCATTTCTTCTTTTATTCAGCTGCCAAGAAGCAGGAGTTTATGTTTCGCCTCCACCAGACAAGGTCCTGGAGCTTCCTGCATGCTTCAGATGTCCGTCAGCGGGGTCCGTGGGGAGAGCAGCTTGCCCGGCCGGCAGCTGAAGGGGAAGCTGACATCAGATACCAGTTGAAATCACATTGTTAATTGGTAGAATGTTTTGAAGCTCATGTCCACTGGGATCAGATTTCACCTTCTGCCACTACTTTCAGTTGGAGAAGTTTCTCTTTGGCCTCTTCCCTGCAAGCCATGTAGCGTGGTGCTGCTGCTTCCAAACTGTTTGCGTCCCCCCCAGAGCCAGCTGCCATAGCGATCCTTGTACAGAATTTCTTAAGCACTTTTCTGCGAAATAAGAAGGGATTATTTTGTTATTCCTGTTTTGTAGCCCACTAGTGGTATTTCAGTGCGAGGAGGAGGTGTGCTCTGTGGAGCGTTGTGAGCACTCGCCTAGCTGGATACTTCTCAGACCAAGGCATTACCTGCCCAGCCTGCAGCACTCACGCTCACCGGGCCAGGGGGGCCGTGGGCTGAGACCCCTCGTAGCCTGGTGTTTCCTTGCACAGAGTTCAGCCGGTCGCCAGCTAAGAGCATCGCAGGGAAGTCGGGAGCAGAACAGCACGGCTGGGTGATGCTGCGCACCCGGCTCTGCAGCCCTGCTCCACAGCTGCCCCTGTTCTGCCGCGTGTCCTCTGGGCCCCCTGTGCACACCAGCAGCACTCCTCCACTGGTGGAGCTGGTGGAAGTCCCCCGGCTCCAGCTGTGGCAGGAGGGGCTGGGGGGTTTGGTTTTTGGGCTTGAGCACAGAATTTGGGCCCTTTCAGTTGTGACTTGTGCTGTGTTCGTGGCCAGACCTTGCCAGCATGTTGCGGGGTGCAGCCACTCCAGCTGCTCTCCCCCTTGGGTCCAAGTTCCCTGCCCTGTCTGCGAGCTGGGCTGTTGGCCACAGCGCAAGGGACGTGTGGGGACGGAGAGCAGGTTTGTCTCTCAGCTGCAGCTGGACAGTGTGATGCGAGCTGGGCAGCTTCCCAGGCTGGAGGGCAGATTTAGGTGGGAGGATCCTTGTTTCGGCTGTGGTTGGCAGGGTCGGTGCCGAGCTGGAGCACCTGCTGCTCAAGCAGGTTGGTTGGTTTGTGTGGAAATGACAGTTTCTGTTTCAGTCTTCAAAATGGCACTGGCCTGTTTGCTCCTGTGGTCAGACAGGGGTGGCTTTCCAGGATTTGAGGTGACCTGAGGAGACAACAGCTGTTCTGGGGCACCTCACACCTTCTCGACGGTGCTGCAGCCCCTTGGCTTTGCGAGCTGGATGGGCTGGCACCATCCGCAGAGAGGGGCAGCAGGGCAGGTTGCTCCCAGGCCCTTGCGTTCAGGGCTCTGTGCTAGAGAGCACCACGCTCGGGTTTCCCTCTCCTTGCAACCGGCTCCTGCCTGGAGCTGTGTGCCATTAGGAAGGTGCCAGGTGCCTCGCTGTCTGGTGGAGCAGAGACCTTGTCCCAGAAGGCAGGAGAGCCAGCCCCGAGTGTCGAGTGAACCCTGTCTGTAGATGTGACTGTGCTAGCACTAGCAGCTTGGCCAGCTGCTGCCTCCAAAGCCGTGGTGCTGAGGCCAGATCCCTCAGTTTGCTTAGGAAGACCGAGGAGGTCTGGTGAAAAAGCAAGAAGCTGAGATTAGGGGAAACCAAAGATGCCAGCAGCACCTGGCTGGCCAGCTTCTGCTGCAGGAGGAGATCTGCAAACAGCGGAGCCAGGTCTGTGGGGTACCGGTAGCATCTCCTCCACTCTGGCCCTGCCCGGCTGCCGGAGCCTGTCCTGCCCTGTCTGGCAGCACTACGCAGGCACTGGTGCTGCAGGCTCTGGGGCACGGGCGACGGGGTGCCCTTTTGGAGCAGGTGCCCCTCCTAATCCTTGGTTTCCTTGGTTGCACAAACTGGCCCTGCTCAGCTGGCCGCGGGGAAGGTAAGCTGCTCCCCGGCTTGCAGAGCCCCCCCGCTCCGTGCGTGCTGACTTGTACCCTCTGGACGCCCTCGCAGAGGGTGTAGCACTTCCTCCGGTGAGCATCCGAAATACCTTCCCCTGCGGGGACGATTAGGCCTTGCCCCGGGGAGTCCCTTAAAGGCCTTATTACCGTCTGGGACTCTCTCCTTGTTGTCTTAATTAGCCCTTTCCGTTCCTGTTGCTACAGGCAGCCCTGTGAGAGTCTGGTGATTCCCACAGGCACAGTCAGGCACGCGGTGCTGTTGTAAAAGAGAAGGTGCTGCAAAGCTACCCCCAGAAATACCTCCCCTCCTGCCCCTGCTCCGCCACACTGCCCAGGCCTGGGACGGGACGAAACGAGTGTCGGCGTTTGTGGCGGGGAAGGCGCGGTGTGTGACACCGTTCCCTCCTCCTGATTCCCGGTGCAGCACTCCCAAGGAGTAGCATTTCCCGAGCAGAGGCACAGCAGCTGCTCTGAGAGATGTGGGGGCTCTGGGTGGGCGCTGCCCAGCCCCTTGCGCTCGTCTCTGCCAACCATCGTCTCTAAGAGAGCCATTTCCACGCTGCAGCATGACCGACCTGCTCCGGCTGGGACCGGTGCCGCCGGCTCAGACGCGGGCATCCCCCAGTGTTTGGGGGTCCTGACTGATGGCCAGGGAGCAGCGACTGCAGCCCGCAGGAGGGCGAGTAACAAACTTTTGTACGGTGAATTTACAACAACTGACCATCTTGTTCTTGAGTGAACTTTTTACTGTTTCATTTGTTTGTGTAGAATGTTTCCGAAGCTATATTAATATTTAATGTTTAATATGAGGCTGGGCTGCTCCACACTCAGTGTTGTATATTTTGGAATGGCATTGTTTAGTGAAAAGACAGCGTTAGTATTATTCCACTCTTCGGAGGGAACGGGACAAAAACCAGACTGTCTTTTTTCTCAAATGAAGTGAACTTTTTGTTATGAAGTCCTAGCAGGTGTCCAGCCCTTCAGTAAAATGGTGCTCAGAACCGCCCAGCGTGTCCAGCTTTTCTTTCAGCCCTGCCAGACTGCTCCTCCCGGCCCTGTGTGAGCTCCGTGGAACGGCATCTCCCGTGTGCCTGGCCGCTGCGTGGGGCACGCACAGCTGGAGACCACCACCACCACCACCTCTTCCCCCAGTCCCCCCCCAATGAGGTTTGAGGTTACCCGAGCCCCATTAAAGAATGCCTGGCTTGGGATGGAAAACGCTCCAGACGAGTGCCGCTGGTGCTGAACTGGTGTAAACTGGCATAAATCCGTATTCCAGGTTAGTTCTTAGAAATGCGTCGGGTCGGCGCTGCACTGGCAGGTGCTCTGCCGGCTCCTGCCTGCCTGCCCACCCTTCAACTTCCTCTGGATCTTCCCGTTCTGCAGCTGGGACCCTGCGGCCGGCTAATTCAACAGGAATGCCGTTGTTTACCCGCGTGCGATCCGGATCTGGTTTGTGCCACGGGGCTGTCAGTGCACTGACCCGGCACTGACGGTGGTGGGACCATGACCCTGGGCAGACACCGGCTCTGGTGCCAGAGCGCTTTCATCGGGAAGCGAAGTGGTTAAGTGGTTCTCTTCCTCGCTGGGGATGTTCAGGGAAGTGTTCGCCGCCCGCTGAGCGCACTGAAGTCGGTCCAAGCAGGGCTGGCCAGGCATGAGAGGCTGCCCAGGAGCTTGGAGGCTCTGCCAAGGCTTGGGGGGGGGCCCTCCTCTGCGTGCCCCAAAGCAGCAAGCGCTGCCGATTCCCACTGCTGCCCCTCCGAGCCGTTCAGTCTGCTGACGATGGTGAAAGGGCTCTAATCGCTGCTGAAAGGTGCTGGTGGAGCCGAGGCCATGGGTGCCCGAGGGAGCAGAGGATGCTCGGCAGCTTTGAAGCACTGGTGATGGAGGGCTGCGGCAGAGCTGCTGGCAGATCTCCGGCCAGCGGAGCTGCCCCTGGCCGTGTCATCTCCCCAGGCAGACACGGGCCACCCCCACGCGTGGCTGTGGGGTGGCTGAGGGGATTGCAGCTCGCAGTGGGAAGTCAAAGCAGCCTTCAGGGGAGCCAGAGGTGCCTGGACGTGGGCTGGGACACCTCACTCGTCCTTCAGATCCTGCTGAGGAGCCCTTCCTCCCGCTTTTACCTTGGTTTTCAAGGCCAGAGTTCCTGTTACAGTCACCTTTATCAGGCCACTTTGGATCCCCTCAGAGCAGATAAGGTTTGCTTGGCAAGGTCCCTGCGATACAGACACGCTGGCCGGTGCTAGTGGCTCTTTGTCAGCTCGTCTCCTGCCAGCCGAGGAGAGCTGGGCACCACCACCACCCTGCACTGCCGGAGCCTTGCCGGGCACAGCCCTGCCCTTCCTCTGGGTTTCCCAGCGCCTGCTGAGAGCGTGGCCATGGGGAGCTGGCAGGGCTCTGCCCGCAGCATCCCTCACCCCACTGAGACGTGTGGGACCAGCCTGTGCTGTGTCGGGGTGTCCCTGGGGGAGGCACAGGTTTTGGCACCCCTATGGCCAGCAGCCCGGGGAGCTGCTGCTTTGTCTGCCCGTGACCTTGCTCGCTGGTGGGCGGCCAGAGCGCAGCCTTGGTGTGGAGAGCACGCGGCTCCTCTTCCTTCCTTCGGCCTCGGCTAATAAAAGGCACCATCCCTGCGTGACAGCGACGACTCTGTCGAGCCTGACCCCGGTGTGCGACCGTGCTCCCCGCAGGGCTCTGGGGCTGCCGGCTCAGCGCTCGGCCCAGCCAGTCCAAAGGGTCCCAGGCAGCACTGAACGGCACGGGGTGAGTGGGGCCCCAGCTGAGGGCATGGTGGTGCCCACGGTGCCAGCACGGGAGGGGAGCAGAATTCATCCGGCACGGGTGCTGGGGAAGCGTGGCTGGCTGCTGTGCCGCCCCAGGGCTCCCGGTACCGCTGCTGGGGATGTGCCCTGAATAGGCACAGACGAGCCCGTGCGGTGCAGGGCGAGTCCCAGCCGGGCTGCCTGTCTCAGCGGCCCCACGTGCCGCACAACCGGGCACGGCAGCCCTGCGGGGATGCCGTGTGCCAGATCCCAGCCAGCCTGGGCACGAGGCACCACTGTGCCACGCGTGGGCCACCGTCGGCTTGTACCTGGCCTCTGCCTCACCTTGGCTAAAGCTCGGTGCGGGCAGGTCCCTCCCCTTGCCTGGCACGGCTGCTGGAGGAGGAGACAGGCGCCGGCCGCCCTCCTCCAGGAACAGCAGCGGAGCCCAGCCCGAGCCCAGCGGGGCCGAGCTGGCCGACTCTGCAGCCCACCTGGGCCACTGCCACCTGCCCGGCACGCTGGGCCCCACGGGCACAGGTAGGAGCCGGCATGCTGGCGGGGAGCCCCGGGGCATGGCACAGCCCTTGGCACACAGCGCAGCCCCAGGGCACGGCACAGCCCTTGGCACACGGCACAGCCCTGGGACACAGGCTGGGCGCCAGCTGCCGGCATGAGGCGGCACACAAGGAAGGGGCCGTGGGGTCCCTCGGGAGAGACGGGCTGGGTCCCCCCGTGCCCGCAGTGCACTTCCTGGGGCTGGCGTGTGCCGGACTTTGACCAGGGAGCCGTGGCGGTGGGGAGGGCCGGGTCCCTCGGGAAGAACATGCCCAGCCGGTGGCATCATGGCTGTGCCCAGGCGAGCTCCTGGTGGGGCAGACGCCCAGTGCGGCTCCACCCTGTAGCTGAGACATGCCAGTGCCTTTGCCATGGGGCATCCCCAGCTGGGGCAAAAAGTGGTGCCGTGGCCCCTTGTGCAGCCGTGCCAGCATCGGGTACCCGTCCCGCCGTGCCCGTCCCGCCATGCCGCCCCGCCCGCCTCACTGCAAGCGGTGGCAGGCGCGTTCCTGCCACGCTGTGCCGGGAGCCTGGGGAACACGGCGCCACTGGCTCACCGGCCCACGAGGCGTCCTTTTGTTCGCCGGTGGGGCCCGCTGTGCCGCCCAGGGGCCGGGGCGTGCCCGGGCTGCCGACGCCTGGCCGGGCTGGCCTCCGCGGGCGGGCGGGCGGCGGGGGCCTCCAGGCAGAAGGAATCAGCAGTGACATTCCCGTAGCCTGGAGACCGCCGTCCCTTTCAGCGGGCAGCCCATTTGAATAAGAATCGTGCACAGGGAAGGGGGGCCGCTGGCCGCCGCCATCCCATCGCCGCCCTCGCCCCGGCTCATTTCTGCGCACCCAGCCCGGGGGGCAGTGGGTCCCACGCTGCCCTCGCCCCCGGCCTCGGCCCCACCAGCTCGCTGGATGCCACAGGACGCCAGGTACCGGGGTCTTGCGGGGCTCGGGGACCCCCTCACTGGCACGTGGCCCCGCGCCGCCTTGCCCGCTGCCTTGGCGTGGCTTCGAGCGGGGCCGGTGCTGGGGCAGAGTTGCGGCTCCCCCCACCGCCCTGAGCCCCCCTGCCCCGGGCTGGCTCCCACGCAGGGACAGGAAAGATGTGTTTGGGCAACGCCGGGGCCAGGCTTTGATCCAGCGCTTGCGAGGCTGGGAGCGGGCGGTACCAGGAGAGAAGGAAGCACAAAAGGCAGCTCCAGCCTAAATTTAACGGCGGGACCCCGGCCAGCGGCAGGGATGACCTTGCCCAGCCGGCTCCGGCACTCCTGGCTCCTCTCCCCGGCTGGTCCTGGCCTGGTGCTGGGACCCCCTGGGGACAGTAGTGACACTCGAAGGGATGGATCCGCCCCAAGCAGGGCAGGATGGGGCACAGCACAACTCGTGCGGGGTCTGGGGGTGCAGGACACGGCCGTGCGCCCGGGTCTGTGTGCCGCAGCCACGCGGGGCTGTGCAGGGCTGGGGCACAGCCATGGGGGTGGGCCCTGGGTGCCACCGTGGGGAACTTTGGGACCCCAACTGCCTCACCTGACCCAGCTTCCCAGTGCTGTCCCCTGGGTGCACTGCCATGCCGGAGCTGGGTGGGAGCACCCTGGGGTGCACTGCTGTGCCGGAGCTGGGAGAGGCCAGGCCCCAGCTGCCCTGCACCCCACGCTGTACCCCATGCCCTGCCACAGCGCCGTCTCCATGTTCCCCCAGGCAGAGCCCGCAGCTGCCCATGGACCTCCTGGCACTTGGTTTCCTCCTGGGTAAGCGCTGGCCTCAGTGAGGCACTGTGTGCGGCTGGGCACCCTGAGCACCCATCGTGCCAGGGGCTGCAGTGGCCCTGGGATCCCAGCCTGGGCGGAGGGTGCTGGGCGGCGGAGGTGGTGGCGATGGCGATGCTCCCTGGCTGGCAGCAGCCGGGGCCTGACCGCCACAAATCCCAGCGGGGAATCTGGGCTGCGCTGAGCCCCAGCGGGATTAGCGAGCGCCTGACCTGGCTCCCGGCTCCCCCCGGCACCGCTCGGCACCCCGGGGGCTGCCCGGTCCCCCCAGGAGCACAGGCAGCCACCCCCTGCCCGGCTTCTCTGGCCCCGTGGCTGCCAGCCTCCGGCTCGCCCCCGCTGCCCGCCTGGCCCCGCTCCCTGCCCCCCGGTCACGAGGTCCCGGCGCTGCTGCCAGTGCCTTTCTGGGTCACGGAGCTTCGTGCTGCATCAGTGGGTCGGGATGCAGGGACGCGATGGGATGGGATGGGATGGCTGGGGGTGGGGAGGGTGCCGGGCAGGTGTCTAGGGTGCATGGGGGGGGACGAGGGGCACCCGGGGGCCCTGGCACAGCCCCCAGCCCGTGCCCTCGTTCCCTGCAGCGGGGGTGCCGGCAGCGGGGGGCTGGCAGGAGCCCGACCCGAGCCATGGCTGCGCCCGTGGCAGCTGCTACCCGGCCACCGGGAACCTGCTGGTGGGGCGAGCCCCCCGCCTGAGTGCCACCTCCACCTGCGGGCTGGACAGGCCCCAGGAGTACTGCATCGTCAGCCACCTCCAGGTGAGCCCACCCGGCCCTGGCATGGCCCCGGCACGGCCCTGGCACAACCGGGCACCGGTGCAGCCTCCAGCCACCCATCCCTGATGGTGCCGCTCCCCAGCACAGGACTCGGAGAAATGCTTCACCTGCGACTCGCGGGACCCGTCCCTGCCCGAGAGCCACCGCATCGAGAATGTCATCTACCTGAGTGGCCCCCACGGCCAGCGGACCTGGTGGCAGTCAGAGAACGGTGAGGCCGGGGCAGCAGCAGGGCTGCCCCCATGTGCGCGTGCCTCGGGGCTGTGTGGCCATAGGACTTCGGGGGGGGGGGGGTCATCCCCGGCCTCGGCCATCACCTCTCTGTCCCCCCCAGGTGTGGAGCACGTCAGCATCCGCCTGGACCTGGAGGGTGAGTTCCACTTCACCCACCTCATCATGAAGTTCAAGGTGGGTCCTGGCATTTGGGTGCCTGGGATGGGGTGGGATGGGACAGGACAGACCTACAGGGGCTGCGGGGCCGGCCCCCGTCCCAGCTGGGTGTCCTGCAGACCTTCCGCCCCGCGGCCATGCTGGTGGAGCGCTCAGCCGACTTCGGGCGCAGCTGGAAGGTCTACCGCTACTTCGCCTACAACTGCTCCAAGCTCTTTCCCGGTATTCCCGGCCAGCCCTCGGGGCTGGTGGACGAGGTGCTGTGTGACCAGCGCTACTCCGAGATCGAGCCCTCCAGCCACGGGGAGGTGCGTGGGGCCGCGGTGGTGCAGAGGGGGGCTGGGGGGGGCTGGGGGCCTGGGGTGTCTGGGATCACCCACTCCTTCCTCCTCCCAGGTCATCTTCAAGGTGCTGGACCCCTCCATCCCCGTGGCGGATCCCTACAGCCCGGACATCCAGGGTGCGTTGCTGGGGGTGCCGGGGCCACGGGGCCGGTGGGTGGCAGGGTGGGTGCTGATGGTGCTGCCCCCCCCCAGACCTGCTGCGCGTCACCAACCTGCGGGTGAACCTCACCAAGCTGCACACGCTGGGGGACAACCTGCTGGACACACGGCGGGAGGTGCTGCACAAGTACTACTATGCCGTGGATGAGCTGGTGCTGCGCGGGAGCTGCTTCTGCCACGGCCACGCCGCCCGCTGCGCCCCGGCACCTGGCGCCCCACCATCATCCGTCCCTGGCATGGTGAGGCGCACGCAACTGCCGGCACGGCACGGTGCCCCGTGGGACCTGGCAGCCATGCTGAGCTGGGGGCTCCCTGCCCAGATCCACGGGCGCTGCGTCTGCGAGCACCACACGCAGGGGCTGAACTGCGAGCGCTGTGAGGACTTCTACCACGACCTGCCCTGGCGCCCGGCTGAGGGCTCCAGCACCAACGCCTGCCGACGTGAGTGTCCTGTGCCAGCACCGGCACCGTGCTGTGCCCAGGGGCTTGGGGTCCCACACACCGGATTGCGGGAATGGGAATCCTGCAAGTTGTGCTTGGGGATTTTGGGGTCCTGCATGTTGTGTGTGGAGGGTTCAGCATCCCAAAGGCCGTGGACTGGGGCTGGGGGTTGAGGGTCCCGTGTGCCATGCTTTGGGGTGGGGGGTGCTGCACATGGGGCCAGGGTTTGGGGGGGTCGGGGTGCTGCAACCTGCGATTTGGGGTGGTTGGGGTGCATCCTGCTGGGATGTGGGGCTGGGGGTTCTGCAGGCTGGGGCTTGAGGGGTTGGGATCAAGGAGCTGCATCCCCGGGTTTGGGGTGGGGGTGCTGCATGCCGTGCCGCGGTGCTGTTCCTGCAGGGTGCGACTGCAACGAGCACTCGCAGCGGTGCCACTTCGACATGGCCGTCTTCCTGGCCACGGGGAACGCCAGCGGGGCCGTGTGTGATGGCTGCCAGCACAACACCATGGGCCGCCGCTGCCACCTCTGCAAGCCCTTCTACTACCAGCACCCCCGCTCCGACATCCGCGCCCCCACCGCCTGCGCCCGTGAGTGCCACAGGACCCCAGCC
Organism: Calonectris borealis; assembly: GCF_964195595.1. Taxonomy (NCBI): domain Eukaryota; kingdom Metazoa; phylum Chordata; class Aves; order Procellariiformes; family Procellariidae; genus Calonectris; species Calonectris borealis. The sequence continues at coordinate 11,048,767 of NC_134321.1, read as the reverse complement.
CCATGGCTTGCCCCGGCCCCACGGCTCCCAGTTCCACCAGCCCCGGCCCCACGGCTCCCGGTGCCAGCAGCCGCAGCTCCCTGCGGTCTCTCTCTCGGCAGCATGCGACTGCGACCCGGCGGGCTCGCTGGACGGAGGCGCCTGCGACGGGCACACGGACGTGGCACTGGGCATGATTGCGGGGCAGTGCCGCTGCAAGGAGAACGTGGCCGGTCCCCGCTGTGACCGCTGCCGGCACGGTGCCTACGGCCTCAGCCATGGCGACCCACAGGGCTGCCAGCGTGAGCTGGGACCCAGGGATGGGCACGGGAGGATTTGGGGTAGAGGGATGGGGATGGAGGGATGGAGATAGAGGGATATGGGATGGAGGGATAAGGATAGAGGATTGTAGGATGGAGGGATATGAAGGGAGGGATGTGAGATGGAGGGATGAGGATGGAGGGATCATGATGGAAGGATGGGGATGGAGGGATGTGGGATGGAGGGATGAGGATGGAGGGACAGTGATGGAGGGATGTGGATGGATGGATGGGGATGGAAGGATGTGGGATGGAGGGATGGTGATGGAGGGATGGTGATGGAAGGATGTGGGATGGAGGGATGTGGATGGAGGAATGCGGACAGAGAGATGGGGATGGAGGATTGAGGGATGGAAGGACATGGGATGGGGAGGGAGGGCCATGAAGCCCGTGGGCTGCGGTGCCACGTGGCAGACCCTCACGTGTGGGGGTGAATGCGCATGTGGGGGGCAGCGTGCAGGTGTGACCCGCGGGGCACGGTGGCGGGCAGCTCCCCCTGCGACCCCATCAGCGGGGACTGCTACTGCAAACGCTTCGTGGCTGGGCGCTCCTGCAGCCAGTGCGTGGTGAGTGCCCCGGGCTGCCCCCCAGCCTGCCCCCCAGCCTGCCCCACACCATGCTCCGTGGCCTTGACTCTCCCCAGCCCCATGGCACCCCCCGGGCCGGGCTGGCCCCACACCTGCCCCACACCCTGCCCCCTCTCTCTGCAGCCCGAGTTCTGGGGCCTGAGCTACGATGTGGGGGGCTGCCGGCCCTGCGCCTGCGACTTCGGGGGAGCCTACAGCAACCGGTGGGGGCCAGCACAGCGCCCGGCCGGGCACGGGGACGGGGGGGCGGGAGTGGGGACAGGGCTGGGGGTCAAGCATGGAGGGAAGGAGGGACGGGGACATCGGTGGAGAGATGGGGACAGGGCTGGAGAGACAAAGGAGGCTGGGATAGAGGGATGGAGGGGGGAGCTCCATGCGCTGAGATGGAAGGGTGGGGACAGGTATGGAGGGAGGGGTGGGTGAGGACAGAGCCAGACAGAAGGACAGACAAAGGGACAAGACGGTCACACCCAGGTGCTCCATGGAGGACGGGGCTTGTCCCTGCCGTCCCCACCTCATGGGGCGGCAGTGCGACCAGGTACAGCCCGGCTTCTTCTGCGCCCACCTCGACTACTACACCTATGAGGCCGAGCGGGCCACCGGCCATGGCCACAGCCACCCCCAGCTCCCGGTGAGTCTCCTGGGGGGTCCCTGCACTCCCAGCCCGGGCTTGTGCATGGCTGTCACCATGCACCGTGCCCCATGCATGGCTGTCACTCTGTCCCATGCATGGCTGTCACTGTGCCCCATGCATGGCTATCCCCGAGCACGGCTGTCCCCGTGCATGGTGCCCATCCCCTGACCCCGTCCCCACAGGGCGCCATCCGGGCGGAGGTGCCCCAGGACTGCCTGGAGTACGACACCGGGGAGCCGGGGGGGCGGAAGGGGCGCCCGCGGCACCAGCGCAGCCCCTCCCGCGCCCCCCAGCCCCGCGCCCCCTCGCGCCGTGGCCGCCAGCAGCCCCCCAAGGTGAGCCCCTGGGGGGGTGGGATGAGGCATGGTGGGGTGCTGTGGGGTGGGGGTGGCCAGGGGGCAGAGCCGGGGGGGCTGGAGCCGAGCCGAGCTGGTGCCCTGCCCAGCTGGACGTGGAGGAGGTGGTGCGGGACAGCGCCGGGCGCATGGTGACGTGGACGGGCTCGGGGTTCGCCCGGGTGCGGGACGGGGCTGGCCTGACCTTCCACGTGGACGACGTGCCCTACCCCATGGACTACGAGCTGCTGCTGCGCTACGAGCCCGAGGTGAGTATGGCCACAGCCACGGCCACAGTGTGTATGGCACGGCACGGCACGGCTTGGCCCTGACGCCGGCTCGCCTGTCGCCACAGTCGGCTGAGGACTGGGAGGCCGTGGTTGGCGTCAGCTCCCGGGTGCTGCCCACCAGCCCTCGCTGCGGGAACCTGCTGCCCTCCGAGCAGATGTACCGCGAGAGCCTGCCCCACAGCCGGAGGTGGGATGGGATGGGATGGGACGGGATGGGATGGGGATGGGATGGGGATGGGATAGGATGAGAGTGGGGTGAGGGTGGGGTAAGGATGGGATGGGGATGGGATGAGGGTGGGGATGGGGTAGGAATGGGGATGGGGACAGGGATGGGGATGGGGACAGGGATCAGGACAGGGCAGGGACAAGGACAGCCCTGCCACACTCCCAGAACTGAGGGATGGGAATGGGATGGAAACAGGGACAGTCCTGCCGCCCAGGTGAGGGATGGGCATGGGGACAGGGACAAGGAAGGTGGCCGGGTGCTGCTGCTGTCCCCTGGCCATCCCCGTGGCCCTGGGGTGCCCGTGCCCCGACGCCTGCCTCTGCACAGGTACGTGCTGCTGTCCCGGCCCTTCTGCTTTGAGCCCAGCACCCCCTACGAGGTGACCGTGCGGCTTCAACGGGCCGGCGTCACCCAGCGCCACCCCGGCGCCTTCATCCTCATCGACTCGGTGAGGGGGGTCCCGCTGCACCCCAGGCCTGGGGCTCGGCAGGGATGGGGTGATGGGCAGGGATGGGGTGGGCAGCGACATCCACCTGGGGTTGCACGTGGGGTGAGGTGGGGATGGGAACGGGGATGGGAATGGGAATGGGATGGGGATGGGGATGGGATGGGGATGAGATGGGGATGGAAAAGTGGATGGGGAAAGGGAATGGGGATGGAGATGGGGGTATTGATGGGGATGGGGATGAGAAAGGGGGTGGGGATGGAGATAGGAATGGGGATGGGGATGGGGTTGAGGATGGAAATATCAATGGGGCTGGGGATGTTGGTGGAGTTGGGGCTGGTCTTGGGGATGTCGATGGGGATGGGGATAAGGATGCCTGTGGGGTTGGCGATTTGGATGGGAATATCGGTGGAGCTGGGGCTGTTGATGGGACCGGGGCAGTTGAGCCCCCAGCAGGGTTGGGGCTGTCCCAGGGGCCAGGTTCCACGGCGGGGGGTGGCTGTGCCCCCCCAACCCCATGTCCTCTCCCCTTCCTGCTGTCCGGCACAGCTGGTGCTCCTGCCACGGGTGTCGGAGCTGCCGGGCTTCCATGGGGCGGAGGCGGCGGCAGCGACGCGCCGGGAGGAGCTGGAGCGGTACCGGTGCCTGGAGGCATTTCACATGGCCCCCCCGCACCCCCTGGCGCAGGCCTGCGCCCGCCTGGTCTGCAGCGTCTCGGCCCTGCTGCACGGCGGGGCGCTGCGTGAGTGGGGGGCACCCTGCCGGCCTCGGGGGACGTGCCCGGGGCAGCGGGCGAGGGTGGAGCCATGCCCGGTGTGGTGCGTCGGGATGGGGCCGTGCCCACGGCAGCGTGGGGAGGGGTACCTGTGCCAGTGGGTCAGTATGAGGCCGTGCTGGTTGCAGTGGGTCAGGATGAGGCCGTGCCCACGGCAGGGGAGGGCAGGGAGTGGTGATAGGGTGCAGGCAGGGTGCGGGCAGCGTGTGGGCAGGGCAGCCCCAGCCCCACGCTGGCCCTGCTGCCCGCAGCCTGCCAGTGCGACCCGCAGGGCTCCCGCAGCAGCGAGTGCCAGGCGCAGGGAGGGCAGTGCGAGTGCAAGCCCCACGTCCTCGGCCGGCGCTGCGACCGCTGCGCCCCGGGCAGCTACGGCTTCGGGCCCCTGGGCTGCAGCCGTGAGTAGCGGGATCTGCGCCTGCCGGGCATCCCTGTCCCTCCCGTCTGTCTGTCCATCCAGCCGTCAGAGCCCCGTTCGCTGCCCGTCTGCCTGTTCACTTGTCTGTCTGTCCATCTGTCCACGCATGTCTCCATCTCAGCTGCTGTCCTGCAGCCCGTGGGTTGGGTCCCAGTTCCCCCTCTGTCCATCTGTCTTTCCATCCATCCATCCATCCATCCGAGCCCTGTGCTCCTGCCTGGGGTGGGCAGTGCCCTGCCTTGCGCTTACTCATCTGTCCGTCCGCCTGTCCGTCTGCCCACCCATGTGTCCATGTGAGCCCTGCTGTGCCGTAGCCTGTAGGTTGGGCATTCCCTGGGTGCTGGTCCCCGTCTGTTTGTCTGTCTGTCCATCCCTGCACCCATGTCCCTGACCCGAACCGTGTCGTCCCGCAGCCTGCACCTGCTCCCCGGAGGGCTCGGTGTCACAGCTATGCGACGCGGTGAGTGGGCAGTGCCGGTGCCAGGCTGGCACCGTGGGCCGGCAGTGTGACCAGTGCCAGCCCGGCCACTGGGGCTTCCCCGCCTGCCGGCCCTGCCAGTGCAATGGGCACGCTGAGGAGTGCGACCCCCGGACGGGCAGCTGCCTGCGCTGCCGTGACCACACCGCCGGCCGGCACTGCGAGAGGTGAGCCTGATCGGAGGGGAGGGGATGGGACAGCATGGCATGGCATGGGATGGGATGGCATGGCATGGGATGGGATGGGATGGATACGATGGCATGGGATAGGATGGGATATGATGGTATGGGATATGATGAAAGGGATAGTGGGGTGGGATATGATGGGATGGATGAAATGAGATGGGATATCATGGCGTGGCATGGGATGGCATGGGATGGATGAGATGGGATGGTGAGATGGGATATGATGGGATGGGATGGACTGCCGGGACACTCACCTCTCATCCTTGCAGGTGCCAGGACGGTTACTATGGGGACCCGGTGCTGGGCTCAGGGCAGCAGTGCCGGCCCTGCCCCTGCCCCGGCTACCCCGGCACACGGCACTACCACGGGAGTGCCTGCCACGCTGACGAGGAGACCCACCACATCGTCTGCCTCTGCGCGCCTGGATACGCCGGTGAGGGGCAGGGGTGGGTGCCGTGCAGCAGGGACCTCCCGGCAGCGGGGCTGTGGGACCTCCGGCACCCATGACCCCCCTCTCCCCGCAGGGCCCCGCTGCGACCGCTGCTCCCCTGGCTACTTCGGGGCGCCGGAGACGGAGGGGGGCGCGTGCCGGCCCTGCCAGTGCAACAACAACATCGATGCCAGCGACCCGGGGGCCTGTGACCCCCGCACAGGGCACTGCCTGCACTGCCTGTACCACACCACCGGGCCCCGCTGCGCCCACTGCCAGCCCGGCTACTACGGCAATGCCCTGCAGCGCAGCTGCCGGCGTGAGCGGCGCGGTGGGCTGCGCTGGGGCCGGGGGCTGGGCTGTGCCGGCGCAGGCGCCGTGCGAGAATTTGGGGATGTGCAGGGGGTTTTGGGGTGATGCAAGTGGTCAGGGTGAGGGAGGGGTGAGGATTGGGGCTGCGTTGGGGTGTGAGGGCATTGGGGTTGTCTGTGGCGGGGTGGGTTGGTCAGGTTTTGGGGGTGTCTGGGGCTGGGTGGGGTCAGGGCCAGGTGGGGTTTGGGGCTGTTGGGGGGGGTTGGGTCTGTTGGGGGGCGGTTCGGGCTGTGCCTGGGGTCACGGCTGGGCAAGGGACAGGGGTCGGGGTCTGGGGGGGGTTTTGGGATCAGGGGGGTTGGGGCTGTGCATGGGTTTGGGGCAGGTGCCAGGAAGGCATCGCCTGGGCAGGGGGTACGGGCTGAGCCCCACGCAATCACCCACCCACCCACAGGCTGCGGGTGCGACCCGCAGGGGACCCTGGCCTCCCACTGCGCCGCTGGCACCTGCACCTGCGACCGCGGCACGGGCGCCTGCGCCTGCCGGCCCAACGTGGTGGGCAAGAGCTGCGACCGCTGCGCACCTCACTTCTGGAGCCTGGGGGGGCCAGGGGGCTGCGAGCCTTGCGGCTGCCACCCCACGCGCGCCCTGCACCCCGCCTGCGACACGGTGAGACCCCCGGCACCTCGACACCCCAGCACCCTGGCACCCCGGCACAGCTCTGCTGCCCTCCCGGCACTGGGAGAGCCACCTGGCTGAGCACGCTGCTCTCGCTGCAGGTGACGGGGCAGTGCCAGTGCCAGCCCGGCTTCGGGGGCCGCGTCTGCTCCCAGTGCCAGGAGCATCACTGGGGAGACCCTGAGCGGGAGTGCCGAGGTGGGGGCACACCCCAGGGACTGGGGGCGCAGGGGCTCTGGGGATGTGGGGTGTCCGGGGACATGGGGGCTCCAGGGAATGGGGGGTCTTGGGGAAACATGGGGTCATGGAGGGACCCTGGGTGCATGGTGGGACTCTAGGGACATGGGAGGCCCTGGGGACATGGTGGGACTCTCAACATGGGGGCCCTGAGGAGACACTGGGGACACAGGGGACTCTGGGGACTCAGGAGATCCTGGGGACATGGTGAGATCATGGGGACGTCATGAGACCTTTCGGGCATGGGGGACCATGGACCCGTAGCGGGATGCTGGGGACATGGAAGACCCTGGGGACATGATGGGTCTCTGGGGACATGGGGGACTCAGGGGACCCTGAGTACATGGTGGGATTGTGGAAATATAGGAGGCCCTGGGTACATGGTGGGATCCTGAAGATGCAGGGGACACAGTGGGATGCTGGGGACACAGTGGCACTCTGGGGACCCGGGGGTCCCTGGAGAGCCCAGGACATGTTACCACCTGTCTCCACAGCCTGCGAATGCGAGCCGCTGGGCACTGAGAGCCCGCAGTGCGAGCAGGCCAGCGGGCAGTGCCGGTGCCGGCCGGGCTTCGGGGGGCTGCGCTGTGACCGCTGCCAGCGGGGCTACCAGGAGGCCTTCCCTCGCTGCTCGCCCTGCCACCCCTGCTTCGGGCGCTGGGACCCGGCCGTGGGCAGCCTGCGGGACTGGCTGCGGCGCCTGGGGGCGCAGGTGCAGGCGCTGCGGGAGGGGGGGTCCGTGCCCCCGCTCAGCCCCCGCCGCCTGCGGGCGCTGGAGGAGGCGCTGGGGCGTGTGGAGCAGCTGCTGGGTGAGGGGGGCAGCCCCAGCGGCCCCCTCCTCGACGGGCTGCCCAGGCGGCTGGATGGCACCAGGCAAGTGTGTGCGGTGGGCTGGGGAGGGGGACCCCCCTTTTGTCACCCAAAAAGGCTTGAGACTCGTCTCCCCCCCCAAAGGATGGAGCTGGACGACTTCTGGAAGCAACTCCAAGAGCTGGGGCAACAACTGGATCAGCTGGCGCAGGCAGATGTGCAGCACCGTGACCGGCTAGCCGGGCTGAGCCGCAAGCTAGGGGGTCTCAACCGAACCGCCTCCCACCTCCAAATCCTCCTCGGCACCGTGGCGGCGGCAGGATTCGGCGGTAAGAGCATCCGGCAAGGGTTGGGGGGTTCAGTGGCAACCATCCTGGCCAAACCCTGACGCCGGCACCCGCAGAGTCTTACCGCAGCATCCTGGCATCGGCGGAGGACTCACGGCAGGCGGAGGCGTTGGCCAACGGCACAGCCGGAGAGCTGAACAGGGCACAGGCAACGCGGCGGGCGGCCGAGCGGGTGCTGCGGCAGCGGGGTGATGCTTTCCGCCGTAGCACAGCCGCAGCACGGAAATCCTTGCGGGAGACACAGAAACGGGTGATGGGACTCAGCGTTGCCGGAATCAATGAGAAGGTGAGAGCAGGACCAGTGGGGGGCAAGAAGGCACATGGGGGGAGACCCCTGTGCTGGGAAGACCCCCGTGCCAGTCTCCCCCCATGCACCGTTGAGCTGCCATCTCCACCATTGGCATCACCGCAGATTTGTGGGCTGCCTGGGGACCGGAGCTGCGAGCAATCACCTTGCGGAGGAGCCTTGTGCCGGGACAGCATGGGGACACGGCATTGCGGTGGCACGGGATGCGCGGGGGCACTGCCCGTCTCGGCTCGAGCCTTGAGCAGCGCCCGTAATGCCTCGCACCAGCTGGAGGTGGCGTTGGGGCAGCTGGGTGTTGTGGCACAGAAGGTAGGGGTGGTGGCTCCATGGCACTTTTTGGTGTCTCCTTGTGTCCCCTTGCATATCCCACTTGTGCCCTTTCTATACCACTTTGGTGTCCCCTTGTATGTTCCACTTGTGCCCTTTTCATGCCACTTTGATGTCCCCTTCCGTGTCCCACTTATGCCTTTTCCATGCCCCCTTGCATGTCCCTTTGCACGTCCTACTTGTACCTTTTCCATGCCACTTCGGTGTCCCCTTCCATGTCCCTCTGTGCCCTTTCCATGCCCCCTTGCATGTCCCCTTGTACATCCTGCTTGTGCCTTTTCCATGCCACTTTGATGTCCCCTTCCATGTCCCACTTATGCCCTTTCCATGACCCTTTGCATGTCCCCTTGCACATCCCACTTGTGCCTTTTCCGTGCCCCCAAGCATGTCCCCCCGGTATGTTCCTCTTATGCCCCTTCGCAGATGTCCTTTGTGCTCTTGGGGCACTGCTGCACCCCCTTGCACACCCCCTTTATGTCCCCTTGCACACCCCTTCCATGCCCCCTCGTACCCTGTTGCACACCCCCTCATGTCCCCTTGTGCCCCTTTGCACACCCATTACACCCCCTTGCATGCCCCCACCTTGTCCCTGTGCATGTCCCCTCGTACCCCCTGCCCACCCCGCCGCACCCCCTCCCCGGGGCCTCCCTGTGCCCCCCGCTCAGCCCCGTGCCCCCCAGACACAGGAGGTGCAGGAGCTGGCGCGGGGGGCGCGGAGCCGGGCGGAGGAGGCGCTGGGGCGCTCGCAAGCCGCCCGCAGCCGCGCGGAGAAGGCGACGGCCCAGCTGCGGGACTTCATCCGCCGCATCAAGGCCTTCCTGGCAGGTAGCGCCAGCATGGGGTGGGCACACGGGCACGGTGGGGGTCAGCGTGCCCACCCCAAACCCACCCTGCTCCCATGTCCCCACAGAGGAAGGAGCCGACCCAGGCAGCATCGAGCTGGTGGCCCGGCAGGTGCTGAACATCTCCCTGCCCAGCAGCCCCAGCCGGATCCAGGAGCTGCTGCGGGAGATGCGGGAGAGCATCAGCCAGCTGGAGGGGGTGGACGCGGTGCTGAACAGCACGGCACAGGGGCTGGCTGCGGCACGGGGGCTGCTGGCGGAGGGACAGAATGCCAGGTGAGTGGTGGGGGATGTGCCGGGGTGGGCAGAGGGTGGGGGTCCATCCGGCAGTGCTGGCAGGGGCTGGAGCTGCCCGTGTCGCTGCAGGGAGCGAGCGGAGGGCGTGAGGGACGAGCTTGCGGGGACACAGCGGGCACTGGATGCAGCGCGGATGCAGGCAACGGTGGCGGGGAGCGCCCTGCGGAGCGCCAGGGATGCCATCCGGGTGGCTGAGAGCAGAGCCAAGGAGGTGAGGGGCACCAGGGCTGCGGGCATCCCGGGGCTGCGGGAGCGGGGCCAATGCCGCCGATACGGCCAGGGAGCGGGGTGGTGCTTTGGGCATGCTGGGGGCAATGCGATTGGTGCCATGGGGGCACTGGGAATAAGAGGGTTGGTGCCATGGGTGCGCTGAGCGCAATGGGGTTGGTGCCGTGGAGAGCAAGGCTGATGCCATGGGCACACCAAGGGTAGTGAGGCTGGTGCCAGGGGAACGTGGATGGTGTGGGGCAGGTGCCGTGAGTTTGCCAAGGCGGTGGGGCTGGCACCGTAGGCGTGGCGGGTCGCTGTGCATGCTGGCAACCGGTGCCTTTGCCTGCCCAGGCGGAGCGCAGGCTGCAGGCGCTGGAGGGGAAGGAGTCGCGGGCGCAGCGGCGGCTGCGGGAGCTGGCACAGCGTGTCACCGCCCTGCAGGAGCGGGGCCGGGATGCCCACCGCGTGGCCCAGCAAGCCAAGGACGGGGCGCAGCGTGCCACTGCCGCCTCGGGGATGCTCAGCCAGGTGAGCCCCGGCCCTGCCTGGCCACAGCGTGGCATTGAGGAGGTGTGGGGTGCCGAGGGGGCTCAGCCTCGCCATGCCTGTGTGCCACCAGGACCTGGCGCAGGTGACGCAGCGCTACGTGGTGCTGAAGGGCCGGGTGAGCGGGCTGGCCGGGGTGTCCGGCGGGGCCCTGCAGCGTGTGACGCAGCTGACGGCAGAGGCCCGGGACCTCCTGGACAAGGCCAGCAGCAGCAAGAGGAAGCTGGAAGGTGAGGGGGGAGTGTCTGGTGGGGGGCATTCCCTGCCACCCCGACCCCGCTTGGTGCCCACCTCCCCGTGCATGTCTCCCCTTGTCCCCCTGGGCACGTCCCGCCTGGTGCCCCAAGGGTGACGCAGGCTGGGGGACACGGTGGGGAGCTGCACCCCAATCGTACCCCCATCCCGCAGAGCTGGAGCAGCACTTCGGGGCCAACGAGCGGGTGATGGCAGCGAAGGCGATGCAACTGCAGGCGTTGGAGCAGCGGGTCTGGGGGCTGCTGGAGGAGATCCGCGAGAGGGCCAATGCTTATGCCACCTGCTAGGGACCGGCGGGGACCGGTCTCGCCCCGCAGCCCGCCCTGGTCCCCGCAGTCCGGGGGGGTCCCGTCCCCTACGCGGGCGCCTGTAGCGCGGCCGCGCCTGCAAATAAAGCCCTGAACAGCGGCTGCCTGTGTCCGGTGCCTGCCTCTGTCCGGTGCCTGCCGCCTGCCTCCTGCCTGCCGGCCGCGCCCGCGCTCCCCGCTCCGGCCGGGATCCGCCCCGCGCTTTCCGCGCAGCCCCGAGCGCTGCGCCCGCCGCCCAGTTCGGAGGGGGGGGCGGGAGGGACCGGGACGAGGACGGGAACGGGAACCGGCGGGGCGGGACGGGAACGGGACGGGACCGCCGGGCACCTGCCGAGCGCCCCCTTTGCGCCCCCTTTGCGCGCCCCGGTTGCGCCCCCGCGATGCGGAGCCCCGGCGCCCTCCTGCTGCTGCCGCTGCTGGTCGGTGAGTCCGCGGCCCCCCCCCGCAGCGGGGCCCGGTGGGGGCCGGGGTCCGGCCCGGGCCCGCCGCCCTGTTTCCGGGCGGCCGCGGAAGGGGCCCCGCGCCCCCCCCAGCGCCCTCAGCCGCCTGCTGCCCCGCAGGGCTGGGGGGGGCCCCGGCCCCCGACTCCCCCCAGGGCTGCGCCCGCGGCAGCTGCTACCCGGCCACCGGGGACCTGCTGGTGGGGCGAGCCCCCCGCCTGAGTGCCACCTCCACCTGCGGGCTGCGCCGGCCCCAGCCCTACTGCATCGTCAGCCACCTCCAGGTGAGCGGGACGGGGACCGGACAGGGACCGGGGTGACAGGACGGAGACCAGGGGGACTGAACAGGCATGGGGGGGACGGGACGGGGATGGGGACACACACTGCCAAGCTTCCCACTCGCAGGAGGAGAAGAAGTGCTTCGTCTGTGACTCGCGGCGGCCCTACGACATCCGCGCCAACGCCAACAGCCACCGCATTGAGAATGTGGTCACCACCTTCGCCCCCCGCCCCAAGAAAGCCTGGTGGCAGTCGGAGAATGGTGAGCAGTAGGCGGGGGCGGCGGGTCGTCCCGGGGGGCTCTCCTTCCCTTCCTCCCACGCTGAGGAAGCGTGACTCAGCCGGCGGACGTGGACGCGCCCCTGGACCACGGCCGGGTCAGGGGGACGAGCCCCAGGGACCCGCGGGTGGGTGCTGCCTACAGCCACACGTGCTGCCCTCAGGCGTGGAGCATGTCAGCATCCAGCTGGACCTGGAGGCCGAGTTCCACTTCACCCACCTCATCATGACCTTCAAGGTGGGTCCCAGCACACGGGTGCCCGGGATGGGACAGGACGGGATGGGATGGGATGGCATGAAGCCCATGGGGGCTGCGGGGCCGGCCCCCGTCCCAGCTGGGTGTCCCGCAGACCTTCCGCCCCGCGGCCATGCTGGTGGAGCGCTCAGCCGACTTCGGGCGCAGTTGGAAGGTCTACCGCTACTTCGCCTACGACTGCGCCGCTGCCTTCCCCCACGTCCCCCGTGGGCCCCCACGCCGCATCGACGATGTCATCTGCGAGTCCCGCTACTCTGACATCGAGCCCTCCACCGAGGGGGAGGTGAGGCCCCGGTGGTGCCACAGGAGGGTCGGGCGACCTCTCGCTCTCCCCTCACCACCCTTGCCTTCCCCCCCAGGTGATCTACCGGGTGCTGGACCCTGCCATCCCCATCCGGGACCCTTACAGCCCCGCCATCCAGAGTGAGTCACCCACCCTGGGCTCCTGCCTGGCTGCTCTATTTTGGGCGCAGCTATTTTGGCTGCTCTCTCCCTGCTCTGAGCCCCGCGGCAGGGTCAGGGCCAGATCCAGCCTGCGGGGGCTCGGGCCCCTCCTGCACCCGCCCCGTGGGAGCAGCTAAAGGTCGGGCTGCATTGGAGCGAGTGGAGGGGGACGGCTGTGCCGGAGCCAAGCCCAGCGCCGAGCAGCGGCCACGGTGCGGGACAGTGTCGGTGGCAGGCAGAGGAGTTGGGCCGGGCGCAGGATGCAGCGGGTTAAATCACCCAGGGCTAAATTTAGGCTGGGAGCTGGAGGAGAGGAATCTGCAGGGCAGGGCTGCTGGGAAGCTGCTGTCCCGGGGGAGCCGTCCTGTCCTGCTGGGGCCCCGAGGTGCGACCATCGGGCACAGCCGTCCTCTGCACACAGCCCCCAGCAGTGGGTCCCCCGTAAGCCCAGGGCGCTTGTTCTGCACTGGTGGGGTCCCAGCTTGCATTTGCTGGGGGGGGCCCGCAGAGCCCCGGCCCGAGTAGAGCCCATGCACAACCATGTGCACGGGAGCTGAACCACCGCATCTCCGTACATCCCAGCCTGGCTACGTGCAACCACGTGCATGTGAGCTAAACCACGCACAGCCCCATGCCGATAAGCTGTGCCATAGAAAGCCACGCACAGCCCAGCCTGATGGTGTGCAGCCCTGCGTGGACACCCCATGCCATGCACAGGCGAGCCAAACCGTGCCCAGCTCTGCCAAGCCACCCACAGCCCCCCGCGGCCATGCACAGCCCACCCCAGCCGTGCACGGCAGAGCTGAGTCGCACGTGGACAAGCCCGGCCACCCGTGCCAACACGGGTCTCTCCCCGCCCCAGACCTGCTGCGTGCCACCAACCTGCGGGTGAACCTCACCAAGCTGCACACGCTGGGGGACAACCTGCTGGACTCGCGGCGGGAGATCCGGGAGAAGTACTACTACGCACTCTACGAGCTGGTGCTGCGCGGGAACTGCTTCTGCTACGGGCATGCCTCCGAGTGCGCCCCGCTCAGCGGGACCCCCGCCACCACCGACGGCATGGTAGGTGAGCTGGCCCCACGTGCCCTGCCGGAGCCCAGTGGCTGCGCTGCCCGGTCCTGCAGCCCCTCACCATGGCATCCCGGCAGGTGCACGGGCGCTGCGTCTGCAAGCACCACACGCAGGGGCTGAACTGCGAGCGCTGTGAGGACTTCTACCACGACCTGCCCTGGCGCCCGGCTGAGGGCTCCAGCACCAACGCCTGCCGACGTGAGTGTCCTGCGCCAGCACCGGCTCCTGGCACAGAGATCCCGGTGCTGGGGCTGGCAGGCTGTGCTGTGCCAGGGGTTTTGGGGTGCTGCACGCTGGGATGTGGTTGGGTGGGGCCTGGCATCCTGCAGACCGGCTGTGGGGGGGTTTGGGGTGCTGCAGGCTGTATTCTGGGGAGGTTTAGGGTTGGGGTACTGGGGTAAGGGGAGTCAGGGAAGTTTGGTACTGGGGGTGCTGCCTGCCAGGCGGGGGGTTGGGGTGCCGCATGCCGCGCCGCGGTGCCGTCCCCGCAGGCTGTGACTGCAACGAGCACTCGCGGCGGTGCCACTTCGACATGGCCGTCTTCCTGGCCACGGGAAACGCCAGCGGGGCCGTGTGCGACGGCTGCCAGCACAACACCATGGGCCGCCGCTGCCACCTCTGCAAGCCCTTCTACTACAAGGACCCCAGCAAGGACCTGCGGGACCCCGCGGTGTGCCGAGGTCGGTGCCAGGGGGTGCGCGGTGCGGGACAGGTTGCGTGGAGCTGGACAGGGGGGCCGGGGTGCTGACCCTGCCTGCGCCCCCAGCCTGCGACTGTGACCCCGAGGGCTCTCTGGATGGGGGGCTGTGTGACAGCGCCGACGACCCGGCCCGGGGGCTGATCGCAGGGCAGTGCCGCTGCAAGGAGCACGTGGCCGGTCCCCGCTGCGACCGCTGCAAACCCGGCTTCTTCGGCCTCAGCGCCGCCAACCCACAGGGCTGCCAGCGTAGGTACCGGGGCAGCACCCGCCGGGGTCGGGTGTGTGGCTTGGCCCTGCCAGACACCTCTGGTTCTCTGTGCAGGGTGCCAGTGTGACCCCCGTGGCACGGTGGCCGAGGGCACCCAGTGCGACCCCATCAGCGGCGAGTGCCTCTGCAAGCGGCTGGTGACCGGGCGCAACTGCGACCAGTGCCTGGTGAGTGGGGATGTGCTCAGGGGCCACACACGGGTGCTCAGGGACCACACACGGTGCTCAGGGCCATGCACAGTGCTCAGGGCCATGCACCACAGCTGGGCGCTCCCTGACACCCTTGCCCTCTCCAGCCCGAGCACTGGGGGCTAAGCCATGACCTCCCGGGCTGCCGGCCGTGCGACTGCGACGTGGGAGGTGCCCGTGACAACCTGTAAGTCTGCAGGGATGCAGGGGGCAAGGGGCATTCCTGCTGGCATCGGTGCTGACGGTGCCGCTGGGGTCCCAGGTGCGCCATGGAGACGGGGCAGTGCCGGTGCCGTAGCCACGTGGTGGGACGGCAGTGCGACCAGGTGGAGCCTGGCTTCTACCGCATCAACCTGGACCATTACACCTACGAGGCTGAGGATGCTCGGCTGCATCAGGTAAGGGAAGAAGGTGTCCCTGGAGGGCACATGAGGCAGAGCAGGGCAGCGGGTGGCTCTTTGCCCAATGGGGCAGCAGGGCAGAGTGGTACCTGCCGGCCAAGGTAATTTTTGGGGTCCCATCTCACCAGGGCTCAGTGGTGGAGCGTGAGCCCCCCACGGACCACCCGGCTTCATGGACGGGGATGGGCTTTGCCCGCATGCTGGAGGGCGGCTGGGTGGAGTTTCACGTGAGCGACGTGCCTTTCTCCACCGAGTACGATGTGATCATCCGCTACGAGCCCCAGGTGAGCACCAGATGGTGAAGCTGACAGTGGGATGCATCGCCAAATTGGGGGGTGATGGCGGGGAGTGCTGGCCGATGAGGCTTTTTGGCACAGCTCCTTCTCTACCGGCAGCACCTGGAGCCCTGGCAGGAGGTGAGGGTGAGGGTACTGCGCCCTAGCCCCGTCTCAGCCAGCAGCCCTTGCGGAAATACCATCCCAGCTGATGACCAGCTCTCCACCAGCCTCCCCTCCGGTGCCAGGTGAGCGCCTCGCCAGGACCGGGCTGTGCCGGGGCTCACAGGAGGCACCCGGCTGCCCGTGCTCTGCTTTGCCCCCCCCAGGTACGTGATGCTGCCCCAGCCCATCTGCCTGGAGCGAGGAGTCTCTTACACCCTCCGCCTGGAGCTGGGCTGTGCCACCGCTCAGCAGGATCCCACTGCCAGCGTGCTCATCGATTCGGTGAGGGGCAGCCGGCCAGTGGGACAGGGGACACCAACCCTTTGCAGGGGCAGGACGCAGCCATAGGCGACACAGGGAGAGATAGGCATGATGTCCCACTGACTTGTCCCCCCCAGCTGGTGCTCCTGCCCCGTTACTCCTCGCTGGAGATGTTCATCGCGGGTGACCCCAGCTCCATGGAGCGCCGGGAGACCTTCGAGCGGTACCGCTGCGCCCAGCCCTTCCACATCGCGGGGCCCTCACCCGTGGCCGAGCCCTGCTCCAGCCTCCTGCACAGCCTCTCGGCTATCCTGCACGATGGGGCGCTGCGTGAGTACGGCCCCGTGCCCCGTCCGTCCCCCGTCCCGCGGCAGCTGCCGCCGCTCACCCCACTCTCTGCCCACAGCCTGCCTCTGCGACCCCCAGGGCTCGCTCAGCGCCGAGTGCCAGCCCCAGGGCGGGCAGTGCCGGTGCAAACCCAATGTCATGGGACGGCGCTGCCACCGCTGCTCCCCAGGAACCTTTGGCTTTGGGCCCGGCGGGTGCCGAGGTGAGTGCCGCGGGGCTGTGCCAGCCCAGCCTGGAGAGGAGCCCGGGCACCCCAGGGCTGGGCGGACTCCGAGGGGTACTTCCCACATGCCGGGGGCAGACACCGTGGGTGCCGTGCCTTCCAGCGTGCCAGTGCAGCAGTGAGGGGTCCGTGAGCACCGTCTGCGACAGCACCACAGGGCAGTGCTCCTGCCGGGAGGGTGCCCACGGCCCGCGTTGTGACCGCTGCCAGCCCGGCCACTGGGGCTTCCCAGCCTGCCGGCCCTGCCAGTGCAACGGGCACGCCGAGGAGTGCGACCCCCGGACAGGCAGCTGCCTGCGCTGCCGTGACCACACAGACGGTGAGAGGTGCCAGAGGTAAGCGTGGCACACACCTGGACCGGGGCAGGGTGCCGCCGGCTGCTGCGGCCCCCCCTGACCGCCTGCCCGTAGGTGTGCAGATGGGCACTTTGGGAACCCGGCGCTGGGCTCTGGGCAGCACTGCCGGCCCTGCCCCTGCCCCGAAGGGCCCGGCAGCCTCCGTCACTTCGCTGCCTCCTGCTACCAGGACAGCCACTCCCGGCAGGTCATCTGCCACTGCAGCCCTGGGTACACAGGTGGGTGCCTGCCCCAGCACGCTCGGTGCCCTCGGGGGTCCCCTATCCCTGGGCACTGCCCAGCACTCTGTGCCGGCAGGTCCCCGCTGTGACGAGTGTGCCCCCGGCTACTACGGGGACCCGCTTCAGCCTGGCGGGCGCTGCCTGCCCTGCCAGTGCCACGATAACATCGACATGACGGACCCGGAGGCGTGCGACCGCCGCACAGGGCACTGCCTGCGCTGCCTCTACAACACAGCAGGGCCACGCTGTGCCGAGTGCCAGCCCGGCTACTACGGGGACGCCACGCGGCACAGCTGCAGGCGTGAGTACCCACGGCCACGCTGAGACAGACCTGCCTCCAGGGCCCAGCATGTCCCTGGGGACCACGCGCACCCATGGTTGCCTTGCTCGCGCACAGCGCTGTGGGGTCCCTACAGCCCTGCCCTGCTCGGGCTGTCTCCTCTGCCCGGCCCTGGCACTGTGGCCCCATTCTTGTCCCCATGCCGAACTCATCCCATCCCATCTACATCCTCATCTCATGCCCATTCCTGTCCCCGTTGCCATCCCATCCCCACTGCCACCCTGACTCTGTCCCCATCCCATCTTTATCCCATCTCTGTCCTGACCCTGTCCCTGTCTCATCTCCATCCCAGCCCCATCAGTGGTCCTCATGCTGTCCCATCCCACCTCCACCTGGTCCCCACCCCATCCCTGCCCAATCTCTGTCTCCATCCTGCCTCCACCCTCACCCATCGCCATCCCCATCCCATCTCCATCCCATCTCCATCCCAATCTTATCCCCATCCCGTCCCCATCCCCTCTCAACACCCCCGTCCCCATCCCCGCTTAGCGCCCGTCTGGTTCTAGGTTGTTCCTGCAATGCGCTGGGCACCGACGCCAGCACCTGTGGGCCCCAGCAGTGCCAGTGCGATGGGCGCAGCGGGCAGTGCCACTGCCTACCCCACGTGGAGGGCCAGAGCTGCGACCGCTGCAGCCCCAACTTCTGGAACCTGGGCAGCGGGCAGGGCTGCCAGCCCTGCGCCTGCCACCCGCAGCACGCCCTGACACCCACCTGCAACCAGGTAAGACAGGGACGGGGCGCGGGGAGCTGGGCTGGGCTGGGGCTGGGGGTGTGCTGCAGCTGTGCCAGCCTTGGCCGCACCGTGTCTTTCAGTTCACGGGGCAGTGCTCGTGCCGGCCGGGCTTTGGGGGCCGGACCTGTGCTGACTGCCAGGAGCAACACTGGGGCGACCCGCGGCAGCAGTGCCGAGGTGAGAGCCGGTGCCGGCGGGAGGTCCACGGTGAGCCCCGCGGTGCCCTGACCCCGCTCTCCCCACAGCCTGTGACTGCGACCCCCGTGGCGTCGCCAGCACCCAGTGCCACCGCGGCAGCGGCCACTGCGACTGCCGGCCCGGCATCTCGGGCATCCGCTGCGACCAGTGTGCCCGGGGCTTCGCCGGCGCCTTCCCCATGTGCCAGCCCTGCCACCCCTGCTTCGGGGACTGGGACCGGGTGGTGCAAGACCTGGCGGCCCGCACGCGGGCGCTGGCGCAGCGGGCCAGCCTCCTGCAGCACACCGGGGCTGCCGGCGCCTTCGAGGGCACCTTCCGGCGGCTGGAGGAGAGCCTGGCCACCGTGCGTGACGTGGTGGCTGCGCGCAATGCCACTGCCGGCACCGCCGCCCACCTGACATACGCCACAGAGGGGCTGCGGTGAGCACCCAGCGTGGGGCACGGCTCCCGGGGTGGCCCCGGGTGTGGGTTGTCACCCCCTTCCCTTGCAGGCGGCAGATCGAGGAGGCGACGGAGAGGCTGACACGACTGGAGGGGGAGCTGACGGCCACCCAGGACGCCAACTTCAACGCCAGCCATGTGCTGAGTGCGGTGGACCGGGGTGCCCGCGCACTCAACCACAGCCTGCAGGACCTGGAGCACCGGCTGCATGCCCTCAAGACCTCCAATTTCCTTGGTGAGTGGCGCTGCACAACCGGGCTGGGGTGGTGGGGCCATGGGCAGGGGTCTGAGGGTGCCCCTGCCGCCCCCAGGCGCCTACGACAGCATCCGACAGTCCCATGGGGAGTCGCGGGAGGCTGAGCGTCGGGCGGACGCCTCCACCCGCACCATACCCAGCCCTGTCAGCACCTCGGCGGCCACCCGGCGCCGTGCCGAGCAGCTCCTGGCTAGCCGGCGGGACGACTTCAACCGCCAAAACGCGGCCAGCCGGCGGGCACTGATGGACCTGGCGGCGAGGGCGCAGACACTGAGCCTGCACCCGCTCAACGAGAAGGTAGGACATGGGAGGTGACCAGGGGGACGGTGCCCGGAGCCGCCCTGACCCCGCGCTGCCTTGCAGGTGTGCGGTGCGGCGGGCGACGTGCCCTGCGCCGAGAGCCCCTGTGGGGGAGCTGGGTGCCGGGACGAGGATGGGGCACGGCGCTGTGGGGGTCTGAGCTGCGGTGGGGCTGTGTCCACGGCCGACAGTGCGCTGGACCGGGCACGCCATGCCCAGGAGGAACTGCGGCAGGCTGCTGGCGATGTGGCCCAGCTCTCCCACAAGGTGCGTGGCACACAGGCGCTGGTGGGAGCAGGCGGCACGGCCGTGCCCCCCAGCCCTTAGGGCTGGTGTTGAGGGTCTCTGCCCCTGCCTAGGTGGCTGAGGCCAAGGGGAAGGCAGATGAGGCCCGGCTGCGGGCACAGGCAGCCCTGGACAAGGCAAACCAGACCAGGGCCCGCGTGGAGAGCTCCAACAAGGAGCTGCGGGAGCTCATCAGCCATGTCAAGGCCTTCCTGAGCCGTGAGTGCCAGCGTGCCGGGGGGGTGGCTGCCTCTGCCCGGCACTGCGTGACTCTGCACCTGCACTGCACCTGCACCACACTGCACCGACCCTGTACTGCACCACATGGCATGGTCCTCGCGCTGCATGTGGGCTGTACCGCCCCAGCACTGCACCACACCGCCCCGACACTGCACTGCACAGCTCCTGCCCCACGCGGCATTGCACGGTCCCTGCCCAGCCCTGCCCATCCCGTGCCCCCCCAACTGTCCTCTGCCCCACTACCCTGCCCCATGCTCCCTCCCCATGGCTGCTCCCTGCCCTCCACCACCCCTCGGTCCGCCTGTCCCCTCTGCCCCAGGGTGCCGCAGTGGGGGACACTGATGGCTCCCGCCCGCAGAGGAGGGGGCCGACCCCGAGAGCATCGAGGTGGTGGCCAGCCGGGTGCTGGAGCTGTCGCTCCCCGCCGCGCCGGCCCAGATCCACCGCCTGGCCGAGGAGATTAAGGCACGGGTGCGCAGCCTGGCCAGCGTGGACGCCATCCTGGAGCAGACGGCCGACGACGTGCGCCAGGCCGGGCAGCTGCTGCAGGACGCCCAGCGGGCTAGGTGAGCCCGGGGACGTGGGGACGTGGCCCCTCTGGGGACCCCCAGCCCGGGCTGGTGCTGAGGCCATGCCGCCCCGGCCACAGGTCGCGGGCGGAGGGGGTGCGGGACACGGGCGAGGCGGTGCGGCAGGCGCTGGAGGAGGCGCAGCAAGCCCAGGGCATGGCCGAGCAGGCACTGCACCATGCCACTGGTGACATCCAGCACAGCGAGAGAGCCCTCGGCACGGTAAGGGCCCCATCCCCGCGGCCTCTGCCCCACGGGGACAGGCAGGGTCCTGTCCCCACCGTGCGGGCACTCTGACCGTGCCTGTCCCCCATGCCACCGGTCCCCAGATGCAGGCCCAGATGGCGAGCACAGAGCAGCGGCTGGCTGGTGCCATGGGGCGGATTGGGCTCCTGGACGGACAGACAGACGCCCTGAAGGTGAAACGCGCCAACAACAGCCTGGCAGCCACGCGTGCCCAGGAGGCAGCTGGTGCTGCGCGGGACCGAGCCAGCGAGGCCAAGCAGGTGGGTGAGCAGGGGGACGAGGGGATGGCGGGGGTCCCACGGGGGTCCCGCTGACTGGCCCCGCTGCCCGGCAGGTGCTGGAGGGGCCACTGCGGGACCGGTACCGGACGGCGCAGGAGCTGGTGCAGCACCGGGCGCAGGGCGCACGGCAGGCAGGCAGCCGGGCGCAGCAGCTGCGGGATGAGGCTGCCGGGCTGCTGCGGGACGCCCAGGGCAAGCTGCAGCGGCTGCGAGGTGAGGCTGGGGCGGTGGGTCAGGGGGTGACAGTGGTGGGGGGCTGCACTGACCCATGTCCCCCCTGTCCCCGCAGCGCTGGAGGAGGCGTATGAGCGGAACGAGCGAGTGCTGGACGCCAAGGCGGCCCAGCTGGGCGGGCTGGAGGCCAGGATGAGGGAGGTGCTGGCCACCATCAACCAGCAGGTCCAGATCTACAACACCTGCCAGTGATCCCCCAGAGGGGCCCAGACCCCCACCCCGAGCCCCCAGCCTCTCCCACCCAGCCTCCGCCTGCCCCCGGAGGGGAGGGGCACAGTGGGGCACCCCCCTGCGTGAATAAAGTTACAGAGCAAGACTGCCTCGCCTCTGCCCCGTGCCGTGGGCCCCCACGTCCGGCCGGGTGGCCCCACAGTGGCCTCCCTGAGCCCCCGGGGTGGGAGCCGCTTGCTGCCTGCCCCTGGGTAGGGCACGGCGCGGCTGGGGGTCAGCTGGGGGGCTGGGGGACAGTCGGTGGGGCCAATGGCTGGCTGGGGGACGCTGCAGGGGACACACACGGGGCCCGGGCCACAGCCGCCAGGCCTGGGACACCCACTGCCGGCCGGGGCCAGGCGGCGGCGCCCGGCCCGTTGCCATGGGAACGCCCCGGCAGCCCCGAGCCGGGTTGCGCCCTTGCCGGCCCTTGGGGGCGGATCGCGCCTGAGGCGCCGTGATGACGTCACGGCGGGCGTCGTTACCATGGCGCCGCCGGGCCGGGCGCCGGGAGAGGGAGGGAACGAACTGGGTCGGCCCCGTCTCGTGTCACATGACCGCTCCCCCACATCGCGCTCCCGCGTCACGTGGGCTCGTCCGCCGGCTTCCGGAAGTGCGTCACGGGCTCGGGCCTGTCTCCTGAGTCGGCCCGCTCGGAACTTCGGCTCGGAACAAAACAGACCGGAGCGGCGGGCGGGGCCGTGAGTGCGGGCCGGGCCGGGACCGGCCGGGCCGGGGCGGCGGCGGGGCCCAGCGGGGCGGGGAGCGGCGGCCGGGGGCGGAGCGGGGTGAGGGCAGGAGCCGCGGCGGCGGGCAGGGCCCGGGGGCGGCGGGAGGCCGGGATGCGGCCCGGGGGCGGGAGGCCGGGCCGGGGCGGCGGGGAGCGAGGCGGTGTGGGAGGGGGCAGCGGATGACGGCGGGGTCAGCGGGAGAGGGGCCCGAGGCGAGGGGGCTTGGAGCGGGGGCGGCGGGGGGCGCAGCCTCGGGGCACGGCAGGACGCGCCGAGCGCTGCCGCCTCAGGCAGGAGCCGCGGGGCTGGGCCGCTGCCTGTGACCTGATGCTCTGTTGCGTGGGGGCCCCGCCTGGGCCTGGGGCGGTTGGGCAGAAGCACCGTTCCCCGTCCCTTTCCCCTCTCCAGATGCCGGAGGCCGGGCAGCAGCGCAGGACAGGCCGGGGGCCTGCCACCTGCTGCCGGCTGCTGTCTGGTCAGAGTCATCTTCCCAGAAACTTGTCAGGGCCTGGGGGGAGCTGGGCCTGCTGGGCTCCCCACGTAGCACGGCTATAAGGACTCGCTGCTGTCACGGTGCTTTGGGGGCACGGAGATTTCCAGACGGGTTGGGAACCCGTGTGGCCGTGCTGGGTTGGGTGTCTGCACCCGGTGGCTCTATGCTTGCGCTGGCTCAGCCTGTGTGTCGGGCATGCTGAGAAACTGAAGTAAGAGGTGAGCTTGAGCCTTGAGATTTCTGATCCCTCCTGGGAGATAAGGAGCAGAAGGTGACAAACGTACTTGTGCGCACAAGGGAAGTGTTTCTGTCGGTTGTGTTTGTGACGTGGAGGAACCAGAAGTCTGTGGAATGATGAGGCTCGGGGATAGCCAACCTCCTCCACAGCTACTCCAGTAAAGGCCTCTGGGCGCTGAGTGAGGGGTGCTGCAGGCAAGAACCAGGGGGCCGCTTCCTGCCAAGTGCGAGTATGCCCCAAACACAGGGGGCAAATTGTGTCTTATTGTTCACCTTCTGTTGTTCCTTGAGCATTTACACAGGCCTGGTCTGGCACTGCTGTGGGAAGGGGTGGCCCTTCTCCCTGGCCTCTTGCTCCTGTTCCTGAGTTCTCACTTTCCTCTGGCCAGTGAAAGTGTTTGTGCAGCCCCAGCATGAACTGGGTTGGGGAGCTGCTAAAGGGTGAGATGAACTTGGCAGAAAGCAGTTTCACTCTAGCTGGCATCTTGATCCAGTACGCGCTGCAGCCACGTGGGTGCTCGCACCGGCACAAAGGCTGGGAGAGCAGAGGGCAAGGAGGCACCTCCTCTCTCAGCAGCGAGGCCAGGCTTTCCCGGCTCGGAGAATGATTGAGTAAGGTTCTGTATGAGCGCCCAGCCCATCGGCTGCTTCTCGCTGGTACACCTGGCATCCAGCCAGGGCGGCCTTTCACCATCTCTCCCCTGCAGCAGCTCCTACAGTGCCGACATTAGCAGTGCCAAAACCTCTGTGCCCCTGCGCACCTGGAGGCTGAACATCCCGCCTGGCTGCCTGTTTCCTGATGGCAGGGAGGCAGAAAGTCTCAGGGGTTAGAACAGATGAATGGGAATAATGTGTGCTTTGTCTGCACTCCTCTGAAACCCCACGGTGCCTGCAGCGGCCTCGGGCTGGCAGCTGGAGTTGGGCAGAGCCCCAGCCCCGCTCGGCTCCTGCCTGCCATTAGAAATAACTGTCGGCAAAGCACCTGAGGGAGCCCTCAGTGAGGCGTGAGAGCAGCAGGGTTCTCCCAGAGGAGTGACAGCAGACATGCAGCCTTGACTCTCCCCCTCACCCCTTCTTGGGAGGATGATGATCCTTTCTCAGCCCTCCAGGGCCCGTTTCGGAGCTTGCTGTCACCCTGCCTGGCAGTTACCCTGTGCCATCCCTTCAGAGGCACAAGAGGGAGGTGATGGAGCTTGGACTGGCCCTGCATGAAGCAGTCACTGCTTCTCATCTCCCACTCCTCATGGGGTTTTCATCCTAGAGGCAAAAGAAATTTGGCAAAAAACACTTTCCTGCATTTGGCGAGCCCAGGTTAGCTTTCACAGTGCCGGGAAGCACCTGTAGCCGACCTGTTTCGGTGTTGGTGGGGACTGGAGCTGAGCAGCGGCATGTGGCTGGCAGCAGTGGCCTGCCATGTCAGAGGCCCAACCTTGCGAACCACGGCCACCCCATTCCCTATGCAGCCAGAGGCGCTGCTGCGTCCCGGGGAGACCCAGTGTCTCCCTGGCTTGGAGATGGCACTGCTCTCCCACACTCAGGCTCTCCGGAGCTGATACCAAGCCCTGCTCAGTGTCCCTGTCTCCACGTCGTTTCGGGCCCCTCTGCCATGGGTGGTGGGAGTTGCCTGTGCCAGGCAGCCGGGCTGGACTTGGCGCTCAAGCTTTTCGCTTGGCTTCGGTGGCTCTTGGTTATGAGGGCGGATTGCCCTGAAGAGAAACAGTTTGGGCGCAGCGCCTGTCCTGGGGCTGGCTTTGCCAGAGGTGAGGGCAGGCAGGACCGCTTTCCTCTCTGGGGTCCCTTGCAATTTGTGGCTATGACTCCACCTTTGTGGCTACTTACTGCCCCGAGTGTTTCTAGAACACAAACTCCCCAGCGACATGGGGCGGGCAGCACAGAGCTGCCAGCGTGCTCCCTCCGATGGAGCACCTCCCTTGGAGCTCCCTCCTGCCCCCCGCCATGTCTGAGCGGAGCTGTGGGGTCTGTGCTTGGTACGTGGGTGGGGGCAGGACAGGGTGTTCCCGAGGGCACAGCTCGCCTCCTGCTGAATGCGGCAGGCTCGGTGGAGCTGTGTTAGACTAAGATGCTGTTGGGCTGAGCTCTGTGTCCTCAGATGGGAATGGGGCCACAGGATAAGGGATGAGCTGTGAATCAGTGCACTGGGAGCTGCTGCTGGCAACTGGGGGTGGGCAGGATCCGCGCGGCTGGGCTGCTCCCCCGCAGCAAAGCCCTGCAGACAGGCGAGCACTACTGGGGTCAGGGTGTGCAGCCAGGGCAGCAAGGGAGGAAGCTTTCCCAGGTCTCTGCTTTCACCGCCTCCATGGAGGCACCTCGAGCAGGACTGTTTTCAGTGGGTTGTTCCAGCTTTCTTCTGTTGAAGCCATAAACACCCGAGGGTGAAACTGGAGAGTGAAACCAAGACCAGCCCTTGGGCCAGCAGCTCCCAAACCCCGTAGGGGAGCTGGCTCTGCCTGGGAGGGCATGTCTAAGGGGGCAGGGGTGAGTGCCCTGCCTGCCCTGCCCGCCCTGCCCTCTCCCTGGGGCATGAGGAGCAGAGGTGTCCTGTTTCCAGGCTAGGCCCCGCTGGTGCTGTCTGTAAACCGGCGGGGAGATGAATATGCAAGGTGCAGTCCTGCTGGTTAAGCTCCCAGCTGGTGGGCGGAGGGGGAGGAACTCTCCTCTTGCCAGGGAGCTCCGCTCTCATCTGTCACGGGAGACTGTCCTGGGCCTGCTCTGGCTTCTCCCCTTTCTTCCTTCTTAGGGCGTTACTCGCTCCCGTTCCTGCCCTCTTACATGGGGCACTGGTTGACTGAAATAGCTGCTGCCCTGAGCCATGGGTGAGCTGCCCCAGTTGACCCCAGAGGCTCGATTTTGCGGATCGGGGCCTCCCCGTGTCCTCGCCCCCAGCTCTGCCTCTGGGTGTTGTTAGCACTGGCAGCTCCTCTGGGCCGGTGTTGCTGTAGTGGGAGCCATGAGCATGACAATTGCTTTCCAGGTTTTTAATGTGTGCCACATATGGAAGACCCCCGGTTGTATCTTGGGAGCTCTGACAAGCCCATGCTTTTGGCAGTAAGCATTGTAACAGCTGTGATGAGGTAGGTTTCCTCACCGAGCGCTGCGTGGGGCTTTCCGTAAACACCACAGTGAAGGTCGTGTGAGGGCACTGGCCCTGGGAGGGCCCAGCACTGGGGCAGAGAGCGGATCCTGATGCTGTTGGGCCTTCTCTACCCGCTCCTCCTGCCACGCTCGCTCTCTCCTCTCTTTAGGCCACTAGTTCCTTGCCAGAGAGTTTGACCACAGAGAGTCGCCAAGATAGCTGGGCCAGGAAGAAAACGTCGCACCCCTGACCCAGACTCCATTACCGACCCCGGCGGGCCGTTTGTGTCCTCCAAACGGCTGAAAATGTCTAGCAGCACCAATGCCCCTGGCCAGAGGAGAGTGTCTCGGGGCTTGGACGATGCCACCAACAAGAAGAAGCAGAAGGATCGAGCCAACCAGGAAAGCAAGGAAGGTGAGAGCCCCTCGGCAGCGCTGCGGCGAGCAGGCCTGTGGTTTCTCATCCCCGCAGGGTGGGAGCCTCGCAGCCATCTGCTGCAGGATAAGCAGATTTAACTAATCGCTTCCTGCAGCTGATGGTAAGTAACCTGTGTGATGTGGGATCCTCTTGGGACCTGTAACCTCCTTCCTTTGGGCGCTACCTAGCCCCAGCTATGTGAGGAAGGTTGGACCTGTGGCTTTGTTAGTTTAAGCCTGGAGTTGGTCTTGGTGGTTGTTTCTAGGCTCTGCTTTTGGCTGGGGCTGAGCTGCCCCGATCCAGAGGTAGCGGGACTGAAGCCTGCGGTTGCTCTTGCGGCTGGAGGCGGTGCTGCTTTCCCATCGGTTTGCAGGGGCCAGATGCTGCGAGGAAGCGACTGGGTGCTGACAGTGCCCGCCGAGTGTGGGGCCTGTGGGTGGGGCTGGTGCTTCAGCTTCTGGGTCAGGGCAAGGTGTGGCTTAAGTGGAATAGTTGCTGTGGAGTAATTCCCTCTGCAGCTGCTGTGTATCCGATGACAAAAACGATGCTCCAGGTGCAGGCTCCAGTGTGAGGCAGGGAATGCCTGCGGGCAGGATGCAGGCAAGAGTTCCTGCGGTCCTGGAAAACTGCTTGATTTCTGTGCCTGCTCCGTTATGACTGTTGTAACCTCAAAATCGCAGGGTGTTTTGTAGGGCAAGGTAAATGAATGCTTGCTGAGGTCTGTGCTGGAATGGCTGGCTGCAGTCCCCAACGCGAAACTCTACAATGCAGAGAGTGCAGCATTGCACCTTCTCTCGTGTGAGAGGTGTGCTGTATCTCTCCGGTAAGGCCTGACCCTCCGCACCTTGTGACACAGGGGCGCTTGCTTTCCCGGGGGCTGCGGTGCGGCCGCGCTGCCTTCATCCTCTCTGTGCAGGGGTGGTGAGGGACCAGAGCAGGCTATAGATCCTCCAGGCAGTGCCGCTGCAGCGCTTCTCACGCTGCCAGCCCCACTGGCACCTTTGCACCAGTGACTGCGGTGGTCAGCAGAGGTTTCCTGCTGGTTTGTAGCAGGTCAAGGGAGGCAGTGACAGCCCTCTGAGCGCTCCGGGGTGGAGACCGCAGCTCCTGTTGCCCCTGGTTCTCTGCTCCAGGACAAGGTGCTGTCGCTTTGAGCCCCTTGCCTGGCAGAGTTTATCGCCCTGTGGGGATGGAACAGGCCCTGACGCTTCTGGCTGTCGGAGGTAATCCTGTGAGGAGCGGGGATTAGGTGTCAGGTCGGTTTGATTCCCCAGCCTGATCTGGAAGGAGGTTTTGGCCACAGATATTGGCAGCTTGCGCAGGAACGGGAATGTTAAAGTGCAGCTAGGCCGTGTGGTTCTCTCATTACAGCAGAATTGATCTGAGCACGCCCAAACGTCAGGTTCTCCCTGTCAGATCAAGGCAGGACTCCTCGGTACGGCTGGAGGCTGAGGGCGCTGAGCAGGGGCACACAGCCCAGTTACCACAAGCTCCACACTGAGACATGCCTCAAAGCAGCGCTGTCTGCGCAGTGCAGTAATGTTGTGTTGCTCCTGCTGTGGTGCTGGTTAGACTGGGATACAGTGGTGTGGCCTAGAGCAGCTGTCCGGGGGGCTGACTTGCTGTGGTGCTGCAGGCAGGGCTCCGGGGAAGGGAGAGGTGTGAGGAAGCAGAGGAGGGAAATGAGTAGCACATGCAGGATGAAAGGCCTGGACAGAGGTTCAGCGGAAAAGGAGGTGATGTGTGAAATTTTGGGCATCAGCGTGCCGGCCCGTGCTCTGAGGTGACAGAATGATAGACCAGCCCGTGCTCTGCTTCTCTGCCCACCAGTGTCTCGCCCTGAGCTTGAGCAGGCTGAGACTGCCCAAGAGAAGGACTCAGAGGAGGGTAAGTCGAGGTGTGCACCGGCTGTCAGTGCATGGCCATGGAGTGCCCTTGCCGAGGGATCTGAAACTCTCACCTTGTCGTTGTCCCATGCTTCGGCACTGAGCAGAACTAACCTGAGCGCTCCTTGCCACAGCGTTTGTCTTAACAGGACGCGGCCTTCCCAGGGGCAGAGAAGGGTGCACGTGGCTGGGAAGGGCTGTCTGCAACAAGAGGCCCCGGGCATGTGGCAGGCTGCTTCGAACTCAGGTGTCACGGTGCCACTGAGCACCGCCCTGGGACGCCTTGCCGCCGGCATCTGTCCCGCTTGTTTCTGAGTGGGGAGCCATGCTGAGCTGGGAAGATCCCAAGTCGTGTCACCCAGCGGGCACTGTTGGCTGGTTTCTGCCTTGATCCGGGCCTGCTTTGAGGACAGAGTGGGACATCCTTGTGCCACAGAGCGTAGACCAAACCTGATTAAAATTAAGGTGATTGGAATCACCTTTTTGCTTGAAGATTTCGGGACACCACAGGGCCAGACCTGGAGGTTCTGCCTGCAGCAGAGTGACGCTGCTGCACTGTTTTCTCCCTGGGTGCAGCGTTCTTGCCTGGTGGCAGGCCTGCCTGTGTTTCAGCCGTGTTAGCAGTGCTCACCTGGCAGGAGTACAGTGCTTTGGTGATTGCAACTGGGCTGCTTGGTTTGCATATGCAAAGGGGAAGTGGCAATTTCTGACTGTGGTTAGAGTCCACTTGAATCCCCCAGAGTAATTCTGTGGCTTCCTCGTTCCCTGGGAAAGCAGCAATTGCTTTGTAGTTGGCAGGAGCCACCCCTTCTTCCCAGCCACCGCATGTGACAGGGCCAAGAGCAGCGCTGCCTTTCTGATCTGTCTGGTTCCCACCGGGATTCACCTGCACTGCTGCAACATGTGCTCTTGTTTGTGGCCTGTCTGATGAGAGCAGGTTGCAAGTGTCCCGTTTAATTGGCATGATCTGTGTCCCCTGCGTTGACCTCCTTGAACCGAACGTGTGTTCAGGCTCCCGTTCCCCAGCCAAGGAGTGGGCACTGCAGGCTCATGCCCCAGCAAGTGGGTGACACTTCCCTCCCTCTTCCTAGAGCTGCTGCTGGACTGGAAGCAGAACGCTGATGAGATCATTGTCAAGCTGAACTTGGGCAGTGGAGCTCTGAAGGTGGAGGATGTGGATGCTGCTTTCACCGACACGGACTGTGTGGTCAAATTACCAGGTACGGGGAACGGAGCAACTGCTGCAGGCATTTCTCTGGCAGGGCTTGGCGCAGCTCTGGGCTAGATGTGGGGGCTGATCCAGATAGGCGTAAAACCTTTCCTTCAGAGGCAATGCCTTGCTGTCAGCTGGCAGAGCTTCAGCCAGCAGGCAGGGCCAATACGAGAGCGGTGTAAAAGAAGAAGGGTGTAGAGCTGGGGAGGACAGGAGCTGGTCTTTGCGCCAAGCGAACAAGTGCCCACTGCTGTGCTGGTACGTCTCTGTCCCCTGCTTGGTGGGATGACTGAGTCAGCCGTGGGTATCCCTTGGAAAAGTGACTGTGTCCCTGAAAGCAGAGAGGCCCAGGGCCTTCCCTCTGGGAAGGAGGCCAGCCAGATGTACAAAGCAAATCCAGGGAAGCTGGCATTACCCGGAAGGCTCCTGGGGTATGGTGGCAGCCTGCCTGCAGCCTCCTTGGCTCTGGAGGCTCCCTTGATCCTTGGGGCAAGTGAAAGGGGGCTGTGGGTTAGGTGACAGCTGCCTGGAGCGCTGCCTGAGGTGCTGGTCCCCCTCTGCTTGCAGACGGGCGCCAGTGGAGCTGTCAGTTCTACGAGGAGATTGAGAGCTCCTGCAGCAAGGTCCAGTGCAAGAAGGGCAACTTTCTACAGCTTGTGCTTCAGAAGAAGATCCCACTGTATACCTGGTCTTCACTTCTGGTGAGGAGGGGAGGATCTGCCTTTTGAGGGAGCTTATGGAGCCTGGGGGAGCTGGGGTGAGGGTTTCATTCCCTGCTCTTGAGCTGCTCAGGGAGCAATGTGGGGCACGTCCTGCATCCATGTGCTGCCTGAGGGCAGTGAGCCAGCCGAGCCAGCCTCTGTCCCAGGGAAGGGGGCGTCATCGTACCCCTGTTCCTGCCTGCCATATAGCCTCCAGGTTCTGGAGCAGAGCCCTAGCGTGTTCTGGGAAAGGGGAGTGAGGGTGCGGGGCTGGCAAAGGGCGTGAGAGGTGCTGCTGCCTTCCCACTGTGCTGCACTGCTTTTCACAGAAAAGAAGGAAAGACGGATCCAAAGAACTGCCCAAAGGGGCCGCGTGCTGGGAGAACGGGAAGGAGAAGGCTGCTTCTGCAGAGCTGGCCCCTGAAGAGTCGAGGGCTGAAGGTGCAGAGCCACCGAGGTCCCGGCGGGAGCCCTCCAACCCCAAGCGTGCTCCGGGAAGAAGTGAGGCCCTGGGAGGGAAAAGCCCAGCCAGCCCAGGGACACAGAGTGGCCCCAGCGCCAAGCGGGCAGTATACCTCAAAGTGGCTCCCGCTGAAGAAGAGCCAAATGCCAGAGTCACTGGGAGCGTGGAGCCCAGCAAGGGGCACAGCGGGAGGGCAGGCAGCCGCCGCAATGGCAGAGCCAGCCAGATCGATGCGCCCACGGCCCTCGCGGACCTCGCACCGCCGCTGGAGAAGGTACCCAAGGACCCTGCACAGGGGATGCTGCTTGCACAGGGACCCATCCCTGCCGATGAGATGGGCTCCGGGGTCCTGCGGGTGGTGCTGAGGGCTGGTGTGGGCCTCATGCCAGCTGTGGTGAAGGAGAGGGCGACGTGAGGACCTCGCAGTTGCTGGGCTGAGCATCTGCTCCGGTGCTAACAAGGCCGAGCTGAGCATGGGATGTGTGAGGGAAGCGGGTGGCATGGGGCTGTGCCTGCCTGGCTGGCAGGAGTCACAGAGGGTGGGCCAGGGCAGTGTCACTTGGGGGTGACACTGTCTGTTTTTCACCATGTCCCTCTGTCTTGAAAGGCTGTGGTTTTGGCCAAGGAGTCTGTTCCCGTGGAGATGCCACCTCTTGCGGCTACCACAGAGGTGTTCCCCCACCATGTTGCCACCTGCGTGGAGAAGAGGGTCCTGCAGCCGGGCAGCCCCGCTGAGGCCTTGCGGGGCCGGGACTGCACGCCTGTCATGGGAGAGAGCTCTAAGGCCATCCCAGCGCCCACCCCTCCCCTGGGCAGAGACGGTGAAAAGAGGGACTGGTCCAAGGATGATGTGGCTTTGGAAGCAGCGGCTGATGGTGAGTGGTTGGAGCCTGGGGTTGGCCTGGTCGGGAAGGCCTATCTGCTCAGGACCTCTCCGGGGTTAGCCTGCAGCGCTGCTCAGCGTGCAAGGAAGGTAATATCTCTCTCCGCGGCTTTCCTTACTCAGAGCCAGAGCCTTTTGTGAGCCTGACCTTTGTCAAGAATGACTCATATGAGAAGGGCAACGACCTGGTGGTGGTGCACGTCTATGTGAAGGAGATCCACAAGGAGACGTCCAAGGTGTTGTTCCGGGAGCAGGACTTCACATTGGTGTTCCAGACGAGGTATACGTGTGCCTCAGGATGGTTCCAGGCTGCTGCGGAGCTCCTGGCTATGGCTGGGCTATTTGTTTGTTCACCTCTTCTCACTCACTTCCAATTTCTTTGCAGCGACACAAACTTCCTTCGCCTCCATCCTGGCTGCGGGCCCCACACAGTGTTCCGGTGGCAGGTGAAGCTCAGGTGCGGCTCCCGTCCTTCCAGCCTGCACCAGGGCAAGGGAGCTGAGAGTGCAGAGCTGGAGCAGGAGCCAGTCCCGGCTGGCGGGTCTGTGCAGGGCACACTCATTTCTGCACCTGGGGATCTCCCTTACACCATGCTGCACTAATGCCCCAAGCCTGGGCTGCCTTGACTCAGTCTGGTGGCTCGCAGGGGAGGAAATCCCAGTGTCTCCTTGCCTGTGGTCTTCCCCCAGCTGTTCTAGAGCTCCTGGGCACAGAGCCAGACCAGCCTGTGTGCACTTTGGGCAGGATGTCCAGTGGGAGGGGGCATGTGGAGCCAAGCAGAGGCTCCAGGAAAGGAGCCCTCTGTGTGCTCAGTGTGGCCAGGCTCAAGGGTTTCCACCCTGCTTTGCCAGGGCTGCCTCGGGATCGGTGCTAGCCGGGTCCCGACTGCCTGGAAGCCATGGCCCTGCCTTCCAGAGGCTTTGGCGTGTCTGAGGCTGCTGGGAGGTCTGGGACACCCCTGACTTGCTATGTGTCTTGCAGGAACCTTATTGAGCCGGATCAGTGCACGTACAACTTCACGGTGTCTCGCATCGACGTCTGCCTGAAGAAACGCCAGAGCCAGCGCTGGGGGGGGCTGGAGGCTCCAACCACACGAGGTCTGCACCCTGCCTTCTTGTCTTGCCTGCCTGCTGCACCCCAGTGGGGCATGGGCCCTCCTCACCACTGGCAGTAGCCGGATGGTGCCGGATCCTCCGGCATGGGGTTGGGGAAGGAGAGGGGCTGAGTGGGTGCAGGCAGGAGGAGTGTGGGGCAGGGTGAGCCAAGCGCTAGGGGAAGGGCACTGCTGTTCCCCTTGCTCATGGGGAAAAGGGGTAGGAGAGAGCCTGTGTGTGAGCATGGACCGAGCAGCTCAGCCCCACCATGGGCAGCGTGCGGTGCTGCTAACCACAGGCCCACCCTTCCCCCTTTTTAAGGTGCAGTGGGTGGTGCAAAGGTTGCCATGCCTACAGGCCCTACCCCTCTGGACAAGAACCCCCCGGGCAGTAACCAGCACCCATTGTCCGGCAAGGAGGAGGCCCGAGCCAGTGACAAAGAGAAGCCGCGTGTGGAAGATGGGGGTCTGGATGGTGTGGCAGCCCGTACGGCCCCAGAGCATGTGGCAGTGAAGCAAGAGCCACACATCCCCTCAGTGAGTGGGGCCGCACCGGGTTTGACCTGGGCAGGGGGAAGGGGGGCCCACTTGTCCCTCTCATGTGACCCCACCTCCTCAGTGTTGCTTTGGGAACCGGCAAACTATTCCTGGAAGAGGAGGCAGCACTCCTCAGTCATAGTTGGCAGGACTGGGGGCAGCAGTTGGCCTGTCTATCCCAGTCCCGGTGGGAGATAGTGTGGTGGCTCCAGCCCAGCCACATCTGAGGGGTGTCTTGGGCCGTCGGGTTCCCCCGGTGTTTCCAGAAAGACCCCCCCCGAGCACAGCATCCTTACACCTGCCTCTCCTTTGGCAGCCCAAACCAACATGCATGGTGCCACCGATGACGCACAGCCCGGTGAGCACCGAGAGCGTGGAGGACGATGAAGATGAAGATGAGAAGAAGAAGGTGTGCCTGCCTGGATTCACAGGGCTGGTGAACCTGGGCAACACCTGCTTCATGAACAGCGTCATCCAGTCCCTGTCCAACACCCGGGAGCTGCGTGACTACTTCCATGGTGAGCACATGCCGGGAACCCAGCAGAGCCCTGCCGCTCAGACGGTGCAGCCGGCAGCCACCCTCGCTCTCCTGCGTCTTACAGATCGGTCCTTTGAGTCGGAAATCAACTACAACAACCCGCTGGGGACGGGGGGACGCCTGGCCATCGGCTTTGCCATGCTGCTGCGAGCGCTGTGGAAGGGCACGCACCATGCCTTCCAGCCCTCTAAACTGAAGGTAGGGCCGCAGGCACCAGCGCTGCATGGGAGCTGCTGTGGGCCCCCAGCACCTCTCTGTGGGCACCTGGCTGCCCTGCTAGTGCTGCTGAGAGCTGGGTGGGCGTGGGTGCGTGCAGCCAGGCTTTGAGCGTGGGACAGGCGGTGCTGCTGGGGGGCTGCAGGCCAGTCCTGACTACTGTGCTCCCCCCAGGCAATCGTGGCCAGCAAGGCCAGCCAGTTCACTGGCTATGCCCAGCACGATGCTCAGGAGTTCATGGCCTTCCTGCTCGATGGCCTTCACGAGGACCTCAACCGCATCCAGAACAAGCCCTACACAGAGACTGTTGACTCGGATGGGAGGCCCGATGAGGTGAGGATGTCCCTTCCCAAAGCCACTGGGAAAGCAGCCCTGGCCTGTGTGGTTTAGCTTAGTGCTGAGCCCTTTCTTCCTACAGGTGGTAGCTGAGGAGGCTTGGCAGCGACACAAGATGAGGAATGACTCTTTCATTGTGGACCTCTTCCAGGGCCAGTACAAATCCAAGTTGGTGTGCCCAGTGTGTTCCAAGGTAGGGCAGCCCTGGAGGCTCTGTCCCTGTCCTGGCTGCACAGCAGGCTCCTGACCCTCAGAGAGCACAGGGCAGGACTGGATCTGAGGTCCACTGGGGCTGCTGCCCCACTGATCTCAGCCGCAAGCACTTCCCGTAACTGAGTATGCTCTCGTGTCTGCAGGTGTCCATCACCTTCGACCCCTTCCTGTACCTCCCCGTGCCCCTCCCGCAGAAGCAGAAGGTGCTGACTGTCTACTACTTTGCAAAGGAGCCGCACAAGAAACCCATCAAGGTAAAGGACACCATCTACTCTGGGGAGGTAGCTGGAGAGGGCTCCTGGAGGTGCCCCAGGCAGCTGGTTATGTGCTAACGGGCTGAGCCTTGTGTTAAGCAAGGGCCGGTGCGTGTTGGTATGGTGTGACTGATGTGGCACTTTCTTGATGGCAGTTTCTCGTGAGTATCAGCAAGGAGAACTCCAGTGCCATGGAGGTACTTGACTCGGTGGCCCACAGCGTGCGTGTGAAACCAGAGAACCTGCGCCTGGCAGAGGTGAGAATGCTGGGGAGCAAACTGTGGGCTGCTCTTGTGGGTGCCCCGGCTCCCGCAGCTCTGTAGGGAATGTGGTCACCGGCAGTCACTTGCCCATATCCAACATGTCCATGGGGTGGGTTTTGTCTGGGGGTGCCAGTGTTCTGCACAGGGTGCTGCCGGGCAGGTCCCTGCTCAGGAAGGCTTGGCCACCACAGTGTCCATCCTCCCTTGGCGGGGTGGTGAGCTGAGCCCAGCATCTCTGTGGTGCTGCTGTCCCCGCAGCTCACTGTGGGGCTGAGGTCTGTGGCTTTCTCAAGAGAGGAAGCGTGGGGCAGCCCTCACACGACCCTGCTCCACTGCTTTCCTGGCAGGTGATCAAAAATCGCTTCCATCGCATGTTCCTGCCGTCCAACTCGCTGGACACAGTCTCCCCCACAGACCTGCTGCTCTGCTTCGAGGTGCTGTCCCCAGAGCTGGCCAAGGAGCGGGTGGTGGAGCTGCAGGTCCAGCAGGTAAGAGGAGACATTGGCACTGCTGGGAGGCACGCGGGGAGGCTGAGCAGGAGGGGGAGAGCCTCACACAAGGGTGATTAGCTGCAGCAAGCGCAGGTGCCTGCCGAGGCTGCCTTGTCCTGCCCGGGTGTTCTTCCCTGCCCAATGGGTCCTTTCTCCTGCAGCGTCCACAGGTGCCCAGCGGCCCTGTCGCCAAGTGTGCGGCCTGCCAGAAGAAGCAGCTGCCGGAGGATGAGAAGCTCAGGCGCTGCACGAGGTGCTACCGAGTCGGTTACTGCAACGTGTGAGTTGGCTTGGTGTCTGGCAGGGAGGGAGGGTCTTCCTCCTTGAAGGGATGGATGGGAGAGCTTAGCCCATTGGGAGGAGGTGGGATGGCCTGGCCTTTGGGAGGAAGCCAGTCTGGCTCACGGTGCTTCCCTCATCCCCAACGCACCCCTCCGGCCCTGCCATGCTCCGGCCCAGAGTGGTCACGGATGCTGGGTTCAGCAGGGGCTGTATGTGTTACAGGGCGTGTCAGAAAACACACTGGCCAGACCACAAGGCTTTGTGCCGCCCCGAGAACATCGGTTTCCCCTTCCTCATCAGCGTGCCGGAGTCCCGCCTCACCTACGCCCGCCTGGCCCAGCTGCTGGAGGGCTACGCAAGGTGAGGGTCCGGGGAGGGGTGGATGCTTCTGCCGCGGAGCTGAGCTCAGCCTGTCCAGCTCTGACTGCTGCCTCCTTGCCCAGGTACTCGGTCAGCGTGTTCCAGCCTCCATTCCAGCTGGGCCGGATGTCGCCGGAGCAGGGGCTGCAGCCTCTGCTGCCAGACAAGCCGGAGCCGCTGGCCAAGAGCAGCTGTGCAGCAGCCACCTCTGCCCCTGAGCTGGGGGACGGGGACAGGGCTTCCAACCTCCTGCAGGAGCCCCCGCTCTCACCAGCTGTGCCTGAGCTGCACCCAGAGCTGGGGGACAGCAGCACTGTCCGGAGCAAGGTCCTGGCAGCCAGGAGTTCCCTGCTGAGCTTGGATTCGGGCTTCTCCGAGCACATGGAGTCGCAAGGTGACAGCTGTTGCGAGAAAGAGCCGTCCTATGAGAGAGCCCTCAAGCCAGAAGGTAAGAGTGCTGTGATGCTGACTGTGTCTGTGCCAGGAGTCCGGGCAGCCCCAAGACAAAACAGGAGCAATTCTCCCTCCTTGGGGTGACCTCCCACCACATCATCTGTTCTCCCTGTGTGAGCTTGGTCTCGAGACCCGGGGGGACATACACGAGACCCTGGGAGCTGTGTTTTGGCAGTGCTGCCCCACCTGAAATGCCTGCCTGCCCACACTCTGCCTTGCCCTGGCAGGGCCCGTGGGGCAGAGCAGAGACCTGGCGAGGAAAGAGGCGGGAGTGTTGTGTTGTTGCAGGAGGAGGGGTGGGAAGGCAGGGACTGGCAGAAGCCTCCGAGTCCCGTGGGAGGGCAGAGCCCGGCACGGGCTGAGCTCCTTGGGGCTGTGAGTGCAGTGTTTCCCTCGCTCTGACTCAGCTGCACGGGAGCAGCCTCTCGCGCTCTGCTGCCTGGCTGTCACGTTTCCAGACACTCGTCTCAGGATGGCAGCAATGTGCAGCGAAGGGGCAAGGCAGGCAGAGGAGCGCAGCTTGCCAGGGGCAGGCGCCTGCTAAAAATAGTCAAGGACACAGGGCACGTGGTTGTGTCCCTGCAAGGCCGTAGCATGTGAGGTGGGGGTGGGGGCACTGCAAATTCTTGGCCCCTACGCAGGGCAGACAGGCAGTGCCACCACAGATCTGTCCCTGCCTGTCCACAGCTGCCATCCCTGGGTACCAACACACTCCAGACTCGCTGAGTGCCCGCGCCACGCAGTTCTACATAAACAAGATCGACTCTGCCAACCGAGAGCACAAGCTGGAAGATAAAGGTGAGCCCAGAGTCCCAGAAAGTGCCACCTTCATCCCTGGTGGCCTCTGGCAGGGTGGTGGATCTGCCTGGCCAGAGTGCCTGGCACGAGGTGAACCCAGATGCGACGGTTGCTCCAGGCTGGACAGTGAAAGCTGCATCTGGCAAAGGGGAAGGCAGGGCTCTGCTGCACAGAGCTGCTGCCTGGAAGCTCTTCTCTGGCATGACGTTCCTGCTCTCCTCATCAAATAGACCAATTTCCTTCCACCTCCTGCATCCACAGAGGGTCTGTGATCTCTGGGTCACCTCTTGTCTGAATGGGATGCCCGCATCCAGTGCTGGTTATGTAGGCGCTGCCGAAAGGTGCTGTGCCAGCCTTGCCCCTTGCTGGTTGGGGGACTGCTGCCGTGGGGTGGTGAACTTGGCCATAGGGCACTTGTCCCTTCCTGGCAGCACTGCGGGATCGCCGTATCAAGCCAGGATGGACAAGACTGCTCCTAGCCCCAACAAGGTGGCCTGGCCCAGCCTGGTGGGGCAGGTGTGTGAGGTGTGCGCCCCTTCACAGGTGACACCCCCCTGGAGCTGACGGACGACTGCTCCCTCGCCCTGGTGTGGAAGAACAATGAGCGCCTCAAGGAGTTTGTGTTGGTGGAGTCCAAGGAGCTGGAGTGCGTGGAGGACCCGGGCTCAGCCAGCGAAGCAGCACGGGCTGGCCACTTCACCCTGGAGCAATGCCTCAATCTCTTCACCAAGCCCGAAGTCCTGGCCCCAGAGGAAGCGTGGTGAGGAAGGCGGCAGGGTGGGTTCCAGCCCGTGGGCCCAGGCAGCAGCGGTGGTTTCCCGGGAGCTGCCCGGGCCTGCACATTGTTTCTTCTGGTGGCCAGGAGCGTTGGGCTGGCCCTCCCTGTGTGCTGGGAAGGGAGGCCATAAGCCAGCAGGGAGCAATGCCAGCGGTCCGCAGGGCTGTGCTGGCCTGCCCCTGGGCAGGGGAGGCTGAGACCTCCTGTATCCCCTCTGCCAGCCCCACATGTGGGGGACCTTGGGGCTGGGCTGGGCTGCGAGACCTGAGGCTCTTCCCACGCCGGTAATGAGCACGCTCTTCCCCCAGGTACTGCCCCAAGTGCAAGCAGCACCGTGAGGCCTCCAAGCAGCTGATGCTGTGGCGGCTGCCCAACGTCCTCATCATCCAGCTCAAGCGCTTCTCCTTCCGCAGCTTTATTTGGAGAGACAAGATCAATGACATGGTGGACTTCCCCGTCCGGTGAGAGCCTGGGGGACGAAGTGCCTGAGTTGGCACTGTCTGTGCTGCCGTGCAGCCCGGCCTCTCCCTGCCTCACGCTGACTGTCCCTGACTGTCCCCGTATCTCTCCCCAGGAGTCTGGACCTGAGCAAGTTCTGCATCGGCCGGAAGGGCGAGCAGCAGCTGCCCATGTATGACCTGTACGCTGTGATCAACCACTACGGAGGCATGATTGGGGGGCACTACACGGCATATGCCCGCCTGCCCAACGACAAGAACAGCCAGCGCAGCGACGTGGGTGAGGATCTGCCACCCTCGCCACCCCCCCGACTCCTGCAGCTGTGGCCTGTCTGCTTGCTTAACCCTTCTCTCTGCTCAGGCTGGCGGCTCTTCGACGACAGCACAGTCACCACCGTGGACGAGAGCCAGGTGGTAACCAGATATGCGTACGTCCTCTTCTACCGCCGGAGGAACTCTCCTGTGGAGAGACCCCTGCCAGGGCACCCCCCAGACCACCGAGCCGAGCGCACTCCCTCTGCTGAAGCTGCTGCCAGCCAGGTGAGAGCTCGCGTCCCTTTCGGCACTGTTGGAGCCACAGAGCCTTAAAACGTGCCCAGGTGCCCACGCGCAGGGCCCAGCCTGTCTCTGCCAGCCCCCACCGAGCCTGGCGCAGCTGCGGTGCAGTGCCTGCCCCTCTTCGACACCAAAGAGCTTGCGCCGGCCAGGCGTTGGGGCCTGTCTTGCCCTGTTCTCGCTGTGAGCTTGGGACGGTCCCTGCCCTGAGGGACTACAGGAGAGCTGCTTCCCATCATCAGGGTGGGAGTGCTGGTGGGAGGGCACCAGAGGAGGCCTAGCCTCGCCAGGGTCTGTGCCGCAGGAAGGCTGTGAGCGGTGCAGGAGCGGGCTGTGCTGGGGAGCAGTGAGAACCTGCCCTCCGCAGCCACTCTCGAGGCAGGGTGGGGGACGCTTTCTGCTGGGGCCCAGCTCGGGGCCAAGCTAGGTGCAAAAAAGGCAAATGCCAGCGCTGAGGCAGGGACCTGGCAGCCTCCGCGGGGTGCTGAAGAGAAACCTGCCAGAGCGAGCTCTGCTGCTGGGCCGCCTGGGAGGGAGGGGTGGGCCAGCCGGCAGGGTGCTTTCGGCACGCACTGGCGGGGAACGGTTGGGCTGATCTTTGTGTGAACGTCAGACATGAAGGCCCCGGATGGGGTGCAGTGCAGTGCCCACCTGGCCAGCCCTCCCTGCATCGCTGTGCTGCAGCCCTTCCCTCAGCGCTCGGCACCCCCGTGGCCCCGCGGGGTCTGAGAAGGATGCTCAGCTCATCTCTGGCGTGGCTGCACGTGTGTGTCCCGTGGGGCTCTTCTGGCCTGGCCTCCCAGCCCCTCTGGCTCGCGCAGCCCTCAGCCCGGCGCTGGTTAGGCATCCCGGCTCTGTCCTCTCTGCTGGGGACAGGAGCCGCCTGTCTCTGGGGCCAGGGGGTGTCCGGCATGTTGGTGTCCGCCTGCCTGGGCTGTTCTTGTCCTGGGGGGCTGTGCGTGTCCTGGAGCAGCCCCGCTTGCTGGGGGTGGCCTGGGCAACAGGAAGACTGCGCTGCTCATCCCACGCTGGTGGTGAGAGCCTTCAGGGAGCCTGGGTGGCACTGAGGCTCACTGTACGCCCCACAGCGCCAGGGTTCATCGGGTCCCCTCATGGCGCCAGGGCTCATCAGGCCCCTGGCAGCGCTGGATCCCCCGCAGTGATGGGGCGCACTGGATCCCGCCGGGGCTCAGTGGGTCCCCGAGCACGTTGGACCACCCACACCCTCCCAGGCACTGGGTGCCCTCTGGAGACCTGCGCCCCGATTGGCTGCTCTGCATGATCACCGGCACAGTGAAGGGCTGGCTGTGATTGGCTGCCTGCAGATAATCCTCGTGGAAGCTGGGCTATGATTGGCTGTCGGAGCATCCCCACCCACCAAAGCAGAGCTGTGACTGGCTGTACTGTGACTGTGCCTCCTGCTCCTGCCGCCCCAGGTAGCTCTGGATTGGCCGTCGTCTGAAAGATCCTGTTGGGATCACAAAAGCTGGGCTGTGATTGGCTGCTGCCTGCCCCCTTGCCACCTGGATCCACCAATGCCAGCGCATCGGCTCCACTGGGATCCAGCTGCCCGCTCTGCTCCCCGCGGCCCCATGAAGACCCTGCCTGGCAGCTGCCCACGCTCCCTCCCGCAGAGCCGCCCGCCGGAGCCCAGCTGCGCCCCACGCACTGGAGACCCCGAAGAGCCGCGGGGGCGGGCGCGACCGCGACGGTGCTGCATGGGGAGGCGGGCTGGCTGGGCACGGGGCTGGGCTTGCAGGCAGCCGCCTGCCCCGGGGGATGGCGAGGGGTGTTGCCCGTTGTGTTCTCCAAGTGCTGACGCAGGTTTCCACATCGCAGGCTTCTCTGATCTGGCAGGAACTGGAGGCTGAAGAACAAGAGCTGCAGCTCGAGGCACCCCAAAGGCCTGCAAGAAACTCCTGGAGGCCCCGTGGCCAGAAGCGGAGTCCGGGCACCCCCCAGCACCCAGACGAAGGCTGCGTCAGATACTTTGTCCTGGCCACCACAGCTGCAATTGTGGCCCTCTTCCTGAACGTCTTCTACCCGCTCATTTACCAGACTCGCTGGAGATAGGCACGGGCGTGCGGCCAGCTGCGGGAGCAGGGCCGCCGGGGCACGCGCTGTCCTAGGACGCTATGCAATGAAGACGTCGGGCGGCAGGACAGAAACCGCCGGGAAGGACTCGCCAAGGGAAGCATGGGGCTGTCGGCTCCTGCCTGTCTGCTCTGGCATCTCCCGTGCCAGCTGGCAGGGCTGCGTGGCCAGCCCGCTGCCTTGCCAAGGCGCAGCCCAGAACCAGGAGCCCCTCTGCCCTCCCTCGCCCTTGCTGCCCACTGGGAGCGGGGCAGACCTCGTGGCTACCTGCTGCTCAGGAAGAGACGCTGCTGCTGCAGCGCGGCCAGGGCCTTGGAGCCCCCCGGGAACATCAACCGCCTCTGCTTGGCTCCCAAGAAAGAAGCGGAGACCTGTCGGGAGGCTGCAGCGAGGGCAGGATGCCCTGACACGGGTCCTGGTCCGGCCGCCTCTCCCAGCTGTGCTACTGCGGCAGCCTTGTGCTCCCCGGGGCTGGCATAACCCATGGCTCCTGGGCCAGCCCGGTCCCTCCTGCCGGCCTCCCGCTGAGCCTCCTGGTGCCAGCTGCCTGTGCACCAGGAGTTGCGCGCACCGCACCCCCGTGCTGGGGTCGAACGGGCTTGTCACAGAGGGCTTGTGTGCTTCCCTGCTCAGCTGGAGGCTCAGCCCCTCCTCTTCCCCAGGCAGCTGCTGAGGAGCTGTGGGGCGTGTGGGCTGTCCTCGCTTGGCCCCATCTGGCTGCGTCCAGGGGGGCCGGATCTCTGCTGGGGGAGCGCGGTGCAGCGCCTCGTTTGCGAGGGGACCGGCTGCTCATGCTAGGGGAGAGGTGTGGGGTCGGGGAGCGCAGGTAGGACCTCGGTGTGTTAATAAAGCCAGGTTTTCCAAAGAGATGCAGCATGCCTGTCCTGTGCGATGGGACCCCCACACAGGGGCAGGGACTCTGCGCTGGAGCCAGTGACCTTCCTGTGCCTGAGGCGACTCTCTCCAGCCCAGCCAGCGTGGGGACCGTGCCGTGGGCTCCACCGGGTGCCTGGTGCACCCTGTGCAGCAGCAGGATCAGGGGAGAGCTCTATCTGCTGGTGCCATGGGGCACAGGCTGGGCTCCCGCTCCCCAGCCGTGGGATGGCAGCCCCTCCTCACGTACAGGGTGTGGGGAGCCCGGCAGCGTGCGGTCCCGTGGGGCTGGGGCATGGGCTGCAGCTCCAGCGGTGTCTGACATTGAGACGTGTTGCCCTTGGCTAAGCGTGTCTCAGACTGCTCTGGCGTGTTTGGGTGTGAGAGGTGACTTCAGAGCCCTGTGACTTCCTTTTCCGTCTCCGCCGCTGTCCCACTGGCGGTGCCCTTGGCTGGCTCGGGAAGGATGCTTGGCAGGGAAGGGGCTCGCCTGCGTTTCTGGCTGGGGCTTGAGCCGGACAGCGGGGAGCCCAGGGCCTGCACCCTTCTTGCACGTGTGCTGCAGTGTCCTCCCTGCCAAGCGGGTCCCAGCTGCGGAGCCCGGCGGGCCCGTGCCGCGGTCATGAGGTGCCGTCCTGGAACAGTTGCCTCATTGTCTGCAGCCCCGGGGCTCAGCGGCTTCCCCCGCTCGCCCACGGCGCTGGCCTCGTGGGGCTGAGTCAGTGCCCGGCGCCAGTGGGGTGGCCTCTGCTCTGGCTGGCGCTGGTGCCCCGGGGTTGGGGCCCACAAGCTGCTGCCTGCACTTGCCTGCACCTGCCTGCCCTCCTCCGAGGGGGGTGGCCGGCAGCAAGGCCGGGGCTAGGCGCTCTCGGCCCTGGAAATCCCCTCTGGTCCTGCGCTGTTCTTCAGACCCCGGCAGGCGCTGGCAGCCTGCCCCGTGGCTCACCACTGCCGCCTGGGCTGGCTGGGCGCCTGTGCCGGGGCTCTGCTCA
Organism: Calonectris borealis; assembly: GCF_964195595.1. Lineage (NCBI taxonomy): Eukaryota > Metazoa > Chordata > Aves > Procellariiformes > Procellariidae > Calonectris > Calonectris borealis. The sequence continues at coordinate 11,005,979 of NC_134321.1, read as the reverse complement.
GACCGGCCCTGGCCGCGGCAGCCCTGGGGGCACGAGTGCCGGGCTGGGGAGAGGCGGCAGCAGCGGGGCTGGGCTGAGCGTGCTGCAGCCTGGCTCTCCTCTGGCGGGCAGGTGGGGGCTGCCGCTGGGGGCCCTTGGGCACGCTGCCTTCCCCCTGCCCTGCTGCTGGGGGCTGGCAGCAGCTGCTGCTCTCCGGGCCATGGGGCCGCACATGCTGCATGGGGTCCCTACCCCGAGGGGCCATGTCCCCCCAGGTGCCCTATGGCCCCCCGGGAGGAGGGAGGGAGAAGGTGGGTGGGCAGGGCGCTGGTCTTGTTCTCATGCCCCTGGTCTCCCTCTCATGCCCGCTTTCTGCTTTCAGGGACTGCCCCCGGTGCCGTTCGGATCCGGCCTGGCCCCCGAAGGAGCCCCGGCGCTGGCCACAGAAGGCCTCCCTGAGCGCTTCGCCAGCCCCGCCGAGCGCCCGGCCCCCTCCTACAGCAGCATGGAAGAAGTTGACTAGGGCGTCGTGGGGCACCTGCCCCGGGGGGGTGCGGGCCGGGCCGGGCACCGGGGGGTGGGGGGGCAGGGGGGGTCGGGGTTTGTCCTGCGCTGATTAAACTCGCTGAACTCCACTTGCCTCTGCTGCCTGCTGTCCCCTGGGACCCTCTGGTGCCTGGTGGGCCTCCCCAGGGCACCGTGTCCCCCAGGGTTCTCTTGGGGCCCACAGCACCCTGGTGCCCTCGTGCCCCATGTCCCCTGGTGTGCTGTGGTACCCAGTGCACCCTAGAGCTCCGTTTCCCCCAGTGCTCCTTGCAGTCCAGTGCCTCCCCAGTGCACTCCCTGGCACTCAGTGCACCCTCGCTGTCCTCGCTGGGCTCTGCTGCCCGCAGGGTGCCCCTGGTGTCCCTGATGTCCCTCAGTGCCAGGTGTTTCTTGGGGCACCCTGCTGCCAGGGGCACCCTATAGCAGCGGGGGGACACCCCGTGTCACCTGGTGTCTGCTGCCTCTCCATGCGCTCTGCTGCCAGCTGTGCCCTGTCACCCGGTGTCCCCCGGTGCAGTCCTGCCGCCGTAGTGCCTGGTGTCCCCTGGTGTGCCCCGGTGCTAGTGCGGTGGGACTGCAAGTCCCCGTGCCTCAGTGCCTGGTGTCCCCTGGTATGCGCCATCGCCCAGTGTCCGCCGGTGTCCCCTGGTGCCGGTGCGCCAGGACTGCAAGTCCCGGCGCCGGCTGCTGTGGCAGGACTGCAGGTCCCGGTGCTCTAGTGCCCGGTGTGCCGCGGAACGCCCCGTCTCCCGCTGTCCCGCGGTGTGCCTTGTCGCCTAGTGTTCCTAGTGCCCCGTATCCCCTGGTGACGCCCCGTTCCCCGGTGTCCCTCGGTGACGCCCCGTTCCCCGCTGTCCCCGGTGCCCCGCGGCGCGCCCTCCGTCCCGCTGCCCCCGCCTCGCCCCGGTGCCGGTGCGGCGGGACTGCAAGTCCCGTCAAGCCGCGGGCGGGCGGCGCGTCCAATGGGGCTCGGGGGGCGGTGCGGCCGGTCGCTGCCTCCGCCGCCGCCCGGTGCCGCGGCGCAGAGAGCCCCGGAGCGGCCGCGCGGCGCCGGCCCCGCAGCCCGGCTCTGAGCCGCCCGCCCGGCCCGGCCCGCCCCGCCGCGCCCCGCCGCCCTCAATGAGGTTCTTCCGACTCACCTTCAAGTGCTTCGTGGATTGCTTCTGAGCCCCCCCCCACGGCCACGGAGCCGCCCCCGACCCGCCCCCGCTCCCCGGCCCCCCGCGACATGCCCCCCGTCCCCGCCGACACGGCCGCCCCGCAGCCGCCCGCCGCCCCGCGACGCGACGCCGCCGCCGCCACCGCTGCCCCCGCCGCTGCCCCCGCGGGGTCCGGTAAGCGGGGAGCGCTGGGGAGGGATGAGGTGGGGGGTTGAGGGGGGGGACCACGGCCACGCGCGACCGCGGCGCGCCCCCTCCCGCCGCCGCGGGGTGAGTCACCGCTCTGCATTGTGACGTCACGCGCCGGCCTGACATCTGACGTCACGCCCCCACGCGCGGAGAGGGGTCACGCGCGTCGGGTCCCCCGCGCCTCCCCCCCCCTCCGCGCCCCCACGGGCGCGCGTGACGGCAGCGTGGGCCCCCCCCTGTCTCGGCAGAGGGCCGCGGGGAGGCGGAGGGCGCAGAGCCCCCCGCGGCGGGCGAGGAGCGGGCGGTGACGGCGCCGCTGGTGGGACCCCCCGGCCCCCCGAAAGCGGCCGCCCCCGAGCGGGAGACGTGGACCCGGCAGATGGATTTCATCATGTCCTGCGTGGGTTTTGCCGTGGGGCTGGGCAACGTCTGGCGCTTCCCCTACCTGTGCTACAAGAATGGCGGAGGTGAGCCCCGTGCCTGCCCCACGGAGTGAGGGAGTGCCCCACGGGGCGTGGGAGCACCCTGCTTTCCACCCCATAGTGTGTATGGGGGTCACCCCACAGTGGGCCAGCCCACCCTGCACCTCCCGGGGGCAAGGGGCCGTCTGAGGGGGCTCGTGGGCCACCCCACGGGTGTCTGGTGTCACCCACCGGGGTGGGGGTCCACGGGGAGCCCCTCGCCGCCTGCCCGCCCTGACCTACATCGGCAGCGCGGCGAGGGGAGGGCGCAGAGGCGCTTTCGCCATTCGCTGCGCCCGGGCGGGTGGTGCAGGGAGGGAAGGGGGGGCCCGGGGGGGGGGCGGCGGCGGCTGAGCCTGCCCCGTGTCCCCCCCCCGGTCCCAGGCGTCTTCCTCATCCCCTACCTGCTCATCGTCTTCGTGGGCGGCATCCCCGTCTTCTTCCTGGAGGTGGCCCTGGGGCAGTTCATGAAGCAGGGGGGCATTGCCGCCTGGAACATCGCCCCCCTCTTCAAGGGTAACGCCACGCCCTGCCTGCACCCTGCCTGTACCCTGCCCGCGCCCTGCTCGTGGCCCCTTGCACCCTGCTCGTGGCCCCTGGCACCCTGCACCCTGCCTGGAGGCCCCCGGCGCCCTGCGCAGGTCTGGCAGCACCCTGCCCACGCCCTGCCTGCTCCCGTGCACCTTGCCCGCGTCCCACTGCTACCCTGCACCCCGGCCAAGGGTGGCAGCTGCCTGCGCCCGTGCCCCGTGGCACCCTGTGCTGCCCTGCCCGGCCCCACCTGCCCCCGTGGCTCCTTGCCTACGTGCTGCCGGCTTCCCTGCCTGCTGCCGGCTTCCCCGGGGGCTGCTGTCCTGCCGGCTTCCCTGTGCTGTGCCCCACCAGCTCCCCCCTGTCCAGTGCCATGCTGCCGGCTGTCCCCACCCCGTCCTGCCTGGGGCTGCCAGCTCCCCCTGTCCCGTCCCCACCAGCTCCTCTCTGTCCTACCCTGGGCTGCCAGCTCCCTGCGTCCCCACCAGCACCCCATGTCCTGCCCCATCCCTGCCAGCACTCCCCATCCCACCCCAGGCTGCCGGTTTCCCCACCCCGTCGGGCTGCCGGGTGCCCGTGGGCTCTGATCTCCCCGTGTCGCAGGTCTGGGCCTGGCCTCCATGGTGATCGTCTTCTTCTGCAACTCCTACTACATCATGATCCTGGTGTGGGGGCTCTTCTACCTGGTGCACTCGCTGACGGACACCCTGCCCTGGGCCACCTGCGGCCACGCCTGGAACACCGAGCAGTGCACCGAGCTCTTCCACCTCGAGCTCTGCCACAACGGCAGCACCAACGCCAGCGATGGCACTGGGTCCTTCAACCTCAGCTGCGCCGACCTGGCCAACAAGCGCTCACCCGTCATTGAGTTTTGGGAGTGAGTGTGGGGACCGGGGGGGCCTCACCCAGGGCCGGGGGGGTCGTGCCAGCACTCAGCACGGCCCCGCTCTGCAGGAACAAGGTGCTGCGGCTCTCGGGGGACCTCAGCGAGCCGGGGGAGATGAACTGGCAGATGATCCTCTGCTTGGTCACCACCTGGGTCGTCGTCTACTTCTGCATCTGGAAGGGCGTCAAGTCGACCGGGAAGGTGACGCTGGCTGGGGGGGGACACGCATCAGGGCCACCGGCACGCAGGGACGGGACTGCAGCACACGGCACTGCCGGCTCCTGCCCTCCTGTGCCGCAGCCCACAGGGGTGCAAGACCCCCTGTCCCACATCTGTCTGGGAGGTGCCACCAGCCGCTGGGGATGTCCCCGAGCCCTAGTCCCGCTGGGACACCTGTGACACATGACGAAGAGCCCTGGCCCAGGGCGTCTCACCAGCACCCACTCCTCTGCAGATTGTCTACTTCACGGCACTCTTCCCCTACGTCGTCCTCATCCTGCTGCTGGTCCACGGGGTGACGCTGCCCGGGGCGCTGGGTGGCATCGTCTACTACCTGAAACCCGACTGGTCCAAGCTGGCCGAGGCACAGGTGAGGGCGGCAGGGAGGGCAGGAGGGGGCTGGTGCTGGACACCCTCCCAGCACCCTTCCCGCCCCCTGACGCCCTCCCTCGCACCCCAGGTCTGGATCGATGCCGGCACCCAGATCTTCTTCTCCTATGCCATCGGGCTGGGTGCCCTGACCGCGCTGGGCAGCTACAACCGCTTCCACAACAACTGCTACAGGTAGGGCTGTGCCAGCCGCGGGCCATCCCCCCCGGTGTGTCCCCTGGCGTCCCCCCGGCACCCCCTGACCCGCTCTGCCTGCAGGGACGCCTACATCCTGGCCGTGATCAACAGCTCCACCAGCTTCTTTGCCGGCTTCGTCGTCTTCTCTGTGCTGGGCTTCATGGCTTCCGAGCAAGGCGTAGACATCTCCAAGGTGGCTGAGTCCGGTGAGTGCCCGGTGGTGGGTGCCCACTGGCACTGTGTCCCCCCTGGGGTGGCACCACTGACCCCACTCTCCTGCAGGCCCCGGGCTGGCTTTCATCGCTTACCCCAAAGCCGTGACGCTGATGCCCTTGTCCCCGCTCTGGGCCACGCTCTTCTTCTTCATGCTCCTCGTGCTGGGGCTGGACAGCCAGGTGCAGCGGCGGACAGGGGGACGGGGATGGGGAGGGGACGACGTGGCACGTCCCTGCTGAGCCCCGCTCTCTGCTGCAGTTTGTCGGCGTGGAGGGTTTCATCACGGGCATCCTGGACCTGTTCCCCCAGCCGGGGGCTGGCTCGCTGCGTCGCGAGCTCACCGCTGCGCTCTGCTGCGTCGTCTGCTGCCTCATCGACCTCTCCATGGTCACGCAGGTGGGGGATGCGGCAGGGACACCGGACCCCACACCGGGCACCCGCGCCTGCCCCTGGGATGTCACCTCCCACCGGGGCACCAGCATGGGGTGGGAGCTCCCTAGGGCTGCTGCACCCAGGGCAGCGGGGGTGCCCGTGGTGTGGGGGTGCCTGTAGCTGTGGAGGTCCCCATGCCATGGGGGGGGGCCGTGGCCATGGGGGGTGCCCGTCATCATGGGGGGGCTGTGGGAGCACAGGGCAGGCAGGGTGTCTGTGCCAGGTGGGGCACCGGTGCTGGCAAGGCTGTGCCTGTGCTGGTGTGGAGGCACCTGTGCCAGCGCGGGGCAGCCGGCACAGCCCCAGTGACGTGCGGTGCCGTCCTGGCAGGGCGGCATGTACGTGTTTCAGCTCTTTGACAACTACTCGGCCAGCGGGATCACACTGCTGTGGCAGGCTTTCTGGGAGTGCGTGGTCATTGCCTGGGTCTACGGTGAGGCCAGGGGGACACGGGGGGGACACAAGGGGACATGGGTGCCCCGCAGGGCCTGGCTGATGCCCTTCTTCCCGCAGGTGCCGACCGCTTCATGGACGACGTGGCCCGCATGATCGGCTACCGGCCCCTGCCCTTCATGAAGTGGTGCTGGGCTGTGGTGACGCCGCTGGTCTGCGTGGTGAGCGGGGTCGCCCCGCGTGGGGACACGCGTGTGCTCGCTGTGCTTGCTGTGCCCACTGCCCCAGCCCCGTGCCGTGGGCACCGGGCTCCCCCAGGCGGCTGCTTGGGGCACGGCAGCCACGGGGTGACACGCGTGTCAGGGCCATGGGGTGACACGCCTGGGGGGTCTGGGGCTGCCAGCCCCCTGCCCCACGGGACCTCACCTCCCTCTCTCCACCCAGGGCATCTTCGTGTTCCACGTGGTGAACTACAAGCCGCTGACCTACAACAAGACGTACGTGTACCCGTGGTGGGGGGAAGCCATCGGCTGGGTCCTGGCGCTCTCCTCCATGCTCTGCATCCCCTGCACCGTCCTCTACAAGCTCCTGCGCTGCAAAGGCTCCCTGCGCGAGGTGAGGGTGGCGCGGCGGGGGCCCTACTGCCTCCGTCCCCATCTCAGCCATCCTTGTCCCTGTCTCCCTCCCAGTCCCACTCCTATCCCCATTCAAATCCCCGCACTGTCCACATTGCCGTCTCAGTCCCATCCCCATCCAAACCCTGTCCCCGTCCCCATCCCAGTCTCACTCCCAACCTGACCTGAATCCCATCCTTCCTCACATCACTGTCTCAGTCCCATCCCCACCCACATCCCAGCCCTGTCCCCATCCCTACCACTCTCACTCCCAGCCAAATCCTGTCTCTGTCCCCATCACTGTCTCAATCCCGTCCCCATCTCATCCCTCTCCCCATTTAATCCTTGTCCCTCTCTCAATCCCATTTCAATCCCTTCACCATCCTAGTCTCACCCTCATCCCCATCCAAGTCCCATTCCTGTCCCCATTGCTCTCACTCCCATCCCAATCCTGTCCCTGTTCCCATTGCTGTCTCACTCCCAACCTCACCCGAATCCCATCCTCGCTGACATCGCTGTCTTAATCCTGTCACCGTCTCAGTCCCATCCCCGTCCCCATCTCATCCCTGTCCCCATGCAATCCCTCTCCCTCTTTCAATCCCATTTCAGTCCCGTCCCAGTCTCACCTCCATCCCCCTCCAAATCCCATCCCTGTCCCCACCTCAGTCCCGTGCCCACCCCATCCCCGTGCGCCGGGGGGATGCACTGTGCCGGGTCCAGGCAGTCCCCAGTGCTGCCGTCCCTGGGTGCTGACGCAGTGTCCCCGCAGCGCTGGCAGCTCCTGACCACTCCGATCTGGGGCCACCACCACCTGGAGTACCTGACGCCCGAGGCAGAAGCCAAGCTCCTGGCCCCGGAGCCCCCCAAGGAGAAGGCGACGCTCTTCGAGACTGTGATCTGAGCGTGGGGAGGGTCGCGCTGCTCCCGCCCGCCATAGCAATAATGCCAGCACCGCCTCCCACCCACGCTGCCCCGTGCCCCCCACGCCCCCCCGGCCCGCCGGCCTCGCCGCAGGAGGGGGGTGCATGACTGCAAGGCGGGGGTTGCTGGGGGGCCGTGGGGCCGGGGCTGCCGCGGGGAGCAGGAGGGGTCCCCGGCGCGGGGGAGCGCAGCAGCCCGGGGGGCCGGCGGGGAGGCTGCGGGCCGGGGGAGCGAGCGGGACAGCCCTTCCCCGGCCCCCACCCGCGGCCCCCACGGCCTCCCGCTCACTAACCGCTTCCTGTAGCGTTTGTCTGGTGTAACCCCGACCGCCCCGACATCTGGCAATAAACTGGGAGACCCTGGCAGCCCCGGCACCGCGGGCAGGGGAAGGGGGGCACCGGGAGCGGGCAGCTGGGGGAGCAAGATGTAGGGTGGCACCTGCCTGCGGGGGAGAGGGGCTAGGGGGGGACAGGGCTCAGGGATGCTGGGACATCTGGGTTCCTCTCTTGGGGTGGCTGGGGGGGGACAGGCTGCGGGAGCAGCAGGGTCTCCGTCCCCCTCCATGGCAGGATGCGGGTGCCCGCAGGCTGCGCCAGCCCCGGGTTCCCCTGTGGGACTGGGGCACCCCGTGCAGCCAGGGCTGGCCCCACTCCCGGGCCCCACGCCGGCCCCAAGGGGCAGGTTTCAGCCCAGAGGCACTGGGGGTCCTGGCTGTCACCAGCCCAGAGCGGTGGGTCGGGGACCAGCCGTACCCCACCAGGAGCTCATGTCAGTTCTGGGGTTCCCTGCTCCCTGCACTGTGGGGCTGGGGACGAGGGGATGAGGCAGCCCCTGGGCACGCAACCGGGAGAAGCCAGAGGCTCAACCTGCCCCAGACCCCTCGAGCTGCCTGAGCCCGGCCCCAGCGGGGTGCCAGCCGGGGGGTGCACGTGCCCTGTGCCCAGCACCAGCAGCTCCTGGGGGCCAGCTCCGATCTGTGCCGTGGGGACCTGAACGGTGCCCGAGGAAGCCCCCAGCACGCAGTGCTCAGGGTGGCTGCCAGCCGTTCCCATGCCCTGGCCGGGCATCATTGTCCCGCTGTGCCCAGCGCTGGCACCCATCACCCTCCAGCAGCGCTGTGGCCACCCTGGGTGGTCCGTGGCCGTCCTGCCCGTGGAGAGATAAGGCGGGAGAAGTGCCACCACCTGCCCTGGCCATCCTTGGGCATGGGGCTGTGGCAGCGGTGCCATGTCAGGGGGGCCGTGTCCTGCGCCTGGGGCAACCGGGGTGCCGGCGGGACTTGTCTTGGGGCGCCGGCTCGCCCCACCACGATACCCTCTCACCCCGCTGGGACGAGCCGGCAGTTCCTGCCCCACCGGCAACACACACCATAATTAGTGCGGGCAGGGCGGAAGCATCAGTGATAATTGGCGGTGACTCGTTAGCACTGGAGCGCCGCATGCCCAGGGCGCGGCAGGACTTTCCGGCATGGCTGGTCTGCGGGGCCGGCTGGCATCCCGGTGTGCCGGCTGTTGCGCGGCCGCGCGGGGCCTGGCTGGCTCCCCGCCACCGGAGCGGGGCTGGGTCTGGGCGCGGGCGCGGGGGCGAGCACCGTCATTGCCTTCACTTCGTGCCGCAGCACGCCCCAGCCTCACCACCCCCTCGTAAAAGGCACGGCCGCGGGCTGGTGTCGGGGCACTGCCAGCACAGACGGTGAGAGAGCAGGGACCGGGCACAGGTGGGCAAAGGCGGGGCAGAGGGCAGGGGAGGAAAGGGGGTGACAGGGGGCCCCTTTGCTGGGGAGGCTTTCCCCACAGGTTTCCCGTAGTGCCCACGCAACCCCACACGAGGGGACTTGACACGCGCTGTGCCCTCACAGGGGCAGGCGCCCGCGGCACCATGAACCGGATCACGGTGTACGAGCGTGCCAACTTTGAGGGGCTGAGCCGGGAGTTCACCTGTGACGTGCCTGACCTGCATGAGCTGGATTTTGGGGACTGCATCGCCTCCCTGAAGGTGGTGGGGCAGCCCTGGATCGCCTACACGGACCCCAAGTATGAGGGGGAGCCGCACGCCTTCGAGGAGGGTGAATACCCCTCCGTGGAGCGGCCCAACAGCTTCTCGGCGCTGCGCCTCGTGCACCATGACCTGGGGGACCCCCAGATCACCCTCTACGAGCGCCCCAACTTCCAAGGTGCCTGCAAGGTGGTGATGGAGGAGACCAACTTGGCGTACGGGTACTTCAACGACCGGGTGGCCTCCCACGTGGTGCAGCGAGGTGTCTGGCTGCTCTACCAGCACCCTGGCCGGGGCGGCTGGCACTGCCTGGCATGGCCCGGTGAGCGTCTCGCTGACTACAAAGCAGACCTGAACTTCCAGGCTCGGTTGTCCCACCTGCGCCCGCTGCGGCCCGGGCAGCCGCTGGTCTCGGCGCGTCTCCTCTGGGAGCAGAAGCGGGTGGAGGCGGAGCGGGAGGTGCTGGTGGATGAGATCGAGGGGGTGAACGAGACGGAGTCGGAGCAGGTGCTGGCGGCCAGCAGCAGCCGGGAGTACGGCACCACGCTCTGGCAGAGCTTCCACTTCAGCAACGCCACCAGCCTCAAAGCCGGGCTCTCCTTCACGCTGACCGTGGAAGCCTCCAACATCTTCACGGTGCAGAAAGGGCGCAGTGAATCCAGCACCCGCCGGGAACGTGTGGAGGTGCAGCTGCCGGCTAAGATCCCCCCACGCACGGTGCTCAGCATCCAGGTCTTGCGGAAGGAGGTGACGCTCTCCGTCCCGGTCCTGCTCACCATCACCCAGAATGAAGCCGTCCGCACGGAGATGGGCGAGTACCGCAGCGTCTCGGGTACCAACATCAGTGCCCGCTATAGCTTGAAGCCTCTGCCGGCTGCAGGCAGGCAGCAGACAGCCACTGAGGGGACAGTGCCGGTGCCCGGCACCGGGATGGAGCTATAGTCCCCAGCTCTGTCCCCTCAGTGGTGTGGGACCCCTGGGGACACCCACGCTGCCTGCCCGCGGAGAAGCCAAGACCCGCCTTGCCTGGCCGCGTCGGGCGGCTCCCGCTGGCAGGACGTGACGGTGCCTCGTCCCGCCGGGTGTTGCCAATAAACCCCCCTTCCCCAACCGCTCGGGTCTGCTGCTGCTGGGGCCGGGGTGGGAGCGGGCTGAGGGGGGGACACCAGGCTGGGGGAGCAAGGGGGACCAGGCTGGGCTCCTCCAGGCTGGAGGAGCTGGGGGGACACCAGGCTGGGGTAGCTGGGGAGACACGGGGTTGGGGGAGCTGGGGGGACACAGGGCTGAGGGAGTCAGGGTACACTGGGCTTGGGGGGACAATGGCCTGGGGCAGCCAGGGGGACACTGGGCTGCTGGGGGGACACTAGGCTGGGGGACCAGGGGGGACACTGGGCTGGGGGAGCCAGGGGACCAGACTGAGGGGGGAACACCAGGCTGGAGGAGCTGGAGGGACACTGGGGTGGGGGAGCAGGGGGACACTGGGCTGGGGGGGGGAAACCAGGCTGGGGGGCCAGGGGAGAGCAGGCTGAGGGAGCCAGGGTACACTGGGCTTGGGGGGACAACGGCCTGGGACAGCCCGGGGGACGCTGGGCTGCTGGGCGGACACCAGGCTGGGGGAGCAGGGGGACACCAGGTTGGGGGGGACACACCAGACCGGAGGAGCTGTGGGGGACACAGGGGTAGGGGAGCAGGGGGACACTGGGCTGCTGGGGAGACACCGGGCTAGGGGAGCTGTGGGGACATAGGGGCAGGGGAGCAGGGGGTACAGCGGGCCGGCCTGACCCCGCACGCACCGGGCTGGGGGGACACGCACCGGGCTGGGGGAGCCGAGGGCACAGTGGGACGGCCTGGCCCCGCACACACCGGGCTGGGGCAGCCACCGCGGCCCCCCGCCCGGCCCCTAGGCACGTGTGTCCCCACGGGCACGTCGCGGGGACGGTCCTCGGGGGAAGGCGGGGACACACACGGGGACACGGGTGGGGCGAGACCACTGGCGGGGCTACGGAGCCGGCGGGCTCACGGCGGGATACGGGTGCCGGCCGGGGCGGGCTACGGCGGCCGCGGCAGGACAGAGGCCCGCGGGGCGGTGGGCGCCCGGAGGGGCGGGGCGAGGGGGCGGGCCCTGTCACAGTCCCGCCCCCATGTCCGCCTCCAGCCACGCCCCCCACGTGGCTCCCGCCGCCGCCGGTCTCTTTAAATGATGCAACCGGCCGCAGACTTGGCCCCGCCCCCTGCGCGCCTATTCGCGGAGCCGGCGCTGAGCTCCCCTATCCCATTGGCAGAGGCGGGCCTCTCTCACTGACGATTGGCTCGACCTGTGCCAGTGACACGCCCTCCCCGCCCTGATTAGCTGGTCGCGGCTCCGCCCCCCGGGCGGGCGGTGGCGGCGGCAGCAGCATGGCGGCGGCGGCGGCGGCGGGGGCCATGGCGGCGGAGGAGGCGGAGGAGGCGCTGGGGCTCTTCACCGGCATCGGCCTCAGCGAGGCCAAGGCGCGCGAGACGTTGCGGAACGGGGCGCTCAGCGCGCTGCTCCGCCGGGCCGTGCTGCAGGTGCGCCCGCCGCCGGCCCCCACCCTGCTCCCTCGGTTCCCCGGTCCCCGGTGCGGCGGTGTCACCCCCCGGGACCCCGCCCCCTCCCCGGGACCCCCTCCCGGCCCCGCCTCCTCCCGGCCCCGCCGAGCGGCCTCGGCCCTTGACATCCCCCGCCCCGCCCCGGGGCCGCCGGTTCGCCGGGGCTCAGCCCCGGACCGGCCCTGACGCTTCCCCGGGGTGGCGGCAGGCTCGGAGCGCGTTGGGCCCGGCCCTGGACAAAGCCACCGGGACGCTACTGTACAACGCGGCCGCCCGCCTCAGGGACCCGAAGCACCTCGGCTTCCTCGTCGGCTACATCGCCCGCAGGGAGATCCTCACCGACCTGCAGCTCAGCGGTACCGTGCGGCCCCGGGACCCGCCCCCCGGCCCCGGCGGGGAGGGAGGGCCCCGGTCCTCACCCCCCCTCTGTCCCCAGCCGCCCTGGAGTACGTGAGGAGCCACCCCCTGGAGCCCCTGGACGCGGCGGACTTCGAGCGGGCCTGCGGCGTGGGGGTGTGCGTCACCCCCGAGCAGATCGAGGAGGCGGTGAGTGGGGCTGTGGCCCTGCCTGCCCCGCGGGGACGGTGTGGGGGACGCTGGACAGGACAGGCTGGGCTGGCAGCCCCTGGCGTCACGCTCCCTGCCTGCCTCGCTCACCCATGCGTCCCTGTCCCGCTCCCCAGGTGGAGGCCGTGATCAGCGAGCACCGAGCAGAGCTGCTGGCGGAGCGCTACCGCTTCAACATGGGGCTGCTGATGGGTGAGTGTGGGGCACCGGGGCAGCCCCTGCCTGGCACTCCTGCTCCCCTGGATCCTGAGAGCCAGCCCTTTGCCCTGGGCTGCCCCGGCCCCGGCTGCCGCATCGCTGTGCCGCAGCCCACCCGACGCAGGGGAGACGTCCTGCCGTGTCCCCCGCGCGGGCAGGGCTGCGGATGGCCTGTGGTGCCCTGTGCCAGGGACAGCCCTGCGGCAAGGACCGCCTTTAGCCACTGGTTGTGGCATCCTGCGTCAGCAGCCCTGGCTGAAGCCCCCTGGGCTGGGCTGTGCCCCTCGCCCACGGGGTGCCCTGTCTGCAGGGGAGGCGCGGAGCCGGCTGCGGTGGGCGGACGGGAAGACCATCAAGAACGAGGTGGACCTGCAGGTTGGTGCGAGGGCGGTGGGTCAGGCACTACTTGGGGTGGTGTCCCTGGTCAGTGCCGTACCCAGTGTGGGACCTGCTGGCTTGTCCCATGGGAGGGCCTGGCGCTGGGGACAGCCTGCCCTGGGTAGGTGCAGTCAGGGTGAGGGGGGTGACGGCTGGACAGGGCCACCTCCAGGCTTTGGGGCACCCGGAGCCTTTTCTACTCCTGTCTGTGTCTCTCTTCTCCAGGTGCTGCATTTGCTGGGGCCAAAGACAGAAGCTGACCTGGAAAAGAAGCCAAAGGTGAGGAGGAGGGGGAGGCTGGGAACAGGGATGGTATTTCCCTGCTGCGTGTGCGGGCAGGATCCCAAATAGCTGCTCTGGGCCCAGCTGCCACCATGGGCACGGGTCTGAGGGAGCGCTGGGGCAGCAGGCTGGGCCGGGAGGGAAGGTGCGTGCTGGGGCTGGGCACTCAGGATGCTGTGCTGGTCCCTGCAGGCTGCAAAGGCCCGGCCAGCCCCAGCAGAGAAGCAGAAGGCGGCTGTGGTGGAGAACGGTAAGAGACTGTCCTCCTGCGGGCAGCTTCCCCAGCCCTTCGGGTCCCAGCCAGGACCTGCCTCCGAGCTGGGCCCCAGGAGCTGTGGTGAGGTCCCTGCTCAGCCCCGTCTCTCCCTGCAGGCGAGGTGGGCACGGAGACGCAGTCACTGCTGGAGCAGCTGCGAGGAGAAGCCCTCAAGTTCCACAAGCCGGGTGAGTGCGAGGAGCCACTGCCGTGTGCGGGGCCGCTCCACCGGCTCTGTGCCTGGCCCCAGCTCTCCGTGCTGCAGGGGACTGGCCTGTCCCTGTGTCCTTCCCTGCTGGCTGCTGGGCTTGACTTGGTTTGGGCAGTGCTGCAGCCCTGAGCATCCTCTGCCCGCAGGAGAGAACTACAAGACGGAGGGCTACGTGGTGACGCCCAACACCATGGCTTTGCTGAAGCAGCACCTGGCAATCACGGGTGGGCAGGTGAGGCCACGTCCCCCAGCCCAGCGGTTCCCTGCGAGGGCAGCACTGCTATGCCAGGCTCCAGCTGGGTGGGTGGGTGTGGTGGCGGGGGGGACACACAGCTCACCAGGGGCACGGCCAGAGGCAGCACGCATGTGGCACCAGGGGCTCTGTGGGATCGTCAGGGGCTCATGTCAATGCCCCCGCTGTAAGGGAGGGGGAGAGCCTTCTGCCAAAGGACAGACGTGTCCCCTTTTCCCCCCTGCAGGTGCGGACACGGTTCCCTCCTGAGCCCAATGGGATCCTGCACATCGGCCACGCCAAGGCCATCAACTTCAACTTTGGCTATGCCAAGGTGAGAAGCACCAAGCCCCGCTGCCAGCTCGCCCTGGCCCCTGCCTCCCCCTGCTGCTTGGCCACTGGCCTGGCCCTGCGGTCCCTCAGGGAGCGGCTGCTCACTGTCCCCCCATCCCCAGGCCAATGGTGGCGTGTGCTTCCTGCGCTATGACGACACCAACCCCGAGAAGGAGGAGGAGAAGTACTTCACGGCCATCCGGGAGATGGTGGAGTGGCTGGGTACGGCTCGGGCTGGGGAGCGCAGGATCAGGCCAGGCGCTGCTGGGGACATCAAGGCAGGTGCAGGTCCTGCTGCCGGGCCCTGGGGGTGCCTCCAACCCGCGCTGTTTCCCCCATCCCCACAGGCTACCAGCCCTATGCAGTGACCCACGCATCAGATTACTTTGACCAGCTCTACACCTGGGCCCTGGAGCTGATCCGCAGGTGAGCGTGCTGGGGCAGTATGGATGCGCCGGGGCGGTGCGGATGTCCTGTGCTGTGGCCGGGGCTCCCCCTCGCCCAGGGGATGGGCCACTCGCATCTGGTGTTTCCCCTCCATAGGGACCAGGCGTACGTCTGCCATCAGAAGGTCGAGGAGATCAAGGGCCACAACCCGCCACCCTCACCGTGGCGGGACCGGCCCGTGGAGGAGTCACTCCTGCTCTTTGAGGTACTCCTGGCTGGGGGAAGGCACTGCGTGCCCGTGGGGTCCGGGTCCGTGGCTCAACCAACAGCTTCCCCCCCCTCCACAGGACATGCGAAAGGGCAAGTTTGGGGAAGGGGAGGCCACGCTGCGGATGAAGCTGGTGATGGAGGATGGGAAGATGGACCCCGTCGCCTACCGTGTCAAGTTCACTCCGCACCACCGCACTGGGGACAAGTGGTAGGGAGGGTCTGCAACGTCCTGGCACACGTGGTGGGAGTGGGTCTGCGTCTCCTGGGAGTGGGGAGGTGTCGGGAGGGGAGCAGCACCGGGCTTTGGCCCGGGGCTGACTGCGTCTGCCTTGCAGGTGCATCTACCCCACGTATGACTACACACACTGCCTCTGCGACTCCATCGAGCACATCACGCACTCCCTCTGCACCAAGGAGTTCCAGGCCAGGTGAGCACCATGCACGGCACGGCCCAGGGCTGAGCCGGATCTGGCAGGGCAAGCTCTGTGGGGGAGCAGCTGGCCGCGTCCCGGTGGCTGCCGAAGTGCTGGGGGACAGCGTGTCTGTGGGGCTGTGGGCGGGCGTGAGGCTGAGCCGGGCTGTGCCTGTGCCTCCCTCGCAGGCGCTCCTCCTACTTCTGGCTATGCAACGCGCTGGATGTCTACTGCCCCGTGCAGTGGGAGTACGGGCGCCTGAACCTGCTCTACACCGTCGTTTCCAAGAGGAAGATCATCCGGCTGGTGGAGACGGGTGCCGTGAGGTAGGAGCGGGGGCAGCAGCCAGGGTGGGTCTTGCCCAGGGCACGCCTGGCTGTAACACTGGTGTTTTCTCAGGGACTGGGATGACCCACGGCTCTTCACGCTGACAGCCCTGCGCCGGCGAGGCTTCCCCCCTGAGGCCATCAACAACTTTTGTGCCCGGGTAGGTGCCGGGGACAGGATGGGACGGGACAGGTGAATGCGTCCCCCGGCTGGCGTGGTGACAGCAGGCTGTCCTGCAGGTCGGTGTGACAGTGGCCCAGGTGACGATGGAGCCGCATCTGCTGGAGGCGTGTGCGCGGGAGGTGCTGAACGAGCAGGCACCCCGTGCCATGGCCGTCCTGGAGCCCCTCAAGGTCACCATCACCAACTTCCCTGCCCCAAAGGTGAGACTGCCGCGAGCTGGGGTGGGAGTGGGGTTCCCCAAGGTCAGCGTTCACCCCCTCCTTCTCCCCAGGCGCTCGAGGTCCTTGTGCCCAACTTTCCAGCTGATGAGAGCCGGGGTTTTCACAAAGTGCCCTTCCAGCCCACCGTCTACATCGAGGAGACGGACTTCAGGGAGGTGAGCCAAGCCCACTGGGCCATATTGCCTTGCTCTCGGAAGCTATGGCTCGGGCAGCGGGAGCCTGGCAGCGCTGGTGCTGCTCGGGGCACAGGTGGGTGTCAGGCACCCGACTGTGACTCCCAGACGTGCCAGCAGCTCTGGGCACCGGGGAAATGCCCACTGCCTTCAGCCTGGTCGGGATGTGTCCAACCAATGGTGCCCACACCTGGCCTGCGCGCTGGGGAACGTCCCGCAGCAACATGGAAGTTCAAACAGCCCCGGTGCACCGATCCCTGGGACGGCAGGAGTGGGTGGGGGGACACAGTCATGGGGACAGAGAGTCATGCTGGAGGGGGGACCCACTGCCCATGCTGGGACCCCTCATGCAGCCATGAACTCTCTTGCAGGAGGTGGACAAGGGCTACAAGCGCCTGGCCCCCGGGCAGCCGGTGGGGCTGCGCCACGCTGGCTATGTCATCGCCGTCCAGAATATCATCAAGGTGGGTGGCTCTGGGCACTGGTGACACGAGGTTGGGCCGTGAGATGTCAGGACATGGCCATGCCCCACCAGGGAAGGTCAGCGATGGTTATCTCAGGCTGGGCGCTGTGGGCACAGCGTGGGTGCAGGCTGCCTGTGTGGCAGCTCCCTGCCAGCCCTGTGCCTCGCACAGCGGTGAGCAAGGCGGCCCCGAGTTGGGGGGGCTGGCGGTTCGGCCCTAGGGCTGCCCTGTGGGATGGGGCTGCTGCCTGACTGCTGCCTGGTGGCTCAGCTCGTCTCCTCTCCCCAAGGACACCAGCGGGCACGTGATCGAGCTGGAGGTGACTTGCACCAAGTCAGACGTGGCAGAGAAGCCCAAAGCCTTCATCCACTGGGTGTCAGAGCCGCTGGCGTGTGAAGTGCGGCTCTACGAGCGGCTGTGAGTACCCGGCTGCCCACAGAGGCGCGGGCGCAAGCTCAGCGGTGCTGGAGCAGCAGCGTGGCTGTGCACCAGCAGGCTCTGCTGGGGTCTGCCCGGCTCCTTGGAGGGGAAGATGCTGGTGTGGGGTCCCATGAGGGGGGTCCTGGCGGCTTTGGGATGAGACTGTTTCATGCAGGTTTTTGCACAAAAATCCCGAGGACCCATCGGAGGTGCCTGGTGGCTTTCTGAGCGACCTCAACCCTGTGAGTAGTGGCAGGAACTGGGGTTACGGACCCAGGGGGAGCTGGGGACCTCCTGCACCTACACCTGAGGCACCCACTTCCATGTGACCCCTACCCCTCCCTGGGCAGGGCCCTCCCAGGGGGGAAAGGGGCTGGGAGGAGCTGGGCTGTGGAGCGGGGCAAAGGGGCTGGGGGCACCGGCTGAGCTGCCTCCCCCTGCCAGGACTCCCTGCGCGTGATCCGCAACGCCCTGGTCGACAGCTCTGTCCTCTCCGCCCGGCCCTTTGACAAGTTCCAGTTTGAGCGACTGGGCTACTTCTCTGTGGATCCCGACAGCGAGGAGGGGAAGGTGAGCCCTGGGGAGGGGGCTGTGGGGCTCCCCCTGCCCGCTGTGGGGCCGTGGGGCTCAGCGCTGACCCTCTGCCTCTCCCCAGATGGTGTTTAACCGGACGGTGACGCTGAAGGAGGACCCCGGCAAGGCCTGAGGGACCCGCTGCTGCTGCCCCGCCGTGGTGCTGCTTCCCCGGGGGTCCCTGCGCACCCCCAGCACCGCCGTGCCTTGGCGCAGGCCCCCGGGGTGCCCCACAGCATCGCCTCAATAAATGGAGCATCCCAGCCCTGTCCCCGCGCTGTCTCTGCCTCCTGTCCCCCAGCTCAGCCTTGGGGTGCTGGGATGGGGGGGTCTCCCCTGTCCCCGGGGGCTCAGGGTCTGCTCCTGCCCCCCGTGCAGGGCTGGTGCCCCCAGCACCAGAGTTGCAGCTCCCCTGGCCCGGGACTGCAAGGCTGGGCTGGGGTTGGGGGTGCCGGGGTGGGATGGAGGAGCGTCCCCAGGGCCCGCCATGGGCCGCGGCGGGTGCAGGCAGGGTGCAGGCAGGCCAGGCAGGGTGCAGGCAGGCAGGAGGGTGTGCGCACTGTATACAAACACCGCCGGAGCGCCGTCCCCCCTTAAGGTGGACTCGAGTGGGGTGGCCCCTGCCCGGCCCCGGCCTGGGGGGTCAGGGGGGTGCCCCCGCGGGACCGGCGTGGGCCCCCTGCCCTGAGCCCGTGACCGGGGCCCCGGCCCTGCTGTGGGTGGGGGGAGGCTCTGCCCGGCCCCACGGGCCACCTTAAGCGGCAGCAGGGATGGGGAGGCCGCGCCGACCACATGGGCACGTTAAAGCAGCCCCGTCCCGGCCCCACGGTGCGGGGGACCCTTCACCCCCACGGGGGACCCTTCGCCCCGCGGCCCCGCCCGGGGGCACGGCGCAGCCCCCGCCGGTACTGGCCGCGGAGGCCCCAGCGCCCTTCCCGGGGAGTCCCTGCATTGGGGTCTCGCCCACCCGTGGGGCGGCGTGGGACCTCGCCCCGCCTGCTGCGTGGGGGTCGCGGCCGGGCCGACCCCGCCTGGCGCGGAGCACTGGGGCGGCTGCGTGGGACCTCTCGGCCAGCGGCGCCCCACGGCCACGCGTGCCGGTGGCGTCACGAGCCCCACGGCCGCGACCAGGGGCTGTCCCCGCCCCCGTGGAGTCCTCGCCCCCCGCGTGTCTCGGACCCGCGCGCGTCCCCCCGCGAAGGGCGCCCCCCGGCGGCCGCCCCCACCCCCTCCCCGCTGGGGCGCGGCCCCTTTAAGGTGTGGGGAGGGCCCGGGCGCCGAGCTCTCGCGGGACTTGGGGGCCGCGCTCTCGCGAGGCCGGGGCCATGCGCTGATTGGCTGCGAGGGGTTGAATGTAAGATGGCGCCCAGGGAGCTGTGAGGGGAAAAGACTCGGGGCCGAGGCGGCGGCGGCGCGAGGCGACGGCGGCAGCGGGGCCGGGGTGAGGCGGGACCGGGACACGCCGCGGCGCAGCGGGGCCGTCGGGCCAGGGGGGTGCGCGGCGGTGGCGGCGGGGCCGGGCGGGGCCTCCCGTCGGGCGCGGGGGGAGGTGGCGGCGGTTCCGGGGGCGGCGCGGGCCCGGCGGGGAGGGGGAGGGGAGGGGGCGGCGCGGGAACGCGCGCAGCTTGGCCGTGCACGCGCGGGGCGCGGCCCCTGCTCGGCCGCCCCCCCCCCCCGCACCGGGCGCGTCCCCGCCTCCCCCCCCCGTCCCCCCCCCGTGGGGCGGCCCCTTCCCCGCGCGGGCACGGGCGGCGGCAGCGCGCGCCGGAAGGCGCGGCCTCCGCCTCTGCGCGGCGCGGCCCTCGGCGGCCGCCGTCCCCGGCGAAGCCCCCAACATGGCTGCTGCGGCGGGGGGGGGCGGCGCGGCGCCTCCCGCGGGCCCGGCCCCGGCCGCCCCGCCGGGGAACAAAGGCGGCGGGGAGCGGCGCGGGCAGCGCTGGGCTCCCCGCGGGCGGGGACCGGCCGTGCCGCAGGAGGAAGCCCCGCGGGCTCCGCGCCCCCCGCTCGAGCAGAGGAGAGGCTGAGCCGTGGACGATGATCTCAGGGGCTAAATATGGAGCTTCGCCTCGTCTGGGCTGGGTGGCGGGGCGATCTGTGTCGTTCCCGTCTGTCCCGGGCCTCGAGGCAGCGCTGGGCCGCGGCTGCTCGGCCGGGAACACCTGCGGGGGGAGCAGGGGGAACCTCTGGATACGGTCACTGCTGCTGCCTTGTTCTAAGTTCTGTCTTCCAGTAACTCCGGTGTCACCGGCTGCGCTGCGCCTGTCACCGCACGGTGCGAGCGCGCTGCGCCCTGTGACAGATGTGCTCACACACTCGTTCCTAGTAACACTTACCAGGCTGAGAGGTACAATGGTTAGGAATTGGGCATCTCGCAATTCTTCAGTAGGAGCTGCTAACTGCGTGGATGATAATATTTTTCTTTCCTGATTCTTTTTTTTTTTTTTTTTCTTCTTAATGGAATACATATTAAAAATAAAATGGCTTTAATAAAGAAAGAGGAACTGGGGTTGGAAAGGGCTTCTTTGTTCTGTCTTCTCCAGAACGTTACAAGTCTAAGAGCTCAGGACAAGAGCAGCAGAAATACATGCAACATGGTGACTGGTGAGTCCAGATTGTCCACATGCTGCAAGTTGTGTGTGTGTTTTCAGTAACCTCAGTCTAAGTTTTATGAACTAACCGTATGTGCTCATGATCTTCAAAGAGTTTCTTGAACTTATTTCCTGGAAAAAATGCAGTTATGCTAAATAGGGAGGAATTACCTCCTTTTATTGGAGAAAGCTTATTGCCTGGATGCTCTTTTTTTATTTTAAAATGCAGTATTAAAAACATGCTGCCGAGATCTAGCGAGGATGGGTGTTTGCTGTTTTTAATGCGTGTTTACGGGATAAACGGAATGCGTAAATTAGTATGGTTTAATAACTAACAGTAAAAGTGGTGACTGCAGCAGCAAGCTGTGTATGTTGCCCTACAAAAGCCTGTTGGGCAGGCTTAAAGAGATTTTCTGTCATAAATGCAGGTGGGTTTATTTGTAATAAATAAAATTTCTGGGAGTACAGCATTACTTTCCTGAATCTTCATCTAGACCTGGTACCCCTGCTGCTGCATAGGGTTTTGTGAAGTGCAGTTTTGAGTGGTTCAGTGCTTTAGTTAAATAACCCCAAGCAGCCTTCAAACTGACAGGAATGACTCTGGGAGAAACTTAGTCCAGCCCGCACTGTTACCTGCGGTGTCTTTAGCTCCTTTCTGATTGCCAGAGTTGGAGAGCTGTAGAGAAAACCAAAGGAAGATCCTGCTGCTGTTCCAGAGCAGGAACAAATACCACGTGGCACAGTGGGGTTCCAATCCATGCTTGGGACTTCAAGTGCTGCAGCGGCTTCAGTGTTTTAGGCGTTAGTGGCTCTCAGTGTAGTAACTTCAAGCAAATAAAAAGGAAGATTTTTTCCATACTAGAAGAGAGGAGAAGAGCGATTCCTTCTGACAGCTTGTGACAGAGGCAGATTTGCTAGTCAGAGAAGACTGGCCTAGCAGGCTCTTGATTTTGATGCTAAAAAGAACTACTTAACATGGAGCAGCTGAGCAGGGTCAAGGATTTATATCGAAGAAATTAATGCTGTGTTTGTTCCGCTTCCTGGTGATTGGAGGACGTAGGTGATGATTTGGTGGTGGACCTCTTCTTGATCTTTGGGCCTGCTGCTTATGCATCTGGGTTTCTGGTGGCTTCTGATTTCTCCTGCACACGAGCACAATGTACATGTGAGCAGCTCTTGACAGAAGGGTTGGAGATCCAAAAGTAAACGTGAGGACTAAGGGATAGCTCCTGTTGAAAACAGTGGCCCTGCGGATCTCCTCACTCTCTCCCTTGACGAGATTAACAGAAAGTGAGTACCTATTCTCCGAGCTGTTCCAACATAATAAGCACCAATGCAGGAGCAAGGAAGAAGGCAGGACCTTTGCTGAGAGGTGAGCCCATCCTATTCAGCAGCAGCTAACTGTGAAAGAGCATATAATCTCAAAGAGCACCTGTAGTGTTCACATCTGGGTTCCCAGTGTGGCATCCTTCTTCCTCAGAAGAGTCTTCCTTCTGAAAGATGTGTCTGCTAGCGCACCTCAGAGTGGACATGCAAAATGATGCTGCTGTTCTGAAAGCCTCGCTGTAGTATTGAAGTCAAATATTTGCAAGTTCCGGGTAGAGAATTGGGACAAGTTAATTGCTCAGAATCTGTTTTCCAGCTTCATAGTATGTAACGGAGCCTCTTACGATTAGATGCATTTGAGCGTGCCTGGTGTAGGTCCTGCCTGAGTCACTGAGGATGCATTAGCAAGGTTGTTCTCTACTGGTTTCACCCTGGACATACGGTCACCTGAGAAGGGGTTAATAATGTGTCCTGTAGAGGTGTAGAGTACTCTTGGGTGGCTCCTGGAGGAAACCTCACTCAACAACTAAGTGAATAGTCTTACTGGCTCTATCATGTGGAGCTGGCTTGAAAATGTGTCAGATCAGAATCTCTGAAAGGCAGGAGAATTGTTTTTCTGTCCAGCTCTGGGCTCTACGGGAGCTGTATGCTGATTTTTACAGAGTTGTTGGATTTACTAAGTGAACACTGTTAGCTGGTGCTTTTTACTAAACATGCGTGTTTTAAGAATATTTTCTGTAGTAATCTCATACAGCAACAAACATTGCCTAATAACTCCAGAAACTATAGATACAGTGCAAGTTGCCTCATGCGTGTTCCCCTTACCTTTGATATTCATTCTTTCTCCTGTGAGCCTGGTCCAATGCACTAGCCATGAACCTCCTCCATGTAAACAAAAACTTCTGTGTGTTTAGACTGCTGTCACGTAACAGTAAGGAGTGGTTAGAATTTGCTCGAGCTCCCACCGATTTTGGTAGGAATTGGAGCTGGACTTGTGGAATACACTTGAGCGCCACTGAGAGCCTAGAACTAACTCCCATTTTCACACAGGCTGTTGCAGTCTTATGTTCAACCACGTATTTCTGTATCGGTTCCACTTTGTTAAATCAGGCTAAAAGGATATAAAAGGTTCTGCTTTTGTACCTATTCTCTTTAGAACTACAGTCATGATGTACATATAGTGATGTTTGTCCCTTTTTCCTCCTTTCTGCAGCTTGATCTAGTAGTACTGAATCACCTCTTCTAGTCCTAATCTTGTGCTGTTTCACATCTTTTCACAACCGTCTCAGTATCTGGTAGTGTTATAGCTCAGATCTATTTATCCTTTATCAAGACTAATTAGTGCCTTAGAAACAACTGGTATACTCACTGCAGAAACAATTTGTGGGTTTAAACAAGATAAGTCAATAAGAGAAGAATGCTGTCAGAGTATACCCTAGAGCTTTCTAATGTTCTCAGGTGGAGTCATCTTTTTTGTTGGTTGTTTTTTTTTTTCCTCCTTGCTCTCACTTCCTCCCTGATCATCTGATTTCTTTTTCTGTCTCTCTTTTGTCTTCATACATGGCATGTTTCATATTAACCTCTTCCTATATTAAAAGGACATCAAAAACTGATGCTGCTGTTGCCTTTGTCATTTCCAGAGCTCTGCTTCTCCATGTGTGTAGTTCCCTTTTTGAGGAATCTCTTGATTCCAGCACTTCTTTTGCTTGCTATGTTCAAATCGATAAGGCTGTCCTAGTCCTAATAGCAGTGGGCTGAATGCTGCATCTGATGCTCTTCCGTTGTGTTTCCCATTAGCTGCCTAGAATAGAACTGCACGGCCTGATAGAACATACTGCTCAGTTCTCCCACCTCTGTGGCTGCGAAGCAGGGCCACAGATATTGATTTCTAAGCTTCTCTCACTGATACTGCATGCTGCAAACGAATGAAATGTGTGACTTGATTTCATCTGTTATGGGACTTGCCTGGTCTGGGTGAAGTACAACACTATAAGATTTTACACGGCAGTGAGCTCTTTGAATAGTACTGCAGTTACACCTGGTTATCCTTCAGACTTCCCTGAGCTGCTAAGGGTTAATCTGAGAAATGTGTAGTAGCACAAGATGCCTTGTAAAACTAAAGCATCTGTCTCGGGCATCTGGCTGTGCATGTTTGCTACTTTTCATACGGTATTCGGTATGAGATACTAGTTACTGGAGTTGGGAATATCGTTGCATCAAAGGAGTGCTGTAGTTAAGACTTTAACTTTCTCTTTCCTTAAGGAACCCTAAGGACCTTGCAATATGAATAATTCTCTGGAGAATACCATTTCCTTTGAAGAATACATCCGTGTGAAGGCGCGAACGATCCCCCAGCACAGGATGAAGGAGTTTCTGGACTCCCTTGCTTCCAAGGGGCCGGAAGCTCTGCAGGAGTTTCAGCAGACGGCCACCACCACAATGGTGTATCAGCAGGGTGGCAACTGCATTTACACGGACAGCACAGAGGTGGCTGGGTCTTTGCTTGAACTTGCTTGTCCTGTGACAACCAGTGTCCAGCAGCAAACTCAGCCAGAGCAGCAAATACAGGTTCAGCAACCCCAGCAAGTCCAGGTAAGCATCTTGAATGTTCTCTAAACGTATATATGACTTGCTAACCCATGAAGTAGTGTTCAGAGCCAGCTACTATCTAACCTGAAACCACAGGCAAGCACTTAAGAAGCAGGGCCAATTAACTTTATATAGAACAGCACTATTTCCCTTTCATTTAAGGAATTTGGTAGTAAATTTCTCTCTTGACTGTGCCTCCATTGAGCCCCGCTGCAGGAGGAGTAGCATACATAGCAATGTAGTGGTGTAACCTATTGGAGAAATGGTTGACAGTTCTGGCATGTACACAGCTCCCTTGCACTCTGTGTGAAGCTGCTATAAATACCACCCCCCTCTGCTGGTCTTACTTTATCTGGTTGTTCCAGGTGGTCGTGGGATCTAACTCGCCTTCAGGGTTTTTTGATAAAATCAATAATCTTTAAATGATTTTGCTTGAACATTCTAAAAGTTGTAGTTCTTGAACTGATTTTTTAAGTCAGGGGAAAATGCAGAGGCTTCAGCTTACGTTACGAACCAGGGGAAGATACCTTTCGGGAAAGGAACTCTTAAAAGACGCATATCTGTCAAGGTAGATTATCCCTTTGCACAGCGGAAGGAGCCTTCCCCAGTTTTTTTTAATAGGCATTACAGTAATTTGTATTAAGTATTAAATGAGCAAATCCAGTACTGGGCGGGGGGGGGAAACAACAAACGTATAACTTAGGATAACTGCTTTGGTCCTCAAACACATTTCTTAAATTGAAGAGTTTATAGGTGGCAGGGCATTTACTAAGGTTCTCTTATGATATATCTCCAAACAGTTGAACTCTCTCTACAGCTGTAATTCTGATACACTTCAGATTTGAATCTTTCCGCCTTCTGTAGCGTGACTGTAAAGTTGTGAGCTTTCCTCTTTTGCAACAAATGAGGGTATGGAGACACAAATTACTGGAGATAAGGTAGCGTGAACTTGCTGCAGTGCAGTAGACTTGTGCTAACAGCTCACTTGCGTGCTTTTATCCTACAGCAAGGGCAAACTTACCTCTTTCACTGGGTAACTCATCTCCAATTACTCCCTCTATTGAGTAAATGAATGCTTAACTGGGACTTCTGTAAGTTGTTGCCCTACAGTAACTTGTGTTGCAAGGCTTTTGAAGAATAAAAGCCTCTAGTCTCACAGTCATGACTTGGATCTCTGCAGGAGTCTATTAAAACTGATCCAGGGTGGTTTTGGTTCTGCCAGCTAGCACATTTTGGGGGAGAAGTTCAGTAGAAGAACTAGGAGAGTTGACTTTTTTGGGTGCCTCAGCCTTGAAGGTGTGCAAGGCCCCCAAACTAATTGTAAAAGTCAGAAGGAATCTCTCTTTGGTTTTTGTTTGGTGTTTTTTTTTTTTCCTTCCCCTCCTGCTGCTGCCTCCTTTCAGAACTAGTCAAAGTTCAGGCTTGACCCTTGTGAGCCTTCTAATAACAGAGATAGGGAGGGAGGTCATATATCATATGCTCCAGGGAAAAATAATCTCCTGACCTTCTTGAAAATAACCATGGAGTTGCTGCCAGAGACCTGTTCCTGTTTTTTAAACTGAATGGCCTGCACCCTGAGGAGTATGAAAAATACCTGATGAAAGTCAAGATTTCAACAGCTTGCATAAAGTTAGTTGTCTACTCTCTCCCCCTTGCTTTTGTTGTGACTCTGCTTTAAAATATCTGCTTTCTCATCTGTCAGTACAGATCATAATTAGTGTCTGTGTTGCTACCCTGCTGCTCACTTTAGGATGTTACAAGCCCCCAGAACACTTAGGCCACTCATCTGGTACTGGATATGGCTGCAGCTTTTGTGCATTAGCAGTGCAACTGGGTTCATGTGTATTTGGGCAGCTAGCTCAGAATTATCTTGAAGTGAATAAATTAGCCTTTCTTTTTTCAAGGGTGGGGTGGAGAGAAATGTCTTTACCCCTTTGCAAGAGTGTTTTTCTGTCTTTCAGGATTTCTTATCAAGACGTGGTTTATGTTAAACCCATGATTTAGTGTTCACCTGTCTCAAGACTGTCACTGTGGCAGCAGTAACAGAGCACAGTGTCTCAACAAGGCTGAATTTTGTTGTGACTGGGGTGACAGTGTTCCACTAGAGCAGTGCACCTGATCCAGCTAGCTCGCTTTGGTAAAATACTGCTTGTGTTGTATTTTGAGAGATTTTGGTCATCTGCTGAAGCCTCTTAGCTTTCGATCAAACTTATGTGATCCCAGTACTTGACTTGATAATCTGTTTAATTCTTGCTAATCCAATTGCAAATCAGTGGAAGACTCTTTGAATGACTACGCTTATGTCTGGCAGTGTGACAGTGGTGCTGAAGGTGACTAATAATGTGACTAGTCAGATGACCTCACGGTTGCAAGTGCTGATCACAACCTTACGATCATAAAGATAGACGATGCTCAGGTTTCATCCTAGATTTTACTTGCTATGAACAACCAAAGGCAGTGCGTGACTGCTTGCTGCTTATATTTATCCTGGCAAAATAAATTTCCTGTTTGAAGAAGTTGCCACCTTAGGGTTTTCTTGCCTAAAAGGTTCAACAAACTGTTACCAAATGTTTATTTTAAAGGCTGAGTGGATGCAACTGTTGGGTTACATACTAGTCAGTGCTACAGTACAAGAGTCTTGGAGCTCTTTCAGTGCCCAGTATCACACCGGTGCCATTGGCGATCTTAAGAAAGAGTTTAGTATGTGAAGTTGTCGTACCCTGTGTTTTGTGGGTCAAGTTTTGTGGGTCAAGGGCTGTGTTTTGCTCTGGTCAAGTAAGAGTTTTATCAGCCTGGCGTTTGGTGGGATTGTTGCTGGTTGATCTTGTGCATTGGGGCCATTGAATTGATGATGCCAGTGAGAATAGTTGTTAGCACTGAATTGCTTACTGAATATGGTATTTCTGCAGAGGTCAGTGAACCTCTCGTGCCTCTTCCTCTTTGGCAAGATGATTTAACTGAAAGAATGTCAGAGGACAGAAAGTATCTTTGCTTAGGATACATACAATACTTGTGGGGAAGATCCTCAGTTTCAGCTTTCTATTAAGACAGAGTCTGATGGCTAGGTGGCAAGAGCTTCTTGGACAGGGCTTGAGGGAAGGATGCTACAGGTGAGCAAGATCGCAGAACTATATAGGGAATGGTTAAATGCCTGCATAAAAGGTCTTTCAGTTAAGGCTTATGCCTTTCTAATTGCTCAGTTCCTTGTGTGTTTGCTGTTCAGCTTTTACTTTTTCAGTCTTCCCGCAGTCTATTCTGTGACTTCAGACCATTATAGGAAGCTGGGCATTATTAATGACATAAGGCAGGGAAAGATGCCCGTAAGTAGCTCAGAAGAAAATCTTATCTCTGGCCCTGCATAGAATACACTTTTCCTTTACTTCTGATGGATGCAGCTTCCCCGTGCCCCAGTCTTGGTTCTGAAGTTTAGCCTGGAGGTAGGGCTCCTATTCACTTACCTTTGAAAAGCATCCCAATAAGATACTAGCAGCTAGTATTAATTAGCATTTGCTAGGGCTGAGTGTGCCACTTCAAAGAATGGTTATAATCGAGTGGTGTTTTCAAGGTAGCACCTTGTATATGGAAGTAAGTTCCTCTTTGAATAGTAAGCTGTTTTGTTTTCCCTGGTTCACGTGTTTTAACTGTCTTAGGCCTAAATCCTGCCCCAGTGTACAGCTTGACAACATAATCTTGATATTGTAACTGTTCAAACACAACGCAAGGCCTAATTTGGCCCATGGAATTCTCTCTCTGATGTTGATAAATGAGCAGAGGAAAAACCTGGAGTGAGAATCTGTCTGGCAGTTGTTCTGAAAAGCTGACTTGTACACTCCCCGTAGACCTTGTTTACTTAGATAGATAGCAAAGGACTTCCTGTAAAGTAGTTGAATAACAAGTTCCAACATTTCCTGCTACTTCAGTGATCAGTCTTTTCACCTACTCTGTACTTCAGATCTGTTTTGTACATGTATGTATGCTTTCTGGCGTAACGTTGGAAGGAACTTTTTATTACAGGGTTAGTTTTTAATGCTGGAATCGCTTTAGCTTAGGACTTGTTGTTGAGGGAAGTGTATTTTAAGCATTCTTTCCTTAAATTGGGCTAAAAAATAATTATGAGATTGCTCTTCTCCTGCTCTCACTAACTTTTTGTCCAAGCGTTTGACTTTGGTCGGCTTGCTCAGGTATGGAAGTTTGAGGTGCACCTACATTACTTCTGGGGTGGGTTTGGAGCATACTTCCCGAAGCAAGTTTGCCACCTGCCCCAACTTACTTCTAGGTTTGGAGCCTGTCATTTGGGGTTCCCTTCAGATAAAACTAAGCCATAAGATGCTGTCTTGTTGTGTCTACATGTTTGTCTAGCTTGGCTAGTGGGCAAGACTGTACCTGAGTTTGAAATAGTCTTCTGGAATGTATAGTGTGGACATGTTAGTAAGTCTTCAGTCTTGCTCTGAAGGTCTGCTCTTAGTGTATCCTACTACTTGCTGGTGTAAATGTAGCTTCAGAAACCAAGACGCGTTTGTGAAAAGAGGCATTTAAGAGCCTGT
The DNA here is from genome assembly GCF_964195595.1 of Calonectris borealis. NCBI lineage: Eukaryota > Metazoa > Chordata > Aves > Procellariiformes > Procellariidae > Calonectris > Calonectris borealis. The sequence continues at coordinate 10,977,364 of NC_134321.1, read as the reverse complement.
CAGGTGCTCTAGGGCAAGCTAGAGATCAGAAAATCCATGCAGGCAAGAGTTGGTATGCATGCGTATTTGGAGTTAGGTTTTAGGAAATATTAGGTAATCCAGTCAGTCCACAGATGAGATTTTCTTTGCTTGGGAATTTTTCAACTTAATTGTTTCAGAACTGCATTTCTGTAGTCTGATTCCTTGTTGGGCAGAGAGTCTGCACAGGGCAGACATGTTACGAATCCTACTTGAAAGTTTGGAGATAGTTGGAGTTAGTCTACCAACCATGAAGAAAAAAAACTTTTGGAAACCAGGCTTCAGCTGTTCTCATGCTCGTGGAGTTACTTATTTTCTCTTTACATGTGCTCAGTTCTAGACAAAATATGTTTTTGAGCTTAATGTGACAGATTTCCTTTAAGGGAATCCTAAAAATTTAGTTCTGCCCTCCTGTTGCTATGCAGGGCTGACTTCTAACTCTTTTGATTCTCTAGTCAGCTAGTACTTGGTTCAACTTCTAGCTATTTTATGGTAAAAAGGCGTTTCTCTGTGTGGTGGTAGCCTGCAGGGAAGTGATTGTTTTCATGCTGTTAGATCCAAACTTGTGGCAATAGGCAGTTTTTCAGTACTGGTAACTTGGCATATTCCTCTCTTGCACCAGTATAACCCAGGAATTCCCAGCATAACATGTTCTCGCTTTAATCTTCAGCATAAGGTGAAGATTTAAAGTCCTCCCTGTTGGTCTTGGCCTGTAAATTTAAAGCATTCCTCTTTGTACAGAGTCTTTTAAAATGTCAACTGCTGATGATGTTTAGTGTAATTCTTTGGTTTTTTTGTTCTCAGATAGCAAGTTAGACAATGAGGTCAATGTAAGAAGCTCTGGTCTCCGACTGGGTTGAAGTCTGTAAATCTGAAATGAATGCTTGTAGCTCCTGGGTACAACCTGCTTGAAAATAGGGAGGGATCTACTGCAAAATACGGTTGTTAAAAATAGATGTGTAATTCACAAAGGATGCGTAATGCGCGCTAGGTAGAGCACCAATATTCTTTTAAATAGGAGCAGTCTCTAGTCAGAAGCACGACGTCTGCAGTTTGCAGTATGGAGAACTTCCAGTGATTCTGGAGTTTGACTCTTGTTTGGGTCTGGACTCATTCTTCGGGTGTTAACAATAACACTGTGTGAACTCTAAAGCAGTAGCAAGACATCCTAGTTCTAGGGATTAGGTTTTGGTCCTGGGGGAGTGTCGTAGGCTTTAGGTCATGATTGCTCATCTGCTGAAAGTGATGGAAGTTGCCCATGACTTTAGAGACAGGAGGCTCAGGCTCTGTGATGGTTAATGGTTCAAAGCTGCGCCAGGGAGGTTTAGACTGGACATGAGGAAGCATTTCTTTACCAAGGGGGTGGTCAAACACTGGAGCAGGCTTCCTAGAGAGGTGGTCGATGCCCCAAGCCTGTCGGTGTTTAAGAGGCATTTGGAAAATGCCCTTAATAACATGCTTTAGCTTACGATCAGCCCTGAAGTGGTCAGGCTAGACGATCATTGTAGGTCCCCTCCAGCTGAAATATTCCATTCTATAAAAGTGGAAGGAAGAAAATGCTGTCTTGTTGGGTCTGTTCTTAGACCATGCCTTTCTTGCTGACAATGCCTCTTGCTTAAACCTATTCCATTACCTTTCTAATTGCACTTATGTGATAAAATTGTTTCAGTGCAGGAGCGGACTTTCAATTCTTACTGCTAGCGAAAAAATAGTCTTTACTTTGTATATGTTACAGCAGTAACAGGAACTGTAATGTAAAATTTTATATGGGAAGAAGGTGGGGATACTTTTAAAGGTGTTCTCAGTCAACCTGTGCAGATTCTGAAAACACACTGCAGAAGTACAGGATAAATGACATGTTTACCTCTTTCTGTGACATGACTTTGAATCCTAGCAGATAAAGCAAATGTTTCTTGGGCGAAACTGAAAATATATTGGTGCAGTAATGCATTTTAGTTTGTCTAGTCTTGGGCCTTTGCCTTGCAGGTAATCTTTTGAACAAGGACTTAAATTAATATTAAGGACTGTATTAGTGATTTTTAAAGTCAGGTATTTTGGAGAATACTTGCCTTAGAGGTGTAGTTGAAACTGAACTCTTCTTAAACTGAACTCTTAACTGGGATCGCTGCTTGGGCCTGTTTGCCCAAGGCAGTACTCATGCTGTAGGGCAGTATGGTAGGAGTATCAAATAGAACTGAAGAAGCATCTCATAGGTGACTTCATCTTTTTCAATTAACTGCCTGATGAAATCACTCATTGATGCAGCTTTTTAAACTGTCATGCTGACACAAGGTCATATGTTTCTTGTTACCTTGCAAAAAAATTATTATAGAAAGTCCACGTCATCTGGATTACACTATACTCCATGTAGCTCCCAGCAGGAACCTGAAAAATTCCCTATTTTTCCTGGAAATAGAATTAGTTCTTAGCAGGAGGTGACTTATAAAACTGGTCTGCAAGTGGTGCATTTTGCTACCCCACTTTTTTCCTTAGCAACTCTTAATTGGCTACAAATGAATCCTTAACATTTTTAAAGACTTCTTAGAGGTGATGTTGGGAAGTGAGATTTTGTGTATCTGCATAATGCAGACCTGTGTGGTAGTTTGTTTTGGTATTGTCAGGCTGGCTAGTGTGGTGTCCCTGTGCAACTGCTACGTTAGCTTGACCGACTCTAGAAAGTGAGGTAGAAAAGGGTGAGATAACATGAGTAGGAAGACATAGTTTTGCAACTAAATAAATCTGTGTTGGCTTCAAACTTCTTATGGACCTCATAGATGCCACTAATAAAGCTCTACATCTCTCAGTTGGATTTGAAAGGAGAGGTTGAGTAATTAATTCCCTCCCTTAAGATACAGCGTTAAGGAAGCCTGGAGAAGCAGATGATCATGGAAACCTGGGATATCACTTCTAGGATAAGGCAAATGCAACAAAGTGGCTGTGTAAATGTGGGGGACAAAGCTGTGAAGTGTCTGGATGAGGAGAGCAGGCCCTGGGAGTGAAGATACCAGCTGGGTTGAGTTCGAGGCCTGGAATGTGACGTTGTTGAGACCTGAACTTTGTGTTGGGGGCTACCTCTGACTCCCGTCTTTAAGTCTGCTCCTGGACTGCTGCTAGATAGTGTGACAGACCTTGGACAAATGAGCACTGATGTGAGAGGGTGTGTTTAAGTTTTTTTTTTTTTCCCTAAAATGAAAGGAACTGTGTTTGGATCCAAATCTTAACATATTTTGTCCATGTAATTCAGCATTGTGTAAATGCATGAGCTAGAAAATACAACTGAGTAGTTTGGACAATAAGTGGAATTAAATGGAATAAGTAAATAATGAAAAAATAATTGGTTTTAATTATCACGGCCAAAGAAATACTTCTGAAGTTTAAAAAACAAATGCTGCAGCGTTGCCCCTTAGCGCATGACGAAGATTCAGGTTGAACTTGCAACTTTCTGTGTTAACACCCACTTGTGTAGCGTTACTATTAGCGGTTGGTTTCAAAATAATATTTCTGTGCTTTATGTGGAAAGAGCCAAGTGCTGGTTTCAGCTTACCCATATTTCTTACTGCCTGTCACTGGCAAGTGATCCTGCAGCCATTTGGGGGACTGAGGTTGAAAGCAGTAAAACAATCTTTGGAGCATAGTAAGAATGAGGCAAGCGCCTGCATTTTGTAGCAAGATAAACTTAATATCAGAATTGTAATGTGCGTGACCTTAAAGTCTTGCTATTGCAAGGCCTATACTGAAGTAATTTTAGCAATGCAAATAGTTCTGAAGACTCTTTTGGCTTCCAAGGATGCGATCTGTTGGCTTGAGCCCACAGAGCTTTGAGGATGGAGATGCAGCTCGCATGCTGTTCTGTCTGCACTGAGAAGCGTGGTCATGTGCAACGCTGAGCAAACACATCATCTACCGTATCGCTGTTATCAACCAGGCACTTCTAGAGTAACTTGATTTCATTTTCCTGAGATCTTTGCTAATGAATTAATATATGGAACCATAAAACTGAGCATAAAAGGCCTGGAGCATAGACCTCCAGTGATGGACCATCTCTGTTGGTGGCTCCCCCATTGAATCACTGACACTTGCTGATCTCTAACTGTGGAATTGGTGTCGTTGCAGGTTCAGGTCCAGGTCCAGCAGTCACCGCAACAGGTCTCCGCCCAGCAGCTTTCTCCGCAGCTCACTGTCCATCAGGCTTCGGAGCAACCAATACAGGTCCAAGTGCAGATCCAAGGCCAGGCGCAGCAGCAGGCATCCCAGACAATACAGAGTCAATCTCTTCAGAGCCCCAGCCCATCTCAGCTGCAGGCAGCTCAAATCCAAGTGCAGCACGTGCAGACTGCCCAACAGATCCAGGCTGCGGAGATACAGGAGGAACACATACAACACCAGCAGATCCAGGCCCAGCTTGTGGCAGGACAGGCCATTACTGGTGGCCAGCAGATACAGATCCAAACAGTTGGGGCACTGTCACCTCCACCTTCTCAACAAGGCTCTCCACGAGAGGGAGAGCGACGGATCAGCACTGCTAGTGTCCTTCAGCCAGTGAAGAAACGTAAAGTGGATATGCCTATTACTGTATCGTATGCTATTTCAGGGCAGCCAGTTGCCACAGTGCTGGCCATTCCTCAGGGCCAGCAGCAAAGTTACGTCTCTTTAAGGCCAGACTTGTTAACAGTGGACAGTGCCCACCTGTACAGTGCCACTGGGACCATTACTAGCCCCACTGGAGAGACTTGGACCATCCCTGTTTACTCTGCTCAACCACGTGGTGACCTTCAGCAGCAAAACATAACCCACATCGCCATCCCTCAGGAGGCCTACAATGCCGTCCATGTCAGTGGCTCGCCAACGACACTGGCTACCGTGAAGCTGGAAGACGACAAGGATAAGATGGTGGGAAGTACTTCAGTAGTGAAGAACTCTCACGAGGAAGTGGTGCAGACTCTTGCTAATTCGCTCTTTCCAGCGCAGTTTATGAATGGCAACATCCACATTCCAGTGGCAGTGCAGGCTGTGGCAGGGACGTACCAGAATACAGCACAGACAGTGCACATATGGGACCCGCAGCAGCAACAGCAGCAGCCCACACCCCAAGAGCAGGGGCAGCAGCAGCAGCAGCTACAAGTCACTTGCTCAGTAAGTTAAAACTGCTTCTCGGTCTCAGTCCGTGATTAACAACTTGCGAATGTTATGGAGAGGGAGGATGTCAGTGGACAGCTGATATCTAGGAAGCAGAGATGTGTCTCTCCCGGTAGCCTGGGTGTGACATAGGGCATTTGACTCCTGATAGGTGTAGGACTGCGATGTTGGTACATAATTATAGGATACTAAACTTCCCGAAATAAATTCAGTCCTGATCTTCGTAGTGTAAATTGATAGATACATGCTCATTGCTAGCTTCTTCATAGCAGGTATTCTGAGGTCTGCAGTCTTCTCCTGAGCTGTTCTAGGGGTTGCAGTGGAAAGGCAGGGATGATTGTAGCGAAGTAAGGTGCGCAAATATACTAGTCGCCCAGTTATCAGTTACTTTGTGTTATGCAGCACATGGAGTCCACAGCAGATTCAGTGCCTGGATAAGTACTGAAATCTGACTAGTTGTGAGTAAACTTCATGGATCGGGTGTACCTATCTGTAATACCGTGTCCTGCTTCTGGTAAATGCCTGGTGCGCAAGAGCACAGTAACGAGCAGTGGCAAGTAAGCATCTTTTCATAGTGCTTGGCAAACCTGGCAGCCAAATCTGTTGCTGTTTTTTTAAAGGCTTTGTTGCTAACTTTAAGCCATAGATTATTTTGAATTTGCACTTAAAAGTTGAACAATTAGGGCTATTAATAGCCTCTCTTATATGTGCAAATGGATGTAATTTATCTTTTATTACCAGAAAGTGAAAAGTGATTGATCTGTCAGAGCCTGGTTTTGCTGAATGGAATGAGAGCAAAAATATCCAAGTCTGCTAGCATAAATGTTGTTATAAATTCTTTCCATTTTATAAATAACACTGTTGGCTTTATAAAGGCGTATATGCCCTCTACTTCATCAGTAAGCACTGAGACAAGGAGGATTACTTTTTGTAGTCGTGTCTGATTGCTTCTGACTTGATTGTGGGCTATAGCCTGAAAAGGGCTCCCTACATCTCTGGATGACTTTCAGGTGCTGGATGCTCTCTTTTATAAAGCTGTATTTAAGCTATACCTTATGGGTCTTGTAATGGTTGGGGTTTTTTTGTTTTGTCATGTTCAAAGAGCCTTCTGTAGCTCATCTTTTCCCTGTATTGGTACTTCAGAGATCACTTAATCGCCTTCAGCTACTTGAACAAGCTAAGTTCATAGAACTTCTTACTTTTCTGCTAAACAGGATTTTTAGACTTATTCTAGGGTCTTTTAAGATCATGAGCCACATTCTTGGGATCTTTTCTGAGGTATTAACTCCATAATTTCTTTAATGGTTACCTGTAAATCTTCCACTAATGCCGTGTATTCTTGTGCACAGCAGTCTGCAATTCTTGGGTATCAGTTTTCTGATCTTAATTCTCTGGAGTACTGGGTGTTGCATAAGCCCCTAAACACAGAGGCAAGTCCAGGAGGTACGCGTTCTTCCTCTAAGGGAGCAATAAAGCTACTATAGGTGAACATCAAACTTTTGGGGGTTGTCCCTCTCACAACTGAGAGACTGAGAAGGAATGTGCCTGCTTGCCCCACATTGTCCTCTGGCATTGTGCTGCTGTGGGATCTGGGCAAGTTGCAGCTATTTTGCTCTATTTGTGAAAAATGTAAGTCAGTTAAGAAGCAACTGCCAGTTCAGGCTGTGTGCCTGCCTTCACACTGGACAAGGTGTCTGCAAGGTCAGGGCAGAAGATTGCCACTTAGGTTGGGCTGATGGAGGTGGTTGGCTCTGAAAAGCTTTCTGCTCTCTGGAGTGTAATGGGGCAGCACTCTGGAGGAGAGTAGAGGCTCAATCCTAGCTCCTACAAAGGCAAGGTGTCAGTTCACCCTTGGACTCCTGTTCTCTTTAAGACAGAAGCTTGCTTGACAACTTAAACTTTGTCGCCATCTGCCTTGATAAAAGCTGCGCCCTTTCAGTCATAGTCTCCCTTTGCAGCTGTGGTAGACGCTGCTGGTGATGCAGGGGCTGATAAGCAAAGAGCTATTAAGAGCTGGTGCCAAAAAAAAAAAAAAAGAAAAACCAACCAGAGGCAGTCAGAAAGCTCCAGTCTCAGGCTCTTGCAGGCTTTGCCTCTTCAGCTGTTTGTTTGTTGTACTAAGTAAGGTACAGGTATTACTAAAGTCTCTATGCCATTTTCATTATGGTCTCTAGTTCTGTCAGAGCAACTTTCACTGATGATTGACACTTGGCAGTATCAAAGGAAAAGTTACTTCATTATAACAAAGCCTTGCTTTTTGGGGTGGCTCTTAAGAAGGAGAAAGCAAAACTGTTTTAGGTAAGAATTACTATCCCTGTAACATTCAGAGTGCCAATGAGAATTTGGCTAAGGGCTGTAAAGCTTCAAGTTAATCTGCTTAACTGAGGTAGCCATGAGACTTTCTGTGGCATGAGATTGAGAAGCTCTCGTGAAGAATGCAGAGTGAGTGCAGCTGGAGGGCTCACTGCTCTTTCTGGATAGGTGCCATCGGTTGCCTGTAAAATAAGTTTCAGTTTGAGGTAGTAATTCTTGGTGACTTAAGGTCCTGCTGCAAAGTAAACTTCCAAAGGGTCTGGAGGCTTTTTAGATCTATAGTAGGTGATACAGTAGCTCTTCACAGAACAGTAGCTAGTCTGCATTAACAGTATTTGGTAGTTTGAGAGCATTTCATTGCAACTGAATTAATGTTTTGATGCTGGTGTTCTAGTCTGTTATTACTTTAAACCTCTTACAAATGAATTAATCTTACCAGCTGTTGACGATAAGAACAAGAGCATATCTATTCTGTCTGCCTGTTATGTACTGAATAACGAAGAGAGCTTGCCCTCGATGGGCAAGGGTGGGGGAGGATGCTAGCAGTGTACAACATGCAGTCGTACCCAGAACCTTGCTCAGGGCAGTCTGGGTTTGGGGTAGCAAAGGTCCGTAAAGCTGATGGCACCTTGTTGTTCTTCCCTGCCAGGGGCTGGCGGTCTCTCTAGCTGCTGTGTCTCAAGGCTGTGTCTGCGAGGAGCCTTGGGCTGCTCTTGTAGTGAGATGATGGACTTTAGGGGTGGTTCAGAGTGACAAGTTGTCTGAAGCCAAGAAGAATGCATTGGAGCAAACAGGATTTCAGAATCAATAGTCATCTGTTTCAGTGTTTGAGGGGAGACCAGAAGTGTGTTGTTGAGAGGACTTTCGCCCTATGAAGATCATTGCCTTTGAACATAGTGGCTGGCTTCTTAATGGTATTGCAGCAAGAACAGCTCATGGCTGTTAGGTCTCCTATGATGTTCTGCAGGACTTCTAAATACATCAAACGGCAAATTGTGTGGATTTGCTGAAGGGGTTATAGATATGTCCATTCAAACTAAAAGTGTTCTCGGAGAGACAAATACTCTTTTATGAGCAGCAATCCAGGTTAGACAGTAAAAGTTGCGTTCCTTGGCTTAATTTCTTCTTAGAGAGGGGTGTTGTAAAAGGCTGATACCCTGGGGCTAGAGGTGGTGAGGCGTTACTTGTTTCTTGTCGAACTGTTGCATATTGAAGTGTTTATATAAACTGAAATGTTTTCTTTCATAGGCTCAAACTGTTCAGGTTGCTGAAGTTGAACCACAGCCACAGCCACAGACTTCACCTGAACTTCTACTTCCAAACTCTCTGAAGCCAGAAGAAGGGCTTGAAGTGTGGAAAAGCTGGGCACAGACCAAGAATGCAGAGCTGGAAAAAGAAGCCCAAAATAGGCTAGCACCTATTGGAAGTATGTGTCATGACAACGTGGCCTTCCTTTCCTTTCAAGCGGGATGAGGAGTGACTAAAACGTTAGCTGTTTACCACTCTGGAAAACACCTTTGTTTAATCAGTGATTGTTTTTAAATTTAAACTTCGATTTATTCTGCAATACTAATTATTGCATTCTCCCACTGCCATAGGACACGTTCCGAGGAAGGTATTAGCGCTATGCTCTCAACTTGAGCGCCTGGGCTGGTGGCAGTAGAGAAGGGCACTGTATGACTGTGGTGCATGGACGAACAAAATGGCTGTGAATGCCAGCCAAGCTGGTAGAGCAGTCACGGAGCTGCTGTTTTCCTGTTGCTTCAGGGCAGCATTTCATTGTGGACATAATAAAAGAAGGCAATAGTCATGCAGTTGGCAGGGCAGAGAGTCATCTTGTCAGATTCTTGCCCGTGTATCTTTTAGTAGATCTGACAGTCTAAGATCTTGATTTATTTCAGCTTTCTTTATTATACTGGGAGAATGAGGTAGTACTGGGCCTGCCAGATAGAATGGCAAAGCCGGAGATGTGGGAAATCATTCCTGAGAGATTGGGAAATAATATGGCTTTATGGCTTAAATAATATGGCTTTGTTTTGTTTTTCCAGGGCGTCAGCTGCTGAGGTTCCAGGAAGATCTCATCTCTTCAGCTGTGGCTGAGCTGAATTATGGTCTATGCTTAATGACACGAGAAGCTCGAAATGGTGATGGTGAACCCTATGATCCAGATGTGCTCTACTATATCTTCCTGTGTATTCAGAAGGTAGGGGGAGGACAGAGCCGTGCATGTTGTCAGCATGTATAGGGAGGATTTTCTGTTATAAAAATGGAGACTGTGGCTTCTATTAAGCTTCCCAACAATTTCATAAGAAAAAAGTCTTTTTGCTTTAAAAAAAAAAATAATCAGATTAAGTATAATTAGTGCACAGCACTACTTTTACCTGCTGAATTAAGTTTGTGAAGAATTGTTAATAACTGAGTTCAGTATTGTGGTGAGAATAATAAATCCTTTTAGTTTTTTTGGCAGGGGGAGGAGGGTTGGATGATGTTTGAGGAAGTTGTCTGTCAAAACTTGATCTAGTTGAAGCTTTAACAGGCAAGAACTTAACTTTGCTTGGAGTGGAAAGTCTGACCTGGTAATATTAGAGTGCTTTCTGGAAGAGCTGCAGGAACAGAGCTGAACTGTGATAGGAGAATTGAGCATCTCTCTCCTTAACCTGAAAAAATAGTGTCCAAAGGATAGTCATGTGAAATAACTTGCAGTGAACGCACCTGAAATAAAAGGTGAAATCCAACCAGCTTTACTTTCTAAGATGGTTTTTCCTTTCTGTCTTAGCATTCCCATGACAGTAACTGAGATTACCTACCCTGTACTGGCCTTGGTGCAAGGGTCCTCACTCTTCTAAGTAAAATGTATTAGTCTTCAGTGCTGTGCTGTAAAATGCTTGACTAACCGGGTATGTGGGTTCTTAGAATAAGATCTGGTCTGAGGAATATACTTGCTACCACTGTACTGGACTGTGTTGTAAATCTCTTACAGTATCTCTTTGAAAATGGCCGAGTAGATGACATCTTCTCAGATCTCTACTATATTCGGTTCACTGAATGGCTGCATGAAGTTCTCAAGGACGTACAGCCCCGCGTTTCCCCTCTTGGTAAGAACTTTTGTTTAAGAACTTTAAAACTTTCTGGAGTTTGGAATGTTTAAACTGAACTACAGCATGAGTGTAGTCTGAACAGAAACCTTTTCAAAGTACTTAATGTCCCTAGGAGAGCTCATACTGGTCAGGGAGAAAAATGTTGCATCTGCAGTGAATGCTGGGGTTATTGCACATGTCGGGCTCTAGCCCTGATTGTCATTGAGGATTATTTGTCTATCACTTGTCACCCATCAGAAGGCAGATTGTTGGGACTTTGTAGTGTCATGAGATTGGCTTACTTGGAAGCCAGCTGATCCTTGATCTAAATCAAGCTTTCTCATCTGGAATACTAATACATCTTGCCTCTAACATGTATTGTCACTTTGGGAGATAATACAACACTGTCACGTTGACATGTAGCCAGATAGATACAGTCTGCAGGACCAGCTAAGTGTCAAAGAAAAAAACAATGCGTGATTAGAGCCTCTGAATGCTGCAATCAAATGCAGCTCATCTCAACCCTGTGTTTAGAAGATGATGGCAACAGGGGTGGAGGGAGCAGTTCCAGAAGAGACAGATTTTGACAGAGTTGCATATAAGAAATGCATTTTCAGAGCACAGAAACCTGGTTTCTCATTACTTCATTCCCTTTGATCTGATTAGATGTCAGTGAAGGAGCTATTGCTTGTGTTCAGAAAAGTAGCTGATGTTACAGGCTAGATGGCTAAGTAGCACCATGAGTTTTGGAATCCTTTTGTTTTCACTCTGGCTGTTTGATCTGTGCTTTGTCATTCCACAAGCCCCGGAGTTCATACTGCTGTCTGTTTTTCTGTTTATCTGTGTATTTGGAGTATAGTATTTCTCTTCTACACAAAGGAAAAAAATCTGAGAATCAAAGGATTACTCATGTGTCCAAGTACATCACTTGGCATTGTGTGCTGACTAAAGCTGCGCACAGGGCCAAGAGCTGATTTGTTACACTGGCCTGCCTGCTCTCACATGTTATTGGATTAGGAGCATCTGCACTGGAGTCAAGCCATTAATTAAAAGCTGTTTAAGTGCATATTTATTTCTCTCTGGGCTGGGATATATAGGCATATTGCAGACGCATACTCTCCGCAACTAGAGGTTGACGTATGTATACAAGTGTTTCCTAACTGTACCTGCTATTTAAAAAGTTATTTGCACAGTAGTGAATCTTGACGTCAGTGAGGATCTCCTCCTCCTCCTTCCCTTAAGATTTATATGTTCTCCAATGCTTACAGACTATAAAATGCTGCCTGTGTTCCTGCTGTGACTGTCTCCTGGCTTGATGCTGACTTCTGATTATTGCAGGTTATGTCCTCTCCAGTCATGTAACAGAAGAGATGCTGTGGGAGTGTAAGCAGCTAGGAGCTCACTCCCCTTCCACCTTGCTCACTACGCTGATGTTTTTTAATACAAAGTAAGTACTTAGGTCTTTGGGAATCTTGGGGAGTAAAAGAACTTCAAATGCCTTTATAGGGTTGGTAGGAAACTGCTGCACTGGATTAGGGCGAAATCATGAATTTCAAATGATTGCACACAGAGCCCTCTTGCAGCCCCATCAGGCAAAGAACATGCAGTACAACAAGGAAATGAGCTAGGGGAGGGGAAAATGAACTTGTGGCTGTTGCATGCTTTGTTGCTGGAACAGTCTTTAACTCTGTTGGTTTGAGCTTCAGATGGCTCATGATGAGTAAAAATAACTACGTCGCTGTTGTGACTGTATCCTTTACTTGCCTCTGAATGTCCTGTGTTCTCTTCTCGCTGCTCAGATACTTCCTGTTGAAAACAGTAGACCAGCACATGAAGCTGGCCTTCTCCAAGGTGTTGAGGCAGACCAAGAAGAACCCTTCTAATCCCAAGGATAAAAGCACGAGTATCCGCTATATGAAGGCTCATGGCATACACCAGACAGGACAGAAAGGTAGTGTCTGGAAGTTTTCTTTGGGAATATTTACTTACTGGGCTTGAAGGAAGTGGATGAACCTGGAGATGTCTGCAGGTAGGGCCACGAGAACCCAAGGCTCTGCCAATTACCTTCAGCCTAGCAGCATGAGTTTTCCGTGCATTCTGTCTGACAGCATAGTACCTTCTAATAATAAGCCTAGGGACATACCTTACCTGAGACATATAGGACACATCAAGAGCTAAGGATAACTTTTTTGCTACTTTTGGTCTTTATGGGCAAAGGGACTATTTGGTGTAAGTGCTTATGAACAGAGGGAGAAACTTCTTTGGGGGGGCTTCTCTTACCTTGACTCATGTGAACCCATATAGAATCCATATGTAAATACAATCTGTCCTCTTAAAAGCACAGACTTAGGATTTAGCTGAGGCATTGCAGTCTCAGTAGTGAGATTTCTCTCATTTTGGGGACAGGTAGAGGAGAAATGGAAGGAAGGATATGGCTGGGTTGTGATCTTCGGTAGCCTTGGGATAAAGCAAGTTCTCCATACAATGCTTTGAGCATTTATAACCAGGTGTCTCTGCCCTGGAACAGCCGTATGTCTCTTGCCAGCTCTTGCATGGTGACGAGGCGCTTCAGAGTGCGGAGGCTGTACGGCACTGCTCAGTTCGCTGTACTCGTACAGAGTGTCTGACAGACTTCTGGGGGGCTGGTTTTAGTTACAGATGACATGTATGCAGAGCAGACTGAGAATCCAGAGAACCCCCTGAGGTGTCCGATAAAGCTGTATGACTTCTACCTCTTCAAATGGTGAGAGCTCTTGTTCGTGTGTATGGTTGCTTGTCTTCTGGGACTGTTAAGCTCTATCTTGTGGCTGGCCTAGTTTTTAGGGCTGTGTTTTATTGCTGGCACAGTTTCTACGTTTGCATAAATGTACTTAAATGGGGAGGGGCGTTGATGTGAGAGGGTGGGATTTACTCTGGTGGCACATAAGTTGAACTTCTGTGGTATTTAAGAGACAAAACCTGATTTGTGAACTGGCTGCTCTTAATCTCATACTCACTCCGGAGGTTTGCTGTGTTGGCATGAGCTCGCTGTTCTGGCTATGACTTGCGAGCAAGTCATCTGGAAGCATCCACTACTCGAGATGAGATTAGGGTCCTATTCAAATCAGCTTCTGAACAAAAATGAGGATTTTCTATAGAGATTGGAGGGACCCTCGCCTCTAAATTATGATGATTCTGATAATTAATGTAAATGTTCCTCTGCACAGATGGGTCTGCAGCTAGCCTGGATGTGAAAACACCCCATCCTTGCTTCACTCTGAAAGACCCCTGAAGCCATGTATGTGTTACACTTAGCAGTGTGAAATAAAAATTACTTTCTTGTAGTCGTCACCATGGCTTTTTAATCTTGGCATGGCCTGAAAACTTTAGGACCACTGTTGCCCCTAGATGTAACTCCATACCTTCGTGTCCATCAGCCAGATGTTCACTGTCAGGATTTGTGAAGCCTGGGGTGAGGACAGTGACGGTCTCTCCCTCCCAGGACATTCTGTTAGTCTGGTTATTTCTGATCTTCCTCACACAGCCCCCAGAGTGTGAAAGGCCGGAATGACACGTTTTACTTGACACCGGAGCCAGTGGTGGCCCCCAACAGCCCTATCTGGTATTCCATCCAGCCGATCAGCAGAGAGCAGATGGAGCAGATGCTCACCCGGATCCTGGTGATACGAGAGATTCAGGAAGCTATTGCCGTGGCTAATGCCAGCACCATGCACTAAGGCATCCTTCTTGGCTCAGAAGGGGTGGGGCGGGGTGACGGGGGAGGGACAAGCAAAGATAAATTGTACAGACTTTTACACTAAAGGAGATGCCTAAGTTTTTGGTTTTTTATTGGTGTAGTTATGAAGCCCTTTTAGGCTTCTTCTCTTTAAAAGAATTAAAGGAAAACCTACCCATTGTGTATCCTACCCAACACACCAAACTGTTGGAACCATTGGAGGCTGCATATCCCCTGCGAGCTGGGAGCTGTGGAAAGCTGCTGGTTGACTCTGGTTTTTTTTTATGATGTAGAAAACATGAACTACAGGATTGGCCTGGATGGCTGGGGCCTGTCTCCTTGGAGCACGTGCAGCCTAGAGGGCACAGAATGATGGATGGACCTGCTCAGCCAGTGGAGGAGAGGCAGGCATCTTCTTTTCTTGTGCTTGGACGTTAATTTGCTGTTATCTTGGAAGGAAGAGGAGAGAGTGAACTGCAATTGTGATTTATACAAAAAAAAACAAACCAACGATTTCTATTCAGACCTTTAAGTGACATTTTTAGATGTTAAAAGTACAAACTTTACCACACTCTTCTTTTTTGGCCTAACATTGAGGCCTTAAACCTTGAGGCTCCTGTGCCTGATGGAATTCTTGTAACATACACTTGTGTATCATATAAAGATACCACCCTGTTTCTCTTATGTATTCTTACTCTAGTTGTTTATTAAGAATGACGAGCACGTCTTTTCAACATGCCATTGAACAATGTGTCTTTATTTGGGGAGGAGTGAGCTGTGAGGGTGGGGGGGGTCATTATACAAAGATCAGTATGCAAACTGGTTGTGTTCATCCCTGTTTGTGCTTTCCAGCTTGACTCCGCTGGACTTCTTTCACCCCTACAAATTAGGAAGGTAGAAGGGGATTAACTTCTGTTGAAGGACCTGAATGTCTGCTTGCTGATGGAAGCTCGGTGTCAGGCTAGGAACATGGGATCTGTGAGACCAGACTGTCAGCCCGTCACAGTGTTCTGTGGCCAGCCTGTGAGGCTTCACCTCTAGGCAAATCCCGCTCTCCCCACCTTTACAAACGCATCACACCAACGGCATGATGGAGGGGTGTTGGAGGGAAAAGGCCTTCCAGGAGCAGCACATGGCTTACTCCTGCCATTTAACAGCCTTTTCACAGTTTTTAACACAGCTGTGTAGCTTCTGGCGTTGTTCATGATCATAAACCCCAGCCCTGTAGCCTTGCCTTGCTGCATCTTAAATGGTTGCTGTATTTTATATCATTATCAAGTAGTCGGCTCTTTTGAAGCCAGCGGGTAGCCAACCATGCTTGAAATGGGAGATCACTCTAGCCAGGCTTGTTATTTGTGCCACCAGCTTCTTGGATGCGGAGAGATGACTCTGCTTCTTCAACTTGTCTTCCCTGCTTCTCCATCTCATGTCCCTTCCCTGTTCCAAAATATATAGATATATATTTAAATACATATTACAGTAAAAGAACTTAAACTTGTGTACAGGCAAGCAATTTTTCTGAAGCTTCTGTTGACCAGCACCTGTCTGTATTGAGAAGGAAGGTCTGCCCTCTCTGTTGGTTGTGCACAGTGTAAATCTGCACATAGGACGAGAGTAGCCATAATGTTCCCTGCCTTTGTGCTCTTGATCAGTGTTGAGGTGTGTGGGCTTAGGGAGACTTCAAGCCTCCGATGCTTCATGTTGATGTTGGTGTTCATGAGAAACCAGATGTGCTTGAGTTGGTTGCCAGTATGAGCAGTTTGTTCCCTGTATAGGAGACTGCTCAAATAAGTGCAGAGAGGGGAAGTAGCAATGCACTGTTGTTTACGAATACCTGTACTCTAAAGTAGACTCTTAGCTCAGTGTCTGCCCTCAGAGTTATGCCAGAGGAAGAAAGCCCGGGGTTGGTGCCCAGATCCCAGTGGGTAAGTTGGGAAGATGGTGCCTGGCTGGTGTGTAGTGCTGGTAACACGTACCCTCAGCTCTGCTCAGCTGTTGGGAGCCAGCAGTTGCCTCCTGGTAGGGTGGCTGTCGGGATCGCTAATAACCGCTTCAGCTGTCAGAAGCCTGTAATCCCTTCACTGTATCTTAGTGACTGGAATGTCCATCTCTGGCCCTAATTTAAGTATTTAAGGACACGGTTAGGGGCAAGCTCCCACTGTTTCAGGCAGCTGGGTATGCTTGTTGCTCAGGATGCCCAACAGGCCTGTACAGAATGGGTTTCCCGTTCTTTTGGGCAGTTTGTCCTGTCTTCTGAACAGAGTTGCAAAGGTGTGAGAGAAACTGCAGACATCTCTGCTCGAGTCTCAGTGTGTGCTCTGCAGTACTGCATGGAAGCTAGCTCCAGCATGCCTGCACCTCAGCATGAGATGCTGCTTTGTCTGTCTCCATCAGAAATGCAGTGGGTGCTGAAGTCATCTGCCGGATACCCAGTGTACAAGTCGCTTCATTAGGTGGCCTTGGGAGTCACCTCTTACTCTAAAAATTGCCAGAAGCTGGAATAACTTGACAGAACGTTAGGGCAGTTCCAGGTTAGGGGTGAACAGATACTTCAGCTGAGCTTTCTGGGGAAACAGAATTCCATGTTACCTTAAAATTCTAGATTGCGCGCCTTCCTTACTACCCTTAACTGCAAGATGATCTAAAATCTTTGTAGGGGAAGACTTTCTCCTTGATCTTGGAGTATACCGCTTAAGAGCGGGGGAACTTGGCACATGGTGAGCTGTGGAGATCTCCTGATGATTGCTTTTGTCCTGACTGACTGAAGTGTTTCCATTATTTTCTCATTGTTTGGACATACATAGGAGAGGGATTTGCTGACGCGGAAGTGGACTGCCGTACTGTTCTGTACTGTCTCATCAGAATGTCCACCGTGTTAACTTCATTCCCTATTTTTAGAGACAATCGATATACTGTGACTTAAGATTATTTTCCTGGACCTGGCTTCTAGTCTGGCCCTCTGGAGCTAGTTTAAAAGGTACAGTATTTCTAGAATATAAATACTATGTTCTTTGATAGTGAAGAACATGATCTGTTCCCTTTTAGGGACTCGTAGGAAGACGTGCACGGAGTAGCACAGAAGAGTGCTGTGGCTTAGGGTTGCTATCCAAGTTCTGGGAAATGTTCCCAGTCAAACATGTAAAATAGCTTTTTAACACTTTCCTATAACCAGCTTGACTGCTGCTTAAAGGGCATTCCCCTTCGGCTCCGAGAGTGCCAAACCGCTAGCTCTTGTATGCGTGTATATATTAAACGAGAACTCTCCATGCCCTATGCCTTGTATGAGACAGGCTGAAAATGCATCGATCTCTAAATAAATAAAGCTGAGAAGTCAAGCTAGAGACCCTGCGTTGTTGGTTTCGAACTATGCCCATCTTGTCTCTGTGGCCTGAAAGAAACCATAGAAAGCAGAGCATGACTGACTATTGTAAAGCACCTCACATTCTGACATCAGACTCGTGTGTTGTCCTCTCTCTTGACACTAATAGCGTTGCTTTCCTAAGGAAATCTGTAGCCTCTTACACGCTTGTCCATGGCACCATTAGATTTTCATTTACTTTTAAGAGTTCAAGCATTTCCTTTAAGTGGTAATGGCGGAAACAGCGGAGAGCAGACTAGAGAGTGGTTCTTCACTCCTGTCTCGAGTGGTGAGTAAAGGGAACAAAGTACCTTTTAGGGCTCTCATCTGTTGGCTGCTTTACCCCTAGAGATCTCCTGGATTTTAGGTGGGAGACAAGGTCTGAAGTAGTTCCTGAACTGTTCTGCCTTGGACCAATGAAGAAAGACTTAATCTGATCCCTAAATAAGAATCCTCTTCTGCACTGTTGCTCCTAGGGCAGAAATTAAGACAGTCTTGTTCTCAACTGCATCAGGGCTACTGTCTGCCGTGGTGTGCGTAGAATGGATTAGGCCATCTTCAAGCCTCCTATGCTTGTCATAAGAACAGATCCAGAAGTGGTAGAAAAGAGCCCTTTGAGTATGTGTGGGGTGGAGGACTTTGCTGATACTGTAGTTGTTCATCCTCTTGCTGGTCTGAGTGCTGCTAGACACTGATTGACTCTGCACAGTCCAATCAAACTGCATTCTCGTTCAAGTTTAATAGTGACTTACTTGCAATTAGTGTTTGGACTCTTAAATCACTGTTAAAGTGGGATATAAATTGTCTTCCACCCTATACGGGGCTTTTCTCCCCATCTTCTTGCTGGAAGCTGCTCCTCTCAAATACTACAGGGAACGTACCTTATCCTAATGTTTCAGCCTGTTCTGTTTCACTGGTGCCAATGCATAAGAAAGAGCCCTTCTCAGCTCGAGCATCTTCCTACCTTAAGGAGCATCTCAAATCTTCCAGAAGTCTCACTAACGTGCTGCCCCAAAAATCTCTGAAGTGATTGCTGTGTCCCCTGCTTGTCGGTTCCCTTTGTGGCGTGGCTGGAGCTCGGCTCTCAGCACTGCGGTCACTTTCCCTGTATAACCTTGTTCACAGCAGCCACGTTTGCCTGCTTCTCCGTTCTCGTTTGAGCTCATCAGAATGGGGAGGCAGATTGAACCCACTTACAGCAGCAATAAACCGCGTCTAGAACTTGAGAGGGAACTGCAGGAGAGAAGGAGGTGGAGGGGATGTCTCGGAAAGGCAGGGTCCAGTTGCAGCCCAGATTCTCGCTTGATAATGAGTGTGCAGCCTATATGCAAAATACGTCTTGTCTGTCCCTCCTGTGTTGACCCTGGTCTAAACAGCACATGTGATTGGCATCCTGCAAAGTGACCTTCAGAACTCTCCAGTAGCTTTGCCCCGTGAGTAACTCACACTACAAATCATTTTAAAGAGATGCACTCAACTATTTTTTTAATTTAATTTTACTCTTATATTCTCTGCTCTTTGTAATCTGCTTGGAAATAAAATGTTTTTCCCTGCAGCCTTTGTTGTAGTCTGTTTGAGAACCATTAAAAGTTTGTCTGGTGTTTCTATTGGAACAGAAGCCAACTTGCCTGTTTACTGCTGTGCCCGTGCTCTAGCGTAACGGCTGAGATCGGTGTGTGCCTCCCAGATAGGCTTAGCAAACCTTTGTTAGCACTGCCCTTATTTAAAATAAAGGGTAGAGAGACCTGTTAAACTGATCTTGGTCTGGCACGATGCCTCCTGTTCTGCTGATCCTGTGACAGGTAACGCTGACTGGAGAGTGCGTGTCCTTGGCAGGCGGCATTTTCCTTTGGAAGGCTGCGTTTCTGAACTCGGCCTCCGGGATGAGTATCTCGGTGCCTTTACTGGTTACTGCTTTCGGTGGTGTGCACCTAGACACTTTATTTACTGCAAAGGACAGTGCTGCTCTTCTTCTAGCTCTGTAGCCCAAGCAAACTGCAAACAATGGGAAATCAGTGTCTGGATAGGTGAAATCAACTCTTAGCTGAGAGTTGACCCAGGAACTATGTAAAGAAGTAAAACCAGGGTGAAACGCAACCTTTTATAGCAGACTGTCAGGGAACAACAATTGAAACCCTGTGAAGTTCAGAGCGTAGCATAACGACAAGCACTGTTAACACGTGGCTGTAGGAAGATGGTGTTGATGTTGCCATTCACAGTAGTAGTAACAGGGTCGCTACCGATCTCTTGGCTGAAAGTTTTAAGTGGGATTGTGGATCCTTGTCGCTGGCTCTTAACTATGCAAGGGCTGCCTTTTCTTAGTTACGTGAGGGCCCCTGGAAGCCACACATCCCCTTCCTCACAGCAAAGCGAACATCCCTGCGCTGAGGCGTGCGCCTTCCTTTCCTGCTAGAAACAAAACCACAACCTGGTGGGAAACAACTGTAACTTTTAGAAGCTGCAGCCTCTATTCTGTGCAGATTACTGCTGTCAAGACCAAACAAGCCACACGAGAATCCTGCTTCTGTCCATAGTATGGGTCACTCGTTTGGTTCCCCCGCCCTGTGTAAAAGTCAACATTTGCATCTACCAAAGCCTAGCTTAATTGGTTTCTCTCTAAACTCCACGTTGTCTTTTGGAGAACCTTACTCAGACCAAAACATGTTCATCCAAACTACAGAACTGAACAAGGGCCATTTGCTTCCGAGTATTTTGGGAGACCTGAACAGACATCTCTCTTCACTTTTCCTGTGTCCTATAGCTGGGTGACACGAGTAACACTTAGTTTTCTTAAAGCTACTTGGTGGTCTTGGACAAGGATTTAATCTACTGCAGTAAGACAGGTGGAGGTATAGGAGCACCGCTCTTTAGTTTCCTGAACTTGTTAAATACTGGGTTGTCTCGGAGAGACGGTCATACAAGAGCAGGGTGAAAGGGGGTCTGGTCACCTCATTTCCCTGGTGCTCTGAGGCCAGATCTGGTATATCAAGACAAGCAAACCATCAGAGGAGGAGACTGTTCTGTAGCCTGTAGTACAGGAACTTCTCCTGACACCCAAATGGGTCTGCAGGGAGGGGAACACCTTCGTCCTGGGAACAGCCGAACACTGGTTCCTGCAACTCTCCCCTAAGGCAGATCAGCATTTGTGCCTGTTCCTCTCTGCAGGCGCAGTCCTCCCTACTCCTGCTACTGCTCTTCCCTGAAACCCTCCCTCCAGCCGCCTCTGCGGCACAGGCAGGAAGGTGCTATGCCGAGACCCCCCAGCGTGCAGTACAGCGCGGCCATCCGCTTCGTGGTGTTTGTGTGTACGGCCTGGGCTGGCGGCTGTGGGAAGAGGGGGCTTGCGCAAGGCTAACGCCCAGCTGGGACCACCTCAGACCCTCCCCTGCGGGACTGCTGCCTTGGTGCGATTCCCTCTCTCCTTTGTGCCTTTCGTTCCCCTCCCGTCGCTAGACTGTTGCCTCGCTCCTGCCTCTTGTCTTTCATCCTTCTTGCAGATCACTTCTGGCTTACAAAGTTGCTTTGGATCTGCTTTAGATCTTAGCTGGGGTTCCAGCTCTGCACCCACCACAGATCCGACAAGCACGTTCTCGTCTTTCTTCTGAAGCTGCTGGAGTATTTGGTGTGGAACTGGACACCCAACCCGCTGGGCCCCAGGGCAGCGTCTTTCTGTGCAAGTCGCCCACAGCTCGTCTTTTTTAGGTTGTTTTCTAAGCACGTGTCACACCATACGGGTCGTGCTTGTGCAAGCAAAGCCGGGCAGTGTCGCACAGGACCGCACACCTGGGGTTCAGCTCTCTCCTTACTGCTTCCTTCCTATACCCTGAGCTAGCTGCTTGGCTTCCACAAAAAGAGGCTCGCGACGTCCGCGCTGACCCTGTCTCACCGGCTTGGACATTTACGGGTCCGATGTGCGAAGGCCCCTCTGTCGCCGGGCCGCGGGCAGGAGGCACTGCAGGCGGCTGACGGCGGCTGCGGCCCCTGGGCCCGCTGAGCCCGGCCCCGGTGTGCCCGGCCCCGGTGTGCCCCCAGGCCCAAGCCCCGGCCGGGGCAGCCCTGCCCCGTCTCCTCCGGCGTGGCTGCGGCGCGGGGGGGCAGGCAGCAACCAGCGGGGCAGCGCCGGGCTGGGCTTCGGGCCGGCCCCGCAAGCCCCGGGCTGGGCAAGGCCCGTCCCGGGCGGCGAGACCCGCGCGGCCGGTGGCGCCCGGTGCCCTCCGGGGCGGGAGGGGGCGAGGCGGGCGCCCGGCCCCTTCCGGCGGCCGCTCTGGGCCGCGCTCTCGCTGGGCGGGCACCGCCTGAGCCCTCGCGGCCGCCGTCGGGGCGCGCGTGCGCTCGGGGGCGCGCGTGGCGGTGCGGCGCGGTGCGGCGGGCACGCGGCGGCGGCGGGCCGGCGCCATGGCGGACTACCTCATCAGCGGCGGCACCGGCTACGTGCCCGACGACGGGCTGACGGCGCAGCAGCTCTTCAGCTGCGGCGATGGGCTCACCTACAAGTGAGTGGGGCCGGGGGCGCTGCGCGGGGCCGGGGGCGCGGCGCCGGGCCGGTGCGGTCGCTGACGCCTCCCCTCCTCGTTACCCCCCAGCGACTTCCTCATCCTCCCGGGGTACATCGACTTCACGGCGGACCAGGTGGTGAGTGGCCGGGGCGGGGGAGCGGGCCGGGGCCGGGGCCGGGGCCGGGGCCGGGGCCGGGGCCGGGGCCGCCGCTGACCCCCCGCCCGCCTCCCTCCCCGCCAGGACCTGACCTCGGCGCTGACCAAGAGGATCACCCTGAAAACCCCGCTGGTCTCCTCCCCCATGGACACGGTCACCGAGGCCGGCATGGCCATCGCCATGGCGGTGAGTGCGGCCCCGCGGGGCGGGCATGGCCTGCCGCTACCGCGGGCGGGTCCCCTCGGCCGCCGTTACCGGGATGGCGGGGGGGGACATGCTGTCTGAGGCACACGCGTTCCCAGAGCCGCCTGCGGCCCCCTCGGGGGGAAGCCGTGCCTCACGCTTCTCCCCGGCACCCCCCGAGCCTGCGGGCAGGCACCCCGCTCGTCCTCCGCTTTGCCGCGCTGGCTCCCCGGGGGTGGCCTGGGTGGTCCGGCTCTCCGTGCCCAGCTGCTGGATCCACCCGGGAAGGGCCGGGTGGTTTTTGCAGCGACTTACGCCCAGCCGCCTTTGTGTTACCAGCTGACAGGGGGAATTGGGTTCATCCACCACAACTGCACCCCGGAGTTCCAGGCCAACGAAGTGCGGAAAGTGAAGGTGAGTGGCTGGGACAGCAGCGCCGAGCCGCGCTCGCAGGGCGGTTCGTGGAGGTGGGCAGTGGGGTTTGGCCCTACTGAAGGAGCTGCAAGAGACCGTTAAAGTGTGCCGGATCAAAGTGTTTCAGAACAGTAGCGCTGCCGTGGTTGCCTGCACAAACCTCTTGTTGTGTGTTAGGCGCTGTCCCACACGCAGCCTGGGATTTGAGAACTGCCAGGCCTCCTGGTGTGGGAATATTCCCCATAATGTCAGGAAGGAGGTTAGCCTGGGAATCTTGGGAATCTAACGCTACTTGGGTGAGCCTTGGTGCTGGTTTGGGAGTCATCCTGTCGGTGAGCACGTGGCCAGGTTGGGTG
Source organism: Calonectris borealis (assembly GCF_964195595.1). Taxonomy (NCBI): domain Eukaryota; kingdom Metazoa; phylum Chordata; class Aves; order Procellariiformes; family Procellariidae; genus Calonectris; species Calonectris borealis. The sequence continues at coordinate 10,954,141 of NC_134321.1, read as the reverse complement.
GTCGCAGACCTTTGTGAGCGGCCGCAGCAACCACCAGGCACGTGCCCAGCTTCTGCTCGGTCTGGCAGTGCCGCTTAGCCTGGCTGCTGAATCTGCTTCTTTTCAGAAATATGAGCAAGGATTCATCACAGACCCCGTGGTGCTGAGCCCCAACGACCGAGTGCGAGATGTGTTTGAAGCAAAAGCTCGTCACGGATTCTGTGGGATTCCCATCACGGACAACGGGAAGATGGGGGGCAAGCTGGTTGGGATCATTTCATCTCGAGATATTGATTTCCTGAAAGAGTCGGAGCACGACTTGCCTCTCGGCGAGGTGAGAAGGGCTTGTGAGCAGCCGATGGATGCGAGCGTTGCGTTAGGAAGCAGTGTGGCTTGTGATAAGGAGAAGGATGAGCGCGTGGCTGTGAGGATGCTGTGCCAGCTGGAGGGAGCAGCTCCACATTAGCTCTGCAGGTCCATCTTTAACTGTATTTCCACGAGAGAGTGTCTCGTTCATTTACGCTCTCTCTGAGACTTCTGCAGCGCAGATACAAGAGAGTGGCCATGCAGTTAGCGTTTGCATGACTTGCATTATCTTTCAGTGTTGTGAAGCCGTCCTCCCTACAGCTGGTGCTCTCCCCTGGTTCAGTCATTAATTTCTGGTGTTTCTGGCTGCTGCTCTGGGCCTACATAGTGTGCTGGCGCTGGCCAGGGCTGTAGCAGCTACGCTGTGCCCAGCAAGCCCTCCAAGTGCCCGTCTTCCTTTTCTGGACTGCCCTTCCCTGAGTGCCTCATCTAGGCTACTTGCTCTTCAAAATAATCCCCTGAACTTGGAGACTGGCAGTTTAGCCTTTATAACGCTACATCGTCAAACTCCCCTCGTACAGGAGAACGTTTTCTGTGATGCCGATGTTGATTCCTGTTAGTTCTGGCATTCCTGTTACACGAGCTGTGTAACAGTAGCTCTCCGGTGCTGTCAGGTTACAGCACCGGTGCCTCTCGGCCAGGCTCCGCTCTTGACTCACGACTATTTTTAGGTCTTGCTGACCAAACCCGGTATCACATGCTCATCCCTGTTTGGTTTGAAATCGCCTATAAATACCTGTAACAAGAATCCTAAACCAGGAGTAGGTTATAAAAGTGCACATGGCCCTTTGAAGCGATGCTGGCCCATTCAGAGGAGCCAGATAAGAATCTCCTCTCATCCTTTACGTGGATCGTTCAGCGCTGCAAAATTGGAAGCTTGCTGCTGTTAGCGTTTGGTGCTTGCTTCTGTCACCAGGCAAGGCTAAGGAGATGAATGGTCTGCTAGATCTCTCCCCACTCGCCATCCAGCAGTCATCTTGCTGAGCCGTTCGTTGCCATCCAGTTAAACACACAGGTCTCCTGTAGCTCGGGAAGCTCATGGATCCCACAGGCTTAGCGAGTGTGTTGGGATACGTCTGTGACTCCTCAGGCTTTTCCTGAGATGTCACAGACAGGGTTTTGGGTGGATGCAGGCAGGGTGATGCAAAATGTCTGTTGTTACGGTATTAATAACTAAAACATTCCCTCTTTTCTTTGTTGTGTGCAACTAATCTACCTTCCTTGAGGGTTAGAGAGTGTTCCCTTTTAGCTTTGCCTGGGTAACCTTCTATGAAAACATCCCACGTGAACTTTGTGATAGCAGAACGCTGCGGGTGGGGAGGGACCTCGGTGTCCCTTGTCAAGCCGCCTGCTTGAGGCGTGTTCAGCTGGAGCAGGTTGCGTGGGGCTGTGTCTGCGTCTCCAAGGATGGAGATTTCACTGCCTCTCTGGGCTGCTCTTCCAGCGTTTGACCACTGTCGTGGTGAAAGCTTTTTTCTGTATGCCAGATCAGATGTTCCCGTGTTCCAGCTTGTGTCCATTGCCTCTTGCCTTTCCGCTGTGTTTTGGTGCTTGTTTGTCAGAGTGAGCGTGGGCGAGCGTGTTTGTTTGGATTGAAGTGACTCCTTTGCCCCAGTGACCTTGCTAGCAGCAGCAGTGGGTTATTCTGGGCAGAGCCCTTCCAGAGCCTGTGCGCTGGGGATCGCTGCCTGAAAACGAGCTTGGGGGTAGCATTTCTGCCAGAACAGCATGGGACTCTGGAGGTGTCTCCAGCCCTTATTTGCCTGCGTGCTATTAAAAGGGGGGGTTGTTTGGGTGACACTCCAAACAAGGGTCATCTGAGAGGCATCCCTTGCTTCTAGATGCTCTCCCTCGGCTTGCTGAGGACCTCTGCCATCTCCTGTTTTCACTACACTGATGGGCTTGGGGGCTGGTGGCCGCTGCTTGCCTGGGGACAGCACATTGGAGTCTGTTCCTGTGTGTTTCTGGAGGCGTGTTGCTGTGCTGTGGGCTCCTTTGTCTGTAGAGCACTCCCACACGGCTGCTGTGGAGCGTTTCACGTGGGCAGAGGGGTTCGGTATTTTCAGATCAGTGCGAAGGAGTTCTTGTGACTTTTTATCTTCTCCCTCCCACTAGATTATGACAAAGCGGGAGGATCTTGTTGTGGCCCCGGCTGGCGTAATGTTGAAAGAAGCGAATGAAATTCTGCAAAGGAGTAAAAAAGGTACCTGAGAACGTCTGCGATGGGAGGGAGAGCCGTGGAAGCGCAGGGCTGGGAGCAGCAGTGGGTGAATGTAGGCACGCGTCTGCGCGTGGGTGGAACATAAGAGGGCTGCGTTCCAGCACGAGGAGGGGACAGTGAGGAGAGAGTGCCCGCAGCCCTCTGCCAGGGTACAGAGTTCACATGCGTTCATCTCAAATCTGTTTGAAGTTGAGGGTTTCTTGGCAGCCCAGGAGCTGAAGAGCGCCTGGCTGTCCAGCTGCACATCTTCGATTTTCTATCCTGGCCTTCACTTTTTGGCACTCAGTTCAGCTGTAACGGTTTGGTAGTTTGACTTTCAACACAGTGTCATGCGTCTAATTATTAAAAAAGATGCACTTTTTCTATGGTCAGTGTGAGGATACTGAGTCCTTCTCCAGTCCTGCAAACTCCTTGCTCTGTTTCCCGAGCCAGGGCTGCTGGCGTCCATGGCCAAGCAAGATTTGGTAACACCTCTTTGAGTCTCCACCTTGTATCAGTTGCTGCCCGCCTGATGCTCCTGGTCTGACGCACTGCTCCGGGCTAACATCTGTCTCCTGCAGAAATCTGCAGTGACGTTCTTTCTGTTTGTTTCAAGGCAAGCTGCCAATTGTTAATGAAGATGATGAGCTGGTGGCTATAATTGCCCGCACTGACCTCAAGAAGAACCGTGACTACCCTCTGGCTTCTAAGGATTCCAAGAAGCAGCTGCTCTGTGGTGCTGCTATCGGGACCCACGAAGATGACAAGTACCGGCTGGACCTCCTGGTACAGGCTGGCGTGGATGCGGTAGTGCTGGTGAGCCACCCACAGGCATCACGTTGCCCTGCGAGGTTTGGGTGGGCTGAGGATCCGATTTAAATGAATCCCTTGACAGTGGGGCAGCAGCATGGCACTTACTGTCTTTGTTACAGGCCCTTTTGTGTTAGAATATGACAATTTGTTGACTTCTCGGTCTCATTCAGGTTGGAGTCCTCAAATAAGAGGGATTCCTCTTGCCTGGGAACTTATTCGACCTTGAGTGAGTATGTAGGGTGTGTCGAAGCCCTGAAGGCTGAGAAGAGAAACACTGTCAGTTAATACAGTCTCTTCTACAAATGCTTCTTGCAGTCTGCCGCCATCCTCTCTGACGTTCCTAACTAGTGTTGAATATTTGGCTTCTTACAGTTTCAACTGTTCAGTGTTTGTTAGTGTTCTTCTCTCAACCGCCTGATGTTCAGGAGTGGTCAGCCCAGGGCCACTCTGCTTGTCTCCCCTTCTGGCCTGTAAGCGTGTGGGTACAGCAGTCACTGCCTGTATTTGCACATTGTTTTCTCATCGATTGTCAGCTTGCGAGTCCACCGTGCTCCGAGGGCATGTCTGAGCAGCGTTGCAGCTGGAAATGTTTAACAGACACCGCGAGTTGGCCGGGTCACGGAGATTGGCAGGGCCTGAGCGCTCGGTGGTCGACATCTGGTATTTCAGCTGCTCTGCTGCGCGGCACAGAGGGGTGCATCCCCCCGCCAGCCCTTCTGGGTTTCACAAGGAACGTTCACCATTTCACCTGTAGTTTGAGACAGGGCTGACAGTGTCCTGGTGGTAGAGCCAGGTGTTCTTACCCACAGCCAGGTGTGCTGCTTGTTGCCTACTGTAGAAGCCACAGGATTTAAATGTGAAGTATATTACTGAAGTCTTTACAATAAACTGCCTTGCACAGGGAAGGTACGTTATTGTCTTGGCAGCAGCTTCTCCTCTGGTTCTGTGCTCAATTTGGGGAGTTGTTTTGCCCACTTAGCCAGCTTAGCAGAGACCCCAGTAAGCAGAGTGAAGATCTGAGGCTCTTCCGGAGCTGTATTTGTAATCTTTTGCAGAAATTCTGGTTGAAATTGGTTTTCTTTCTGTTGCAGGATTCCTCTCAGGGGAACTCCATCTTCCAAATCAATATGATAAAATATATTAAGGAGAAATATCCCAACCTACAAGTTATTGGAGGAAACGGTAGGCGTGTGTTGAAGACTGTTCTTGCCTTTAAATTACGTTTGTTTCTTAGACATAGAGGGAGCTGCAGGGACGTGAATGAAATGGTTGTCTTGGTAAATGTCTGTGAACTTAAAATGGTTTCCTCTGGCTTGTGGAAAAGAGCAAGGCCACTCTGCAGACACAGGGCAGTACCCTGCTGCTGCCACAGCTGCCAATATTTTGAAACATTTGTTCTGCAGCACAGTGCGCTACAGTTCTCTGTAGCCCGTTACACATTAGCTTCTTTTACACGCCAGTTTAAAATTTTGGGTAATAATGAATATTGCTTAATGTGGAAATCTAATGGAAATTTCCCCTGCCTCTTGACAGCAGAGTTCAGCAGCCCTTGTCTGTACCTGGCTGGTGTGTTACTGGTGCTGCCGTTAGCCTGCGCTCTGCCCTCCCTGCCTGGTGCGGCCCAAAGAGTGCTTGGCTGCTCCCTCAGCCTCTGGGTGTAAGCGTGTTGCAGAGTGGCCTAAAGGGCCGCTGTCATCTCGCCCACTGGGGACAGCTGGGACAGAAACTCACTGCTGCTTTTGCAGATAGGCCTGGTAGCAGGGGACAGCCAGGCCTGGCTCTGACACAGGCTGTGCCCTGGGCAGGGGATGTTTGCAGCCATGGGGGAAGCACCAGGGCAGAGCGGTGTTGCGTGCAAATCTGCTTGTCTCTCTTCAAACCAGTTTCTGCTCCCCACAGTTGTGACCGCTGCTCAGGCCAAGAACCTCATTGACGCAGGGGTCGATGCCCTGAGAGTCGGGATGGGCAGTGGCTCCATCTGCATCACGCAGGAAGGTGAGAGAGATCAGCTATCTCCTAAATAGGCTGAAGACATCTCTTTAATAGAGATTCCCCGCTGAAAAGCAGCATAGCTGGGAAGGACTTCTCTCGTTGTAAGGGCAGTGTCCAACAGCAAGCCGTCTTTCACCCCCTTCGTCCTGGACGTTCTCATCACCTGGGTCAAACCTTTGGGGTGGCAGCAGCAGCAAAGGCATTTCCCAGTACTGACCGAGACTGAGTAGAGCAGGTGTGGCTCTGCCCAACAGGAGCCGCTGGCTTGGTGTGGGATGGGGCTGGCAGGCGGCTCTGCAGGGAGAGGGGCTTACCGGATCCCCAGTGCTGACGGGTGAAGTGCACCGGGCTGTCTGCGCTCCCGTCCCTCTGGCAGCAGTGTGCGTGATGCTTGAGAATTGGTCTGCTGGGCTCGATGCCTTTCTGCGATTTCCAGGCCGAAATGGGATTTCTGGCCGTTGTCTCTGCAGTTAGCCGGAGCTTGTGTGGGGCAGAGGCTGTGTCACCCTTAGCTAAAAGACGGAGAGGGGCGTCCCCGTGGCCTGGAGAAAGGCTGCCTTGAGCACAGGCTCAGTCCTCGTGTTTTGAACCTGGCAGGTGAGGTGCAGAGAGGTGGTGCAAGGTGCTGCAGCCCACAAACACAGCCCCTCTCTGCTTTGCTCCTTGGTCCTTGTCACGGGAGGCAGCAAGAGGGTAGCTGATGGCTGAAGGTGCTGCATTAGCTCTGCCGATTCCAGCATGGAGCCTTCGAGCAGCCCTGGACCTAGGCTGCGTTCCTGCTTTGCCTGCCATGGGACCGCTGGCTTAGGGGGGGGTTTCCCAGTCAGGGCAGTCTGTCTCGGGTGACCTTTCTAGGGAGGTTGCGGTGTCCTTGGGCTGACGCTTCCATAGCCAGAGCTATGGACACACGTGTCCTACTCTGGCCCCGAGGCAGAGGACCCGCTGAGGCATGCTCCGTTCTGCAGCGTGGTGAACGTCTCCAGAGGGTGCCTCTCCCTGCCGCGGGAGGTGGGGTTGGATGCTGGTTTTGGGGAAGGAACAGAGCAGAGGTAGAATGTGGCGCTTCACAGGAGACGTGGTTGCAAAACTCTTAACTGCAGCTCCCCAGGTTTTTGACCCTCTTAGGGCAAGAACTCTGGCTCTTTGGGTTAGGGGGTCACCTCTCTGGGTGGCTGCTGGGGTAGGGCGAGCATGCGCTGTGCACAGCCGGGCCTGGCTGGCTTGGATCTGGCCTCCGGCTTGGCTCGGGCTAGGAAGAGTTTGCAAGGTCAGCTCTGTCCCACACCGTATGCTCTGCCTAGTAGCAGGTCACTGCTGGGGTCCTTTGTTCTGCTGCTGTTCTTCTGTCTCTAAAATGTGTGTGTTTGTTTTTGTTTAGCTGCTCCAAAGATCCCTCCAGACCTAAAGTCCCACAGCCCCAAATGCCCTTCTACTGTCACGGGCACCTATAGTAAGTCACTTGCCCTGTTCCCAACCCTAATTATGTGTCTTGAAGCAGGACCCTGATTTGGCTGCACATGGCCCTACTGCTTGTTTGAGAATAATTTAGCTGTAGATGCACTTGGGGTTTTGTGGCTTTGGATACTGGTTTTTAATCTGAAATGGAAGCTGAGAAGCCTTTCTGAATTCCTAAAGCAGGGTCTGAATTGTCAAAGCTGAGGGCACTCAGGCTTGTCCACCCTCCACTCCAAAATCCAGTTCAGGAGCCTGACTCAGCTTTCTGGCTGCATCTTCTGGATCTCTAGCTGGGCATGCCCCTGCTGATCCAGTGCTGGGAGGTGATCCCTGAGCAGACCTCGATCCTGCTCTAAATCTAGCCCCAGTTGGGAAGCTGTGCACTGGATAAGCTTCACTTGGAGCTAGCTCCCCTGGGGTTACAGGGGGACTTAACTGTGTACGGCCACCTTGGCAGCTGCGTACCAGAACCACGTCTTTCCCCACTGACGCCTGATCCTCGTGTGGAGAGAAAGGGCTCTTCCCTGCCCAGCACAGGGTGCAGCTTTGTCTGCTCTGTACTTCTCTGATGCTGCCGGATCAAGCAGCCACCCGAGGTGAGCCTTGGGTTTTGCCCTTTCTCCTAGTTTTGATGCACCTCAAAGGGAAGGTGGTTTCTGTTGAAGATCCCGGAAGGTTTTCTCTAGCAGATGATCTTGTAGGGCCACCCTTTGCAGATACACTAAAAAAGACAAACCCTCACCCCGACCACTCGGCGTGTGTGTGCTCTGAACCCTGCTTTGGAAGCCTGCGCTCTGAAGCTGTGGCGCTGGGCACTGGGACAGTCGGAACGGTGCGATGCTCCCAGGGGCCCTGAGCCAAGCTGTTCCTTAAAGGGCTGGTCTCCGTGGTCACTGTTGGTGAGGTTTCTGCAGGTCCTGCACTGTCCTGTGGCACAACCCATAGACACCGGACTCTAGACCCTCCAAAATCAGGTGCTTGTCTCCACAGAGCTCTTCCTTGCAGTGTTTTGCAGCCGCAATGTGGCCTTTAGCAGTGCGGTACCGAGCGAGACCATCTCTTTAAGACTAACGGCATTCATGTTGTAGCTGGCAGACTCTCCCTGGCTGGCTGAGCCCTAGCTTGACGCCGAGTTTTGTTCGGTTAAAATCAGTTATTTCACGATCTCAGCCTGGAGTCTGGCTTCCCTCTCTCAGCAGCTGCTGCTGAGCAGTGGGAGTGGAGCAACTGCAGGCTCCCGGCCTCAGCAAACCTCTGCCAGGGACGTGCGCTGCCAGTGCTGCTGCCAGGCAGGCTAAACCACACCTGGAGTTCACGCTCCGAAGTACTAATCCTGCATGGCCATAATCCTACCGGTGTATCGGACTAACCGTGACTGGAGAAAAGGCTTCCAGTTAATTGTGGGGAAGTCTCCCCGAGAGAAGCTTATCTCAGCGTACTTGCATGCCTGCGTCTGACAAATGTGTTACAAGACGTGCCCTGTGCTGGTTTCCCCTTGCACAAGGGGCAGCCTCTAACTGCTAGCGACTGGGAAGAGCAGGTAGATCCAAAGCTAATAACTCCCTTCCCATGGGGCAGCTAAACTTGACAGAATCCTTGCTGCATTGCAGGGCGGGAACATAAATTATTTCCTGTAAACCATCAAATCATCCTGCCCATTTCCTTTTCCACTGTTGCATGTGTGTTTGCGTGCGTGTGTGCAGAGGTATATGTATATATATAAATGTATCTATACATACATATACATACCAGCTCTCTCCCAGCCAGCTGCCTTTCCATGCAAGAAGTACATCATACAGCTGCTGGGTATTCAGAGAAGGGGTCTGGCACTGCTAGGAGGGAGCGAGCGGTGGGACATGGCTACGTGTCAGGGATGCTCTGGAGAGGGGCTTTTGGAGTCTGCTCCACTTCATCCCCAAGCTCCCCACACGTCTGCTGTGCACCAGGACGAGCCGCGAGTCTCGGCTGATCCCAGGCATTTGGTCAAAGACCCCAGTCCCAAGGTCACCCACAGCTTTTTGGAGTCGAGGGCCGTGAGGATGTCCCAGCAGGCATCTCCTGGGTATCTGCTTCTCTTGCAACTCGGCCTAGGGAAGGAGCATCCAGGGATTAGTGCGTTCCCGAGTGCTGGAGCATGTGTGTGCTGGAAGCCTAAAGGGCCTGCTGGGGAGGGAACGCGCTGCTGGGTGGGAGCTGACCCTTTCTCTGCTCTCTCCCCACCTGTAGTGCTGGCGTGCGGCCGCCCCCAGGCCACAGCGGTGTACAAGGTGTCCGAATACGCCAGGAGATTCGGCGTCCCCGTGATTGCAGATGGAGGGATCCAGACGGTTGGGCACATCGCAAAGGCCCTCGCGCTCGGGGCTTCCACAGGTGAGCAGCGCATCGGGCAGCCGGGCCGCGCCTGTTGTAGGGAGTCTCCTAGGAAGGTTTTCCATATGGCATTTGATTCTGGGCATGAGGGCATATACCTGCAGGTGGCTGGGGACACAGCGGGTCCAGCACAGTGCCCAGGGACCCCTGAGGGTTTTTGCGGCCACAGCCTTCCTGCTGCTGACGTGCTGCTCTTGATGATCTCTTGTGGCAGTGATGATGGGCTCTCTCCTGGCTGCCACCACGGAGGCCCCAGGTGAATACTTCTTCTCGGATGGAATTAGGCTGAAGAAATACCGCGGCATGGGCTCACTAGATGCCATGGACAAGAACTTGGGCAGCCAGAACCGGTATTTCAGGTAAGAGATGGTGCTTTGGGGCAGCAGATCAAGCTTTTGGGGTTTCTCTGCTTCACAAACTTCCTTGATTTGTGCTCCCATGCAGCGAGACAGACAAAATCAAAGTGGCCCAGGGGGTCTCCGGCGCAGTGCAGGACAAGGGCTCTATCCACAAGTTCATTCCGTACCTGATTGCTGGGATCCAGCATTCCTGCCAGGATATTGGTGCCAAGAGCCTGACCCAAGTCCGGTGAGTGCTTCCCCTCACTTGTGCTCTGGTTAGGCCACAGAGCTGCCATTTGCGGTCTCTGGGTAAGCTGTACCCACGCTGCGGTGTGTTCTGCGTGGTCTGACCTCACTGTAGCCCTCTTCCCTCGTCTCCAGTGGGCAGTGCGTCCAGATTTGCCAGCCCCAGGGATGCAGGAGCATGGTCTCCTGTGGCACGTTCTGCTGTTTGGGCCTGAAATGTTGGGGTTACCTTACTCTGTCCGGCTCTTGGGAGCCCAGCAAAGACCATTCTGGCCACCGCTGGAGGAACCAGCTGCTCCAGCTGAAGGTGTGCCACAGCACTGTCTTCCCTGGACTCTGGCTGGCAGATGACACGTGTCCTTCCCCCTCAGAGCCATGATGTACTCGGGAGAGCTGAAGTTTGAGAAGAGGACAACGTCTGCCCAGGTGGAAGGAGGGGTGCATGGCCTCCACTCGTAAGTGCTGCTGGCAGGACCCCTGTCTCCCTGGGGTGGGCATTAGGGGAGGAGTTGAGTGCTGCGGTCCTGTGCCGCAGCTGGCAAGGCAGCACGCTGCTGGCTTCGCCTCCTGCCGCGCAGCTGGGCTGAGCCGCAGCCTGTCACCTGGCCCGGGCCACCGCTCCTCTCGCAGCAGGGCACGAGCAGACAAGCTGCTCGCTGCCCGTGCGCCGGGGCTCTTCCCCACCATGGGCCGGCAGGCCGGGAGCTGTTCCTAACTGCGCTTTTGGTCCTTGCCCTGGTCAGGCGGGTCAGTAAAAGGGCTCTCCAGTTTGCTGCTCCCCTCACAGGTATGAGAAGCGCCTCTTCTGAAGGAGGTCCGTCTGTGTCTGTCATCGTGCCACTCGGCCCTGTGCCACCCCACGCAGGAGCTGCTCTTGCTGCAGAAGTGCCATTACGCTGGGCTGCCTGGAGCTCCCTGTGTCCCTTGGCTGCTTCATCACCACCTGAGAGGGTCCACCCGCCGCCCAGGAGCAGTGATCCTGGGCTGCTGCCTGGAGCCTTGCACGCCTTGTCCGTGTTTTACAATAAAAGAGGAAAAGATGTGCAATTGGTGTCAGCCCGGAGCCCCTCTTCCTTCTGTACTGCCCTTGTTCTCCTTCCCTGGCGCTCTCCTTTGCTTCCTGCACCCTCTCAGGAGCAGCTGATGGCCCCAGAAGGGACACTGCCTGTGAGGGGGAACGGGGAGGGGACAGCCCCTTGACAGGGCTGAGTGGATAATGCAGTGTGGCGTGTTTAAAAAAAAAAACCTTCCTGAGAGCAGAAAACAAGTGGCTGCTGGGCAAGAAAGCAAATAGATTTTACAGGGCCTTTAGCTACTGCTGGGAGCTGCCCAACCCAGCAGCAGCCGCCGGGTGCCGCAGGACCCTGCGCCTGGTCCAGCTGCTGCAATGATAAGCACGTAGGTGCTTGTGCATGTACGTGCACACCCACCCAGAACTTGCAAGGGCACAACTAAGAGCTCACCGGCTTAAGAAGGAGCCAGGGTTTGTGTTTCTCCCTGCCTGAGCAGTGCAAACCTCCCCTGCATGGCCGGGTTACCTGTGCTTGCAACACCAGGCGCCAAAGGTATTTTACATATGTATCGCCCCCCCCCCAACACATGCAAATGTCACTGCCAAAGAGCACGTGTTTACCATCTCTATAATGTTGAGTGGAGGGGGGAAAAAAAAACCACTCCGCAGCACGGCAGTGTTGAATTAGATTTACACATGCTAAAACCAGAGCCTTGAATTGCAGCACAATTGTGTCAGTGTCAAACATTCATTAACACAGCTGGCTCATTAAGCAAAGCTAGCCCACGGTCTGCTTCAAGGCTGGGGACCGCAGCTACGTACCCCCTCCTTGGGCCCGCGGAGGTGGCAGGGTTTGGGGAACGAGGCTGCGATTAGGTACATGGTACCCTCTACCCCGTTCCCCAGGGGTGGCATCCACAACCATGAGCCAGAACAAGGTTGGGGGGGACAGTGACCCTCTCTGTGTTCCCTGCTTGAGCTGTGAGCCTGCAGGGAGCCGGGGTGCAGCACCTGGAGCTGAGCCAGCACCCACTGTAGCTCGAAGCTTCACAAGGGACACATGCGCTGTGGGAGGATACAGAATCCCGCAGCAGAGCCTGGGGCAGGCCAGCGCCAGCTGGGATGCAGCAGTTGCCGGTGCTGGCCGTGACCAGGGAGCTGCTGGCAGCCCTGACACCACACACGCTGCCCAGGGCGGCCGACCCACAGTCCCCCACCTCCCGGCCAGCTCTGCACGCGCAGCCTGATGGTGCATTACAGCCTTGCTCTGCTGCGCCTTAACCAACACGCAACTGCCTCGTGCTTCTAATTTACATATATTTTCCTTCTGGAGCCCCAAACGTGCCCAGGGGTGTGCAGCTCACCCTGCCAGCCCCCACCCTGCCTCGGGGCAACGGCTTCCTGCTGCCAAGGCAGAGCAGCGGGTGCCAGCAACGCTCGGGCCTTGCGCCGTGCCCTGCAGCCCCCAGCCCAGCACTGGGCAAGGAGGCATTTCACAACACCCTCCTGTGTGCAGAAAACCACCACCCAGCCCCAGCCGGGCTCCGACAGTTTAGTTCAAAGCGTTTCTCCACCTGGAGTGGTGACGGTTGGGGGCTCCAGGCAAGGAAGAGGAAGAGGAAGGGCTGCTCAGCTCGTGGCAGGCAGCACCTACATCCCCATGTAGGTGCCCCGTGGAGGGATGAGCCCAGCAGCTGCCACACGGTTTTCACTTGTTAGGAAGTTGAAGGTTGCGCACGCATTTGGCTGTGAAATAGAAAAGGGAGGGAGTGAAGGCCCAGGCCTCGTGCAGGAGATGCCGCCCTTCCCCACAGGGCACATGACTCCCTCCCTCCTGCCCATCCCCGGGGCAGGCAGAGGTCCGGGGGGGACTCCCAGTGGCCACCACCCTCCCCTTCTCTGGGGTGCTGCTTATGCACACCCCTCTGCACACCCCTCCTCACCGTGTCCTGCACCTCCACAGCGATTCCGCACTCCCGCATCTGCTTCAGCACGGCGGGGTGAAGCCGCTCCACCCTGTCTCCTGTGCCCAGCACCAGGATCTCTGCAACCAGGACATGACCGCAGGCAAGGGTGGGCAGGGCCGCACTCAGGCTGCCTTGGCCCAGACCTGCCCTTCCTGCAGGGACCAACAACTCCCCCACAGCCACCCCTACAGGAGCCCAAATGAGGGGGAAGCCTGCCCCACTGTGCCCCTCCTGCCCCGGTGTGCCCCTCTTGCCCTGCCAGTGTCCCTCCTGCCCTGCCAGTGTCCCTCCTGCCCTGCCAGTGTCCCTCCAGCTGCTGCTGCAGAGCAGAAGGATGCCAGAGAGCAGCTGCTTCCCCCAAAATGGCAGCAGGGCACTGCAGGGTGGGCTGGGGCAGAGCTGCGCTGGCCCCATGGGGCAGCCGGGCCCCGGCATCCCGGCACAGCTCAGGAGCCAGCTCGGGCAGGCTGTGACAGCGCCGGGCCCCGGCTGCCCCACGTACCTATTTGGGGTGCCAGCAGCCAGAAGAGCGACAGACTCTCATGCGAGATGTCCCTGTAGGATCCAACCTGCGGGCACACCGAGGGCACTGAGCGGGGCAGACCCCCCCGGGGGCTCGCCCACAGCGAGCAGCCCCTGCCCCACCGCCGGGCACTCACGTTCCACTGGAGGATGGCGCGGGGCACGATGGCGCAGGGCCCCACCACCACATCCCCGTTGACGGTGAAGCCGCGGCTGGTGTAGCCCTCGATGAACATGGTGTTGGGGGACTCCGGCTCCAGCACCGTCACCCGCGTCCGCTGGTAGAGCTCGTCGTCCGCCGGTGTGAGGCGGTGAGCCCGGCATGGCGCCCTGCGGGGACGGGGAGCGGCTCGGACTCGTGGGGCTCACGGCCAGCCCCACAGCGAGCCCCACGGACACCCCGCACCGCCCCTGGGGCCACACAGCGCTCTCCCCCGCCCCGCGCCAGGGTGATGGCCGCAGCCCCGGTGCCGGTGCCCGTACCCGCCCGCCGCCCGCCGTGCCGCGGGGCCCAGCAGCCGCAGCGCCGCCACCGCCATGGCCCCGCCGCTACCGGAAGCGCAGAGCGGCCCCGCCCCTTCGCCGCGCCCCGCCCCGCTCGCGCCCCCTGGCGGCCGCCGCCGGCGCCGCTGAGCGGGCTGGGACAGCGGCACCGGGGGCGGGAGCGGGGGCGGGAGCGGGGCCGGCCCGGGGCCCCCCGGGGCTCCCACCTCCTGCCGAGGGGGCGGTGGGGAGGGACACACACACCCACCACCACCCCCCTCCCCCGGGCCCGGGCCCGCCCCGACCTGGTGAGCCCGGGGCGGGCTGCGGCCGGCGCCGGAGCGAAACCGAAAGCGGCGGCGGGGCGGGGAGCGGCACGGCGGGTGCGGGGCGCCGCGGGCACTGCGCTCTGCGCTGCCCCGGCGGTGCGGGGGTCCCACCCGGGGCGCCCCGATCCCCGCCGCTGGGAGGGCCGCGGACCGGCCCGGGCTGCTGCGCCGGAGGCTGCGGGGCCGGAGGTGAGAGGGGAGCGGGCGGCTCCCGGTCCCGGGTCCCCGCCACCCCGCGGACGGCCGGGCCGGGCGGCGGGAGGGAGCGGGACCGGGGCTTGGCTGCGCTCCCGTCCCGCAGCCGCAGGGTGCCCGCCCGCCCCTGCGCCCGGCCCCGGCCTGGCCCCGCCAGTGCCCCGGGGCTGCCCCGGGCTCGGCACGGCTCCCCGGGCTCCCCGCTGCGCCCCCGGCACGGCTCTGCCCTGGTCCTGTGCCCCGGCACGGTGTGCCCCGCTGTGGGGCGGCGGCTGCCAGCCGGGGCTGAGCCCCCGAGCCGCCACCGTGACTTCCCTGCCCCGAACCGCAGGCTGCCGGGTTCCTCTTCCCCCTCTCCTCCCTGCCACCCTCGGTGGGGCTGGTGGCAGCGGCTGGCAGGGGACTGGGGGCTCAGGGGGTGCCCTGGGGCTGGGGACCCACGTCCCCCACCCCGTGCCACCCAGCCGGGGCCAGCCAGAGCCCCGACACTGCGGGGGTTACCGGGAAGCTCCCCGGCGTCGGCGACGGGACCTTTCCCGCCGCCGTGCCATGCCGTGCTGGGGGGGGGAGGCGTCAGGAATCCCCAGCACCCCACAGACGGGCACCCTCGGTCAACGGCAGGGTCCCAGGTCCCCCTTGGCGAGCACCGCGTGGAGCCGGTGGGGCTCCCCACACGGTTTCACTTCCCCCATGGCGGGTGCCCGAAGGCCTCCTCGCTGGGGGCCGGGCGGCAGAGGGCTGGAAGCGCTGGCGGCAGCAGCGGGGGCCGTGCCGTGCCGTGCCGTGCTACCGCCGGGCACAGGTGCCGGGGCGGGTGCCCTCCCTCGGGGACGGCTCGGGTTTCCGGGCCCCGCCGGGGGCTGCTGGGCTGGCACCAGATGCTCCAGCCCCACCGGGGCTTTGTTCGGAGCTGTTTCCTTTTGGCTCGGCCGCGCCGCCCTCCCCTTGGCACCCAGCCCGCAGTGCGGGGGGAGCCCGCGGCACAACCCCAGCCTCTGCCGGCACCCTCAGCCACAACTGGCACGGCTGCGGCTCCCACACAGCTCCTCCGCCCCGGTCCCTGGTGGTAAGTCGCCCTCTCCCCCCTTGGCCCGCCGGCCGCCCCAGGGTCGGGGTGGCGTGATGGTGGCCCCCGTGCCCGTCCCTCTGCAGCGCCGGCGCGGGCAACGGAATCCCAAAAGCAGCTGTCCCCGCTGCGCCCAGCTGCCCTGGGGTTTCGTTACCCGCGCTCCCGCCCCCGCCTCGCCCCATGCACCCCTCACCCCGCTGCCCGCCGCCACCCCACGCCGGGCCAGGCGCTGGGCAAGAGCCGCTTGCCCCACTCCAACCCCTCTGTGGGGCCAGGGCAGCGCGGGGGGGGTCACACTGGGAGAAGGGGGGTGTCATGGTGGGGGATCACTGGTGCCCAGCCTCACGGCTCAGCCCCCCGTGCCGGGGCTGGGGGCTCTCTGGCATCTCGTGCCCCCAATGGCTAAAATAGCAGCTTGCTTCCTGGGGACTAACTGCTAGGGCGAGTGTGCCAAGTGGCGGCCCCGGCTGCTGGCCACAGCGTGGATGTGGCCACCTGCGCCGGGGCGGCGCAGGTCACGAGATGCTGCGTGAGCTTCCTGCCGCCGCTGGCCCACGCCAGGCTCTCCCTGTGCCAGCAGGGGCGAGCGGTGCCCGGGCAGGATCCATCCCCCGGAGAGAGACAGCTTTGGAATGACACGATCACTCCCGCTGAGCGGGCAGCCAGAGAGCCATCGGGGATGTCGTGTCTGTCCAAAGCTCTTTCGGCACCTCCGAGAGCCGCCCCTGTGGCCGCCATGCTGCCAGGCCTCACGTGGGCTGCCTGCGGGGACCCCTGGCACTCTGGGGATAGGGACGGATCCAGCCTGGACCCCACCCTGCACGGCGACACAAGGTCTGAGTGTGCTCCCAGCCCGCGCCAGTGCGTCCCCCGCGGCCGGCTGGGTTGGGGTCCCGGGTGGCTCCTGCCCTGCGGACAGTCAGCAGTTGGTCTGGTGTGAGCAGCGATTCTCAGATCACCTCTTGGCTGTGGGTGGTGCAGGGAGCACCCCACCGCGGCACGGTCCCGCACTGCCGGGGGGGACGCAGCCGCCACCCAGCTGGGGGACATGGGACTCCTGCCCCGGGGCTACGGGTTTGCACTGGCTGCGGGCCGCAGCCCGGGGGGGCTTCAGAGCTGCCCGTGGAGCCCAGAATGAGTTGCTGTGTTCCCGGCAGAGCCCACACAACGGGCCGTGCTGCCAGGATCTGCCCTCGCCCTGGCCCCCCCCCGTGCACACACAAGCCCCGGAGGAACCGGTTTGGGCCCTGCGGGCAGAGCGGGCCCCGCTGGCCTCGTAGGGGGGGCAGGAAGGGAAGGGCAGGGAGGGAGGTCCCCAGCTCCCCGGGGACACGTGCTCCCTGCTGCTGCGGGGCGGTTCAGCACTTCCTGGATACCCGCTCACCACCAAGCAGGCCTGGTGGCACGGGGCTGGGGCTGGGGGCATGCCGGGCCCTTGCCCCGTCCCCAGATCAGAGCTGGCTTTGACTGCAGCCCTGGAGGGGAGCAATAGCCCCCAGTGCCTGCCTGCCTGCACTGCTCAGGGAGCCGGGCAGCAGCATGCGCCCTCCACTCTTTCAAATCTACGCTTGAGACACCACGGCTGTGGAGGAGCTCAGCTCTGCAGATGTAATCAAGACCATGATGGCGCGATCTAATTGTTTCCACCTCCTTCCTCCTGCGGCTAATGAGCGGGACGCTTTACTAATGTGCTGGGTGGGAGGGCAGCTCCTTGCACCCATCCTTCCCGCAGGGGACAGGGGAGCAGCCGGAGCAGCAAGCAGGCTCAGAGCAGGGCGTGCACCCAGGGCTCATTGCCCTTCGCTGCACAGAGCCCAGCTGCGGTGGCAAACTGCACCTTGCAAGTGCTGATGATGCTCCTCAGCCAGCTTGTCACACCCCCAGCTGAGCCCTGGGGGCCTTGTGTGTGGCGAGGCTGAACTGGCAAGCTTGGTTCTGCCAGTAGCTCTGTGCATGCAGCCAGGGTCTGCCTTACGCCCTCCTGTCCATCAAAAACCACCTGCCCGCCTCTGCCCAGGGCTGCCAAAACCACTCCCAGGGCCACTCGCTGCCCTGCGGTCCCCAACAGCCCAGGGACAGCCTAGGCCTTGCAGCTGGGCTGTGCCATGCCACCGGCTTGGCTGCACTTACTGCCCTGGGCAGCCTGTTTCCTCTGCAGTGGCGGCGGCTGCCTGGGCCTGTCTAACCCCAGCACAGCCTCTGGCGCTCCTGCTTCCACTCAGTTGCCAGTGGTTTTGGTTCCGAGCCCCGCCAGCACCTGGGGACAGGCAGGAGCAGCCCCTCAGGGCCGCGCTGAGTGCTGCCTTCCCTGGGGGGCAGGTAGACCGTGGCGGCGTGGGTAGGCTGTGGCTGGAGGGGGGGGGCCTGTGCAGAGGGGGCTGAGGAGCGGTGCCCCCTCCTCTCTGGGCTGGAGCAGCCCACGGTCCCCAACCAGGGGTGCGGGGGGAGTCCCAGCAGCCTGCGCTCGGCTCTGCAGACGATCGCCCCCATGGCCTCCCCTCAGGGTGCCACCACTGGCTCTGCCATGGCCAGGCCATGCTGGGGTGAGTCTGTGTTGGGGCCTGTGAGGGGCTGGGGCCCCCCCAGAGGCCTTTGCGGAGGGTGGCAGTGTCTGGGCGCACGCCCCCGTCGGCCCCCGGCCCTGGCCGCTCCCTCCCAGCCTGCCGAGCCCCACCGCGCTCCCCAGGCGCCGGGCACCCCGGCCTGCCACACCCATCATGGCGGCCCTGCGCTGCCCGCCACGCACATCATGGCGGCCCCGCTCCCGTTACCCCCAAGATGGCCGCCCTGCCTCGTCCAACCCGCCCGCGCCCAAGATGGCCGCCCGGGAGCGCTGCGCGCCGCGCCCAACATGGCGGCCACCTGCGCGAGCCGGGGAGGGCGTGCGGCCGGTGATGTCACTTCCAGCCTGCAGCGACGGAAGCGGCGGCGGGGCTTCCATGGAGACGGGCGAGGGCCGGCCGGGGGTGGCGGCGACGCTGCGGGCGCTGAACGGGGCGCTGGGGCGGTCCGCCGCGCTCTGGGTGAAGGAGAGCGGCGCCCGCAACCTGCGGCACCGGGACTTCCTGGCGCCGAGGGCCGCGCTGAGCGCCGCCTTCCCCGGGGGGCAGGTAGGCCGCGGCGGCGCGGGGAGGCCGCGGCCGGGGCGGGGCCTGCGCGGAGGGGGCGGAACCGAGGGCGGGGCCTGCACCAGGCCACGTGCGGGCAGGGGACCGACTCCTCTCCTTCTCGCCCGGCAGGTGCCCGCTGACGTCGTGGCGGGCGTGACGTCATTGGGAGGCCCGGGGGTGCTGGCGGTGCGGGGCTGCCAGGAGACGCCGGCGGGGCTGGCGGTGCAGGTCCGGCGCCCCGAGGCCTTCCGGCGCCTGCTGGGGCCCCTGCCCGGCCCGGCCCCCGCGGCGGGGGCGCAGGCGGGGTGGGTGCTGCTGCACTGCCCGGCCCTGCGCGGCCCCGCCGCCCTGCGGCCCCGCCACCTCCGCCCCCTCCTGCTCGCCGACCACCTGGCCCAGCTGCTGCGCGCCCAGGGGTGAGTGCCTCGCCCCCCCCCGGCCGCCCGGCCCTGCGCTGCCAGCGCCCGCCTCTCCCTCTCCCGCAGGGTCGGCGTCCGCCTGGTCCCTGCCCTCTCCGAGGAGGGGAGCCAGGAGGTCCTGCGGCAGCTCCGCGTCGACTGGCCCTCCGGCTCCGGTGGTTCGGCCCTCCCTGACGCCGTCTCGGCCTTGAAGCGAGCACTGGGCCAGTCCCCCTGTGCCGCAGCCTGTGAGCAGGGGCCGGGCACAGCCGCGCTGCCTGAGGATGTCATCTGTAAAGTGCACTTGAAGAGCTTCATGGAGCAGCAGGGCTTGGTGGGCTACGACCCCAATCTGGATGTCCTTCTCGGTGAGCCTCACGTGTGCAGCAGCTCTAGTGTGACAGCGGGGGGCGAACGGCTGCAAACAGGCCTGTTTCCTTTTTTCCTAATTGTTTTTACAGAAAATAAGGGGGTTTTAGATCCAAATTGTTTTCTCCTCTTACTCCCCTTCAGTCTGGTTTGAGCCAGAAACGCAGACAGCCTGGGGCGGACCCGATGGTGCAGGATGGTGGGGGGTGGCGGACCCTTGTGGCCCGCTCTGAGTGTCCTTCCTTCTTTCAGTGACGGAGGGGAAGCTGCGGTCCCTGGCTGAGCTGCAGCAAGCTGTTCTGCAGTGCACAGTGAGTAATCCTGCGGTGCTGCCTGCCTCTCGCTTTCCGGATGTTGTTCCCTTCTGTCATGCGATAGCATATGAGCTCCCCGCTGTTCTCTGCTGCAGGCTGGAGGCCAGGGGAGCTGCTGCAGCATCGTGCATGTGGTGAACTGCGAGGAGGAATTCCAGCAGCAGCAGCTGGATCTGCTCTGGAGGATTTTGGATCCAGGAGCCCACACAGCTTTGCAGGTGAGGAAACTCTGACCCTCCTCGCTGTGGCCCCCAGCATCCTTGCGCTCAGCCTGCCCTCGTCAATCCCTGCAGCGAATGCTAAGGCCCAGCCTTGCCCCCTTGTGAGGCTTCCCTTTCCGTTGGTGGCCCCTCCACGCTCTTGCCCAGGCGGTGGAGCAGCCTCTCTGCCCTTGGGATTTCAGCGCTAAAGAAGGAGGGGCAGGAGAAGGCTTCAGGGACACAGCTAGAACAGGGCTGGTTTTAGCCAGGTTCTCCTGCACTGTGTTTTGGTGGAGCTTCTGAGTCTTTGACCCCAGCCCTGGCCTCTCCTCTTTCTTTCAGAAGCACCTTGTCTGTGGGCCAGTGAAGGTGACAAACCCCTCATCGCCCATTGGGGCAGACCAGTACTTCCAGTAAGTTGGTGTGCAGCAAGGTGCCTGCTGCGCTGCTCGCCTGCCACGGCTCCCTGTGCTCTGCCCGGCCCCGCTCTGCTGCTGCGCTAAGCGAGCTGGTGGCGCGCAGAGAGTTCTGTGCAGTCCCTCCATTCTGCTTTTCTGTGGCCTCAGGGCTGTTTCGCAAGGACTGGAGATGCAGAACAGAGGCCACAGGGACCTCCCCAGCCCCAGTGGCCTCCTCCAGCAGTGCTGCTTCTGGTCCTCTCAGCCAGGGGTTGCTGGAAGGAAAGGCAGCGGCAGGAGCTGGGCACCGCAGCAGTGCAGGGTGGTATCTCCCTGCCTTCAATGCATTAGCAGACAGCCCTGGGGCGGGGGCAGCCCTTTCTCAGCCAAAAGGCAGAGCTTGTGTCCAGCACAGCGGCTTGCTCGCAGCCCTCCCAGGCAGCGGCACAAGGGGCTGGCCACGGTGCGGCTGTCCCTGCCCGGCTCCTGGAGGTTTTGTACTGCTTTTGCTTGGCTGGGTCGCTGCTGCAGCTGGGATGCCCCGAACAGCCTGAAGGCTGGAGGAGCCCTGGGGTGCTCTCTGGGGCCAGCTCAGCCCAGGGGTGGTGGCTGTGAGTGTCTGCGTTCCTCCCAGGCTCCGAAAGCGCCAGATGTACGAAGCCTCCGTGATGAAGTACGGGGAGCTTGCGCAAGGTGAGGGTTTGCTCTGCGGCTCCACGCATGGATGCTGCTCCATCCCCGTCTCCGCTGCTCCCATGAGTCTCCCCGCTCACCTCTGAGTCTGCCACCAGTGGGGCTCTCCCCCGCACGATGCTTCCTCTCCCCTCCGTGATGGAGCCAGGTGCTGACGTTGCTTGGGGGAAGGCGTCTCAACGGCCACGCAGGGCACCGGCACAGAGCAGGACCTGCAGATGGGGGCCAGGGCTGGGGAAGTGTGGTGGTCCCCAGCTTCCACCAGAGCCCCCTGACCCCAGGGGGGGTTCCTGCCTGGGCGCTGGGGGTGATAGTACACAGGAATGGAGTGAGCTGTGCATGATGCCACCTGCGTTCTCTGCAGATGAGGCCTGGACTGAGGTGATTGATGCCCTCACAGTGGCTGCCATCAGGTTTGAGATGCTGAGCACTGCCCACCGGAGTCAGGTAGGACAGCGGTTTGCGCAGAGCGGGGGCAGGCGAGCCGTGGGAATGGTGGAGCAGCTCTGTGCCAAGCAGCCTGGACTTCTCGCTGCCATCAGATCACCCTGGACCTGGAGGACAGCAGCATCTCCACGAAGGGAACCAAGAGCGGCGCCTTCGTGATGTACAACTGTGCCCGGCTGGCCACGCTCTTCGACACCTACCAGCGGGCTGTGGAGCGGGGTGAGCCCCAGCCCCACGACCCTCCTCTAACAGCCACTCCTGGGCTGTTCCTCACGCCTGGAGCCACAGGGGCTTCTCCGGGCACAACAGCAGTCTCCCACCTCCTTTCCAGGCACATACCCACCTCTGCCACCAGCGTCAGAACTGAACTTCTCCTGCCTCCGGGAAGAGGCGAGTTCCGAGAGGGGAATGTGGGGACCTGCGCGCCCTCAGCTCCGGTGATGGATGCCGCTGGCCCAGGAGGATCTGGCCCTCTGTGACGCACGTAATTCTTTCACAGGGCGAATGGCTCCTGCTCTTCAACTATCTCCTGCCCTTCCCTGAAGTCCTGCAGCAGGCAGCACAGCTGCCCACACCCACCAAGGGGATCCGGATCACAGCCAACACAGAGACAGTAAGTGCCACATGCCGTAGCACCCATGGGTGCTGCTCCAACAGTCCCAGCCCAAGGCAGAGCTACATGCCGGCAGGGTGCTGCCCACCTGTGAGCGACAGAAGGGCGGTGCTGAGGGAAGAGACTGCAACACCCCCGGGGCTGCTCCTAGGTGCTTGGGGTGGGGAGGGTCTCAAGACCGGCCAGACCCCACTGTGCCAGCAGAAATTCTCTGTCTTGCAGGTGTGCAAGTTCCTAATCCAGCTCAGCATGGATTTCAGCTCCTACTACAACCGGGTCCACGTCCTGGGGGTGAGTTGGATGTCCTGGGCCTGCAGGCTTGCGGCCCTTCCCGGGGCTGGACTGCAGCTGTGGGGCAGCCGTGTGGGGAACGGGCTCCGGGGTGCCAGCAGTGTGACGCAGCCCTGCAGCAGCACCTCAAGGATGTGCATACAGCGGTGCAGAGGCAGTAGTGCCTCTAGGGCCAGCCTGTCAAGAGGCAATATGGCCACCAGCCCCAACTCACTGCCTTTCTCCCCGCAGGAGCCATTCCCTCACCTCTTTGACCAGATGTTTGCCCGCCTCCAGCTACTGGGAGCAGTGAGGGACGTGTTCCACAGCGCGCTGGCGACTCTGCACCTCCCTCCTCTCAGCCAGATCTGAGCCACCACTGAAGAGCCCTGCCACGGTGTGACAGGCACCAGGACAACACGCCGCGAGGGGAAGGACAGGGCACGTCCTCCCTGGCAGGGCGAGGGGCTGCCTGACGGTCAGGCAGGGAGTCAGGGCACGCCTCAGCCCCGCGCAGGTGCTTCCCCTCCCACTGCCCGCGCGGTTTGAGGGTTTGGCTATGTGCACGCCATGGCTGTGCCCAGCATGGGAGATGGCACCCACGTCCACACCAGCACAAGGGAGGACGCCCGTGGCACCCTGCGAGCCGGGCTGGAGAACACTGCGGGAGGCAGCACCGGGGACCAGTCACCACAAAGCCAGGCACCAACCTCGCTTCCCTCAAAGCCGTTTATTGAAGGTTGCTCCATGCTGGCAGGGAGCTCCCGAGGCTCACGGCTCCTGTCGGGCCCTGGGCCAGGCCCCGATACTGGGGTCCAATACAGTTGTTGCTGGACAAATGCTGCGTGTGTCTGACCCCAGCAGAGCACCTTGCCCCACGCTGGGGCCACGTGCAGCCGTTTGTCCTTCCCTGTGCTCGATTCTGCTGGCTCCTGCTGCTGCGCAGGAACAACCCTTGGGGCATCCTGCTTGAGGCAGCGCTGAACGGCTGCTCTGAGGGGGCTGACACGGCATGTGTGGGCTGCCACCCCTCGCCCTGCAGGGTGCTGCTGCGGAGGATCAGTGTCCCCACTCACTTCAGCCCTGTCCCCAGCACTGCGGGGTCAGGGCTGTCACACAGGGCCCTGTCCCAGGGAGCACGAGGCTGCAGCCTGCCATGTGCCGCACCAGTGCCTGACCAGTCTTGGCCTCCTGCTGCCCTCAAGCTCCCAGGGCCGGGCACAGCGCTCGGTGCCCACCCCAGCAGGTTCCTCTCTGGGACCAGGGCTGGAAAGCCTGGAGATGGGTCCCTCGCACCTCAGGGAGGAGGAACTTCTCCTGGGCAGGGTGGGCTGACGACCCCACTCCTCCTTTACTGCCTGGGGAACTGCAGGCTTGTCCAGGAGGGGGCACATCTGTCTTCTCCTCTGAGACCGCCAGCCTTGAGCACCCCAGATGTGGCCGTGCTGTCCCCAAAGGAGCCAAGCACGCCTGTCCCCTCAAGAGAGGACACATCAGCACACAGGCTGGGCCAGGGGCTGCGGTGACAGGCAGAGCCCAAGTGCAGGGTGCCCTCCCCAGGCAGGTGGGGAGCGGGGTGTGCCACACACCCGTGCTGTTATTGGGGAGCCTCCGGCAGAGGGGGTTTGGGGGGGGCCACACCATGCAGCATCTCCAGGCCCTGCCCGCAGAGCACGCAGTAGTACCGCAGCTCCCCCCCAGCCTCTGCCACCTCCCAGCAGTCCAGCTCGGCCAGGTCGGGCACGTGGAAGAAGGTGGTGCTGAGCACATCCAGCCCGCCCGGGCCCCGGCGCCACAGCGTCAGGCGCTGGTCCACGGAGGCGGAGAGCAGCAGGTCTGGCTGCAGCACCCGGATCCCCGTCACGTGGGCGGCGTGGGCGCAGGGCCTGGCCACCCGCTCCAGGACGCGCAGGCAGGTCCCCGCCACGGCCTCGCCCCCGCCCAGGGCCACCTCCAGCAGGCAGACGTGGATGGAGCCGTCGTCGCTGCCGCTGGCCACCAGGTACTGTCCCTCCGGTGTCTCGCGGATGTGGAGGCTGTTCACGCCGCAGCTGTGGGCCATGATGGTGAGCAACGGGGCGCCCAGGGCTGGGAAAAGAGGCTCGGTCAGGAGAGGGACGCTCACCTTGGCCGGAGGGAGCAGGAGCCACCGGCGTGGGTTCCCTCAGGAGACAGAGCAGAGCTGCCGGCAGCTGCACCCACCCAGGGGCTGCATCTCTCCCTCCGCTCGGTGCAGGGCGTCTGTCGCATCTGCGATGGGGCTGGTAATGTCCCAGAAGGCGACGCTGCCGTCAGTGGCTGCACTGCACAGGAGATGCCTCCTAGAAGGGAGGTGTTGGGGGAGCCTCCGGCCGCAGCTCTGCGACAGGCAGCCCTGAGGGTCCCCACTGAGATCCGGGGAAGCGGCAGAACAGCCCCCGCGGACCGATTTCTCTTTTCCCTCTGCCCGCTGAGCTGCCAGCTTGCCGTCCCTGCGAGGACGAATGCTTCTCCCCAGAGCCCCGGTGGTCACAGCACAGCGTTCGGGGCTCACCTCTCCCCTCCTGCCCACGTGTGCAGGAATGCCTCCACCTTCAGCACGCAGCGCTGGTGGTGAAACGACTCTGCCACCAGCACCAGCTTCCGAGCAGCCTCCAGCAGCCCAAAGACCCTGCGTTGGAGCAGAGGGCAGTCAGCTGCGGGAGAAGGGGGCTCCCGGTGCCTCTGCCCCCCCTTCCCACCATGCGCCATCCTGCTCCCAGCTGGCCACGTCCGCAGCAGCAGCCTCCCCCACAGAGCCTGCTCTGCTGCTCCCATCCCCCACAGCCAGCCCCAGCTCCATTCTCCCTGCCAAGCCCCACGACAGCTCCTCACCGGACCGATCCATCGCTGCAGGCGGCAGCCAGGAACTTCCAGGGTGTCGGCAGCTGCTCAGAGCTGGTCCCGGGCACGACTGACAGGGACATGTACCTGCAGCAAACATGCGACGCTCACTGACGCCTTGGTGACACCTGCGGCCCCGGGGAGGTGGGTGGCCCAGCAGAGCAGCCCAAGCCCAGTGCAGGATGCAGCTCTGAGCACTCAGAGAAGGCAGGAGGAAAGACTGAGCCTTTCCCTAATCCCAAAAGCCCCTCAAGGCCCAGCCGCTGGGCACAGGACACCAGGGATGTGCACCTAAAGCCAAGCCGGCTCCTTCTGCCTTGGCTGAGCCCGCAGCTACGCAGAGCGGGTATCCCAGTGGAGGCCAGTGCAGTTCCCAGCGCCCTCCCAAACTGCAGTCACTGCTAACCCTGCCTCGGGCGGTCCCCGAGTGTCACCTTGTCTCTGGGTCCATCTTGACGAGCTTGTGCCTGTTCTTCTTCCGCTCCCAGTGCTCATCCAGCCGGTGGGAGGCCACGTGGACGACCTGGCAGGCCACGGCGCTCTCAGAGGCTGGGTCCCTGGAACACAGCAGCCGGTAGCACTCGATCTGCGCCCGGCCGCCTGCAGAGAAGAGCAGGGCGGACAAGCCCTCGTTGCCAGGTCCCACGGGGCCGGCCAGCGCCAGCGCCCTCACGCTGGAGATGTGGTCGCTGAGCCGGGCGAGGGGCACGGCTGCCCGGGAGTGCTCGCTGAGCGCCAGGATGCAGGCCGTGGTGTCCTCGCTGCCGGTGATGAAGACGTTAAGGGCGGCATGGCCGGGCACCTCCACCGCCCCCAGGCGCCGCACGCAGGCCATCGCCCGCCCGTGCAGGGACGCCAGGAGCACCTGCTGCTCGCAGGGCGCAGCCTCGCAGTGGTACAGCATCACGTCCCCGCACTTGACAAAGGCAAAAGCCTCAGCCGAGGGGCTGCTGCAGTAGCTCCAGGAGCGGTGCCCACCACCACAGGGGACGCAGTGGAGGTTCTCGCCAGTCCTGCTGCTCCACACCACAAAGTTGTCAGCGTGAAAGCCCAGCACGAGCAGGTCCCCATCCGGGGTGAAGCGCAGCTCCTCGATCCACTGCAGCCCTTTGCAGGGCCTGTGCTTCCGCAGGACCTCCAGCTGCTGGCCCTGCAGGCGGAGCTGGCGGTAGCAGCCGTCCCGACCGGTGCTGTAAATGTAGCCCCCGTGGCAGGTCACCGAGGTAACCCCCGTCTTCCCGTGGAGCCCGAAGAGCACGGACAGCGGGGCCTCAAGGGGAAGAGCCCCTTTGTGCGACAAGCAGGAGGGGTCCGACTCGCCGCCGGAATCCTCGCCGACTGGGTGGGTGCCGCCACCGGCGATGCCGGTGCTTTCCGTAGCCCACCCCGGGGAGCTGCTGCAAGGGAAAAGGAGGAGGGAGCCCCGGCGGTCCCCGCAGACCAGGAGCCCTCCCTGGGGCAAGAAGGCCGCGCAGGTGTGCCAGCGCTGCTTGCAGGGGGGCAGCAGGTAGCGTCCCATGAGCAGCACCGAGGGTGCCTGCCCGGGGCGGTGGGTGACATCCAGCCAGAGCATCTCCCCGTCGGGCCCGGAGGCCAGGAGGGCAGTGGTGGCAGGGGGCAGCCCGGGGCAAGGGGCCCAGCTCAGCGCGCGCACGGCCCCCTCGAACAGCCTCAGTCCAGTGGCGGCCGCCGGGTGGCCCAGGGCGAAGAGGAGGAGGCACCCGTCGCCGCCGGCCAGGGCGCAGAGCGCCTCGGCCCCGCCGGGCAGGGTGGCGGCCGCCAGCACCCCGCGGGGCCCGCCGGCGGCGGGAGGCAGCACCGGCATCCAGCGCCCCGCCGCCGCCTCGTATGCCGTCAGCCCGCCCGTCTCGCCCAGCGCCAGCACCCGCCGCGGCCCCGCCAGCAGCACGGCCCGCGGCCGCCCCGGGGCCCCCAGCGCCGCCGCCACCGGGGCCGCCCGCCGGGGCCGCCCGAGCCGGACGCCGCCGTCGTCGCCGCCCGTGGCGACGCAGCCTCCGGCCGGGCGCAGGGCCAGGGCACGCAGAGCCCCGCGGTGCCCCCGCCGCGCCCGTCGCACGCCGCCGCCGCCGTCCCACTCCAGGCAGGCGCCGTCCTCGCCGGCGCTGACCGGGCACGGCCCCCGCAGCGCCACGGCGGCCACCCGCGCCCCGTGCCCGTAGCACACGAGCAGGCAGGAGCCCTCCCCGCCCCCGCCGCCCAGCTCGCCCACGGCCCAGAGCCGCACGCTGCGGTCCTCGGAGGCAGAGGCCAGCAGCCCCCGCGGCGCCGCGTAGCAGAGCGCCAGCACCGCGCCCCGGTGCCCCAGCAGCCGCCGCCGCGGGGTCGCCGCCGCCGCCGCCCGCCACACCACCACGGCCCCCGCCGCCGTGCCGGCCGCCAGCGCCAGCCGCGCCCAGCCCGTCCCCGCCAGCGCGGCGCAGCGCAGCGCCCCGGCCCCGCCGCAGCTCGCCCGCCGCAGCCAGCGCCCGCCGCCCCGCCACTCGTAGAGCGCCACGGCCCCGCCGCCCAGCGCCAGCGCCAGCCGCCCGCCCGCCGCCCACCGCGCCTCCCACACCCGCGCCCCCAGGTCCCGCGCCGCCCCGCCGCCGCACGCCGCCAGCCGCGCCCCGCCGCCCGGCCCGCCGCGCCGCACCGCCAGCACCGCCAGCCAGCGCCCGCCGAAGGCCGCCACCCGCACCACCGCCCCGCCGCCGCCGGCGGGGCCGGGCTCGGCCCGCAGCCCCTGCACGCTGGCCTCACGCAGCACGCTCCGCCGCCCCGCCGCTGCCGCCGGCCCGCCGCCGCTCAGCCGGAACGCCGCCACCTCCGGGCCCGTGCCTGCGGGACACCGCGTCAGCCGCCGCCGCCGGTCCCGCCGCCCGCCCCGGTCCCGGTCCCGGTCCCGCGCTCACCCGCCAGCAGCACGTCCCCCGCGAACTCCAGCGCCGTCACCGGCGCCACCAGCGCCACCGACTCCATCTTGGCGGCGCCGCCGCCGCCGCCGCCGCTCCGCCCGCCGCTCATTGGCCGGGCCCCGCGCGCCGCCGCTCCGCCCGCCGCTCATTGGCCGGGCCTCGCGCGCCGCCGCTCCGCCCGCCGCTCATTGGCCGGGCCTCGCCGCCCCGCCCCTAGAGCACGCGGAGGCGGCGCCCGTCTCTCCACCCTTTATTGGCGCGCGCGACGCGGCCCCGCCGCGCACGTGGCCCGCGGCCCCGCCCCACCGCCCAGCGCGGGAAAAGGCCACGTGCGCGCGGCTGGGCCCGCCAGGCCCTCCGCCCCCCGGCCCTACAGCTCCAGGTGCACCCCGCTGTAGGCTTTATCCACTGTCCACTCGCCCGGGGCTGCGGCCCCGGCCCCGGCCCCCGCGTAGCGCTCCATCTCCTGCTGGAACTGCAGCTGCCGTCGGCGGTTAGGGTCCACGTTGATCCAGTTGTTGGCGATCCACTTGGTGCCTTGGGTGACCAGGCAGCCCCCGTGCAGGGCGAAGTCGTCCAGCTCCCCTACCCAGCCTGCGGAGCAAAGCCCTGTTAGGAGGCGGCGAGGAGTGCTGCAGCACAGGCAGGCACAGCCGGGACCGCACAGGGAGGCACAGCCAGCGAATGCCGACACCAGTCCTCCTGCCCACGGCGCCTGCTTGGATTGTGGCTCAGATACATCTTCCAGGAGTTGGCTCCTCCTGGCAGCCCTCCACCTCAGTGCTACCCCACCCGAGAACCTACGAGGAGCACACCAGGGCAGGCTCCCCAAGTGCAAAACGCTAGTTGCCTCCGTGTCTCCACTGAGCACAAGGGGCTCTCGCATTCTGCATCATGGCTGCCGTTTTTCTCTCTTCCCAAAAGGGGAGGCTGGCATGGAAGAGATGGGTGCTGCTGCTAGAAGGCCCGTGGAACTCAGCGGCTCAGAGCCCTATTAGAGATTGCATTTCAGCAGCTCTAAATGATCCTCTCTTTACAGAGGTCCCATGGTTTTTCTGTAGCAGACTTGCATCAGCAGCCGCCTTCCATTTAGGAACATTTTGCTCATAAAAACACAACAGGGCTCTTCTTACAGGATAGTGATGGTCTTGATATTATCATCCAACAGCCCAAACGCTGGTCTTGTGACCTCCTCTGTGGATTTTCTAGAGATGGAAACATGGGCTGCTCCCAGGGGAGCTGGGATGCTATACTCCTTCCTCTCACCACTGCTCAAAATCTGCCATCGAAACTCTGGAGTCACACTCACCAGCAGCCTGGAAGATTCACGTCAATCCCCCAGCCTGGCTGTCAGGGAAAACTGCGCTGTGCTTCGTGAGAAAAACAGCCCCAAGGACACATATCATCAGGCTGCGGCTGAGCTATAAAGGAGGAGTCGGGCCATGCCTCCCTGTGCTGCAGAGCTGATGGCCGAGCCTTTGTCTACCTCCCCTCCCCACCCCTTTGGGCAACACCACATCAGTGAAACATTTTGAATTGCAGACTAAGTTCCAGCAGGAGTTTCAGCTCGCACAGCAGGATGGAAGGCAGCTGGCAATGGCTAGTGCAGCCAAGGTCTTTGTTTGCTAGCTAGTCCCGTCCCCCAAAGACATCAGGAGCCACTGACCTACTGCCTGTAAACAAAGGCCCTTCAGGGTCAGGAAGCTCCTACCCAGCTGGTGACAAGTAGATTCTGCAGTTCCCACTAGCAGGCAGCTACCACCCTTTGGCTTTCTTCTGAGCTCCCAGCCGCTGCAAGAAGACGACGGCTGTCACCCCCTGCAGTCCTACCCCTCCCAAGAGCCGAGTCTTGAAACGGGACCGTACCTTCTCCGTCTGACAGGTAGTTGTACCAGAAGACAGCAGTGCCTTGCTGAGGTTTCACTCGCAAATTGCCCTTGTCACAGTTTTTCCGAGTATCTCGCAGGTCAACGTCATTCTGGATCAAAGACTAGCAAGAAACCACAGAGAAGGTGTCGCAAACGGGGCTGGGATGAAGAGGATGCACTGGGTTGTCATCCTGCCCTTTGCCTGAACGCCCCACAGGGACAGCTCAAGGCTGATGCTGGGCAGGACAGGGCTTTCACAACCCACCCGGAGCAGGCAGTTTCAGCCCCCTGGAGGTCCACGACCTGTTTCTGAGCAGCCACCCATTCCTTAACACGTTGCCTGACAGGAGCACAACATACCTGCCAAGAATTAGCCTGAGGAAACCTGCCCAGACAGAAGCGAGCAGGACCTGTGTTACGGCAGCATGGCCAACAGAGGACCCCTCGCACCTCTGAGCGGGGAGAGCTGCAGCTGTCAGAGCCCTGCGCCCCTTCCCTTGGCCTCAGAGGGACACAGCTTCCCCATGCTCTAGCTACGAAGGCTAATGGCCACCAGCCTCACACACTGGACCCCTTCTGCAGCCACAGCGAATAAAGACATTCAAAGAGGGACTCAAAATCCCCAGGGGTAACATGTAGGTGAGATTCATTTACCATCTCTTCGTACGTCCTGTTATCAGCTATAGGAAAGACTGTTTCGCCTCCCCCAGTCACATTGTTCAGGTAGAACAGCACTGTCACATACCTGCAAGACAGAGTGGCTGTCAGGGGACACAACTGGAACAGGAGGAGACGCACAGGAGCTGTCCGTACCCTGCCCCTCCACCGTACATACAGCGGTTCCGCCAAGTTTTTCTCCAAGGACAAGACAAGGACAACAAAGAAAATCCCCTCTCGCAACAGTGAGCGTGCATTTCTAGCCTCTGGTGGGCATGGCCCAGCAGCTCTGCAGAACCACTCTGCCCTCCTCACATGGACCCACAGGATTCACCCACCTCCCCTTCAAACCCTTTCATGCCAGCGATCTCCGGAGCTGGTTTGCCAGCCCACAACCTGAGCACCGAGCCCCATGCGAGGTGAGGTGAAACGGCTCTCACACCTCTTCTCTAGCGCGTTCCAGGTTGTGCCAAGGCAGACCTTACCGGCAGGAGGTCTCAAAGGGAGCGCTTTCATTGGCGACCAGCTTGGTGTGGCTGCAGGCAGTCTCAGGGAAGACGGGGCCACTGTCCATGTGGGCATGGTAGTGCCCTCCTTGGTCGTACCGCACAACCTGGAGGGGCTCGCTGTGCTCCACAATCTCGGGCGGCAAGCGAGTCAGGCGCATGACCCTGGGGAAGAGGAGAGCAGAGCGGGTGAGGGGAAACCACCATCACCCCGGTTGGCTGCTACTCCCAAGCACCGAATAAATCCAGAGAAAGACAACCCCCTTCCCCAATAGACCGGAGAGACAGATGGGCTGCACAAGCATGCTGAGATAACTAGGTCCTTACAGATCTGCTGGACCATCAGCATGAGCTCAGAAAGTCCTTGTCAAAATTAATAAAAAACCCCAAAACTGAAGGGTGCATCTGCAGCAGGACTGCTCTCAGGAAGGCTTTGCTTGCTCAGAAAGATCCCTTCTGTGTGTGTCCCTGGAGCCTTCATGTGCCATCTCATGGCTTCTCTGGAGTCCTGCACACCACCTACAGACCTTGGGGACAGCTAGCAAAGCACAGGGCCCCTGCTGAGAGTGAACGAGAGACTAGCTCTAGGAATATTCTTGTCACCTAACTCACCTTTCCCTGTTGCCTTTTCAGCAGCCTCCCCCCAGGGCAGAGGGGCACGGGAAGTGATCAAGGAGACCGGAGCCCTCCTGCTCTGGGATTTTTCCGCTCCTACATCTGAGATCATCCCCAAGGCAAGCAGGTACCTCTCGAGACCTGCCAAAGAACACTCAGAGCTCTGAGAATTCAGACCGGTGAAGCCCTCGGGGCAGGCGCGAGGGGAACGCGGCACCCAGGCACGATGACAAAGCCCCTCCAGGCACCGCATGGTCCCAGGGAGGACTGTAAGAGCCTCCTTCAGCGCTATGTCTTCATGTCCTCGTAACAGTGGCCAACTGAAGAGCGTAAAAGCAATATGCTGATGCCTGTGTGCGCTGGCTAGCTGACACGGAGAAGGTGGCAGCCACAGTCTGCTCTAATCAAGGCAATATGCGATCCCATTCTCCCGCTGGAATGCACTGAAGAAAAGGAGTGGCCAACAGCCGTTTTCAAGCCTCGGGACAGATTTTACCCACCCATGTTCTGGGCGAGGACCAGCACCACAAGAACAAGAGAGTCTCCAGCCAATTATCTGAAACTCACCACGGCTAAACGATTTGGCCTGCGTGCTGGGTTTCAACGCGTCCCAGTACCAAATCTGAGATGAAGGGAAAGGTAAGAGGTTCTCCCATCTGCCGTGAGCTGCCCTGCAATACGTGTTCTCGGAGGATTAAACTAACTTGGCTTACTTGAGGTGAAGTCGTGCTTCTTAAAAAGTCAGACCTGAACAGCTAAGACAGATTTCAGTGAAATGCATGAGTAACTAAAGCAAATGACAGTAACTACTGGCACCCAGACAGCATTGCAAACAGACGGTTTCTCCTAGTAAGCTCATTTACTAATTAGAACGAATTATTTCATATAATGCCAAGTCTTCTTGGTTTTATAGGGCTGTTCCCAAAAGTGAATGTAGATGCTGAAAGGTTTGATTTTTCTTTTTCCTTTTCCACGGGACAATACAAATTCTTGTTCTAATGAAAACCTCCTCTCCTCATTTCGTGTCTGTGTTCATTGCTCTTTATACTCCAAAGACTTTCACGCAATTAGGAAGTGTGAATATTAGCAAGTCTGCCACTGCCTCTCCCAGCAGAGGTGGTTCTTGTGCCTACTCAAACCCAACCGCCCCTCGGCTGCCTGGCCCTTACCTTTGCCGTACGGCTCTCATGACCTGGTGTGCTCCCTCGCCCTGGTAGAGCCAGGTGTGCTGGCTGTTGCGCACCAGGTCACTCATCTTCACTTTCTGGCTTCCCATGTACTTGTGGAAATCACGGATATTCAATTGTTTGAACTCCTCCAAACTCAGCACACCTACGGGAAGAGAGGAAAAGCTGGCTGACTCTGGCGCAGGTAACAGCTCTTGGCATCCTGTACTCGGAGAAACCACCAGCTGAGGGCACCGCAGAAACCGCCTTCCTCAAACCAACCCCATTCAGGGCCCACCATGGGCTGCACCCCGCGCGCGCAGCGTTACAGACCCCAGCCACGCTCTCACCTTTAGCTGAGCAGAGGGCGTACAGCAACCTGCAAAAGTGAACCGTTAGCTGCCATGCAGGGTCAGAACTGGGACAGGTAAAATACCATTTTGAACTTTAAAAAGCTCCTAAAACACACACAAGAATCCATCAAAGGAGAGAAATAGTCACGACAGTTCTAACATACACAATGCCACAGCTAAAAAGCCTGCGCCACCTGATGCCTTGGGGCTTGTTACTTATTTAAATAGACACGTTTAAGAGCAGAGCGGGACACCTCGGACCACATTTTCTACAAGAACTGGCATGGTAATTTAAAAAAGCAAAACCCAAAACAAGTGATACATTCTTCTGCATTTGTGTAATTGCAAAACATGAGCAAGAAATAAAACAGAGTATGATCTTGCGTAAGTAGAAATAACAGCAAAGTGAGAGGTAAAAAGTGGTTTCTACTAAAACAGGTATTTCTTGTTTGCACTCAACTGGACTCGGCAAGGGATGGACATTTGCCTTTGTCAGCTTCAGAAAAATCCTCACATTTGTTGTTTCCCCTTTTTGAAGAAGGAGAAAGCCCCATGCTGGGGACCAGGTCCCTGGGACCAGAGCGTGCAGAGTGCTGCAGTGTGCTGCCCGGCAGCCAGCACGCATCGTGGACTGTGAGCAGAGCTCGCTCAGGCAGCAAACCCAGTGCTGCTGTGGTGGCAGCTCTGCTCCCCGGGCACGAAGGACCAGCCACCAGGGTCAGCCTGGGACAGTTCCTCAGGTGCCAGTGGTCATGACCAAATTATCCAGACCATTATTATTTCTAGTGTCTCCCTGCCCCCACTTCCCCTTACTCCACGCGGTCTTTGATGACGCAGTGCCACATCCAGGTTGTGACCTGGTCTCTTGGTGTCACGTACCAATCTAACAACGGAGGGAAGCAGCTCTCTGGAAGCAAGGTCCTGCCAAGTGCACTTTAACAGGACCTTTCATTTGTTAATGTCCGGAACAGTAAAAGCCACTGAGGACTCAGTCATACGCTCCTACCCCTGCCAAGAATGCCACCAGCCCGGAGGAGCAGGGTGCAGGGTGCCCTCCGGATATTTAGGCATTCACATGGGTACTGCTTCAACTCCAAAGCAGCTCCTCCTGAGCAGCTCTCAACGCCAGGTCACTGCAAGAGAGCATGCAGAACCTGTGTGTTCACTTAATTTGATTAGGAAATGGAGAGTTGCTTAATTGAGGCCACTCTAATTAGAGCAGCAGAGGTTAGAGTGCATGTCCGGACCAGCGGGAGCCCTTGGGAGACCGAGGGCAGGAGGGGCAGAAATGGCCTCATGGAATACAGAGACTTTGCAGCGGCAGAGAGGGGGGTCAGCAACAAAGGCTGACCAACAAGACCACCCCCACCTCCAGTTATTCCGCCCTCCCCTGCCAGTGACGCGGCGCTCCCAGCCTGCTGCAGAAGTCTCCCTGAAAACAGGGGGGAGTGGAGGGTGCACCTTAAAACCTGCAGTCCAGGTAACAAGAGCTACGTAGTCGGAGCCAGAGTGGTCTCTCAGAGCACAGGAGCAGAAGCGCACCCTGAAGGTCCTGTTACAGCTGGGCATGAACCATGGCAGATCTGACAGGGGAGAGGGAATGCAGAGTTGTGTTCTGGTCCTGCTTCTGCAAGATCCAAGCCCAGGTGGTGGAACTAGAATACTGCTAGACTGGCGATGAAGGGGCAGGAGTGCTGCGATAAGAGGTTTACACTGATTTTACTTTTACGCGAAGGTCTCTAAAGCAGCGTTATTTTCCTTTGAAGAACACAGCTAGAGAAACACGCCTGGGCAGGGACTCGGCTCTTGCTCTGCCCCGCACGGCTGCGCGAGGCACCCAGCGTGCTGAGGGTAAAGGGATTCCCGTGGGGCTGCTCTTACCATTCCCATCAGGATCAGCCTTAACTGCAGTATACATCTCCCGGATGTTTTCGGGGGTCATCCACCTGCCGTTCCCAAGCCGGGTGTGGGTCAACACCTGAAATTCATAAATGGATCAACACCGGGCACTGGTTTCTTGTACTAATGAAACCCTACAGATTCCCTGCGTGAGGCCTGGCGGGCTGTCCTCTGCAGAGCATCGGCCAGCCAGGCGTCAGCACGTCTCTGCAGAAAGGAGATTGCAGTGAGAATCATCTGGCAGGCACACACAGTGTGTGGCTGATGAGTGCTGTTATTTCCAGTTTAGGTAATGGCAAATGACGGCTGGGACTCGATTAACCAGTCATGAGATGGAGGGGGCACAACTTTTTCTCTTGAAGGGAAAGTAAAGCTACTGATGATAAAAGTGAATGCTTTTACTTGTCCAAGATAAAGGCTTGGAACAAAATGCTTCCTTTCCATGTGGACAGAGAGATGAGATGCAGTATCCTGGAGAGCTCTCAGCAGGCTCCGACCTCCAGAGAAAGGAGCCTCGGGCTGGGTTGTCACTGGCGCAGTTCCCCATACTCCACAACCTGTGCTGCCCCAGTACACCCCCCAGCCCCCCCTGAAACGGGAGCCTGGGGAGGGACATCCTTGAACTGCCAGCGCCTGCCCTGATGCACCCTGCCCGCCAGAGCAAGGGTGCTGAAGAGCTGTGGACAAGGTGCTCTTATCCCCCTCCAGGGTCATCAGTAGGGGTGGCTTTGCCGAGGTCTGGTCAGCTGAGCGCAGCCAGTCCTCGCAGGCCGCGCAGGGCAGCGCCTACACTACAAACTCGCTTCCCTGGGACACCCAGCAAGGGGAAACCCACAGCACAAGGAACATTTTACCCAGCATATTCAAAACACACATCTCCTGCCAAGGAGCGTTGCTACCTCCCAATAGCATCACAACTGCTGCACATTTCCCCAGAAACTTCCACACTGAAGGCCAGCACAAGTCTCGAGACGTAAAATTAAGCAAATTCTGACCGCTATATACCAGGGTCTGGCCCTACCCAAGCACCCCAGTAATCAAGAGACCATCTGAGGAGAGGACTTGCCAGAGGGTCCCCCAGCAAATCTCCCCCAGTCTGTCCCGCACTCTACCTCTTTGAGCTGCAGCTGCCCATCCTGATTGTGGTCCAGCAGATTGAAAATGTCCATCTGGCTGATTTCTATCATTTCCATGGCTTCCTCATAGTCATCTGTTGGTAGGATCTGGCTCTTCTGCAGCCCCTTCAGCTGTGCCAGGTGGACGATGAGCTTGCACTCCTCCTCTGTCAGGAAGTCAGGAATTTCTGCAGCAAAAGCGTGAGCAGCAACAGAGACTGAGGAACTGAGGACCCCATACCGATGTCAGGCCACTCAGAAGGAAAAAAAAAGGGGGGGGAAATTTAGAAACTGCCTAAGTTTGGGACATTCAAACACATCCAGCCTTCCACCAGAAGGGCTCTCAAAAAACATACACCACACACCTGAGCTGCTGGAGGCGGGTGTTTTTACAGCAGCAGTCCCTAAATGTTTGGATCCAGGGGTCAAGCCCTTAAACTCTCTCGCAGATACCACAATGGACAAAGGAGTGAACAAACACATGCATATCACCGTATATTATCACTTCAAAGGTGACATGTGGATCTGTGACAGTCTGGGAACTGCTGCTCTGCAGGAAGGCAGGCCAAAACCTTTGCAGTGAGCAGTGGTGATGGCCGGGGTTTCAGGCTTCCTTGCTCTCACGTGGAGAGGACAGCACTCTGCACAAAACCAAAGGCCTTTCAGGGGAACAGTGCTCTACTATGAAACTCAAACAGCAAGCAGACAACTTCCGAACTTGTTCCCATTCATTCCCTTGATCCCCCACTAAAAACGGTCTTCAAATGCAATATTAAAGGGGGAGACACTGCACACGGCGGATGCCATGCTCCATACCCAGGTAGCATGCTGGTATCACCAGCTTTCCTTCGCAGCACGACACCAGCAACAATCACGCAATACCAGGATCCCAAGCAAATTTAAATCCACCGACGACTATGAGGCTAAGAGATTTCTGGCTGCATGGTGCACTGGGCACGCACTTGCAAAGCGCTGGTGAGGTCCTGTTTCACAGCACAGTTACGCTGTGGCCCAGCAGGTTGAGAAGATCCTTCTGGCTGATGTCTGTCACTGCTACGGGGATCTTGTTACCAGCTGCTGAGACTTTTGAAGAGGGAAAGAAAAACCACCAAAGCAGGACAGGTTTAAGTGCTCCTAGGCCCAAGGTCCTGCTCTCCAAATTGCAGCCCCCTAGAGCTCCTGCAGGTATGGGCCAAGGACACATTATATCTCAACTACAGCAGCAATCCTCAATGGGGCGGGGGGGGGAAGTTAATTACTTCCATGACCTTAAATCAACCCTATCAGCTCAAACTGTCAATAAGCAGTTGGCATCTTGCTAAGTACAGACCAGCACTAGCCCTGGAGAAAATGAGATGTTCCTGGGAAGCCCCAGAAACACAATGCGGCCGGCTGTATCTGTGACACCCTCCGAGGAAACAATTTCCGCCACAGGCAGCGCAGGGTCCTTGTGCCAGAGGACGCTTCAGAGCCGGAGCTTCCGCTGGCCGGCTTGAACCTCATGGCACGGCACCAGGTCCGAATGAACCGTGTGCGCTGGCAAGCAACACCCCCAGTATTTCCAGTTCCCCAAACTGGGCTACAATAATGACGGCTTCTGGAATCTTAATTACGTGCTGGAGGAAGCACAATCCCGCTCTTCAGTGGTAGTAACAGGATTTCGGAATGAAGTAAAGACTCTGTTAACCGGAAAGCGCGCTCTGTCACGCAGGTTGCAAGGTGGGGGGGTTCCAGCTAAGCACTGCCAATCCCATCTGCAAACAACCCGGCTCCACAGCTGCAAATTAGTTCCTCTCTACCCTCAGCCCTCCGAAACGGTTAACTTCTGGCTGTGAGACCATCCTATCTCTCTGCCTGCTCAACAATAGATCCAGCTAAACAAATGCCTCCTAATTGACTTTGAGCAACACTTGATTGCTTTTACAAAAAACAAAAGAGAGGAAAACATTGGGGTTTATGAAATAATGACTAATCCTGGAGCAAGAGAAAGGGGATGGGCTGGAGCACTGGTGTCAAACAGAGATTCAATCTCAGCTGAAAGAGCCCCAAGACACATGGGCCAAGTCATTTATCCCTCCCCAACTGCCCTCATTTCCACACCTGCTGATCTAAGCCAAACCCCTGCTAAAATCCAAACAATCGGGGCCACTGGCAAACAAAAATTGGAGCATTGTCTTCCCCATGAGGGCTCTGAAAGGGCCGCGCTTAATGAGGATGGATTGACAGAGAGATGGCTTGTAGGCTATAAAAGGCGTCCCACAGTTGGGAACAGCTCAGTCCGGGGTGCACCGCCCGTTCGCCCGCTCCCAGCTCGCTCTGAGCATGGTCACGGCCCACCGCAGGCACCCCTGGAGGTCGGGCGGCCCATGGCTGCTGGGTCTCCTGGCGCGCCTGCTGCTCTGGGGCTCTCCAGGAGCCTGGGCGAGCTACCTGAGGAGATCCTCCAGCTGCACGCCCATTCCACACCGCATGGCCTTGTGCTACGATATCGGCTACTCCGAGATGAGGATTCCCAACCTGCTGGAGCACGAGACCATGCCAGAAGTGATCCAGCAATCTTCCAGTTGGCTGCCCTTGCTGGCCAGGGAGTGCCACCCAGATGCTAGGATTTTCCTCTGCTCCCTCTTTGCACCAATCTGCTTGGACAGGTAAGATGTTTTTACAAGTTATTTCAGCTGTAGCAAGTAACACTCCCCAAGACCACAACTGCATTTGCCTCCCGAGAGAAAACGCATGCAATGCGATCAGCGTAGTCCCCGAGAAGCCGTGCTGCCCCTCTCGGCGAGGGGCAATTGGATTACCCAGCAGGGACCTTCCCTCTGAAAGTGAAACAGGAGCATTTCATCTCGCAGGAGCAGAAACATTATGTTCCCTCCTCTGGATTTTCCTGCTCTCCCACCCCAGGCACTGCTGCCGTCTCCCCTGGCTGCCCCCTCGCTGCTGGCACCCACCGGCTTTACCTCCCACCTCCCCTGCAGCCCCTCCCCAGCTCCTGCCCCGACCATGCAGGGGCTTCCTCAGCCCGACAGCGCCAGCATCAGACAGAAATCCTCAGTTTTGAGGTGCAGCTGTCAAAGGACAGAGCTGCTAAGGAAGTCAGGTATCTAATTAGGCACCTGTAAAGGTAAGCAGCCTTTGCACAACTAGATTAGATCCCTGGGAGGGGGAAGGGCTTCTGGCAGCAGCCTGTATCGAACGGCCTCATCCCCTCAGAAATTTGTTGTTTGCTTCCTGGGCATGAATGTTCAAAACACATCAAAGACCCCAGCACAGCCCTGGGCGGCAGCAGCGCGATGCCAGGGCTCGACCCTCAGCCTGCTGCCAGGGGTCCAGAGGTGCAATTCCCATCCCCTCCCCAGGCTCATCTACCCCTGCCGCAGCCTGTGCGAAGCCGTCAAGAGAAGCTGCGCACCCGTCATGGCTTGTTACGGCTACCCCTGGCCCGAAATCCTGAACTGCAACAAGTTTCCTGCAGATCACGAACTGTGCATCGCAGCAGTCTCCACGGATGAAAATTCCTCGAGCAGGAGAAGTAAGGGTTTTTTTTTCCTCGTATGTTTTCCCATATGTAACACTGAAAGCTCAAAAGGATGGGCCTATGCCTTCTTTCTGTTCCTAATATTTCTGGGTTTAAGCTATATTTAAAAAAAAAAAAAATTATGGACTCTGGTTTTCTTCTCTCTGGGAACTCCACCGTGTCTAAAAAATTAGCGTAATGTTGACTGCAGCTTGTTCCCCTCTCTGCTGTATTCATTAGCTCCCCGGGTGCCACCAGACCACGGGGGGTTTGGGGCAGGGGGAAGAACCGGCTGTAGAAGCCTAACGCTCGGGCACAGCTTGCGTGCAGGCTCCAGGCAGCGCGAGGCGCTTCCAGCGGAGCTAAGGAGCTGCAGCCCTGATCTTTCAGCTGTGTCCAGGGTTTAAATAAACATGCAAAAAGAAACGTTTTGCAAGCGTTCTCTTTGAACATTAGGAAACACCACAAAGGGGCATAAGCCTCTGCAGACATGAGTTACACAAGGGAAAAATCTTTAAGACTGAAAGGCTAAATTAAACACCCAGATACTGATGAACACTGCGGGAGATTCAAGAGCAGTTAAGGGGAGAACAGACATCTCACTTCAGCATCACCGGATGGAGTCTGGCCATACCAATGGCTTTATTGTTTCATCCAAACTGGGAGATCTTCATTAAGCATTTTCACTGTTGCTTTAACATGCAGCAACACACACGAGCCTAAACAAAGCACGACAAGCAGCGTCTGCCCCAGCCACAGAAAGGAGAGCTTAACATTTCCCACCCTGGCAGCCCAAGCTGTCTCTCCAGGGTAGCTCGGGAGGAAGCACCACTCGGAAACAGCAAGCCACCACTCGCAGATCTCAAACTTGCATTATGCCTTTTCCAGTGAAGCTTGACAAGGGCGTTATAACCAAATTTCTGTTGCAGCAGTGCCCCGAGCCAGCTGCAAGGACTGCGAGCTTGAGGAGGCCAGCACTGCCAGGGAGATCCTGGAAAACCTCTGTGCCAATGATTTTGGTGAGTAACCCCCCCCTTCCTCTCAGGTGTTGCTGTTCCCTCCAGCAGCCAAGTAGTGGCGTGGACAGAAGATGGCTTTGCCATAACAAACTGACCTGGAGGAACTGCAGCTTTCACAACAGATCCCAGGGATTTTCAGATCCCAACTTACCTGTTCGGGCCCAGCTCCAGGCAGCACTGAAGGTGAAGACCTGCTTTCTTTCTGTGGGCTCTGATTTGCTTTTGGTCTGTGGCTGCTAAATACAAGCACTACTCTGGTCTTCCCTGGAGACCAACATTTCGATCGATGCCCATAAAAACCTTTAGCAAACTCCATGTTAGTTATTTCAAACTTCAAGACTGTTGTTCTAGTAATGCGACTCTCCCTCTCCTAGCCCAAGCAGGCGGCAGCACTGGCTCTGCTCAATCAGCTGGCATGAAGTTTTCGAGATACGGTCCTGAATTCAGGCACACAACCTTCATGAAAAAAAAAAAAAGTTAAAAATTCTGGGCAGCTGGCAGTCATGTCATCTCCTGAAATCCCAGCTCAGAGAGAAGTCAAGTAATTTGCACGAGGCCAGGAATTTGATGCATCCACTTGCTTGTGCCCCTGCTCCCTACAGGGTTTCTGCCTGTGCCGTGGTGCTGATACGCCTTCGCTTTCTCTCATGAGAAAAGCAGAATGAGAAGAACGGTGTTCAGTACTGGAAACTAACCTCAAATGAGAGCTTTTACAAGTTCACTGCAATTACAAGAGCTTGGATGGATGCATCAGCACATTACAGAAACAGCAAGAAAGCCTTGTGTTGGCTGTGTGTTGAAGTAGGTAAGAGCTATGAAAAGTAAACAGAACTAACAGCTTTTTTCCAACCCCCACAGCAGTGAAAATCCGAATCCTGAGGAAGAACATGACCACAACCATCTCGGACTTTGACCTGGACCCCTCCAGAGTGGAGGTCCTGAAGCACGGCCCGCTCCTCAGAACCGAAATCCCCACCAGGCTCCAGCAGTGGCTGGACATAGATGCTACCTGCGTCCACAACATCATGAGAGGCACTCACGCAGGGGTCTTCGTTGTAAGCGGCGACGTACAGAGTGACAAAGTGGTGGTGAACAAGGCCTATGCCTGGCAGAAGAAGAACAGGAACCTGCACCAGGCGGTGCGGAGGTGGAAACATCACCGCTGCCCTGAACAGGCTGGCCGGAAGGTCTGAAAAATCTCAATTCCAACAATAAGAAACTGCTCCTTTCCCTACAGCTAGAAAACTCCTTTCCCTGGCAGTTGGTGTTTTGGAGATGTACAGACAATATTTTTAGGTGATTCAAAGCAGTCATAGTCCACAGATCCTCACTACAGATCCCTGTTTTACTGAGACAGAGCTTAAGGATGCAGATTCAACATATTCCTCTCGCAAGGCTCTGCAGATCCAGGACTCGCGACGGACGGCTTTGCGTAGGATCCAACGTCACAACAAAACTGAACTGAACTCTGCAGGCGAGCACAAACTAGAAGAGACCTGTAATAACAGTTCCTTCTAGCTCCCATCATCAAAGTTTCATTATTGGACCCTGAGACATTGATGCTGTCCAAGTGCCTGCTTGCTTTCTGTCCAGAGAGGTTACACAGAAGTCTCCCTGACTGCTAAGAGATGCTTTTTTATGTAATGGAGCAAATACTTTCCTTTTGAAGGTAAATTAATGGGGAGAGGAACCCACCCAATTAAAAAATGAATGCTAAACTCCACTCTTGAGCAGTGACTCAGGCTGTCCCTTCAGCTTGCTGCACTGACAGTTGATGAGCATCCGCACAGGTAAAAGGAAACAGCCGCTCTTGAGCAGGAAAGGCAGAGAGCAAAGATAGCTGAGGATTTCTGCATAATGGGGAAAACTGTTTTTTAACATCAGAAATTAAGTTTGGATCAGAAGATTCTGGTAACTGGGGAACTACCGAAGATGTCACGAGAGCCTTGAGAAAGCAGCGCGGGAGTGGGACATCAGCTGTTTAAACCTCTGCTTTGGAGTGCAGCAGCAGCTTTGCTTGGGACTCGGAGGTGAGCCCCGACCACAGCACAGCAGGAGATACTTGCAGTTCTGATATGG
The DNA here is from genome assembly GCF_964195595.1 of Calonectris borealis. Lineage (NCBI taxonomy): Eukaryota > Metazoa > Chordata > Aves > Procellariiformes > Procellariidae > Calonectris > Calonectris borealis. The sequence continues at coordinate 10,911,419 of NC_134321.1, read as the reverse complement.
GGGGGGAGGAAACGTTACACATCTGCCTGGCCTTCCCCCTGCATGCAAGGAAGACAGAAAAGGTGGCAAAACTCAGTCTCACCAAGCTCTCTGCAGCTCACTCTCTCACCCGAGTAAGCAGGGAGCGTAATTCCCTGCAGGGGTAAACAGAGCTATAGCTCTACACCCCAGACCACAGAGCAGAAAACAGCAAATCCCCAAATGAGAAAACAAGTCGGATTTCTACTGCCTAGCAAAGCACCGTCCGTGGAAAGTTTTCTACACTGGATTCAACTTGGGACTGAAATAAGGGGAAAACCAGCTTTTGTGAGAAACGCGTTCTGCCTTGTTCATGACGCCTGCAGTCTCGGTTGTGGAGAGAGCCACCCGGTTTGATGGAGACACATTGCCTCCCTGTGCTCGTAAAGCACACCAACAACCCGTGGTGCGATCTCCTCTTCAGATTTAGTGTGGGCTGAGACAAGCACTCAGACACTCACACTGAAATTCAGCTGCGCCCTGACATTTGTGCAGTGATTACTTCTATTCCCTGAGGCTCAGAAGAAAAACACAGCGAGATTTCCTATTTTTATTCCTCCCTGCTGCCTTGTCTTGCAAACTGCCGCCCGATCCACAGAACCCGCTGCCAGGTGGTCCCCGCAATGGCAGTATCTTCTGAACAGACTGCGTTTGGAAAACACAACAGAACACATAAAAGCTCTGAAGGTTGAAAAGGCTTTGTCTGATATTTGTTTTCCATTAACAGGATTATTTGATTACTAGTGTTTCCTAACTAAAAAGTGCACAGATGGTCTGACTTACAAGCTTTAGAAATGACATCTCGTAGCCAGAGGGGGAAAAAATAGGGCAGGGACTTTTTCATAGCTCCATGAAATACACTTGGGTTCAATGCAGATGACTTACCCACATTTAAAAACAAACCGCAAGTTCCCCCATGGTGCCCAGTGCCATGCTCCAAAGCACAGAGCTCACATTAAATCATTAATGAGCCATCCGCTGCTGTAGTCCCACTACAGCCCGTTCTGCTGAAAGCAAAGATCACAGACCAGCCACTTATTTCCTTAAATTGGCTCTCGCATGCCGCAACACTTTGTGCTAAGTAAAATCCCCAGAAATTCAAGAGTCCGTGGCTAGCAACTTCTGGTTTTGTCTAACACAACCCAGTCAAACACATACTTCCGCTAATTTAAACAACAGAGATGCAATAAATTAGTTTTTTTTTTTTTAACTAGTTGATTTAGATTGGTACTGTTTGCATAGATAGAGAAGTCTCTGGAAGTCTTTTAAAGTCAGAGCTGGCTCCTGGCAGGTTCATCGGGAGATAAGAGCTGTCTTGCGAGTTGCAGTTTCTAAATAAGGGACTCCCTATCGGAGGACAAAGGAGAACAGACCCGCGTGGCACCTCAAATGTTGAATGTCCATTGCTGTCCATGATACCTCCCTCAGGGAGCAAAGCTTCCCCCAGAACCAATGGAGGTGCCAGAGTGACAAGTTAAAAGTTGTGGGATTAGTGCTGCCGGGACCAACCTGCCTTTTCTCAACTTCAGCACCTTCCTTGCAGGCCAGCATCAACTGGTAGGGCAGAGAAGGTGGAAACAGTTTTCCCAAGCGACAACCAGAGCGATTGCCCCAGACCATGGTTCTGGTAATGACGTCAGTTTTGTGAATGCTGGGGGGTATCAGTTCCAGCTTGGTGCGTCTGTTTACTGAACGTCAGACAGAAATCCACTTAGAAATTCGCATACCATGAGTACCACATATGTAGAAATGACAAAAGAACTTTGTATATTTCTTCCAGATACTTATTGCATTAAAGGAGTTTAATAAGAAACTTAACTAATTTATGGCCAGGCTTTCAGTGTGTATAATCTATTTGGAATCAGAAAAAACCTCTCTTCTTATATTATCGAGAAAGCATCTAAAAGACTCTCAGTGCTATCTTTCCAGAGATAACAGGTTTTCTCTGACTTTGCAGTAGTAGGAATTTTGTAATCATCTGTCCCAAAAAATTAATTTGCATATTCCCAGTGGATTTCCAGAACACAGAGTTCAATTAATGAGACTTTACCAGTCTCAGCAAAAATCACAGAAAGGTAAAGAAGGTTTTAAAATATTTGAAAGAAGGATGTCACGTGGTTGTGTATCAGAGCAGCCAGAAATAAAGATAAATCTAGAACAGGACGCAAAATGGTGGAAGACATTAAATCTATAATTCTCCTGTTACTCATTTCCTCAGCACTGAAGCACCAACACTAAATTGCTTTATCATAATTTATTACCAAAAAGTTTGGGGATCTATTGTCCCTTCCTAACACTTAGCAGCTTCTTCGAGGTCCTCTTCGGTGATCTTCTGTCTATTCACGGTATTTTAAAGGGAATCTGAAAAACCTGGAAAGGTTAATCTTCCAAATTCTTCTAGGTGGGCCATCCAGAACAAAGTAACCTCTGCGAATACTGTATCAAAATACCTTAAACAAAATCACTCTCTTTTTAAGCAGCCCCAAGGAGAAGTGACACGGGGAGGAGAAGCGAACAAGCGAGAAGTCTTTTTCTCCCGAGTGGGCGTAAGGCAGCAGCGGGTGTGAGCAGACCCCCCGCCGTCAGGGCAGCGGCGGTGGAAGCCGGCGGGGCAGCGCGGGCGGCGGAAACCTCCCAGATCTGCCTGCCGGGACCCACGGGCACCGCTCCCACAGCCCCGGCTCCGGGTGACGGCCGGGCCGTCGCCCCACGAGCCAGCCCCGGGGGAGGCGCCGAGCCGGCTGCCCGCGACCGGCGTGCCTGGGGGCCGGCAGCAGCGCGGGCCGGTCTCCGCCGCTGCCCTGTCGGCGGGGAGGGTGCCGGGGGCGGGAGGCGGCGGGGCCGGTACTCACCGAAGAGGAGCGGCTTGAGGCTGAGGGTGCGCACGGTGTGGACCCTGCCGGGCACCAGCTCCACCCGCTGCGTGTGGCCCACCTGCGGGGAGAGCAGCGGTGAGCGGCGGCGCGGCCCCGGCCCCGGCCCCAGCCCCCCGGCGCGGCCTTGCCTTGATGCCCTCGAGGCGCGGGAGGGCGCGGGCGGGCGGCGGCGGCGGCGGTGGGGGGGCGGCAGGCGGCCCGCCGGCCTCGCCGGCGCTGAGGTGCACGAAGAGCAGCAGCCCCAGCACGTTGAGGACGTAGAGGTGCGCGAAGACCATGAGGACGAGGAAGTAGGGCCGCGAGCAGACGGGCCGCGGGCGGCCCCCCGGCGGGCCGGGCAGCGGGGGACCCTCCGCCCGCGCCGCCGCCGCCGCCGCCGCCGCCGCCGCCGCCATCGCGCCCCCGGCCCGCCAGGCCTCGCGCGTCACCCCGGCAACCGCCCGGCGTGCTGCGTCACCGCGCCGCGGGGCGGGGCCAGCGCGCCGCGGGGGGCGGGGCCAGGGGAGCGGGCGCGGCGCTGGCGGGAACAAGCACGTGTGGTGGCGGGCGCTGCCCTCTCCCGCCCCCCAAGAAGAGCCGGGACACCTCCGAAGTGAGAAAGTCACAATTTATTTCAAATAAACCAAGGGCACACCTCTGGCAACCGTCTCCCGGCCGGTTTCCGCCGCCCCTGCCCCTCTCCAGTGCCTGCGAAGAAAAGCGAGGGGTGGCAGCAGCTTTGCGGACCACCCCAGCCCCTGTCAGGGGTACACCGCAGCCCCCCACCAACACTGTCCCACAGCCTGAACCAGACCGGGGCGAGGAAAGGAATTCCCAGAACAAGTGCCTCATTTAAAAATAAAGTTATATTTTTTTCACCCACTTAAAAAGTCTAAAATTTAGAGTGCAAGACTATAGTACAGAAACCTCCTGCTGCCCCTGTCCCCGCACAGGCACAGCGCATTTGCCAGTGCGCAGAGCAGCAGTCATGCAGTTTATGTCATCGGTAGAAAATTTTTTGTTACAGTCTGGGAAGCCTGAGGACTGTTAGAGATGAGGCAGCCAATGCACTAACACAAGCGAAGCCAAAATAAGAGAGTATTGGATGCAAGGATGGAGAGGTGTCGGGCTGGCGCAGGAACTGGAAACGAGTGCAAAGAGAAGAAGAGAGAGCAAACATTCCACATCTGTAGCAGTAATGCACCAAAGGGAAACTTGTACCTCAGAATTAACGGCTCCTGAGCCACCTTCTATTCACCCACATTCATGTAACCTTGCTGACTCGAATAGGGCCGTGTACCTATTAGAGGGGAAAAAACTGGCCTTGTCTAGTGTTTAGAACTCCTGTTTCCCTCCTGTCACCTGCCACTCAAGCAGTGTCAGTCACTTTACACAACGAGCCAATAGTCCCTGCGCTCTGCAGGCTTCGTCTTGGAGTCTACGACTTTCTGTATGACACCAATACAGAAGTCACCCTGCCTGGGCTGCAAAAGCAAGTAAATCCTGTTGTTTTCCCAGAGAGTATAGAAATAGGATCTGTGCGTGCAAACCAGGATTTTTACCACCTTCAGAAAGGGTGTTTTGTTTTCTTTTACAGTAAGTAGAACTGCTGACAAAGCTCTAGTTTCAGAAAATTTGAAAGAATTAGAGGGCACATTGTGCAATATTTATTACTGTTCCTCAGCCAAGCATCTCAGCAGTCTGTTCGGTAAGTTTGGCCACAGCTATATGGTCTAGCTTGTCTACAAACAAGGACTCATAGCAAAGCATTTTGTGGGGGCATGGGAGAGGGAGGGAGGGCAGGAGGCGGGGGGGGGGGGGGGGGGGAGAGAGAGAGAGAGAGAGAGAGACAAAACACCATTCTTATCTAGCTCAAAGCTGGACAATTAAGTAACAGAAGTGAGAATTCTTTGGGATTAGGAAACTCCACATACCTGTTCTGCAAAGAGATTAGGTGTTATGATAGTTACATTTAGACAACAAGAATACCAGCTTTTATCCTAATTAGTACTTTGCACATTACATTTTTAAAGAACAGTTTAAACATTAGTTCTACGCACTGCAAACTGCTGGGTCTCAGCAAGCCTTCCCCTACGCTATCCCTTCCCCTGGGTCCAGTGTGCCCAGACTTTGACAATCATTTGGGAAGGGGAGAGGAAGGAAGAGACTGACCCTAGAATATATCGTGAGGAGGGCACAAAGAGGCTGCTGCTGGCAGCAGAGGAGGGAATGAAGTCAGGAGACAGCTGCTGGAGCAAAGACATATTACCTCTATGGCTCCAGCCTAGAGGGGAGCCAGAACAGGACAGAGCAGGAACACAAGGAGCCACAGTTACGGAGATCTCTTCCGTAGCAAGCAGCGCTGCTCCCAAAAACCATGGGCTCCCTCCCTGCCCCGCTCCCCGGCTGCGGCCACCTCTCTGCAACCCTGCTGTACCCTCAGCCCCTTATGTTGTAACCCCCACTCCACTGCCAGCAGCTCCTCAGCAGTACGTTCCCCCGTTCCCTGAGGATACATCCCGGGAAGGGAGGGAGGAAGGAAAAGGCCTCTCAGTTTGAAAATTTCCTGTGTACAACAAGCATGGCCACAGGATTAGCTCCTATGACAGCTGCTACTCCTTTAAACTGATTCATCTCTCTCTTAAAATCCATCTGCCCAATTATACATGCTGCAAATACTTGGCTCACACGTCTCAGGTACATGAAAAAGGCTCCAACAGCAGAGTTAGCTTATTCTGACATGCAGGAATTTAGCCTTTTCCCCCTCCAGTTTAATCTTTGTCAACTGACATTATATAAGAGCAATATACGGGGATGCATCAAAGGCAACGCTTCCACATACAGCATGGAAGAGAACCCCATGAATTCCCCGCAGTGGTGAAGATTTCCTCAAATCAGAGACTCCAGCTCTACCTTACTGGCTCCAAACAACGTGTTCTTGGTGCAGGTGACATACATGCCCGTGAAATCTTAACATGTGGCCTGCTTCCTGTAGCAAACAGGCAAGCATCAGCATTTAAGTAACCTTTTTCATGTTAACCCCTACTAAGATGAACTAGGTTTTCATATTTTTATTTTAGTGTATATTTTACATTAGAAAAAAGAATGTTAATAAAAAAGCTCCACATGCTCCTAACAATCAATCTTCTGATAAGTCTCCACCAGTATCAATACTAATATACAAATAAATTAATTTTGCTAGTTAATCTTCTGCCTGGCTTGGTGCAGGCTCTGCACAAGCAGCGCACCTGTATTCAAGTGCCCGTCCACATTGCCAACATGTGCCAGGGAGTGTGTTGTACATAATCTTTCCTCCTCATAATGTAGTGGTGTTTAGTTTCACCTTGATGAATGGGATCAAATTTTCTCAGCCATGTTACCCAGCAGGCACAAATAATCTTTACCAGGCTGCACGGCACTGTTATAATATGGATTGTTTCACTCTGCAAAAGCCCCAAGCCTTGGTTAACAACGGTATGCTACTATTCTCTCATCACTCACTTTGGCAACACAACACCCTCCCCACAAAAACAAGTAAAGCAAAAATCTACGTGGAAGACCTAAAATTCATCAAATGCAGAATCTGACCTGACTCAAGGCATATCCCCTGGTATTAACCTGGTCTCTCCCCTACAATTCCTCTGTTTGCTTTTGTTTGTGTAGCAGGATTCTGCACAGCTGATTTACAAGAAAAGAGATGTCACATGTAATCATACTAAATGATTAGTGTGGCCACTGCTGGTACTGTCAGGTCAGACACAGCAGCAGCCAGTCTTAACACGAGCCATTCTCCTCGTGCAATGCCAATGCTAGAATGCCCTGGTTAAAGGAGCATCGGGAAATCTAGCTGAGATATTTTGTAACCTCCTTCAGTGCCTAGGAGGATTTTTGGGTCAGAGGAAGGGAGAGGGAGAGGGGGAAAAGCCCATTAAATTTACAAGCAGATTAAGGAAAAACACTCCACTGCCAATTTATTTTTAAAAAGGGTTGTGTGTTATTCTAAGGTTTGTCTGTATAATTGTACAACCGTTGAAAATTACATAAATTGCAATGATCTAATACTATTAACAGCCATTCAGAGAAAAACTCCCTCCTCTTCTGAAACCATCAAGGGCAGGAGGGAAATGTCCCAGGAAATACGCCAATCTGAACTCTGGCCTCTAGCCTGGCAGAAACAGAAACAGAAAGATAAGAGAACAAACTGGACTAAGATGTGGTGTTTGCACGTGTCTGACTTGCAAGGGGAGGGGTGGCTTTGTCCTTGGCCGTGTTCTCCCAGAGGCAGTGCCTGCTTATCCTGGTGAAGCTGCCATCACTTCACTCGCTGCTCTCACCCCTGCACTTTGTCACTTCCTCCTGTCTTATGTGTCATGGAAGTCTTTCAGCAGGGTTCTCCGTCTCTGCTCTGCTATGTGCATCTGATTCTCTAAGTCCTGGTAAAACAAGATAGAAACCGTTAGCATGAACTACTCGGAGAAGAGCTCATTTTCCTTAGGGAGAGACTTGGCTTCAGCCTGAGCAGCTCCAACCTTCACACACACTCTGGATCACAAGACTGCAGATCCTTTTCCTTTTGACGTGGGCTCCCTCTGCAGTTACCTGGCTCCTGCTCTGTCTAAAAGGCTACGCACGTAAGGAATCTGCTCTTCACCAGAGGGCTACGTGCAGCTTCCTCCAGAGCTTTCCTGGTCCCGTTTCAGTTTACAGGACTCACTGTAGCCCTCCCTCCCCTCCCGTAAGGCAGTGAGCGCTCCACTTCTACAACATCCTCTGGCTAAAGGTGCGTTTCTGGATCTAGTTTCTCAGAACCCTCACTTGACTGCCTTAGCGCTCCTGCAGAACTGTTAAGCCCAACAAACAAAATCCGGCCAGCAGACTCAAGCAAGCAGAACACTCACCCCTCTGTCATAGCTGTCTGCTCGCTCCACTTTCCATGAGAGATTTTCAATTTCAGCTTCCAGCTGGGCCTGCTGGTACTCAAACTGCAAAGAGCAAAATTAGAGACAGCAACAAGAAACTAGTTTAGTGGAGCAGTTTCATACCACACACTACACTTGAGGAGCAGACAAATGTGTTCTGCTGACAGCTGCACTGACAGAGCAGGTTTGTGCCTCCTCCTTATCCACCTTCAGCTACACAGCATCACCCCTTCCAAGAGTTTCTTGTGTAAGCACTCCCCAACCTGCATCACTCAAAACTAACCCAGTCAGCCTAAAAACACTGTAAGTGACAAATATCTCCTAACTCAGCTCATTTTGCCACAAACGGGTCAGGAAACGCTCTCGTGAGCAGCTCTGCAAGCAGAGCAGAGGGACTGTTAACCACTCCTGGAAGCAGTAACTTGTTCCACTGGCACAGTCGGACCCAGAAGAGAACATCTGTCCACAGCCTCAGAGAATACATATGATGCTATGGGGAGAGATTGGATAATAGGTTTTACTGGACAACTAAGTCAAAGAACCAACCTCTTCAGCGAATTCAGGGCTATATTTGGATATGTCCAGCCCATGGGATGCTCCAAGCCAGCAAGGAACTTACAGCAGGAATAAAAAGCAAAACTACACCCTGATTCAAGGCTGGAAAAGCTATCCTCCAGCAGCTCTTCACATGAAATATGGCCCACAGCACTGTGATAAGTCTTACCAAGGAACAAACGCACACTTCCAGCCTCAAAACATTCTGGATAAATTGCTTGTTAGTGAAAGTGCAGTGCTGCCCTGGGAAAATAATGTAATGTATCAGAGGACTGAGCTGCTGGTCAACTCGAAGTGAAGAGGAAAGGTGCAAACCCACCTATTATTTGTCCTGTCCTTACCTCAAACTCAGGACTAATATTGCAGACACTGCCAAGCTCTGGAATTCAGCCCAGCTACACCTCAAAAAGCTATCAGAAAAAAAAGAGCAAAACATCTTACCAGTTTCTTCCTGGGACCAGACTCCATGTAATAGGCATATGGATATGTGTACTGCAGGGTGTAACGACACTGTTGGGGAGTGGGAGGAAGAGAGAGAAAAGAAGGACAAGAGTCTCAGACTTGGAAGTCAGCACAGTCCCATTTGTGTGACCACTACAGGCTAAGAAGCTACCTTCTGACAAGGATGACTAGACACTTCATGGTGGAATTTCCTAAACGTTCCCTGGAAGAACTTGTGCGGTTAAAGTATAACTTCACAGAGGTCACTTCCAGATGATTTTTAGCTAGTTCATGTCCTTGACCAGAGGTACTCTCCCACATACCCACAACCCCTAAATTCCCTCTTCACTTGGTGTTGCAAATTTAGCATTCTGGTGTGTATCCTCCTCTCTGGGCCAAACAAACCACAACTACCCACCTTTGCAAGCAGTTTTGCAGCATTTTGTAGGTATTGCCAGTCTATCCATGTTCCCAAGTTGTTCATAACTCTTTCTTGGATTTTCTCCTGGATTCGTTGGTATGTCTGTGCCTCCAGCTGTAGGCTTTTATTGTGATTCTCCCACTGCAAGGGGTGGGGAGATGGGGAAAGAAAAAATGGCATGAGACCAGAATACTGCTGCTGTAAAAGCACAAGCTCTAGCAAGCAGAAATTGAAGTGGGGTAGGAGCCCAGCAAGGCAAGACATGCTGTGGGAAAGAACAGCAAGGCAGCACCTCCAGTAGCAAGTAGCGGAGGCTGTATACAACAGACTGACAGCAGCAAAGAGCAGGGAGCAAACCCAGCTCCTCAGAGTGGGAATGCCCTCTGGTCGCACAATGACCTTGTGTCTAACAAGATGGAAAGTAACGGTGATTCCCCTACTTAGAGGATTTCTATAGAAGGGTCAAGAGTTTAAATTAACATTTAACACGGGCTCAGCGAACTCCAACATCCATGTGCACATTGTAAGCATGGCCATTTCCCACAGTCTGCTGGTCTGGAGAGCCAGGAATGAACACATTTATTTTACCAAAGGACTCGGCTCACGGTGTGAAGAGTAAACTAATTTTAGTGGGGAAACTGAAATGCAGCAGCATTGAACCTCTACCACGTTCTCTTCTAGAGATGCTGCTCTGGAATTGCACTGTATGGCCAGGTGCATCGAGCCTGCTGTGTGGACAGAGATGCTCTGACTGCAACTTTAAAAAATGCGATTACATGAAGTTTTAGGGAAACTTTGCTACAGCCAATGGAGCTTTGAACATGGCAGAGTTTATTTAGTCTTTGTCTCTATGAAGACATACTGCAAGGAACTGAAGTTCCCCGATCCTGGAAGGAAATGATTGCAGCAATATCTATCTACTGCAGCAGCACTCAGCGTGCAGGAAAACGGTAGTGGCACATAGGTAATACTGATTTTCTCTAGCACAAGGAAACATAGGAGCAAATATGATTCGCTTTGGGTACAACATTACTGGTTTGGATGGGACTCGCAGGGTAGGATTTTGCGTGAAAAACAACAGGGCCTGAAGATTCTGCACAGATTCTCTTTGAGCAGTTTCTTGCATGGAGATTGCTGGCAATGACCTTTGCACCAGGCAGGGAGCATTAAAAGGCTACAGCAGCTCTGGCCAAGGAGATGTCTCCTACCCTCTCAAAATAGAACAAGTACTTCTTAAGGGCCTCCCTGGCCTGTGCTTGCTGACTCTGGTTTACAATATCAGGATTCTCTTTGTACCGACTGCATTCGTAGTACTCGCTGCCGTGAGTCTTCCAGTCTCCCAGACACATCCAGCAGAAGTCTGCAGAAAACAGCGAAAAACCCACTGTGATGCACAGAAAAAGACCTCCGAAAAAGAAAAGCTTCAGGAGACACAGCCCATCTGTTTTCAGATATTTCTGCTAAGCCAAGAAACATACACATTTTGTATCATCTTGCATAACGGAACACAATAGTGAGCCAAAAATACCAGCCTGTCTTGAAGATTTTCATTGCACAGCCTCCCATGCAACTATGGAAAGTAAATCTTGAAGCGCTGCATCCTGTACACCAAGACCAATGGGCAGAACTGTACTTGCGCTCTGCACAGGCTGTCACTCTAGATTAAAGAAGAGGCAGGCTGCAGTCTTATTTGTCAGTTGCATTCTCCCCACCACTGGCATACTGCCCCGGGCGGACCTCTGGCTGAATAAAATATGAACAATCAAATCCAAAAGTGAACTAACTCATGAAAAAGAAAGTCTGCCCTCAGTTCTCTCGAGGAGGGAACTACCCAGGTAACTTCAGATATCAGTGGTTTATGACACTTCAAGTTAGGAGCCACTGAATTGGGAAGAAAGTGGAGGAAAGACAGCAATAGCAAAACCCGCGTGACAGCTTCCTGATTTCAGAGCAAGGCTGTGAGTGTTCTGCTGGGAAGGAAAAACGGTGGAGATTAAGTTGCTACAATAGGAATCACTTCTGTGTTACTCATAATAAGAGACTGAAATTTGTATTTCCAGAGTTCACCAGCCGTCTCGAGTGTTAGTCACCATGGTATTTCAGCACTTGCCTGCTCACCCTTGTCACAGAGCTCCATCAAAGCACGTCCAGTGCTGCTGAGGACCCCAAATCAAAGGAAATGAGAAAGGACAGTAATCTTTAATCATCTTCCAAATAAGGTTCTGATATTGTAATATTTCCCAGTGGCACACTGAACTTAGAGGGCTGAATACAAACTAGCTCGCTCCAAGGCAACAGAAATTAATTCTGCCATGAAAAGATAAGCGCAAGAACAGGCTGTCATTTTGTAGGACCACACAATGGGCCAAAGACACTCAGACTGTTAATTGCACAGGGGTGGACTGAGAAGTCCAACAGATAATGTTACGCAGAACAATTCACAGCTCCTGCAGTTTCATCTGTGTTGAAGCTCATTATTTCCATCGCTAAGCAGGAGGACTTAAGCTGATCTGAGTAAATGGCTCAGTTCTGCCAGTATTTTCAGCTGATGACAAATACAATTACATGGAAAGCATTTAATACTCTCCTCTGAGATGGATTCCACTGTTAATATTACGGCAGAGATAGAGACTTCTCTATACAATGGACATGTCAGAGAGAGGGAGCCAAACCAGCACTGAATCAGAATGCAGCTGAGATCACAGCCAGTGGAAAAAAAAAAGCACTATCACACACAAGCTTGTAATTAATATCCTGTTCAGCTTTTACTAGGGGGAAAAATATTTCAGTCAATGTTCACAATTTGTCTTCATATCACAAAAAAAGAGAAGAGAACATTACCACTAACAAACACTGCAGAGAAAACTGTTTCCAAATCCTACTTACCATGCTTGCATTTGGAGCATTGCTGAAAAAGAAGAGACAGGAGGCACTGGTTAGTGGAAAGTGGGGGGAAAAAATTTCTGCTTAGAACAAGGAAGGTCTGATGTGTTCAGGGAATTGCTCACCATGTGATTGCAGCCTCCATTCTTTTCAATACAGATATTGCACTTGGGACACTGGGGAAACAGAAGCATTTGTTAGAACCAGCTCTGTCTCTAGCAGCCTTCTGGAGAATGACACCACTTGCGTGATTATTCCCCTCCTGCTTTTTTTTTTTTTAAATATGCATACGCGTATATGAGAATATTAACATATATACACCCTGCCTCCCACCAATTCCTGACAGCTCTATTTAAAAAGGAGGCAGAAAGGCAAAGCCAGGGAAGTTACACTGCAGCACTGGACTGCTTGCTCAAAAAAACAAGTTTGCTGTTGTTACTCCTTGTAAAGCTGAAGGTCTCCCCGAGTTACCATTCAGCAGCTGCTCATGCACAGGGACATGACTAGCTCACACATGACAGTAGGTTCCACAGCTACTTAGACTACAAGATAATCAGCTCTATATCCTGCCTTCAGCAGCCATTAACAGATGACAGCTAGCTGCAGAGAATCTGGCTGACCATAGTGAGGGCTGCACACTTTGCTCCTTCAGCGGTCCACTGATGCCCTGGAGTGTCAAGTTCAGTTACATTTTTTGGGTTGCATAGGTACAAAGAAGGAAGTGAGTTTTGCTGCTTTTTATAAAGTTTAATGGCAGGCAAAATGTATGCCAGGACAATGCTCAGTATAACAGAACCTTATTTCTACAAAAGAGACTAGCAGAAACAACGCTATCACATGCTGATGTCTTCTCCAGGGAAAAAAGGGAATTTAAGATCTCTAGTCTATCTAAGTACCCACTTTCATAACACAACTGAAGCTTGTGGCTAATTAGCACTGTCACAATTGTCACTGGCTATGGTAGAACAAATGCCAGCTAAGAACTCTTTTGAAGTCAGGCCACAAAACCCCCAAAAGACATTAAAAGTTCCAGTCTGCAGACAGCTAATCTAGAGGATAAAGGTAATACATCTATAACTTTTAAAGACAATTCTATATGTAGACTAGAGTGCACAATATGTAATACTATTTTTTTCTCTTGGGTCTAAATCCACTAGAAGTACTTCAACGTCTAATTTACAGACTTCATCTACCCCATTTTGCTGTCCTTGCCAAATCAAGACTTTATCTCCCTCACCTTCCAGTTCACAGGACTCCACACAGTTGTTCAGGTTTAAACACCACTAGTGCCTTATCTGGTACTGACTTCACACTTACTACGCTCTCTCCTTCCATTTTAAATACATCTCCACCGATCATTTCAAAGTAGCCACAGTTCTTTTGCCCGTGGGAGGGCAGCACCCCTGGCTGCCAAAGACATTCACACCACGTTTGGAATAAGGACCACCAGGTCCTTACTGCAGGAGGGCAGCCGGACTTCCTGCACAAAGCATTCCCAAGGCATTCAGTTGTGTTCTACCACAGTCCTGAGGGAGCTGTGAGAAATTGCAGTCTGTGAAAAAGCAGCACACAATGCTACATATGTATAGAATTGTATCTTGCTTCCGAGGCAGGACTAGAGGACAAGAAAAAACATGCAGGTGCTTGTCCTTACATCTTTAGTGTGAGCACTGATGTAGTTGGCTGTTTCGGAGTCATCTGCACACTTCGTGAGCCATTTCCGAATCGTAGCACAGTCTGTGGGAGCGTGGTACATCTGCCGACACTTAAAGCTTAATGGGGGGGGGGGCGCAAAAAAGAAGACATAATATTAATTTCCAAGGAAGTGATTCAAAAATTGAGGTTCTCCTGATGACCAAAACCTGGGAGGCCAAGTGAGGGTAAGGGATGCAAATGCACTTGTGCATTGCTAGAGTGCAAAGACCAAGGCTGAACTCCAGTAAACCCCCACACTCTTGTGCAGAAGCCGGAGTCAGGATGGGAGCGAACTGAGGCCTTCTCTGACAAATCACGTGTCTGAGGGCTGACGCTTCCCTCCCTAGAGTCTACCTGTGTCTGCTCTAACATGACTGCAGAGGCCTGGGGCACACCGCTGGCTTTACAGCTAGCCTGACTCCAGTGGTAGGTATCAGGCACCTGCATTAGCATGACCTTACCACCCCAGGTGAGTAAGGGCCATTTGCATGGAGATACCAGTAAGCTAGGTCTCTAAACCAGTTGTATTCCGCTCCACAGACATTCTCAACAGCAGTGATTCTGGAGACCCAGGAGCAGAAGACACTTCAGCAGCCCTGCAAGCTATCTTTTTTCTCTGGTCTGATATATACTTGAAGTCAAACAAGGAACATTAGCGTTCCTATTCAGCAGAAATGTATTCTTGCATGAGCATCAAAACACACCAGACACTCTGGGAGTCAAATACTTGTAATAAACTTAAAAACTCAATACCCGGAGACAGCAGTGACACATCTATTACCAGAATCTCTACCAGTCACTATGTCTGTACCAAAATTTGTAACCTAGCCAAAACATGAGAATGGTAGATTTGTAACCCCTTTATTACTCAAGCCCTGCATTCCTTGGTTGTCAGAACACCCAACTCCCAAGGAGTTTAGGGAGCGAGGGGACGGCTGACCACCTGCAGAAGTCAGACCCCAAGTGTCCAATTACTGAAGCTAACTCAAGTTACAAACAACTCTAGCAAAGCATTTGAGATGCTTCTACACACTGAAACTGTTGGCATGCAAATGGAGTAGCTCTGAGGACAGCATACACTTCCCCCGTAATCTTTAACCTTCTGTTTCTTACCAGAAGACCTCATTGCAACGATTGCACTGCACTCGCCGGGCTTTTGGCTCTTGTACCTGTATGACCATAGGGCAATCTGCACCAGGACACAGCTGCAGCTGATAATGGCTCTGTGAACATACCAAGGTGGTAAGATCAGCAGTGGGTGCAGAAGAGCATTATCTATTCAAGTTTAACCGCTCCTATCCTCAAAAACATACAAGTCAGTTATTTCTCATTGAAAAAGAGTGAAAACTGTCACCAGGCTTGGCTAACAGAGCAGAGAAACCTCTTCCACATTAGGAAAGGGAGTATTAGTTACTTACAGCTTCTCTAGAACAGGGAATTCAAATGCAGGGTTACAGACCAAGTAAGCACAGCAACACAACCATAAGACCCCACCAAGACACAGAACAAACAGTTTTACTCTATTTGAGCTCTTTCCCCATCCTCTCCTTATGCCCCAGAATGTATTCAGCTGCTCTCCTGTGGCGGCTGTTCCCTCCCAAAGGGTCTCTTATTGAAGAGAGGTGACACCACTCTTTCATACTGCTTCGCTGCTTCTCGAGTGTTCACAGTCTGTTCTCAGTTACCAGAATACTTCCTGCACATTCAACCTTAACAATTGCTGCTGTAATTTCAAAAAACCTCACATAAAACGTTATTGAACAAGTCAATTCAGATGGGCTACACTAAGGTAAGTGAATTATTTTTCAGAATCTAAAATATCTATGCAAGAGCAAGAAGGACTTTGAAACTCAGATTGAAGTTTGAAGTCCCCAGCTGCAACATTCTGAGAATTCTGCTTCAGGAAAAGAGCCAAGCACCAGCCAAGGAGTTACTGGGTGACCTTACAGCAGAATTTACTTTGGCAACCTGCTGGAGCATTTTGTCAGTGAGGCTGTCCTACAGGAACAGCCACATCATGTTTATCAGGGACAGCTTTGCTGCAGTTACTGCATTCCTAATCAAAGATGCAAGACACTTAAAACAAAATTTCTGCAAGTCATTGGTGAATTGACCCACGGTATTTTAAAACTGAAAGAGACAATACCTCCACATAGTCCCTGAAGAGGTAGCGCCTGTATTTGTCTTTCAGCTCTTCACTAGGCAGCAATGGAAACACAAAGTCTTCTGGTGTCCGAAGTAGGCAGTCCTGAGCCATGCAGGAGACCCCTGAGAAGAAAAAGCAACATTTTAGCACGGTGCAACTTATACTAAGGAGTGAATGCACAGAGAGCATTCGACACAGTTTTCTAGGAGCCATCTGTTGCTGTGGCAAGAGGGACACAACTGTGAAACAAATCTATCAGGGCTGCTGAAAAGGTGAAGCCCAACTTTCACCGAAAGCTGACAGGGCACATGTGCATCCAGGGCCACTAAGTGCTTCAACCAGCATTCACACGGTCAGATACTTAAAGTAGAAAATTGCATGTTACTGCCATGCTAGCATGAAGGACAGGCTAGGAAAAGCCCAAAGCAATTCTGGCAACTACTGGCTTCTACCCAACACAAAGAGAACAGATGTTTGCATCCACAAGCACTCCAAGGGCAGTGCAACAACACATCATGAGAGATGCAAACTCAAAATGCAGCAGTTTTGCAGCTTCTAACTTGTTACAGTCATGCTCTTGAGATCACAAGGGGAGAAAAGCAGCAAATGGATCTGTGGACTTGCACGTTTTGTTAGGCAGGAGTAGTGCTCTCCTGGTGGTATGCCAACACTAACTAGGGATCCAGGTAAGACCACTAGTTCAAGTTAAGTTTGTCACAAATACTCATTCCATGCTCCATCCATTTTCTCATTACTGAGATGTTTTGGACCAATTCAGCCAGTCGTCATCATCAGAATGTTTTGGACCAATTCAGCCAGTCATCATCAGAACGACTAACATGGCAAATGCAGACCCAGCACCACATCCACCTTGAACTCACCGACTCCAACACCATCCTTGACGAGCACTGTACAATGCTGCTCCCAACAGCTGCGACAGAACTGGTGCTGACAAGCCAGGGAGAGCAAGTTCTCCTTCCGGACAAACTGCATGCACACTGCGCAGTGATGGGAGGAATGTACCATTGCCTGGTAGAGAGACAAATCAGCATTACGGTGAAAGCATCCCAGCTCTCTCAGAGTATTCTCACCTCATCCATAGGCACCTGCATCACCTTCATTGTGACAATGGTCTCAGGTGAGCTCCAGGCCAGAAAAGGTTCATAAGCAGCTGGTGTGTTGGGGTGCGGCAATGCCCAGTCAGTCCTTCTCACAAACCTCTTTAATCTCACGGAGCACAACAGATCAACAGTCGCTGAACAGCTCCTGCCTCTAATCCAGTGCTACCCAGAACTCACCTTTGCCTTTCTGGTTCTTACTCTCGCCTTGTTTGAAAAATGAGGAAATATATCATTGTGTCAGTCCTTCCCTGAATTTACTGATATTCTTTATTAGCTGTGTCAGACTATCACTGTTCCACAGGCCCTGGAGAGCAGCTATAGCTGGACGCAGGCTTAGCAGTGATCTTTTACTGGACAACGATTTTGGGTAAGAGGAGAGGCAACTGAAGGTGCAGTGTGTAGAGTGTTTATACAGAAAGGAAAGGGAGTTCACAGACCATCATCTCACATCTCTTACCTTCTGCCTATGCTACATTTGGCAAAGCAGGCACCATCCCTTCAGCTGAAAAGGATTAGATGGTCTGTTTCTAATCAGGCATAATTCTGCTGTTGCTTCACCAAACCACTGGGAAGCAGTCTGGATCTCCCCTTGGGTAGTGCAGAACTAAACACTAGACAACAGATCCAGCCTCCAACGCATCTCGGCTCACCCTTGGGACCTGAAGAACTAGGTCTAGCACAGCATCATCAAAAGCAAGGCTCTACAAAGCTGTTAGCAGGAGTTTACATTCCTATTTCTCCTTTCACAGAGAAGTCATAATCACTCTTCACCTACTTAAACCTTTGCTACTCTTTGAGAAGCTTGTGTGAGACAGCCATCGCCTTCCATGCCTAGCTCTGCATGCCAGAGATGCAGAAAAACAGCAGCATGATAGGCCGCCACATGACAGGCAGAGTTTGTTTTATAGCATGACCACATGAAAAAAGAAATAATGCGACTTTGTTCTAAGCAGCCTCACTTATGGACCAGAACGAGATTCACCGAGTCTGCAACTGTGTTGATTGCCTACCTCAACTGCTCAACTTGACCAGCAAGCACACTACCTCAAACCTTCGCAAGCTGTCCCTCTGAGCTCACCACTGTAGCTTCTCCCTGCAGGGTCAGTTGCTCTACAGACACTCAGCACGAGCATCCACCCCCACAAAATATCATCATTCTGCATTGGGAGCTGAAGCACAGAGCAGCTTGCCCTAGCACATACAAAAAGACTGTAATGAATTGCCTACCAAACTAAGTTTGTCAAGACTTAAACTAACCCTTTAACTGTAGTATCTTTCTTCCCAAAATGAAATCACCATTGCAGTGGAGAGTACTTAAGTGATAGCTGATAAAAGATTCAGACAAATCTCAAAATACATGGACTAATTTGCAGGTATGTCAAATAACAAAGATTTTTTTCTGGACTCTAGGCAGATAATTTATTTTGAGTCCATGAAGCTTACTCCTGCTAGCTGTTTTAGCATTTTCACTCTCTGCTAGTTACAAGTCAGCTCAGATGCCAAATCAGGCTTCTAAAATCTCCTCTTCCCCCCCAACCCAAAGAGTGTTTCTCAGATGTAATATTTTATCACTCAAAATTTGACACATGGCAATGCATTCCTGGGGTAACTGTGGATTGTACCAAGACACCCCCTGTGAATGAAACCTGTAAACATGCAACAGGAAGTTTCTATTTAAGGGGGGTGGGGAGGAAGTATCTAAAGACCTGTACAGCCCTGAATGCAAAACACAAGCTGTTGGTTCAAATATCACTACTGTGGCTCAGCAGCAACACCACTGGGAGATTTGGCTTAAGCATCCCTGAGCAGAGCGGTGCAGCAAAGAGTCATCTCAGGGGGGGAGGGGGAAAATCTCTGTTCCAGCCACAGACAAGCTCTGTTCACTCTGTGCAGCCAGAGCTTCCCTTGAGTGTCTTTCACAGAGAGAGCTGAATCGGAAGAGGTAGCCAAGCCCTCGCACTCTGCTCCTTCCATTGTGTACCATCACTCATGCCAAAAAATTTAATTTTCTTGAGGCAAGTAATTCTTGAACACTACCTGCAAGACAATAGCAAAGCTGCTATTTAAGTGTTAGACACCTCTTGAATGCATTCTGATTTAAAAAGTAAACCCAGCATTGAGTTAGGGTGTTGGACCTGAGTTTGCAAGGAGTTAATATGGGACAGACTCTGCCATTAGTAATGCAATCCTCCGATGAGGTGGGTCAGAGGTGTCTGCCAAGGGAACAGACCAAAATAGTTAGCATACTTACATGTTTGGATGAGGTGGGCTGAACTCGTGCTTCTACTAGCAATTGGGCAGCATTAGACTTGTGCCTGAAAAGGCAATTGAAGAATAATCAAATCAATTTCTGAATACATTTTGCTTTGTTAAATTGATCCTTCTCGTCTGAATAAATAATAGGCTCTGTACAAACGGTAGGGTAGGTTTCAACAAGGAAAGTGGAAATGTGTCCTGTCTGAGGCTCCTTCGCATAGTGAGCTGAACTCTCATCAACAAAACTTTGAGAGTTTCTTCTAAATCAGAAACAGGAACAATACTTCTCCCAGTAATGGATTAACATTTCCCCTCATACTCCTTGATGAATATTTTTCTACAAATCTCTCTCTCCCCTGAAAAATTATTTTTGAAGCTAAGATTTTTCTATCCACACTCCTAGAACAGTCCTAAGCCACTGCCCTTAATAACACACTCCTGTGAGGCTCCTGTCTGTCTCCTATTCCTCTGTAAAATCAAGCTACCCTGGTTAGGTCTCACTTTGACTCCAGTCTATTATCTAGTTAAGTATTTACTCTGTGACAGATTATCACCTCTTAGGCATATGAAGCTGTCTATCAGCAGCCTTAGAATTAAATATGTTTTGCTGTTTGTGATTTCCATTGCAGAGGAATGTTTATATCTCAATGAATTCAGAAATAGCAGCAACACTGTTGTGACTGTGCTGTAAACCCTCCCTCCTCACTAGCACTTTTTAGTTGTACTAGGGAGCTTTCATTTGATAATGTCACTTCGTGCCAAGACAGAAGTTTGAGGACCAGATCAACTGGAGAACAACTTGCAAAGTCATAGCTTTAGAAGTAAACCCTTCCCCAAACTTCTTCTTGTTTAAATCTTGTTAGCTAACCCGCAGAATCGCCCTGAGCTGCTATGGGGGAATCTCACCCTCCACATTCCTCAGAGAAAAGCTTTCACAGGATGCATGGTAACCAATGAGCCAGTTACCAGAGATGCTACAATATCCATACATGAGATGCACTTCCCATATGTTCTCTGGATGAAGTTGCTGGCTACAGGGCCAAAAATGGCATGGCAGAATGAGTCAGACTGATGTGCTCTCTATTTTCAGACAATGTTCAGTTCTGAGCCAGTATTTTCTGGAGGGGCTGCCAGACAGCAATGCCTCCTGACACACTTCCCGTATATGTTTGGGCAGAGTCCGAACCCTCCTTTTGAAATCAGCTGGAGAACTTTGTTACAGTGACATTGTCCAAGCAACAAAGGGGCTGTACTTCTCAGTTCTCTCACACCATATTCTCCTGCTCTACAAACGCTAGTCAGCTTAGAAAAAAAAAATCACTTATGTTCAGAAGGAGCAAAAACTTCAATGTGAATGTACTACTAAAGAATACATCAGTATAGGTTCAATGCTCCTTTATGATTTACGGCTCGTATGTTCAAAACAGAACATATGTTATCTTTATATTTGTTAACATAAATAAATATTGACGCAGCACTCTCAATCTGTTATCTCAAAGTTTAAGCTAAATGCATCTACAGGGTTCCCAGCATGATAATAATTCCTCAGACTGAAAGACATTCGCCACCACTACCCTCTCCCTGTTTACAAATACCTTACAGACAATGCAGCCTCAACAAAACAGTGTTTTTTCTCTGCTCCCTGAAATGGACTCTGTGGCCTGCTTTCAGGTTCAAAGACGCTTGTCAAAAAGACACCTATGGACCACTCAGAGTTCTTGCAAAGCAAGGGGAAAAAGCACTAAGCACAGAAGAGAAGAGACTATTTACACTTACCGTTCCAAAATCTCTGAGATTTGCCAGTGGAAACTAACTAATACTAGCTTTGCAACTGCATGTGATACCTAGGTGGAAAATAAAAGAAAAAAAAAAGTCAAGTTAGGCATACTCTGAGGCCACACCTCTGCTTAGGGCTATGATCTTCTTATAAGACTAATAAACTGTACAAACTCAGTACAATAGCCCAGTGATACTCAATTCCCATTAAATTACTAGACATAATTTTCACAGCCAACGCATCTGCAAGATATAGGTTGGAATGATGCATGGATGTACCCAAACTAACTCACATACTTAGTCACAATAGCACAGAGAGGAATGAGTCAAGAATTCACTGGATTAGCTTAACCGCTCCTGGAAGCCCCACATCCAGTCCTGACTGTGGTCACCAGTTGAGAGGCCCAGACCAGACTGGGATTGGGGTCCTCGCTAAGTGTGCAAAATGGGAACTGCAGGGTAGAGAGATACCACTTACTGAGCTGGAGAAGCAGTAATAAGCAGCAAACACAGACATGCTGTGACAGCAAAGGGTAGAGGGGAAAAAACAAAACACTTTCCCAAGCCTTCACTGTAGAGAAGTAAGTTATACACTGGACTGGAATAGGAAGATGGAAAGCTACTGTGACAGGGACTATTTCCATGGAGAGTTGCTTGCATTACATAGACTCCTGGCAAGCACTAGCACAGTCCACGCTAGCCCGAGCACCCTCTAGAATACTGCAACATGACATTTAAAGTCATGTTACAAGGGTACAAGCAAACAAGTTCTCCTTTGCTTCTGTGTATTAGTTTATTTCAGAAGAAAACAGACTGGTCTGTTAGCACAAAAAGGCTTGTACCCACCAAGACCACAGGCATCTGCTGAGCTGCTGGACCTTCAACCTGCCTCTCGACCCCTTCATGCCTTTATCAGGCCCATGGAGTTCAAAGAAAGCAGGTCTCCTGCAAACAAGACACCTATCCCAGGGGAATTCAGAAGACTCGGGACCCCTGCCTCTTCGTTTCTCTCTGTGCTGGGAAGCACCTGGGCAAACCCAATGCATTCAAACACCTTCTGACATTAAAAGGCTCTATCTCCCCCACTCCAAGACAAGCTATCACCATAGCACCTGTCTCTCTACTATACATATAGAAAACACAACTCCTTCCACCCCAGTTGCAGGAAGAGCTCCTTTTTTTTTTTTTTTCTAGAGAAACCGTCAGTCCCAATCATCAGCTGAAAAGCCATAAGCCTTCCTGAATCCTGCTACAGGTGAATCACAGGATCTGATGTACTGGTAATACAGATACACAGCAACCCCAACACAACCCTGGAAGGAAAAACAAAAAATGGTTGCTCCTTCTACAAAACAGACAGGCTCTGCACACCTAGGGGCAGCATATTCATTACTCTTCTAAATCTACCCCACTGAAGAGGTGCAGTTTCACAACACAACTGACCTATTCCTGCCACATGATACTGCCCCGGTCCTGCACTGGCATTTGTCAGCACTGGATGGTTGGTTCCGTGAGCTAAACCAGTGTAGCACCAATACACAATGCAGCCGGGGTTTTTAAACGGCTCTTATCCACCTCTACTTTCTGATTTGCCCACTTTGCTGGCCACTAAGAAATCCCAGTAATAAAAGAGTAATCTTCAATGTTCAAATAATCTTTTTTCTAGAAGAGCTGAAGCATTAGCTCACACTGCGTGATGTCTGGTACGTCACCTTCCTCGACTTTACCAGTGATGTGACCCTCAGAAAACAAAGGCTGCCCAGGCAGCGCTGCCCTCCTTCCCAGTGCAGAAGCCTGCGATTAGACGGAACGCGGCACACAGGGCTGCTGCTGACAAGGCATACAGTCTGCTCCAGTTTGTACGGATGAAGTGCCACTGCCAGCCTTGGATGGGTTGTTATCTTAAGCCCACAGCTGGCAGACCCAGACAGACACCTTTAACTTGCTCGTACAAGGAAGACAGCTGCATTTCGCCTTTGTAAAACAAACAAGCATCAGGAATGTAGTCTCTATAAAACTGGCTTCCTGCAAATGCAAACCACATGCTAATGAATCATTCTCTAACAGCAATGAAATTATTTCTCGGTAGCAGTAAGGAAGAACTACCATCCTGACAAAAAAAACAACAAACCACCAGACTTAAATAGGAAGTTCATCTGTAACATATGAAAATGAGTATTTTTCAGTTGGATTCTCTGAGCCTGAGGTGTAGCATCTGTTGCAGCATCATGACTCCTCGAACTCCATGAAGTTACTTGTTCCCAGAGGAGGGACCAAGTACATTCAAGAATGAAGAAGTATAGAAAAAGAAATACAAATACCAGCATACACATTTCCGAAATCTAACAAACTACCCTAACAGAATCAAATGCTTTAGAGTAAAATTATTTGCTCCAGAAAGATTCTTCTAGATCTGTTAATCTGGCATAACAAAGCTTCTGTGACCATTCCTATTTTGCTCCAACTGCAAGCACTGACGGAATCAGCTGTAGTGCTAATTTTATTACTTTCATCATAAAAGCACCCAAGAATAAAACATTTTCAATTCATAAAGCCAGGTTCATGACATGAGTCCACTTTCATAAAAGCCCTGAAGCAGAAAAGTTTTTGATTCTACCTGATGGGAGTGCATGTGATCTTGCAAAAAAGAAGTCCCAGAGTTGCAGCAACGTACCCACAGTCTGCTTGGCATGGAAGTACTAGTTCTTACACGTTAAAGACAGATAACATTCAAACTGTAAAAAAGAGGGATGGGAGAGGAGCAGATAACTGATGAGGCTGAGGCCATGCCTGCTGAGTGGAGTCTCACCACATTACAGTCTACGTCCTGCTCACCACCAGCAAGGCTGGTAATTCAGAAAGCAAATGTGAATACCATCAGGGGTCAACACTACTGGAGAGATTCAAGAAAACAAGCATGAGAAGAAAAGTGTTTAACAAAAGCCTGCTTCTATTGATTAGCAGCACTCCCCAGCCTCTTCAATGATTTACAATCATTCACAATGTGTGAATGATTGTACCAAGTCAGCCAGTTCTTCCACAATAACACCCCAGAATAATTGAAGTATTTCTTTGTAAGCAGGAGCCAAAACATGCTAAGCACAGAAAAATACCACTGCAATCAGCAGTTTGGTCCATAGGTACATAATTCATTACCTTACAGTACTGGAGAAGCAGTGTACAGAAGCTGATACTGCTGGCTGAACTGTTCAGTTAGAAGACATCGATGCCCCCTCCGTACGCACCCGCTGCAGCCTCGCAGCTTAGGAAATAAGCCTTCGTTGCTGTTCAGGCACACTGTCCAATACAGCATTTCCTGGACAGTCAGAAGTTTCACACAATGAAAGATCTCAAACTCGAAAAACATTTCAGAAAGAACTATGATTCAGTCCCCGATCAGTCACTGGGTGCCACAAGAATCTCAGGTTATCCAGCAACAATAATGCTTTGCCTCAGACATAAAACAATTAAAAAAAGATGCCTTTGATAAATTGCCAGCTTTGTTTACACTTTCCTGTTCTTGTTTCAGAATACCAAGACCCAAAAAAGACAGTGTGATAGCCCACTCAGTGTCTTGCTGGCAGCAAGTAATTTTAGTAAAATACTTCTACAGACCACAGTGCAGAAGGGAACACATATTCTAGATGCTGCACTTCTATTTTAGTTTTTGTCTGCAACCGATAAATTGTGCCAATGATTCTACATAACTCAACTTCTCCAGAACTCTTCTAGCTGTGATTAAATTTATTAAAGTTTAGAAGATGAAAGCTGAAAGCAGTAGTCATGCTAAAAAATGTCTTTCTTTCCCTCATTCTCATTTCCCCATTTTCTCACCATCAACTTAAAACTTTAAGATCAAAGATTAACTCAGTCCAGATCTGAACCTAGAAAACTTCCGACTGAAGGCCATGCTTCTTTCTTCATGATGGGGCAGCAAAGCTGAAGAGAGAGGATCTCATCCAATCTGCAACTTTCAGCTTCACTTTAAAACAGGAATTTGGTCACCTCAGAAGCCTCTTCCAAACCTCCATCAGCTTAACTCTGACTTCCCAGTGATAGAAGGCTGCTGATTGCCAGAAATGGGCACCAAACGCTAATGTTTATCACTGCTCTGGAAAAGAGGTGCAGTGTCTATGCACACAGGAAGGGTGCCAAAAGGAAACTGCTCTGCATAAGGGAAAGACTCTACAGGAGTTGTATGAAAAGTCTGAAAAATTTACATAGTGCTGGACAGAATTAGATTCTAAAAGTAGAACAAAGAAGTAATGCCATCACATTAAACACACATTTATTCATTTTCTGGAAGAGAGCACAGTATTTTTTTTTCTTATTATTTCTATCTCCATGTATCTCCTGGGTTCTTTACTCTCCAAGATAAGCAAAATTCTCACACTTCTGAAGTGCGAGAGTCTGGCACTCTCCAGGACAAGACAATATCAAAAGAATTTGCAAAGAAGCTCTGCAGGTACCTTGCTGGGTTTGGAGAGCTCTAAGACAACTATGTCTCAACTTGCTTCCCTAGATAAGCTATGTTGTTTGAAGAGCTGAAGTTTCATCTCTCCACAGCAGAAAATCTTTACAACCACGCCACTCTGACAGTTGCTAATTCAGACAGAAATGTTTCCTAAAAGCTAAAAAACCACCATCTTTTGTAGAGCTTATATTCTACAGGAATTGCTCATGCATATTTATGTCGCATGCATATCTCATGAGTTCATTTCACTTTTCTCCAAGGGATGGCCTATTTTCTGGAGGTGTGTTTCAATTCTCACTTTTGCAGAGATATGGTATCAGGAATTATAAAACAAGAATCATCACATGATTCTCAAAGAGATTCAATTCAGAATGAGTTGGAGATATTATGATGATCTGATCGGAGCTGACATCCCGTGGCTTTGCACCAAGCTGACAATTCATGTTAGGTCAGGGTTGCACTAAAATGTCTGGCCGAGATGAACACAAACCTGGCATAAAGAAATGCGGCTTCCATTTCTTGTGTTTCCCTTAATCAAAGTTTTTTATACAAATAGATTTAACCAAATAGGATTTATCCTGAGAAGCATTTCTTTTAATCCGCTAATAGTTTTTGTTAGTTCTACAAGGAAAGGATGAACTTGGGAAGATATTAGTTTGTGTGTTGCATCAGAACTTCTAAAAACACACTCTTAAATTCTTTACAACAGTAAAAACACACAGAGCAAGAGCCTCTCAAATTGTTGCTGTTGGTGAGCAATGATGGGCAAAATAGACTAATTGAGTTTGCAGTAGAGAACAGTAGCACCTTAGAA
This sequence comes from Calonectris borealis, assembly GCF_964195595.1. NCBI lineage: Eukaryota > Metazoa > Chordata > Aves > Procellariiformes > Procellariidae > Calonectris > Calonectris borealis. Next base: position 10,885,045 of record NC_134321.1, on the reverse strand, counting down.
AGAAACCATACTTTGCATCGAATAATTTTGCTGAAGAAAAAAATACCTTCAGACACACTTTACTTAAGGATACTGAGGTGAAGAAAGTGACCCACAAATGGAAAAAATACTATTTTATACTCATTTCTCTTGTGAAAGTAGATCTTACTCCCTCCATGCCCCATTGGAAGAACTACCTGACTGCCTTCTTCTTACTGGAGGATTTCTCAGAAAACTGCAGAAATATTAGAAAATAAGAAGAAATAAAAGGGCAACCAAAAAGCTTTTTTTGGACCACGTTTTCTTCTTTGCTTTGATCTACCCCTCTTTTAAGCAGACTTCCAACATGCAATCCTGGTAGAAAACTCATGAGGTTGCAGGGGCTTGAGCTGTGATTAACATCACCTGCCATAAACACCCCAAGTGTTCAAAGTCTTCTGGCAAAGTCCTCTGTGTCTGTTACAGGTTTCTGAACATTAGAATGCTGTTTTCAAAACTGAACTCAAATTAATTTCACTTATCAGAAAAAAAAAAGACAATTACAACAAAATCAGGTACCCTGCTTTTTTTCTGGGTTCAGTCAAGCTTAAAAAAAAGTGAGAAAAAGCCCTCCGTCTTTAGGTTTCATTCACCGTATTGCTTACAATTTGTTTGACATTTCAGCCCCCCTCCTGATTAGAGAGTGCAGGCTGCACCGGGGAAAGAAATGAAATTTAGAGAGCGTAGCTGCAGTCTCGATACCATGGGAAGATCTTGACAAACAGCACTACACGAGCTCTGCTTCATCACAGGGTTTTAATCTGTACCCCATCACTCACCCTCTGGCATGCAGAGACCTGGTGTCAGTCCGCAAGATTAGAAGAATGTTTAGGAGGCAGAGTGCAGTTTGGAAACAACAAATACTGCCAGTGTCACACACACGGTTCATGAATCCGTCGGTGCGCAACCTAGTTAGCCACATACTGAAGAAAGGGGATCTCGGGTTAAATTCTAACTCCTTCTCTGCACTTACACATTGCTTTAATCCATCTGCTCTCCTACACAGGACAGCAACAATTTCAGCTGCAGCTGCCAACAAACAGGATCAGTAGGACTCAGCTAGGAAATCTCAACATACGTATTTCTCAAGCTGTTAGGCTATTCTTCCTGAAGAGATTCAGAAATAAATTAAAAAAAAAAAAAAGGAATAAAAAAAGACTTAAGCAAGATGGTATGCCAGAAGGCATTATTACAAAATAGCTATGAGATTTCTTCTTTGAAAGATTTAGAGCGAAAGAAATGCAGCAAGAAAGCTGTAAGACGGCACACAGATAGAAGATTGACATGAGACTCCCCAGCTGTACTCACTGGAGCTATTCTTTCCAACATAACGTAGTGTCTGAGAGCATCAGCGCCCAGTGCACGCTGCACTGAGTTCCCTGCACACTGCCAAAACCCCCAGCAACGGACCCCACTGCTGCGCTCAGCTCAGTCCCTGCCCAGGTGCTTTCCTAGCCAAACGCAGGAGAAGTGGACTATTCTTTCTGGTTGACATGAAGGAGGGTGTGAAGGATGTACAGGGAGGAAGCAAAGGGCGGGTAATAATCTGAATTCACACGATCGTGACCAGTGGCTCAGGACACAGGGCAGCCAACTCGAACTGGAAAGCACTGGTGCGTGCACGCACCCACAGCAGCACGCACATGCAGAGCGCAGGGCTTAGGTAACTTTGCAGTGAGTAATCCCTGTTCAGTCCCAAATAACATAGTCCTTTACTTGACAATCCCAGCTTCTAAGGGCATTTTTCTTTTGTTATAAAAAGATGCAGAGGAGGAACATCTACTTTGTAAAACAGTGTTTCATAGCACACAATGTAGCTCATTTCTGCTGTGCCATCTTTAATTGGCAAAGCACACAAATTTGGCAATGCACTTCAGCTGTTTCATGCTGCTCCTGTGATCATGTTGTGCAGCTGTAAGCTTGCAACATGAAACAGTTACTGAAAGATTGTTTCGGCATTTTTAATGACTTGTGTCTTGCCTCTACCTCCCACCAAGATCATACTCATCAACAGCTGTGAACAGATTTTTTTTGCTCACTGCAGAGTCATACTGGCTGTAAGATACACTTAAGGCATCAATCACGAAGAAATGTGTGGGCTATAATCACCCTCCACATTTGTGGCTCATTTTTTCAATCAAGTTGAGAATTTCAGCAGTCCTGGACAATAAGGAACAAAACTAATTTCTCTCCTCGAATGACTTCATGATGTTGTCACAAGGTTGCAAGGTCTGGGCTCCCCAGCCAGTTCTCTTACCTTGCTGACCAGAAGCCTACAAAAATTTACTATGCTTTTAAAAAAAAAGATCTTTAGGAGCCAAAATAAAACACACACTAAAGACAGTTATGGACATATTCATGTCCTCTTGATGTTTAACATACTATTAAAATACAGGCATTGTGAATCTGGTAGGCAACAACACAGCTTTCGTATAGCAGAACTTCCAGGATCTTTCTGTTTGGGAACAAAAAGCAGGTAAAGGACAAAGGTACATCTCAAACGTGTGCGCTCCTAAGGGTTACAACTTCAGACTGGATGCCCCACATAATGTTGGCTTGATATTAAAACACGGAACACAGTACAGATATAAACCTGCATGTCCTGACTAATTTAGGGTTTACAGGTACTTTGAAATAGCATATTACCATTGCCAAACAGCACCATAGGTGTTCTGTGGAGAAGTCAAATTTGCCTATCAGGGTCTACCATTTATAATAAGTGCTATTTAAATATTTACTAACTGTTTACTAATATATACTAATATTTACCAAAATTGGTTCTTATGGACACTAACTTTCAACACAAATTTTTCAAACTCTTCTTACATACATGCATTTTAATATTTCAAGAGGCTTTAATACCTCTCCTGTACTTGAGGCACTTAGGTACACCTAGCCTTTTATAACTGCCATTTTATGTTGCATATAAGTTTCATGAAGTCATTATGGCATCAAAAAGGATGACTATGCAACACCGCAGGTTTGTTCAGATAAGCACCCCATACCACATACTCGGTTGCGGTTTGCACAGCGATACAGGGAGGCACACACGCCAGTGTCTTCACATCTGGCTCTTTACGGACTTTTTGCGATCGCATTGAACAGGCATTCTGTGAGCACCAACTCCTTCGGGTAGAGCTGCTCATACAGGCTGCCAATCTCCACGCACATGACTCTGGATCTGCTAAAGATGGTATTTGAAAAGGACCACTGCCAGCATTCACCAAGCACCTCTACAAACTAACTGTTCTGTGTCAGCACAATTTGAGTGTGTGGAACAGTTTCAGAGGGCTGTGTTTTTGTGAGCAAATACTAATTTGGTCGCATTAAGAGACATGACATCAATAAGGTGAGCAAGAATATATGAAAAACTGGTTTATCTCTGAAAGATAACGTGGATTAATAGATTCAGTACTATATTATGACATCAAATACTTTTTGCATGATTAATAGATTCAGTACTATGTCATGACATCAAATACCATGTTTTATTCTTCAAGGGTCGGGGTAAAAAAACACATCACAAGCTGTTATTTCAAGGAGCAATGGAAGTAAGCCTTTTGCTGTCTGGTAAATATTAGCAGATTACTCACGTTAGCGAACTGAAAATTTTAAGTTCTTCAGTTTTACAATTCCTTTGGTTTTAGTGGAAAGACTACATCAGCATCAACTGCCTGTAAAACAACATAACTATCTTTCCTTGTTACCTTGCATGTGCAGAAATACCTTAGCTTCCTCATGACTGACAATCAGCTTCTAAAAAGACCTAAAGTCAAAGTAACATTTTTTCACAAATTGTAATTGCAATTGTTTTATCTGGTGGTTTAGGTCACCAGTTTAAAGAAAATTGGTAAAAATTAAAAAGATCCATCTCATCACTGAAACAGAGAAACTACTGCCAGTTATTTGGAACATCACAGATATTCCAGACTTGTACGGAGACCCTCAGCAGAGCCAGGAAGTGTCATTCACCAACAAAAACAATATGACATCATCACACACTTAATTGCTCGCCAGTGACAGGGTCAACTTTGTTTGTACAACTGCCGAGTATCATAGTGTTTGTGTGCACGTAGTGATACTGCCACTCCAGGACCCGCAATCACTCAATGAAGATTTGACAGTTATCTTCAAAACACACTTTTTACTATACAATTTTAATTCATTATTTTTGAAAGATACTGGATTTTATAGTTATATCTACTTTTTAAAAAGAACTGTTGTAAATGCCTTTGCTGGTCTGCAGGCAATAGATGCCATTCTGCTTTCAAGAGTATTGTCCTTAACAAGTGTTGACTGTTGGTCAAGTGACGTTTTGAGGAATTAAAAGTGATCTGCTTCAATTCACAGGCCTTTTGGTCAGAGAATCACAGTTTTGGATAGTATTAGTTTGAGATTTTCTTCTGGCATTTTTCAACAAAGAGCCTATCCTAATTTTAGTCAGGGTATTAACTGAACCCTCCACAAACAGACCTCCAGATTAACAGCACTAACCAAGGAGCAAAGATTTTTCTCTTGTTTTTCCTGGAAAGCAAGGATCTACACACAGTTCTTACTAAAACCAAAATGAGAAGAAACTTTCAGAGTACCATTATGAAGTCCCTCTAGCTTCAGTAGGGTTCTAGGATAACCACTATTGTAGTTGCAGGCCTGGCACAAAGCACTGCTGGTAGTATCTACTGCTACTTTGTTTGTACTAATTTTTCTACTCAGAATTCCGCACCTAGTAAAAAGCAAGCCAGAAGAATTCAAGGTAGAAGTTTCCTATGACAGTAAGAGATACAAGGGCATACATACATCTACCTACATACTGGGTTTCATGCTTTTATCAGACTTAAGATTTTAACCTATTTTTGTCTGTACCTGGGGTAGATAAAAAAGCATTTTGCTGAAAAGGTTGTCTCTTTTGAGAGATTGAATTAAAACTTTTAAACGTATGCAGGGTGCTCACACCTGACCTGAAGTTAGCCAGCCAATGGAAGGTTTGTTCAGTTGTCTGTTTAGCTTCAGTAGGAGTGAGAACAAGGTCAGCTGTAACTCACAAGGAATGAAAAAAGGTAGCAAGAGGGTTTCCAAGGAATATCACCCTTTTCCTTGACACTTTTAAGAAAATAGGAATTCAACAATCAGCCTGAAATAGCTGAAGATGACAGTTAAAAAAAAAAGTTGAGAGTTAATGAGCAGAGCAAATGAAACACTATTTATTTAGACTGTTATTAGCTAATAACAGTACAGATTGTAAGTATGAGGATGTAAAGATCTGAATACCTGTTTCTGGTATGTAAACAATATGTCACAGGGAAAAAACACACCCAATACACACTCCTCCCAATTTAACCTTCAGAAAGTGAATCACCTAATGACAATATACAGTGGCAGAACATTCAAACATGGCTTTAAGCCCATTTATTGCATTCATATTTCTTTGCTTTAGGGAATTGTATTAGTCTATTCATTTCTTGTGATAGCAAATTGCTCAGATACCACGTCAGGCGTTGCCTTCAACATTGTACCTTCTGAAGACAGTTTTTAATTTACCTTCATCTTTCCCTGTCAGGCAAAGCTTGCATTTAAAGCTCTGCCTTAAATACAAGTAATGCTGAAAAGCACTACATAACCACTAGCTATCACAAGGGAAAGGAGACGAAATCAACAAAACGAACAAGCATGCTCCAAAAGAACAATTACCACTGTCCAAAAAACCCAAGACATTATGAAAGGTAGTCTTCAAGAGAAAAAAAAAGTTTTTGAGCTCAAGCAAATTAGAAGAAAGAAGTTAACACAGTTCTTACAAAAGTCTGTCCCTGTTTATTCATATCCATTAAGTCAATGGAAAATAATGATAACAAATAGTTCAACATGTTCTATTCAATTTCCTTCTTCTCTATGCTTTTTAATTCAATGCAAATTCTTTCCACTCCAGTTTGTCTCAGAAAACTAACAAAATGACAAGTTTCCTTGGGGGAAGAGAGGGGAAGGAAGAAACAGGGTTGCTGAAGTATTGTAAGAAAGGATGCCAGGAAACAAAAAGCACATGCTGCAGATACACAACAGATTTCCAAGAAAAGTGCAATTCTAGCACCACTGTTGCTAGCGAACAGAGAGTTAATGTGTCACTTCAAGAGCTAAAGACTTGGTGGGTGACTTACAAGATCACAGTTTTTCAGGTTTCTACCCAAATTTATTTTTATCTTCTCATGCACAAACCAAGATGTGTAGCACTTCATTTTTAAGCAAATATGCAGGCATATTCTTGATATAAAGGGAATCTAAAATGTTCTCTCCTTGGGTCATATTTGGGGCCAGATTTGAGCTAGCAGGTTGGTATTATCTGGTCAACTATAATATTTGCTCAAGGAGACTTTCAGAATTCTTGGAAAATTTATTTTAACTTTGGAAGCCTGATTTTAAAGACTAAATAAAGTATTGCTTTTGTTAATTTAATTCAAGAGAACAATATGCCAGGGGTCACCTTTTTGGAGGGTGCTCCATTTGAAGGCAAACATTAAAGAGCAGAAAAGCCATTCAAATTTTTACTTAATCTGTAAGAACCAAGATCAACTGACAGCTGGATCAAAAGTGTTGACCAACTATTCTCACTTGTTCTTTTCTTTTGCCTCCCTTTTCTTACAATCTGTAGGGAACAGCAGGCATTCAGAGCTTGACCTGCACATTTTGAAGAAGTCACAGACACGAGTTTGATAGTCAAGAAAAAGTAACACTTCATCTTCTGAGGTGGCGAATGCTGGGAATAAGCACAACAGATGACAAAATCAGCTAGAGATGAAGCAAAAAGTATGGGTGCACTTGAGAGCCTATTGTTTATAGGCTTCATAGTCCTCAGGCTTTATGGTTACACTATTTCTATAGGACACTGATGTACAAATAAGGATCAAGAGATCCCTCTCATTTTTTTAAATTAGGTTTGATTCAGACCATATGAATAGGAATCAAAACCTATCCAACATGGTTTTTTATACGCTGCGGTCAACTGTCCTGCTTTCAGAGGTTGTTCCAGAGAAGAACAAGCACTAGGAGACCTATTACAAAGTAGATGCACTGGTAATTTCAACCCAGTGTCAACACCTAGAGCTTAAAAACTCTGCTTTCCTCTGACCTGCACTGGGACCGAAGCACACTGACAAGGCAGAGAGGGAACCTCCTCTTATCACTAGTCTGCACTACAGTAATCAGTTGCACAAAGAGAAAAAAAACTTCACAAAAGTCTTATTGAGCATAATACCATGGAGGTGACTCAGAGTGTGACTCTTCTGTGATGAATTAGTCACTACAAGAGCTGGCAAGTTCATTGCACTTTAATTGCTGTCACTGCAACAGTAGGGTTCATACCTGGCATGACAGCTGATCTGTCTTTGAAAGTCTATGATTATTCTTTCAGAACCAACAAAGAAAGGTGTTTTTGTTAGAATTACAGAGTTTTAGCATGTCTTCCTATCTGTCAGTTATCTTCTCAAACACAGGTGTACCAATCTGTGCACCATTTATGATTTGGTTTGTTTCTTTTCTATATATCCTCTTTGCATTGTGTTAATGCAAAGAGTTATAACTCAGGCATTTTGGTCATGAAGCTCAGCTCCATAAAAAAAAATATTGTAAGAATCAACATTCAGTAAGGAAGATTTTTCAGGCCCCAGAACCAGTATGCAACAACTGTAAACCTTTGAGTCAGTTTTGAAGTAGGGACCTTCAATAATGTTCCTCCAACCCCCCATAACAGTAATATTGCCACAGCTTTTATTTTAAACTGCATGCTCAGCATTTGCCTTTTCAATCACAAACTTATTTTACACCTGTGTTAATACAGAAGCTTTTTCTCACCTTTAACGTGGCAGCCAAGCTGGCCATGTGTTCATTCAGAGTGCTCTCCGACTCCTTGTAAGTCAGGCAGGTGAACTGATATTCTTCTGGATCAAAGGCATCTGCTCCCTGCTGCTCCACGTCGTTAGCTACCCCATCATAATAATCCTCAATATCCCCAGGATCCTCATCCTCTTCCTCCTCCTCGCAATTAGGGTCATAATCCTCTTCATTGCTGTCAGAGCCCTGGCTGTTCATGTCCACGGACATCTTAATGCCCTGTCAAACTGCAGACCAGGAAAGCAACTGCAGCTTCTTTTTCTCCTCCAAACTTTATCGTTCTTTTGATTTCATCTGAGCTCTGTCTCCTAAGGGGGGAAAAACAATTTTTTCTGTTGCCTAAGAAATTATAAGAGAGGCCATGTCAACATCATACAAGTGATCAAACAGCCAGGAACAGACCAACCCAATGGCCCAGCTAAAGAAGATTCTGCTGTGCAGGTCCCTGGTTTGGATCCACTGTGACTCTTGCACCTGCAAAGCCAAGTCTGCCTTTACAAGCAAGGTCTAAAACCTCGGAGACTGGGTTATTACATTGCATCCTAGTCTCCAGTGCGGGCCCCGAGACTTTTGACGTTTGGAAAGTGGCTCTATAACCTTCACTACAGATCTTTTCAGAGATATAACTAGATTTATGACATTAAATTTTTAGCAACAGCCTGGAGTGCCGCAGAAAAGCATCATATCCGTTTCACCAACAGGAAAAAACACAAACCCCTTAACTATGACCACAGTAGCTAGAAAGGCAACCTGCGATAGCCTGAACAAGTCCATATTGCTTCAGAACCACAGCCGTTAAGTGGGCCTTTGGAAAATAAGACAAGCAAACAGATCTCTCACATACACCCAATTTAACAGTCTTCAATACCATCTCAAAAGAAATGGCGAAATTAGTTAAACCCTTTAAGTAGGTTCTGCTGGATGTGATGTGGCTTGGGCCTTAGATCTGAGGGGGGAAATAAAAGAAATTCTCTCATTTCATTACCTTCTCAATATACAGTTATTACCTTCTGAATGTATAAGTTTATGTTCAAGTGTTGACAGCTGCTACTCAACAAGAATCAGAACAGCCAATTTTTTGTTTGTTTTAAATTCTCACTGGTATTGGAAAATTCACATATTTGACTTTACTTATCAGAACTACAAACGTGCTTGCGTAACTAAACCAGCATGAATTCGAATTCTAAGAGGTTCAGCAGTAGAGCATGTATCAACCTTGAATTATGGTCACCTCATATTTAGTCACAAATTTCCATTTAACCAAATAATTTAGTTTCAAGAGAGAAGATATTAAATACAAAAGACTTAAAACAATGCTGCAACCAAATTTTACATATAAAAATACATACATAAAATCAAAGCTATATTTTCCACCAGCAGCGTGTTTTGGGTTTCTTGCACATGTTTGCATTTTGCATTACTACGTTGTTAGCTCTGCTACTCAAATATATTCCCACAGTATCACAATTTGTAGCTGCTGGGGAAACCATAATCAAGCTTTGAGAATCCTGACTTTAGAGCACAGGAAATCTCAACCACAAATTTTCATTATTCTTCCTCAAGTCGTTTGTTTTCTGTTTCCAATAACCTGACCAGGCAGCACAGAATAACCAGGAAGAGATGTGATGTACAATTAATTTGAGAGGCTGCAGTGATTTCAGCAAATACAAACCTCCAGTGAGAGAGGATGAGGGCTAGGAGCTAATTATGTCATCCCCTGAATTCTGGTCTCCATTCTTTTCATCTGCCTCTTGATTTCTTAGCTATACACAACATAAAGCAGCACACAAATATTTTAGCACTGCTAATATTAGCAGTGCTAATATTTTAGCACTGCTTCCCATAGAACTTCAATGGAACAGAAGCACTGTCTCTCAATATTGGAAGGAGACAGATGTGAAATCTGATTTGACAGACACAAGGCAAAGCTATATTGTCCCTCCCTCCCTCTACCCTGCTTAGAGTTAATGATTCAGTTCTGGGCTTAATCTGTACCGACACTGACCTCCTGCATAAAAGAAGTAATGGATCTTTACCTGTAACACCTTATGTTAAGGGAATAACTTATTTGAGAATCTAAAACCACTGTGAGCATTCCTACAGAGATATCAATAGCCTAGCGTGCAACAGCTTTGTTCAGCCAACCTCAGAGCACCACAAGTTTCACCAGTCAGGAAACTTCTCAAATTCACTCAGGTCATCCCACACTCTAGAGACAGAAAAAAGCCCCCAAAACACTGGGTCCATTTGCTATCTCAACACATAGCGAGTCCCATCCAAGCAATGAGATGTTTTTAGATATCCAAGTAGAATAACGGGCCTACCCAGTACCTCAGCAGTTACACACTAGTTGCTGGGGAGGAGGCTCAGAAGAGCGCAGAGCCGCTTCTCTGTGCCACTAACACACTTATTTGAACAAACAGAGGAACTGTTTGCATGAGCAAATGGGATATATCAAGCAGAAAACAGTCTGCAGACTGGATGACTTTTGTGACTCTTGTCACAACATTCTAGGAAAGAGCTCACTTCCAGCACAGCTGAGCGTCAGACGGAAATGCGCGGAGAGAGAGGAAGACTAAGGCGCAAGCTCTGTGGACAAAACAAAGCAGGGTACTAGGAAAACGAGGAACAGAACTCGCCTCACCTAACGCTCAGCATAATGCCCTCATGACCCAATGACGAGCTCGCTGAATACAAACTGAGACAAAACACAGCTAATACTTGATAACACTAGTTTTTAAGACAATAAAGATGTCAAGCTCAAAAAAGAGGGTCAAAAAACCAACCAGTATTTAGACTAAATAATTACCATAACCCCCAAAATCAGATTATAAAATTTAAAACCATATTTAGATCGCTTTCCTACCCAAGGGAGGATGAGGTCCTTCTTTACCACCTTCATCCGAGATACTCCCTCATCTTCACTAACACTGACACAATTTAATCCCCTCTCTTCCTCCAGCCTCCTTGCAGGAGCTCATAAACACACCCACCCCTCCGCTCTGCTGCCTATCGGCTCCAACAGAGATGCCCTCTTGCTGACTCCCGCTTTGCAACACAATTCTTCTTAACGAGGTCTCTTGAAACAAAATGCCTTCAAATATGCCAACACCAGTCTCTCTCTGACCTCACCACCATTAGACACAGTAAATTACATTATCCCACCTCATACCCTGTCCTACTACATCATTCTTCTCTGATTTCTTGCCCTCTGTGTCTACAGAGGATTTCTCTAGCAAGTGCTTTGTAGGATACTCCTACTTTTTCTGTTGATATTTCACAGCCATTTGAGATGGCTTTTTCTTCTCTCACCTCTTTATTCATAATTCTGAAATAGAGAAAGTCTAACTCAAGTCTGCCTCCTGAACTGCTTATCCACGTAAACTTCAAATAGACTGACGCTCTCTTTTCTCTGCAACCATCTACAACCCCAACTCCACACTTGCTATCAGTGTTAATCGCGTCTTTGTCTATGTCACTCAAACCTGTAATCCGTCGATCATCCTCAATTGCTTCTTCACACACGCAGCATGCATCCCTTGCCACTTCCTTCTCCACTGAGTTTTTTGATGGGATTTTTTCATCCCAAGAGTGAGAAACTAGAACAACATCCCCCATCCTTTTCACCACAGATGACTCTGCAGAGACCTCCGTGCAGCCATATCACACATCCCCCGTGAATCTGCATGCTCTCCTCCCACTTCCCAGTCTTTGTTCAGACTATCACGACTGCCTTGTCCTTCCCAACTCATCTAACCCATTTCATTCCTGCCCCTTCTAATCTATCATCACTTTTAACAAGTTATTTTATGCATACCTACGCAAGCCTTCCTTCCATGGTAACTCTGGGCTTGGGCGGAAAAGTACCCCGTTCATTTAAATTACCTCAGGTCCATTTCTTTGCCAGACTAAATCCTGTACTTGTCCCACACAGCCAGAACGCTGCACGCTTGTAGGAGGAAAGCCCAGGGAAACTGAGGGAGAGAAGGGAGCTGTGGAGGCAGAGCCCGAACGGTGGCGGGGCGAGGAGGGAGCCCCAGCACAGCCCCCTCGCAGCCCGTGCCGTCTGCCGGCCTGAGAGCTCACGGGCTGCGGCTTCTCCGCCCGGGCAGCCCGACCTCGGCACCGGCTCCGGGGCGGAGCGCTGCCGGGCGCTAAACTGAGCCGAAGTTACAGAGAAGCGGCACCGCCCCCCTCCCGCCGGGCTCGCCCCGCCCCGGGACCTGCCGCGCCGCCCGCGCCCCCGCCGCCTCCCGCTGAGGGACACGGGCCCGGCAGGCGGCGGCGCTCACCGGGCCCCCCCGGCTCCCCACCACCGCGGGACGGCACGGCTCAGGCCGCCCCACCGGGAGCCCCCCGCCGCCTCTCCGCCGCCGCAGCGTGACCCAGCCCCCCGCACTTACCGGGCGCCGCGGAGCGCGGCCGGGCAGCGGGCGGGGGAGGCAGGGAGCGGCGCCCCGGGCTCCTCCTGCCGGGCCGCCACTGCCTGCACGCCGGAAGCACCGGCCTCCGCGTGGCGTCACTTCCGCCGGGCGGGGCCGGAGCCGCCGCCGGGCCGGGCCGGACCACTGCGCTGGGCCGGGGGGGTAAACAACGGAAACGCTAGGGGAACGGGGGTCGGGGGGGTGTCGGGCCGGCGCCGCGGGACCACCCCAAGGTGCCGGCTCAGCACCCTCAGGAGACGCTGGCGGCCCGGCCTCGGTCGCTGACAGCGCTCGATGACAGCGCCCGGCACCGCGGCGGGGGCAGGGCCCGCCGCCGCCCCCGCACCGCCGTGGGCAAGGGCCGCCACTATCCCGGCCTGCCCCGCGCTCACCTCCCCCGGTGTCCCGGCGTGCCGCGCGGCCCGGCACTGGGGTAAAGGTCGCGGGGCGGAGGGGGCGGCGCTGGCTCGGCGGGGACGCAGCGCCGCGGCCCCGTTCTCCACCCGCCGCTGCCGCCATGGCGGAGCAGCCGCAGCCCATCAGCCCCGTGAAGAACTTCTTCGCTGGCGGCTTCGGGGGCGTCTGCCTGGTGTTCGTGGGGCACCCGCTAGACACCATCAAGGTGAGGCGGCAGCGCAGCGCGGGGCGGCGGGGGTGGGGAGGCGGCCGAGTACCGGTGCCGTGCGGCCCGGGGCAGCCGGGGAGTGGGGGGGGACTACGCTTCCCGGCGGGCACTGCGCGGGGAACGGCGAGGCTTCCCGGTGGGGAGGCGGGCTGTGAGGGGGGACTACGCGTCCCGGCGGGCACCGCGGGGGAGGCGGGACTTAACGTCCCGGCGTGCCTCACGGGGCAGGCAGTCCGCGCGGCGGGGCGCCCCCTGCCGGCCTGGCGGCCCTCGGTTCCCGGTTTATAGTAAAATACAGAAAAAGAGCGGCGGTGTCCGGGCGCGGGGGGGGGGGGGCCGCGGCGGGGGCCCTCAGCGCCCCCCGGGCCAGAGAAGGCCGATAGTGACCGGGGGGGGGGAACAAATCGGGGCCCGGAAGGAGAGTACGGCGCTCACATGAGGAAGCTGAGCGGTGACACGGCGTTAGTTCTCAGGTGTTGCGGTGGGGTTATTATCCTGACGTCATCCCAGCAATTAATTAGTTAGATACATTAACTATTAAATACATTAAAACTCAATCTCTTTTTTTCTGCAAAGGGCTAAAATGATGTTAATCTCTCTACCAATATCATAAAGTCCGGCCCCAAAACTTGCTCCGTAATAGCCATATAGAGGTGTTCTCTGAATCAAAGTTTAGATAGTAACATTTAATAAAACAGTGTTTTCCTGTCCTGTCTCACTAGGTCAGACTGCAAACCCAGCCCAAGCCGCAGCCTGGTCAGCCTCCGCTCTATTCTGGGACCTTTGACTGCTTCAGAAAGACTCTTGTTGGAGAGGTACTGCGTTAGCATGTCGTCTGCGATGCCTGCCAAAAGTATCAGTTGTTCCTGTACGTCGCAGGAATGGAATCGTGTGGGAATGTTGCCCCCCAGAGACTATACAAATCTTGGGTTATCCATTGAATTGATTCTAATTACAGTTTTTAAACAGATTACAAAACTTGGGGAATACTTAGCATCCACATGCTCCAAGTGCATGTCTCTCTATTTTGTTAAGAAATGCTTTTGGTTCAAAATAGCATGATATTAATATCTGAAGTTATAGACTTGAGTGAATGTTGGCAGTTGTTTGCTGGCTTTGTTGTTGTAGTCAGTGGGATCTTGCTGTCTTTGGTATTTGGAGTTGTCTCTGGAAATCCTAAAACAGGCAATGACTTTTGTTGATACAAGCAGTACTTTTACGTTCTTCTATAATGTGTTATGCCATCTATGAGAAGGCAGAGGAGCATTAATGAATAGATGTTTTTTCTTTTTCTTTTTTTTGAGAACAGAGGGTCAATTATACTTGTCTGCTTCAGCAGGTGGACAGTGGTTTTCACTCCTGAATCAGCCATATCATGTGATTGAACTGTAGTCTATTTTGTTTTTAGAAAGGCACGCAGCCTCGGTTTAAAGTCTTTAAGTGACACAGAATCCAGTTTTCTGCTTCGTAAGTTTTTCCAGCAGCTATTTACCATTTGGAAACAATGGCTATAAAGCCCAACTGTTTGTTTACTAATCTGAAGTCTAATTTCTAACCACTGGATCTTGTTAGGTAACTCTCTGTTAAATGAAAGATCTGCCTCATATCTGAAATCTACTTTCATTATGGTATTAACAGGTTGTTATACAACCAAAGAAAATCTTGCCTCCCTAGTCTCTCCCACAAAGCGCTGAAATGCTTTGCTAGCTCTGAATCCCTTGCGGTTTTTAACACCCCTGCTGAAGCACGGACGTCAGAGCTGAACCATAATAATAGCCTTGTGATGTGAAGTTCAAAAGTAATGCTGCCTCTCTACTCCTACTCAATACTCATCAGTTTCTATAAGGAAAACTATTAAACCTCTCTGCCAAGACCTTTTGTTTCCCACTGCTCATGGGAAGATTGCGCAGGAGTGTCTGATCTTTGTCAGCCAGATGCAATTTCATTAGAGTCAGTTGTGCCTGTAAGCGTACAGACACATACTGGGATACACTGATTTATCGGGGGGGGAAAGGAAGGGGCGGACAAATCAGCAAATATTTAATTTGTGCATTTAGCCTTTATCTAGAAAGATAACTCTCCTTTTTATTAGGAAAAGTTCACTTCAAAGGCAAGATAAATGAAATAAATGCTACTGCTGGTGTCTGCATTAGAATTTTTCTATGTGTGTAGCCTGATGAAGGGAAACATCAGGAACGTAAAGTTTTATGGTGAAAAAGTTTTGACTTGGGGAAGGAAAGAAAAAATAACTTGCTCTTGAACTCGTTCCAAATTGAGTTTGTGTGGGGAGTGAAGTAGTTCAGGTTAGTCTCCCTGGCTCTTCCGTTATCTAAAGAGTGAATTCCATTCAGCGTTCTCAGGCTCTGTGTCAGGATTTTACACTACTGCATTTGATGACTTATTAATAAAGCACATGAGCGTTTTTGTATGTATCTGAGACAGAAGACTTTTGAGATAATCTGTTAGGACTATTATTCTGGTAGCTTTTAACTTAACTTCCTCATACTTGAGATGCAAGTACAGGATGAACAGTATTGGAACAGAAGGGTATAAGTGGTACCAGTGTTTTCCAGGAAGGATAGCTTTCCTCTGCAACAGGCCCTGAGCCTCAGCTAAACATGTATAATTGCAAATGAACAATAGACTCCATTATTTCACTGATTAATTTGATTGGCTGACTGATACTATCCTGTACTGAAGCCTTTTGCTTCTCAATAAGGTGAAATGTGTGCAAAGTCTATGCAAAACCAAGTAATTCTTGTGATAACGTTTCTTGCAGGGAGTCCGAGGCTTATATAGAGGAATGGCAGCTCCTATTGTCGGAGTGACACCCATGTTTGCTGTGTGCTTCTTTGGATTTGGCTTGGGAAAAAGACTCCAACAGAGAAAACCTGATGACATTTTGACGTGAGTTTCTGAGTTAATCAGACAGTTGGGAAAGGCACCCTAAGGCTCTTGCAGCCTGCTGTATTGTTGCACGTTGAGTTGTGGTGTAAATTTGTCTCTTCTCCTAGGTTATAAATATATCTCTAAAAAATAAAACACTCGTGTGTTTTAATGCTTCTGGAAGCGTGGGACTGATAGCACAGGCTAAAAACAGACAGCATGTGGGCAGGTGCTATGCAATTCCCTTTCTACGCAAGAGAGCGCCATTAAGGAACAATTCCGTTTTAGATGAGTACAGTGTGAGCTATATAATGATTGCCTGCCAACAGTCTTGCTATTAACAGAAACTATGGGCGAAATAAATTCATGGTCAAGTCGTCTTGAGCAGTCTGATTCTCTTTTCCCTGTTAGTTGTGACTCTTGCTGTGCTCTTATGCTTATCCATATTATTATGTATACAATAATCGTATTATTAATTTATGAAAAGCACTGTTGATGAGCAGCCCTCCTCTCAGGCATGTCTAACCTTCTGGAAAAGAGATGGAAAGCTAAGAAAACTTTGCGTGGCTTTCTACAAGCTGACTTATGCATGAAGAAAGCCCCCCACCCATAAAGTACTCCCTTAACTTCTTTGCTGAGTTGTAATTTATAGCTCTACAGGAACAGAACTGTAGCTTAGCAACGTTTTATTCTAGTATTATTCGCGCAATACGTAGGAGCCCTGTCAGAAAGCAGGAGTCCGTTGTGTTGAGCCAAGCGTGGTGGGGAGGTGCGGTTTCTGCTGGAGCCTTGCCTGCGCAGGGCCTCCCGGGTGGTGCGAGTGCACCTGGCTCTGCAGCCCTCGCCACTGCCGTGACGAAGCGAGCTCCCTCTGCTCGGTTCCTCAGACGGAGGAACTGCTGGCTTACCCTCCGGTTTACCGCAGGAGTGTGAGGCTGAAGGGTAGGACCAGGGGAACAGTAAGGAGTGGACAGTACAAGGAAACAAATGGGCTGTGGGCTTATTTCCAGCAGCCTAATTACCTCAGTGCCTTCTGTTTTATACACTTCATACCAAAGGGAAGTTTTAAGGAGCAAACTGGAGAAGGGCAGCGTAGTTTTTTGAGTCTTTATGTAGAACTCAAGCGGAGCAGCGGGAGAGAAAGAACAAATAGATGGTGGAACTGTCACTGTGCCCAGCTGTGCTGCCCTGTGGGTGCAGACTTGACACAGTAAGATACAGTGTGCTTGGGACGTCAGGCCCAAAAATAAAGGTGAGACTCTTAGCACCATGGTTATGGGTCTAGAGGCAGGCAGGGTGGCAGTGGTTCCCCATGCTGATTTTGACGGGAAGTTTTGGAAGGAAGGAGATGGAGAGAAAGCTGAGGACCCCGTTCTATCTTCTCTGGGGCTGAATAATCCCAAGGTGAGCTAGAAAACTCAAAGCTTAGTTTGAGCAGGAGGTGCATGTGGAGTGATGAGGGAGGTCTGAATGGTCTGGAAGATTTAATGGGAATTTCAGAATAAAGAAAGGGGTAAGAATTGGAAAACCTGAGTAGAATGCCATCTCTTGGGCAAGCGCCCAAGAGAAGTGGGAGGTGTGAAATTTAGTTAAATTAAGATATTAGGTCATCTTACTAGGGAAGGTAGCAGGAGGTTGAATGTAAAGATAAGTTTGTGGTGGAGAAACTCAGCCCGTTTAAGGGATTTCTGTCATGGAGACTTTGCCACATGAAAGCAGATGCAGAATGTATGGGATGAGGGCAGGTTGGTAGGACAGACTCGATGGCAGAGGCTGAAGGAGTGAGGGACTGAGAGGTTACAGAAAGGAGGCTCCTGGCTGTACAAGCAGGAGTACGTGTGGAAGCTGGGTCACTGAGAAGAGTGGGAGACTGGAGGAGGAAGAGACTGCTGGGAATAAAAATGAACAGGGAATGCTGTAGCAAAAAATGCAAGTACAAGGAATATTAGCAAACACAGTGGATGTGAAGAGCTGAGTTATGGTTGCTGTGGGAACCAGCGCTTTGAATCCTAGGGATCTTAAATGTTTAGTTCTGATTAGGCATTGATGAGGCACTTCTGCACTGATCAAAAGCAATGGTTGCACTTCTAGTTCCACTGCCAGCCTTGTGTGGAACAGCATAATCTGGTGATACAGGGGTCTTTCTGCCCTGCGTTTCCTATGTACTGTGTTGTGTTAGGGTCTCTTCTGTTTCCTCGGGACAGATATCCTCAGCTGTTTGCTGCTGGCATGTTGTCGGGAGTGTTCACCACAGTAATCATGGCTCCAGGAGAGAGAATCAAGTGCCTTTTACAGGTAAGGTGTGGGGTGGTGGCGATGGGAATTTAATTTTAGGGGATTTTGTCTTTCCATACCAGGAACTTCTTTGGTTAGTGTATTTACTCTGTTCTGTTTTTTGACAGGACTGAGACAACTGTCATTTAATGCAACTGTGTCATGAAGAAGCATTATACAAACACACCATGACAGTATAAATACATACAGCATTGATTGCTCTATTCATTTTACAGAGCACAGCCTTATACTATGTGGCATTATATGAGGCATCGATGGATGCCTCAGTCCGCTTCAAAGTATGGAAAAGTCCAATTTTTCAGAATGAAACTTTTTCTTAAAAAAAAGCAAAATACTAAATCATAAGACTCTTTCTAGCGTAAAGATTTTCTGTTAC
The DNA here is from genome assembly GCF_964195595.1 of Calonectris borealis. Lineage (NCBI taxonomy): Eukaryota > Metazoa > Chordata > Aves > Procellariiformes > Procellariidae > Calonectris > Calonectris borealis. The sequence continues at coordinate 10,866,543 of NC_134321.1, read as the reverse complement.
CTTGACAGGTTCCCAAAACGTAATTGAGGAATGCATTTCAAAATAGATGAAATAGTTTTCTCATGTTTGGGGGAGCGTTAGCTCTACACCTCCTCCAGGGTTTTTAAAGTATTGTTGGAAAATGTAAACCTGAACAATTGAAAATACCATCTTTAGTCGAGATGGGAAGGTTTACTTATTTCAGACTATGTTGTACTCAGTTAGTATGGTTATGGGTGATCACGTGTTAGTTCTGACCGACATGATATTATCATGGAAGCTTTTACACACATACAAATTGTTTGAATTTCGCTAAACTATTTGAAGGCTACTTATTGTCAGTGCAAGTGTAGAATTACCTAGCTGACTTTAGTTGTTTCAGACTTACACTTGGCAAAAATAAGGGAGAATCTAGCCTCTGCATGGAACAGTAAACGTATCCTCAGCTTGAACGTGCGAGAGCTGTCTGAGGAAGTGATGCAGGGGTTTCGTATGCAGAAGTGCCTGTGGAACGAGTACGTGCTCCTTCCTCTCTGGAAACATGCACGTGGCTTTCTAACTATTAGCTGAATGATTGTTCACCAGCCAGAAACCTTCACTAGTCAGAAACTATCACTTTAATCCTTCAGATCCAGGCAGCCACAGGTGAAACTAAATACAGTGGCTCTTTGGACTGTGCAAAACAGCTGTACCGCGAGGCTGGGGTTCGTGGCGTGTACAAGGGGACAGTGCTCACCCTCATGAGAGGTAACTGATGCTTCTTCTGCGTGGGGTACTTTAAGATAAGAAGCCTGACATAGTATCACAGATCTCGCTGTCCCTTTAGCCGATTGGAGATGCTGTGTCACCCTTTTTTCTTTTTTTGCAGTCTGCAGAGCTACTCCAGTGCCTCTAAGGGACTGAGAAATAAACATGAGATTCTCAGTGAGTGAGGAAGAGATTAGATGACAAGGATCAGAGGGATATAGGAAGTAATTAAGATCTGAGAAGCCAAGAGGAATGAGAGACTTCAGGAGAGGAGCAGAGAGAACAAAGAGAAAAGAAAAATACAGAAGTGGGCTTTTTCTTTTCTCTTCTCGCTCTCCTTCTCTTCTCGCTCTCCTTCTCTTCTCGCTCTCCTTCTCTTCTCGCTCTCCTTCTCTTCTCGCTCTCCTTCTCTTCTCGCTCTCCTTCTTTTTCTTCCTTGGGAGAAGGATTGTGACTGACTGACTATTGCTGTATAATGCTGACTGCTTTAAAAGATGTGATTACGGCAGTTATGCTTTCTGCCCGCTTGAGTGTGGGTTATTTTGGACTGGGATGTCATGACCCCTCTCACAGCAACAACAACAAAGTAATTGTGCCAGGCGCTGAATCCTTTACGTGTTTTGGTACTTTCTCTTTTGAAAAGCATTAGGTTGTTCCCCGTACTGAGGCAATGTTTTCCAAGGATAAGCTGAAATTTCTGTATTTTAATATCTCAGTTTAGGAATTTTTCTATCCTCTGCTTCTCATAGTAGTGTAACAGGTAGCAATGTAACTCTGCCAGTGCCCCTAGCCAGAGGCTGGTTCTCCAGTTTAGGCATGAGCTAAGAATGGGCTGCGGGAGTACCTTAAAAAAAAGCAAACCAAAACCCATCAACTGCAAAAAAACCCCAAAATAGAATCATTAGAACAAATAGCATGCAAAACTCTTGAAGTTCTTGAACTGCTCTGATCTGCTCTGCAGCAATTAAGAAAGCTTAGAGCTGTCTCATCGTTAGCTTAACGGCCATCAGGCACGTTACAGTCTGATTTGAAAGGCTGCTGACAGAAGCACTGAAGAACAGATATTTTCCCAGTTCTTGCCTTTAGCACCTGCTCTCCCTGGGAAAGTTCAGGCTCCTCTGTCTAGAGCAACAGAGATTTTATTTTGTTTGTAGAGGAGGTTCAGAAAAAGAATCTGGATGTACTTAGTGGTGTTGCTGAGCTGGCATGGGCTGCTGTGCCTCTAGGCTTCATTTGTTTCCCACTACTCACAGTCTTTGTTGTTTACCCACCAGACGTCCCAGCCAGCGGAATGTACTTCATGACGTACGAATGGCTGAAGAACATTCTGACCCCTGAGGGAAAGAGGTTAGTGAAATCTCACAGTCATCATTTTTCTAGACTTCCCAGACACTGCTGATTAACCTCCCCAGTTACGAAGAGATTTAAAGCAGTATCATCAAAGCAAATTGTAAAAAAAAAAAAAGGGTCGCTCATCTTGTGAGTTGAGCTGTTTTGGTCTGGGGTTAGCTGACAATTAAAATAGTATTCTGAGTTTCTCTCAGATTCTAGCCTTGGATCTTATTAGCCAAGTCAGGAATACTTAAAGTAGATCTCTTCACTTTCACCCCCCAAGAGCTGGGGGATTTTGTTGGGTTTTTTTTGTTGGTTGGTTTTTGGTTTGTTTTTTTTTTTTTTCCCCAGAGCATTTGTGTGTGGGCTGCTGAATGAAAAGATTTGAACCTTTAGGGTGGAGTTAGTACATTTTGCCCACAGGGCTCTGATGCTTGGAAATCTTGCTCAGATACTGCAAGTGACCGCAGCATTGTGCTGCCTTCTGGCTGTCGGCCAGGTGCCTCTTTGGTTGTCACCTTAGTCAAAACAGATGAGTTTTTACTTTTTAAATTTTCTTTCTTTTTTTTTTTTTTCTTTTTCCTCCCACCCCACCCCAATCCTCCCACAGTGTGAGTGACCTCAGTGCGCCTAGGATCCTCTTTGCTGGCGGCCTGGCGGGGATCTTCAACTGGGCAGTTGCCATTCCGCCAGACGTGCTGAAATCCCGTTTCCAGACTGGTGAGTTGCATGCCAGCTTGTCATGGCCGCACTCGGTGCGGTGCTGCTGGGAATGGGCTGGGCAGCGGTGGAAGATGCCATCTGAGCATGGCATCTGGGAGGCAGCATGTCTTGAGCACTGCTTGAGACAAGTACATGAAAAACCCAAGTGTGTTCCTAGCTTTTTAGTTGGTTTCCTCGCAAATTTTTGGCAAATCAGGCTGGACTTCTCTGTTTCTGCCTCCCTGCTAATATAATGATCCCGATTTGAGATACCTGTTTTGAAATCTAAGTATAGAATTCATAATAATGGAACAGCTTGTCATGACTGTTTCATTAGAAATGTAATTCTTTGGTTTTGTTATTTCTCTTCAGACATAGTTTTGTAAATTGTAGCCTGTGTTGTCTGAAATTTATAGTAACTGGGCATGCCTTGCTGAGAGCGTTGCTTTTAGACTAGCAGATCTGCTCTTAAGTATGTGTGGCCTAGTTATAGTGAGAATGGCCACAGGCCTTGAGCTTCAGTGAAGTTTGACAGGTTTTGCGTTGGTTTCCCTGGGAGTCCTAGTCAATGAATATTTTTTTAAGGCTCCTCGTATTCTCTGTCTGTGGACTCAGCTCTCCACTGGACAGTAACCATTTTTCTTGAGTCATGGATCATGATAACCTGGTGCAGGAAACTTTTTTTCTTTTTCTCAAAATAATGGCTGCTGTGGTTATTTGCTATCGTACCAAGGGCTGAGTGTGAAATACATTACAGCTTTGCATCCTTATTCCACGGAGCCAATCCCCAATGCTGCTGTATAGATGATGTGCTTTAATGGTGGTTCTGTTTAACTGGGTTGGTTTGTGGGGTTCAGAGGGCTGGCAGAGGCAGTACTTTCCAGAGAAGTGTCAGGAGAAGGAAGAACTTGTTCTTTTAATAAAATAACTTTTTAAAAACACCTCAGCAGATCTGTGTAACATCAGCATTAAAACAGCCTGTGCTTTTCACTTGAAGTTTGTTGCTATTCTTGGCTGGGGCATGTGATAGGATAATTTTCTGTTTCTTAAAAACAAACTTCATCAATTTTTATATCTGACCTTCCTATTTCCTAATTGCAGCTCTTGGGAGAGCTGTGATTAGCAGTGCGAGTAACAGCTCAGACATCCAACCCTGACAAAAGTTATTCTCCTTTTGTCCCTGCCGTCCAATGACTTGATTAGGTAAATTCTTTGTGGTGATGGTGAGCATTTACCTTCTGTTTACTGAGTCTTTAGTAAGGTGTCTTTTTTGCTTGCTTGCTTTTGACTGAAATAGATCATTTTCCCAAGCAGATGTTTTCACAACATAGCTTCAGCAATGCTTGGATTCTGGTGTCACCTAGATGGTATAGCAATACGAACCTGTTGAAAATCCTGGGCTGTTACGTAGGCCATATTATTCAGCATTTGTGACTGCCACACATCTTAGCTAATGTGTTTTGTATCCCTTTCAGCTCCTCCAGGAAAATACCCAAATGGCTTTAGAGACGTGCTGAGAGAACTTATCAGAGAGGAAGGAGTTGCATCTCTGTATAAGGGCTTCACAGCTGTAATGATCAGGGCATTTCCCGCTAATGCCGTAAGTAAATTGTGGTTCCAGATGGGTTTTGGGGACCTGGCCACTCACAGTGAATATTTGCAGTCTGTAGAGGAGATGACTGGCTGCTGACTGTTGTACCATTTCAGTGAGATTCTTGTCACTGCAGGTACTTTTGGCTGTTGGTGTCCAGGTTCTAAAAATGTACCTTAATCTAGGTGGAACACCAAGTGAACCTTCCTTGGAAGCTTTGCATGAAAGCCCTTTGTTGACTCATGCTGATAGTATTTCTTGTCTGATTGTACATCCACCAGTAGCAGACAGAAACATGTGGATAAGTTTGGACTGGCTTCCCCTTCAATAAATAATGAGCCTAACGGAGTAGAAGTTCTGCCTTTATGTGGAGGGATATAGTAGAATTCTTGCCTCTGGTTCAAGACCTTTTTTTGTTCCCTTTCTCCTTCCACATCAGCCACATCAGGTGTTTATAGTGCTGCATTTCAAAAACCTTGTTTGGAACAGGTTTTTAGAATTCTTATTTGTTCTGTATATTCTCTCTTTTCCAGGCATGTTTTCTTGGTTTTGAAGTTGCTATGAAGTTTCTTAACTGGATTGCACCAGGTCTATGAAGACTAGGAAGTCTTTGGAAATTAGAGAGGAGAAGGAAGAGAGTGCAAGTCTGCCTCAAAGGAATAAATGAATGATCACTTGAAGTTGCGGGAATGATTGCTTGCCTAATACCTTTTTGCCTTCCTCACATTCTTTAGGTGGTGCTATGTGCCGTTCAGAAATACAAGCTGTAGCTCTGAAGCAGAGTTGGTGAGGAGTTAGCGGTGATACACCTGTCTTCTGAGCCGATGTACCACGCAGTAATGCTGCTAACAGACAGCTGTCACTATTACACACACTACCTTAAGTACTTCCTCATGGAAGAAGGGGACACTTCTTAAAATGTAATTCTTTATTTACTGAAGAAACACGTAGCTATTAATGCTGAAAAACTTCCTTAAAATAATTGTTTGGCAGTGTGTACTTAACTCTCAGGGCGTGAGTTAGCAGCTGCACATACTAGTATCTACAAGCAATGTCAGATAGCATTCTCATCTCTTGTAGTTTTTTAGTTGTGGCTATTTCTATGTTGACAGTGGTTTTAATCTTACATGCTTGTAAGATTAATCACAGAACTAAGCAGGGGAGGCCAGAGCTACGTTTCAGTGGGTTGAGGGGTATTGCAGATACTGGATCTGATCTTGCACACTGATCTTTTCTGTGGAACTGGGAGGAAAATTGAATTATGCTTAACATTTGTACTAAGCTTTACTCAGGCAGCCAGTGGGGAAATGTGTTTGATTCTGAACTTTTCTCTGAAATCCCTTTCTGTCCCACTGAAGGTATTATCCCAAATGCGATTTCAGAAGTACAGCATGGTTCATAGCAACCCACGATATATTTGATTCATCAAATGCTGTGTCCTGGGATTCAATCCCTGACCTGAGAAAATTTAAAAGCACTTCCAAGAACTCAATTTCTTTGACACGAGGGGGATACATGAAGGGGACACTGGCTCTGCAGCCTTGCCTAACTTTATTCTTGCTCCTGTTCCTTGGTTTTCTCTTAATATCATTAAACATAATCGTATTTTCATTTGAGAAATTACTAATGCTAAGAAGTAAAAAGCAACTTTAATTTCTTTTGGTTTTGATGCAGTGTTATTGGAACTCAATAAAGCTAGCTGCTGCTTGGCTAGAATGTGTGCTTTGGTTCATTTACTTTTTGCCTGGTCACGCATGGTTAGTTTTGCAAAAGTTTTCCAATTCTTAATTCTGAGATGTGATTGGGAAATAAGTTGTGCCGTGCTGTCTTTAATTGTTAACCCCTTGCCTTTTAGCTTTTGGATTTTTGACGTGAGCCATGGAAATGAATGTTCTGCGCTTCACGTTTGTCATACAAGTCCTGTTGGGTGCTGTGTTGCGGCCGCAGCTTTTTAACTATAAAGCCAGACACTAAATAACACCTTGCTTGTGGAAAGTATTTTATGTTTTCCAGGGAGAGACCTGGACACAGATAGAGGGGAGCTTAGGGAAAGCATCTGTCCTGATGCCCCACAGGAAAGGAGGTCCTTGGTCTGGCGTGGTCTGTTGGCCTGGACCCTAAGGACACAGTCTTCACCTTGGCTTTCCACAGGGTCAGCCCTGAAAACCTTCCACCCAAAAGTGCTGCAGAAGCCTTGAGTCCCACTTTCCTTCCCAATTCTTTGGAAGGACCAGAAGGGAACCTGCCTTCCCCAGAGCCCACCTCTTGTGTTTTACAGGGTGGGGGTGTGAAACCAATGAGGTAGCCCCTGGTGTGGGAAAATCCCAGTCGCTTGGAGCTGCCTCCACGTTCTCGCTGCTGCCTCACTCCCCGTGGACCTTCCCCGTTCCTCGCTGCTTGGTAACCTGCTGCGGCTCCTGCTTCTCAAAGTCACTGCAGCTATGGATGAGTGAAATACTTAAAGCGTGAACACTGAGTTAATGCTGGTTCAGAGAAGCGGTGATTAAAGGACATCATTAACCTCTCAAGCGATTTTAAACACAACTCTAGGTTTACTGAGGCTAAACCCAACCTAGTTTCAAGAGGACCAGGTCTGCTTTTACGGCTCTGTGCTTCCTGACCACCAAATGCTATCCTGAACTGCTTTGGTTCCCTAGCTGCTCTGGCCACCTTTCTGACTTCTGTGCTTGGGCTGTGATGCTTAGAAGCAACTTTCAGGTTCAAGAAGTGTTATAAAGCTGCATTTTTTCCTTCTCTTTTACTTATGTGCTCCAGAAATCCTGACACTTCTTGGGAGGGACAGACATGCATCTTCCTTCTTAAAATTCCAGACACAGATGCTTAACGCTGCCTATTCCAGCCGCTCTGTCAAATAATGCGTCCTGTTGAGCTCCTAATCTCACTGGAAGCTAGGAAGAACTGAAGCATAATCATCCTGGTTGTAAATGCTGTTCTAGGTTGGTTTATGATGCAGTTGCCCAGCAGATGGCTGTCTGGGGCTGTCAGCAAGATGGACAAACCTGCAGGTCCAAAGGCAAGGTCAGAGGCAAGGAAGCCAGCACAGCAGCTGCTGCTGGCAGGCCACTGCGTCCGCTTGCGGCAGCTGCAACTTTCCGAGTTGGGCTGCAAAAGTTTTACGTCTCTGTCAGGACAGACAGGCAGCTGGAAGGCAGGAGCCTCTGCTCCACATCTGTCCTGCTGAGGAAGACCCTGATCCTCCAGGCTTGGTGATGAGCTGTGCGGTGTAGTTAGTGCTCCCTCCCGTCCCGATCCTGTTAGTCTGGAGTGCTGCGGTCTGCAAAAAATATTTAATTCTTGGAAACCAAATCAGGGGCTAGTAACGCCCTGGGTTCGGTGGCTGGGGTTAAGAGCACAGCTCCTGCTTTAGGGCACGGAGGAGCCTTCTCTTGGTCTGTGTGCCCGTGTGCTCTTGCTCGGTGCTCCAGCCGTTACCTTGGCTGTGCCGTCGCCAGCTCAGGCTCACCTATCTGTGGCTCTGAGCAGTATCTGCTCTGAAAGACAGACTTCCCTACACTCTCTAATACTTCAGTTGTTACTAATAACTGTAAATTAGCTCCCTTCTGCCAAACTATCCTTTTTAACACTTTTTTTTCTTTAAAACATTTCAGATCCTTCTTCCAATTTCAATTATCCTAATTATATTCTCCCTAATCTGAGGTTTTTGCAGAGCTTTGTATTTTGCATGATAAAATTCTGGCTGTTTAACATGCTTGATTTCATTTGGTGCTTTTAGATAAGTAAAATATGGAAAAAGGAAATCAGGAATGAGGGGCTGCTTTCCAAAAACAGTGGTGGGAGGAGAGGAGCTGTGGGAAGGCCGATCAGACCCGTCTGCTTGTTTGTTCAAAAACTGAAACCCTGGAAATGTTTAAAAAGCTGCTCATGTCTCTCAAGATTCTGCCGTACAAAATTTGCCAAATCCTTGCCCCCTGGTGTGTGCAGCCTCAGAATGAGAGAGGGATTTTAACACAGGTGCCATTTCCCGCGCACTGAGGAGTCTCTTGCTTTCAGAAGCCCAGATTTGCATTCAAACATTCTTTTCTAATAGTTTCCGGTGGGAATCGAGGTAGCATATGTACAGGTTAATGGTACACAGCAGCAGAGGGTAAGCTGGGTCTCCGTACCAGCAAAGGATACCGATGACATTTGTCTTTACGGTCCTTGCGCTGATAGTGTATGTTTTTGCTGTATCAAAATCAGCGGAGAGTTCCACAAAATGCTTCTGCTGTACGTCTGCCTGACCCATCCTGCTTTGATGCAAGTGATTTTTTCCAGTGGTGATTCAAGGTGCCTGGAAGTATTCCAGAAGTAATCCATGATACATAAATCTTCCATGCTTGCATTTCAAATCTTCCGTGCTTGCAGTTCTGCCCATTGTGTGCAAGTGGCTTTTGTGCACACTCAGCATTGCTATATTGACAGAAAGGTCCTTGGAATACCCCTGACAAGTCAGTCTTGATCAAATTTGACTAATTAAAGGAAGCTGCCTGTGGGAGGATTACGACAGACTCTCCAGTTTGGAAAGGACGTCGCACGGTAGATCTTACAAAGTAAGAGTGAGTAAAGTGAAAAGGGGGCATTTACTCATATTTCTCACAGTACAAGACACACAGTGTGTCCAGTGAGGTTATCAAGCAATATTTAAAATAAAAATACGTTTCATATATTGTGTATAATTAAGCCATATAGGTCATTGCCACAGAATGCAAAGTGCTTTAAAAAAACATCGGGGAAGAACAGTTCATCAAGAACTACTGAAAACTGATATGGCTGCAAAGTCTTGCACAAGAAGCTCCTGAATTGCAGGTTGATGGGAACTGGGAGAGTGTGCTGGGGAAGTCACACCGCGTGCTTTGTTCTTGTGTTCTTTCCCGAAGCATCTGCCGCTGGCCGCTGTCAGGCAGAAGAATAGACAGACCTCCGATCTCATCTTTGATAAGTTTGGCTGGCGTTCTTCTTACGATGTGATCGGCAAAATCCTGACTGGTTCTGTGGGACCGGCACCCAGGAGGATGGGCTGGCCACGTACCTTCTCAATAACAAGGTACGCTAGGACACAGCACCAGTTATGGCTTTGCACGTGCCCAACTGGCCTCTAACAATTCAATTTCCCATTTTTACATTGTTCTTATTATCTGCCGCCCCTCAGGTAAGAGGACTCTTCCGTCAATAGCCTGTTTGTGCAGGTGAGGGACCGGCCCTGTGCACAGCCTGAGGAAAGTGGCTTTCACCACTATAGGGTTCACAGGATGACAGAGGAGTTGGGGTTGGAAGGCATCTCTGGAGGTGGTCCAGTCCAGCCCTCCTGCTCAAAGTAGGGTCCACCAGGCTGCCCAGGACTGGGTCCAGTCGGGTTTTTAATATCTCCAAGGATAGAAGCTCCACAGCCTCTTGGGGCGACCTGCTCCGGTCCGCAATCACCTTCACAGTGAAACAAGTTCTCTCTTATGTTTAAATGGAATTTCCTGTATTTCAACGTGTGTCCTGTCACTGGGCACCACTGAGAAGAGTCTGGCTCCATCTCCTTCTAAAATCCCTCCCGTCAGGTATCCATATACTTTGGTAAGATCCTCCTGGAGCCTCCTCTTCTCCAGGCTGAATAATTCCAGGTCTCTTGGCCTCTCCTCGTATTGCAGATGCTCCAATCCCTTCATCATCCTTGCAGTGCTTCGTTGGACCGCTCCGGTATGTCCATGTCTCTCTTGTACTGGGGAGCCCAGGACTGGACCCAGGACTCCAGATGTGGCCTCACTGGGGCTGAGTGGAGGGAAGGATCACCTCCCGTCACCTCCTGGCTCTGCTCTTGTAAAGCAGCCCAGCAGGCTGGTGGCCGCCTTTGCCACAAGGGCAGGCTGGTGGCCCATGCTCAGCCTTTTTTCCACCAGCACCCTCATGGCCTTTGCTGCATGGCTTCCCAGCTGGTCAGTCCCTCCAGCGTCGACTTGTGCATCGGGTTATTCCTCCCCAGGAGTAGGATTTTATACTTCGCTTTGGCAAACTTCATGCGATTCATGTTGGTCCAGCTCTCCAGCCTGTCAAGGGCTCTCTGAATGGTGGTTCAACCCTCTGGGGTACCAACCACTCCTCCTGGCTTGGCATCATCTGGAAACTTGCTGAGGGTGCACTCTGTCCCATCCTGCAGGTCATTAATGAAGATGTTACACGGTGGCCCCAGTACTCACCCCGGGGTACACCTCCAGCGACTGGCCTCACCACGAGTCACCTGGATTCATGCTGCTGATCCCAACCCTCGGAGCCTGGCGGCTCAGCCACTTTTCAGTCCGCTGATCTAATTTGTACTTCATCAGTTAGTGCAGGGGGATGTCATGGGGGACAGCACCAAAAGCCGTGCCAAAGCCAAGACAAACAACCTCCACTGCTCTCCCCTCATCCACTGAGCCGGTCATCTCACCTTCGATGACTTTCCCACTGGTCTTGGGGGCCTGGGGTTGCTGAGACTGCTCCTGCCAGCAGCTGTAGAAGAAATACCACAATAAACTGGTGGCTGGCATTTTGGAGCTGTCCTACAGCAAGTGATCTTTGACCACGACCAGAATAGTCCCTTCCGTTGGCTTGCACCCCTGGGCAGGAATGCACCTCACGCATGCAGCGTGGGGATGGTTCTCCTCAAGACACCTTGCTTCCAACTGTAACGCGTGACTGCGCTGCTCGCTTGTACAGGCCACGGACAAAAATGCCTGCTGCGTCAGTGGCACGAAGCCATGCACGCTGCGGCACTGTGCTGCTGCCATCGGGCGTGCTCTGCACCAAAGGGCTCTAATAACGCTGCTCAACTGTTCCCGTTTGAAAATAGGCCCAGCTGCCCTGGCAGCTGTTTGCTGGGGACTTTTGCTCCTGACCCAGAAGATGGCAGGGAGACGCCTGCCTGGCAGCCGGGGGCTTCCCGGCGAGGAGGGCTGTAGGGATTGCTGGGATTCCTGCCCCTTCCCCGCTCTCCGGGATGCATTTCGGGTGATCCGACCGCGTGCGGCTGTGCTCATTCATAACGGTGGGCTGACCGCCTGCTCAGCGGCCGCCGCCGCGGCTCTGCCTGACCCTGGTTTACGCCGCGCTTTGTCTTTCTGCCCGGTAGACCCTGCCCTGAGAAAGCTGCCCAGTAAAGGAGGGGGAACAGGCTGCCTGATGCTGGACGCTTGGAATGGAAAACCATTTCTAATTCAGGGAGATTTGTGTATAAAACTGAGGACATTTTCCATGACCTCAATGTGTTAGAATAGCTCTGCAAGTGTATCTCAAACCTGGTAAAAATGTAAACCTCAAGTAGAGACTGGGCGGGATTTTTACTAACATGTCTCTGAATTCAGACACTTCGGTTCAGTTTAAGCTCAGACGGTTCAGTTTAAGCTCAGACGGTTCAGTTTAAGCAGTTTACAATGCATAGGTTCTCCCTAGGCTTCCTGGAAGCTTGGCTATAAAGATCAGTATCAAAGTTACAGCAATAGGCTATAGATAAGCTTTGCTTCCCTTTGCAGGTGACAGTTTGAATGTAGGTTTGCTGAAGTACACGACGTTGTTTCTAACCCTCGGCATTGCCGAGTGGAAGCTTGTGATGTTTATCCGTGCAACGAGCTGAGTTCCCTTCTTCGTCGGAGACCGGAGCTCGGGCTTCTCCAGCAGCGCCGCTGCCGCTCTGGGTCTGAGAAGTTGCACATGAGCTCTGGATACCAAAGTATGGTTATGGATTCCCCAGTGCTGAGGGCATATCCTAGCAGCAACATTTCTTCTTGGTACTATTTCCTAATACTGTTTCCTAATAGTTATTTATTGCTGGCAGCTGCTTGCTCCGACCTCTCTCCACTCATCCCATCAAAAAATTCTAAACTGCGATTTAGCCTTGAATATTTGTCCCGGTAGGCTGAAGGCAAGGAAATCAATTCTCTGTCCCTTCCCATCTTTAATCGCTATACAGATTTCAGTAGAACCAGCTGAAATGCTGAAAAGGTGTAAAATTACAGCGGGCTCGGGCTCAGGCTCGGCCCATGTGATTCAGAAAAGCTCCTGACGGCCTGCACAGACAAATCCTAAAAAAATACATCCCTCTGAAACATAATCCTCCCGCTCATCCCCCCGCTCCCTCTCCGCTCACCCTTGACTCCCTATCAATCACTGCCAGGCAATTATCTGCTTCGTTTACTGCCTCCCGGCCGGAGCCAAAGTTCAGGAACTGGCAGTCGATGGCAGGAGATCACTCGGCGGAGGGAACTCGCTGTTCTCCCAGCCCGGCCACCCATTTCCCAGCAGTCGCGGGCGTGCTTAGCTGCAAGAGGCAGCGAGCTTCTGCAGGGTGGTTGAGCCCTGGCTCTAACAGCCGGGGCTTCTCCTGGAAAGGAGCCTGAAGCTGTGCCAAGCAGGAGGTCGGAGCGGGGTCTCCACCTGCTCCGCCAGCACGCCGGGAAACGGGCTGGCATCTGCCGCCGCTGAGACGGGGAAGGTGCGTGGATAGAGAGCCCTGGGCAGCCCCCCCGGTCTCCGTCCTTGCCCACTGCCCCAGCAGCTCCAGGTGGGGGAAGCTGGGCTGTCCCACAACCCCCCCGCCTCCACTCAGCAAAAGCTGCGTTGGGACGGCAAAGTTCAATTTCTCCTGGGCTGGGGAGGTGCCTGGAGGTGGTTCTGCTTCTGCCGGGGCGTCACGGATGAGGCAGAGTGAAACGGCGCCGGTGTGAAACGCCTGTCTCTGCCAGGAGGAGCAGTTCCTCGTGACACGGGCAAGTTCTCTTGTGTGCTGGGGAAAAATTGTTGGGGTTTTCCCCAGTTTCCTCCCTACGTGTCCAGCTAAGGGGATGCAGCACCCCTCTGTCCCACATACCGTTTGTCCCAAAGGCACAGCGTCACTCCTGGCATTTGCAGATCGAAGTCTGTTCTCCCAGGATAATCTGTCTACCCACATTTTCCAACAGTACAGTCTGAAGACATTTCTTTAAGAAATCTGCAAATAAAAGGAAAATTTGTCTTCTTATTTTCATTTCCTAATCAGCTAGAATTTATTACAGCTAAGGTTACTCTTTCTGGAAAAGATAAAAGCACGCTGCGTCACTCAGAACTGCCTTAATCAGACCCAGGATCCCTCAGCCCGAAGCTCTGTCCCCGGCGAGGAGAACAGGAGGCACAAGGTGCCCGGCCGCTCCTCCCCAGGGTGCTGCCCCCGGCTCTGCCACCCACGGCCACACGCTGGGATGTACTGGCCTGGAGCCTGTACCTGCGCCTAGAGCTCTAGACTCAGTTTTCAATAGAATCACCTGTTGGACACCTTCCTGGTTTTGGCCTCCACAATATCCGACGGCAGCGAGTGGCACTGCTTAATGACGTCCTGCTTTGGTTTAGATTGGCTGAATGATGATTTCACTGGTGTCGCTTAAACCTTGTCTTGTGAGAAATAATAACAAATTGTTTCCCCTTCATCTTTTCTGAAATAATTCGTGACTTTCTGGGCCCTTCTCCTTTGGGTCCTTTTCCAAGCTGATGTCTTATTTAACCTCTCCTTGTAAAAAGCCACGATCCTCCTTTCCCCCTTTTTTGTGTTTCTTCTAGTTCTACATACCATTTTTGATAAAAAGTGTATTCTAGGTCATAGTTTCCAGCCATATCGATATTTTCTATTTTATTATCTTTTTTTTTTCTATTTTATTATCTATTATTTTCCTCTGAGCACTGGCACAGTTGATTAATTAAAATTGATATTGATTTCTAGATATGCTGAAAAGATTCTTTATTGAGTAGTTGGCTAATATTCTGTCTTCTATAGGTTCTTCTCTAATTAAAACCCTCTGGTCCATCATTTCTGGGAAATTTGAATTATCTAGAAAAAGAAAAACTTATTAAATTCACAGAGCATTTTTTGCTGAAAGTGGTGTACACATTGGGAAAGGATGGGGGTTTTAATTTAATCCACGTAGCCTAGCAACATTTACACCATCAATAAACAAGTACTGTTTTTCAGAGCAAAAGCCTGCCCAGGCCTTTCTTTATCCTGACTCCGTTGCTAGTAATGGTAATATTGACAATGCCCAGCCCACTGCTTTTAGAGTCGTCGTCTTACTTCATGTCCCTTTTATTCACACCCCAGCTCACCTGCTAAAGCTTCGCTCAGAAGAGCGGTAAGATCTTCAAGTGAGGTGTCCACGGAAGATGCTCATCTTGATTTTTATGTTAAGCTGTAGTTGTTAAAGGAGCTGCTTATCATATTAGTCATATGGCTGGTCTCGAGGCGCTGAAATGCGATTGCTAGGAAACTTGAAATCTGTTAAATGTTTGCTCACAAGTATTTTCTGAAGGAAGAGCTTTGGCATCTGTGTGTCACTTCTGAAGTTTGCCGCAATTCAGCTTCGAAGGGGAGGATCTTCTCAAAATCCCCGGTTTCCTGGGATGTTTTTGTTCAGGAACGTCAGGGCCAACGGCAGTGCCAACCTCACCCGGGTGACCGTGGGGATGAAAATGGGAAATCCAACTTCATCGCGTGCACTTTCGATTGGACATCAAGAATAACTCTGAGACTCATACACTCGTAGATCCGCAGAACATATGGCCGAAGAGGTGTCACCTAGTGATAGGCAGCTTTGCCCGAGCTCTGCCTGCATCATTTAATGACGAAGAGGACGAGGAGAAAGATTCACCTGGAGGGGACTCTGCCCACAAGTTCTGCCCAGTCCTTCAGAGCCTTTTCTGTGACAAATGACAACAGGAACCTCTCTCGGCGATGTGATGTGGCACCACGCATGGCTGCAAGTCCTTCATGGGTCCTACCTGGCATCTGCCCAGCCTCTGCAAAGCCAGTCCGAGCTCCGTTTCTTTAAACCCAGTTAATAGAGTACAGCTTGTGCGGACAGAGGTGCGAACACCGGGGGATTCAGCAGTGATGTCTGGCTCTGGCAGAACACGGCACATTCTAAGACACCATAAAGGGCTACAAGAGAACGGGGGGGTTTACACATTTTGGGGAAAAAAGACTCATTTTCACATGGAAGCTCGTTGCACACAGGATGCAAATCCAAGTGCCTCTCAAAGACTTTTAAATCCTTGGTAGGATCCAGCTGGGAGGCATAATGTCTGGTGCTCTTGCTATGTTTTACATTTGGTTTTTTTCTTTTTTTTTCCTGGGATTTCTTCTTTTGTTATTCTTTGTACATTTAATTAATGTAACAGTTGATAAATTGTAACATGTAGAGTTTTTTGGTTTTACTTCAGAGTATCTCAAGAATAAAGCCTTTTTTAGTAAGTAAACAACAGAAGTTTTACACATTTTGCTACAATATGTAACTAACTTACTGAAAACACTGGAGCTTCTGAATTCCTATATATTAAAACCAATAGTCCTTACTACTTGATTTTCATTTTCATAAGATATCAGATTTTCCTGTCATATACCATGAAATTCAACTTAAATTAATTCTAAATATACTTTTTAAAAATTTCTGATCTTAAGAATTTATTTACTATTTAATGTTTTACTTATTCCTGATGACTCCTTTTTTTCCCAAGACCTTCTTTGCCCTAAATATTGCTTAAGCGACATCTTTTCATAAATAAAGAAATATATATAAAACAAGGTTTCCATTTACTGAAAGCACGGAGCAGCCTTCTTTAATTTCTCTAACTTGTTCCGGCGACCAGAGTATTCATTTCCAAAAGAGTGTTCCCTGAGACTTCACCCAGCGGTCAAATACTGCTTCTAAGATTTGGTCATGATTTTCCTCCTGTTCCAGTAGCTCTTGCCTAATCGGTTTCAATAGGAATTTAGAGATGAATGAGAAATCTGTTATTCTATATACGTCATAAGTAAAATATAATCTCATCTCCCCGAGGGCCGTTCTCAGCAGTCTGGGAGCCTGAACTGCTGATACAGTGAGTGCTTGCTGCCTTCTCTATTTTACCTTCTTTATTGGGTCTTTTCCTGTAAAAATATATACCTGTCAAAATTCCAACAAGAATTCGACCTTTCCCAAAGTACCGGCCTATTTTAAACTGCATTTTAAACTATTTGCTTTTGACTGTGAGCAGAAGCTGAACCCTACAGTAGGGAAAACTGGGCAAGCAACCGTGTCCTTTAATACGAGATACCATCACTTCTTGTTCTTATACTCAGCTTCAGTCTGCAAAGACGTGTGTTTAATAAAGAGTGCACGGCTTCCCTTTGCTTGAGCTGAAGAAAACAGCTGCTGGAGCAGATCTTTCATGTCTAGCACTTGAACATTGCTTTCCTGAAGTGAGATAACAGAAGTGGATTGTTTTTAGTTTTGTCATTTTTGCCTTCATTGTTTTGTTCTTTGATCTTCATATATCTCAGTTTAAAGGCAACTAATAATTATTTTGGTTTTTGTAAAGCTTCAGATGTGCTGCTTCTGATGGAGACGGTCCCTGCGAGGCGAGGGGCTCCCCGTCCCCGGGGTGGGGGCCGAGGGGGACCGCGGGAGCTGCGAGATGCTGAGCAGCAGAGCCCGGTCCAGCTCCCTCTGCGTCCCTGCTGTGCCTGGCCGTGGGCCCCACCGACCCCTGGCCAGACCCCGACCCCGGTCAGGCTCTCGGCTTGAGCTTGGCTGCCATCCCCAGCAGCTCCCGGCTCCCCTTCCCGGGGGAAGCCGCCGGCCATCGCTGCTCCCGGACACGCTCCCACTGTGGACACCCGGCACCCGCCCCTATTTCGCTCATCACTGAAGCTCTTCAGGAGGATCCTTTCCGTTTTATTTAAACTCCTCTTTCCCAAACTCATTGTCTCAGTATTTTTCCACGATGGAAATACACTCTCCCCAACTAAACCAACCTTCCCGCAGCTTGCTTTCTAAGCACCAGCACTGTCACTGTGCCACAGTCCATACTCACTACCTCCCGAGAAATCCTCCCATATAACCTTTTGGTTATTCCTCACATATTCAAATCCTCTGTTTTAGCTTCACTTTTGCTACTGCAAGAACATTTTCCATCCCTTTGTCCTTTTTTCCCCTTCACTTTCCACCCTATCGAGTTTCTCATTTGCCGTGGCTTTTTTTCAGCAGCTAATTATTGGCTTCTCTCTCTGAGCTATTCTTCTCTGTGTCTTAGACTTGGATTTTGATCCCAAGCAATTGGCATACATTTTACCCTTGTTTAAAATCTCTTTGTAGGTAAAAACAATTTTGCAAAGATTTAAATCAGCATCCTTTCTGTAACAGATTTCTCTCCTTTTAAGCACCGTTTGGATTTTCACAGCATTTCCTTTAAAGTTCAGCAGCAAGGTGTGGAGAAAATAGCAGCTCATTGCTTTTGAGATAAACTGTTATCTTTTTTATAATTTAATATCCCTGCCACTAAGTGGAAAATTTCCCTGTCAGCCTCTGTGCCTGTTACGTAGCCTAGGAAGCAGCAATAACGTTTACCCCGTCAGCGCTGGGACAGCTCAGATTAAACAACTTTGCAATTAAAGGGTTTGCATATTACAGCCTTTTTCCTCCTTCCTCATTTCAGGCAATTTCATCAATCAACTGTCTTCTCATTGACTGGTTTTTCTGTAGCTCTCCGGCACTGCCACGCTGCTCAGGCTCCGGAGGTTTCTCCTTGGTCTGGTCAAACACCCTCCCTCACCGTCAGCATCCCGAACTGCCTCCCACGGGGCAGCCCCAGCCCTCGGCCGCGGGTCGGGTGGGGCGACTCATCCTGCTTTGCCCCTTCCAGTCCTTTCTGGTCTTTGCTGTTCCTCATTTCAACGTGAGGGCAATCAAAATTGCAAGGCTGAAACACCTTTTTCAATAAGACATTTTCGGTTTTCAGAATTCTTTGGCAGCAAATCTTTCGTAACCCTGTGCTGAGCTTTAAAGGGGTTGATAGGTTTAGAGTGTAAATAAAGTGAGTTTATCTTGCGGTGCAAAGCTAAACAGAAAATAAACAGCTAGAATAGCTATATAAAAAAAAAAGGTCCATTTCTGAGCCAAGCCCCATTTTGACGCTGCATCCCCAAATCTAGTAACTGCACACGGGTGTTCCAGATAAAGAGAAATCAGCCAGCTAGTGAGGGGAAAAGCAAAGCACGCACGGTCTGACGGGGCTGTCAGACGTACAAAGGAAACCAAGAGGAAACACCGTGCTCCTGACTTTGATCAGGTTTTGGTACTTGCAATGCTGTTTGTAATGGCCGTGTTCCTGCAGACAGGAGACGGCTCAGCGGGGAGCCGTTGTCAAATAGAAGCTGCAGAGTGGTCGGGGCAGAGTTGCTTCTGATCTGCTTCTGGGATGTGCTCTGCTGTCAGAAAATGCTACGTTCCCACTTGCCTTTATCTCAAAGGGTTCAAATACTCAGAGGCAGGGAGGAGATTGAGGGAGACAGGCTGTAATTACATTCTTCTTTCTCATATCATTACATATGAACAAAGGAACAACTGCAATGCATATCCCCTGCACCGAGATCCTCCTGCAAAGGCACAGACAGAGCCGAACTTCGCCAGCAATCTTCCCGTTTAATCGGCAAACCTATGTTCTGCGCATTACAGATTGCTCAGGATGACAGGAGAAATAAACTCCACAAAACCCGAAGAAGGACCTGACTGAGCTCAGCCAGACAGGGGGCTTGATTAATAATTCAAAATAATACTTTGAACACTAAATCGTCTTTTATGTTCCTCTAAGCCGTAGTATAAATCTAGGCTGAATCTTTTTCAACAGATCAGTTGAAAAGGTGACAAACCAGTCACCTTTAAAGGGGTGTGAAGAAAGAGAGGAAGCAGGTTTTTTTCTGCATGTTGCCTCTCGTTTCTTGCTGCCTGCAAATTAAACCTCAGGGAACTGACATCTCTGCTGCGTGTTTGAAAGGGACCCCCCCGCACAACCGCAGATAACGTGGAGCATCGGTGTGGGGACTGAGCGGCTCTGAGGTGACATCAGAGTCATAAATGGGTGGGTTTGGGATGCATTCCTGGCTGTCGTTTTTTGGTTTCTCATGCTGGAGCAAACAAAAGAGAAGCCCCTGAATTTAAGAATAAGGTGAAACGGGGCAGATGAATACCTCCAACAGGAGGGAGCACGCGGTGCCGTGCTGGTCTCTGTGCCCCAGCCCCCTTTGCAGATGTTTCTGGAGGGCACTGCCCAGCTGTGGTGGGGAGGTGGGGAAAACCACTGACACGTCTGTTTGAAATGGTGACGGGACAACGCTGGCAGAACGACTGCTGACAGACTCAGCTGAAGACGGCTTGTAAAGGATGTTTATGGAGAAGATAAGAAATGTGTTTGATGCAGGGGAGGAGAAGGAAGACTGAGAAGTTCATAGAAAAGTAGAGTGGTGGAAATGACGAGCCAGGAAAGTGGCAGAGTTTATTCTGGACCAGAGTGAAACAAGATTGCAGCCATAGAAACCAGAAAAAGAGCTGGTGTGGTTGGGCCACAGCACAAAGGAGGGACTGGATATGTGATTCAGCTGGGAGAGAGTAAGGAAAGGTTGGATCTTTCCTAGATGTGAAAGGAAAATGTGACTCCCAAGGCTACTGATGCAATTACCGGAATCATTGAGAAAAACTAGCAAGAGGTCAGGGAAAGCAGCATCCTTTCAAGGCTAAATGATGCAAAACTGCACACTGAGAAACATTTCTCACAGTTCAGGAATCCTTTGTAAACACAATTGACCATAGCTTTGATTGTGAGAAGAGACAGCTAATGTCTTGTGGAAAATGCACAAAGAATGGCTCAGAAAGCGTAAGGCCGGTATCAGAAATACAAGGATAAATCAAGTAGTAGGAGGGCTGTAGCTGTAAGTACAGGCAATGTTTACTTAAAACCAGGTATGTTAACATCACTGAGACATAGCACTGCAGCATATGGTAATGTCTCCAGGGGTGAAAAGTAACACCAGACCCCCTGAAGCAGGCTCTGCTCTTCTGCAAGAATCAGTGTAAGGCTTAAAAAAAAGCAAAGCACTGCTAGCACACAAAAACCAGGACACACAGGCTTGTGTTCAAGAGATGCTATTTATTCAAGGGCTAATTACAGTAGGCAAGAGGCTGCTTAATCCAACAGTGTAAAGGGAAAAAAGATTCCTACAAGAATGGACAAATGACAAGGAAATTACCTGTCCTCTTGTGTAAATTCTTCTGTCCTTTACCATCTTCCTGCTTCTCAAATTGCTTTTCAAGTGCTGTGGATAACTGGTGTCCATGCATGAAACTTTGAACCTCCTCATCTCACTAGCAGTTACACAGATGGCTCTAGTGAAGCCCACAGAACGCGTTTGGTGCTGATCTCCGTGAACGCAGTTGTGATAAAGGGTCTACAGGGTCTCGAAAACTTGTCAGCATTCTCCCACGGGTTGGGTCTGGTTGCCAGACCACCTGCAGGCACACAAGTTGGAGGCTCTGCGCCTCACAATATTAACACAGGCATTTGCCTATGTAAATTGATCTTTAATCTTCTGCCCACATGACGCTGCGTTACTGTGTGTGACAGAGCATCATGCAGCACTGGACTATCCTAAAATGAACGTACAAGATCACCTCCATTCATAGATGTGTCGTAGAACTAGAGAGAATTATTTCTGATGTTGCAGTATGTTTGCAGGTCCTGATTACACAAATCAAGAACAGCGGCCTCAGCACTTGCTCCCTTCAGGTAATCCCCTCCTGCTGACATTGTCTTTCCTGCCGTCTTACTGTAACACACTAAATGGTAAGCTCCTTTTGGCAGTAACCTTGTCTCACTACCTGCGAAGGACCACGCACACCGCTCGCCCTCTCCTAATCCAGACCCAGGCTGTGCGTGCACGGTCCTACACGTGCATGGTCACCCACCTCTGCGCATTCCTGTCGCCTGCAGGCCAGGGCTGCCCTGCTTTTTGGGGGGCAGCTGCTTTGAGACAATTTGATCTACCGGCGTCTGCCCGCCCGGTGTCGCCGAGGCAACACGGTCCCCGGGGAAGTGGGATGTGTTGCCGTAGCAACGCGATGCTCTTGGCTGCAGCCGCTGCCTCCTTCCATTGACAGCATGGAGGGAGAATTTGGGGTTGCTGGAAGCGCCGAGTCCTATTGGGGATGAAAAGTCGGGCTGGCAGAAGGGTCATGGCAAGGACAGATACAAATGTATATTTGTAACTCTCACTGTAAAGCAGTTTCATACTAAAGGCTTTGGCTGCTGCTGCAGCAGCTTTGCCAGTGCCCGCACTAATGCACTGCTCTGAATGAAATTATTTACGTCACATTCCTTTATTGCTCATGATCACATGTTTTGCTTTATAGTTAAATTATGAATAATCTAAGCAGGATACATTTTAATGATGCTTTCACTCCTATTCTGGATGTATTGATTCAGCAGGTTCTTTCAATACAAATTGTATGACAGCTGGGCTAATGTAATGAGTATCTTTAAGTAACAGAACAGTGAAAGGAGAAAGAGGGAAAGTATTTGACCATCCATAGAAACTGATGACAGCTCCTTTTCCAGAAATTGTGGGAAATACTGCATCACCCTCCTCTGACCTTCACAAAAAAAGTTCAAAGCTGTTCTAGCTCTTTTTCAGCAGAAGTTTTCTATTGCTCCAAGGCAGAGATTTATTACTTGCACATTAGTAATTTCCACTAGCCAGCAAGGACAGGAGCCCACAATGTCAGGTATCAGCAAACCAAGAGAGAGCTCTTCTAGAGCTTATGAGATATAGAGGAAAGGCTGGAAAAGGATGGATTAGAAAAGCACTGTCAAGAAATGATGGAGTCCACGAGCCCCTTGGAGCCGCAGAGTCAGTCCTCGACAGAAGCTGTGCCTGGTGGGCATCCTTGGACCTGTCCTACTCTCCTCCTGAGGCCGCAACACACAAATATTAGGGCAACAAATCTTGTTAAGCTTTCGTAACATAATTTATTTGAAATAATTGCCTTTGAAAACAGATTCTAACAATGGAAATGCTCAAAATATGAACCTACAGGGAGTTTTCAGAGTAGGGAAGGACTTTTCCACATCAGCCTAGGACCAAGCATGGTGGGGCTGTGATTCTAGCCGTAGTTCCTGTGTGCACCCCAACACAAGCACTGCAGGCTGACTGAAGGAGCAGGACGAAGTTCTGCTAAGGTGGAGCTGCTTACAGAGCAAAGTGTATAGTAACGACATGATTAATTGCTCACTGCCACCGTTCAAGATTTTGCAAAAGTAAAACAGCAAATCCTTTTGTAAAAATTTGGAATTTCTACAAAATAAACAAATCAATACGAAAATAACTCGTCATCGCTGTAAAAATAGATAAAGATAATTCTTTATTAAGTAGCTCTTAGTGATATAATGGAGTGTAATAAGGAGGTTTCTTTCATCAAAAGAGACTCTTGCTTAATTAAAGAAAATTAGAATAATGCCTGACTACAGAGGTACAATACTTCATAAAATCTGTCTTAAATATTTATTGGTTTACAATTGCTTGTATGCTCTGAGGAAGGAGATAGAGATTGAAAGTATTTTGCAAGCATTTACGGGATAACTTGAAAAAGGATAATATTTTTGAACTGCAAGGCATTGAAAGGGTTTCCGGAGCCATTCAGAACATAGGCATCAATGGATGTCACTGATACCACAAAGTGTTATGTGTAGGGAGATTCCTGTGTTTTCACCATCAGTCTCATCTGCTGGCTGACCTAGTATTAACAGTAAGAGGTCTTAATAACTACGCATGGAAAAAATCTTTAAAAATTTAGAGCTAAATATTGCCAGCACGGCTGTGAGGAATCTAAATATCTTTCTGTACGGACACTAGATGTCAATGGAGAGACACTTCGAACCAGCTGCAACAAAAGGCTGTGCCACTGCATTCTCTAAAACCAGGTTCTTCTTTTCCTCTTTTTCTAATACAACTCTTCTGGGCCGATAGCCTTGGGAATTAAAGTCACGAAAAAACCTCAGGAGAGGCACTGTACACGGAACACCCGCCCAGTTACGGAGGTGATTTAAGTCGCAGTCGAAGGCAGCAAGCCTTTTTCAGCCCTACAAACCAATCAGTTTTTTGCCGCGACTGACAATGAGGGATCTAACCATGGTGAGGTGACCTTATAATCCTCTGTCCTGGGGGACCACCTGTTTCCTTTGATGCAGACATCCAAGCTGCAGTCAAACACCAAGCACTTTTATAAAACTTAAGAACCTAAACTAAGTTGGAAAAAATAGTCTAGAAGTAAGAGGTTTCATGTCCCCGTTATCCTCCCTTGAGATATACAATCCTCTATCAACATTTTTATAATGTATGCTTAAAGCACAGCATGTGAAGAATGACAGAAAAATGCACTTGGAACTGCTTACTGATTTTCTTTGAAAACTGAACACTGGTTAACTGAGCTGCACACTGTGCTCTAAGTTTAATTAAAACAAGTGCTAACAGCTGTAATAGAGCTCATAAAAGGGTTTTCAGAGTAAAATATAAAATGTTGGGGATTTGGTGGATAAAGCTCATTTCTTACTGTTGTAATTTACATTTAATACTGCAATTTTAGCACTGGGAATCAGTCAACACACTGTGCTGAGCTGGAAGGACTGGTAAAATGTATCCCTCATGTAGCATCCATCATAGCACCGCCTGTGTTTGTGTACGACGGTTCTGTGCGTGGGGTGGATCTGTGGGCACCAAAGGGCAGGGACATAAACGCTGGGAACAGTGAAATGTGTTAATGGCTTTCTTCTTGCAGTCGCCATAAAACGAGGCCAAAGAGCAAAGGCGCCGTGTCTCCTGCCTCGGCCAGGGATCGAGTGCTGCAAGAGGAGGGGGAGAGACAGGCTCAGTCTGGAAGGAGGCTCAAAGTGCCCCACCGGGGGAGATAAGCAAGATGGGGCAGGGGATAGGTTACGCATTTGGGGTAAACCTCAGAGGTGAAGCTTTGGGAATGGCAATGGTTATTTGACGAAAAGCTGGTGAAGATATATGATGAATGGGAAAATGCCAAGGTGTGAGAAATGGTTAATAACATTCAGTGGTGATAACGGAAGATGTGAAAACGGGAGCTGAAGCAATAGTGAGAGAGCAATACGTGTCTGAAGTGCTCCACGGGATGGGCAGCGGCAGGTCGGGACCGCATACGGAAACGCTGATAACCTGAACTGCGTCAGGCAGAAATGTGAGAAGATAGGGAGGGAAGGGACAAGTATGTACATACAGTAAAAAATGCGCTTGCAGATTTGCAAGCAAAGGCTCAAGGAAGAATTTCAGAGCGCTCTGTGGAACACAGCCCTTAACTCCAACAAACTTTTGCTTGAACAGGGTCTGCTGGAAAACACAGGTAGAAATTGGTACTTTGGATTCAGATTAGTCTTTGAACAACGCACAGGCAGGTTAATTTGCTGTCTTCTCTTGAAAGAAAACAATCTAAAAACCTTTTACCTTTATTTAGTAGCAATGCCCGTGTAGTGTAACCCTGACATAGCCATTCCAGCAGGGCCAGGGCTCTCCGGTGGGTGACTGGCTACCGCGGGACATGCACAAAGGTCTATTCCCACCACCTCTCTCTGCCCAGAATTCATACCAACCTCACTGGAGAAGCCCTTCATGCAATGTTTTCAGTGCTGGGGACAGAAACTAAAGTACAACCAAAGCGGGTACGGTTTTCACTTTGTAATCAAGAGAACTAAATGATTAGCTAAGTTCTTATTTGAATATGCCCTGCTTACACATCTGACTGTCGTTGCTTGGGGCTTCTCTGACACGGCAACCATAAACTTTACGTAGTGTTGCTCAGGGTACTTTAAACAACCTGGTTATCCCATGTCTTACATCGCAGAGACTACTTTTATCTAAATTCATGCCATTTTATCTAAACTCACATGCCATTTTACGTCATAAGTATGACACGACTGATATTCAGAGATATTTCTCTTCACATCTAGGTAACGGCTACGACAAATGTTTTACACAATCAGGTATTTTAAAATCGATGTTTTCTACTGCCTGAAAAATTGTAATTGTTACCAACAGAATCAGTGTTTTCTGTGTTCATAAACTAAATCATGCCAATGAAAATCTGGACATTTACACAGAAGTTTCTCCTAACTCGATACTTTGAGATTTATCAGCAAATGCAGCAAAGTATCTTCCCAAGAATTATCCAAAATACGTTTGATGGACTAACGGTAGTGGCAAAGTAACATATTTCAGCTGATTATTCAAAAGGCTGATTTTTTTCTCCTGTCTTTGTACTAGTGATAGACTGTCCCATATCATTTATTGAAATACACAGTACTCAAGCTACTCACTCTAAAAGCCAACAGGAAGAATATATACTCCATCTTGGTCACTGCCACAAGCAAACTGTCTCATTAGAGTACCAAAGCTTTGGTTTCTGAAGTTTAGTACTTTCCCAAGAAGAAAACCAAACAGAGGCAGGAGAAGCAGCTTTACCCTGTGTGCTGCGTTGAAGGATCTCTGCATCCTGGTACCTAAGCCCAGGATCATTCTATCTTTTGTTAGAATTACTTCCTCTGCTAAAATGAAAACTCAGAAGTTTTGTGTACATTATGCACAAAGTTACATGATGTACATGCACATTTACAGTGACAGCAGAAAGCAGTAGGTAGAAAAACAAAAAACCCCAAAGTTTGAACATTAAACAGAAAATTTCAAATACGAAACTCAGCATATGTTTTTTACAATGAGGGTGATCAACCACTGGAGAAACAGACCAAGGGAAGTGGGAATTATTTCATCTTTTTATGTCTTAACACGAAGACTGGATACCTTCAGTTCATTATGATGTGGCAGCCAAAAAACCCCAAGGAAATGTGTTAAAGAACAAAACAGCATCTTTTTTCTGCTGTGTAAATCCGCGGTGAGCCCACATTTTGGGATGTGGAGACCAGACCTGCACACAGTGCTCGTGAAAGGCATAGGAAAGTTGAGAAGGCACAGAAAAGAGCATTTAACGCGATCCTGGGGATGAAGCAGCTGCCTTTGGAGGAGACGCTGGTGAGACTGTGAGGCCTTAATTTGGAGAAGGCTGAAGCAAGATAAGATCAAGGTTTACAAAATCACAAAGTAGCAAATAAAACGCATGCAGAACTGCCATTCACCAAATCCTGCAATACCAGGAGTGGGAAGAGTGTTTCAAAACTGAGGAAAGAGAAGTGCTGCTTTATCTAACAGGTGTTTGACTTCTGGAACTTGCTGCCGTGAGACACCGTGGAAGCGCACTGCACTTGCAGGTTCAAAACAAGATGAGAGTCATAAACTGCAGTCCTCGAACTGGAAACAGAAAGAAATAGCCAGAGACGTACCCTCTGACATCCCTCATAGAACAACTGGAGATGCTAGAGGACTACACGGGGACAGGCTGCAGACAGTAGCCAGGCTTACGTGCCCTCCCATGCAGAATCTCCTCCTGTCCTGCCCGAGACAGGAGACGGGGACAAACCTTGGTCACTGGCTTCAGCACACAGGGGGATGCGGAAAATGTGATATCCTGAGGTTTACAACATTCTGCATAAGATTACTAAACAGTTCTGTTTGTCCTCAACTCCACGGCTCCATGGTGTTGGATGGGGGGGCTTTAAAAATCTGCAGTGAACTGAAGAAGTTACTAAGCAGGAAACACTGGAAAACGGCTAGAACTGACAAATAATTCAAAACTAAAGCAACCATTGAATTTCAAAGCCACTGCTGAATCTACTCCTCATCAGTTCACGTTTTTTGTGCCACACCACTGAACTCCACAACTCAGCAGGGCAAGGGCAGGATTTCGCTTTGTGTGCAGAAGGCCCTGAGCCCGGCTTGTAGGGAGGACGGCTCTGGGACGCGCCCGACTTGAGAGGGCTTGCTAGTGTGTCACCTGCAACAACATGCAAAAGCTATACTCGTGGTGATTAATCTAACTTCCCTTCAACAAGAGATTGTGTTTTCTAACAACAACCATCAGAATATTTAGCGTTTTCTTGCATTATCCTTGTACTGAATTACTTGCAGAGAATTTGAAGGCAAGTGTAATTAATCCAAGATGTACGTATGTTTATATAGTGTCTAAGCTCTGGCTGGTGCTGACAGGTTTATGAGAAGTAAATTATTACTTGTTATAAAAGGATTTATTTTACTTTTTAAAGAGCCAGTCTGGAGGTTTAATCTGATTATTTTTCCCCAGTGCAAGACTACACAGACTATTTTGCTTTTTTCCTTGCAACTTTGCTGCTCCTGCTAGTAGGACAAGCATTTAAGCTCCATCATAGTTTCACTAAGGGTGCATCCAAGTCACATCGCACTGGGTAGGAAAGGCAGAGTGAAGGGAAGAGGCCTCCACATTTGGGAGCACAGACACATGATAAATATGGGAATAGCTTTCGAATACTGAGAGAGTATTAGGAGAAAATACGATTCTGAAAAATATATATATTTTGATAGGAATACTGTGGGGACCGGCTTCATCAGTTACACAAGTCTTACCTAATTCCATACTGGTTGCTGAATACGCCATGAAGTCAGCGGAAAGAAATTGCATTGGTCATGCTGCATGAATTAAAAATGTTATTATAAAGGGGATCAGATTAAGGCTGCAAGTGCATTTCCTAACTTATTTTCTTCCATTCTTTTAATGTGGATGCTTGTTATAGTAATAATTAAAAAAGTGATGCAAATTCAGGGTGAAAGAAAGCATATGATGAACTATATGTATGCAAGGCAGGCAGTATTACAATTAATGTGATCAGACAAGTTTCTTGCATATATGTGCCGTCACTTCTGATGCTCACAAAATTAAAAGGTATATAAAGAAATGGAATAAACTGTGGTGTAAACCAGCTTGAAAATGTGCTTCATGTGACCTTGGATGCTTTTTATTTTGTCCGTTGACCTTCAGAGGGAGGCTAAACAGACCTCTGCTGTTTACTTTCCTCTGAAGCTGACTAGTTATGTGTGGACATACAAATATCAGAAGGCTAACACAATGTAGCTCTTCAGAGACTTAAGAATATTTACTGATAACACATTTTTTCATATAAATAATCAGATTTATATCCACAGGCACAAATGAGAGAAAATTATCAACAAACGTTAAAAGCTAAGTTAAGAGTTGACTAATGCCAAAAGCAGGCAATTGTCAGGTGGCCGGCTGTTGTGCAAAAGAGTGGGAAAGAAAAAGTGTATTCCCTTGGAATTAAACTTTCTCTTTCTTCCTCTGACCCTATTTGCCAATGCTTTTTATTCTTTATAGTATTTTGTTTTTCCATTTTTATAGCATTTTCTAAATTTCATTTTTACCTCTTCACCACCAGTAATATCTTCAACACCCAACTGGCAAAGGAAAGATCTCACCAGAAATCTTACTTAATTTTGTGGGGGACTAACCAAGTGTGGTTTTCTCATTTATCAAAACCATTTCAGTTCTGTCAGTAGTTACGGTATATACACTGAGCAGTGAAATGTGCTCTTGTATTGTTTGAGACCATCAGAAAGATAATATGGTAGAGTGGTAAATGAAAAAGCAATATCAATTATCTTTCAAGAAACTGCAGTTGTTGTGCCTGCTGTAAAAAAGAATAAAAATGAAGAGAAACGGCTTCATACGAAATCTCCAGATAAACTGACGAGACGTGGCAAATCTACCTCCTGTGCTTGTGTTTAATTTGTTCATTTTCTATGGATACAAGACATAACCCTACCCCGCATAAAAATATGGGAGTCATATTACAAAGAATACCTTTTACCAGAGAGACTGGGTGCTGTAGTAAGTGCCACGAGATTTCCAACTGGCCTCCCTCACTGGGAACAAAGTCAGTAAAAGCGCTGAATGGGGTGTTCTGGGATCCGCAGTTGTGCCCTCCGTGCAACGGCGATGAACAGACCATCTTTGTGTGGGAGTGTGGTGAGAACCATCTGGATAACCATCTGATAACCTTTGGCACATGAGCAAACAAAGACAAAACACACAATAAATTGCCTCAGTCAATTCTGGGCTTCTAAGTGAAATTTTGTATTTTGAGTACAGGTTGATTTCTGCCCTTTTATTGTTGAAACAGAAGAATTAAATAAAAATATTTACACTGACAACATGCAGCGGCCTCACTAAGCCAACATCCCTATTCCCCTCGACTCATGTTTCCACAGGCCTATCTTCTTCCGAGACTAGCCCTCCAGCAACGTCAAGCCATAAGGGCCGATGGCTCCACGCCGCGCAGCCAGTCACCCAGCCCGGGCATCTGCCCAGCCTCCCTGGTACGTGTCAACAGGTAACGGCACTACATGTGTAGGTCTTGCAGACAGAATACAAGCAAAAGTCTGAATAAAGACACATTTAACAACATAAGTATAGGTATCTCCAAAGCTCACACATATAAGCGATTAATGAGATGTTTCACTTTTCTGAAATTCTGCCTCCTTACTGCTCTGAGGCATTCAGTATTGAGCAGGTCAATACTACTGCCACCATTCCACAGGTGACGACACTGTGGCTTTACACGGCTTTTACCGAGAGGTGCGAAGACCTGCACGCTGCTTCTCTTTGCTCACTAGTGTTAATGACTTAATTCTGACAAGAAACCAGAGGGGTCAGAGGGCCTAAATCTAATTCCAACCAAGAATTAGATGAAAATTTAGATTAGATCCGATTAAGACCAAAGACAACCTCCTCCTCCCACTCCCGGGGGAGCTCCGAGACACCCTCGCAGACACCGTGAGGGAGGAGAAGAAGAAATGGGCGTTCGGGGTCCCTGATGGGAGATAACAGAACGGAAAGCAGCCGTGCCGGGCCGCCGCCGCCTGCGCACACCCGCTCCCGGGCAGCCCAGCCGCCGCTGCGGAGCGGCGAGGGTTTGCGCGGGCGCCCACGGCTGACCTTTGCCCCTCCCCGCACCGACATAGGCAGCTTCGGTCCAACGGTTTGCAAACGCCACACAAACCCGTCCCGCACCTCCGTGACCGGTGTTTCGTGACTCCGGGCAGAGGCGCCGGCCCCGTTCCGTTTTCCCACCAACTGAACCATCTGCACAGGCGCCTCCCCGCCGCCACCTCACCGCCCCGGCTGCTCCGCGGAGCCGCTCCCGGGATCCCGTCTCCCGCTCGGCCTCCGGCGGCCCCGCCCCCGTGTTGCCGGTGCCCCCGCCCGTCCCGCCGCGCCCCCAGCCCCCCGCGCGCGCCGCCGCCGCCGCCCTCGCGCCCGGCTGCCCCCCTCGCGCCGCGCCTCGCAGTGACGCACGCGCCTCCCCGCTCGGCGCCTGCGCGGCCATTGGCCCCCGCGCCCGCTCCCGCGCCTGCGCAGCCGGGGCCGCTCCCGGCCCGCCTCCCCCCCGCCCCCCCGCTCCGGCGCGGCTCGTGTGACCGGAGCGGCGGGAGTCAGTCAGCGCCCGCGGAGGGAGGCCCCGAGCCCGCCACCGCCACAGCCGGCCGCGGAGCGGGGGGGAGGTGGCGGCGGCCTCCTCGGTCCGCCGGCACCATGAGCATCGAGATCCCGCCGGGCCTCACCGAGCTGCTGCAGGGCTACACGGTGGAGGTGCTGCGGCACCGGCCGTCCGACCTGCTGGGCTTCGCCGCCGAGTACTTCACCCGCCTGCGGGATGCCCGCGACCAGGAGGCGGCCGGCGGCGGCCGCAGGGTGGTCAGCTTCGACGGGGAGCCCATGCAGACCGAGTCCAACGGCGAAGAGGAGCCCGACCGCGGCGACGAGGACTCCGACTCCGACTTCGAGCGTAAGTACCGGCGGCGAGGGGCTGCCCGTGGCGGCGAGGGGCGGCGGCGAGGGGCTGCCCGTGGCGGCGAGGAAGGGCCGGCAGCGGCGGGGTCCTGCCCCCGGGGCAGGAAGCAGCCCGGAAGGCCGGCCGGGCGCCTCCGCCACCCCGTCCTCGGTGCCGCTGCCCCGGCCGCTGCCGCTCGGGGCCGCGGGGCGAGAGCGGGCGGGATGGATTGAATGGGGGAGAGGCTCCGACCGCGTCCCCTTGCAGCACCGCCGTGCCGTGGCGGGTACTGCTGGGCGCCTCCAGCGGGGTCCCTCGCTCCGTGGCTCTGTGCAGGGTGTCGGCTGTGCCGCGGGGAAGCGGTACGCGGGCAGAACTCTCCTCCCGGGGGGAACCCTTGCGCGCCCTGACGTTAGGCCCGTAGAGTCCGGTAAGAGACTCTTTCCCTGGGTGGGGTGTCACGGAGCAGATGTACGGAGCTGCCATGTAACGGCCAAAATTGCGCCTGGGGTCTGACCAGAGTTATCACAGTGAATTGAGCGTGCTGCCAAGCATGTGATATGAAAGATCATGTGTTATTGTGCAATCTCTTCTGTACTTATCTTTACATTTCTGTCTTTAAATCATAGTTTTATAGTTTTAAATCTGGTTTTTTTCACTGAAGCTGAGGATGTTTATTGCTACTGTTGTGTGTTTAAAGTGGTTATTATAGGGCACTGAAATAACTTTTTAATACATTACTAAATAGCAAAAATGCAAAACCACCTGTATGCTCCTGTTTATACTGTAGCTCTTTAAGATAGAAAAGATACCTACCTGATCCGGACAATGAAACGCCACTTGTGATACTTCCATTTTTATTCTGTCAAAACATACCATGTGTGTTGTGCAACGTGCAGTGTTTATAATTTGGATTGTAACTGAGCTGCAATGCAAAAAGTTATTTAAAATGTTTGTAAATGGTACTTCTTGGCACACCCAGAATTTTGGACCTGAAATTACTGAATACTTTCTCATTATTAGAAGGTAACTTAAGGGGAGAGGGAAATGCGAGAAAAGGCGTGCTTTCCCTGAACTTTCGGTGCCCTCATTTGGAAGTCTTGTGCCCTTGACCTATAACATGAGTAAAGGTTTCTGACTTTTATTGATAGAGGATCCTCTTTGAGGCCGATTATTATATGTCACCTTGTGGATGCAGTGGGTTCTTACATCGGTGCTCTGGTTAACAGTTCTAAGGAAACAAGAAGAAATTAAACTGTGGAACAAATAATTGTTTTTATTAAGGAAGCATTGAGAGACCAGTTCTTGTTGCAGCCCTTTTAGACTGGGAACTTTACAAAGTAAAACACAGCTTCTGCTCTTGAAAATATACAACCTAAACAGAACATGCAAGTAGGTGAGAGGACAAGAATAAAATGTACAATCGCAATGAATCAAAAAGCAGTTTGCAATTACTGTCTAGATTTGAATGTTTATTTTTTCTAATGAGAGAGAGGTTCTGTTTAGGGCATGAAGAAGAAAAGATGAAAGGTGAAGGGTAAGGAGGTGGACACTGGTAGTGACTGGATTGATGTGCAAGCATGAGCACAGATTTATGACAATAATTACAAGTGAGTTCGTTTGTCCTGCAGCCCAAGTCAGCAATATTTTCAAGCATCTCTAAATATACCAGAAGTTATAGTTTCTTGTAAAATGTATTATTTTAAAATAAATTTCTAGATTGGAAAAATTGCAGTAAATAGTTGGATGTAATTTTTTTAAATGTGCAATATCGCTGTATATAGTGTTTTCCTTTTTAAAAAAACAAGCGACCAAAAAAAAAACCATAAACAAACAACCCCACTCCACCAGAGCTTTTAATGTCATTGAAAGCAACGTTTTGATTTTTTGATCAGTTTATCTTGTTTTAGGGTTTGAAAGATCTTCTCCAGGGAAGTAAGTTTAAAGTTTTCCTGGTGAATGTTGGCAAGTGCAGCTGAAAGGATCCTCTGAAGTTAAATGTTTTTGGATAAAAATGTAAAAACTTGATGGTGGCAAACAACTTTTCAAACACAGCTTTATGTGGTGAGGCTGTCCAAAGCAGAAAGGTGGTTCCTTTCCTTCAAGTTTCTGCTCATCATCTTCCTATCTTAGTCAGAGAGAAAATTAAATAACAAGGCTGGTCAGTGTCACTTGTGCTGGTCAGAGCCCTTTAGGCGAGTGGCACTGTCAGTAATGCTGTCTTGCTTCTTATCTCAAAACCCGTGCTATTCCCTCCTTACAGTTTCAAAGACCTGGGGGAGGAAGACTGCTATGTTCTACGTAACAGCAGGCGAGGGTCTCTATAGGGTCAGGGAAACGATTCTTTATTACGTTGTTTAACGTTGTGGGGGACATTCAACCATGGTGATGTGTTTTTTAGATTCCCATTGTAACTGTTGTCATAGAAGGCTTTATTAATGAGAAATGTTAAGTTAGAGGTTCTCATATCTCTGTCTTCTGTGAATGTTATAGATAGAAAATACTTCTACCTTGTTGTGGGAGACCAGATCCTGTGTGCTTAGAGACTGCTCAGCATTTAAAGGACTTTTAAAGATAGAGAAAACACACAAAATGAAAACGTCTCAGATAATCTCACTGGACAGGCCCTAGTACTGTTTACTAAGATTGCATTTTTTTATCTTGGACAATTTAGGAAAGACTACAATTAATTTCACTTTGTTTTCATAGGTTAACACTTGTTTACCTTCGAGTTGCAAAGACAGGTCAAATGGATGTTTTAAAAATGTTTCTGTGGCTGTTTTTAAATATAAAGATGAAATTGAGCAGTGGTGGTTTTGTAAAGTATTATGTTAAGATAATTTAAAGCCAGTTTAAATAATTAACCTGATTTTTTATGTTAGGAGTATGAAAGATGTCTGCACAAATAATGTCCTTGTCTACATATTTCTACTTCTGGCACAATATTAAATTTGTGTATCTCACTAGGCTGCACCTGCATGCTATGAGTTAGAGAGCACTTTGGATAAGTTATCTGGGTTTTTGTATGCTTTGAGTGCACATGGTAATAGAAGCGAGAAATAACTTAAAATCAGAATAAGCTCTTGGCCTTTGGAGTAAACCATGTGGCAAATGTCTTCATGAAGTCATAGTGACACCAGTGGCTCCTCTTCTGCCATGATGGCACTCCATCAATGTGGTGAAAGTCACTGAAACTAACTAGACTACAGAAAAGGCTTCTATTCTCTTGTGACACTTAATGAATTACTTCCAGGTTTATGTTTATTCTCTGGACCCCCTGGAGTTTCATTCCTGATTTTAATCGTTTTTATATATGTGATCAAAGGACGTCAGGATGTGTCTGTTCAGCAGAGAGCGGAGTGTAAGGAATGTGTGGAAAGAAAACTATGATTTTGTGTGTGTGTGTGTAACCTCCAGAAACATTTATCCAGTTGGCTGTAGCAGAGAATTTATACATACGAAGGTTTCCTCAGAGCCTTTATTTGATCGGTATAACTGCAAAACTGGCAAGTTGATAGAGTTGGGAAAATATGCAAGTGACAGCTTCAAAAATCAGGCTGAGGACATAACCAAGGATGGATATGTACTCTTAAAATGTGTCCTTGACCATGACACTTGTAATTTTAACAAGGGAGCTCTGAATGGATGTGTTAAGGCTGTGAAATTAAAGCCACAGAAATGGTCTGTCCACTTTTGAGACTGAGTCATGGCTTTGGGAAGCCTTCTGTTGTGAGCAAGTATTTTAGTGCAAATCGAATTTTTCCTTCCCAAGGTTTCACCTTGATATTGAAGGAAAGATTGTGTGCTTTTCAGCTGCCCCCTGAGCAAAAGAGAACACTTCTTAATATATTGCTTTTGAAATAATCCTCTTCAGTATATTCTATTGTTACGAAGGAAAATGGTGCATATGAATCTGGATGAACAGGTAAAAAGATCCTGTTTAGTTCTGCACTCAGCTTCTCAATTAAAATTCAAGGATTTGCTAAATGTCCTCTTTAAAACATCAATAGGATATCTGAGCAGGCGGGGTGCAGAAGGGAGTAGGGAGATGCACTTTTACATCATTAGATCTTGGTTGTGATACAGAATAAGAGTTCAGTCCATCTTTGAAATCTTTATCTTTGTAATTGTTAACAGAAGTGCTTAATATTAAATGAAAACTGTTTCAGATTACTTAATTCTCGTCTTATTCTTAAGCATTATTTGCTTATGCTTTCTTATTCTGTACTTGCTGATATTTCCTGTGGAATTCCTCAGGAATTAGTGCGTTACATCAATCACACAGCATTTATGCTCTACCTACATCAATTCACAGGTCAGGCATAAGTCCTTGCTGTTTTCCTGCAACAATGCAAGGATATTTATTGAATGATAGAAGTCAGATGATGTTAAGACTTTTGAAGGATAGAATAAGGAGACTGGTGGTCCTTCTGAAGAATACTGTTCGAGTTTTCAGATGTAATTCAGATTCATGGGTTATTGCAAGTGTTCCTGTGAGATACTGTCACCTTTAAAATGAAAGTACTTTTTAACTTTTTAGTAGTACTTTCACCTACCTTCTTCCTCCATAATTGTTAATTTACTGGGAATAAAGCATAGTAGCTCTCTCCTCACTCTGTTTTTTTTTGTCCTTAACATTAAAAGAGCCTCTCTTTGCAGAACATCTTTTTTACAGTATTATTGCACTGTATGATGCAAATTCACTCCAAAGAATAGCTACTCTATTTAAAATCTAGGTAGCACAGTGGGCACTTCCATAATCTGATAATTACTAGTGCTACATTTTTTTTTTCTCCTTTGAAATTTGTTTGACTGACTCATATGGCTTAATAGTAATTATAAGAAAGGTGTTTTGTGCTCTACTTAAGTAGTCTCTAGATTTTTAGGGAGATGGAGGAAGAAACTCTAGATAGTGATCTAACTGTATTAAGCCTTTGAGTTTAGTATACAAAGAAAAAATACACTTTTCTTTATAATATGTTTATGCTTTCTTTATAATATGTTTAAAAAGAGTGTATATGTAAGCAAGCCTAGCAGCCTGAAGGTGTAGAAGAAGCTTTAGTTTTATTTATTCTTTGATCTCTATCAATAACATGAAATCAATTATAAAGCAAAGTATTAGCGATGGATCCATGTTGATAATGTTTTAAGAGGAATATATTTCTACATTTAATTTTCTGATTTTAATAGGTCTTGGCAGCATAGTATCTTGAACATGTTTAACATAAAAAATACCAAGAGAAAGACTACCATTGTGCAGCTGCTATACTTGCACGTGTTTGCTTTTGCAGAGACAGTTCTCACTGACTTATATCTGAAGGATTAAATAGAGTAACTGCTGTTAGTATTAATGGAACTTCACTCCCTGTATTTATCTTGTTCACACAGGGGATCTTTGAAGATAAACTAAGTATTAAGAAAGACCGATTTCACTTTTCTTTAGATATTTTGTCCAAGTAACTAAAGCCTTTTTCTGGAGGTCTTTTTGCTTCTATATTTGCTTATCCCGGAAGACTTGCTTTTCAGCATTTGTTCTTAAGATTGTACTTAGTTTATTACAAGATTAGACTAAATTTTTTTAACTAAGTGATGTAGTTCTAAGGAAGTCACCATTTGTATCGCAGTGGAGCCTGAAGGAAGGTTTCATCAGTAATCTTCAGTACAAACGAAAATTTAATTAAAATACAGGTGTAATACATCCTTCCTACCTGAGATAGTACAAGAACTGCAAGTATGAAATGAAGGGATAAAAGCTGCTGGCTGGCTGAGAAACAGAGAATTGTAGATGAGTTGACTGAAGTTTGCAAACATCACTGGATATTGCTAAATGTATATTGATTTACATCAGGGAGGAGGAACTTCTATGTTAATTTTAAAAGATAAGTTTCTTGCAATTTTGACATAGTATACTTACAGTGTTATTTGTAACATCCTGTCATCAGCACTGTTATTATTCCTATAACATCTATTAGACAGTTCTTAAAAATCTCTTGAGAAAGATATCCTCTTATTCCAGTTTGCTCTCAGTGGCTTGACATAATCATTCCGCTTTCCTTAAGTAATCTGTACATCCTAGAATGTAAGGAAGCAAGCAGTACTTTTAAAAATTTCTTTTAAATTCATATTTATGGTCTGTTGCATGCTGGTAACTTTTCACTTGACTGTTAAGCTTGGTATTTCCTGAAAGAGCTTTTGATACTAGCTGTAACTGTATAGATAAATTAAATTCTAGACTCAGTTTCTGCTCTTTTAATATCTTGCTGTTACTTTGGGCAAATAGAAACTGCATTACTCTGCGAATAAGCCTCTAAAAAGAGCGTAACTAACTATAAAGGAAGTGGGTAACTAGTCTGTGTAAATTATTGCTGAATTCTTAAAAGCTTGTTTTTCCACGTTGAAGAAGTTTATTGTAAGAAAAATTGTGTGAAACTTCTAAAATTGGATTCTTCTAGCTGGTTTTAAAATTAAGTTAAAGGAAATTATTGTATTGCAATACTAGATATTGTACTGAATACTAGCTTCTTTTTAACTGTGCTATTTTTTTCATTTAATAAACTAATACTAGAGTGCTGAGACAATTCTGTCAGTGTTGTAGAGTGCCATCTTCCCCTTTGGCTAATACTGAAGTTTAGTTGTACCCTCTTATCTAAAATAGAACAACGGAGATCTCGGGGAAGAGGAGGACACAACAGAGAACAAGCTCACTTCAAATTATTCACCAGTCAGTCATTAAAAAGCATTAATGTTTAACAAAGAGCAGTTTCTTATTATTCAAATGCAGACTGGAAGCGTAGCCAAGATGAGCTATGAATGTTTCTCACTGGCTTTAGTAACATTTGCAACTTCATGAGTAATCATTCACATTTTTTTGTGAAAGAAGAGGGAGACAATGACAAATATAACTCTAACAAATGTACTGGTTCCTCTTTAGAGGGATATTATTCTTGTCTCTGCAACAGTTCTTTAGATTCCTTTAGGTATGCTACTGCACTTGCATCTTTGTGATCCGTGTCTGGCTTTGCATCAGTACTTCTTTGGTATGTAACAATTGCTTGGTGTTTTTTGGCACATCAAGATTCTTGGATTCACGCAGCTTTAGTTTTTTTTCCTGAGGTGCCATCAGTTGCACGGCAAATGATGTGTACTCTTCTGCAGTCTGCATTTTTAGTATCCTTATGCATCGCTGTAATATGAAACAGACAAGGTAAATCAGAAATCGTAAGAACATTGGTTAGAAAAGTAACTAGTGGAGAATTTTAGAAATCTGAGTGTGGACGAAACACCGATATATAAAAGACTGTTGCACCAAGATACTAATTGTACTAAAGGGTGTGTGCTTATGAGATCTTTTAATGCAAAAGGATTCTTTTCTTTTGTAAGTACAGCTCTGAAAAAGGGACTATCAGGAGGAAGCTCCAGAAATCTGTTACACAGAACAAGCAGCTGCTTTGTGGTCATTTGTGTTTTGTCCGCGAGGTTGTGAAAATCGCAGTGATCATGGCAGTGTTCTCTGTGTGCTTTAGCAGATAGGATACCTAGAAAAGAGAGGAGATTTAGAAGAAACCAAGTCTTACAGGTATCATACTGCTAGGATTTGGCCTCTGTTTCATAAATATACAATAAGCTGTGTATAATAAAGCCTAGCATTGTATTAGTAGCAGTTTTGCTACTAGCCCTTTCCAGCCTGGGGCATTTCTTTTCTACGTAGAAATTGCAAACCATGAGCAGTGGCAATTCTGCTCTGAGTATAGACTTGGAAATTCCCTTTAGGGGAGAAGACATCTCTAGGAACAGCCTGCCTTCAAGGCATGTGGGAGGGACTGCAGGTATTCCTTCTTTTATGATAATTTAAAACCAACAACAACAAAACCAAACAAACTTGTTTTCTATTTTTCTAAAAAATTTTAAGCCGCGCTCTGTTCCCTCCTTCTATTTCCTGTTAACTTTCTGAGGGTGGCTTGAAGAACAGCTTTGCTTCCTCTCAGAAATGGTATACAGCCTGCAGGAACTCAGTTTCCAACTGGCATGATGTCGGGTTTCGTTCTGAGGTCATCTTACTAAAGTCTGGAACCCTGCACTCCTTTCTGGGTGCTGGTGGAGTCCATGATTAGGGGCCTTACTAGCAAAATTGAGCAAGTTGTTACAAAATATCTCTCTCCGCTGTTGGGTGAAGCAGGATTAGGATTGCAAGTTGGAGATGAAGTGGTGGTTTTGGTAAAGAGATGTTCTTCCATCAGTAACTCTTTCTGTCCTTCTCTGAATCCAATGGTATGCAGTGAAGGATTACAAAGCTTAACGTACTGCTTCTCTTGTTGCAGAGCGTTCTAAAAACATGTATGGAGTTTGTGTGGGGAGTGAACTGTGTGTTTTTTAGATGAGGGTTGAGAAACTACTGTGTAGTTTTCCTATGTATTTTTGAATAAATTGTAGTGCCAAGTTCCTTGTTCTTGGTGATTGTATATTGACAGACTTATAAAGCAAGATGTCACAATGGCCCTTCATTTCCATTTTGGTTCTTCCTCCCTTGGGATAGCATATTGTTTTCTGCTTCCTATTGAGAAAACTGTATTCCATAGAAGAGATATTAAGAAAAGAAAAATACAAATATTTGTGTGTTTTTTTCCTGTTGGGGCTCCAGTAAACACTGCCATTTCTGTGGCAACACTTGTGCTAATCCTGATCATTCAGGAAGAATTGCTTCCTCAGGGACATGCCGTAGTGTAAGGAACTGGTCTGTTTCGGGTTGTCATGGATATGGGGAGTACCTCTCTATGAAAGGTCTCTCATGGACAGCCCCAGAATGAAAAATCAAAGATGATGGAGTTTCCTCTTTTTTTTGAAAGTAGTTGTTCTGAAGCAGTTAGGTTTTTTAACATTTAATGTTATCAATGTTTCTGATTAAAATTCATAAGTATTTGTAAGACTCAGAGCTTTCTCAGGGCTAAGTTATAAAAGATGGCTCATTAAAATAGATTAACATTCAGTCTTCTGTCTCTGACACCTTTGGGGAAGGTTGGTGGAAGATTCCACAAGTATTCTTGTTCTAAAATGCTAAAACTTAATACTATTCAGAGTGGTGATGTTACTTTAAGTACTCCAGTTTCTCAAGCGTATAGAAATTAAACATCACTGGATATAATTTGTATAATGATTTTAATTCTAATCTTGAGATTGTGTAACTTTGTGATAAACAGCCATAAACTGCGCTTCAGTTTCTTTGTATTCTGTGTGAGCATCTCTAATATCCTTGAGAAGTAATGTTAATTTCTTGCTGTTGAAAACATTTAATAATTAAGTGTTGTGCCTTGTGTCTTTTTTTCATAGCACTATGAAACAACATAACTTTGTATGATGTGTATTGTTTTTGCTAGTGGGTTTTTTTTTTAAATTTTCATAGCTTTTACATGCAGACATTTAACTTTTCTTAGCTAAAAGATTTACGATGTGTACCCTTTGTTTTGAAGTAGTATGTAACAGTGAATGTGGGGAGCTTTATACTAGAAGTTCTGCTACTAAAAATCAGTTCATCTGGAAGTACACCATGTAGTACTTGCCACCTGCTGCAGCTCACTTTGGTCAGGGAATTTCTTTTGTTACTGGCATATTTATGTCAGGATGAATGCTGACTTGTGCTTTCTTGCAGGGACTTTAAACATTCATGAGCATAAAAGAGGATTTTCCCTGGTCTAGGGAGAACACAATGATTTTTTTTTTTACTATTATCCCATCTTAGGAAACAGGATGAATCTATCTGTCTTCCCCTTTCCCCAAAATCCTCTTCCTGCGAAAGTGCACAGGATGCAATTGCTGGAAGTGTGTGTGTGTGGGGTTGTCTGTCTCTTTTACATGGAGATTATTCTTTTTACAGCTATATGTTTTAAGTAAGCTTTGATGAATGTTGACTTAATATTGTTAGAAGCGTAAATCTGAGGGAAGAAAAGCTATAAAATACATTATTTTGAGATGTTGTACAGAAGTTATGTTTGCTCATAATTTTGTTGTGTATCACAACCTGAAGATTGCCCAGATAAGAAGTTTTAATTTTTCTAAATTTTAAAATGTACATATTTGGAATCTACTCAAATTTATTTATGATTTGTTTACTAAAGGAGACTGTTACCAAATCATATCTGAATGGAACAAGATCCACTTGTGGATTATTGATGAATATAATTGTACTGGTAATGGAGTAGTACTTCATGTTGTATAGATGTAGAATCACAGAATTGCCGGAGATGTTGGTAATACTTCTGCAGAATCCATGATACTCTTCTGTACCTTCTATCTCATCACTTTGTGCCACCCCTCAGTCCGCTGGCTGTCATCTTCCCTCAGAGCTGAGGCTGTGCTACGTGCTGTGGTGGTGTGGAAGGGCTGGGTGTGATTCACGTTTTGTTGTCTCCCTAGTAAAGCACCAGACAAGAAAATTAACATGAATTCTAGAGTCAGTTGTGCTCGTACAGAGGATCCTGCACCCTAGAGATGAGGGAAGGCAAGGCAGAAAACCTGGTGTCCAGCACTGTGATTCTGAAGCTACCACTACGGGATAAAATCCTGTAGATCCTGTCTACCTCTTCTATCACTACTGTAGATAAATCTGTATATAGGACACAAGTTGTGGCTTGGTGTGGTGTTTTTTGTGTGTTTGTTTTTGGTTTGCTTTTTTTTTTTTTAACTGGAAAACCAATAACTTCAGTTGCAATTATATCTAGAACTTTTTGTAAACAACTGACCAAGGTTTTCTGGCTTTGGCTATTAAAAAATGTGTTATGATGCATGATACAATTTTTTCTCCAAATGTATTTTTTTAAACATATCACATATGGGGACACTAGTTCTTTGAATACACTTTTTTTATTTCACAAATCAACAACACATCTTTGGTCTTTTTTAAGCACTTAATTAAAAAAAACTGTCAAAATCAGACTTAAAGAAGAATTGAGCCAGCTTTCTAAATTGTTGATCTTTTGAGAGAGACTGTTTTGAGAAAGGTCGTTCATGAACTGTTCAGGCAAGAGTGAGTCTTCAGTGGCGATTACAGTTTACAGGATAGAGTGCTAAGTCCTAGAAAACAGTGACCGGGAAGGATGCAGACGTTATCGTAGATAATCAACTGATAATAGATGCCTTTTGTGACATTGGCTAAGAGGGGTGATACATATGTTGAGGTTTGTCCAGGATGTGGATGCTCGCTGGCTTTTATGTGGCATTAGTAGAATAAGAACTTGTTTAGTATGTTGCAGTAGGGTCATCACTGAAAAATTTTTAAAATGCCCAAGGAAGTGCTCACTTTGTAAACACGGAGAATGTGCCCCTGGTAAGAAATTGTAGAAGCCCAGGCTATTTCTCAGCCTTTTCTCTTCCTCCCTTTCTCCCTTTCCCCCTTTAAAAAAACAGCCGAACAAATTAAACCCCAACAGCCTAAAACCTATACAGTGGCTCTGTCAAAGTTTATGGTTACCTACCTGCAAAAAGGATGTCTGCAACTAGAGGATCCCTTAATGCATCTATCTGCAAATGAAGTTCACTTCTGTTTGCCTTCTTGCCATTGGAATTTAAGTTGGAAGCAAACTGTGAGTTTTAATGAGCTGTTAGAGTCTCTTTACAGAATCAGAGAATGGTTGAGGTTAGAAGGGACCTCTGAAGGTCATCTTGTCCAAGCCCACTGCTCAAGCAGGGCCACCTAGAGTGGTTCCCCAGGACCATGTCCAGGTGGCTTTTAAGTATCCCAAAGGATGGAGACTCCAGAACTTCTCTGGGCAACCTGCGCCAGTGCTTGGTCACCCTCACAGTAGAAAAAGTGTTTCCTGATGTTCAGACAGTCCCTCCTGTGTTTCAGTTTGTGCCCATTGACTCTTGTCCTGTCACTGGGCACATCTGAAAAGAGCCTGGTTCTGTTGTCTTTGCACCCTCCCTTTTAAGGTCCTTACGTACATTGATAAGAGCTCCCCTGCGCCTTATCTTCTCTAGGCTAAACAGTCCCAGCTCTTTGAGCCTGTCCTCATACAAGAGATGCTCCAGTCCCTTCATCATCTTTGTGGCCTTTTGTTGGACTCTCTCAAGTATGACGATGTCTCTCTTGTACTGGGGAGCCTGGAACTGGACACATTACTCCTCGAGCTGTGGCCTTACCAGGGCTGAGTAGAGGGGAAGGACCACCTCCCTCAACCTACTGGCAGCACTGCTCCTAATGCAGCCCAGGATGCCATTAACCAAGGGTGTCTTGCCTGGCATATACAAATGTACTTATGCCCTGATTTGAATGTGGATGTGTGAGATCAGGCTCTGAACGAGCTTGAAGTGACGCTTGATACTGGTATTTCTAATTGAAATTCCTCTTGCTCTTTTATACAGATCAAATCAGATGACAGCACAACCCATTTCAGCTTTGTCTTATGTAAAAACATGCTAAGTTTCATCATCCAAATCAGTAATGACAGTAGGAATTGCTAATGAAATTAGAAGCGACCCAACCAAAGAACTATGGGCTTTTATGTGCCTCCTGGTTTAGCTGTAGGATGCTACTCTTAAATCCTATC
The DNA here is from genome assembly GCF_964195595.1 of Calonectris borealis. Taxonomy (NCBI): domain Eukaryota; kingdom Metazoa; phylum Chordata; class Aves; order Procellariiformes; family Procellariidae; genus Calonectris; species Calonectris borealis. Next base: position 10,823,058 of record NC_134321.1, on the reverse strand, counting down.
TATGTACCTATAATTATACAACCCTGAGCTCAGGTTGACCTGGCAAGTATAGCTGTGTAACATCCATGCTGGGCATCTAAAACAGTATGCCCTGTCAGTGTTGCTGATTGTTTCTACTGAGCTTCAGATCTTCTCTTCTTCCGTATTTTTCTTCTAAATTGCTCTCTTTTGTAGAACTAGTTCAGTTATAGTTGTTTCTTACTGTCTGTCACATGAGATACAATACCTGACTGTGAGAGTGACTCCAATCTGTTTTATCCGAGACTGTAAATAGCTAAGAGGCAAAAGGAAAAGCTTCTTATACTGCATCTCATCCATAACTGCCCACGTTAATTCTTCCTTTCTGTTCTAGTGCAAACTTGAGCAGACCAGCTGTGTATCACTGATGAAAAAGCTAAGACCAACCCTTTTTTCCTTTGCATTGAAACAGATTGGAAGTGTTGAGACCATTGGTGGTCATCGATTGGCTCATAGTGTGCACAGGTTTGGGATTGAAACCTTGCTCTGTCCTCTGATTTTTTTTCTTTTGTTGCCCTTCCACCATAATGTGTCCTAAAATGGTGGTGGATGTGCAAGTACGGGCTTGAGACTGACCATGTATGTATGCCCTGAGCACAACTAATTGCATCTTCCCCTTCTGTGTAATTCACTTCTTTGTGTTGGAAGCTGTACTGAAGCTAAGCAGTATCCGTTAAGCCAATTAGTCTATTAGAGAAGGGCACTGGAGTTAGAACAGTTGGATCGCAATGACTTTCTGTTCTGATGTTGCCTGTACTTGTATAATTATTTTTGTGGCCACTTATCTATATCTTAATGAGCTCTGGTCTTGAAGTTTCGTTAGTTTTGTGGAAAAGTGTTTGTTATGATACTGTGGCAAAGACAGTGGAAGACAAATTCCCCAAGAAAATGTGTATTTCATGAAAAGTAAGTGTTGCCGTTCTAAGAGTTGCTAGGTCTCTTTTACCTGCTGATAAGACTTAAATAACTTGCAACATGTATAAGATCAGTTTGACGCTGTAACACTAGTTGCTTGTATTGGATAGATAACTTCAGTTTGTGTGTGTATATATATACATACGCACACACACTTTTTGCCATATATATACATTGCTGATCACTGCCCCATTTATCAGAAACTTACAGAACAGTACAAGCTGAAAATCCACAGATGATTGAGAAAATCTAATTTTATGTTACCATGGTTTGGCAAAAATTTGAAGCAAATGATGATGCTATTAACTTAGTGGTTTTTTTTCTTAAAAAAAGGTAACTATTGTTCATTCTAGAATAATTAGACTGACATTGTAGGAAAGTGTATTAAATCACTGAGCACACCTGTTAATTGAATTCTTTTATTCAGATGCTCTGACATGCCTAGGAATGCTCGAGTTTCAGATTTTTATAAATGCTTCGAGCTTCACTACACAATTGCAGTTGCACTGAAGTTCAGTTTTCTTTGTCCTCTTTTGTATACATGTTAGATTTGCTTAAATATCTATCATAATGAAAGACGTGAGTGTTCAGTTGTATCAATTTGTTGGCTCTCTCTGAAAATTATGGCTGAATATAAACAATATTTTGCTTATAAGTAGTTTAAGGTGCTAGTAAACTGTATTAGGTATGGATGGCATTGTAAAACTGTTTCATGATAGTAAATATTTGATTTTTCAAGATACTTTTTATGTCCTGATACCACATTATTTAAAGACACTATCAGTCTCAGTAGGACTTTATAATAAGCCTGCCAAGCAGCTGCCAAGTGCAGATAGCCAACATTTACATTCAGTGTTGTGTGATGGTAGCTGTGACATGGTTCCAATTAAAAGCTTGGTCTGCACACTGCAGATGTCTTCTGAATATTAATGTGTACTACAGACAGAGCAGATGGAATCTCTTTAAAATACAATGCAGTGAATGTAAAATTAAGGTTGGGTTTCTGGTGGAAACTGAGAGGCAGTCGAAGTTATTCTTTTTTTCTTTGTTTTTCATTGCATACAGAAGAATATCTGTGTATCGTCATCTTTCTTTACATGTAGGAGGAAATCAACTCTTCATTATGAATCCAAATAAAAATACAGCATTATGCTTTACTGAAGTTGTCTTAAATGCCAAATGTACCTAGAAAAATACTCAGAACGCATGCAACATTTGCTGTGCTTTAAAATATGCCTCTGCCTGAAGGACAGATATGAGGCAGTAGATAATAGTTGAAATGTAGGATGTCTATGAGTTATTTGAGGAGTTGTTCATTGACAAAGGCTATGTAAAAGTATACATAGGTGTGTGTATTTAATTGGGATTTGAAGATGTTATGTGAGGTGTGTTAGGAAAAGTTCATCCTGGGTAGGAGAGGTAGTATAAAACTGGGAAATGGAGAGAGCGACAAGAACATCAGAGGTGCACTGCAATGTAGCGTGTTGCAAACCTAAAGTTAGCTTTCAGAAAACAGCAGCAATCCAGCTGTGAAAGCTGTGTGGATTAATTATTTTAAGTATTTACCATGTTTCTATGGCAGCCCTTGAGCTACGGAGTAAAGCCTTGGTAGTAGGAATATATTAAGTGTCTTGGAAATAACAGAGTAAGTGTGGTATTGAAACAGAAAGCAGAAGGGTTTCTATGTGAGTGGGAATTGTAACTTCCCTCTTTGCTGCTGCAGATGTCTTATCCTCTCAGGCAGAATGCAGGTGTGTGAGAAGGGAGTGAGCGGTTGTGTACAGGGGGAAGAGGTTATAGAAAAGGCAGTGACAGGAGGTGCAAAATATGTAAATCCAGTACACTGTTTAATTCGCTAGTGTTATTACCATGGCTTTGACATGCTTGTCTCCCACCCTTTTCATACTTAATTTTACAATAGCTTATACCTGAGGTGGTGTAAACACTACAGCCAGTGCCAGTGATAGCATTTTCCACTTCATCCATATTGCTTTAATGAAGATTTTCCCCCAGATCTACATTTGGATTATGTTTGGCTATTGTAGTTATGTTGCCTGGCTAATATTTCTCTCGAAGTTACTGGCCTAGCTGTAAAAAAGAGGTTCCTGGCTTCAGCAAGGGTACTTATTTAAGTGATATATGCATACTTCCAGAGAGTTGGCTGTGCGCTATTCCTGAGGATAATACTCATTTGATAAGAGTGTTTTTAAAGTCTAGACCACAGTGAAACTGAGAGCAGAATTGCCCATGAGGTTTGGGAGAGGACAGCAGTAACTGGGTACCGTCAGAGTGAGGAGGAGCTGCGTCTGGACCTCAGTCAAGCTGGTTTTGATGGTGATGTCCCAGACCACAGGTGTGGGTGCCATTTCCTTTAGGGGAGGAGTGTAGAAATTGCCTGGTGGATCTGACTTACCTGTCATGAGAGGCCTTTAGTGGGTTGTTGCTCTCATTAAAGTTTTCATAATAATGTTTAATGCATTCAGTTGTTCAGGATAGTAGTGGGACTTTTAATTAGGATTCTGAAAATGGAAAAACAAGTCATCTTGGCTGATTTCAGTGGCAGACCAGAAGGTGTGACTGAGACTATACTCTTTGGGGCAGTGACTTACGTACCTTAGACTTATACTTAGCAGTGGCTCTGTGCTGTGATGGAATGCAAATTTAATAATAGTGAAATGTATAAAAATTTGTCTCGGGTTTATGTGGGGTTTTTTGTTTGTTTGTTTTAGCTTTATTCACATTGCATTTACCTGTATACAGTTCATTAATCTGTGGAAAGAGATTTATGCAAAAGGCACAGTTGGAAATAATAGAAATGGAGTAGCTTACTGGACATAGTTAAATCACCTTTTTTGTGACTCATTTAGAAATTATCTCCAGGATTTCCAAGTGTGTTTGGTGAAACTCAGCTTTCCAAATAAGCCAAAAGCGGTTTAAGTGTTGTTAATTTGTAACACAGAGCAATGACTTTGCACCTTATAACCAATCAAAGAATAAAAATCTGGTCAAAAGTCTTTAGGATATGATGTTTTAAAAGATATGAAGATGTGAAGTTAAGTCTCTTAAGTGTCTTAGAAATCAAAGCCATAGTAAAAAATCAGTTGAAATACGAAAGCGTTGCTTTAAAAAAACTGTAGTTGTCGGAGTCAAACATTGCTTTAAACAGCACTTCTGAAGTTTCTACCAAAAAGATTAACAAAATTTGTCTTCATTACATTTCAAAGATCGTAAATATCCTTAAGTATTAGTCCTCCCACCTAATATATCTATGATTTCTGGTGGGACAGGAGTCTGGTAAATAAAGAGGTGAAGTTTGAAAGCAGAACTCGTAAGGTAGAAGGGAAAAGTCAAGAGACTTGGAAAAGGAAGAGGCGGTTCCTTCCTTTGCCACTGCACCTACACATAAGGGTGAGTTGCCCACGTTTCTTACTGATTGGGAAATGCCTCATGGTTCCCTAGATAAGATGCAACTATGTTTTCCCGTATGAAGCATTTATTTTAAGGAAACTTGCAGTTATTTCTCCTTGATGTGGTTTCTGTTACTCTGCAGTATCGTACTTATCTTTGACCCTTTCTGGCTTTTTCATTGTCAGAGAATCCCTATGAAAGTCACTTCCAAATATGTTCAGGATCTTTACTTTTTATCATCTACTTAATGTTGGGTTTCTAAGCCTAACGTCATTCTGGCTCTTAAAACTTTTGTGATGTTACTAATGTGGCTGCTTTGCTTCCCTGTCTCTGAAGTGTCTTCCTTTTTAAGCCTGCTCCTAAAGCAAATTTCCCTTTTTCACTTGTGTCTTGCCTTGCTGTACCCTCCAGTGTCTTGCCTCTTCTGACAATAGTTTGAAGATGTCAGTTGCTTCTTAACTCTCCTAGTTCTTTGCAGCATCCCTCCTTTTCTGTGCAGCGTATAATTTTGTCTTTTTAATCCTTGAAAAAATTCCCAAGTCTGTCATTTCAATCCCTGACAATCTCTGTTGTAATATCAGCATACGGTTATATCTTTAATCATTGTGAAATGTGTTCTTTCAGCTGAGATTGTACCTTAGTACTGGGAATTTGTCCGATTTCATGTCTGTAAAGCAAATGCACGCTTTATTGCTATCTATTTGATCTTCATAATAGATTGCACTTATAAAAATCAACGCAAAAAAAAAAAGAAGTGCTGTGTTTGGCTAGATCTCTGAGACATGTCAGCAAGAAATAGGAGAGGGCTGTGTGGGTCATGCCATTGCAATGTCAGATAATACGGAGTGCTGCTTGATAGGTAGTCATTCTCCTGTACTTAGGCTTCAGTCAGGCTGTATTAACTCCTGAATTCTGAGAGCAGGGTTCATTGCATAACAGGGTCATGGTCCTTTTTGGTATTGAATTAATATCTGCTGAGAAACATAATTGAAAGAGTACCATGCACGACTGTTCAAATTCAGGTGTGGAATGCAAATATTGAAATAGTGATACATTTTCCTAAAGTGTCTTTAATTTAAAAACAAACAAACAAAACTCTTAACATCGTAGTCAAGAAGTGCTATTATAACCAGACGTTCCCCCAGATTTCTTTCAGAAAGTCGAGTAAAGAGTTATCTTTCTTGAATTTATCAACTGTTTAAAGTCCATCCATTCCAGAGCATGTATTAATTTTTCTTCTGTCTTTAAAAAAAAAAAAAAGCCAACCCAAAATAGCACAACAAATTTAATAACTTCGTAAAACATCTTTTTTTAAACTGACATAGATGCCTTGCTTGTTGACTCAACTTTTTCCTTCAGAAGTAGTTATTACATCCTTTCTATCAGAGGGGTTCTAAAATCTCTGAGAGCAAGGATCAGGGGCTCCTTTAAGATGAGGTTTCCAGACGGTGTTTTTCTATTTTATGTCAGTAATTTTTAAATCCAAATAGAAAAATCAATTAAATTGGAGACCAGGATGTGTTGGTACTTCGTTTTTATATTTTATTATCTCTTGCTACTGATGAGAGCTATTTTTAAATACTGGGAATGAAAAGGTATCTATGCCTCTATTACTTCTCCTGTAGCAGAGAGGAAAACAGTGTTTAATATTAATATAATTTTTGTTATTGTTTTCCAACTTAATAGATGTAACAGTCTCTTATAGAAAAGTAAAGTGTATGTGTGTACACAGACAATCCTGGACCACAGTTTCCAATTTTCTGCTTTCGTTTTTTTTATGTTCCATGTTCCCTCTGTTCGTCCTCTGAAAGAACTCGCTTCCTCCCTAGTGTTCCCTGACCTTTTGTCTTCCTCCGAGTATCTGGCATGCTTCAGTTGACACCAGCAGAATCTCTCCTGCCTGTCTCTAACCAGGTTCTGAGTTTCCATCCTCTTCTGGGGGGGGAATAGAAGTGGGGAAAAAAAAAATCGGTACCTGTAAAACTGTTGTCCATTTCTGTCTGTTTTGCTTTTCTGAAAGAAATGTTGACATGAGGACTGTTAGGTTCCAGAACTACCTCTGAAAAAATTGTAGTAGTTTGTAGCCCCTCTCATGCTCCCCACCTTATCAAGCAGAGACCTGGAAGAGGTAAGTGGAATTTGCCACTGTCCAGCAGGGACATCCTGAAGTAAATCATGGATACATAGCTATTATATTAGTAATAGTCACAGGGGACACCATTATTTTACTTATTTGTTGTAAAACAAGTTCGGATTTGTGTTTATTAAAGTATGATTGCATATCTGATGATGAAAGTCTTGTTTCTGCTATAGTATTACTTTTTAATTACTAGAAATCCTAAAAAGTTGATACTTGAATCTTTAAATTTTCTCACAGTTGCGATGGTTCGTATTCTTGTAAGTCCATTAAATCTTGGTGTGTAGAAAAACAGTTTGACAGCTGTAGTCTAGCACTTCCTTATCGTAACTTGATATAACATTCCATAGAGACAGTCACGCCTCAGATTTATACTCCACTCTGCTTCTGGTATTTCAGCTTTAATGGTTTATAGTGTCAGCTCACATGTTGTTTGGATAATCTTAATTGACTTGTTATATAAGAACAGTTTACATTCTGTTTCTTGTCTTGTCTCTTCACATATGATGATTTTGTGCCATGATTCGATGGGAAAGTACTCTGGAAATGACCGATGTCTGCTAATTTGTTTTAATAAAACTGGTATTTTATGCCTATGCTCTATGAACTCTGAGTACTATACTACTGAATTCATGCAACCTGTTATAAATTTTGCTCCATCTTTCATCAGGAAACCTTCAAAAAATTGCTGAGTTGATTAGAGTGTTATACGAAAGATCTGTATTAAATTTTTGTGTGCACAATAGCTTAACTTAGTCTGCTGCTATAAATTGTATCCAGTGTCAGAAACAATCAGCATGTGGGGATTTTTCTCCCCCAGTTGTAATTGGGAAGTATTCGTTCACAGGAGCTAGTAAAAAGCGAAGTGCTTGTGGAAGAAGAGAAATAAACTTTTCAAGGTATCTAGTACAGAGTGGTGACATCTAGTACTCTAAGCTCATGCCTGGAATGCCAGTTCTTCGTTTGTCCCTGAATTTTTTTCCTGTGACCCTGAACTGATCTTTTGAGTTTTATTTATCCTTTCTGTAAGACACTAATGTTCTTAGTATGTGTAAAAAGAGGATAGCAATAGCTGGGGGAATGATTGTTGTAACTTTTCTGTTCATTTCAAGCTTTAGCGTCTTCTGTAACTGTACAATGCTTATGAGTAGTATATAGAAATAACTTACACTATTATGGTAGTAGTATAACTTTTAAAAAGCTTGCTGGTGTTTTTTTTACCAGTCACTTTTCAGTACGCTGACAAAGAAGGGATTCCACGTACTGCTGGAAAAGCGTTTTTTTTTTAGATCCGATTTATAAAGTTGGAGAATGATTTTACTGTCACTTGTTTGGCTTAAATACTTTAATTGTTGGTTTGGTTTTGAAAGCAGGGGAAAAAAAAAGTAATATCTGTGTCCTTTTTCTTTTATATACTTTTTCACCTATGGGGCTGAGTTTTAACACCTGCCTATAACCATAGTCAGAACTCTTGTAAGTTAAGCATGGTGAGCCAAAACCCAGCATCAGATATCTCAATGCCAAAGCAAACTAAAGAATATTGGAGAAATTCCTGGTTTTTCACTTTTAGAAAGTATTTACAAAATAATAATAATAATTTAAAAAAAACGTATATTTGAGGTCAGTGGTTCCCAGCATTACCACATACCAGTCTCTGTTTCTGAAATTTATATCCCTAATTTTTCAAGTGAGAAAACCAAAGGGAATGGAGCCACTAACAAGCATTAGGATAGCTGCATGGCAGTAGTGCTGTTTGATATAAGGTACGTTTGTCAATTTAACTAACAGAATGTATGGTATTGATTTATTTATGCAAATGATTCAAATAATTTTTATTAAATAAATGGAATTGCATCTCTTTACTTTGAGGAAGAAAGGTTGTCCAGTCTTTTATTAGCAAATATGTATGTGACTAATTTTTGCAGAGTTAGCTGATTAAAAGTAGTATAAAATGCTTCTGAAATTGGGTAGCTGAGCATCTTTATAGCATTGTTTCTTCTTTGAGTGTTTATGATATGTACGTAGCATTCAATGAATGCCCACTATTGTGGTTTTTTTTTTCTTTTCTTCCCCCAGTGCAAGAAAAGGAGAATGATGAGTGGGGTTAAGTGATACTGACAAAAAGTTGATAACTCCTTATTTAATAAGTATTGGATTTAAACTAGAGAACTGACTGGTTCTAGAAATTGCAATTGTAAATATAAAAAGAATCCTACAGCCAGAAACCTGTAATTTTTTCAATCTGAAACAGCCCCTGTTAAGTGTTCCTATCTAGTGTTTAATTCAGTCTGTGCTTCAGGGCAGTGTGGAAAATACACACATGTTCAGCAGAGATTTCTGATTTTTCTTAAACAGTGGAGTAGGATTGCTGTCCTGAGTCAGTTCTGGCAAAACTGTGGAATGCACAACTTGATCTGCCTTTCCACTGCCGGTGTCACTTGCCTTTGGCTGCCAGGGAGGAAATTGGGCTGTTTTGGTCTCTTCTGGTACAATGGTTTAATTTACCTCAGTTTCTGTTGTGTTTACCCAATTACTGGGTCTTGGCTCCCATGAGCCAAGTAAAAGCAGGGACTGTGCCAAAGGTGTGAGACATTTTGAACTTGAATATTGCTGCACCTGAGGTTTTGACATAATGGAGAGTTTGCAATGCAATCATCTCGCAACAAAATCTTTTAATCTCATTATGATTTCTGCAATTAACGTATAACTGACCTGAGACATGGCCCACTGGTGTGCGGGAGGGAAATTCTAAGTGTGGGTACAAAAAAATGAGTTGTTTCCTGTTTCAAAGCAGCAGTTTCTTTTTATTGTTGAAGATACCAGCTCTCCTGAGTGGTACCAGGTTGGTGTGCTGGATTCGCTGTGTTCTTGTAACGGTGTAAGCAGAGGTGTACTCTCACGGCTGTGCTGGGGTAAGAGGTTACTATTAGTGTATATATCACTATGGCTTTAAATGAGACGCCCTTTAGTGTTCAGTCTAGGAAATAGGCTGGGTTAACCGTAAATCTATTATTCCCTTCCGCCCCATCTAATCTTCTGGAATCTGTCCACAGACTAATCTAGGTGTATGTGGGACCTTCATGAGTTGTTCTCTCAGCAGTCCTTGATGCCAGGCTTTTCTCCATGTACTTCTAATGACAAAACAGAAGGATGCCATAGGAGTGGCTATACTGTCTGTGCAATACTGAAAATAGTCATAAACAAAGGGAGCTTTTCATTGGTAAGCCAGAACAAAAGAAAATGCTAGCCTTCTGTAGTAGGAAATGTCAGATTTTATCTCTTTAGCATAAAAATAGTCACCTTCTGACAACATATAAAAGTGAACCTGAAATTTTATACATGTTAAAACTGTCACTGGTGTAAGAAAAGCAAACTATCATTTTAATCTTAAAAGCTTTGTGGAGGCAGAATAATAGTGCTCTCTTAACTGTCCTTAAAAGGTTATGTTTTTTTCTCATTTTTAACACTGTGGAAAACTTGATGCTGTTTGATGACACTGAACCCTGCTATGGGATAAAATAATCAAGATTCTAAAAGAAGCCATAGTCTTTGAAAAGTGGATTTTTTTCTATGTACCCAAAGTATGTCAGAGTTTTCTGTAGTATATTAGTTCTGTTCAAAGATGTTAAAATGTTATTCTTAAACGTGAGTAAGGAATGGGTATAGTTGTCAAAAGTGGAGAAGAAAGATGGTGTGTGCAAGGCAGTGCCTGAAATAAAATAATGTATTTACTTACTAATGGTGTTGATTAAAAGTATCCGAATCCATATATGAGACTAGTTAATCATTTAATTGAAACTGTTATGATCTAGATGAGGTGCTTTTACTGCAAACTTATGAAATTATGTTTTGAATTTAGTATTTCTCTTGTAATAAATCACTTTGTAGCGGGAACTGAACTAATTGATTTTGGTCCTCTTGTTCTTCAATCTTAGAACTGGCAGGTGTTTGTCTGTGTCGCTACATAAGAAGTGAGTTTTCCTATTTCTTAAGGTCCAAATTTGCTTGCTAACTTTGAGTAGTTACTCAGTTAAACTAGCTCAATAAACTAGAGTTAAGAATGAATGTGCTGTTAGCAGAGCAGATGAGTGTCCAGAGCAGTGTTCTGTCACAACAGGTAGCTACAGGCAGGCCCACGTGGAAAAGTTAAGAACAGGGCAAAATGCATGAACATGTTCAGTTCAGGGAGTTGCATGAGTTTGTTGTTTGTTTAATAAACCAGAATGGATCTCTGTTCCAAACGCCTGTCTCCCCTTAAGATGATACAAACTTCTTGCATCCGTGGTGTCCTTTGACAGGTGCAGTATATGCTGCCCTTGTTTGCAGGAAGGGTTGCTGCTGTCAAAAATTGCTTAAAGGTTTGAAAATAAAATTTTTTGAATTCTCAGGTTTATCATTCAGTGTTTTGAACCTCTTCAAGCTTGATGTATGAAACACTGTGTCGATGTTATTTTTATGAGGATTATGCCGTGTTATGGAAGTTTAGGTCTCGATCTAAATCGTAAAATTCAAAATAATCTTGCTTTTAATCCTTAGCTTCTTGTTAAGCTGAGCATTGTCTCCTTGTTGAAAGATATGGCTGAAAACTCCATGGAGTTAATCTAATTATTTTTCCCCGCAACCTCTTCTTTCTTCTGATTTCCTTTATCATTACAAAAGAATACACAAAAATAATTTTGATCTTTTTTTTTCTGGTATTATTCTCAATTATGTGTTTTAATATAGACACAGGGTGGTTGCAAATGCTCAAAAGAATCTGAGTTCTGGTGTATTTGCTTAAGAAAGCATTGTTCTTCATGTTCTGGTGGTGCTGAGATGCTCAAAGTTTCTAACTTCTAAGAAATGATGGGATCATTAAGATTTTGGTAGCGTAGTGTTTAATAAATCAGTCTGTGATGCACATGCTTTGATGTGGTATAAAGGCTCATCTAATTCTTCAATGTTTAAAGAATGGAATAGAAAGGTCACTGGTTGTATCAGGAAAAATGCAATTATCAGTTGAAGGAAAGAGGAATGGGAAGCATGGAGCATTCAGAATAAAATTGCTTTGGTTGTTAGTGGTGAAGGGGAGCATGGTGTTTTGGTTTTGTTCTGGATGAAGTTTTACAGGTTGATTGTTTTTTGTGTTGACTGAAGCAACTCACAAAGACAGTAACTTGGTTACAGTGAAAGGAGGAAAGAATACTGTTACTAAAGGTTGGCTTAATGTTGAAATATATGTGAATAGTGAAAGTCGGGAAGTTCATCCCAAATTAGAGATAAAGTTTAAATACCTTGTATACCTAACAGCGTGAACAAAGAAGCAATGAAACAATGGATCCTCCATCTCAGAATTTTTCAATTTAAATGTGTGCCCTTATGGAAGATAGCCTTGGTCAAGGATAGATGACTGGCGTTTGTACAGGAGCAACTGCCTGAACAGTTACGTGGTTGTGTTGTATAGTAGTATAGAATGGTTTAGTTAATAATTTCCATCAGCTTTTGATCCGTGTTAAGTAGGTATAGCTAACTTAAAGTGCTTGAATATTTTGTAATAATGCTAAGTAAAGTGGACTGGGAATTGATGATAGGTTAAGATTGGGTAACCTCTGTAGAGGTATATTTTTTCAGGATTGGGTAAAAAAAACCCCAAAACGGCTTACCCTCCATCTTAGCATGTAATGGCCTTCTGGAATATCAAGTTTTAACTTTGAATAAACACTTATTGGCTGGCAAGTAAGTGGATGAAAGCTTTATATTGAAGCTTTTTTTTTTTTTTGAGAGAGAGTTTTATGGGATTTGTGTAGTAAAAATATATCGTGATTATTCAAGATGATGACTTTGAATTTATAATAATAAATAGCATTTGTAATTTTGACTTGTTTCTTTTGCAGCTCCAGTTGTTAACCGATACAACAGAAGAGTATCAGGTATGATTTCCTTTTAAGAATTTAATGTTTCTGAAAAAGTTTTGAAATGTGTATTTGACTAAAGGAATTGCATTTAAAATGACCTTAATCTTCATCACTGCCTTATTTCTCATATTTCTTGCAGTATTTTTATTTGAAATAATGAGAATTGTTTCTTAATTCACTGTAGAAGCCAATGGGCAACACACTGAGAGTAGTTTAGAGAACAGTTCTGTGGGCGATCAGACTTTTGAAGTAACTTCAGTAGTAGTAATGATTCTGTCCAGAAAAACTTCCCAGAACTTTTACGCAACATAATAATTATGCCAAAGGCTTGCTTTGCAGTGAATTGAAAAATTGGCAGCTTCTTCCTGTAGGAACACATCTCCTAATCTTCCATGTTGCTAAGAATTTTATCTCTAGTTAGAATACAGAAATATGGGGGGTAGGGGGTGTCCCCTCTTTGTGTTGTTTTAGCCCCTTGCTTGTGCAACTGATATTTAAAGATGTTGGATTTGTGGCTGTTCACTTGTTCTGGGGATGCGGATTATACTTTTTTGTTTATTTGTCTTCTGTCTTAACCAATATTAAATGCTTTAATGAGTAGCTGTTATTCCCAACAAATTCTTTTAAAGTTGTTTTTGAACAGTATCACGTGAACAAAATGTTATGTGTAGATGAGAAGGTACTGTATTATTTTTTCATTCAAGGTGCAGTGTGGATTGCTTTGTATACGTTACTTTTTTTCTTCAAATATTTAATTGTAACATTTAGCTGATATAGAAAGTCGTTATTTGGTTCTAATTTGAAAAATGTCTTTATAAAAATGCTGGTGTGTTCAGTGTTCTCTCTAGTTTTCAGTTCAAGTCTTCTCAGTTTCTAACTTGTGTAAATGATCTCACGTATCCTTTGGTATGATAGTTATGGTGGGGCATTGTTGATAATATGTGTATGGTATATAAATATATATGCGATAAATACATGTTTAATTTTAAGTGCAAAATGTCCTTACACCTGTGCAGTTCAGTTGCTTTAGTACTAGTTGCTTGGATATGGTTAAGGGTATGACTGTGTATTTATGCCACTACCTCTAAGTCATTGTGAGTATAATGAGAACTTCATAGCTCTTAAAAATTGACAGTGCTGGTAGTTTTCGTATATTATTACATGAGAAATTTAGGCAAGACAAAACTGTACCTTGAATGATGGAGTTTGATACTCTGATAGTAAATACTGGAAGTCATACATCGTAGAGTATCTTAATCTGGAGAGTCCCAAGACATTTTCATTTTTCTGCTAATTAAACTAATCCATCCTGGAACCTGCTGGTGAAGTAAAATCTTATAAATAAGAAGTGAATACATGTCAGACTTAAATTTAAATAAAGGCTGAATTATTCCTGAAGTTAAAAAGTTGAGCCTTAATCAGAGGGTAGTTGTAATCTTTTTGAATCTTCAATACTGAAATATAATATTGGTGCTCTCATAGTACTGAGCTACTCTTAGTTAAAAAAAACAGGTTTCTTCACTGAAGAGGTTTAAAGGTTAATGTGAACAACTAAACAGCAAATGTAAAATTGATTTGCTAACTTATGCAATTAGATTAAGGAGGACTGTTTAGATGCTTAATAACACTGCAGCTCCAAGAAGAGCTAGAATAATTCAGAATTTACAGTACGTGTTAGAACTCTCATGGAGAAAACATTAATAGAATATGTATATTTAACTACTATATATTAAATACTTTTCACAGTAAAAAAGATTTTTTTTCTCCACTTTCTATATATACACTGTACAGGTCATGATCAGTGTGGGATTTGTTAAAATGCGAAACAGATGCAGACAGCATCCATGCATACACAAGGAGACCCCATTTTCCTTCTCTTGGCAGGAAAAGCACAGCAACCTACTGGTTTGGGGGGGGGCAGGGAGGGGGAGAGAAGTTGGTTGGTTGGTTGTGGGTGTTTTTGTTTTTTGGTGTTTTTTTTTTTGCACTCCATACCTGCTGTGTCTGTCAAGAAGTTACCCAAATAGGAACGAGGCTGGCGTGGTTCTCCTAAGTTACTGAACTCAGCCCCCTGCTATCATAGGCAACCACCTTTTATAATCCCTTGTATAAAATGAATGACCGATTTGTTGTTTTTGGTGCTCTGAATTTGATTTGATTTCCTTGTTAGATGTGTAAGGTTTTAAGAAACTTTTCGTTCTGCAATTTTTGTAAGATTTCTTTTTTCTTTATAAAACAACAAATAACAAACCAACATTGCATTATGGATTACTCAGTGTAGCATCTAAATGTATCTGGCTTTAACTAATTAAGAAGAAGAGCTGACACACAAATTTTTTATAATTGCGTTTAGTATATTCTTTTCTGGTCTTTTATTCAGAAGAACTTTCTGCTAGTCCGTGTTGAACCTTGTCAGTCCTACCGGCTATTGTCGTGTTTCCAGTGCAGTGTACATTTGTAAGGGGAGTAAAGAGCAGAGCTAAATTGTTTGCTAGTATCAAGATCTACATGCACAAAATTGTAGATTTACAGTACTCTGGAAGAACAAAATAGGAGAAGAATTTAAAAACTAACATTGGACATATTGAAGAAAAGACTTAAAGTTCAAACAAGAATTTTTCTTTTAAGCATTTGGCTGTCTAGGGAATTATGGCATTGCTCTCATTGTACAGTAGGTCAAGAACGAAAGTTAGAAAAATATTCTAATTAAAGGAAAAGATGATAAAGTAATTGTCTACATTATACATACAGTTTAGGACAGGCTAATAATCGTTCTGGTAAATGATTCAACTAGATATATGTTCTTGGAGACTAAAAATTGACCCTCTCTTACACTCAGCAGTTACAGAATCTCTTTTAAACTGCTTTATTAATGTCCTCAATATTAAATTTGGAGTGTTTACTCCCGGTCAGTTGTGATTAGCTGCCTAAAGATAACAGCATGGTCATGATTCCCTTGGTGCACTAATGCAAATTCTAAGGATACATAAACCCATAGAAAAAACCTGTTGTAATGATTACTGAATTTTCATTTAGGTGTTTATTTTTAGTTATGAAACATCTAAACCTGGGGCTCTTGACTGTACTGGCAAATATTGCTTTAATGATTCCAAATATTTAGCTGTCATTCTTTAAGACTTACTCAAAATATGAGTTTTCTGACACATGGCAAGAATTGGTCAGGAAGTTTATTTTTGCACTTTTTGAACTTTCAGCAAATTAATTTACTTCTAGCTTATGCAGTACCTCAGTAAAATACTTCAAGAAATCAGGATTTAAGAAAACTTCTTGACAAATGGTAATCTATTAGAAAGATCAAGCTGACCTTGTACATTAAAACATATCTTGTTTACATTCTTTTTATCCAAAAGAAAAATGAATTTTATTTCTACATTTCTCAAATCATTGGCCAAAAGTGATGATAATGCTTTCATATCCCATAAGCGATAGCAGCACATTCTCACACACTACTGCTTCTTTCTCACCCTGTAGTACTGAGAACACGGGGGTTCATTCTGCTCACTTATGCTCCCCATTTCTGCAACATTTGCTACTTATGCATCTCCTAGGCTGATGTGTTCCCTGAGGGGGTGGGATAGCGTTGGCTTGCTTGGCATTGAAGTCTTCCAAACGGTTCGACAGCTATAAAGGCTCTGCAGGGAATCCCGTTTGCTTCTTGACCAAAGAAACATGGCTTTGCGTGCTGGTCAGAGATTCAACCAGCAAAGCAGGGGTCCGCAGACTGAAACTCCATAGACTGTGCAGGAGGGTCATCCTGGAAAAGGGGGACTTATCTAATCATGTTCACGGAATTATTTATAGAAGTGCAGAGTGGTAAAGTAGTGTTCTCAAGAAGAGAAACAGCCTTTTCCAGGAAATGCTAGGAGGGAGAAAGAGAAATGAGAGCTTGATGTTCCCCTAGAAGTTTATCTAATGAAGAGATTAGTTGTGTATAGCATGTTTGGCCATGTAACATGTTGAGGTTCCATGGCGTGCGCACAAACCCCAAGCATTGTGTCGGTCAGTTCTAGTTTGTATACAAGCTGGTGGCTGACTTGATTAAAATAATCCTCTGTTTGCAAAATCATAAGCTATCCCTATGTAGAAACTAAAAAGAAAAAAAAAACCCCACCCACTAATTTTAAAATCTCCTAGCTATAGGATGCCATAGGCTGCGGTGCCATGGGCAATTTCAGTGCTAATTACCCAGTAGAACAGTCTTGCTGCTGCTTTAAGTGAATTAGCAATGTCTGAGCCTTCGGCTAGTGTGAGTAACTCATGTTACACGCTTGCTGACTGACTCAGCCTGCCCAGGCTTGGTTTGGTTGGCCTGAAAACCACAGAGATTCCTTCCTCCCAAGAGTTGGACTGTTGAAATTCATACTTGCTTGATTACGTTTCTTGATCTTCTTCCAAGCATAGGGGCTCCTGACAAACTGTATTTTGTTAGTCACTTCCTTCTCTGTAGTGAAAGAGACCGCAGAGAATACCAGCGAGTATCTCAGCCCTTGGTTAGTGACTACAGGGTGCAGGGAGGTGGGAGAAATCAGTGATACCTCCTTTCTTAAGTAGTAATATCAAAGCTATTTCAAAACTAGAGGGAAGAGCACATTGATATTTGTCCCACTATAACAACTGATACGTAACATTGAGGAGAATTTTGCTCCTGGCAGTGTATGAATGGAAGTTAATTGTGGTTTTGGAATGAAGAGTGTGACACCCATACCATATACGTGTGACAGAAGGTTTTCATCTGTTTTCTCCAATTATTTCTGTTTATCTGAGTGACCTGGTATAATTTATCTCTCTTGCATATGCCTGTACTCCCTCCTCCATCTTCTTTTGGCCTCTGTGGGATAGGAATGAGATTACAGTTTTCCCATTCAACAACTACATAAGCAGAATAATTGAATTATATAATCTGGGGAAGCAATATATCATAGTTATTTCCCTAATATTTTTATACCAGCAAAGTAATATGACTGTCAGGATCTGTGACTCTTTTCATGTTAATATAAAAAGTAATTGAATGAAGAAGACTTGCTTCAGTTAGTCCCTTTGGTAGGGCAGCTTTCCGCGGAGACTCAGTGAAGTGAGAAGAGTCAAATCTGCTGTCCCTGGAATCAGCTGCTAAGCCCTCTCCTGAGATATGTAAACATTTATTCAGCAATCATATGTAGAGGATAATTTTGTTTGAATGTTACTGAATCCTGTTTTCCTGTGTATAGCGAACATTAACATTGTTGGGGACACTGACATTGAACATTGTCAGTGTCCCCAAAAAATGTTGGGTTTCGAATCAGTATTTTTGACATTTCTCTTCTCTAGCAATCTGATACGACAGTATGTTCTCCCCCCCATCTTCATGTAATATTTTAACATGCTATTTTTAGAGGGTGTAGGTATAGAATTTTCATTTTGAATAATGTGTAAATTGATGTTCCCTGAGAGTTTCTGGCTTCTTCTTTCCTTATACGATAAACTTCCATAAAAGACCTGTATGACCATTAGTTCTTCAAACTCTTGGGCTCTTCTCCATTTTGACAATGAGGGACTCTTTACCTTGAATTCTTCATTCTTCTGGCTCCTACCAAAGATGAGCAATCATCTCGTAACGTAGATACGTTGTTAAAGTCTGATACCTCTCTGGGCTTTCTAGTGAGATACAGCATTTTCTTCACACCCTGGCAAGTTGAGGTGTCAGGATATGATAATATTACACATAGTAAAATCTTTTTAGTAGCTTTTAGACTTTTAAAATGACAGCTTTAAAAAAAAAATCACTTTCTAAGAAAACTTCTGTATTAATTATTGCCATGCAGCATGTTCATATTTGGTAAAGAATACTGTTTTGGGATCCTGTTTAATTAGGACATCTAAATAGTAGCAATGAAGCAAGAGGCAACACTTCTTTTGGGAGGTTGTTTTATTTTCTCTTGCAGGATACTATCTATCTCATCACTTCAAATCATCAAGGGAGGTAGACTGAGTGACTAATTTTTTCTGTGCCATTTTCTTTGCTTTCTACTTACCGGACTATCTGATTATCAGAGGATGACTTGAAAATAATGATCTGGTTTCTTCTCTTGCAGCTATTTAATGAATTTCTATATTGATTATTCACCCTCTTACAAAACTGATGGCATAATAACTTCTGCTGAAAGGTTTTCAGGCAGATGATAAGAGACTTTTGAGTTCAAAAATTAAAATTTTTACCAATGGCACAAGCAGCTTTCCTATTTCAACAACCTGATGCTTCTATCATTTTTTGCTAGCCCTAATGATTGCAAAACTGATACCATAACTAGAGTGAAAATAATTCATTTTGAAAAATGTTGACATGAGCAAAAGCCAAGTGTGTGGGATGACAGTTGAAAGTGGTGATAAATTGTGTGGGTGCTCTCCTGTAAAAAAGTGCCTGAATCATTATTCATTAAACAAAAAAAAAAAGCTTGTTTTCGCTGTTTGCAATATTGGGACTTACTTAAAAATTCTTGGCATGTAGCGTTCAGTGAATAATGAAAAGCTTATTTTTGGAAATTAACAGTCGTGACTTCACAATTACTTGGATTTCACACTGTTGTGAACAATTCTGCGTATAATTGCTAGATTTTTTTATGACATAAAGAGAAATACAACACTCAGTGATCATCCTTATTTAAAACTTAAGTCAGTGTGATACCTGATCAGACAAAATCTGATCCAATCTACTCAATGCAAATATAAGTGAATATAAGTGCTACAGTGGACTAGAATTCATTTGGTTTTCCTCTTTTTATTCTTTCTAAATAATTGTTCATGCTTATAGCGTTACATAATGATTAATAGTTGTTCATCTGAAATCAAATATTTTAACTCAAATTAGTGCTTCTTATGAATTGGGAGAATTATTAAGCAATTAATGCAGTAAGGACCAGTTTTTCAAAAGTATTCAGGTAGCAAAAGGTACAGGTGATTAACTTTCATTAATTCTTTTACATTAAAGATCTTTAAAAAGCCTACATAAATGCTAGTCCATATCTTTAGATATATGAATACTTTTGAAAATATCAGCCTTCAGCTAATTTTTTAATAAAATATAATTCTCTCACTTTTTGATGGGTTGGAATTTAATTTTCTTTTTTTGAGGTGAGATGGAAAAGAGGAGAATTGCCTTTGTTTCCTTTTTGTTTCCTTTTTGTTTCCTTTTTGTTTCCTTTTTGTTTCCTTTTTGTTTCCTTTTTGTTTCCTTTTTGTTTCCTTTTTGTTTCCTTTTTGTTTCCTTTTTGTTTCCTTTTTGTTTCCTTTTTGTTTCCTTTTTGTTTCCTTTTTGTTTCCTTTTTGTTTCCTTTTTGTTTCCTTTTTGTTTCCTTTTTGTTTCCTTTTTGTTTCCTTTTTGTTTCCTTTTTGTTTCCTTTTTGTTTCCTTTTTGTTTCCTTTTTGTTTCCTTTTTGTTTCCTTTTTGTTTCCTTTTTGTTTCCTTTTTGTTGAACCATGTTTTTTAACATGTGAATTAAAGCCCAAACCACCTGGTTTGTTGTGCATAAGAAACTGAAAGCAAACACACTGGAGGAAATCTCAAAATGCATGTCATGATACAGTGATATACACTATAAAAAGGCAGTTTTATACTTAGTGCAAAGCATGGTGCTCTGATGTATATATGTGGAGTGACCCCGGGAGTTAGATGTACTTTGCATTTTACTTGTGAATAAATAAGGCAGCGCTTTATCCCTTTTTTTAATATAAAGTTTTAGACAAAGTCATAGATGTTATGCTCTTATACTGATTAATACACTCATGGCAAGTTTAGGTTGCTGTAACTTCAGATTAAATGTGAAATGGATTGAATAGTCCATATAGAACAGAAGAGTTTAAACATACCTGATTTAAATATGAAAGGATATCCCGTGTATTTTCAAAAACATCATTCAGTCATTTTTAGCACCAGAACACCTTAATGAGACTGTGTACTCCAAATAATGCAAACGTCTAGTCAGCATGCTAAAAAACTAGCTACAGGGAATGTAATGGGTTTAAAGCAATCTCAGTTAGGAATTGCTGTGAGCACTTTTATAATGTTCTCATTTAAAGAGAGACTTAAATCAAGGCTTGACTTTGGGAGATGGCTTGTGCATGGGTACTCGGCTGCCTGAAGCACTTACCTGATTCAAATTAGCGCGTCTGAATGTATGTTTTTCCCTTGTCTCCAAAATTTGGGATAGGAAGGAGTGTAATCTTCTTAAACTCACTAATCTTCTGTAACAAAAAAACACAAAACTAAGAGGTTATAAATAAAGCACACAACTCCTAATATTAGGCAGAACGTCGTCCGTTAGTCTTTTGCCAGACGACTACAACGGTGCGTTTCCTGTAAATGAAATCCATTTGTTCAGTGAGCCACTGAAGTCGAGAGTTGACTCATCCTGAAGATGAGTTGCATCAAGTCAGTTATGCCTTCCCCATTACTAGCAATCACCAGGGCATCTGAGCTGCTCAGCAGCTGCACAGAAATGGGGGTAGCTGGTGGGTTTTTCATCAAGGGATTGGACAGGAGGTTTCCAGGTTCCCTGCTTTGCCTGCCTGCCAGGACTGGAAGCAGTCGTTTCAAAGCACAGGGACCTGGGGGCTTCTACATCATTACTCCGCACACAAGCCTTTTGTGTCAAAGCCATGCTAGTTTTATATTGTTCACTGTTGCTACAGGTAAATAGTCAATATTTGTTCCATTAGAGGTAATGTGATTTTTAATGTATTTGGACATTCTCTAGAAATCTTTAAAAATCATATTTATGTTGCTGAACCATTAATTTCAGAAATGCTTCTAACACTTTGACATCCTTCAATTCTCTGTCACGATAGATGTCAGATGTGGGTAATTGTCATTGCTAAATATCTGCTCTGCTCTAACACACAAGTGCTTCAGTGCACTTTTCCCAAGATGCTGGTGGTTCTTCTAAAATACTATGTGCTTATTGCAGGTTTAGCAATTCACATATCAGAATTGCAAGTATAAAAACAAAAAATGCCTTGGTCTGGAAACTGAAAGAGAATTTCTTATTTCTAAACTGGAAAGACACTTTTTCTGTTTTATTCCTCAGCAAGATTATCTTTTCTATCTACTGTTTGCAACTAAAAACCTGTAAGACACATGCCCTTTTTTTGTTTTTCTTTTGAAGGTATATATTTGAGCCATTTCTTGGAAATTGTGGTGTTTTGATGTAAACTGAATGTAAAATGAACATTCTCCATGCTGTTTTTAACTGAGATAAAGTATCACTGTGTTCATCAGGCACGTAAACATTTTTGGTGCTTAATTTCTGGTTTTATCTGCCTTGCTTACGTAACCATTTAGATATATGGTAAGATTTATGTGATGGGCTAAAACAGAAGATCATTAAAGCAGAAGGCTTACTTCTACAATTGTGAATCTGGGTGCTCTGAAATAGTAGTAGCATCATGTTTTCCAGGAGACCTTTTTTTATGGATGACTATCTCATCGGTAAGGCTCTCTTAGAAGGCTTGAACAAGGTCAGCAGCATGTTTATCCATTTCAGTCTTCTGATTTCTTAACTTGCAAGAATAAAGCTTGCTTCATTTGAATTTCTCAGGCTGCGCCACGTGGAATAACAATATCTAACTCTAAAATACCCTGCTGCCATTTTAAGATTTTTGTTTAAATGTAGTAAAGGGAGTTGGAAACAGAAGTAGCAAATTTTAAATTACTGTTTAAGATTGAAGGGGCAATATTTTGGGTTTGGTTGTTACCTTATCAGAGCTGTGAACTCCTTTGCTACTGCCACATGGAAAGCTTTCTTATTTTTAATTAGTCCTCTACCATGATGGAAAGCTTTTTGTTGTTTTATTTTTCATGCAGACTCACTTCTTACTGCAAGGTCCAGAGCCTACTAGTGTCTGATGGGATACTGGGCTCTACCGTTACGAATAGAGACATGGAAGCCAAAAGTGCAGGAGCCCTGTTTGTGGCTTTGTTAGCAGATGATTTCTGTGAAATCAGGTAGTCTTGTCCCTTGGCTTCTCCAGCTGTACAAGAGAGAGACTACTTGCAGAGTGCTATATTTTATCTACAGAGTGCTTTCACGATAAGTCCTCTGTAAATTGTAGGATTTCAAATTATCAAAAATTACAGTCTAGGAATTATGTGGAATTATTGCAGTGTATGCACAAATGTGTATTTAGACGATCTAGAAGCATTTTATTAAGTCATTTTTACCAGTGTTTTATTCTATGAAACAAAGTAGCCTCATGACTTTATTATTATTATTCTCCAGTGCCTGGCTTCTGTGAGGTGGGAGGGTATGACCCTTTAACCACTTGTGAGCACGTGAAGTGGAAGGATAAGCTAAAGCACTTTGCATAACTCATACATAAAGGCATTAAGGAAAACTTGTACCTCTATACAATTACATAAAGCAAATACAATGATAAACAGCTGTTGGTTTAATTTAGAAAAAAAAAAAAACAAACAGAAAAAGAAAAAGGCAAATGTCATGTTCATCTGGTTATACCAAAGAGGTAGGAGAAGAGCCTAAGAGAATTCTATCCCCAGTCCTGCATTGGCACAAGTTTTTTGTTTTAATTGTTCCTGGGTAGGAGGAGGATTTAAAGAAAGATATACAGGCTGAGGATTGTTTTCTGAAGTTTCCTTGCAATTCAGTAGAATGCCTCCCCCACCCCCAGTTTGCCTCTTACTTTGACAGGAAATGTCCTTCCATAATAGATCCCAGGAGCAGGTTCTCAAGCGTGCTAAGGAGCCTTTGGTCTCTTATTTGTCTGGTGCTGTATGCCCCTGCGATGTGTGGGATGGCTGTGGCAAAGCAAGGCCTGCCAGTTAACTTGGGGCGGTTTCCATGCTAGACACTGTGTGTTGCAGAAGGAGTTAAGCAAAACAAAACAAAACCCCAAACCCTTAACAAAGCCCTACCTAGAAATAATAATTAAGTAGGAATGCATTGTATCATAACTTAAAAATGCTTTATGTTTGTCTTTAAAATCTAGTTGAAGCAGTATTGTCTGCATGTAATGCTTTCATTATATGTACATAAAGATATAAATCTAAAAGAGACTGTGATTATTTGCTTTCAGTTTATTATTCTAGGTCTGTCATCATGAAAGTTCTTGTTTGCCCCTAGGGAAACGTAATTTTAAATACTTTGCCAAATCTTCCTGTAGTGGAAGGAAAAATTTAATTTGTGGCTGTATCATTTTAATGGCTGTTCTGCTGTAATGCATTGTCTGAATTGTTTTACTCTCTATCTGAGGATAAAGCCTTTTAAATAAAAACTTTAAACCCAGATTTTTATTAATCTATATGAATTTAGTAAAAGTATTTGAAAAATGCAATCAGAATATATAAAACAAATGTATGTATGGAAATAGTTGTCAACCAATTGTCATAATTTTAAAGGGCTGCTTATATTGCCTGTACTTGTGCATCTTGGGAGAAAAGATGTTGTGCATGTAGAGTTGGATTTCCTGCAAAGAAAAACACCACATTGTCATAAAAGGTGGCATTTATAATTGATTATGCAGCCTGTTCTGAACTCATGACTGAAACGTAGTATGAGTAGGAGTGTGTGACACTGGCATTACAGTTTTATCACAAGCCGTTGTCACTTTGGGACCATGTGCAGAGCTGGGCCTGAACCTGTAATCCTTGCTGGACTGAGCTGGTTTGGCACAGCCACGCTGAGTGACTTTGTGTCTTGTAGTTAATCTGTAACGCAGAATAACTCTGCCTGTGAAGAGCTGAGTTGATTTTATTTTAATTTCCTTTTAACTTTAAAGGAAATTTGAGCTGTTTGCAGAACTGAAAATCCATTCTTTTCCTTTGCCACCTAAATTCATTATTTCTAAATGTTTCTCAACTGAAAAATCTTACACTTGATTTTACATATATGGCCATGCCAAGTGGTTGTGTGTTTGAATATTCTGCGTTGGTATTTGACAAAGATTTGAGGGGGTGTTGTTTGCTCAAGTCCCAGTCATTGTAAGTCGTGTCTCAGTTATGCCTCTTTGAGAATTAAGAATGAAGTCAGGACGTGGTACTGCTGTGGTACTCCTGCATCTGGGGATTTTCATGTGGCACATAAAGTAAAAGAGAAAGACCAGTCTTTTAAGACCCGAGATCTGAGTTTTGGGCTGGCGCAATGACATTCTTTTTAACTAAGAATTTACACTTGATTTCAGTCAGTTCTCGTTACTGAATTGAAGGCTGAAACAGCTGATTTTCCTGCAGATGGCTTAACTGTTTTTCAGGTTTCAGTGTTGCTTGTCATTCTAACTGTCATGAATGTGAAAATTGTTCAGGTAGTGCAAATGGGTGCAGGTTCTGTTTCCCACTTGCTGGATCGAGGTATGAATCTGTCGTCTGCTTTGACGTGCTGAGATCTTTAACTCAGGAAACAAAGTGCAATTTCTAAACCAAAAAGTTCTGAGCCATCCAGCAACAGAAGGGAGAGGAAACTTGAAGTTGTTTCCCAATAGCAGAAAATAGCATTGAGCTGTGACAGCAAAGACCTAGGTACAAGCTCTGTTTAACTTCCTAAGTTCATCTCCACTATATCGTTTTGGAAGTGCCTGCTTTAGCAACTCGGCTGTCAAAGAGGGAATGACAAGCCACTGGAAGTGGTCACCTTTCCAGCTGGCATAGTGCTCCCAGAAGAGGCTATGCATCTGTCCCTGGAGAGACAGATTTACAAAATGTTTGAAGCTTTGGCAAACTCAAATGCAAAGAACGTCGCCTTAAACATAGTGCAAGATTACTGATGTGAATAAATAACTGGAAAAGTTGTTCTGCATGTACTACTCTGGGTGGATTTTCATTAAGGGGTCTCATAGGATCAGTTGGAGGTAATGCATCCTCGTAAGTAAAGATGAGTGAATAGGATTTCACTCTGCAGTGCAGAAGGCGCTATTCAAAATTGCAAAGAGAATATGACAGAGCATGTCTTTGCTACTTCTTCCAGTAACAACAGAAATATTAACAATGCATTCACCTTACATAAAACATAGAATTTTCATGTCCAGTATGAAAATTTGTCCTCTTACATGTGTCTGAAGGTCTTCAGGCCTCAGCCTCTTGGCTACTATTTTGAAAAAAATACAACAGTGATCTCTCAACTACTGGGATGGTATGCATTTCTCACAAAGGCTTTATTTGCTTCTGGGAGCTAAATGCTGAACTATTATGCAGAGTTGCAAGGAGTGCAAGGACTTTGATCTTGACAAAACACGTATTTTGCGGAACAATATTATCTTGGGAGTGATTAAAGCTTGCATAAACAAAGGTGGTGTTTGTACTGGCAAACTTTTCTTGCTACTTCTCATTCTCTCCCCACCCCTTGCTTCCCCCTCACCCATCCACTGCTTATGTCATTGCTGCAGCTAGAAAGATCTTTGTTGCTTTCAGATGCTGTCACCTGCATAACAAAGCAGCGATTGAGTTGTATCATTTCTGAGCCTTCAGAAGTGTTAACAGATGTGCCTGTTCTTGAAAGCCAAAGAAGGTGCCGTAGGAGGAGAAAGCTAAACTAGCTGTAGAAGCTGCAGAAGCTAAGAGAAACTAGATGTAGATGGTAGGATAAAAGCCTGAATTCCTTTTTATCTTAAAGCTTCTTAAAATTGAAAACTGTTTTTTACGTTCCAAAGCTACTTGAACTATGTGGGTAGATTTGGAAGGAAGCTTGGTCTGCATGATGTATGCTGATATAGCTGTAATATTGGAAATATGTAATTGGGGTGTGTGTCACTTATACACAGCTTGCACTGATGCATTCATGCTTAGCGTTTGCTCAAGGGCAGAGTTGTGCTGAAAATCTCACATAGGAAAGGTGTGATTTCAGAAGTCACTTCAAATTATGTCAAGATATTTGTGAGCTTTAGGTTGCACATTAAGAAAAACTTTTTCTCCAGGAGGGTGGTGTAGCAGTGGAGCAGGTTAGCCAGAGAGAGGTGCAATTTTCGCCCAGGGAGGTTTCCAGGTCAGCCCCAATCCAGCATTGCACTTCGCTCCCCTTTAAGGGGTAGGTTGGCCTGGACGACCTTCAGAGGGAGATCCCTTCCAACTGATGTTTCAATGAGTCTGAAAAGATAGTACCAACACATTTCTTCAGGATAATCTTGTGAGAATAAGCTTGCCTTGGAGTACCTGTTTTATTGGGACACTGAAATACTTAATATGTGAATTCAGTCATGTATAAAATAGTTGGGCAATTTTGTTTTCACTTCGTCAAGATGAAGGATCAAATGGTTTTTCATTGGGACTGGCTGTACTGTAACCCACAAGTGACTAACTTCAGGAGTCCTGAAATTAGCTTCCATAGATTTCTGGCAGGGGTTGGCAGAGGTTAGGGTAGTTACGGGAGTTCCTTTCAGTCAGAAGAATAGAGAAGCAACACTGTTTGAGTACAGATGACAGGAAACGTGTTGAAGGTAAGGCTGACACACAGAACTTGACAGGTAATATGTTCACCAGTGCAGACTTCCACAAGTAATTTACCAACTAAAAATAGTGGAAAGAAAAATTGGACGTATTGCGACGTAAACCACAGGA
This sequence comes from Calonectris borealis, assembly GCF_964195595.1. NCBI lineage: Eukaryota > Metazoa > Chordata > Aves > Procellariiformes > Procellariidae > Calonectris > Calonectris borealis. Next base: position 10,796,132 of record NC_134321.1, on the reverse strand, counting down.
TGGTGTTGACGTAATGTTCGCCTTTTCTTTGCATTAGTCATGTTTTAAAATATTTGGAAAATGCTGTTGGTTGTTATAATATGAGTAGGCTGAAAAGCTTTCTGTGGGCTTTCCAGCATATCACAATATTAATTTAAGCTTGAGGTCAGAATTAATAATTTTTGTCTCTCTCCCCTCTTTTCAACCATCCCACAACAGATATGTTACATTGTTACAGCTCTGCCTGCAAGTAAATAAAGTCCTGTCAATCAGAGCTGTCAGTCGAAGTCCAAAATGTCTGCCCTACTGCTTCTGTATGAAAAAAGAAATCCCAGCAGGAGGTTGAAGAATGAAAAGTATAATGGGAAGGCTTTCTGCGTAACAGCATGGGAAGAAGTAGTATTTTTGCCACATTTTTGTTGTATTTCTGTGGTGCCCATTCACGGGCGTTACAGAAGTGATTTCCATACGTAAGGGAAGGGCCCAAGTCCTAGTCTGTATCCTTAGCGGGCTTTATGAAGCTGTTTTCGCACTTACTGGGTAAGACAAAATAGGGGGGACTTACATGTGCAAATCCCAACCAAAGCTGTTTGATACTAAAGTTGCAGAGAACTGATTGCTGCGTGTTTTAAGATAAGGTTTTGCTCTAATGCTGGTAGTCTTAGCCGTGGTAATTAAACTTGTTTTTCCAAGGAAATCTTGAAGATAATTTCCTTAATTCCAAAGCATGTTCTTAGCAATAGCTTCCCTGCAGTTGAGGCGGGAACGAAATCTAATTTGCAGCTTAATATTGAGAATTTAAATCATAGAACGATGTAATGAAGTACAGTGATCTCTGAATTCATAGAGACACAGCTTGAATGTGCTTATATGCCATGCACTTTCAGAAGCGTACTGAAATGCATTTATAGTACGTACTATAGTGCATAATACAAATTGAACTCTAGTTACTGGTAAGATATGCTGGTTGTAAAGAATAAAGATACTTTTTATCTCCAGTTTCACCATACTGTTTAAACCAAGGAGCCTTTCTTTTAAGAAAATGTTCCTTATTAGAAAATCCAAAGCTTTCACGATAGACTTTGATCCTTACTGTAAAATGAAAGGAGGAGGAAAGCTTTCACACCAAAATGCTAATAATGTTCTCTTTGTTAGTGCCTTTGTATTGCATATGAAGTGGATCTTTGCCTATCAATCCAAGTTCTGCAGCTTTGTAGGCATCTAGCTGCCCATAATACAGTCGTCTTTAGACTGTGTGGTGGACTATACTTTTTTTCAGCTGGGGAGGAATGCTGTTTATCCTTTGTAAAGTATCTGCTCTAAATGTGGATGGAACACACTGTTAAATCAAAAGCATGCGTTTGTTGCAGGTGCACTGTTAATATACTGTTTCTATATTGTTAAATGGTGCAAACCAGAAGAGGCAGTGCGACACTGGGTTTATTGTATGAGCAGTAACTACTCTTCAAATGCCTAATGATTACATGATTGGGTTTTTATACTGTGGTTTGATAAATGGAACACTTGTGTTGTATTCTAGTCTCTTCAATGTCTCCAGGAAAAAAGGGAATTAAAACCTAATTTGCTAGGAAAGACCTGTACCTTTTAGGCAGGAAAAAAAAAGGCAAGTCTTTCCTAGCAAATTATGCTGGACTTGTGCATTTTTATAGTCCTTTTGAAAGCATGATGACAAGGTCAATAGTCCTGTATGTGTTTTCAAATTATTTGCAAGTTGCTGAAGGCAAGTTGCCTTCTAGATTTTTTTTTTTAATCTGCTTATTTTTATTTTTACTTTCTAAGTCCATTCAGTGGTTAGATGTCACTGCAGTGAGCTTCTGGGCATTCTGCCAAGTCTTCAGTATTGTCAGGATGCTGGATAAAGTACAAAGAAAAATGCTTGTCTCTGTTTCCTTGTAAAATTTTACAAGTAGCATATAGCCTCAGAAGTAAGATCACCCTTATTAAAGTAAGAGCAGAACTAGATGAAAACAGGACTGACTCTCACTTTCTCTATCTCTACAGCTAGTTATAATGTAGAGTTCAGTTTGACATGTAAGAACTGCAGATGTCCACGAATTAATAAGAAAGTCTGAGCTAGAGCTGTAGGCTTTTGGCATCTAAAGGTGTCTGTGTTTAACATTGTAAAATTGTGTGACAGCGTAACTGTTAAGAACAGTGAAGATAAGCCTTCTCTGAAGTATTAAAACCGAACAAAAATGGTTTGAAAATTTAGAAGCTCACCATTATCATTGCCTCTTTTACAGTTGATCCCGTAGTTATGACATATTTGGCAGAGCCCTGTTCCTAAGCACAACAGTGTATGGTTTCCACAAATGTTCTCACCCTTTTTAAAAAAAGCACTTTGTTTATTTTTTTTAAAGTTGTTTTTATATCACAACTTGACATTCAATTGATTCAAATGTACTAAGATATAGGAGCATATGGGGCAGGGGACTAGACTTTTTTTGTCATAGAATATGCTATGGTCAAGCTGATTGTTCATTTCCCAGGTTAATTTCTGTGTAAATGTGAATTCTCTGTATCGAAAAAACCCCAAAATATAGATACTTGCTTGCAAATCTGACTCGAGGTGGAGTGAATGCCACATGCCTCCTTGTACTCTTTTGTTTTGGTTTGGGTTTTTTTTTTCTTACTGTGTTTTGCTATACACATTGCACTTTAAAGAACAAAGCAATGTAGCTGCAGTATTTTTTCCCCTGCATTTTAGAGAAGATGTTTGTAAATGAATCTGAATGGAGATTGTTATGCTTTGATAAGAATTGAAAGGAAATCTGTGTACATGCTTTGGAGTACTCGCTAGGACAGATTATTTTCTATTGTAAGTTATTACAGACTTTGTACGTGAGAGTTTGGGAACAGCCATGCTGGGCCTGCTCAGAGAATGGATAGGATTTAAGCCTCTGACACTATAATGACATAAAACCAAAAGTGATCTTGTTTTTCCTGTAGGAAAACAAAATATAGAAGAAAGGAATTTAAACTTGATTTGTTTGATGTTCTCGTGTAATTGCTTCTTTTTACTAATTTCCTCTCTCTTTTTCTTCCAAGTTTGTGCTGAAGCTTTCAATCCAGATGAAGAGGAAGAAGATACAGAACAAAGGGTAAGAATGAGTGAATTGCATCATGCATGGTTCTCTCTGCAGTTTGACAGGCAGATGTCTTGTACGTCACCTTTTCCCTACCACTTGTGCATTTCATTCTGAGAGGCTGTGTGGTATGCTGACATTGACGGAGTGACACTGCTCTGAAATTTAGGGCCACTTTGTCTCATGCACTTTTTTAGTCACTATAGCTTTAATATAATTTTACTTCAAAGGGCTTGAGAGCTATGCTTAAGTCTACCATCTTTAAAATTTTGGATATTTTCCTTTCTTAATTATCTTAAAGGCTTGTTGAGGCAATTCCTAGAGCATCAATGCTGTTGTGAAGAATTAGTTAAGCTTTACCACAGCTGTTTCTTCATGGGTGCTTAAAATTCCTCACATGCTTTTTACTGCCTTTCTTGTCAAAGCGGTTCTGCCTGGGTAGGAGAGATACTTTGTTGAAATATTTTGAGACTGTGGCCACCTGTTGTTCTATTGGTTTTGAAAGTTGGGAATTTCTAGGAATTGCAAGTCCAGATACTGTAACTGTATTTCTTTAGAGATGCTTTTATTTGAGCAAATCCTGTAGCCTGGCTGGTGAGGGTCAATGTTTTCTCTCTGGACTTCTGGTGTTCCTTTTCCAGGTTCCATCTCAAGGATGATTACACTTCTGCAATGAAAATCTAAGTCTAATTTAATTTCTCTTAAAAAAGAAGATGCTTCATAAATAAGATGCTATAAAAAGAAAAAAAGACTATGAGTGTGTCTGATCATCCAAATGTTTGTAAACCTGGATACATTTATTCCATCAAAAGTCTTAATTTTCCTGACTGATGATCCAATATTCAATTTTCTTTTAAAACAAGGATCTGAGAACTGCTCAACTTTGGACAATGAATTTTTAGAAATACCTACTGATGTAACTGTTTTTTTGGAATGCTTGTTATTCCAGAAATATAGTTAATGTGGTGAATGTGAGGTAATTAATATTTTTATGTATGTTTTCATAATTAGCCCCCAACAAGCACATATATAAACATTTTAGGACATGATGACTGTTGGTTCCTTTAAACTGATGAGATGTTTATAATTGGAAAGAAGTAACAAAAAAAATTTCTCAAACAGCAAAGCTTTTATTTAAGTAATTTTGTTGGAAAAAAGATATGCTTCTTAGATAACTTCTGTTATTAGATGGGCTGAGATACATATGTATCATAAATCTTACGAACTACCTGTATGCCAACGATAAGTATATTGGGACTAATATAGCCAGAGTTTAGAAAGAAAACTGTTGACTTTTATCTCTGTTCCAAATGCTCAAGCCTTGACTATATCTGTGGCTGGGTTAGAAGGGGAGGGAAAGGAAAAGGCATCCTCCTCTTTCTTGTCTTTCTTGACTGTTATTTTGCATGTGTTACTTGTCAGCACAATATATTTCTTATGTCTCTTGCATTCTGTCTTGCATTGTATGTTTGTATATAAATACTGTTTATGCAAACAACAAAAAAGAACTGTATACTTTTACACTCTTAAATTGTGTTCTGCTTTTTCACTCTGAAATGAAGGTTCAATCTGTAATCATATTTCTTTGTTGTCATGACAGTTTTGTTTTACTTTGTTTTAAAGGTAGTTCATCCAAAAACTGATGAACAGCGATGCAGACTGCAGGAAGCATGTAAAGATATCCTGCTTTTCAAAAACCTAGATCAGGTAATATTTTAAAGAAATCTTAACTAGAGTTGATGATTTGTAGATACAGATAATAGCATGATCTAACAGTCCAGACACTTGATAGTTCATGAATTATTAATTATATGCAGGCTGGATTGGAACATGTGTTTGGATATCAACAATCAACGAACAATATAAACAAATATGTCAAATTGTCAGTTACCACAATTGTCAGATCCCTCTCCTTGCGAATTCAATCTTTTTTTCTTTTAGAGAAAAGTTTGGTGGTTTTTTAAATTTTTTTGCTTATCTTTCAATATTTGCTGTTGGGTACTATTGCACCTGATTTCCTTTTCCCTAGGAAACAGTTCATAGTTTTATGGGCAATTTAAAAAGGAAATTACTTACACAATTGTGATATTGAACACTATCCACATTTGCATGATTTCAGATTGCTGCACCTTTTTCTTAAACGCCAATGTGTCAGTGCATTTTCTGTAAATGACTGTAAAGTTAATGTTTTTAGGTTGTTCTAATTCTTACTCGTCTTATTTTTATTGCTGAAGTTGGTTATTAATTACTCATTGCCTCAGCATTGAGTTTTAATGATGAGTGTCTCTGTTGCTCGCACTTAGTAATCTTAATTGGTATGAATTTGTTGATGAGGATCATAGGATAGTTCAGGAGTAGACCTTTGGAGATCCTCTAATCCAGCCTCTGAGAGACCATAGAATAAATGCATCTCATCTCTGATCTGGTGTTTCCATGAAAAGAGAACTGACATCTCTACTACAGGTTGGGGAAGAATGAAAACTGTTAACACCAGCGATGGTCCCTGCAGCTTCCTGGTTTGAGTCATTGAGCTTTGCTTGAGATATGAAAGGATGGATATGATGGCTTATGTTTCAGAAACGCTGCTCAGCTTTCCTTGAAATCCGGGAAGTTCTCCCAGTTCTTGGTTGCTGTACAAACCCCAAGAGTCATTGAACTGCATTCTCAAAATAACTGTTGAAAGATTTTGATTGCAGCAGGCTTGAGGAATTGACACGCTATCAAAGAGTTTCCTTGAAAGCTGTCCTTTGCAAGACAGGCCTTTTACTGTTCTGGGATTCCTGTTGTCATTAAGCCTATTTACTTAAGACATTTTAAAGGTTTCTTTTGCAAGTAACCTGATTATGTAAGTAATGAAACATATTTAAGAACATTCAGCAGCTCAAGGGGTATGTACAAAATATAATCACTGTTCAAATTGAGTAAGCCAATCTTTTAGCTTCCAGCAAAATCATCCAGAAGCAAAAATTAATAACTGGTTTATATTCAAATATGGCTTTGAAAAACAAATTTGAGCTGAGAAAGTGGGCTTGGAAAAATCCTGCTTCCTGGGAAAAGCTTTCTATGCAGCTGAGGAGAGAAGTAATGGAAATTATCTTAATTGTAACTGTTAAGTCTTAACTGCAAAGTCTTAAAGACTCAGGCTTTAATATAGCACATCGCTGAAAAAGATGACTGCACTCCATACATTGATTATGGTATGATAAAGGGCACTTAGCAGAGAGGGGAGAGCTTTCCTAGTAATGGGTATAAAGGGAGTATGGAACTTGCAGCCTTTCACCCCTCGTCCCAATATCATTTTATCTCCTTCTGTATAATGTGACTGGTTTGGAAGGTTGGCTGTAGAATACCCACTGAAAGGCAGAATGCATGGCTGCTGCTTTTGCTCAATGTATATTGTCCTTTAATAATTGTGAGGAACACTTCCAAATTAAGGCTCAAAATAGTTCTTTTGTTTCTTAACCTCTAAAGAATGTCATGTAAAACTGTTAAATACAAGCAAACAAACCCAACAACAACAAAACTGCATAAAACCCCTTTAGGAATAAATATGATTGTGTGACTCAAATATCCTGGCCAAATTCATCCTTTTTCCACTGTTGCATTTAGGTGAACTGTGCTGAATTTAGGCCCAGTGACTCAATAGCCCTTTTAAATGTCTTCACTTGCATGAATAGTTGCTGTGATACTTGGTATCAAACACAAGGGAGCCAGCATCCAGTGGATCACTTCTAGCAAGGTTCACGTTGAACTTGGGACTAAAATCAATTCAGATTGTCAGAGTCTAACTCTGAGATTTTGAGCATCCCCAATGATAAACCTGATTTATGTTTCAATATAAAGCGCTGGGGGAATAGATAACTTCTCTCCTGTTAAAAGCTCTGTATGATGTGTAGTGTCTTATAAATGAGTTTGTACAATCCTAGTTACAACTGAATTTTGTACTGGGTGAGAGCAATTACTGTTATCCATACCAGCAAGGCCCCTGAGCATGCTCAGTACCCATATTTAAAGCAAGAGGGGTTTTTTAGAGTTCAGGAATCTGATGAAACTTGTCCTTTTATTGACAGAAGAGCTCAGTGTTTTATTTACTTAAAATGATAAGTCTTTGCCTGTTTGTCTTCCAAATAAAGCATTATTGAGTTACAATATTTTTAAAAAGCTTTTTAAAATCTGCATTGCTTGTTTTTCTGACAACTGTTACTTACATGCATGCTGTGAAATATGTGGTTAAAATGAACAGCTTTCATGCAATGATTGTTTGTTTAAAAACTATCCTGATATTTAAACTAAAGACAAGAAAATAGGATTCTAAGTGAAAAGATAGGCAATATTTTCAATATAGTGGTGCCTACAGAGGCTGCAATGAATACTCCCAACTTAAGGAGCGCAGTAAATATTTCAAGTGTATCTAGCAGCATAAAGACTAGTTTGCATGTTCATGCAGTATATTTTTAGAAACTCAGCTCTGGTCTGCATCTTCAACTTTGAACATCTGGTCATTGAAAAGGCAATGAAAGTCTATTGTTAATGGACTTCAGAATAACATGGTAAAGCAGCTCAGCATTGAGGCAAGGCATCTCTCTTGGCTTTCACAGCTTCCCTGGCTGTGCTGCCTACAAAAACGTTTAGTCATGGCTCATCAGAGAAACCTAGCTTGAGTCTGCTGTGCAGACCAGCATTATCCCATTTTCTATATGTGCTCCCCATCTGTACCTATCTGATCTCGTCTTGTGCTGGAATTGCAGGTTCTCTAAGACACAGACTGTCTAGGGAAATAACTGTTTGTATAGAGTCTTGTTCAGTGCAGTCCTGATCATGACTGGGGCTCTTAGATGATGACAGTACAAATAAGCTACTAATAAATCGTGGTGCAGTTTCTAGACATACATACATATAATGAAATATATGTACTGTTGACATAAATCAATATGTATCCATTGCAGTGAAGCTGTGTCAGATTATACCAAGTGAGAGCTTGCTGTACATGTGTGCTTTGGCACTGAAATAGTATGCATAAGTTAAGCCATTTGGACATAAATTTGAGATAATAGCTCTTCTGTAACAGAAGTATCTATGTTTGTCTGCATTATTGAACTTATATTAATAAGCTGCAAACAGTGAGGTGCTAGTGGAAATCAACATTTAATATCAGTATTACTTGTATTTGCATACAGTAAAAATAATGCAATGCGTGTTGCACTTCACTATCCAGATCAAGTCAAATGAACTCACCCTTGTTCAGCAATAATGCTAAGGTGTATTTTCTGAGAGTGGTTTTTTTTTTTTCTTTTTTTTTCTTTTTCCCCCTCCTCCTGTTCGTTTTATAGGAGCAGCTGTCTCAGGTCCTTGATGCCATGTTTGAGAGGAAGGTCAAACCTCAGGAACATGTGATTGACCAAGGTGATGATGGAGACAACTTCTATGTCATTGAGCGGTAAGCAGCTGGCCTTGGAAATGTAGAGTATGTTTCTTTTCAGTTTCTTAGAAATGGCAGGGAGTGCTTACTGCAGGACAGTTTCTGAAAGAAACTTACTTTTTTCAGTCATTGCCTCCTCCTTTGGTCTTTCCATTCTCCCCTTTAGGTCCACATTGACTTTTGGGTCATTTGCTGGGGGGCAATCAAATTTTTCAAGAGGTGGACATTCAAACCTGCTGGGTTTTAACACATTCTGTGTGACTGCATAAAAACTCAAATACCACTTTCTGTGAGGGAAGGGCTGCAGCATGAGCTTGCCTATGATTTGTTCAGTTTAGCAGTTGGAACATGATCTTAGCAAACTACTTTTTTGATGCACTGTTATCTTCCTTATCACTGAAATAATGGCGCCATTAATATTGTATTAAATGCTTTTAAAGCAGTTCTTCAAGACAACATGTTGCCTTTTGAATTGTCATTTATGCTGTGTTTAAGGAATTTGCAAAAGAATTTCTAGGTTAGAAGTTTTAGGTTCATTTTAAATGATCCTTGTTCATTTTAAGGACATTCCCCTTTCTGATTAGTAGAACTGTAGAACGTAAGGCTACCTCAAATATATCCTGACCGTATGCTCGTTCCCCTGTCCTGTACCATACCATCCTATTAGCCTAAACCAGTGCTCCATTTCTACACTCTGTTATCTCCCTCAACCGCTCCGCCTCAGACCAGTCCCATGTCTTTGGCTAGATAGGACAAGTTCCTTCTCTTGCCATGTTCACTGGGGAGATCAGGCTGTCCCGGGTAAGAGTAAGGTACTGCAGATCAGAACTCATGGGAGCCTGAGCCACCAGGTCTGCAAAGATGAGATGTATGCAGAGCAGTGGTTCCTAATCTCGAGGAAACTTAAACTCAGTTTGGGAGCCTCTTAAAAAGGGTAGATACCATCAGCCTATTTTGATTTGTTTCTGTGTAAGGCTCTTAGCCTGTTGGTTACTAAAAAGCTCTTCCTGCTATGAGTTTTAACCTAAAATAAAGTAGTGAAATGGAACCTTATCTTTGATATTCAGGTCAATGTTTTTATGGTCTCTGTTCTACAGATGTAATGTTATTCCACAATGTTTTTTGCCATCAAGAGATAGTTGGGTTGGAAGATTTCAGGTTTTCAAGTTTTTGTTTTGTTTTACTCTCAAGGTATAATACACCAGTAACATAAATACGTTGCCAAAAGTATGTGGCAGAAAGGCTATACAGTGAGGGAAATTAAACTTGGTGTTGTCTAGCAGTAGAGCATACCAGCCTTTGCTGTAAACACCAACTCGGCTGCAGCTCTTACGTCAGCTATTCAGTTAGAAAGAATTCTACAGTAACAAATTTTCTGTCCCACTCTCTCCCTTTCCAGTCCTCCTCCCTTCCAATCCTCCTCCACCTCCCACCCCCTCATTTTTTCGTGCAAAAGAATAGCAGGATACTGGTGCTTATGGAAAGCTACAATATTTCTACTGGCCTGCAAGTGCAAATTTGGTGGACTCCGGCTCTTTCAAGGCATCAGTAGGCATGTCTTGTTACTCTAAGATAAGTCATTAATGCCTAAATATCCCTGAGGATGAGTTTCTTCCTGTCTGAATGAACAGGGACTTTGTGTTGCAGATGTAACTCTTTAGCCTCTTGTCTGCATACAAAAATAGGCTTTCTGGCACAGGCCTTCCCCCCCCCCCCCCAAAGTCTTCTGGTTGTAATACTTCCTTACCAGATCACTTTTGTCTGAGCGTCTTTTACCATGCGCAGAGAGACAGCAGGCAGGACAGATGCAACTTGAGGATGCAGCAGTTATTTAGTGCTTACTGCATGGAAGGGAGAGCTAGGATAAATGTGTTGCATGGCTAAACGTTAATATGCTCATCGCTGCCGAGGAGACACCTGATGAGTGCTGATTGAGCAGTCGCCAGTCAGGAGGGGCAGCATTGGCCTCTCTTGCCTCTTGGAACAGGCTGATCCACAATCTTGCTAAGTTGCCCTCTTCTGCTTTTCTGCTTTTTTTTTTTCCTTGAGGTTTTATATTTTTTTCATGTCAGTGTTTTTCTTTTGAGTCCTTGAGCTCCTAACGATTACCATCTCAACAATTACACTTCAGTCTGTGTTTTTATTCTTCTTATCTTGCAGGGCTTTAGCTCACTGACTGTCTCATAGCTCAGCAACAGTTTTCTCAATAAAGCTGAGCCAAGGTCACCCAGTGGTGCCTCACCAATTTAGTCCTTGGGCCACAGACAGCTGAATGCTTGGCTGAAGGTTACGTGACTATAGTTATTTGGAAAGAAATGGCACTACTAAGTGACTTTCAGGCTGAGGGATGGGAAGAAGTTGTTGCGTTTGCTTAAGGTGCTCACAGATGGCTCTTCTAGATCAAAAAAACCTCTGAAGATTGTTGCCTCTGGTGCCTCTCGGAGAATCATTAAATAGATATTGGACATTACAAGAATTAGTGAAACTTGCCATCAATGCTAATCCTTATTTAGTTTACTGTTAGCATGCTGTTGGTTTCTTTCTGTCTCCTAGGTATGAGTAAGCAGTAGAGTGTAAAAAGTGTCTAGTAAGGATGTTATGCAGTCTTCATGTGCCTAGCTTCCTCCTTTAGCTTTCTGGGTGACAGAGAGAGACTAAATTTCTTGGATCTTCTGACATCTGGCCCATCTACTGTTGACCCAGTAGCCTAACTTTTCTCTGGGTCTGAAAGGCTTTAATACAGTAGACCCTCAAGTCATTGTGCAAAGCTTCCTCATTTTGATGTATTTTAATTGTTTGTTTCATGCGCGTAATGTCCACTTCGTGGAATCTCCTACAAATGAAGCTGGCATAAAGTTGTCCTGTAGTAGATGCAGTTCAAAGATAACTAAGAAACCCAGGGCTGTCCATCAGCACCCCTGCAAGACCCTCGGCTGTTAATACTAGGCAGGTCTCACCAATGAGCCTGTTCCCATACTTGTTTACCATGAGGAGTTTCACCTACTACCATTTCTGGTGATTCTTTTTTTTCTTACGTGCCTAATGATGTTCTGGGAGATAATACCATGCCTTCTGACAAAGATCTAAACTCCTGGGGAAAATTATATGCATGTTCAGCTGCTTAAAGCCGTGAAGGTGTTCCCTGCCTGCTTTTCTCCAGGGCATGATATATTTTATAAAGGCTCTTAGGCCAGTGGCTAGTCCCTGAATGATCTCTGGTGCCATAGCCAAGAATTAATCAAACCTAGTCAAGCTATATTTCTAAATTATTTTTTTAAAGCCCCAAGCATAAGACAGTCCTGAGGGTGTTACAGACACTTGTTTGACTTTTAAAGGACTACCTTTCTGTGCACAGCCTGGTTCTTCATATGCAGTTGCTGTGGTGCAGTTTGATCCAGATTTGTGTCTTGAGCTTTGACTCGCTGGACTTGTACCTGCATCTTCATCAAAGTAGTCTTTCGTTTCTTAGTAAATTCTGGGATATTGTTCCCTTAACTTCATTATAATGTAGGAAGTGTGTGTCTTGGAGAACAGGGTGAGGAGGCCTTTCCAATTTAAACAGGTTATAGCTCCCTATGAACAAAGTGCAAGGAGGCTTCTGGTACTTGAACACTTTCCTATTGATCAGTTCAGAGATCCTGGCTAGATGTCAGCAATTTTAGAGAGCTTTCCTGTTTCTAGAAGTCAGCTATAACAAAAAAAAAAGGAATTAAAAAGCTTTTAGCTTGGCTGCTTTAATTTGAAGCCAGTGTGACTAGAGTGGAACCCGTAACGTTCTGCAAAACTGCTGGAAGTTACTTACCCATGCTTCCTAAGCTTGTGTATCCTACAGCGTCACCTCAGCACGCAGAGCTTTGTGAGAGTTGAACAGATGCTCTTCAAGTTCGAACACTGCATGCTGTAACCTGCATTCTTCAGTAGCCACACCTCCATGAAAATGGTGATAAAATTGGTTGGTTCAACTGTCAGTGTGCTCGGAGTTGCATCATGGTGTGAAGTTGAACTGAGTGATAAAAGTTTTGGTCATAAGGGAGCTATTAGACCAGGTGAGAAGTGGTTGCCTCTGCAGAGCTCTGTGCTACAGTGTAAAGATGTGGCATGTATAACATTCCTGACCTAGCTTTAAATCCTCCAGCTTGAGGATCAGTATGTGCTGCTCATAATAAGACTGATCTGTTGGCGCTGCAAAACTCACTCACTATCTTAAGTATGTAAAGAAAGGCTCTTTCTGTGATCTTTGTGCTTCTACGGCATCACTGTTGTCCATACAAGAGCTGGATAATCTGAATCTAGCGTGGGCGTATGCAGATACAAGCTACAATGGCATCTTGGGGTTATGATATAGGTCTGCCCTTAAGCTGGAGTTGAGGTAAAACCATAGGAGCAGTTGGATTGAGTGTATCCCAAAGGTACTGCAGCAATACCGTCACTGAGAAAATGGGTATAGATGGGTCCAAGTCACTCTAAAGAGCCCCTACTGGATAACACACATGCTGTGAAAAGACAAATACTGTTAAAGATGATGAAACCACCTATCACCCTGGCCAGAACACTTACAATAGCAATGTCAAAATACTGTGCAGAGGAAACCAAGTAGATCCTGCTCAGATCTATCAGGAGTGAAATGCTTTGTTAAGAGAGAATTATTGTGAAAATAGTATATATAGAAGCAGCTTAGTATCAGGCAATTGGAAAGCTCCGTAAGGCATGTTCCATCTCACCCAGCAATAAGAGGACTATTTGTATAACAGCAAAAAGCTGTTTTTATGATTTGTACTGGAATGTTGTCTAATAAAAAGCGTCTATTCCTTTGTTTTCCAGGGGATTGTACGATATTGTTGTAGCAAAAGACAACCAGTCACGCTGTGTGGGCCGCTATGATAATCATGGCAGTTTTGGGGAACTGGCATTGATGTACAACACTCCTAGAGCTGCCACCATTGTTGCCACAACAGAAGGAGCCCTCTGGGGACTGGTAAGGAATGGAAGTTGCTCTCATATGCATAATATTTTGAACACTAACTCACCGTGTCCAGTGTTTCTCTTGGTATGGCTCTTTGTGCTAGTAGCTGTTTTATCATGATCTGTTATCTCACCTCCTGGCATAAGAGATCCATTGTGCAGATCTTTTTGGCCTCCTTTCTAGCACAACTTGTCTCTGAAAACTACATCACTAGTTTTATCTGTCCCTTTATTATTTTGCATTTGCTGTAATTGCGGCTTTTGTAAGGGGAAAAAAACCCTGGTTTTGTTTTCATCCTGCAGAGGACAGTGGAGGCATTAATGCACGTTTTTTTATGGGAGGGGGAAACAATATCTAAATGACGTTCTTTATTTTCAGCTTACCTTCCTACCATTTTGTGTGCTTTAAGGGGAATGGAAGGTGTTAAATATCTTCTTGAGGACGTCAGTAATTTGAAGAGCTAGGAAAACTGCCCAAAGCTTTGTTTTCCTTCAAAATAAACTGTCATGATGTTTCTGGTCCCTTTGTGTTACCCTGGAAGAGGTTCTCAGGTCAGCATGACCTATGAGATACCAAGCTAAATGATGGTGTAGCTTTGTCTCTAGCCCAGCAGTATTGAATGTGAAGCTGTAGACATTAGTTTCCTTTTTTAGTTCTTTTCTCTGTACTATTTACATAGGGTTATTTTCACAGTGCTCTCTTACTCATCTGTGAGGGCTCACATAATAAGCGGATTGTGCGATCAACGAAGCCTTTGAAGCCAGAAGTGTTGTATGCTTTCTGTGTGCGCTGGGCTCCTCAGCAACTATTGCTGGGGGTTGACCATGTGTTGTGACCTTGATTATAGGACTGATAAGCTGCTACACCCGGTGTGCTTATGCGCAATCTCAGTGCTTGCTGAGAGATCTGACTTCCCTTTTCTGTGTGAGTTGAAAGAAAAGATTTTGGTAAATCAACCAGGGAGTAATGTCAGAGTCTAATTTCTTGAACAAGCTCAGCTACCTACAGACTGAACTCATTAATAAAGGATGAAAATGAGAAGATGATTCTTTGTTCCAGTTTGCCTTTGAAAAGAACTGCACAGATTGGGTTAATTTTGGGTTTGTTTTTTCTGTGATTACATTCACTTAATTAGCAAGGTGTAGTTGAAGGAGGACCTCTTGCTAGTTGTCTGTCCTGTGGATATTTTATTAACTAAGGCTGCATTTTCCTACCTAAAACTTAGGTTATTTCTTCCAGTTATTCTGTCGTTGCCATGTTTTATTGTACTATTTTGTGCCTGATGTAATTTAAACATTATATTTTTATTAGTCTGCAGAAGTCATTGCTAAAGCTCATGGGTTATCTGCCGTTTAGAAAATGTGGATTACTCCTGCTGCATTGCAGACTTAAGCCAACAAAAGCCTGGAAGGCTCAGGCACAAAGCAGTTCTCAAATGTGGGTCTCTCCTGGAGCAGAGAAACACCCTCAGCCTTTGCTAGTGAACATGTCTGGGGAAAACCTCACAATCACACACACTTCCTTCACTGCTCTGCCTTTTCTGTTCAAATACTGCTGCTTCTCCTCCCTCACTGATACTCTTAAACAAATGAATTCTGAATTTTTTATGCTTTTGCAATTCCTCTGACCTTTTCTGCACCTTTCTGTTTCTCCAAACATGTACATTTGAAGAGACTCTACCACTGAAGAATTTATTTAAAAAAATAAAAATAAAACAGTCCCTCATGCTTTATCATCTCTTGCGCTCCCTTGGATAAAAGTAATACCATTCTTCCCTTCATCTTTCACCTCCTTCAGCTTTTATATTGCACTAGTGTCACCTGCATCAGTCATTGTTTCAAGTTACAAGTATTTGCAGCCTGCATCCCATAAAACTGTTCTCTTACTTGAAAATATCTCTTCACCTCAAATGAAGTCTCTGCTAAGGTATCAGTTGATGTTTTCAGAAAATGAGATCCAGAGGAATGGCTTTCAGCACTTCGGATGTTTCTGCTAATTGTGGTGTATGTAAACTTAAAAGATTTTTTTTTTTTTTGGTACCATTTTCCTAACCAAATTTCTGCTCCTTTCCTCTGACTCTTTGTTTTTAATTTTTACACTTATGGCCTCATGTTGTGTAAGGTAAACACTGCAACCCTCCCTCTGTTCATAATTTTGTGCTGATCCTAACAGGGACCATGGGCATTATTGTAATGCAAACACTAACAAAAATACCTGGTGGGCAAGCGCCCTTCCCCTTAGCCCGGGCACGCTGTTTAGTTTCAGCTCTCTTGTGGTCTTTCTCACCGCTGTTTGCCAGTAGTTGAGCCCTGCCTTTTCTGTGTGGAAATAAAAAGCATTTCGTTAAGATCTCTGACAATAAACTCTCAAATATGTCTGCCGTTGCAGGTACTGAGACAGGAGCGGTGGTTGACTGGGCGAGCTTGCCTTTGCTCGGGCACGTAGTGCCGCCCTGTGGCCACGGAGCCTGCACATCACTAGCTGCTGCCTGGGGAAAAAATCAGTGCAGGAGGGGCGGCAGGGGGTGGGTGGGAATCTTGCCCAATATTTGGGCTTCAAAACCAAACCAAACAATTTTTCCATCAGGAAGGTGCTTATGGTACAAGTGGACAGCTGGCAATTAGGAAGTAGTCGTTGCAAAAAGCTGTCTCTCGGATCCTAGAAGGTGGAGGGGTGAATCAAGCCTGTTGCTGTTTGATACTCTGTTCCTGATCTATTTGAGACCAGTATAAATCTCTAGCTCACTTTTGAAATCTGTGACTCAAGTAGAGAAGAATCCAGTTCAGACTTAATCCTGCAGTTGCCTTAACAAATAGGTGTTGGAAATTCCAATTTCCAATGGCTTCAGCAAGAAAGCATAACTTCTTCATTGTATGTGGAAGCATGAGAGATATATTAACAAATGGCCAAACAAAACCCAAAAACTCAGCCCTGAAGAACAGTACAAGATAGACTAAAAATGGAATTCTTAAATGCTTATCGGAGAAGGATCAGGTCTTACAGCTGCCTGGTTTTCAATTTGTTATTGCAACAAGTACTCTCACAAGAGCTGTTACGATCACCATTGTGATGGATATGGTATCATTTAAACAGCTGGCTTCTCAAACCCAGCATTTGTTGCAAATACTAGTTGATGTCTGTCAGCTCTTTAAACAGGGAGCATTTTAGTCAAGAGGAATAATGTATTGCTCTGTGCTGTTTCTTGCAGGATCGAGTGACATTCAGAAGAATTATATTGAAAAACAATGCAAAGAAGAGGAAGACATATGAATTATTTATTGAGTCTGTGCCCCTTCTTAAATCCTTGGAGGTAAAGCCTCTCAGACACATCTGCATCAAATTCTTGCATTAGCATTAGCTCTGCAGTCAGTGTTTCTGCTGTATCAGAAATCTGTGTCATTTTTGCTTAGAACAAAATTTTAAGAGCTGCTTTGGTATCACGTTTACTGTACAACTTAATTTGCATTTGTTGAAGTTGTACACTGTTTTTTTTCATATCCTTTGTTCACAGTAAGCGATTTGCTGATTTTTATCTCGGTCTGTGTAAAGATTCTAAAAAAACACAAAACACCGCAAAACAAAAAACATCCATAAATATGTCAGAGAACAGGTATTAAAGTGAAAATTGGAACTCAGGGCTGTGGTTCCCTTTGAGGGTGTGATATTAAAGTAATCATACAGTCACTGGGATATTTGGCCTTTATCAGCCATGAATTTTTTTTAAATTTGAGACAAAGATGTGGGCTGTAGTAGGTCTTACTTTAACCTTAACTGATACTCAGGAGGTAAACTAAGAATAGGCTAAAGGGAAGCCCTGCTACCTGGGAACAAAATGACCAGAGCAGGCAGATGTCATGTTGATGTGTGTGGTGCATGACTTTAGGAACAACGTGTAAATTGTCATTTCTAAGCTATTGATTCAGCCTGTATCTTCAGAGGGCTTTTGGAGCTATACCGAACTGCTTAGAAATTAGTACGTGTCTGTCTTTGCCTTACAGCATAACTTAGCTTTTCTTTGTTTTCTCATCATAAGAATATTTTTCAGCATTAATCTTTAGTATTTGAGAAGAGCTTTTAATCCTTTTGAGAGAAGATTACAAAATTGCAAACTATCATTAGGTGTGAACAGCAACCTCTAATATATATTATTTTGGACATATGTTAGCAGCTGTGGAATGGGTAAATTGCACAACACCTTCTTTCTCAGTGCCTGGCTTAAACTAGTTCCATCAATGTGACTTTTTTTGATCACAAAAATGACTCATAAATATTTAAAGTTATAGAAAAATAACTCATTAGCACTGGATGGCTTTTTGCATGACACACTGCAGTTGAATCATGTGTGGATCAGAATTAAGTTTCTCAAACACAGGCTAGATTGAACTGCATTTGTGGGATGAATGGATTACAACTGGATCATGTGTTGAGACATTCATTTTAACTGTAGGATTTTCTTCCTTTCTTAATATGTTTTTTACACTGCTCTGAACCAATAAAATTGTTTTGTGGTGTTCTAGATGGGCAGTGGGGCACACTGGAGATAAATTTAACTGTTTTCTCTCTTCCTGTTTATGAAGACTCAGGCACGTTTCATTGCGTGTCAGATTAGTACCTCTTGCCCTTGCTGCTGGGCATCCTGTTGCGGTGCCTGCTTACAATTTAGAGCTGGTATCCTTTTCATATCCCCTTCCTCTCTCCGCTCTAGGAATGAGTTCTGGGACACAGCCCCCTGCCCCACATATTCAAGTATATGGTGATTAAAATATTTTGGAAATGTGTTGCTGGTGTTTCTCATTGACGTTTGTTCTTAGAAAGTTTATGACATTTTTCTGAGTGTTTTCTTCAAATCTCAACTGCATCTTAGAGGAAGTGATTCCCCCCCCTCCTTTGGTCTATAGCAGCCAAATCAGTTATTTGTTAACTTTGGGGGGAAGAAAGGCGCCTGAATGGGACATTAGACAATTTTCTTTCCCTATTGATTATGGTAGTGTTGAAAGCTGTGGTGCAGTACGACAATGTCATTGTAGGGGCTGTATTTTTCAGTACCCGGATGCTGCATGTTTGTGTGTCTAGTGAATGCCACTTCATTTCAGGGCTACAATGTTTACCAGAGGTGTACTATAATAGATGATTATATTTAATTTTCCTCTTTGTTCCAGGCATCAGAGCGAATGAAGATAGTGGATGTTATAGGGGAGAAAGTGTATCAAGATGGGGAACGTATCATTTCTCAGGTACTTAATTCTAAATTTCTCCTTATCATTCTCCTTTCTCTGCTTCTTTTTTCCTGTTCGGAATTGACTTATAGAATCCTATTACTTGGACCAACTTGGCATCACTTCTTTCTTTTAATACTTCCAATTAACCACTTCTTGAATGTTTGGGGAATGGCCAGTAGTCTTTTGCTACAAATTTATTCTACTATTTTAGCTTCTGGGTTTTTCTTCTCATCTGTTTGTTTTTTATAAATGGTCTTTGCAGTGTTTCAAGAGGAGTATGCCTTAAGAAGCTGAAATTAAATGTCTATCTATGCAATTTTCATGAAAGCCTCCGGCTAGACTTTTCATAGGCACCTATGACCAGATTAAACCAGGAGTCACAACCATGCAGTAAAGGCATCTCTAATTCCTAGGTCTGACTAAACAACAAAACCAAACAATTCAACAGGAGTATGATTCGGATGAAACTAAATGAAGTCGTTGGGAATATTTTACTAGTGGAACCCAACTCAGTTAACTATTCTAAGAAACTATCAGGGTTAATTAAAACCACTATACTTCCTGATGCTCTTAAAAAGAGTATTTCAGTGGTGAGTAGTCTAGCTTCAATCGACAGCCTTTGGTTGTTGGTATGTGTTTTGTCTGCTGTAATAGATCAAGGCCAGAGTGGTGGAACATGAAGCTGGACAAACTCAAGCTAAAGCTGTGGGAACTTTTAGTCTGTGACACAAATAACTTTTTGGAACACTGGTACTGATGAAACACTGGAATTTTGCATCAAGTTTAGCTCGGGGTTACTTTCTTTGATGCAAAAGTGCTCTAGGTCAAGTAGAAGTTAATGCAAGAAAGTCCTTGGCTTACCTGAAATTGCAGGCTTTTGATCACAACCATTGTCTTGTTTTATAAACAGAATATGACTGCTTGATAATGTCTTGAATAATTAATCTTAATTGCCTTGAATGTCAGATAGCTCTGAATGCAGGAAACCTTAGTTTCTGATAACCAAATACTGCCAAATTACTTCTCACCAAAAATACCCTCAGTTTTGTAAGTTAAATCTTGTTGCTTGAGACCCTGAGAAAACTGAACTCTCAGCAAAATCAAAGTTTATAAATCAGTCTCAAAACTGGGAACCCATGCAATCAGTGATCCAATTACGCAGTTGGGTTTAATCTTTTGTAATAACTGAATTAAGGACAAGGATGTAATTACCCTTAAAAGGAGGATTAATAGTCTGGATAGGTCTGGGTGATGGTAATACACTGCTAAAGATGATGAAATTTTATGCTTGTAAAATATGTGATAGCCCTTAAATTACAGCAGTTGCATCAATACCATGAACCCCTTTTCTCTCATGGATAATTTTACATTTTAATGATCTTTCTGCAATTTGACCCTTCAGTTAAGGGCAGTATGCTTTAAAGCACTTGAAAATTGTTAGTGCCTGCCGGTGTTACGAGAACATCTCCCACTCGGTTTGTTTTCATTCTTTTAAAAAAATAAGTACTCTTTCAGTACTTACTGTTTCAGAAGCGTGCTGAGTGTATTAGTTCATGTTGTGATAGCAGGCAACACTGAATGAAAAGCTTTGTGCCGGATGGTTTACGACCATCCCCAGGAAGCTTAACTAAGGGCCTAACTTCTTCTGTAACTCCATCATCTTCTCCCAGCCCATGTTTCATACTCAAGTCATAATCATCTCTCTCCATCCTTCCCATCACATTCATAGTCTCCTTGCCCACTTGACTTAATGTCAGATTTATCTCTCTCCTCAAGCTGCTTCAGTTTTTTTTGCTGAGCTGCTCCCATTCACTTATCTCGGTTCCTTATCCAGCCTCTCCTCTGTGAAGCCTTTAGTCCCTTTGCTTCTGATTCATAGCAGGAGGCATGTGCTGGCTCTCCATTCTGACTTCCAGCCCTACACCAAGCCCACAGCGGTTGGTATAGAGAGGGAAGGTCTTCTCTGTCACAGCTAAAACTGTCACAGCTAAAACTTTCAAAATATTAAGTCCCGGCAAATGTAAACTACGATCTATTGAAGGTCTGCAATCTGATGTGGTTTAGATAGATGTGAAAAAGGTTCTAGAAACTCTCACAGAATCACAGAATGGTTGAGGTTGGAAGGGACCTCTGGAGGTCATCTTGTTCAAGCCCCCAGCTCAAGCAGGGCCACCTAGAGCCAGTTGCACAGAACTGTGTCCAGATGGCTTTTGAATATCCCAAAGGATGGGAGACTTCAGAACCTCTCTGGGCAATCTGTTCCAGTGCTTCGTCACCCTCACGGTGACATTTTCATAGGAACAGCTGAATTTGACTAAACCAAAATTTTTTATTTCACACTCAGTTATTCAACAACACCTTGTGATATCTTTCTAGAACTCGATATAAAATGGCTATCAATTTTTATTTTCTCCCACTTGCCCTATGTGACTTATTTTCCTTTAATGGCATGATGATATTTTTATATTTATTCCTTTAGCTTTATTCCTTTATTCTCACTACCTTTACACAGCCGTTGCATCATTCCTCATGTAGATGGCTTGCATCATGGACTTGATTTTCTGTAAACTATCCTCCTGTTACTTTCTGTGTTCGTGCTGCTTAAATACAGCTATTCTGGCTTCTGCTGATCTCCCACTATTTTACCCTGGATTGACTGAGCTCATACTTAGTTTAATGGATCCTTCTTCCTACTCACATCTAGAAATCACTAATATGGTGTTTTATTAAAACTTGCTTCTGGAAATTCTAGGCCCTGCTTAGTTTCACTAACTATTGGATACTTCCATCAGGATCAGATTTGCATTTAAGTGATTTTACTATATATTGTCAACCTCCTTTGCTTTTCCTTTCCACCTGCCCTCTCACTGAATGATGTGTACTAGTTCCTTCCCCTGTGAATTCCTCTAGTATATTAACTAACCAGTCTCCTTTTAATGTTAAGAATTTGAGTGTTTGTCAATTCTAGCAGATTTCTGCACAAGGCCTAGTTGAGAGTGAATGCTTTAATACCGTTTATACATACTTTTACAGTAAAGTAAAAAATAATTTGTTTTACCTCTTCCTCTTCACAGGGTGATAAAGCAGATTGTTTTTACATTGTAGAATCTGGTGAAGTAAAAATCTTGATTAAAAGCAAGGTGAGTTCAAATTGAGTGAATAGGCTTTAGGTCAATCCCTGATTTGATCGATTAATCCAAGTGGTGTGAAAAAGCCTACCCTGGTTTAAGATATTATTTTATGATGTTTATCATCGTCACTTATGTCATGTAGGTTGTAAATCCCCATACATGTTCTGAAGTGGCCAGAAGTCACTGAACTGAAGTTGGAAATTCTTTTGCTTGTATCTGCTCCTCTGCAGACTAACCTGATTTACTCTCCCTGGCCTTAAGAGTGGAGGTGAAACTTTTCTTCTAGGAGTATAGAAAACTGCAGCTTGCAAAACCTGAGGTCTGTTATCTCTAGTGACATACTAGACATCGGCCTGTGAATGGATATCTGTGCAGTCTGAAGCAGCCTTAGGGAACAACGTGTTGTGCATGATAAAACCTGCGTTAGGCTAATGTAATAGATGTTCCCAAAGTAACAGTAAATATCTGCCAATCTCAAAAGTTGTGGGCTGGCATACACTTTTGTTATCAAACTTCTAACTGAACATGCTGTTAAGGTGTTCTACCAGTACAGAGCATGACTTGGGACTTGCTAGTTTAAAAGCTCTAAACCAATAGGCTGTTGCACATCTGTAAGATACCTGGGATTAATTGCAGCCTTGTACAAACACAGAACTGTATGCAAATAATTAAAATGTACTGTTTAACAGACTATGACGAGTAAAGAAGCTAACCAAGAAGTGGAGATTGCCCGGTGTCACAGAGGGCAGTATTTTGGAGAGCTTGCACTTGTTACCAACAAACCCAGAGCAGCCTCTGCCTATGCTGTTGGGGAGGTCAAATGTTTAGGTAAGCAGATGTTCTGTGTTTCTAGTTACCCTTTTCTGGTCTTTGCTTGTTTTGTGGACCATGCCCGAGCGAGCAGCTATTCAAAACCTAGCAGCCTTTTGGTAACTGGCGGTCAGACATGAGAAGCTAGGAGCATGGGTTGGAGCGGATTTCCACATTGAAGTTTGAGAAGCGCTGCTGCTTCCTTCCAGCAGATCCTGGTTTTTTCTGCTTGTGTGGCCTATACTCTTTGAAAGCAGTAAGTAGCATCAGCTGGTTGTCTACAGCTTGTTTGTCACATATAGCTTTCAGATGATTGCTTAATGCCAGTGTGGTGTGTATTTGGCTTCTGTATTTATCCTTGAGGTCAGGTGTATATTTTATTAATCTTGTTTCTCCAAATAACAGTACAGAGGGAAATCAGAAATATGATTTCTGTTTCTGTGGCTTCTATTGAAGCCTCAAACCCGAATGGGTTGGACTGGAGGTCTGTGTTCTGAGTTCAAAAAATAGATTGGCATGTGGTGTCCTTTTTGACAAACGATCTTGTTTTCACTTCTGTTCCTTTGCAGTCATGGATGTGCAAGCATTTGAGAGGTTGCTTGGACCCTGCATGGACATTATGAAGAGGAATATAACACATTATGAGGAGCAGCTGGTGGCAATGTTTGGCTCTAGCATGGACCTGTTGGATCCAGGGAATTAGGCACAGGGTACCTCAATGCCTTCTTAGTTCAAGACACAAAAAAGCCTCCTATCAGCAACACAACTCACAAGGAAAACGGACACTATGGAACAGTTACTGCTGCTGTCTTCTTGGGCATTTTAGAAACCATTAACAAGTCTCAGCACAGATGGATTGCTCGCTCCCTGCCTCCACTTTGCTGCTGATACTTCATTATTAGACTTAGATTAAAGATGATTCTAACCCTATGTTCACTTACTTGGTTCAGAATGGCATCTGCCCAACAGTTCAAGTGCCTGATATGAAACCCAAAGTGTGCAAGATATAGAAGCCTCCTTCCTTCTGGTGTTACCGTTGGGATAAATTTTCAGATCAGATTCTGTAGTGGGAGGTTGCCTGTTCTGCAACCTGTGGAATGCGAGCCTTTTACAGGCTTATTACCTTCATCTGATGCTTTCTTTACACAATGTCAAATTTGTTTTTAATTGTAGCATCTGGGTTTGAACTTAAAGTATCAATGGAGCCAATTAATAAGGTGGCACTGAAGTTTTCTTCCACCTGCTGAAAGCGGCAGGTACTATAGCTCTTTAAACCAAGTAAACTGAGCTGGGGACATGGGAGAGTCTGCTTAGCAACAAAATGCAGAAAATGAAGCATTACTATATTTTAAGTTTTCTGAGCAGCAACGAAAATTGTTTTACTCTATGCTGCCCAAAAAAGTGCAGCGGTTCAGATCAAATGGCTTGAAGGTGTCATAATTGTCATCTCCCCAAATTTGCTCCTTGTTCCTGACACTGAGTACATTTTATTGTGGTGAGATCACAATATATGACCTTCTCTTGCTTACAGAGATCCTTTATACTGCTAGATTTCCCAGTGCGCTGTTGTTGACTGGGTCAGTTTTAAAGCTTTTTAAGGAGGTGAATGTTTTGTAATTTAAATGAAGACTACTTCTGTACTTGTTTACAGGAGCTCCCCCCAGTCCTAACATTTCACAGTATTCTAACTTCATTAGACACTTGGATGCTTCCAAATACCATGTTGATTTGCTAAACTTTTCAAAAGTTGGCAACATTTGACTTTGTAAAGCAAATGTCTTTGCTAACTACGCAGTTGGTGTGTTTGAGAAGTCTTTTGGGTTTAGGTGATAACTAAGCTAATGATGTTTATCTAAAATACCTGTTAAATTTGCAGCATTTATTAGGTAGATTCTATTTCTATAGCTTTAATGACCTTAATTGACATACTGCTGAGATTTTATCAGAGTATTACCTAAATAAGAATCAGACCATAAGAAGGACATTTTTATGGTCTACAAACAGAATATTTATATTAAGACATTGAATTCGTAGGTAATAAATTTAGTGGCCCTTTGAATTTGCATTCTTCTGCAGCTCATGCAAAACTTACTGGTGTTTTATGGGGTTATAAAATTTTAATTGTGGATGCTAGTGTAACAGAACCTGCTCTTTTTATTCATGGCCACGTGAGCAAGAATAGAAGGATGCTAATGTTGAACTCCTGCTTCTAGTTACCACACTGGACATTTCTCTAAGGCATGAGATGCTTAGCTGCAACTCTAAGTTGATTTCTGGACAATTTTTTTCCCTAAATGGATGAGCTCCTCCCAGTTCCTGCAATATGAGTAAGATGGAAACTTGATAAGTTTGAATGGCTGTTGTCCAGTTACTGTAATTGGAGTAATATTTTTTATATAATGCAAATGATTTGTAATGGACACCACTGAACTAGGTGTTTCCATATTATTAAAGTCCTGGTTGTGATGTCTAGTGGCTGTTCTAACTGCATGTATTTTAGAACAGTGAATTTCCCTTGCTTTACTGGGCTGGATTTTTGTTGTAAATTACAGCCAAAGAAGCAGCAGGTACTTCATTCATGCTTCCAAGGTTTAACACCAAAGACAAAATCATTCTTTTGATTACAGAATTTAAAAAAAAAAACCAACAAACACAAACAAAAAAAACCCAACAAAAACAAACCAATAAACAAAAACCAAGAAAAAAATTTAAAACACACTCATCAGGTCCTTGCATTGATAACAGAAAAACTTAATTTAAGATACTTTGGGCTCCAAGACAAGAGTCTTTTTGAAGCCAGCTCATGATTGTCCTGTGAACCAGACATAAACTGGTCTCCAAAACAGTATGAGTTTCTGTGCTGCCTGAACTGTCATGTGAGCTAAAGAGAAACTTGCTGTGAATAATCATCAGCTGGCCTTTGTTGCTTCCAGGCAGAATATTCTCTCCTTTATCCAGAGGAGCCTGGCACGTTGGGCTGCCTTAGAGATGGATTCTGGTTCTTCCAGCCTTTGGTTCTCTGCAGGACAGGATTGTATACCTCAGTATATGCAAACACTGGCAATTGTTCTGAAGCTTAACCAAAAAAAAACAGGCAAGGCTGACGTTAGATTCTTAAGGTAATTCTGCCTGGAAGGGAGGATTTGATGGCTTCTAGAAGTCAAAGGGAAGGATGAGAACATAAAAGATTGGGATCCTATGCAAGCAAGAAGTTTTGAAGTTTTACCTTTCTGTAGACTCCCTGAAGCAAAGGCACACTAGGCAATGCCATCCTGCATCCAGGATCCTGCACCATGACTCTGTGGTGTAAAGAGGCAACCTGACCTTGAGCTGCAAGAGAATGAGCCTGTAAAAAGGCTTGCCCCTTTAAAAGCTATAATTTGCAATGTGCCTGATTAGTTTGGTCTGATTTAACCAACCTGTTCTGTACAATTTTGAAGCATGAAGATAGTGAGAGAAGCTTGTTGTAAGATACTCAACATTGCCAGGTATCTGGTTAGAGCACCAGCAATGAGCAAAGTCAAAAAGCGTGTGAGTGGCGATAGCAAGACCAGGGAGTGAAGTGAGGCACCTGTTTGTAAAGATCTGCCCGCATCACTGTATCTCAGCTCATTCCTTTTCACTATGACTGTTAATTGCAATTGTCGTGGAGAACAAGCCCGGGTTTTTTGTTGTTACTACTCAGTGTTCAGTAAATCTGCCATGGAGTCTCTGAAATCGGCAGTAGAGAGATATCTAGTTTTTAATAAAAGAACTCAGCAGCAAAGTGGGCAAAGAGGATAGTGTCTTTGAGACTTAGAGGAAAAAAAAGTCTCTTGTTTGTGATTCCCTGCTTGTGATTGTTGTGAAGTCAGTGAGAGGAGCTTTCAGTGGTCAAATATCCTGGCATATGGTATTTCTGTTTAATGTCACAGCACAGGTTTCACAATGTAAAAGAACAAAAAAGGGCAAAAGTGCTCTCCTTTTAGAAACAAAAGTGCAAAACTCAAAACTTTAAAACAAAATTTTAAAAACAAAGTGCAATTTTGCACAGAGGGCAAAAACCGAAACCCCTTTGAATGTCACTTCCATTCTTTCTTTTCCGTTGGCTGAAAGCGGACTCTTGTTCTTTACATGTATTTGTAAACTAGTCTTGCCAAAATACAAACACTTTGGTTTTTTTCACTCCAGATAATTTTTGTTGTTACGGTTACTGCTGTTTATTTTCACTTTATTCAAACCATATATTTTATTTCAAGAGGCCTTCCTTGTGGATTTCCTCCTGACGGTCTGCAGCACTATACTTGCTCTTTCAAGATGCAAGAGAAAGTCACTAACCTCATAGGAGAACACTCAACTCCGCTTAGCTGGCTGGAGCTAATAATGCGCTACTAATTTTCCTCTGCTCTGTGGGGCAGGAGGGGAATTAAATTCTGCATAAAGTTGCTACCTCAAGGCTCCAAGTGCTTTTAAAGGTCTTTCACTTGGGAGAATTTCAGAAGACAGTTCTTAAAATTGGTCTGTTCTTTTGAGTTAAATGTTTTTTTAATTGATTCATTGAGGGACCCTTATTTTTAATTCATTTTACCTTTATACTTGATTCTCAAAGGATGAACAGCTGCGAAGTTTGGTTCTTGCACTATAGTGTTGAACATGAAAGAAAAATACTTGCCATATAAACATACGGTTTTAACAAGTTAAACCACTCTGGGGTTCAGCTTCACTTTTGGTTAATAAAAACCTGACATGTTGTGTCCAGCCTTCCTGTACAATCCTGTGTGTGCTCTTTATTGACTTTCTGCAGCTGACACAACCTCCCCCAGTGCTTACATCAGGAGTGGACTTCACAGCAGCTGACTAGATGTACCCGAGGTGCCTGAGTTACTGTTGCTTGTGTTATCAGAGCCTTATGGAGAACAGCACTCGCCCTGTTGCAATAACCAAAAGAGATTTATACATTACCGGACCACCAAGTTTTGCTGTTTGGTGATAAAATTTTACTAATATCTTAAAAATAATACCAGTTTCTGTAGATATTATTGCTCCCAATAAAACTGGCTGCTCTGATATGTCCGCCAAATTATCGTAGAACTGATTTATTGTTTGAGCACTGTGCTAACTGGTTCTCTGTTCCTGGGAGAAACACGATATTCCTGAAGGTCTCTTGCTGGCCTACACTCTACAGCTACTGAATTTTATGTGGCAAGCTGCCTTTTTTTAACCTAACTAACAATTGAAAAGGAAATTACTTTGGTACATGTGAAAAATTGCCTGTTCAGATACTCAATATTTGCTTTTGCTAAAGTTTTGTTTCTAAACATGTAGTATTTTATTTACAGTTTTTAAATTAGTCTGGGAGAGTAGTTCAGAGGGACTGTGGTGCTGATCATGAGAAAGCCTCTGTCAGAATACAGTACTTAGCTTTGGGCACTTTAACTCAAGGAAGATGTTGACACCTGAAAGGGCCAGAGGGCAGCAGCGTGATAAATATCTAGAAAATGTTACATTTTACAGAAAGAAAAAAAAATCCCATTTTTTCCTTATCCATGGCAAGAAGGGCTGGAGGAAAGGGGGCAGGGAATATTCAAACATATGAAAGATTTCAACAAGGAGAAATGATCCTGTAGTGATTAGGACAGGCCTATTAATATGGGGCATCAGCTACAGCAGGGAAGCTGTTGATTAAGCATTGAAAAGATCTGTCTGGAAGACAGCTATAATAGACCGCGTGGGGGAGCGTGAAATCTTCCAGCACTAAATTTTTTTTTTTAATTTTTTTTGGAACGGTTGTAAACTAGCTTTGCTGAATGCTTACAATATCTGTCTGAGGCAGGGGTGGATTAGATAACCTCTTGGGGAGGCTTTTGCGAGGTGTTGCTGTTTTCTTATGAATATCTCTTTAAAGTCACCAAGGGCTTTAGCTGACACAAATACGCTGTCTCCAGGCTTTGCGCCACATCAGCAGAAGGAAGATGCAAACAGATCAGTGCCTGTGAAAGAGAGGGAGATACGTCCTTTACAGCCCGACACACAAGTAAGCTGTCAGTGCTGGGGCTCGGGTCCAAAGCTTGCCAAGCACCTGGGACAGAGGAGGCCGGGCTGCCGTGGGACAGAGAGAAAACCCTGAGGCCAAACAGAGGAAACATCTCGGAACTCTGAAGTTCCTCTGCACAGACTGGGCAGCTTGATGGCAAACACAAATGGTGTCTTGTGAGTTGGGCCCTAACTCAAAGCGCATCAGATGGGTGTTAGGCTACTGTAGCGTTACCCTGCTGGGGTGAATATTAATTCCTGGATAAACCTCTTTTTTAAAGAAGTAAGATTCTGTAAAGTTCTTACGCTGAGGATGATGTTTCATCATTTTGGCAGAGCAAAGATACTTCCATCCTTTCTGCTATTTCTCTCCGAAGGATGTGTTTCACACCAATCTTCAGATTAGCTACAAGGATTCATGCTGGTACTAAAATGGAGTTATTTTATCTCCTCGGTTGTTGACCAGTGAGATGCAGAGATGCGCTGCTAACCAACTTCTGTGTACTTTTCAAATCTGTTTCAGTTGGGTGTACTGCAAAAAAGATGCTAGGATAATACGATGCCCTCAGTGTTATGGTGCCAGACAACACACCCCACCAGGAACCGCATCAGGACTGACATAATTTGTTTACAGGGGAAGTGAAGGAGCATCTCTGCGAGCCCCTCTCCAACAGCATGTTTGTTGTGGAGCATTCAATATTTGTCTTTCTGAAGCGAAAAGCTAGCATGTAGCACTCGGAAACACCATCTGTTCCCACAGCTTCCCAGAGATTAATTTCAGACCCAAAGACTGCTCGTCGCCTTCCTCAATCTGAAAAGGCTAAGCTCAGGTTTCCCACACGGCGTGTTTAGGGCCTCTGGGCGCAGGCCTCGGCACGCAGGGAGGGCGCAGCGGCTGCTCTCCTCGTCGGCACAACCGGGAACTGGCCGTTTCTCCTGCCCAGAGGAGAGCAGTTACCGAGTCCGGGCAACGCGCTGCTGGGGCTCCCCCAGGCCGTCCCTCGGCCCCGGCTGAAGCAGTGGCGAGCGGTGGCCTTCGCCAGCAGCCGCCTCGGCGTAACAGAGAGGCTTCGGGGCAGTCGGCGGCCGCTACTGGAGACCGGGGCAGCGGTCGAGGGCCTCGGGGCCTGAGGCGACGCGCTCTCACCGGGCGCCTCCCGCCCGCGCACGTTCGCACCGCTCGGTCGCCATGGAGACGCGGAGCCGGGGCGCGGCGAGCTGACCCCGCGGGGCCGCCGTAGAAGGCCGCGGCGGCTCCGCGCCGCCATTGGCTCGGCGGGGGCGCGCGGCGGTGCGCGGCCTGGAGGGCGGATGGCGCGAGCCGAGCCGCCGGCCGCCACCTTCGAGCGGCGGGTGCTGCGGAGCGCGGCGGAGCACCACTACCTGCGCGTCCGCCTGTGAGTGCGCGCGTGTGCGTGTGCGGACCCCCCGCGGCCGGCCCCCGCCGCCGGGGAGCCCCTCCAGCCTGCCCTCTGCTCTGCTTCCCCGCAGGGAGCTGCCGGACGGCGGGGCCCGGCCGAGCGTCGCGCAGTTCAAGCAGCTGGTGGTGTCGGCGCTGAGGGAGCTGCACGGAGAGGTGGGCCGGGGCCGGGCTCCTTCCCTCGGCCGCGGCTTCTCGCTGGGCCCGGGAGAGCCTTGCGGGAGCGGCCGGCGTGCCCCTGGCTTCCGCGGTCAGTTTCCTGTCGACTCTGCCCCCTGAAATCAGCCCGTCTGCGGGAGAACAGCGGCTGAGCCTGCGGGCAGAGGGCTCGAGCTGACGGCGGGCTGGAGAGGCAGCCTGGAGCCGTGGGCCTGCGGAGGCGGGATAAGTGTCTTTGGTTTGCCTCCCCGTTAACCCGTTCCCTGCTCTCCAGCCCGTGTTGTGCCGTGCTCCTAGCGAGGCTGCGGTTGTACGTTTCTTCTTAGCGTCTGTAGTCAAGTGGCTCCAGCGTATCTGGCTTTTAGAGTTTGGGGTATTGATGCTTTCACTGTAGAGAGGTTTTAAAAGAAGAACTATAGGAAGGGAGCAGCTTCTTGGACGGGGAAGTCCACACTACTATTCTTGCTGTGTTTATGGTATTGCTGGGGGACTTTAAGCAAGTCACATCACCGCTGGGTTCCCGTTTCTCCAGCTGTAATGTGGAACTAAAAGTGGCTTCTACCTGAAGAGCTCCGAGAGGAAGGGTGCTGTATAAAATCTAGCGGTGTTGCAGCTGAAACACTCGTGAGATTTGAGCGTAACTATAACACCTTTAATGATGTCACGTGCTGGCAGTGAATTCACTTGCTTATAAACCACTATAAGAGCATAGGATGGTACTTATTAAATAATATATTTTTTCATAGGTTGGAGCAGCTTTGCCTGTTGATGTCTTAACATATGAGGAGAAAACCCTGTCTGCCATATTAAGAGTTATTAGCAGGTAAGGTACAGTAGGTACACACTTCAGATACTGCTATGAAAATATTTTTTGTAAGAAAACAGAACGCTTAAGCTAAGAATGGTCTTTGAAGAATTAAGCCTAACTTGCAGACATCCGCATACATCATGCGGAAAATAAATAAAAATTCACTAAGATTTGGTAACCTACATGCATCAGTACATTATTCCTGCTTTAAAACAGAACGGTCTGACAGGAACCAAGCACCATTGAAATATGTGGCTTTAAATCTCTTTCTGTAGTAAAGATGAGAATGGTTACCGGATTGAAATGGTGAAGACAACTGCAGGTGATTTAGGGGAAGAAGGAGCTTAAACACACAGAGAGAACAAGAACAGGGCCAGTAAAGTGAACTTGAAAAGGTTACAGTACAACTCTCTGTATGTCAAGGACAAGAGACTGCCGTCATTGCGACAGGGCACTGAAGTGTTGCTACTAGAACTCAGTGATGAAATTACCTGCTGTTAAACTCAGTTAAGGTTTCGTTACTCTTTATGTTACATGTTTTTATTTAAGATGTTTATGCTGCAGGAAAACTGAGAAAAACAAATTTTATTAATATATTTCGTTTTCTTTTTACTTAGTGGCCTTGTCAAGCTGTGGAGTGCTCTAACGTTGCTGGGCTTCTACCAGAACAGGAGGTGTGCCTTTCGAGTGCTGCAGGTAAAGCCCTGCGGGGGCTGGATGCCTCCCCCCAAATGTCAGTTCTCGCTCTAAGGTTGTCTGGCTAGCTGAGCACACTGCCTCTTCGTAGAAAGATGGCCTAGATGCAAAAACGCCTTGGTTTGGGAGTGAAATACTTTTCAGTGCAGGTGTGTAGGCCTGTATTTAAGTGATTCTCATCTTATAATGAATCTTGTAAAATGTGCTGTCTCGTTACTTTATGGTTTCACTCCAATGAGAAGTCCTGATCTCGTTAATACATCTGCAAGAAAATAATTTCTGGAAAGTTTTGTTCTTGGCCCAGACCTTGGTTCAATCTTTTATTTCCCCTACCCCATTTCTTCCCTTTCTAATAGTCACTGTCGACTGACCTCGTTTAAAAATGCATGCATGAACATGCACTTCCAGTGTTTATTTTTTTCCAGAGGATGCTGCTTAATAAAATGAGTTCCAAGAATTCTTTGTCTCTGAAGCCATGGCTAAACAAAAATCTGCTCGGGCATAGCTCTAAGTTTTTAATCTTTTATGTAAAAGGGAAATTTAAGTATTTTCAACTTTGAGTGCACTCGGTGGTGAATTTTTTTTTAAAATGCTTTAGTTGGTTTCTTGCTTTGTGGTTTTTTTTTTTTCTCTTCCCCCCAAACTAGACATCTCCGTTTCTTCTTGCGTTATCTGGCAACAGTAGAGAACTAGTCTTGGACTGAATGCAGTTGTTGGTTTGATTGTACGAAGCAGAAGTTGCTTGAGATGTTGCAGCCCTTCAGGCGTGGAATTTCTGGAGGGGATTTCCGACAAAGAGCCTTGACAAAGCTAACGGTTATCAACTCCCTCCTTGGACATCCCTTCCTTCAGAGTTTACACATAAAAGTTGGAGACAAAGCTGAACTTACGAAAGCTTTTACACAGAATGATGTTGTTACTTTTTCTGATTTAACAGGTGACACAAATCCTTTGCATTTAAATGAAGATTTTGCAAAGAAATCTAGGTTTGGGAGAACTATTGTACATGGAGTTTTGATCAATGGACTTACTTCTGCAGTTCTGGGTACTAAAATGCCCGGTCAAGGTTGTGTATTTCTTTCTCAGGAGATCCGATTTCCAGCTCCTTTGTATACTGGTGAAGAAGTCATAGCTGCAGCGGAAGTTAAACGACTGAAGGGTTCTATTGCGCACATTTCAGTATCATGTAAAGTCAAAGAAAGTGGAAAGACTGTTATGGAAGGGATGGTGAAAGTCATGGTGTCAGACAGTCAGAGCTGTTGATCTTATGCTACTTACTATAAAGGTCAGAAATGTACACTTGATTTTGACTCTGTCTTTTTATGTGACATCACTTAAACCAGTAAATTTGCAACAAAAAACCTCCAAAATGTTTCAAAGGCAGTGCACAAACTTAATCTTGATAGAACTGCATTAAACGTAGAGCTTTTCATTTTTCCCTGCGTACTGCCAAGGTGAAACCAATGGAATTAGGCACTTATTGTGACAGGAGTGGCACGTTTAGACAAGCCTTTGCTCTGCTATGATGGGAAGTCTGGAGTGGTGGGGCTTATATTGAGGCTGTTCTTTTTGGCAAAATCGCAGTCCACGCTAGCTATGTTCAGTTCAAACTTGTTCATTCTTTACAAAGTTGTTACATTGCTAAAAAGCACTGGTGGGAAGGGACGATGCTGTGTTTAACAAGCAGAACAGAAGTGGAGGTACTGACACAGATGTACTGCAAGATCTGTTGTAATCGCCATGGCAGCTCTAACTGATGGTGCAGTGTGCTCTTTGGCAAAGTTCTAGCTAGTAAAGACTTCCTTAGCTCTGCAAATAAGTAGTAGTCAGCCTTCACATAAACAATATACTCTGCCTGATACAGCTGGAGATGTGGCTCTTATAATACTTTCAAATTCTTGAGATACCTTACAAAACCTGATTATAAACAAACAAAAATTTACCTTTAACGATAAATGCCTCTGAAACTTGCCTCCCAGAAGCAGAGTGAAGGAGGCTTTTAAACTTGTACTTACTGCCTCCTTGTGCTCCTGTGGGCAAGAGAAGCAGGGGCAATTTTGTTGAGTACTAACTACATGGCTTCTCTCTGCTTGTTTGACTGTGTGAACATATATTCCCCTTTGCCCACTGAAGTACCTTGGTTGCTGATAAAGTAGGCTTTTGCTAAATTGATCAGTAAATCATTTGGGTTAAATTATTTTAGTATCAACGTAAGATTATTATACACGAAGAAACTTTTTTTCAGGAATGATGGGGAGTAGAAGTACAGGCTGTCTTCAATTGGAGGCTCATACAATTTTCTGGCAAAACATCTGTTATCCCCTCATCATCTCTGCACCAGAAGTGCATCCATAACTTTTCTTGGCTGCAAATAACCTAAAAAGTTGTTTGCTATGAAAAGAGAATTTGTCCTCAAACTGTGATGAAAGCTACTGGTAAAACAGTTACACTGTCTGGGTGTGATGTCTTGTTCTTAAACGCAACTGCGCTGTAAGAACAAACCCCAGGTGTTAAATCAAAGTGGATCAGAGGGAGGGGTAACGTTTAAGCTGTTTGACTTCAATATGCCCTCTATTTTCAAAGCACAGGGTTTGGCCTGTTCCCAGCATGGAACAAGTGCTTAGCCAGAGCTTTCCTTATCTTTTGTCTGTAGGAGTTGCTTCACTTTCCGTTTCCTTCTGCCTTGGGTCACTGCCTGATCACTGGCTTTCGCTGTACAAAACGCTGTTTTTCAAAGCAGGCGTGCTCCTTCCCTCCTTCCTTGTTCACCTGCCTCTCTAGATGGGACGTTGTCGCGTTAATGCCTATTAACAAAAGGAATCAAATCTCTATCTGACCTCCTGGGTCGCTGACGAAGGAGTAGTTTGGAAAGATCGCTGTTCCAGCCTGAGATTTAGCTGCTTAACCACGGCGCACGGCCCCTTTTCCTGTCAGTGTGGAGCCGCAAGACAGAGAGATGAGGCTCTTTACGATAACTGTCTGAAGCGTACGGCAAACTCAAGCTCTGCAGTTTTACATCTCAAGTGAGATTAATTAATACGAGGTGTAAAAAGACACAAGGAAACGCAGACAAGTGTCCAACAGGCAGCAGATTCCTGAGTGCTAAGTAGTACTGAAATAAGGAGTTTTCTACACTGCTGCAATGAAAGCTAGGTTGTGGACTGAATCTAACAACAACTTTAAATCTGTGTTTTGCAAAAAAAAAACCCAGACCGTAAAATCTACAAATTGAGTAGAAGATACTGGATTTTTCAAATGATTTTATGATTTTTTAAATGATCTTTTAACTACAAAAAAAGCCTTAAAAAGTAAAGAGCAGCAAGTGCCGCAGCCCTTTTAAGTTTCTCTCTCCATGAGGACCAGCGGTGTCTCGGGCCAAGCCCCTTCCCGCAGCCCGCGCTGAAGCTACCGTAGCCGTTCGCACCACCGGAGCGGCGCCGGGCGCGGAAGACTGGGGCAGCGGTGCGACTTACCGCCTGCAAAGCACCGGGCGGTCACATGCGCTCTGCCCGCCCCCCCCCCGCGTCTTCCCCCGTTGCTAATCCCGGGGGACGGCCCGCACCGGGCCCCGCCGCTCGCCCGTTCCCGGGGGCGGGAGCCGCCGCGCGAGGCCGGGCCTGCCCCGAGCGGCCGCGCGTGCGGGCGCGGCGCGGCGCGGCACGGCGCCCTCTGGCGGCCGGCGGCGGAAGGCGCTCGGTCGGCGGCGCTAAGGCCCGGCGGCGGCGTCGCGGCGCTGCCGTGTTGACAGCGGCGGCCGCGCCGGGAGCTGCCCCGGGAAGCAGGTTGGCGGCGCCGGGCTCCCGCTCCCCGCCCCGGTATGGCCTTCATGGAGAAGCCGCCGGCCGGGAAGGTGCTGCTGGACGACACGGTGCCGCTGACAGCGCAGATCGAGGCGAGCCAGAGCCTGCACTCCCACACGGTGAGCGGCGCCGGCCGGCGGGCAGGCCGGGCCGCGGGGGGCGGCGGGAGCGGCCGGTGCCGGGCGGGGGGGCAAGGGGAGCGAGGTGAGGTAGCGGGAAGGAGCCGGGTAACGGGGGGCGCGAGGGGGATGCCCGGGGTCGTGTCCAGGGTTCGCGGGGCCGGGCCGGGGCACGGGCGGTGCGGGGGGGAGCGGGGCTGGGCGGGGGCCTGCGGCTCAGCCCGGCAGGAGCGAGGCCGAGGGTAGCGGCGGGCGGGGAGGGCGCCGGGGCAGGGCCCGAGGCAGCTGGGGGGGTGGGCGGCTGGTGTGGTGCTGGGGGTGAGGGTGAAACGGTGGGGACAGCGGGGCCGAGACCCCGGCAGCGCGGGTTTCACCTCCCGGGCAGCCTGGGGAGCCCCGCCGGTGGGGATGTGGCGGTGCCGCCGCTGCCTGGTCTCCTGCAGCGAGCCGGGAGTTGTTCGGCGCCTTCCCCTCCGTTCTGTGAAGCGGGTTTTCCTTCTGCAGCCTGCCACAGCTGCCGGCGACGGGTCTGGGGTCTGCGGGGTGCAGCCGGTGCCTGGGCTTCGCGTTGTCTCGGACTCGTGTCCGCTCGGGGGGAGGCCTCGTGCCTTCTGACTGAACGCGGTGTTGTAATTCCTGTTTCCCTCGGGGTCTGTCACAGCGTCTGGAGCGGAGGTGGGTTCTGGTTGCCTCGTTTCGGTAGCTGAGGTGAAGTTACATTTGAAGGGGCTGCGTTTGCCTCCGGGTCGTACTGTGCGACTGTAGCGAAGGCTGTAAAGCTGCAGAGACGCAACTGAGGGTACAGCCCCGCTTCCCTTGTTGTGGGGAGTGACCACCCTCAGCTGAACGAGCCCTACTGTGACTTTTATGTCACAGATTAATTCTTCTGGGATGTCTGGTACACATGCACACCGCCTCCATAAGAAATGAACTGTCTTTGAGCATGCAGTAATAGTCCAAATTTCATAATCTCCTGTTTGCAGTTATTTTTCGCTTTAAAAACTAGGTTTACTTATGGTATGACCACGCAGTACTGTGAATCAGAGAGGGAACTGGCTGTCACTTTTGATTCCTGCTTTAGCTGAGAGTGGGGATGCTGGGCTAAAAAGGAGGCCAGAGGTACTTCAGCAGCAGGTAGGCTAGCTGAAGGAAGCGTATTTTAAATGGAGAGAGGGTGTTCCTTCTGCCCCTTACACAGCTCTAATTCCAGCGTTGTTGATATCTCTTCCTGGTTCCTTGCATCTGATGAATACTCTTAACCTGAATGACAATAATTGTAGGTTCACCACAGGATATACAACTAATCTGTAGACTGTCTTATTAAATACTCTTCCTATAAGTAATCCGCATTTAAGAAGTGCTTTTTGTGTGAGGAACTCATATTGACTAATGCTCTAGTCTTCCTCTGAACAGAATTTACGTATGAGAAATTATCCAGAAGATCTTGTGAATCTAGCAAGGTCTGGCTCTCAATTGTTGCAACTCCTATTATAAATAAAACAGATGAGGTTTATTTTCTGGCAAGCCTGATACTTTTTACCTGTTTCAATAGCTGAGGGGTGCCTGTGCCAAGTCCTATGAGAAGTTGTATAACTTCCAATACTCCCCAGTTAGCAGTCCGGATTACAGTTTCATTGTTAACTTGTTTCCATCATGCCTTATTACACTTTTTTGCTAGTGCAAATGACAATAGCTTTTTGCGTTCTTTCCTTTGGTTTGCATGATTCTGGTTAGGAAAAAAAAAAGTCACAAAATTCTTTTAGAGTGAGCACTTGGAAGTAGTTTTTCAATCCAGACTCTGTGTGTGTGTTGTCTTCTCTGGGTGAGCGTGATAGCAAATGTTGCCCCCACCCTGTCTTTCATCTCTGTATTCTGTTACTAACGGATGCTCAGAAAAAATTCTCCACTGATTTGTTCTGATCTTTTGTTAATAACAGAATGCTGGAGCAGTGTGCCTTTTGATTTAAAATCTGTCTCTAAGATACATCTATTAGTAATTGTTTGTTTTACTGCAGAAGCCCTGTTGATAGTTGAAAGATGGCTTGAAGTGTGTGTAGCACAGATGGTTTATATAGAGACAGTGTGGGATAACAAAATACAGGAAGCCATAACACAGGCTTGGTTTCTTATTTGATGTAAGTCAACTATTTTGTCATTTTGGACACTTCATCTTATGTCCCTGGTATCTGAATAATTTGTTTATTGGTGGGTGACGCTGTCCCCGATTTGAACTTTCCTGGTTTAAATAAACCACACAAATAGATCCTTGTGTTTGAAGAGGTGTGTAAATGAAGCCCTCTAAGAAATATGGGTTGAAGTGCTTTTGTGGGGTGTTAAGACTGTATTTTACTTTGTCATACTATAGATGTAAGGAATTAGGTTGTCATTAACCGAATGCTTTTTGGGTTTGTTCCTTATCCCACCTCAAAGTGGTATCTTCAGAAGATGTAGATCTATACAATTCTTCATCCCAAACTAATGTTTGGAGAACTAGGTCTTCACATGCTAGACTTGTTCTAAAGCTGAAATACAAAGGCATCCATGAATGAATTTTCTATTCTGTTGTCAGCAGTACGTATTAAGATTTTATAATCATAGAATCATAGAATGGTTTGGGTTGGAAGGGAGTTTAAAGATCATCTAGTTCCAACCCCCCTGCCGTGGGCAGGACATGCTGCTTAGTGTTGCAAGAATTGCTTTGAACTTGCATTTATATTTTTTTTTCCTGTAGATCATTGCTTCTAAAAGCACTCATATGAAGATGATTTAGGCCCAGTTAGATGCAACTTTAGCATGGCAGCTGAACTAGTAATAATGTAAACCTTCTATGGGTGCTGAAAATAGCCAGTCTTCTGAATAACCAGCTAAGGAAAAGGTGAAGAATTTTAGGAAAAGCTCTGTAGACATGGTGAAATAGCATGCAGAAGACCAAAGCTTGTGTTAAATGAATAGTTTGCTTGTCTATTGTTCTAAGCAGCTTCTTTTAATTTAAATTTAATACAACCGACTGGGTAAGTGTAAACTTAATAGTGTTGAATCAAGGGCTGTACTTGGCAGAGGCTGAGTTTCTGTTTCCTGGGGATGACGGTGAAACTAAAAAAAAAACAAAACTGAAAACAAAACCTGGAACTACTACATACTTACCTGAATTCTCCAGAAACCTAAGAAGGGTCAAAGCTAGTATTTAAAATGTTCTTTTCAGGGTTTGCACTTTTTGCTTAGTAAAAGCATGTCAACCCCCTAGTAAATGTGGTTTTTAGATTGTTAGGAAATCAAATGCAAAATTTTCTGATATGCTCACAGGCTCTTTATGTTTCTTTCAAGTCAGAAGAGCTCAGAAATTTTTACTTGAGTTAGTACATCTCAGCTGGTACATAATCTCCATGCTTTTGTGTTGCAACAAAGAAATTGTCAGCTGAGGTTTTCTTTCCGCATATTTATTTCCAATGATAATTGAAGATGAAAATGATGCCTTTTCTTTTTTACAAAAGTTGTTTCCCCGGTTAAGTGTGTTACAAGCAGTCTGAGTTTTGTTGGAATGTGTGCTTACATACAAATAATTCTATAGTGCAGTGTTTATGGAGTCCTTTTCATTTTGAAAGCCAAATAAATTTATATCGCAGGCGCATTCCAGTGGTATCTCATTTAATAGATTTGAAATTACATGAGCAAACCCTGTCAGCTTCATTTTGTCTCCTGCTATATGCTTCAGTCACTAGCACTGCATAAGAAGAGAGAGTAACCGTGTAACCTCCAGGAGTGTGTTGGGCACCTTTTCATAGGCATGGGTCAATGCTCTTGGTAGGTATCTTGGTAGGTACCGACCGTTTTGCAGAAAATGAAGTTGTTTTGTTGCCATTGCCTTCCTTGAATTCAGTAGGAGTGGAATTACATCCAATATATTAAGCCGTTGCAAGTGTCTCAATGCTAAATATTGTGTTCTGACAACAGAGGCATTTTCAGCACTAAAGCTTTAATAAATTTTGACTATTGAACTTGCTTCATATTGCAATATTTCATCTATATATTCACTATTTAAAAGTGGCTTTCTTTCTAAGCCTTAAAATAGGATGCTATTTTCTTCCACAATAATCTAGACATATTCCTTAGTAAGAACTGCATATCTGTACGTACAAGTTTTAGAACACTTTAAAGTAGTAAACCCACTAGTGAGTTATATGTGTACTTCTGAATACTCCTTAATTCTTCTCTGAAGTGATTTTCCTTTTTCATGCATTTCATGTTGAAATTGAAGTAGTGAAACAGCCAATTTTGCTACACTACATTGTTGTCTTAAAGGCATTTGGAAATGAACAGCTGAAATAAATCCCTCTTGTAACATACCTTCAGAGTTTTTCGTTTTCCTTAAGCAATGATGAATGTTGACACTCACAGCTTTTAGATTAGAAAAATGTTGCAAAAGCATTTATATTTTTCCTATATTGTTCTGTGATACAAAAATGGAGCCATATGTTTCTAGAACTGTAGAATTTATTTTAAAAGCTTGTAAAGGACTTTGCAAATCTTCTTTAGAAGGAATTCAATCTCTACAAGGTTGCCTTCACTTTGGAAAAATAAAAATAATGAAGTTACTTTTAGAGGTGGCTTTAGACAGGGAACTATTAGAGTTTCCTTGTCTGAGGTTCTGGAAATGCAGTTCCTCCACTGGACCTAGTAAGTATGCTTGACCACCTCCCACCTCCCCCCCCCCAGCTTGAGCTCAAAAAATAGCTGTTTCATCGCACCTAATTTTACATATCCAACCTTATGGTTTCCACTGGTTAATGTATGTATTGCGTTTGTAGCTCCTGCAAAAATTGCAGTCAAAACATTCGTTGCCATATCATACCTTAGGAAATCCACTGCCTTAGAGATCTTGCAGTGCAATTAGAATATTTTTATCAGCTACTGAGTATTTCCTGAAAAACACTAAGTATTTTGCTTTTCTGGTAAAGGCTGTGGTGATGCAGGGTGCTGAAAAGCTGTTATTTCTCTTGTCTCTCCAGAGCTTTTCTTGTTCAGCACGTTTCATTACATGTAATGTGTGTCCTATTTTTTTTCTGCAGTTGTCCTACTTCATAGCTTTCACTTGTTGAATGGCTTACTCATTACTACACCAGCGATACGGTGTGTGTGGAACTGTATAATGTCCCTGGACAAACACGTGCATTGTTTAAAATGCAGGTAAACACCGCTGTTGCTGCTCGTACCTCAGATGGGTTTAATGGCAGGTTGTGCAACAGCAAATAACTACTATGCCCTGTAGCGAAGAGGTCCCTGAGTCTGAGCCGCTTTCCTGGTTTTGTTGCTACTTTTCACATGGGAGATTTTCTAAATAAACATTTAAAAGAGCTTCTTACTAGAAATTGTTCCAATCCAGCTTACTTAAGCAGGGATTGTATTCATGCTTAATTAGGCTTTCCTCTCTTTAATGCTTATAAAATAAGCCCTTTCAAACTTGTAGTTGATGTGACCTGAAGGTGACCTGGATCTTTATAATAGTTGGCTTTTCAAGCCTGTTGGATTAAACAGATGTACAGCAGAAATCTGTGAAAAATAGACTGACTATCCTGAGCCAGAAATTTAGAGACTATTTTCTTGGGAAAACAGAATGTATTACCCAGTATTGGCGAGACTGTCTACATTTTATTATATGAATCTCTAAATTTACCACTTGTTCCTTCCTATTTTGTCTCTGCAAAAGCCTTTTTTTCCCGTTTGCTTTCTGTTTCAAAAACTAGAAAAGATGATAAACAGCAATTGTTAAACATTTGGACATGCTTTGCTGTGTAACTTTCACCTAGGAATGTTAACAAAATTATCTGAGCAGCTCTGAACTGCTGATGCTGATGTTTTAACAAGTGCTGGAATACCAGCGAATAATCTTGGTAAATTTGGGGGGATGTTGGCTCTGCATGAGAGTAAATTCAGGATAACGTTAATCCCAGGCAGTGATTGTGAAACTGTTATTGGCAAAGGATTGGAGAAATGCAGCGTGGTTGTCACTGATCCATGTGGATGTTTGGAAAATACTCTTTTTCAGAAACTATCCAGCACTCTGTAGTGGTAGGAAGAAGATTTTAGGAAATGACAGTGTGCAACTGGGGTCATACAGCTTTCATTACTCCCAGCCTCCTCTTCCCAGCACCGGTTTCCGCTTTCTTGACTAATTGGAGCAGCCAGGAAATGATCCCATAGGTAAAACCGCTTTGCTTGGCATCTTTAAAAATGTCTGCTGGAATATCAAGGTTGTGGCAGGAACTGGCTTGGCAGTATTGGTAGGAAGAGCAGTGGACGTACAAACCTTACCTGTATGGGACTCTGGAGGGACTCGGGGAGGTTGTCTAGGGGAATGGTTTTATGGCCTGTCTTCTTGGTGGCTCCTGTTAGTTGCTGCCAGTGAGCTTGCTGCCTGCGGGCAAAATCAGTAGCGTGAGGTTGTCTCTCTTCTGCAAGCTGAGACCTTGCTTTGCCAACTGGCAGCTGTTAGGGCTCCTTTGAAGTTTTTTGGTAAACTGAGTCATAGGAAAGATTTTGAGCCATTCATGTAGGAGTGAAAAATGCCATGGGAATTTCTGCATGAGTGTAGCTAACCTAGACCTCACTGAGTCTGGTTGTTGATCCCTAAAATTGTCAGCAGGAGTGAACTCTGGTAATTACTAGCCCTTTCTGAAGCCTTTTCCATCATACTTTCCTGTGTTAGATGATGCAGCTAAACAGAAATGATCCTGAGTGTGCCTATCTGTTTTCCTTACCCTTTCACTTATTTCCTATGGGCACAGTCTCAAGACAAGGTTGTTGCCATGCGGAGGCAATAGGAAGTATCAACTTCTCACTGAAACTCAGCATACTGTGGTCTGCTGATTATGTGTAGCCGTGGCAGATACTGGGAATGGTGGTGTATTTCTTATCATGGCTTTTCTACTATAGCTATTCTTTGACTTTCAATCTCGTTATCACCTTTAGGAAAAAAAAAAAAAAACAGAAGACCATTTATGCTTTTTCATTAGTTGTATTGAGAAAGTAGTGCTGAGGTGGCCAATTCTTCGTTACGGTCAGCGCTGATGGAGAGGGCATGGTGGGGACTTACCTTTTCCATACAGACAGAACTAACGACCACATCTGGAGAGCGATGCTCTCTTCTTTCAGGTTGTGAATCCACGATGTAAAGAGGTGCTTTTGGGTGCCAAAGCAGAACTGGATGGGAAAGTGCTCCAGTCTGCGTGGAAAAACTAGTTGTGGTCCAAATCTAGTTTTGTAATATAATCTTACTGTGAGAATGAGTTCTGAGCCCTGGTTTATCTCCAGGCTCTCCAGAAGAGACGGCTGTTGTATTGAGCAGTGGTTGTATGCAGCAAGCTGATTTGATGGTTGTCTAATGTGTTCTGCCTGCCTGAGAGCGTTTTCTTGGGGTACAATAGAAAAGGTTAATTGCTGGATAAAGAGTAAGTCCTACGAGGGATTGAGCAATAACTCTGCTTCTTTCAAAATCCTAGAAAAGATGAATGACTGAACATGGTGAATCATCACTGACATGGTTTTTCAGAGAAACAGCCAACGTTCCTTTGAGACTTGCTGAATAAGCAGTTGCTGCAATTTTTTGGCTGTGTGTGAAGTTGCCTCTTCCTACTTCCCAAAATGCAGCAACGATCACAAAACAGGAAAAGCCGTGTTAGTGGTGAATCTGGGTTTCCAGGTGTCCCTTTAATCGGTTTCTGTCGCACAGTTTCCAAACAGAATTAAACTGGTTGAACTGCAATCAGCTCTGTGGATTTTTGTTACTATTTACGAGGATTTGGGCTTCTTGTTTTGCAGGAAAATACCTTAATTATAATTTCAAATGGGTAGGAGAAGAGAATATGGAGAGGGCATGTCAGGCTGAAAAGAGACACTTCAATTCCAGTATAAGAGTTATGTGTTTTGGTTTGTGACATCTTGGATTTCTGTCATTTCCAACTAAGCTGCTAGGACATGAAGTGTTTTAAATCACTTTGGTTGTCATGCTTACTAGTCTTGAATTTGTTCTCAAGGCTAGGTGGTTCAAAATTGCTCCAGCTATTTGACAGCTGTTGATGATAAAGGATATTTAAAGTGAATTTTAAAACATGGAATAGCGTTTTTGCCTGAGCAGCATTGTGCTTTGGAAGGAAACGTCAGTAAATGAATTCTGGATTAGTTAAGGTTGAACACACAAGGTAATGCCATCTGCTAAGTGTTGCCTTTGCCTCTTGTCTGGAATAGCCGTAATTCTTGATTTACTCTACTTACTTTTCATGGTGGTAAACGTTAAATGGGAATTTAATTCTACGGAGGGATTCTCTGATGTGCTCCACTTTGTTTGTTTGCATCCAATAGTATATTTATGTTCTTCAGTGTACAAGCCTTTAATTTAATTTCATTTGAAAGAGGAGAATTAGTTCTGTGTGGTTTTGAAGGCAACTTCCAAAACCAGAAGATGCTTCACAGTACCTGAAAGAAATTACTCATAAATGTCTGTAGTGGATTTTTAACTGTGAAGCTGAGTTTATAATACTTCATGGATCAAACACTCAATTAATTGAATTATCTAGTTGGTATGCAGGTACATGCCAGACAGAGTTATTGTTACAGAATGGACAAATTTGGTAAATAAACTCAAGGTGCTGGAAATGCCTTTGTTTATTTGTTGTTATTTCATTATTGTCTATTCATGATAATTTGGAATGCAGCATTGATTTTAATATCTGAAAAAAATTGTGCATAATGCTCTGATCTGTCCTTTTTGTTTGTGTAAGTCTCCTATTGATGTAAGCAGCTCAGCAAAATTAGGTGGCATTTGAAATTGAAACATTATTCAGCACTTTACATAAAATACATTTGAAAGTTTGTACCAGGGTGAATGAAGTCATCTGAGCTGAATAACAAGTGATTTATCATGTGATGCTTGCTGCACTGCAGGCAATAACTGGGTGGGTACTCACGCGTCGCTTGGCACGAATGCAAAGAGCTTTTTTCCAGCTTAGAAATACTGTGAGCCATGGCTTGAATTTGTATTTGGTTTAGAATTTCTAGTTTTCACTTTGAATTTTGTAGCTGCAGGTGTGCGGTGCGACTGGGCATGTTCCGTGAGGGAGCCGGGGGATTTAGTGGTCCTTTGAGCACCGGTGGTGGGTCCCGCCGCCCCTGGCCATGCACA
This sequence comes from Calonectris borealis, assembly GCF_964195595.1. Taxonomy (NCBI): domain Eukaryota; kingdom Metazoa; phylum Chordata; class Aves; order Procellariiformes; family Procellariidae; genus Calonectris; species Calonectris borealis. The sequence goes on along the minus strand of NC_134321.1, from coordinate 10,751,315 downwards.
GCAGAGAAGATGAATGTGCTTGAGAGGCGTTGGGAACATACGCCTCTCCCACAACATCAGACCGACACAGTTGGGCAGAAAGTGTAAAAGCATAGGTACCGGTGTGGCTTCTTCCCCCGCTTCTGACTCTGGGTACTCTCCAGCTCCCTTCAGTGTTGAGAGTTGCATTTTCTCGGGCAGCACCTTACTTTTTGGCTCTCTGTTTTCATGTTTTTCAAGGTAAATTATGTGGCCGTAGGATTATCTGTGCAGTAAGACTTTAAAAAGAGCTGCATTTATAGAGCTTTGTGTATGCAAAGGGTAAAGGAAGTATCTGTTACTACACTTAGCCCAGATCAATTTTATTTCCTTGCTAATTAAACAATATCTAAAATGGACATTACAGGCTTTCTAGGAAAAAGACTTGCCTCGTTTATGATCTTTGAAATGTCAAAAGTGTTTTTAGAGCTGTTTTCAAACTTAAACAGAGTAGGGGTAAAGAAAATCACAGCTTCCTTGAGGTATGTCTGCGTAGTTGTACAAAATACTTGGTATCTGTTCTTGAGATAATTAAATAAATCTCAAATAATGATATTGCTGTATTGACCAAGTATTAGTCTACAAAAGGTACAGTGGAGCTTGAAATGAAGAGACTGAAAAGAATTGTGCTTTATGAATGAACATAAAGCATGCATTATAAATGAAGAATTACCATAATGAGAAACTGATACATTCTAGTTACTCAAGGGCACCCCAAAGCTTTTGTGATAACCTTTCTTGTACAAAAATAATTAGAGATTGGCAGCTGTAGGTATTTGCTGGCATTTTATTCTGTTATGATGACGGCAGTAATTCCTGGGGGCTACTTGTTCGATATTGGAGGTGAGGTGAGGAGAGGTTTCTTCAGCTGTTGTCGGTAGAGTTGTGTTGTGAATATGCTTTTACTATCTTTTTCCTTAACTAAATGAAACTGTTCAAGTGCTTCACAGGACTGCAAGCTCTTGGACCTCTCTTTGTCTTCTACTCCGTGAAGCAGAGAGAGACAGCTGCTAGTGATGGGTCTGAGCAAACCCAGCTCTGACCTTCCTCTAGGCACTTAAAATCTGGATCTGAATTTTCTGTTTCTGAATGTTTCCTAATTGGATAGTGGTCATATTTGGAGAAGTACTTAATAACTTTCTTCAGCTCATTAGTTCTCATTTCTAATAACTTTTTCCTTTTATTAGGAATACATAATCCGTGTTCAAAGAGGAGTTTCAGCAGAAAACAGTTGGCAGGTAATTTCTTAAACTGTGGTTCATGTAACCAGGATGCCTTTTTAGGAAGAATTTGAAAATTATCTCTTCCTAGCTTTTTAAATTTGAGCTGGAGAGGGAAATGTTGGTTTGGAATTGAGAACATGAAGTGCTTGAATACTTTTGGTCAAAAACTAAGAGAAAAACAGTATTGCTGCCAGCTACAGAAGGCATGTTGTCTGCTGCTATTGTGAATATTCCAGGAAAAATGCCTGTCGTGTTACTACTGTGTGTTGGTACGACCATAATTTTTAAATCTCAAATGCCGGTTTGCCTTCCTTAGCACTAAAATCACAGCCTTGCTGATACATGACCAATGAAACCTAGAAGTAGTAACGAAGACGACTGTGAAAAGTTGTTGCATATAATATGGCAAAAATCCTTTGTTTGCAGACAACTTTGCTCACAAATTTTTTTTTAAGCTGTCTTAAGATACATGTTTAGAAATGCATTTTCGTTCTGGTCGAGATGTGATTAAAAACTCTTCTTTGTTCTCTGGCAACATGACATTAATCCAGCAGTTATGCATTTGTACAAAAATGGTTAAAAGAAGATGATAATTATAAATGGGAATTACTTTTTTCTGTTGGGATTTTGAAGAGTAAAATGCTAATGGGAAAAGTAATGTTTCCTGAACTTTGTCTTTATATTTTGCAGATTGTGAGGCGATACAGTGACTTTGACTTGCTTAATAATAGCTTGCAGGTAACTTTCACCCTTGATATATAAATATAAAATGTCATTTAGAAGCATATATTTAAAATGGCTTGTATATTTTTATATATTGCAATGAAGAAAAAACACAAATTCACGTAGCTGTAAAGAGAAACTGTGACTTCAAATGTAACTTGAATGTATATTTTTCACTCTTATGTTTTCTCTTGTAAAATTTTGATTTTAGCATCAACAGGACCAATTTATATAGAAATGGAGGAAATTGGCAGATACTGAATCTTTCCCTTCAGTACTGTGACTTGTTCCGGTTTTGTGTGTTATTATTTGTTCCTCCTTTGATTCGAAGAAAGCCAAGACACATACCAACCTTATAAATTCAGCATTGAAGTGCTATGTGTCTCATTATTTATATTCATCTAAAAGCACCACCAGATGCTGCTTATCATGTGATGGTTTTCTGTATCACTGGAAAGTGTTCCTTAGTTAAACACTGGACTTACTGTGTGTTTTCTCTTGCTTTTTAGGACAATTATTTCTTTTCAGTTTGTGTGGGAAAAAGCAGGGTATATGAGTGTGTTTGGGAAAAGGGGCGAAGCAGCAGTGACTAGCATCTACAGGAGTGAAACTTGTTACTCGAGATTTCCATAGTGCTATGCAAGCAAGATAAAAAGTGAACGCTTCTGCAATTTGAGGATAAATTTTTGTGACTTTGAATTTTTTTCCCCTGTTAAATGTTATGTGAATTCAAGAGCTTAATACTGCTTCCACTTCCTCTCCTTCCCCCTGTGCCCCATCAAATCTGCTCTATTCCAATGTTAGAAGGTGGAGCAAATTAGTCATAACTCAGCAGATGCAACATGGTTGCGTTGTGGAATTATTTTATTGAACGTGCAGTAGCACATAGGAACTTTTATTATGACCTAGAAACCTCTTGTGTAATGTGCTGAATAAATGCAGTACAAAGATGTCTCCTGCTCCAAAGAAATCCAAGATTTAAGATTAGAGAAGCACCCATGGGAACACAAGGAAATGAGATGGTACTAGTCTGTCACCATACATAGTGGTCATTGTAGTCTTAACCATAGTCATGTTTTGATAGAGATCACAGAGAGAGAATTTTGAGAAAGTTTTAAAAAGAAGGACTTCACTTCTGCAGCCACCTACAACAAGCTCCTCTTAACCGTGGGGAATAGAATGTGTTAAGGCATGAAAAAGCTTTGTTGTCTTCTCATTTAACTTTCAAATGAGGCAGCTTTAGCAGAAAAGGCAATGGACCTTTAAGACTTAAAATTTAGAAATGGCAGGTGCTGAAAGGTTAGGCCTAGATGGAAGGTCTAGAAAGTGAAGGTAAATAGGTTATGTATAATGTAGTACAGAAAGAAAAGGCCTTTGTATCTGAGACAGAGGTGAATGATAAAAGTGGAAGGTTCAGGAAATTATTTGACAGCAACTTGCAGAGTGGGACAAGGAGGAATTTGAAATGAGAGAGAGAGACTTTGCAGCTGTAAGATATGAAGATCTGGGACAAAAATGTCAGCTGCTTGGATGGCTAGAAAAGATCAAACAGAATCATCAAGACATACCTCTAACTTGGATAGAAGAGTATGCAGAGGGCAGCTAAATTAACAGGCCGTGTTCATTAGCGCTTGGTCTCCTTCAGTGAAAACTACTGCTCACCCCTTGATGTTCAAACTCCTGTTTCTGCTTTTCACAGGCTGGAAAGTCAAAGATGTATCTGCTTGGAGGTAGCCTTTTCTGGCTAGTACAGAGCACCGCCCTAAGAGGTGTAATTCTTCATTATGGGCCCAGCAGAAGGGCAGGAAGAGAGTTTCAAGCCTTTATCAAAGATGCACAACTCTGCTTTTGGCAAACACCGCTGCTCCTCCAGCCCAATTCTGTATACCAGGGCTTTAGAGACAGCAGACAGTAGCTGGCGAGAAGCATGTTAAAATCGCTCTTTTCTCCCACTGTTTTGGAGTTTTTTATAAATTGCTCTTTGTGATGCTGGAGTTGAAGTTTTCTGATCCATTAAGGCATGCAACACTCCTCAGTTCTTTCCATCCAGAACTCTAAGCAACAATATTTCATCACAATATTCAGGTCCCATGACTTGTTTTTAAACTCTTTAAACTCTCATCTTGTGTATATTGAAATTAAACAAACAAAACTCCAAGCAAAACAAAACACCCCCCTCCCCCCAAACAGTATACAGCAATGAGCAATAAGAAAATACCAAACCCCAATCTCCTTCCTTCAAAACTAAAATGTTGCTGGAAAAACTGCTGGAGCTTCTTTTGGGTGTAAAGCCCCAAGTTCTTCCAGTTCTTGTGGCATACTTGACCTCTCTGTACGTTTGGGTGGTTGTGTTTGAACACACAGCTGCAGTTGAGTTGGAATGCAGCTTTTCTGCTGTTAATCTGGTGCTACCTATGCAGAAATAGTAAGGATTGAGACTTTCCAAACTGTCTAGGCGAGGGGATGCAGTCCTACCAAACCCCTTGGAAATACAGAGAGGTGTATACCCGTGACCCTGATCTGCATCAGCAAGTTTCAAGCCAGATTCCCTGAACTCTCAGCTGTGTACTAGATTGAAAAGCTCCTTCCAGACGGTCTTGCATTTCTTCCTCTTCGCTTATTTGAGAGAGATGCGTGTAGATCATTGGCTGCTCTTCTGTCTTGTTAAGTGAACTACTGATACAGTATTTGCAGCAAGGTATCTGGCTTTTGTGAAACATTTTATGCAGCTTTTGAACAGACATTCCTGAGCGGGCTGCGGTTTGAAGATAAGAATGTTAATTCCCAGGTTCTTCTGTGGCGAAGCCCATCCTGGCTCCAGTGCTGAGCTGCGGCCACTGCGAAGTAACCGCTTGCTTTTGAAAACATGTGAGGTCTTTGGAAGGTCAGGACCTCAGTGAGGTGTTCTTCTGTGGTAGACAGTGTTCTCGCTGTGCTGTGTGTTTTGGCAGATAGCTACAAAAACTTGGGGGTGAATGTTACTTTCTGCTGAAAAATAGCAGATGTGTGGTTTATTGAAATAAATTGTAAAGCAAATAATAGTGGTTTGAAAACATCTGAACTAGAGTCCTTTTCTCTCTGATGGTAGCTAGCTGTCAGGTCACGAATGTAAAGATGTTTATGATTTGACATGTTTTTCAAGTGGACTGGATTTAGTTTCTGTTTAGAAACTTATTTTTGAATTGAAGTAAGAGTGGTCTGCCAAATGAAAGTTTTGTATGCCTCTGGTGTTACAGCCAGTAATTCACCAAATTAGTTTTAAGTGGTATATTGTTGCTTTTGGGTTTATTCCTGGATATATTTTCGCCCCCCTTGGGTGTAAAAGAGCATTAAAAATGCTCAGTGGATAGGATGATTTTTATTAACATCTTCTGGAATTCAGGCATAGTTATAGCTCTTTTTCAGCCCGTGATTTGCAGAAACAGAAGTAGAGGTGCTAAGGTTAGGGGTGGACAAGTCCTGTGTTCACAAGAAGGAGGAAAAAAAGGAAAGGGATTGCTACTTCTGCCCCAGTTTGTTATATTAATCCTTTACTTTTTCCACTAGTTAAAATGAAAGTTGTTCGGAAGTCCCGGTCTTGCCTCTGGGGAACTGTTTGCTTTCGAAATGAGGGTATTGCATCTGGTGTAATTGATTCCTGCAGTACACATTTCTTAAAGGTAACTCCCATGGAGATTCAGCATACCCAAGGCAGGTGCTTTGATCTGCAGGACAACAACATATTAACAACATGAAAAATTTATTCTGGCAATTCACATGACGTAATTGAATGTAAACAACGTGTGAAATCTAGTTTTGTTTTCTAAAGATGATCTCTTTGATCTGACTTATATAAGGCTTTGAATTTCTGTACATTTTTTTCATTGTCCTATTTTGAAGTATTTCTCCGATTTTATCTGAAGTTTTGGATCACTTATGTCAACATAAAACAACTTCTGCACATCCACTGGTACATTGCAGCTATTTCTGGGTTGAAAGATGTATAGCTGTTTAAAAACTGTACACCAACAAATTCAGAAGAGAAAATGGAGAAGTTGCACCATATTTGAAATTACAGATTTAAAATACTGACAGTAAGGGCTTTAAATTACCTATAAAAGCAGTAGAGGCAAAGGAAAGTTATTAATCTGCACTTCATGAAATAAGAAAGCATAAATCTTATCCAGAGAAAATGGTAAGGTGTGAATTGTTTTTGTGCTGTGGCAGAGGTATGTTGTAGAAAGGATTTGGCGGAAAATTGTAGCCATTTAGTATCTGAAAATTTTGTGTAGTGATCTTAAATGCATGACTCACTAGCAAAAATTTATCTCCTCGCATTTTCAGTGTCGTTCCACTTACTAATCTTTTCACAGTGGGATGCGAGCTGTCGTCTGAGTAGCTCACCCTGATAACAGTACTTAGAAAAAACATAAAAGCTTGTATATACACAGTACAAAAAGAGTTGTCCAGTAATTAGCTTGCTGCTGAGAGTCTTTTACTTTCTGCAACTTTTTTAGTTGCTAGTTTATATCCCTGAGGCATTTTGAGAGCAAGGTTAGTAATTTTTCCTTTCTTTTTAAGATCTCAACTCTAAGTCTACCTCTTCCTCCAAAAAAATTGATTGGAAATATGGAGCGTGAATTCATAGCTGAAAGACAGAAAGGACTCCAGGCCTATCTGGATGTAATTACTACCCATCACATACTGTCTAACTGCGAACTGGTAAAAAAATTCTTGGACCCAAACAGCTATTCTGTAAACTACACTGGTAAGTGAGGAATTGCAAAACTGCATTACAGCTTGACTTTAGCGTGTGTGTATCTTCCATTAATGCTGGCAAGGATTTACACTGAAGCATGGGGAGTAGAGGGGGGAACAACCTTCAAAATTATCATACTGTGCATGTGATCATTAATGATAATGTTTCTCCAGCTCTGTGCATGAATCATGCTGCGATTGTCAAATCTAAACATTTGAAATATTTTACAGAGGAGGGATGAGGGTCAAGATCTATATAAGCAGAACTTGGGGAGGGGGATTGGTGAGAGCGACATCTACTTTTTCACAGTTCGTGATAAATGGGGGGGGTTGGTGTTTGGAAATTATTTGTCTACCAGAGTGCAAGGTGAAGTTAAGTTTGTCAGTTCTGCGTTCTGTTAAAACAGCCGTTCTTCTGAACACCGAGTCTTGCATTCGTCACGGTTCTGAGGTTTTTCAAATCAACAGGAACAATTGTGGTCATCTTGTCTAGCTCCCACTATCACTTTGGGTTGTGAGACTTTCTAGAACTAATGGTTTGAGCTAGGTTGAGTACTTTGTCAAGGCTTGAATAAGCCATACACCCTTTCCCCCCAAATACTGGAAAATCACTGCATCCCTTAAAATGATATCCCAGTGATCAGTTCCCTTCATTATTAAATTCACATTCTTTGAATTTGTCCGACTTCAGCTTCAGCCATTGGAAATTGTTAAATATTTGTCTTGCAGACTGAAAAAAACTTCCTCTTAGTGATGAAACCCACTCCACAGATTTAGTTCATGGGCAAACAGACTTTTTGCAAAATGCAAAGCGTGTTTTCATGAAAGCAGAGCCTACTGAAGCAGGAACTTACTGCTTCCTTTTCACTTGTCTTTTTGCTCTCCCTTTATGTAACATTCTTGTGTCTTCAGCTTCGAAGTGCAAAGAACGTTTCCCGGATGTTTATGATAAGCTGTGGAGGAGTTGTAAATTATTAGTAACTCTTTAAGGATGCAGTTTGTCTGGCTAATGCTGAGCAAGCAATTTAAATCCTCAAGGAGACACTGTGACTTCTGTGTTAATTTTGAGCACTTTCATTAAGATTGTTTTTTCAGCAAGTTGCTGGCGAGTTAGTAGCAATCAAGTCATTGCCTATGGTTTTTGGAGACAGCATCAGTTTGTCATTTCTTAAATACTGGAGCAGTGAGCTGATATTTATCTCACTGTTCTCTTTTTCCTAGCCTATTTTTGGAGAGAGAAGATACAGTGCAGAAAGATCAGTGCATCCTTACCTTTTTGCTGTGTTTCTATGCCAAGATAAGTCACGTTAGAGAAAACTCCTTGTTGGCATGATTCCCTTTCTCCCCCTGCTGTCACCACTTCTCACTGAGATTTCCCCTCAATTGCTTCATGAATAAACCAGTTGTGTTCCCAGCTGTGGGAGAATTCAGTAACCAGAAGGGTGTCCTCTTACCCCACGCCCCCACCTCGCCCCTGCCCCAAATGTGTGTTGGATCGTGATAGCTAACAAAATACCTTTGACTGCACAGAAAAGGACAGAATAACACATAGTGAGACAGAACTGATTAGTTTACATGTAGTAATGGCAATGTAGATGCACGTTAAAGAGATGTAAAAATTAGCACTTTTACAGGTACAGCAGAAACATTTCGTGATCTAATGTAGTGTGGGAAATCTTCGCTGCGAGCATTGGATTTGGACTTGGAAATGTAGATCTAGTACAGATAGAATGCAAACTCAGTAAGCTAAGTTTTTTGAAGGCAGTGCTTTCTCTGTTTTCTCTGTGGATTTGAGTTCTCAGGTTAAAAATGCAAATGCCCTTTAACTCTGTTTTTTATCTGAGTTCCTTTTAAAGTGATTTTGCTGACTTTCAGTCTGAATTCCTGCAGGCTTCCTTCTGGCACTGAACCTTACCTAACATGTAGATAATCATCTTAAATAGTCTCTTAAAACCTTTTTTTTTCCCTTCCAGAAATTGCCTTACAGCATGTTTCAATGTTCTTCCGATCAGAGCCAAAGTGGGAAGTGGTAGAACCATTAAAAGATATAGGTAAGAAGAGCATGCATGCATGAAAACTTGTCTGATTGTTTTTTCCAACTATACAAGTTGTCCTAAGATTACAATACTATCTTTGCTTACAGACCTTGTCCTGCCTGTAAGTCATGTGATTTAGTGGTGTTTTAACTAAAGCTGTCGACGACTCTTCTTTTGTAGGTTGGCGAATACGTAAGAAATATTTCTTAATGAAGATTAAGAATCAACCAAAGGAACGGCTAATGTTAAGCTGGGTATATATACTTTCATCTCATACTCAAGTGTTTCTTAGTGAACCTGGCTTTTTTCATTTATGTTGACTACCATGCATGAGTGACAGAGAGATAGACTTAAGAGCTCAGGCTCAGGCTTTGAAAGAGCCTTGGAAGCCCTTAGGTGGATGTGTGGTGTGGGAACTTCTTATGTTTCTTTCCTCTGGTGGCAAATCCAATGTGCAAATCCAATGGTAATCCAAATGTGCTGCCCTCTTAATTATATCAGCATAGCTGCTTGTGAGACTTCACTGAGAGCGGATATCACTAAAGCCTGCAGTAGCAGGGAAGTGTTTTTCGCTGGAGAGGAAGAAGGTGGGGGTTTAAGTCTTATCAGTTCACAATGCACACAGTCCCCAAGTTTGGGGTTGGCAGAGTTCATTCATAGTAGTAATGCACGTCAGATGTGGGGGAGGACGGAGGCAATAATACTTACTTACTGTCAGACACTTTGTATTGTGAAACCATGGCCTTATTCAGCCTCTTCAAGTTTCATTCTGTATGTGTAATTTCCTTGCTTGCTCTTCAAAATATACCTTCAAGCAGCTGTCTTAATTTGTGAGAGCAGAATATAGATCACTTTCTTTATGGAATGCAACATCTATTATGATGCCATTCTTTTCCTATTTATTTCCAGGCTGATCTTGGTCCTGATAAATACTTGTCTGACAAAGACTTACAGTATGCTGTGAAACTTCTTTCTTCCTGTTCTGTGAGTATTACTTGAAGACTTTTAAATTGTGCCAGCACAAAAGTGCTTGTCAAGGACTGATCTTGCAAGAGCACATGTAGCCTAGTAGACGTAGTTTGTAATTTTAGAGTTGCTTTCATTTAAAGATGTGTGAAGCTTTTAATTACATTTCCCACACAATATGAGGTAACATGTTCTCAGCACAAATCATAATCCTGCAGGATTATTACAGGAGATTCAGAGTTGTGGTTAATTGTATTTTTTTCTTCTTGGGCAGTAGTGTGAGATCACGAGCTTTTATTTTGGCTCCTCAACACTTCTAGGGTACTGCTGTCTAGGTGTAATTGCTAACCCGTGTGCTGGGGATATTCTCAGGCAGCAATGGATGAGGCAGTGCAACCAGTGTCATTATTTTTTCAGTTCTTTGAACTTAAGACATATCTTAGTAGAGGTAAAATGGAGGCTGTACAATTTAAGCTCCTGTGCAATGCCACCTTATAAATCCAGTAGGCGTCTCTGTCTGAAAAACTGGCATTTGACTCCAAAAGGAGTTTCTCTTTAAGGATGTTAAGCATGTGAGAGACTGGCTGAGAAGGATGGTATTTAAACTGGTAAACCTCTCTGCAGTCTTGGAACTCAACAGATGCACACTAAGCTTTTCAACCCCCAAACCAGACTGAAATTGATGTATTAAAATAGGACATGAACAAGGGGTCTTTTCCTAACTTGCAATTTCAATTAAAGTATGTGTTGCATATGTAATTTATTTCCAACTGTGCTGTCTCATTTGGTTTCACAAAGTTGCAGGAAGTCGTTACAATAATTTCTGAAGACATAAAACTGTTATGACAGCTATTAATGCCGAGTTTCCTTATGTGCCATAGTTGTATAAAACCATGAATGAATTTATTAGCTTAGCATGACTTAAACCTGCAGTAAAGCTGCTCATGTTTAAGTATTAATGGGGCTGGATTCTTCATTTGTCTAAACTGCCAGTCTGTTTTGTTAAAAAAAGACGGTGGATTTTTTTTTTTTTTAATTATTATTTATGTGGGAATTGAACAATGTCCTTGTGAAGTTTTCTTTGCATTTATTCCAGGTTAAGACTGAATAACTTGGGCAAATGTCACTAAAAGAATCCAGTTTATTAGTTTAAACATACAATTCAGGCAGATCTGTTCTTACTTGTGAATCAAGCAAAAATGAATTACAGAATCTGTCATCTAAAACTTACCTACAGTTTCTTCTTTTGGTAGCATCCCTATATTTACAAAATCACTTTTGCCACTGCCAATGAATCTTCAGCGCTGGTTATTAGACCATTCAGTGAAAAAGGGACACTAAAGGACCTTATTTATAAGGTAATGTCTCCCTCCTGCCGCCCCCAACTCAAATGGTAGAATGTTTGCTGGAATGACCATAGTATGTCTTTTATAAAACTGTTTACCATCTATTGCTAAGCAAACTATGACAATTACTGGCTTTTCTGGGCATGATACTTGATGTGTGTGTTTCTTTCAAAGGCAAAGCCAAAAGACCCGTTCCTGAAGAAGTATTGCAATCCTAAAAAAATTCAAGGTCTTGAACTTCAGCAAATAAAAACATATGGAAGGCAAATATTAGAGGTATTTTTTTCTTTTTGCTTTATTTACCAGCCTTTATGATTTTTTTTTTTGAGGCCAACTGGTTTAACTAGAAAAAGTAGACAACTTTTGAGCACACAAGCTTTATTTCAGCAGCAGACTTCAAAGCTAAATGTAAATTGAGATTAGCTGCTGGGAGTTGAATTTAGATATGTATGTGTGAGGCCATTTCTGACCAAAAAAAAAAAAGGCAGTTGGTACGTGTGGAGCTGAAGTGGGAGAGAGGTGATAATGTTGTTTTTTCGTTGTGGGAAAAGGGAAAGAAGTAATTCATAGCCTGCAGAACATGTGCCATAAATTTATTGTCATTAATGTGGTTTTTAAATTTTTATTCAAACTATAATATGCAGTAGAATTGTGAATTTTAGTTTCCAGATCTCTTTGGAAGGTGTCTATAAGCCTGCTTTGAGGATCAGCATCAAGTGTTTGTTTTGTGACAAATGATACCAGTGAATAGTCAGCCAAAGATGATGTAGATAGAAGATCAAGTTGAGTGAGCGTTCCAAATAGGGGCCTCATTTATTATGTATCTGCTTTAATATTGGAGCATTTAAAATCTTGAGAACATCAGAGCATCTTGTGACAGTGCTCCTGTCTTGGATTTTTTTCAGGTATTAAAATTCTTGCATGAGAAAGGATTTCCTTACGGCCATCTTCACTCTGCCAATGTAATGTTGGATGGGGACACCTGCAAGTTACTGGATCTAGAAAATTCCTTGTTGGGACTTCCATCATTTTATCGATCATACTTTTCACAGTTTCGGAAAATTAATGTAAGATTCAGACAATTAATTCAGCTGACTCTTATGCATCCCTTTATCCTCAACTTTTGTTTGTGGAGAACTGACTAGAATGAAAAAAACCTCTCTCAACCCCCTTTCTTTAATCTGAGCTTTTCTCCATCAAATCCCTTTTCTGCTTCCTCCAAAACACTGTCTGGCTGCACAGAAGTTTTGTTGCAGCACACCGGAGTGAGGCCGAGGCCAAAGGTAAGCAGGTAGAAGGGGAGTGCAGGTGAGTGTTTTTGTGACAGCAGTGCTGGCACAAATAGAGGTAAACTGCAGTTGTTTTAAGATCTCTTTCCACCTGGTCTTGTATTTCATAGGAAGGCACATATTGTCTACCACACTTTTTCACTTATATGTCTGTACAATGAGCGCAGCTTATTACTTGGTCTTAGCTGGGAGTAGTAATCAGACTTGTCTTTAGTGGATACTGTGAAAGTTGGTTAGATGCTTGCAGACGTTTAAAAGCTGTTTTTTATTTGTTTGAAGGGTGTCTTTTAACTGCAGGCTTGCAAAGCAAAATATTATCGTCCTACAAAAATATGAAAACAAATTTGCCCTGTTGCAGCAATACAGTCTTTTAGCCAGCATCTTGCCCTGCCTTTAAGTGCTTATTGTAATAAATTCCGTACAGCATCACGAGACAGCTGCTTGCTGACCTTGCTAAACAAGTTCTACTGTGTTGTCAAAGAAACGATCAAAAGTTCATGGTTAGTCCAAATCTGTTAGTGCCATCAAAGCTCTAAGCCTTTTCCAGTAAGAGGAGCCATTTCTGTTTAAACATGATTCAAAAATCTCGGAAATACGCTGTCTGGGAGCTTAGCATGTATGTACAGCTTGTACAAACCTAGGGAGGAGTGAAGGAGACTCTCCTAGGTTTGTTTGGTATGCATTTTTGCTGTCTTTTTATCTACCTCCCTGTAAAGTGACAGCTGGTCATATTATGAATCTCATTCTTTGCTGTTTGACTTAGCTAGGAAAATGTGCTTCACTGTGATTCGAATCAATGTATGGCTCTCTAAACTGCTGTGTATGAAAAAAGTTTTCTACTTTATGCGTTTTTACAGAACGTGACTATATTGCTATCCCATTTGTATCATCACATACAGAAAGACAACAGTAGCTTCTTTAGCTTGAGGCATGAAGATTTCATTTGAGCTAAAGTTATGCAGAGAAATGGTTGCGGTTATGAACCGTCTTAATGGTTCCGCTTTTCTATCTTCAAATGCAAGACCACTCTTTTTCTTTCTTAACTCTTCAATGGGTTATTGCGTGTTTTCAAACCAGTTGTGAAAAACAGATTAGTTCTAGCAAGTTTTGTTTTTATTTTCTTGTTCCTCCAGACTTTAGAAGGTGTTGATGTACATTGCTTTGGACACTTACTGTATGAAATGACATACGGAAGACCCCCAGATACAATTCCAGTAGACAGCTTCCCTCCTGCACCATCGGTGTTTGTTGGTTAGTATACAATTGAGAAAATGTTGGTTTCGGCTTCCTGGGTACTCTTACCTTTTACCGAAGCTGAAGTGCTGTGAAATAGCAGCCTAAGATCTTTGCAGCCTGTGACCGGAAAGAATTAGTTAGTAATTTGTAAACGTAGAAAATGTATTCTTCTGAAATATATGTAGCATATAAATAAAACTTTTTTTTTAACTGAGTGATAAAGCAGCGTGTAATAAGATGTCTGGATTTCCTCGCCTCATGTCTAACATTCTTGAGAAGTTTGTATGTGTGATAGTAACATTGTAATAAAAAACACATGCCACAGAGCTTCATCACTGCTTAGTTGATGCAATACTTAGGGGCCAGACGTTCATTCTAAATCATTTGCTATCCTGCTGTGCAAAAATGTGTTCATTCTTATTCTTTCTTTGGTAGTGTCTGTGTTGGAATCCATTCTGACCTGTGAAGCTATGAAGAATGGCATGCCAACTGTTTCACGGCTCTTACAGATGCCGTAAGTCTTGTTTTACTTGTTTTGTACTCAGAGCAATGTTTTTAATTATATTAGGAGGAAGAACGTTTTTGCTCTCATTCCTTTTTAGAAAGATTTGCTCCTCATTCTGAGGGATGTATAGTGTATCCCAAATGAAGCTTTAAAATTGATAGGCTTTATAGAACCCATCCCTTGTGACTATGATAGATCCTCATTTAACATTTCTTTGTCTCTTGGTGTGCTGTAGATGTTATGAATGCATTTTATTTAGCATGGTGCTGTGGTTTAAATTGATCCAGTTATTAAAGTAGTGCAAGCATGATTAAGATCATGTACAAATTGTTTTAAAGCATTTAGAATGAGGAGTCTTTTTGCATGTCCCCTTCAGACCTACTTCAGTAGATTTTGCTATCAGTTTATTTACGACTAGCAAAATAGATGTCTTGCTTTGCTCTGCACTGACATTTAGACTGGGTCTGGGTATGAAATTTTGTGTAGAAGTTCTGGCTGGTTTCTTGCACGGCTGGCTTAGGGATTCCCTGAAGCATGGACAGAATAAATTTCCTTACAGGCTGTCCAGTGATGTAGTGAAGGGGTAAGGGCAGGTATGGGGCAAGGCTAGGATGCAGAAAGGGAGCAATGTCAGTGCATGGCTGAGCTGGAGATCATACCTGCCTGCAGCGCCGCCCTTCCTGCAATTAGGAGACAGTATTACCAGGGAAGTGGTTTGCTGTCACTGTGCTGCGACATGTCACCAGCATGCCGAGCGTAGAACCACAGTTCCTGGTGGGGGGTTCTTTTATTTTTTCTTAATATGAGATGCCAGAGTCATGACCTTATAAATGACAAATTGCCCATACCTAAATCTGGGTCTGATCTCACAGTGTACAGATTGCAGTACATTTAGAGCATGCTCCAAGATTCATATTTCCTGGTTGGGAAGAGACACCACAGGCTTGTCTCAGCCTTCAATTCCTTCTACTCCTCCCTTCCTCTGCTCTTATAGGAGGTGGGAGGTAGAGAGAAGAATGTAAGCAGGGGAGAAATACTATAAGAAAACTCTGTGAGTACAGGAATATACAGGTGTTTAAAGATGTTGAACAAATAATCCATGCCCAGCGATATCTGATATGTAGGATATTATACTATGTTCCCTTCATACCAATACTCTTCACAACTGTTCTATGTAGATGTGCAATGCAATTACTGTAATTTAAATATTTATTAATCTTTATTATTTATTATAACCATATAAACTATGAGTTTGCTTAATTTTGCAAGGACATGTAATCAGAAATGGTCAAAAAAATGCCCTGTAAACAAGGGTGAACGTTCGTGGGTTTTTTAAGTCTTTTAAAATTTGATTTATATCTGAATTTTTCATGGAATACTGTTCTTATAAGCTTGATTCTAGACTTGAATTTGTTTTCTCTAGTATAGGCCTGTGATAATTTTCCGTAGTGAACAGCAACAAAAAATCTCTGAAATCTTTTATCTTGGAGCCAGGCTTGAGATCTCTTTCTGGGACAGTTTTCTAGTATGTTCTCCAGAACAAACTATCTTGAAATGGACTAACCAGTTTATTTTCAGACTACCATTGCCCTCTAGTGTCTTTATTTTGGATGGAAAAGGATTAATCATTTATGCTGTTGCTGCTGCTACCACAGAGGGGAGAGCAAAAATATTAAAATATTTGCTTTAGTTGCCTTTGCCAGAGTACAGACAAGAATGCAGATACTTTCAAATGTTAAGTTCACTCATTGATCTTTCACATGGTTCTTGTTAATGCTAAAACAACAATTATGCTTAGAGAGTTTTCTTAAAAAGAGCAATGATTCTGTTTAGGTGAAATTTAAAATAAAGTCCCTGGTAATCTTTTGTCATTAAAGAATCCATATATTTGTAAGAAAAAGGCATTCTTATTTTGGGGAAACCCTTCTCTGGCTTTGATAATTGTACCTGTTCTATCAGCTTTCAAAATACTTCACACAGTTTTGCTAACTCTGCCATCAGTAGTGGCTACATTCTGAGGGTTGGATGCTGCTAATTTTACGGCGGTGCTTGGAAAGTAAAAAGCAGTACATAAAAAACAGTGGAAAAAAACCAAGCAGTGGCCTAGGGATGAGGACAGAGAAGGAAAAGGAGAAAGGAGGAGTTAAGCGAACACCACTGGTTTTCTCGCTGTGGTTCTGCCTAGCTCTTGGGAATAATATTCCTTTTTTTCTTTTTTTTTTTTCTTTTTTCGTCCACTCACAGATTATTCAGTGACGTCCTGCTAACAAACTCTGAGAAACCACAGTTTAAGGTAGAGTTGAACATTGATTTGCTGATATTTGTGGAAATGCCAGGCTGTGGGTACGCTATGCATTAATTGACAAATAGAGTAGAGGAGAGCTGGCTTTATGGCAATTGCCATCAGTATTTGGATTCCTTTGGTGAATTGTACCCAAGAACGTTATATCACCCCTTAGAACGGGGGCACAGTGTGACCCATGAGCGTTCAAGTGTAACTCCTGTGCTGGAGCTAGTTGGTGTGACTGACGATGGCGCTCAATCTGAGCAGAGGCTCCTAAGTAATGTGGGTCCCTTGCAGTGAGAGGAAACGAATTGCCAAGACCTGTGGAAACTGATTTTGCTGGGTGACACCATCAGCACGTTGCCAGCTCCAGCGGTGCGGTGCTGGGACTTTTGGGGAGCCACATCTGCTCCCACTGGGGAGCTGCCCCAGAGCACTTCTGCTGGAGGGCATGTGCTGTGTGTCTTGTGTTGTCAGCCTCGTGGCAGTTTGGGGATGTGACCGGAGTATCAAAACAGTTAGCTGTCCCTGCCATTAGAGTATCCCTTCCATTGTTCAGTGTTCCTTTGTCCCTGCTATTAGATCTGTAGCTAGGTCTGGAGTGGAAAACATGCATCTAGAGTCGTCTTTTCTCCTTCACTAAGAGAATAGTGTCAGGGCTTTAGATAGGCAACGTGATCAGATGAATGATGAGTTTTTGAGCAGTGAAGTTATGTTTTCCTTTATCACATTTTCTGCTATGATTTTTTTCTTTCCCTATTCTGTATTAGATTCCTACTAAGCTAAAAGAGGCATTGAAATCCTCCAAGGAATGCATAGAAAAACGATTAACAGAAGAACAGAAATTGGTAACGTCTGCATTTCTTTACTGTATTTCCTACAGACATTCCATTTCCTCTTATGACTTTTACATGGGGAAAATGAGTTTTTACTCACTCAAAGTGATTTTGAGTAATAAAGGCTTTCATCAACAGATTTGCTTTCCCAAAAATGCAGTATGAGGACTTGTAGAACAGCTGTTGACTGTATGGCATTTCACTGTTTTAAGTGATGCAGCTTCACAGGCAGTGGCTCCTAAGTTAAAGGATCATTTTAATTGCAGTATGAGGCTCCATCCTCTAGCAGCAGCAGTGAAGATAACTAAAAATAGAGAAAGAAAACTAGACATGTAAATGACTATAGTGTGTTTTCTTGGACCCCAAACATACGCCTTGTCTGAGAACATTTAAGATCTTAACATGGTCTTTTTCTGGTTTTCCCTTCATTTTGAAGATTCACCAGCACAGAAGGCTGACAAGAGCTCAATCTCATCATGGCTCTGAAGAAGAAAAAAAGAAAAGGAAGATCTTAGCACGAAAAGTAAGCAATTTTTAAATAGGTTTCTCACACAGAAAATGACATGTATCTTTTTTGAATGTTTAGCATGCACAACCACAGGCACGCTGGTCTATTTTGTCCTGTGTTTTTGTGTACTACTTCCTGATTGTTTTCATTTCTGTAGCTAAGCAATGCACTTCCTAAGAAGTTTCAGTTACAATGGTAGATGACTTGCATGTTGGTTTAACCTGGTTGAGGTTGCTGTATGAAAACAGGCTTAGCTAACACCTCATACACAGATGACAGCCTGTGCTGCTTCCTGCTGCCCGGTGAGGGTATTGGAGCCTTTTTTAGTCTTTTTTAGCTGCTCCTGCTAGCTGCTCCTGCAGCATGCTCTCTGTGTTTCTTTTCCTTTTCGCGAGTCACTTTTCTGCTTTTCCCTTGTGGTCAGAGGACACAACAAATTGAAACTTTTCCCAATTGCCCTGCTTGCTTGCCTGGAGATACTTGAGCGCAGAACAGCGTTGCTGCTGTTGTCATCATGGCAGCACATGTTGGGTGTGGGGAGAGGGATGTTGGGCGTTGATAAACCTTGTGTGATACAGTGGATGGCTGTTACAAGTCTGTGTGTCAGTTCAATCCTTATCATGGAAAGCGATTATTCATTCCCGTCTTCTGTTTCTTCTGCTCTTTTTTAAAGAAGTCAAAACGCTCTGCCTATGAAAGTGGGGAAGAACACTCAGCAAAATACAGCAACTCAAATAACTCAGGTAACTACAGAGAGAAGAGCTTGCTGCTACACAGCTATGTCAATGTTTTTGTTGTTGCTGTGATTTTCTGGCTTAAAAGATCCAGGGTCACCATCATTTTACACATTAATATTGGACTACCAGAGCCTGATACCACTGTTTTGGGTATTTAATAATAGATAAATCAAGGGCTGAAAAATATTGTCAGTGTTAGATTTTCAGCTGCCTAATATAAAGCAATGTGTCCTCTCTTCTGTCCCCATTCCTCAAAAAGAAAAAATCAGTCTCTTCATTCTGTTTGACATTTGGGTGGAATAATAATAACATCCATTATTTGGGCCATTTAATAATGCAGTCTTCAGGGAGAAACTCTGTGCTGATCTGTATTCCATAGTAAGGTGTTAAGATGAATGAGAAAATTACGTGTTTAATTGCTGCTTCAGTGCCAAATTCTAAAATAACAAAGCCTTTGACAAGTCTTTATTTAGTTAAAAGGAATGGTTGGAACTACTGAACAGTTTAACAGAGTTGACTTGCCTGGCTAAAATGTGTTCAAAAGCAGCCTAAGGTGGAATAGTCAGGTATCAGAGTAACTTGTGGAGTACGGCAACTGACTGAAAATCATCTCTTAGAAGGAGAAATGGGGTGCCATCCATGCAGTGGCACAACTCTTAAGGAGAACAGAATTTGGACGCTGAAATCCAACAGCCTAAGCAACAGAAAAGAAGCGTTTCCCATTGAGGAATACTGTTGAGTGCGCTTCTTGTGTGTTTGGACCTCCTCTGATACTGTGTACTGTTAAGTCTCTCTGTTCAGATCGGGTCTGAGTGGCACTGTTTGTATGAATGGGAATCTTTCCCAAGATTTCAGTGGAAGCAGGATTGGATCTTCAGTCAATAAAGTTGGCCTGTTTCCAACAATCTGTCTTGTCTGACTGTGTTGAATTTTAATGTCACAGCTTTAGTTACTGGACTGTTGTTTTATTTAGCAGGCTCTGGGGCGAGTTCCCCATTAACATCTCCATCATCCCCCACTCCGCCCTCTACAGCAGGTAAGTTCAAGAGTGATTACAGTGTTTGTCTTTTTCTTTGTTTTTTATTCCCCCATCCCCGCAACTGTGGATGTTATTCCCAAGGATGGTTAAGGGATGGTGGTTTTCAAGGATGGAACACAGAGATGACATTTATCTTGTGTCAGCCTGAGTGTGGGCATTTGCTCTCCTTTGAGGGCCATAGAGAACCTTTTAATACTGTTCTTTTTCATTTAATAACCTTTCTTGAGATATACATGATACGATTTACCCATAGAGTATAAGTGCTTCCTTCAGAGTCTCTTTTACTCCAGTCCTACTGATACTGCTACTTTCCAGACATTTTTCTGGCCCTCGTGTTGCAGTATGCATTTGTTCTGATGTTAATGGTCTGTTGACTCTGAAGTATTGTTTGTTGATCCCTTGTTTTTGTGTATTGTCTCTTTACACCTGTACTGCTGTGATGTAGTTTCAGGAATTTTGGGTGTGACAAATTGAGTGGCTTAGGCTGCCTAAATCTCCCCTGTTCTGCTAGAGCCCATTGATAACACCAGTAGAACTGGTAGGAACAAGTCAGAAATCGGTTTGGGTTAAAAATAATATCTTTATTATTTTTGGCCAGTTCCCTCTTCCAGTTTGCTGGGTAGCTGTGCAAACAGTTTTGCTAACGTTTAGGACAGGTGGTGGGAAGTGTTGAAGAATCTGCTTGAGTGGGCAACAGAAATGCTCATGAAAGGTTGATTACAAATGTGAATATTGAGCAATAGCAGATGTGCTTCAGTCTGAAAGGCTAGACGAGGAGCACTGGCAAACATTAACAGCAAAAGGCGTTAATGGAATACATTTTTAGAAGGGAAGCAGTCCACAGCGTTGCTGTTTGTTACAATGAGTCACGCCATATGATTCCTAGTCCCAGGAACTTTCTACACAGGACAACTTGTTAACTGAAGCAATACAATCAAATTTGTGTTTGCTGTGGATGGTCTTTCAAAGGACACTGCAGTCTATGTGATGTAATGGAAATCAGTCATGCTGAAATTCAAATTGGCCATTTCTCCTTCAAGTTGAGGGTATGTTGAAGTGTATATTTTATGAATAACTTCTCCCAGTTAGTCTAAACAAGATAATTATTGTTATTGTGTTGCACAATAACAGTACTGTTCTCTGGATGTACTGACTCTTAGCTGGAAGGTTTATTTCAAGTTCTGTATGCTTTAAAAAGGAAGTAGCTGAAAATGCAGAAGAAAACATTATGCCTCCAAAATGGACAGATGTTTAGAAAACATTTTTTTTTCCCTGCAATAAAACTACCTTTTACTTACGTTTTAACTTTAACGTGTTGGAACTTGATTGAAAGCTTTTTCAAGTTTTAAGCATGTGATGCAGGTTTATGTGTAGACGTGGCTCAAATGGCTAAGAATGGCTCAAGTCTGGGCTCAGAACTTGGCTGTTGTTCAAACCACATTGTCACAGCGTGTCAGTCATCCTGCTGCCAGTGTGCTCATGGTGACTCGGGTGATCAGCCCTGTTTGACACAGTGCACGTTGCCCTACTGCATTCAGACTGCAAAGGGCTTTAGTGTGCTGATGGCTTTGATGCGTTTGGTCGGGTGTAAAGGCAAGTGTCACCATTTCAGGAATGCTTTTGTGAGTAGAACTCATAGAAGAAACTTCGGATATTAGCTCTAAGAGAAAACTAGTGTGCTTGATTTTTTGTCACCAGCAATGATGTAGTTTTAGCTATTCTAAGCAAGTATGCTATTAATGACTTGGTGAAAGACTCACTGGCCCCCCATGGCCTTTCTTTGTAACAACTGATGGATCTATAGCTTGTATCTTCCTCTTCTAGTTTCCTTGTACTTACTAAGGATACTTACCTCTAAACCAAAATTGCTTGTGAGTGTCAGTGTGGCGAGATGACTGTCAGAAAGGGAATGAGGCTTTCAGTCTGTCTTTCTGGTTTGGTCGTGGTTGTGTTAGAATCATGGCATGTCAAAGCATCTTGCTGATACGATGCCATGGCAAAATGAAGGCTGACATGGAAAAGTGTACCCAACAGGAGCTCTTGCCCTTGTCCTGGCCTGTCACCAACCAAATCAATGTAGTGTGTGGGTATGTGCAGAGCCAGAGACACTGACCAGAGGGGAACGGGCTCAAGGCTGACGTGGCCTTGGGGAAGTAGTCTTGTTCAGGGGGTTTCTCACACATTGAGACGTGCTTTGTCTCTGAACAAAGGCCTTGCGAGACTTGCAGCAGAGTGCTTGGTATAGTCCATGCAAAACATCATACTACGAAAGAAGATGATTGCTGGCTTCAGCTGTCTTCGTAATGATAGCTGCAACTGTAGGATCGAAGGCATGACCTGCTTTGAGGGGAAAGGTGTCTGCTAGAAACGTAGGCTCTCATGGGCTTTTCTCATTGACTGGAATGTTTTGGTCTGGTTTTGTTGCAGATGCTCGGCTAAATACCATCTGTGAAATACATTGTTTAGATCGTGGCAAGTGATTCTAATGTAACTTCCCATGTTTCTGACATTCTCCTTTGAATGTTTGATTCTTTTTTTTTCCACTTGCACAATTCTTTGCTTTCTTGAAAATTTGTTATTTTTCTTTGCGGCTATGAGCTGCGGCTAGGATCAGAAGGGATGCAGAACACTGTGGTATGGGTTATGTAAAACTTCACTGCATATTCTCTAAATCCAGTAAGCCCATAAAATACCAGCGAGCTCTCTTACAATAGAGAGAAGTTTTGAGGGCGCCATTTTTGCTTCCCCGCGGGGATAAAAGTGAGAGAGTCGTACTTAACTTTAGCTATTATTTTCTGTGCCAGTTGTTCTGAATCCTTCAGTACAACATACATTTTGTAGACACCCATACGGTGCATCTTTTCTGCTCTTCACCTTTCTGTAAGACAATCTGAATGCTTTAGCAAGTGCTGTCTTGAGTGTCCCTGATCCATGGAGCGTAAGTGTAAATACAGGTGTTAATGTGACAGGAAGTGTTCCTTGAACTGAATGGATTTCTTCTTCTGTGGCTAATCTTCCTGCAGATTTCTTGCTAAATCTCTTTAAATGCACTTTAATCCTGTAAAGCTTGAATTATGGCATGTGCAACTGAAAGCATGTGTGTTGTATTTGTTCATCAAGTATAATAATGCTTACAGCATGGAAAATTATGGTTTGTTACTCAGAATCAAAATACTGTATATGTAATATGAAATAGTCAATCTACTATCCTCATATTTGTCAGTGAATAAGAATGTATTGATTTTTGTACTAACTTTTCAGCTAACAGTATCTGTTTTTCTTACTTTGACACGAGAACCGGATGATTAACTTGTGTCCTCTCCCTTTCTCTGCTGTCTTCAATAGAGCATGCATCATTTTGAACGTGAATTTTCA
The DNA here is from genome assembly GCF_964195595.1 of Calonectris borealis. Taxonomy (NCBI): domain Eukaryota; kingdom Metazoa; phylum Chordata; class Aves; order Procellariiformes; family Procellariidae; genus Calonectris; species Calonectris borealis. The sequence continues at coordinate 10,728,457 of NC_134321.1, read as the reverse complement.
GAAAAGTAAGCTAATGCTGATTTATCTCTTTAAAGATGCTCTGTTTCTGTATGGGAAAGTTGAATGCAAATCTTGAACTTGCTTAGAATTGGGAGGGAATAGAAGAAAAAGATCTGAACATTCTTATGGACTATTTTAATGAAATACAGCATCTTTAAAAACTCTATCACTAAAATGATTTTCTTTGTTTGCATCCCATTCTCAGCCAAGTTTTTAATGCTGTTTGCACAATTACTGTCACTGTAAATTCATAATTAAGTTTTTGTTTCAATTCAGGCATCAAGTTTACAGCATCTGATTTACTTCCCATTCCTTTTAACACACTCTCTTAACAAAAATGTCCCTGTAAAAAACCCTTGGTAAGTTCTTGTTTGAGTGTTTTATGCTTACAACTGCATGAATGAGTAAGATGTGTGTTTGCAGGGAACTTCTTCCAACATATGTATTGGAAAGGTCTAATTATAACCGAGCGCTTGTCTCAAATGTTTTTTCTAGTAAATACAGGAAAATATTTCACTGTTGGATAGAACAATTTAATCTGTAGATGTAACTGCATATGAGTACACCAGTGTGAACTAAGATTTCCTTTGCACCACTCATGTCAAGAAGGGAAGGACAGCTTGGTTTTGATTGACTAATTGAAATGAATTGATTTGAAGATTTTCAGAACCATGCTCTTAATTAAATGGGTTCAGTACGTAATGCTAATAGCCAGTTAGATACCATCCTAAAAACTGTGTATATTTATGTTTTAAGGCAGAGCTCAAGTGTAGGAGTATCATTGTCTGTAATCAGTCTCCCAAGAGTTTAACTGTATGATGTTGTCGGCAGCTCAATTTCAATAATAGTCCTGAGGAATTTAACAAATTCCCTGGAAAGAAGGTAGCCTCTCCCCCTACTTCCCTGTCTTTTCTGCCCCCATTGTAAAATAACCAGACCAAAATTTGAAGATAACACATGGAATCTTGACCTAATAATACTTAGTGATCCAAGCCCTTTGTGGCTTTTTTGCCCCTCTCTTTGTCAAATGTGTACCTTCTTTCACTGCATATGTTATCGTTGTATTTGTATTCCAAACAGAGTCCTGGCCACTGTTTTCATGGTCATTCTCTGTTGCATCATTTGAACAACTACTTGCATAGCCTCTTCAACCTCACCTTGCAGTTCCAGCCAAAAATCTTGTCTTTGTTCTCTGCAGTTCTTGCATCTCTTTAAAGCCATTTCATTGGCTCTTTTACAGCAGTTCATCTGATCAGTTTGGTGATAGCGTTGGTACGCCAGTCCTACAGTGTTCTGCTCTGACCACTTCAACCTCAAAAGTGGTTACTTTTATCTGTTCTTGGTCTTGTTCTTCCTTTGGCAAAGCGTCAAGATTAGCTTTGCTGCGCTTTGCTGGCAGTCTGTACACACATGAGAAACTGAAGGACTCTAACCTAGGGGATGGTTTTCCAGTATTTCTAATAATAAATTGACTTACATCTTTGGCTAGTGTAAAAAGTAGATTTGGAGAAGTTAGATGTCCCCAAGACATCAATATGCAATTTATTTCAGTTTGTGCTGACATTGTGTAATGTTTTGATTACTTACTTAAGAGAGCAATCGATCCACATGCAACAGGCATGTTAAATTGTTTCAGTTGATCTCTGATATTTCTACTAGGACTTGAGTATTTCCTCTGGAAGGGAGGAGAGTGAAGATGAGCCCAATATGCACTTCCATGTTTTGTTGTCACAGAAGATGGTTTTCATGCCAGTGAGAATTTCTTCTGAAGAGTTGGAAGTGCTACAATCACAGCATGTATTAACGTACACTAGCAAAACTGAATGCTTTGTGTGAATACTCTGCATTTTGAGCTTGCTCCCATATTGCAAAGGTCTCTCTTCAAATTGAAAATGAAGGAGCTTTGAGTTATGACTTTCATCTAGTGTAACTGCTTTGTTTAATTACAGCAGTTATTTTTTTACTACTTGTTAGTCTGAGAGCAAGTGTTAGTGAGGAATTGAGAGAGAAGTGGAGCACAGAGAACTTCGCCTGCTTTTTGTTTGCTGTAGCTGAGCTTTATCGTTCATCAAATATCTCGAGTCTGTGTGCGTAACATCCTTTAACTGCTTGGTATTTGCTTAGTTCATAGCAAGCAGCTCTACTTCAGTCAGCATAGCCTCTTGGTTGACCTCATGTTGTTTTGCGTTGTATCATAATTCTTGCTACTCACCAGTATATTCCTCTTCATAGATTAGAGCTACCAAAAGCAAGTGTTATACTATAGGCGCCATCTGTCTCTCTAGTCTTTAATATGGAATAACTTATGATCCAGATGATCATAAGTTAAAATTCACTGTTGAATAGTTCTAAGATATTAATCATTATGGCCCATGCTCATCCAGAATATGTGAGACAAGACAGGCCCATCATTCCCCATATAGCTGGTGATGTGCTGCAAACGCCACCTTCACATGGATGTCTTGTGGAATGGCAAGGGGTCACCTCTGAAGCCCTTTGCTCTTACTCCTGCCTGGATCTTTGATTATACTTGTGTAGAAATGATGGTGCAATGTGCAGCAGCAGACTTGCACAAGATCAGGGTGTTTGGGAGAGCAGCCTGGGGGAAATGAGGCCACCTGCCTGGATCTGAACTGCCAGGAAGCGCTTCCACGCAGGCCCTCGCTGCTGGGCTAGCTGCCTGCACGCACCGCTGCCGGCTCTGGCTTCCCAGGGAGTCAGGACGTGGAGGCTGAGGCGTGATGAGCAGCATGAGATGGATGTGACTGGGGTAGAAAGCAAGGGCCAGAGGTGACCCGTGGGAGCACGGGAGGCAGGCAAGCGGTGTGAGCGGCAGATTGTTGTGATTCTTTCAGCCTGTCAAACAAGCACTTGTCACACGTTCGGAGAAAGTCTGACAGTACTGTGGAAGTGTAAAACACCTCCAGAAAACTCTATCTGCAGTTAGTACTTTAAAAATGGAATCTAATCTGACCAGGCAGTCACCACAAATACTACAGAGATGTGGTCCTTCGTACGAATGTAAAGTCAGTCATGTAAATAAGAACAATCAGCGAGATTTGCTTCCAGTCTTTGTTACTGTTCATGACCCAAAGAGCAAACTGCTTCACTAGGGACAAACGAGAAGCTGAAGCTGGGAAGTCCTGTTAAGTGATCTCCGTGTCCCTCAGTGCAAGATCACGTTTGAGTCATGTTTTGCATCCCTGAGTACTGAGGCACTTCAGGCTTCATTTCAGAGGTGTCTCAGATGACATGACTCACGTGCAGACAGAGGATTTGATCCTCTGGGGGATTTGATCACTTTGCAGGGATTTGATCACTTCGGCATTTTTTCATCCGTTCTGTTCTTCACACTTCACTGGCATTCAGGGTATGACGTGACTAGTGCAGGACTGACCAAGTCCTGCTAAGCAGCTGCAGTCCTCTGCGGCAGGACCTCCGTGGCCTACTCAAACTACATCTTCTCTCCTCAACTCAACAGGAGCATCGTCGATACCCCCAGCACCGCCACCGCCGCCCCTGCCACCAGCAGCTCCTCCTCTGAGTACAGAGGTGCCAACGCAGCCAAGCCCGCAGCCCGATGTCAGTGCGAGCCGAGGAGCCTTACTCAGCTCCATTCAAAACTTTCAGAAAGGAACTCTGAAGAAAACACAGACCTGCGACTACAGTGCTCCCAGGATCAGCTGAGGCCACTGGTCAACCAGGATTGAATTCCCTCTCCCCCTCCTGTGCTGTCTAGGAACAAGACCCTCCTGACTGGCGACTGATCCACCAGCACATAGCGGCTAATCACGCTGTAGCTCCGTTTACCCCTATTTCGGCTTTTCTTGAGTAGCAGCACTACCCTGTCTGAATTGCGTTGCCATGCTGTGATAAGTACTCCATTCTTTACTTGATTTCAAAAAGTTTGTTCTCTAGCTAGTTTCAGGGATACAGCAACTTCTATATAGCTGAATAAAAATCTGAAAATAGGAATGACCATGATCATGGTGAATTAATGCATTTTTTCCTAGCTCTATTCCACCCCTTTTTCCAAATTACAGGAATGTAGTTTTAGTCTGCTCAGTTTTTCAGCACTTCTCATTCACTTGTAACTCATCTTAATTCTTGCTGCATTGAATCAGCAAGTTTTGTTTTAGATAATCCAACCCTTAAAGCATGCTGCACAGGTGAGGGAACTGGAGAATTAAATCTTATTCCCACCATATTTGCTGGTGGAGTAAAAATGCTGTCTCATTAAACTTGTTTAAATGGACATCCTACCTGTAACTCTAAGGGAAAGTGTTTTTAAATGACGAAACAGTTGGAATGGGAGTTAATAGGGCACTGAGATATTATTCATAATTTAGTTAAATGCAAAGTTACTTCAAGTTAATTCTACAGCTGAAACTTTATTGAAAGATCCTTTTTGATTTAAAACCTTAAACAAATTGCACTTTAAAGGATTATAGATAATCCATTTTTTAAATTCAAATACATCAGTGTTTGTTACTATGCAGAGAATGTCTGTACAAAGTTTCATGTAACCTGTGATATTCAGTCATTTTTATTAAAATGTTAATGGAATTCCTTCAGCAGCGTGGTGGTGGGTATATTCAGCTAGGATTTCTCCTGCAAGCCAGACTTCCTAAGAACCTAATAGCACTTCTGCTAAAGGGAATACCCTGAAAGGTATTCCTGTCCCTGAACTGAAACAGGACCCGAGCTCTTCTGTCTGGAGGTTAAGTATCTCCTCTCCAACAGTTCATTGCAAAGGCAGCCCACCCAGGGTGTAAAGCAAGCGGCACTGCACAGGCTCCTCTAGGCAGCTTTCACTCTCTACCTGAAGCTGCTGAACAAAGCCTAGCGGAGCTGTCCCTCCCTTAGCTAGACCCTGGTATGTCACGGTCTGCCGAAAGGCTGCTGCAACTGTTTCCCAGCTCTTCAAACACAATCTACGCAACTGCTGCTTCAGACCCAGGCTCAGTGTGTCTGAATAAAAAAACTTGTTTTGCACTGTAAGAACTATAGTTTGAGCGTGCTGTTGTTAGCCCATGTGATGAATTTAAAAAAACCAAAACCATAAAAGCACCTGCGCATGTATTTTTTTTGTCACTGTATGTGGTAGCTAGTAAAGAAAAATTAGGTAGTGTTTCCCATCACATACTGAAGAGGATCAGGATCTTTATTTAAGCTCTTGTGCAGAAGCTTTCCTGCTTGAGTGGAGTGCTCTTCAAACGAAACACATTAGCCATCTCTTAACCCATACCACAGGCTTCCAAGGCCACTTTGTGCAGATAGTTACACTTGACTGTTGAACTGAAAAGCAAGGCTTCACTCGCTCCAGTTTGATCATTCACCTTTAATAAGCCTTGCAACCACGCGCTCCTAGAGAGCTGTACGGCATTCCAGAGCTGGACTTGGAGCCCCCTCTTGCTCACTGCAGTTCTTCACTCAACCACCACTACAGCCAGTTTAACACAGCTGGTCTGGTAATTACAAGCCAAGCAGAAACAGAGGATTTTTTCCTCGCTCCGAGTTTAGAACAGGATTTCTCCACGTACAATAGCACTAACCAACCTGTACTGTTGAACAAACAAGCATTACCACATTGTTGCTTATATGAAGTGTGGCTTAGAGGGTAACCCCATATAAATATTCTGGGAGGTCATTATACTTTCCCCACTGTACAAAATTTCATGTAGCTATACAACAAAAGTTATGCATACAATCTGCCCCGCACTATTGATACTTTTTAAAGCAGGACTTTAAAACATGTATTTACAACTTAGATATTCAAAGTTTTCTTCACTGCAAATATTATATCTTTTACTTGAGGTATGCAGTTATCTTCTAGAATTTTTGCATAAGGCATAGGAACATCTGCACCGGTAACACGCACAGCTGGAGCATCCAAGTAGTTAAAGGCAGATCCTGAAACAGAAGACAGTTGTCAGGTTGCCAGGCACTATAGTTTTCTCTCAATTCAATTTTTGAATCTTAATCTACTTAAACAATTTTATGCCTTTAACTCTACTATTCCAGAGGTAGCTGTTCCTGCTCATTTATCTTCATGCACTAGGGTTTAGACAAAACGCTTCCATCCTGCTTCTCACACAGTCAGGTTCCTGGGATAAGAACTGCTCGCAACAGAAGACCTGTTTCACCCTATGAAAATCTCTACAGCAACACAGCCAGGCTCAAGCTCCTCAGATATAAAACCCTAACTTTGTTTTCACCTGGCTTTATGAAGAAGTCATGAGGATTTAGACTGGGGAATGAGATGAACATGTATATTGCAAAACTCGGTACCTTCCATAATCTTGGCACAGATTTCAGCTCCTACTCCAAATTGTGGCCAGCCTCCTTCTATAGTTACAAGATGGTTTGTCTTTACAACACTGGCTTCCACCGTTTCAATATCCATTGGTCGAATGGTACGCAGATTTATAACCTGGGAAAAAAAAAAAGGGACTGTGTGAGTTTTGTCCTTTAGCACTTTCATCTATTCTGACTTTGAAGACAAGACTTAAAGTTAATAAAATGTCTAACTTTTTATCCTGGCAGAGACTGTGCAGAACAGTTTCTGGTGGCTCCTGGAAAATCCCAGATAGGTGAGTCTTGCTATACTGAGATACAACCATACTAATACATACCGTCATTGTTCTGCTTACCATGCAGCTAGGTCAATCTGAAGATCGTTAGCAGTTCTGCCTTAATTTTGTGATCAAAAGGTCAAATGCAGAAACATGAAATGCATGACCCACTGACTGTTAAGGCATTTACAAATACAGAAAGCTTGTTGTTATACTGAAGTTTTGCAGAGCCTGAACGAGAAGACCCTCTGCTTTTTTTCCCACTCCAGGGAAAAAGAAAAGCAACAGAAACCCCACCCACCTCACACTCCACACCCTCCTTGGCAAGTACAGCAGCTGCTTCCAAACAGTGTCCAACAGGTCTTGAGTGTGACACTAATGTAATATGAGTTCCTAGAACAAAAACAAGTGTTAAAAAAGAAAAAACACCTTAAAAACCTTTAAAGCTTTCTTCCTAGACCTGAGGCTCCTTTCAAGGCAATGCTAGGATTCTCTTGTAAACTTAAGTTCCTTATGTTTATTTGAAACGCTAAATATTCTATCCCATACGTAGCATAAGGAGTAGTAGCAGAAGGCCTAAACTTTACCCTTTAATTCAGGGAACTGAAGAGATATTTAATGTAGTTTTCAGATTATCCTTTTCAAACATTCATACAATTCAGTGGTAAATTATAAACAAATGGGCTGAAATACTACAGTGATCTCTTCTGCATTTTTGACAAAAATTACATACTAAGGTGGGGAAAAAAAGTTCTTCAGACATCACCTACTCCATCTCTATATTAAGGAACAAATTTTTTAGAAAGGTATAGCTTTAGATGAGATATAGAGAATCAAGTGACCTTTCTTTATATGGGCAACAGAACAATAAAGTATACTATTGGATAAAATAACATTTGAACATTTAACATTTGAAATACTTTTCTGTGCCCCATAACAGCAGTACTCTGAATAGCTAAGAAGTCCCCAAGCAGTTCAGTTAATATGGAAACAAACTATTCTCAGCTTACCTTGCCTTTCTATTTTAGCTTTTCCAATTGGAACAACGAAATCCTTTGACTGTGCCTGTTCAGACATTTCAAAGGGAACACCATAGAGCAATTCGTTTTCCAGCATCACAACTAGAAGAAAACATACTTGGATTAACATGTACATCTGCAGGCACAGGACTGTACTGATGATTAACGGTACTGCAGCAGACTAGCTCAAGATACTAAGCCCATCCAGGCAACAAGGACTTGAGTACGTTTGCAAGAAGCAATTACTAAAGAAAAAAAAAAATCAGAGACTTTACTTCAGTACTGAATTATTTTAAAAATTGTCTGAAGTTAGTTTTAAATGAGATCAGGTATTTAACTTTTGGTACATAACAGTAGAATCGATACTTTTAGAAAGGTCTCAGATTCTGCATGCAAGTTTGTAAGAAATAAAGACGAAGGTGGCCCTGCTTTTAATTAATGCCATTCTGAATTTATCGTCTGAATTTCATGATCTGTAAAAATGACTTACAGTCAGACACTGTATATGCAAGAACTCCTGACTCATCTTCATCCTTTTTAACTCCTTCATGATAGATTCATAAATGCTTCTTCTAAGTTTCCTGATTGGTAAAACTAGCATTAAGGATGTAGCTGGCAACAGCATAAAATTAGTCTACTGCTAGCAAGCCAAGTGCCTGTTAGGAAAAAGTTAAGTATCTGAATCAATACTTCTGTGCCTTTGTAAGTACCCTAAAGCTGCAGTAAAACAGCCTGAAGTGTTTTAGGGTTTAACAATCATTTTTTTGTTTTAAATGGGGCAGGAGGGAAAAACAGATACTCTTTTCTGGATCGAGAGCTAGGTATTGCCGTGATCTGCCTGTGTTCACCTGGATTATCGTCCCGGATTGATGCTTTCAGCAGACCTTTGGCATCTTCTGAGCTCCAAGGACTAACAACTTTCAGTCCTGGGCAGTGCCCGTACCAAGCCGCGAAGCACTGTGAGTGCTGAGCGGCGACTCCAGCTGATGCCCCGTTGGGGCCCCGGAAGACAATGGGAACAGCGATTGATCCTGCAGACATGTAACAGGTCTTGGCAGCAGAGTTTATAACCTGATCAATTGCTTGCATGGAGAAGTTGAACGTCATGAATTCACACACTGGTCTCAACCCTGCCTATTAAATATATTGAAACACGTATTAGTGTGTTTTTACATGAAAATAGTTTAAATGTTTAATTCAGAAGTAAAGGAATGCAAATTTACAAACCATAGCAGCACCGACAGCGATTCCTGTGAAGCCCATCTGAAAGAGCAGGAAACCAAGGGTAAGCACCGGGGAGCGGCGGACGAAGGGATCGCCAGGGTAGGAGACAGGGGCAGCCATACCTCTGATATCGGGGTGTCGATCACCCTCTTGTCCCCGTATTTCTTCCAGAGACCCCTGGAGATCTGCAGGCCAGGAGAGAGGAGTCAGCGCCCACCTGAGGCCCTTTCCCGGCCCGGTAACGGCATCCACGCACCTTGTAAGCGCCATCGTACTGCGCCACCTCCTCGCCCAGCAGGAAGACGCGCTCGTCCCGCTCCAGCTCCTCATCCAGCGCCTGGTTCAGCGCGTCCCGCACCGTCACCTGCGAGACACCAGCAGCCGGGCAGGGTGGGGGCACGGCCCGCAGCCACCGGGCTCCCCACACGCCAGGGACGCGGGGACTCACCGCACCTCACCGCCCACCCGCGCCGGGGCCGCCTCGCACCCCTGGGGCCGGACACTTCCCTCGAGGGGGACGAGCCCCTTCCCCCCCAACCCCTCTTTCCGGGTACCCCTCCCTGCGGCGGCCCCGCTACCTGTATAGGGGCGGGCGTGGAGAGGCGGATCCCCCTGCGCTGCTGCAGCAGCCGCCCGGCGGCGCGGCCCTGCAGCGGGAGGCGGGTGCCCAGCGGCGCCAGGTGCCGCAGTGCCGCCGCACACGCCGCCATCTTGGCCGTGTCCTCTAGCGCGGAGGGAACGGGCCGCCGCGCGCCGCCAGTGACGATGAGGCCCCGCCCCCGCGCGCCTTGCCAGCGGCCTCGCTCCGCCCCCCCTCGCGCTCTCGCGAGAACCTGCGCGCGCGACGGCGGCAGGCGGGCGGCGCGGCTCTTACACGCCACTTCCGGTCCCCCGCGGCGGCGGCGGCGGCGGCGGCGGCGGCTGGGCCCGCTGGGGACAACCGTGCGCCCGCCCTGCGTTGACGGGGAGGCGCATGGCTCGGGCTCGAGCGCCCCACCCGCCGCCACGGCTTCCCCTTTTGGCGACGGGGCTGTCCGGGCCGGGCCCCTCCCAACCCCCTCGGTGACGCTGCGGCCGGGCGCGGGGCCGCAGGGCCGAGGCGGGCGCCGAGCGCGGCCACCCGGCTGGCGGCCCTGAGGTGAACGGGGGCGGCGCTGAGGCGCTTCGCGGCCCGGCGGCGCCCGCCCCTCCCCCACACCGACCGGAGGGGGCGGGGCCTGGGGGCGGGGCTTGATTAGGACACACCCTCGCTCCGCCCGCGCCGGCGGCTCAACTCCGGGCTCGCGCTCAGTCGTCCCCGCCGCCGCCGGGCTCTGTCTCAGCGCCGGGAGCTGCGCCCGTGAGTGCCGGGCCGGGCCGGGCCGCTGTGGGGTGGGGGCGCGGGGCCTGCCCTGGTTCGGGGGAGCGCTGAGGGGCCGGGCGCCCGGGGCCCGTGTGGGGCGGGGTGCCCGCACCCTCTGGGGGAGCGCGTTAAGGCGGGACGGCCGCGTCCGGGGTGGGGGTGAGGGGCAGGGCGCGGGGCTGGGGTCCCGGCGCCTTCTCGGTGCCGGGCGAGGGCTGTGGGGCAGAATGCCGGAGCCCCGGGGTTAGGGTGGGGGTGAGACAGCTAGTGCCTGGGTCCTGTTCCCGGCTGGGCTGGGGGAAGGAGCGGGGAGGATGCCGGGGTGGGAGCCGGGGTGCCCGGCAGTGATCTGTAGCAGGGAGGGTCTGGGATACGTGGGTCTTGCCCCACGCGGGAATGGGAGTGGGTCCTCCTGTCCCACTGGGGAGAGGAGGCAGAGCTGGGACACTGGTTTGGGGTGGGGGTGAGGGTCTGGGCGCTTGGGTCACTTGCAGGGGGGGAGGCAAAATGTCTGGGTTTGTTTCCAGCATCTTTGCTGAATCATTGTGATCCTGGGGAGAGGATCTTCCACCACGAGCTCTCTGGCTCCTCTGTGATAGAAACTGGCACTTCCCGGCTCTTGCTGCAGGCCTGGCCCCTCTCTGGGCTGTCCTCGCAGGAAGGATTTCTGCCCCTGTCTTGCTGTTGCTCCTTGATCCATGCACATGTCGAGCCCTCTTGGTGTGTGCAGGGAGGCTCAGTGTTTCTCATAGTTGCCTTCCTCCAAAACTATTTGGAGACACATTTCCACACGCAGACAACTACCAGTGAGTTTCACAGAAGCAACATACATGGGTAAAACCCAGCTGTTGTCATGGGTGCTGAAAGCCTGGGTGCCTGGGGTTCTTTCAGCAGCACAGAGCCAGCAGGACCAGGCTAGATACAAGTGTCTTCTTTCGGCTCTCATGAGAGGAGGGCCAAAGTAACATCGTGATGTGGGCATTTCAAACAAGTAGCAGTTAATACAAGTTTGGAACCTGGACTTAAACCAGGATGTCATAGAGCTCCTCAGGGGAGGGAAGGAAACTTCAGGAGCTTGGACTTTATAGCGAAGCAATTAGACATAAAGGAGTGAAAATGCTGAGTGGCTAGCGTGAGCGTTTTTCCCTCCTGCCTGAGGTGAAGACTAAGTATTGGTAAAAAGCAACTAAAGAAAAGCAAGAACTAAGTTAATTTTTAATAAACTGTGTTAGTCATTATAAACTTGACATGTGTAGAAGGTGATGGATGCTTTCTTTAGTGAAGCTGATCGGCTGAATTATTAGAAGATTCGGTAACTGGTTGTTTTAAGAGCTTGCCTCCTCCTTGGTCCCTTGGTTAGGGTAGCACGGTGCTGGATCCTCATGGATTTGATCTGCAGACTATAGTCTCGCTGTACAGTTGGTGGAGTACAGTCATCACTGGTGCTAGCTTAGTTTTTGTCAGTTCAGGTGAGTCACCGATAATGATTTACAATAAAAACTTGCCTTTCAAATGTTACGACTAGCTGGGGAATAGAGCGATCCATGTACAGCATAGCTGTGCTGAGGGCAGGAGTTTCTTTTTCTCATCTTTGGAGACCTAAATGTGAGAAGCAGGGAGCTCACTAAGTGGGTGAGTAGCTTGAAATACCAAGTATATTTATCTGTATAAGCAGAGTCCTAGCTTTGCTCGTTTCAATTTTTAAGTTGCCATTTGTAGAATTCTTGTCAACTCTATACTGACCTAGAAATCCAAGGTAACTATTGAGGTTAAACAGTTTGTGTGGAGGTTAAACAGCTTGTGTTGTAATATTGATACCAATCTGTCCATTAAAGACTAGTGCCACCAGTAAATCCTTTAATTCTTTTGTTGGAAAACCTAGATGGAAAACATTCAGAGCAAATCAGTGGTGTGTGCCTCTTGACTTTTAACTGTTAGGTGCTCCTCCTTTAAGTAACTGCACATGACACAAACACTCTGATTTTCTCCCGGCGCGGTGTGTAGCCTGTGGCCTTGACCAAATGCAGCGCATGTGGTCCCAGCAGTGCAAAAGCTTGGCAGTGCTGCTGGCATCCCCTAGCCTGTCCTGAGCCCACGTGTGTGTGTGTGTGTGTGTGTTCGCATATGCAGACGTTCAGCTGACTCTCATTTGCTTTCTCTGAATTTCAGCTTGCAAAATGGTTGCACGTTAGCAGCTCTGTTCTGGGAGAAGCCCTGCTGAAGTTAATGGGACTACCTGTTGCAGTAGTGTTGCTGGTAAATAGCCTTGTAATCCTCTGAGTCATAGTATATGAAATAAGAGTGAGCATTTTATAAATGCAGGTATTCAGTTTGGTGTATTAAGTATAAAATGATGACTTGAGTGCTTTTCTTCAAAGGTACTCGCTTTTCATTTTGGATGTACTCGGTGCTGGGCTACGGCAGCAGCTGTGATGACCATGCTAATGCTCCCTGCTCGCAGAAGCAGCTTAACTGTGGTTTGACATAATCAGTGCACTTCTGCTCTCACCAGAGGATGACATCCTGTTTGGCTTAAATGGTGTCAGCAGTTTGTCTGGCTGAATTTCATCTTAAATGAGTATTTCTTATGGTTGTTAAAGGCAGGCTGTCTTGGGATACGGCTGCATGTTGTCTGTTATCTGCTGTCTGGACACGAGTAGCCACGTAGCGAGGCTGTCCCTGGGTGCGGTATGTTGTTGTGTGACACAGGGACAAGAGCTGGCTGGAGGCTGCCCATCCCGGGGTACGGATGGAGTGAGTGTCTGCCCACCCCCTCTGTTGCACTGTATTTCATTCAGGAAGAATTTAAAGCATCGTTGAAAGGGCGTACGTCCCCACCCTTGTTGTGATGTGGTTTGCTAGTTCTTATCTCAGGTTGTACCTGAACAGAGCTATTTTTGCCTGTGAAATTGTCTAGAAATCCAGAGCTCCCAGGCTGATGAGGGTAGCAGCGGGTAGTTGTGATCACACTCGGGCATTTTAGGATGGCCTTTTGGTATCATCCCTTTGCGTTGTGCATCTTGCTCCAGTGCTGGCTCAGCCAGGGAGGTTTGTGCGTGCCTAGTGATTCTGAGTCCCTACACAAAGGTCAGTGTGACTTCTCGATGCTGCTTATATGTTGAGGGCTGGGTTTGTTTCAGCTAATTGCTCTCGTAAATTATTCACTCTGGTGTTACGTAGCAGTGCTGTGATCAAAGATTAGTTCATGCCTTCATACAGACAGGCGGTGTCATCTGTTTCTTTCCCTGATAAAGAAAGTCTTGATTCATCTGTAGTGTGGACTTAGATGCTGACCAAAATAACATAGTATCTGTCCACCAGTTTAAATAGCTCTGACGGACATCTGTCTGTCTTTGAAATATTCTAAATGTGTAATTCCACTTAATTTTATTAAGACTGCAAATCTCTTCTATCATGATTACCAGTGAAGTTTCTGTCTGGCTGCATCATTTCACTTTCAAGTGAATGTTTTCCTTGAATATCAGAAACCTGTACCAGTCTCTCCTATGGTTTTAATGCATCTGCATGTTGTACTGGTGTTGTACTTGACCAGAACAACACCTATAAGTGCTGGAGTTTAAAAGGTGTGGGCTGTTGATAAAAGTTAATGAGCTGTACTTGAATAACAATTCCAAATAAAGAAAACCTGAATGAATTCACTTCTTGATTTGTGAGCAGTTAAAAAAAATAATTACAGAGGTTGGCAAAAGAGCTGGCATTCCAGGTTTATCTGCTGTCAGGGACTGTGCTTTAATGTACTTTCTTGAGGCATGCTCTGTCTCTAATTTTTAAAAAGAGCATCCTGGTATGACTAGTTCTGTATCTTGGTATTCCTTAATCTTCTGTTGTCTGACCTCACGATTTTCGTATGCTGATGTTGTTTTTTCTACTCTTTAATACATCTGAGATGCAGCTGAGGCTGTGCTCGTGCTGCCGGCCCCCGAAGGCCTGACCTCCTGGACGCTCTTGTGCCCAGGCTGTGGGTTTGGGTAGGGTAGCAGAGCCCAGAGAGGTGGGCTGTGCTGCCTTGTTCTGTGGTGAATGAGACTGACCTCGTTTGCTAGGAATGAAAAGGGCAAGTAATCTTTTTGGGTGGGAATTAACCGTGAACCTTCAGTTGTTTTGGAATGTAGGGCTCTGGCTCGGCTAAATATTCATGCTGCTTTTAGCTGGGTGACTGTCTGTTGAAGTTTGCTGGTAAAGAGGATGGGAGCAGAAGTCTTGTTAACTGTGTGGTCTTTAAGATGTAAAAATAAACAAAGCTGAGAAGCTGTACCCTACTTAAAACAGACTGACCTAAATTTTCAGCAATTCTAGCAGAGAGGCAGGCTCTGGGTAGGGATAAAGGCTTACTGACAACTGGCCTCCCTGTCCCTGCATCACTTGACATGGTGTGCTGGTTTTGGCCGCCTTTGGAAAATCTCCAGTGGTGTCTGGGGTCGTTGCTTCCCCCTGCTTGAGTTGCACAAGCAGGGCTGTGGATTTCCCTTGCTGCGCTTGAGTGGAGAGAGTCCCCTTGTTATGCAAGTCAGCAGTTCAGCATCTTCTGGGAAGTTACAGCATGAACCACTTCTCAGATCGCTTTTGCTGGAGCGTTGTTGAAAACGTGTTTGATGTCCTCTGGCTTGTCCCTAAAGAATTTCTTTCCAGAGTGTGTATGTGTCTGTGAAGTCCATTCGTACTCTTTGTCTGTAGATTAATGTTCTTGCTATCAATTGCAGTTCTCCACTACTGAATTATTAATTCCGCAGTGAGATTTTTTCTTTTCTTCTTACTGTTCATTGACTTTCATGCTTGATTTATTCTTCTGCACAGTTTGAAACTGGAGCATGAGAATTTTGACTAATATTAATGGATCACATGTATGATCTCAATGGTGACTAAATAAACTTTTTTTTAATTGGGAAAAGGACATCTGTCTGTCAAAGTACTCACAGTTTCCCAGGTGAAAGGTAGTCCGTTTGTGAACATGCATTATCCTCAGAGGCGCATTGCTTGCTATTTAACGAAACTGGGATGGTCAGACAGCTGGTGGAGTGATTACCCGTGTGCTCCAGAGGCAGTCCTGTGGGTAGCGTGAAGGGAGAAGGAGGGAAAAGCTCGTTTGTAGATTCTCCTGCTAATGTGGCTTTGTAGCTGAATGCTCTCCTGGCAGAGAGCCTGCCTTTGATTAGAAAGCATTCCCCTCGGTTGTTCTTGTAGGTACTGATGGTCTGCCATGTTTTGTTCTTTGTTTTGTGTTTTTGTGTGTGATTTTTTTCTGCAGGGAGATAATAAGAGGTGAATTGCGTATCCTTTCAACAGCCTTCTGTTAAACTTGGAATACCACGGTTCAAGCAATTGAACAGATGGATAATGGAGACTGGGGATATATGGTAAGTGAGCCAGTGTGAGCGTGCGCTGTGCGGTACAACTGGGCTTTCAAGATCATGTGGTAACAATCCTTCCAGATCTGTCTTGTGTAGATCCAGAGCTTCACTCATGTGAGAAGAAAAACGGTGCGTGTTATGACAGCTTGCTTACATTCTCTGGAGTGCTTCACCTCACATGCTATTTGTGGGGAGAGCTCAGATTCGTATTTCCTAGGTACAATCAGTGAGTACTTAACTGACGCCTTAAGCTCACTATTACCATTTTCCTAACACACAAAGGCTGCAAGTAGTTTGTGCTTCCTGCATATAATTTTAAGGACTTTGTCATTTTATTTAAAAAGAAAAATATTTTTCCTTGTAAACCCTGTTTCAAACTAAACAAATGCATCTTATTTTTCTCCTCTTTATCTAAACATTCTGCTGCCATGCATACATCTCTTTTCTCTGGCTGGCCTCAGTCCTGGTTGTTAGGGTTGGTGGCCAGATGGGATTTATGTTCCTTTCTCTCTTGCTTCCTCATGTGCTATCTGGAAGCTGATGCAGACTGGTTTGTGCTCTGCCGCCTTCTTCTATGCAGCATGCTAATTTGCTAATAAATATTTCTTTTTAGAGTTAAGAGCTGAAAGTTCTTTTTTATTTGCTTGTTTTGATGATGCCTCTTAACCAGTGCTTGGATTATTTTGATTGTGAGCTCTTGGTCCTGTGTCTAAACTGCACTGTCATCCTCTTTTGAAGGGGGGAGAGAGAGGCTTAAGACTTGTTCAGCTGATTTTTTTTTTTTCCCCTTCTTTCTTTTTTTTGTTCTAGAATGAGGAACAGATTGTGAAAGTAAGGAGCACTGATGGGCCTCATTCAGACTAACTTGTTCTTCAGGAAATCTCTCTGTTCTCATTTCCCCATCTGTAGAATAGGAAGAAAACTTGTTGCCCAAATGCAAAACTTACTTCTGTGACAGTAGCTCAGTTGTTAAGATTTCTAAAGCATTCTGGAAATGCGCGTTCTGAATGTTAAGTATCATCCTGTCTAGTTGCCAGTTGTGCCTTGTTGCTAGGTGGCTTGGATTTGTTCGGGTTTAAACACCACTTAAAGGCTTCAAATGGGAGAAGCGTGATTCTCTCCAGACCTGCAGTTTTCAAACAGTATTTGCCATGTGTGTCAGTGAGGTGATTGAATCTTCTTGTGGTGGCTTGATAAACTCTGCAATTTCTCTCTTTCTAGATGACTGATCCAGTCACGCTAAATGTGGGTGGACACATGTATACGACATCCCTTACAACTCTAACGAGATATCCTGATTCAATGCTTGGGGCCATGTTCAGGGGAGACTTCCCCACTGCCAGGGACTCTCAGGGCAATTACTTTATTGACAGAGATGGACCACTTTTCCGTTATGTTCTTAACTTTTTAAGGACCTCAGAGCTCACTTTGCCACTGGACTTCAAGGAGTTCGACCTACTTCGGAAGGAAGCGGACTTCTATCAGATTGAACCGCTAATTCAGTGTCTTAATGACCCCAAGCCACTGTATCCCGTGGATACCTTTGAGGAGGTGGTGGAGCTGTCCAGCACCCGGAAGCTTTCCAAGTACTCCAACCCGGTGGCTGTAATCATCACACAACTCACTATCACGACGAAAGTCCATTCGTTACTGGAAGGCATTTCAAACCACTTCACAAAGTGGAATAAGCATATGATGGACACCAGGGACTGCCAGGTTTCCTTCACTTTTGGGCCATGCGATTACCACCAGGAAGTGTCGCTCAGAGTCCATCTGATGGAGTACATCACAAAGCAAGGCTTCACGATCAGGAATACCAGAGTTCATCATATGAGCGAGCGTGCCAATGAAAACACAGTGGAGCATAACTGGACTTTCTGTAGACTGGCACGGAAAACAGATGACTGATTCTGACTCCAACAGGAGCCACTTCAGTGATTAGCAACTTAATTGGACAGTAAACCCAAGAAAGTCTGGATTTTGACTAACGCAACAATGTGGGCTTTTTTTTTATACGACTATTTATTGTTTATCAGTAAGGACTGGAGGAGTTTCATTCTCTAGCAGCTCTGTCCTTTTGTCCTGTTCAGAAAAAAACATGCATGTGCCTGTTCAGTCAAGACACCTTTTTGTTTGAAAGAGGGAGTCCGAGGAATTAGTACAATAGGGTATTTTGTGTCATTAACACAATTCTCTGATGCAACTTAAAGTGCTAAAATTACCTCCATTTAAAAGGTTTCTAATCCATCTAATGCTACGATACTGGGAGCAAGAAACAAACAGAATTTAAGATGCAGTTGGGGAAAAGCTGCTATCATGTAGACTAATTTAGTTTCTAAATCAATAAACAGTATTGTAATATTCTAGGAAAACAAATCCCATCCTTTAAAAGTACTTGATAAGTACAGTTTCTTACAGTTATGACAACTGTTTATTTCTATGCATATAAATCAAGCAACCAAATATTATCTGTAGCCATGGAAATATGATTAGAAATATTTATATTGGATTCTAAATGCAAAATGTCCCTGTGGTAGAATTCATATTTTTAATGCCTGGTGCAATATTATTCCCAAATGTAATGCCTGCCAGCAAGAAGCTAATAAAAATGTGAAATACAGAATACTATTTTGTATTTTTTTTTGTCTTCTAGAACTCTGATACTTAAAAAAACCCAACCCAACCAACCAACCAAAGCTGCCCAAAACCTGTTTTTCCGTTCTGCAGAGTAGTTCAGATGCTCAGGTAGGGCTCCATTCTCCTCCATTACTGATGTACTTTGTTCCTTTTTCTCTTAATCAGTTGATTCAACTCTCCTCATTATAGAAAAAGCCTGTGTTTTGAAAACTGCATTAGGACTAACAAAAGGACGGCAAGTATTTGTACCGGCTAAAGGGACAGGGATGGAGGGAACACAGAGCCTAAATACTTGTAGCTGCTAAGTAGCATTGTCTGGTTTGTCAGCGATTATCTGGTGATGTTATATATATAATTTTGACTGTAGAGTGCTGTTTCTAATGATGTTCAACTCAAGGCACTGAAGCTCTGTGGTTTTACTCAATTTTGATTAGCTGTTTCTGCTTATCTTGGGCATTTTGTCATAGTTATTAATAGAATTTCTGGTTATGCTCTACCTTGAATGCTGTTGGGAGTAAGAGAGTTGATACCCATTTTGATGAATGGATCACGTTCTCCCATGAAGTTCCTGTCACAAGTGTTCTTGTCACCACACCTGCTTTGCTCTCTGGGCTGTGCGGAGCACAGCTCTTTGGGGATGTAAGAGGGGGTCTGGATTTCTATGGTAGCTGCTGGTTCTTGAAGGCGGGAGCTTTCCATCCCATCTCTCACTCAGAGGGCCTGCCTCAGGGGTGCATTTGTCATATTTTGTCTCCCCCTCTTCATATGCTGTAGGGGTTTTGACTTTTGCAATAAGAGGCAGTAAGAGCTTTATTCTTCCTGTAAGGGGTGAAACAACCGCTTTCCTGAGCTTCATCAGTTCAGCTTTTGTTTCCTTCCTGCAACGCGTGGTAAGAAATATCTGTGTTAACTGGCATTGAATTATAATCACAAGATGTTCTTTGCAACGCTTAATTTACTAGCAAATTAATAACTGGCCTGAATCAGCCTGCCCTTTCCATAATTATAAAGTATAATAATTAGAGAAGCAGTGTTCCAAATAATACACTTTATTGGAGCCCAAGATTTACAGAAAGACAATATGAGCGGCTCTATTAATGGGAAAGTAAATTCTGCAGATTGGAGTTGGCATCAGCTTTGTCTGAATCTTTATTAGCCAGGAAAACTCCACTGCTGAGCAAGTTAAGAGCTATTTTAATTGTCCAAACAGATGTACTTTCTAATATACTTCTTGATCTAAGAGAGCAAGTGCTCCTAGAAACCAAGGACCATAATTTTACTTTCCTTGGGTTTTTCAGTAAAGTGGTGGGGTTTTTTTGGTGAGGTTTGGTCTTTTTTTGGTGTTTGTTTTTTTTGAAGGCACTATACAGTTATAACACACTGAGGGAGAGCTCGTAATGTGTGGTGTTTTGTTTTTTTTTTTCCTCCCCTTAATCGTCATATAGTGGATTTAGAAAACGAGTAAGAAAGCCAAATGGCATGGTTTTGATGCTCTCGGGGCACTTCAGGTTAGAAAACAGCAAACCTTAGGCTTTTTCTGACTAGATTGCCTCATAGCAGTGGGTACCACTCAGCATTGTTTGGCTTCTGTTTGATTAAATGGAAATGGCTGGCTAAGAATCTTGTTTCCTACTTGTTGCAACTGCGAGTAAGCAACTGATTATTAATTCTGATTAGTCATTACTGATGCTTCATGAATGTACTGCTGCACAAAGAACAGGAGGAAATGTGTGGCCTTCATGTAGATCATGGTCTTCATAATTTCGATAGCGTGTTGTGAAGAAGTGGCTTCAAATACCTCTCATAGGCTGGGCTCGTCTGTTCAGAAAGAGAATGTGGAAGGTAATTAAGGAGAAGGAAAAGGCTATAATTTTTTTCTCAAGAATGACCTCTGAAATATAGAAAGCTAGACTATTTAAAAAAAAAAACCAAACAGCCAGCTACTTCAGCTATGCAGGATCTCTTTCCCTATAGTATGATTGTCCCTCATAACCCATACACAATACGGGTCCCAAATGGAGCAGCATACTATTTAACTTCAAAAAATATGCTTGAACTTGAATGTTTGCTGAAGGCAAATTTTGTATTCAGCTGTAGAGTTTCAAAGGGTTGCTGATTATCACAGTAAAAATCTCACTTAAGGGAAAACGAGTTTTCAAACAGAGCAATAGCTATTTGCATCATGCAGAATTTTGCATTACTCCACAGTAGGGATGAATTGAGAAGTGAAAGTCAAGTGCTAAAGACCATGAAGGATGAAATTGCCATGTTTAACATTTATACTCTTTCTGGTTAAACGTATTATTAAAAAAAGTTAAGTATTGCACTAGTAAAAGTACCAGTGAATGGAAAATACCCTGCAATTAGTGGCTCTTGCAGTCATCTAGTGTTCTGTAATATGTAAACTATGTAAACAGACTTGTTTTAGCTTATTTTGTACAATGTTACCTCAGTGATACAAGTTTAAAAACCAAAACCACATTGGTGGCCCATGACGGTCCAGCTCCTAGGTACAAGCTCGAGTACTCTGGGGGCTGTAATTCATTGTTAGGTTAAATGTCTGAGCTAAGACTATAGGTGGCATAATTGGAGTATCACAGGTCATTGTTCAGAGTGAGATACTAAGAATTAAAGGCTCTTATTCCACTTTTATCTGCATTGATTTTATTAAAAGAAAAGCAAAAAATTCCGCTCTGGCTAAAGCAGAAGTTGCCTGGCTGTAGTCCAGCATCCATACCTGCTTGTTGGTTGGTGACTTCTGAGCCCACTCGTAAAGCCGTTGGTAAACCTGTCCATCGTAACTGCCAAGCGCAGAATTCAAGCTCTTATCTGTGAAGTCAAAAGCGTCCACTAGTGGAACAGCATCCTTCCTGTGGATAGATGAGTGACATTCGTATTACTGATGTGGGTATTGCTTTGTAAGGAGGAAAATAAGTCAAAGGTAAACTTGAAAGTCAGTTGACCAGGTTCCTCAGCCTAAAAAACTTGTGCCTGTTTTTCCCCTTGCCTACGCTGTGTGGAAAACCCTGCTTGTTTTAATTCCTCAGAGGCATGTTCTCCTAATGCCCCAAGTTGTCTGTGCTGTTGAATGGATATTTGCAGGGTCTTGTAATCACCTGGGGTCCGTCCCTGGTTCCCTAATTTAGGACTCAATCTCATGTCAGATATTTTCTCAGCAGACTCTTCCAGTTCTTGCTTTTGGTTTTTGTCGGGTGTTCTGTTTTGTTTTTCTTATGCTGTATGTGTTTGTCTTACAAAATGGAATAAGGTTGCAACTAGATTGATGTGAGGTGCTTTGCTGATCTCCAACCTTCATCTACTCTTAAGTATTTCTATTACCTTATCATGGGGTGTGAAGGTCTTCTACTCTCTTTGTGTCTGTAAGAACAAAGCAACCCTGAACCGCACCAAGGGCCCATCTAGCCCAGGGGCCAATCTGACAGCAGCCAGCGACAGACAGCTAGAGCGTAAGGACAAGTATGTCATGACAGCAACTTCTCTAAGCAGGAGACGGTTTCTTTTTCCTCGTCCTCCCATCGTCCTGGGTGTAGGAAGTCCTGCTGGCTGTACCCACACCTGAGGTACAGGGATGCAAAGCGGTTTGCTCAAATGTTGGCATTTGCATCTCCCAGTTCCTTTTGGGGAAGGGCTGTTTGGGGGTTTGGAAAAGGCTGGGGTTTTGCTGCAGACCGGGAAGTGTTTGTATCCTTTCTACTAACTGTAAATAACTGACTCTAATTACCCAGGTAAATACCCACTCCGTTCTTGAATCCTGTTAACAAGGCATGGACTAACACAGAGAAGTTGCAGTGAATTCCAGAGACGACAATGTGTTAGGCTTTTGAAAACGTTATGTTAAGCTTATTGTTTAACTTGAATTCTGTGATCAGTTCTGAAAATGCTTGCTGTTTGGCTCAGTCCTGTTCAGCTCTTGGTTATGGTGTATTCTTGTTTCTCTCCAGGTGGCTTAAGTAGAATTTTACATATAGTAGCAACTCACTTCTCTGCACCGTAAGTTAATCTGTTCTTAACAAACAGCACTGAGTAGTGAAAGACGAACCTTTGTCAAAAAGCCTTTGTGAGCGTTGTGCTAAGTTAAAACCTTAGCATGTCTCAGAATTCACGTAGATAGTAATAAACGGTGTTGAGCAGATGCATCTGAACTAGCTGTAGGCAGGATTGCTCGGGTACTAGTTGCAACTCAGCCATGGCAACAGAGTAGGCTGTATTAGCTGCGGCTTAAGCAGATTTTGCAGTGTGCCATCGGTTGCTGTGGCTGCCTCCTGCCAGTGCTGCTCTGACTACAATTTTCCTGCTTTCGCTCTACTGCAAATGGTAGGAAGTGTTCAGGATTTCTTGATTTATAATTTAAGATTTCACGTTACAGAACTTTAATTTAGAGATTGCAGAGGAGCTGGACGCTTAGGTCTGTTTTGCTGTGAAAATGAGCTCTGTGTAGATGTTTCAGTCAATTTCTAGTGCTACCAGGCAATGAAAATAAAAACCGAATGAGGTGAATTGACTTTGGAGATGTTGCCATAGGTACAGCAGCACCATTTTATATCTATCACAGGGACAAGCTGAATAGCTGTGTATGTCCTCTCCTGCTAGGGCAGCTCACCGAATGACAGCCAGAAGGTCCAGGTATGATGCTGTGACCATGTCCATTTGAGCTCCAGATATATATCCGTCGTGCAAGAAAACTCCTGCGTTCGAGAAGATCCCGTGTAATGCAAAGAGGTCACAAAGATGTTTCATAATCTTCTGGATGCCAGCCTTGGTCTCGAGTTTTTCCACAGTTTCTGCAAAGTTTTTCACTGTGATGTAGTGGCAGTGAGCCTGGAAAACAAATGCAATCAACAGTGAATGCACCTCAAAACACTTTTAGTAGGCCAAGTGACTCAAACGTTCTCACAAAGAGTATAAAACCTTTTCATTTCCCTGGCACTCTTCCAGTCTGTATTCTTTGCTGGTTGACCAGGCCTTTTGCATTCATGTCTTACAGCGACAGCAGAGGAGAGAATTGGGGGTGTAAACAATCGACACTGTGGTATCTGTAAACTCTAGAAAACTGCTTCAGAAATCATGGTAGTACTTAGTCTAAATATTTCTGATGATACCCCAAAGAGTTTGTGTGATGGCAACACATTGGAACGTGCTTGTGTTGACCCCTAGCAAGTAAGTCTTGGTTATACATCAACAGGAGAAAACTCTTTTGTTGAAGACCTTGGGCTCAGGGTACATTGGGCTCGGTGTCTATAGGGCTTCAGCTCTGAAAACATCTGTTGTCACAGAAGAACAACCAAACTTACCTCTCGCTTTTGTGGTCTTAAGTAAACTGGTAATTTCTGGGTCAGACACCAGTAGAGTCTCTAACTGCCAAGTTACAGAAATATTAGCTGAGGTCCAGAGCAAACGAAGCAGGCTGACTCCACCTGTTTGTGGGGGTGACTCTTGTTACGCTGACATTACTACGGGCGGTTGGTGGTGTTGGTATCTGCGTGGGTTCGCTCCCCCACTGTACAGTTCTCCTCCCAGCTGTGGGTGTAAGCATGGCACACCTGCACTGCAGCTCGTCCTGCCGGCACGGTCAAGCAGCGTGGAGGGCAGCGTGGACTGCAGAAACCTGCCCGAGAAGCTGGGTGTCTACTCAAGCAATTAACCTGTGCGGAGTCTGCAGCAAAGCCGTACCCAGCGTCTGAGCCACTCAGCTGAGAGCTGGCAGGCGTCAGTTCATATAGCTGCCGTGCCAGTTGTGTGGGTGAGTCTCCAGGGAAGGTGTGGAATAAGAAGTAAATACAGAAGTGCCCCAAGAAGGCAGCAGGCTATCAAGATTTTAAAGTTATGGGGGAAACCCAAGGATTTTGGGTGACTCTTCCTCTCCCTGAAGTATCTAAGAAACTTTGGGGGCCCAGATCCCATTTTCTGAAGAGTCTAGCAGCACAGGCACTACTGACAATACCACAGCCAGCCCTCTGCATATGTTAGGCTCTTCAGAAATAGTTTATTTCCAACTAGTCCCGTGTCTGGGTTCTCCTCCTCGCTTCTCAGAGAGCTGGATTCCAGCTCCTCCACTGACACGTGGTCTCCCCTGCTCTTCAGTCCAGAGACCTCGGCCACCCATTTCAGTGGGTGCAGGAGGGAACGGCCCGTTCAGGTTTGTGTGCCGGGAGTGCTGGTCAGAGCCTTTTCTAGAGGTAATCTCAAATAGGAACATTTTGCTTCAGTTTCATTCCACTAAAAATACATTTACATTTAAACAATTATTGGGAAAGTAATTTTAAAAAGTGACTTTGTTTATAGGAGGTCTCCTTTACTTTTGAGGCAATTACACTGTTTTTCTGCTCTTTTCCAAGCTTACAGCATTGAATACTTGCTGCTTCCACTGAGTCTGTGTAATTGAAAATGGGGGGTGACGCACGGCAGGGGGGTGACCACGAAAAGTGCTGCTGCTGAGATCAAGTCTTTGCTCCCTTACTCAGTGAGTTCTTGTTTTGAAGAATTATAACCGTGCTTACCGGTATGAGCGGATCAACGCTTCCGGTGGTTTTGAAAGGATCTCGGCTGTTGCTGAGAAAGAGTTTGACTCATCAAGGACGTCACCTAATTGACTGACTGCAAGGGGGCTGTTCCCTACTATGAAATCGCCAAGATGGTATCACCACGGTTGGGTATGTGCAGGGATCCCTTTTCTCTGTCAGGGGCTTCTTGCTAAGTCCATTTCAATTTGGGTTGGCTCTGGCTGAATGGTAGATGACAGCAAGATGTTTTTCATTAAAAATTGAATGAAGTTAAAATAAGCCGTGAATCGGTTTCAAAATCTTCCTTACCTCAGCACAGGAAGGAAGGAAGGAAGACCTTCACTATAATTGTAGAGGAATTGCATTTAATTGCATATTAAAAAAATAATTTTGTTTTTTGGAGACACTGAAATATCAGTAGTTTTGGTTTTCATTTAAATTTAGGGCTTTTCTCCCCTCTCGCTTTCTTTTCTGCTGAGTTCTGTACTAACTAACCCCTGTTAGTTGCTGTCCTGATCCTACTTCAGCTGAAGGCGTGCTGGTTGCCTGTCTAATCCATGTGAACTGGGAGTTGGTTTTGAATCTCTTATTAATTTGACTTTGATTTGATTTTTCTTTCAGTAGTAATTAACATCGCACTTATCACTGCTTTTCATTGTTGTCCCTGCAGTTATCTTTCCTTGTGAGAGCGGTAGATGTAAGAAATACCAGGCCTGTTCCACCCTTGCTGTGACTCCACCAGCTTTCAGTGGGGAAGCTTTCCTCTGGGAGCCAGAAACGCTGGATTCTTACAGAAAGATGAGCGTTAGCTGGAGATGGTGGGTTCTTGTTGCAGGATATGGGAGGTCAGTAGTGGCAGCATAACCATGAATGTATTTTTTTTTTTTCCTCTCCCTTTCATTTCTACTCCCTCTTGTCTTTTTCTACCTGGCCTGTTCAGACAGCAAATTCTTCAGATCAGGAATTGCTTCTTACTACGATTTTTCCACCATGCAGACCACAACGGTGCCCTGGTCTTTGTGGTGTCCCTTAGATGCTAACAGAAGACAATCAACAGCGCTTTAAGCTAATCATGCCGTTTTGGTTGCATATTGTATCATAAAGACGAATGTCAAATAAGCAGATAAATTTTGCTAACCTTCGCAGCCTGCACCAGCTGCACTGTGCACTGGTTCCATGCGTCGTGCTTTTTGACTCCAGACTGAATCAAGTCCTGTAGTTTAGCTGCTGTGCTGCTTATGAGTCTGGAAAATTGAAAATCATATTGTATATGAATATAGCAGCCCACACGCACTCATTTCATACTCAGACTTGTGTGTGATCGTATCGCAAAATGGCATTTCTGACATTTGAAGTTATCTACACTCAGTGTGAGCAAACTTAGATTATGCAAAATCTAATTACAAATTGGGAGAAGCACCCAGACCACCCCGGTACCGAAGGATTTCTTCACCAGGGGGTGTGCTGAGTTTTCCTTGGTTGTGTCTGTGTAAGGAGAGTTTGCAAAACAAAATAAAGTGATAATATTGGAGTGATGTTGCATTATGTTTTTCATTTTCTACACAGATATCCAAATCCTGCTCCTGTTGACACCGAAGCTTTCAGAAGACTGACTCTGTTTTTACACTGATTTGAATGACAGCAGGGTTGTCTATCTGTTTACCTGGTTTTCAGAGATGACACTTATATGGCCTATAACCGAGCACATAATACTAATGAGACAACTCACAATACCATTTTTATTTGTGTTGAGTAGTTGAATGTGTAGTTGAAAGGCTACAGACAGAACGAGAGGCTCTGTGTTTGCTGTGGTGTTAATTGAAAGCAAACATCAGTTTCACAGGTATGTGAAATTTTAACATTCTGTATAGAATTGCACAGGGTCCAGTTGTCTAAAGGTTTTACTGGATGCAACTCAGTGATGTGCTCTGGGATTTACTTAAATAGTGCCATCAGCTCGGTATAGAATCAACTCTATGGAATGTGGTGGTTAGGTAGCACATGGCTTAAAAAATTGTGGTGTTCTGAATGCGAAAGCTTCATATTGAACATTTGACATGGCTGTTAATCCTGCGTGAGTCTTCCTTTTCTCTTTCAGGAGCAGATGGTGTCAATTCTTGTGTAACTTATGTTATTTTACCTCCCTTTCAAGCAAGAAAGAGGCTGAGCTCTTAAGACATTTCTGATGTCAAAGAGAGAAACCCCGTCTCCCGTCCTCGGTACTGACCTGACTGCCATGTGTTGATAGGCCTCAGTGTAAATATCTGGCCTGAGAAAATCCGACTTGTTCTTGGCTGGACACTTCCCGGGTTTCACTGCAGCCAGGTAAGTGACAGATGGCGGAACCGGCTGGCCAGCGCTGGCTGCCATGAAGCACTTAATCAGGAACCTGGGAAGAGGGTAAGAGTCAGAGCAGGGTATGGTTGTGATCCCCACCCAGCAAATGGTCATGCAAAAAGTAAAGTGGGCTCGGGTGAGGAGCAGCAAGGTGTGACCCATCCCACCAGTGGTCCTAAATGGACTTAAACAAGTAATGACCTTTTGGTTTGCATGTCATTTGCAATAACCTGATCTGTGCTGGGTCTCGGGGGTAGCCTGTCTACCGTGTTTAATGCTACAGCAATCTGTAGTGATGAATTTTTAGGAAGAAACTTGCTGTGGCTATTAGCAGTCTCAGCAGTGATTAGATACATTATCAACTTTGCAGCCTGAGTCTTAATGCTCTGGGGACCTTCATGATGGTTTGGTCTTACCTTCTGTGATCCCCAACACACAGTCACATTATGTTACAAACATGAGACCCTTTCTTGGAGGTAAACATGTGTCCAAGGAGCATTCCCCACTCCCTTATTTTTTTGGCACCTCTGCTACGAGACTGATCAGGTCTGGAAGTAAAAGGTTACAGCATTTCTCTTGACCTTGCTATTGATCTTGCAAGAAGAGGCAGTAATGAGTGCAGAAGTGTCTGCATGCAAGCACAGAGCTGTGTGGTAGCACCTCTGTCCCTGGGAAGTGTACTGGTTTTTTCCTTCTAGTAAAAAGACACATTATTAAAAGTTCAAGCAGCTGTGGTTTCTTTCTCCTGTATTTCATCTACTCTGGATAATCATCAGTCTGCGTGTTCGGAGGAAAGTGGTGTTCTTGGAGCATGACTCATCCGCTTTCAGTATTCAACAACTTTGCTTTCTCTGAATCAACCTCGCTTTACCAATATCGCGTTACATCGGTTGCTTAAAAAAATGAACCGCAAAACTTGTGTAGCAATGCTTTTGCTGCGCTACTAGACAAAGAGGAAAATGAGGTTATGCAGAACAGCACCTGCATACATCCCCAAACCAAAAATAGAAGAGATAATCCGATTCCCACACACCTCCATGCCTGTTAGACAGAAGACACGAATAGTTTATGTCCTGAGCTGTATTTTTAGAAGGAGCTGTGAGAAAGGAGTAGCTGGTTTTACTGGTTTTGGAGGAGAAGTGGTAGATGTTGAATAAATGAAGGGGCAGGCTTTTAGATGAACAAATTTGAATTGTTACCTGGCAGTTTGCAGGAGCAAAATGGTGTTTTCCCCTTCATAAATACAAGAGGCAACTATTTTGGTGTACAAGGAAGGGAGTCCACTCAGCAAGGAGTAACCATGTCCCCCGCACGCCCGGAGGCAGATCTCCACTGCTGAAGTGCAGTACTGAGTAACCATGGCTTTAAAGCCCGAAGAAAATGCATGGAGCTGTTTAAAAAAAACCAATAAGGCAGAGTGTTAATGGTGAAAGTGTTCTAAAGCAATCCTCAGAATAAGCTTCCTTTTTTAATTTTGTGCAATTTCTGGGCATGAAATCCCTGTCAGATCCTCCTTTGCATGCTGGTGTAGCACCCAGCTCCCTGACCCTGGCCTTCAGTTTCTGCCTGGGATGCTGCACACCCTGGTGCTGGGCACGCTGTGGTCAGTTTATGCATTTTTGGGTTTCTCTCAACCAGCAGTGGCTTTGGCAGCCCATGTTCAGAGCATGTTTTCATTTCAGGCTTCCAGTTGCAAAATCTTGTGTTCTATCTAAAAAGTCACATTTTTGATTTTGGCTCAAGAAGTGAATATTTGCATGTGCATTTGTAGACGGAGTTGTGAAATAATGCTTTGCGCCACCAGCTACTTAGAACAAGGTTTTTATCAAATGGACCTGCTTTTCAAGGACTTTTCACTCTGCAATAGTTCCCAAAGCCAAAAATTTGGGGCGGTAAAGCAAATGCTGTTGCTGACTGGTTGTGGACCTAGGACAAGCCATTTGATCTCTTAGTGCTTCCTCTTTCTCCAGTTATCTAGTGGTGAGAGGAACGCTTGGCCAGTTTGCTAAAATACTTCGATATTCAGAGATGAGAAGTGCAGCCTAAGTGCAAACCAGCTGTACGAGCAAATCCTGCTGCAGCTCACCTCCGGCAGCGTGTCGAAGTTCTTCCTCTGGATCTCTCTGTACCCCTTGTCAAATAGCTCCTGCAGGTAGTCGTTGAGGAAATGAAAGGCATAGGCTGCTGCCAACGGGGGCAGCAGCTTCTCTTGCTGAGTCTGGTAGTCAAGGATTTTTGCTTCTTGTTCCCTGTTGGAAGACAGCTGATGAAGTAGGGAAAGCGTGGACACGGGCTTCGCTACTCTTAGTTTACCTATTGCATAATGAAAAAGGGCATTTTGCATTACCAAGAAGCAGTATGTGAACAAGACTGAGCCGATCTCGTGGCAGCAAATCTTGTTAGAGAAACAAGCCCGACTAGGAAAAAAGTGATTTTTCTGCTGTGTTGGTGAACCAGCCTAAGAGAGCAGAGAAGGCTGCAATGTGTGATCGGTCGGTCTGGAGGGGAACAGGGGCTGCGGCAGAGGACGAGGATGAAGCCTTCAAGGACACTAAGTTGTTGGGTGTTACAGGGGAGGCGGTGGCACTGCACCCTGAAAACCTTTGCTTTTCAAACTGGATCTTGTGGCCCTGCGTATAGATAGGTTTCTCTGAAAATATTTGAGTCTAAATTATTTTAAGCTTTCTGAGCTTTTTCTGGATGTTCTTTACCACTTTTGCTGTGGTTAGTACACTTAGGCCTTCAAATGATGGAACTGGTTATTACAATAGTTCAGCATGCTGTGCTCTTGTGTTTGGTTTGCATCTGGACCAAACCACGTTCTCATTAGGATCTTCTTGCTTTTGAAAGGAGATTTAAGTGGAAAGTTTTGAAATCCATTCAAATGAAAATACCTACTTAAAAATTACAGGGATTCTTACCAGACTAATAAAATTCAGTGTTGTAAAGTGTGGATATTGGAATTGTGGATGTTGGAAGGTATTTTAATGTCATGCCCACTAGTAGGATGCTATGGAATAAGAATTCAGCAACTTGTCCGCTTTGTCTGGTTTCTGCTGAGTTACAGGATTACAGGGGAAGGCCACTTACAAGAAAAATAAGTTGCCTGTGTGAACTGCTGAGCTATTCAAACTATGAAACTTATCTTAGAAAGAACTGTAAACATTCTCTTGTACTTTGACTGAAGCTCGTTAATGTAAATAATGGGGAAGCATGTTTGTAGTATCCCATCCGGGCCAGGAAATAAGCCAGTGATGTGCTGAGGGATAAGATGACAAGCAGAAATACGGACTGGTGCAGGGGAACAGGGTCTATGGTCCCCTTCCCACCGCTGCGGACTTGCGTGGCATTACCCAGGCTTTAACTTGGACTGCCGGCGAACCACAGAGTATCGGATGGCAATGGTGCAAGCTTTCATTAGAGGTATTATAACTTCGTCCTCAATGAGGGAAATGCGCACCGTAGTCATTGTGAAATAATTAATCTTCTGTGACCCCCGTCTTACATAGGTGCCATCTGGTTGAACCTAGAGTAGAGAGAGGATGTTAGATGCCACCTTCTTCAATAATTGAATACTAGGATGGTTGTGTAATTCCTATGCGTGGAGTGAAATGGACATCGAAATCCTTCACTGAATGCACAACTAAATATTTTTATGTATGATGGATGAAACATATCCATTTGAAGAGACAAACTCTTACTGCTTCTGGCTGAGATAGGTTCTGCCTGCCCGACCTCTGAACGTGGAATTCATGACACCGAGTTTCATGTAGAATTCAGGTAACTTCTGCCCTTGATAAAACTGCAGAGGCTTGCAGACACCTCAAAGGAAGATTTTTGTCCTAAATTTAGGCAGGTCCCTGTCATCTCTCTGGCTGTGCAATGAGAGTCTGACGGGCGAGTCTGTGATATGAGTCCGTACATACCTCGCAAAACTTGTTCAGCATGTTCTCCCTGGGGACGCGCACGTTCTGCAGCATGAGGTAGCCGTTGTCAACGTGCTCAAAATTCATTTTGGGACCGATGTCTCCTGCAGTTACGCCTGCAGTGGGAGAAAACATAGCCTGCTTACTTCCACTTGAACCTTCTTCTCCCCATTTTGTGTCAGGCTGGGGATCTCAAAGGAAGGGCACGTTCAGCTCTGCTTCCTCCCCAGCATGGGTGATCTTGCCTGAAGGAAGAAACAGGCATTCGAATGCCTTGTGGTAGTTTGTTTCCATGATCCCTGTTACCCGTGTTGGCGGGGTCAGAACTGAGGTGTTAATGCAGAGGTGGTCAGAGCAGCCAGGCTTCTGGTTAAGAAGAAGGCTTGGTCTGGATATGCCTGAGGATACATTACATCTTCCTTTAGATAAAAAGGTTGGGGTTAATGATAACTATGCCTTGGGTATTTGTCTTGGTTTGGTTTTGGCAATTATAACTCTCCCTGGGCCCAATGTTTTAGAAAACATTTAAGGGCAAAATAGGTAGAGCACCTGCACAAGTGATGCGATGTCGGGGGTCGTTTACCTGGGCAGAGTGAATGGTCCTGAAGGCTGCGTATCTGCACGATGAAGGGATGCACGCCGTAGCACTTCCCATGGACGTACAGCTGAGCAAAGGCCACTGTGTGGGTTGCTGACCTTCCCACTGCGAGAGGAAACACAGCCCCATTCCCTTAAGACAAGGTACAGCACAAACACTTCCACAGTTAACAGCGGTCAGTGCTAATTGTGCGTTAGGTCTTGCTAACGTATGGGTCATATAGGTGTGATCCACAGATGCTGGAAGAATCCTTCTGCCTCTGTCGCTGCCCGTGAGGCTTGGATGAACAGTTTGCATCAGCAAATAAGTTAAAGTTCATGCAGTGCTGAGAGAGTGGGAAGTGCTGTGGCTATTAGAGTAACTCCAGCTATTTTCTGTGAAATACCTTCCTAAAGGGAGCCATGAATTTCCCACTTGAATCCTTTATGCTGATCCTTTATGCTGATGACCTCCCTGCAGTTTTTGGTCGTCTGAGTATTATTTGCAAAGAAGAGAAGATTGTTTCCTGCAGAGGCAGGAGTTTCCCTGAGCGAAGTTCTCCAGCCCTGCCACCCAAGGGCTTTTGATAGATGATGGTGGTTCCCTTCTGGCCTTTGAACTTGTACAAAACCCTTTGGTCTCTTACTTGCCTCTTCATCTCTTACTGAAGTCCTCTGCTAGCACCCGGGCCCTCAAACACGGAGCTTGCACAGGGACTGAGTAACTGAAGGAGGCAAATGAGGAAAACCAAAATATTGTCTGTGGTACTTACTGTCTCCAGGCCACCACTTCATGGCAGAGATCTTTGGTGTGTTCAG
The DNA here is from genome assembly GCF_964195595.1 of Calonectris borealis. Classification (NCBI taxonomy): domain Eukaryota; kingdom Metazoa; phylum Chordata; class Aves; order Procellariiformes; family Procellariidae; genus Calonectris; species Calonectris borealis. The sequence continues at coordinate 10,696,112 of NC_134321.1, read as the reverse complement.
TATAAACTCCTGCGTAGTGATATCAAAGACTGCTGTTGTTTCCAAACCCTGAAGATAAGTTCCTTTTAAAAAAAAAACAAAAACAAAAACAAAAAGAAAAATCTCTCTCTCCTGGTGTATCACAAGGATGGAGAGAGTGGAGGATCCCTGGAGGCTTGTGTGGTATTACCAGGGTTTTGTGGTTTACCCTCCTGGCGAGAACCGTGGGACGATGCTCCCAGTGACCCCACACCATCTCCTGCAGAGATCTCTTGAGCCACAGTGGTACTCAGGCAAGCTGCCTGGTTCACGGTGACAACCATCAACTCCGGCTGATCCCTTCCACCGACGGTGACTGCCTGCTATCTAACCATGAGCTTTTACCCTCGCTCTTGTTATTTTTCCACATTGGCAAAACCAAAGCCAGCACATCTCCAGCTTGCAGAGGAATGCTGAGGACATCAACCTCTAACAAGCAGGTGGCATTTCCCCCCCAGCCACCCCTGCCCCAGTGAAGCATGGTCAGCTTGAACTCAAATTCCCCTGAGAATCTGGGCCAGAGCTTCTCGCCCTACAGAAGCACTGTGTTTTCTTCGCAGCCTTACCGTGCCCCAGTTCAGTCTGGGCGTAGCTTCCAATAAGCTGAAACTGGGTGGCGAGAGGAATCCATTTGGCAATCTGTTTGTCAGAGCCCAGCACCGAAATACTTCTCATGAAGATGCGGTGAAGGAGAAATGCGACGTCTCCTGACAATGCCCTGCGGAGAAGGCACAAGGGGTGTTTTTACACGGATGAAGTTCCAGGGGTGTGATGAACAAGGCAGTGACACTGCGGCCGTCACCAGACAGAACCACCTGCTGCCTTTTGATTTCCGAGTTGTCCTACCTTACCGTCCAGCATCAACACAGTATTGCAGGACAAGCACTCTTCCAAGCTGCTTTTGTTCCTTCTTTCATAACATAGTTCGCTTAAGTGTTGCTAGCTCATTATCTCGCTTGCTCTTGGAGGAATTATCTGTTCTGAGTAGCAGGTGCTGAGCTCCTAAAAACACAGCCCAGCTCCAAAGCTCCTGTGGCTCTGATAGCTTGTGAGCCCTTCGTACCTTTATTTTGCTTCATAGGATTTTTTTTCCTGATTATTTAAGTCTTATTATTTTAAGGCTGAGCTAAAAAAACCTTACCACCCTACCCTAAAGCCCCGAAACCCTGGCAATTCAGTGTGGGGCGCATTAGACTGAATCACATATGTAGGCTTCCGAGACCTGGATTTCCTGAACCTTCCCATTCCCATTCTGGGGAAATACCTTGGTACGTTGGGTTTGTTGCTGTACTCTTCCCTGGGTGTTTGCTGTCAGTCACTGTCAGTGAACAATACTGGGCTTCATGGTGACTTGCTGTCAGTCACTGTCAGTGAACAATACTGGGCTTCATGGCTACAGGTGACTTGGCCTGACTTGAGATGTTTTTTTCTTGTGGAAAAATTCAAATACATCCTTGTAACACCTGGTTTATTCTGGTCAGGTCCTTCGCCATCGCCATCTGATAGGGCTGCATACATCCAAAAAAGCACTATTCCAGAAGCTGTGTATGGGAACTTGGGTACAGTAAGTTCCATGCTGTAAATCAGAAACCCATTTGTTTTAAGCTTTTTTGTGTGTGTGTGTGTGAGAAATCCTAAGAAAATATGAGCAGTATAGTCCCCTCTTCTTGGGATTCCTCAGAATATGGTTGAATCACCTCACAGATACAAGTACATGTACTCTCACACCTAAAAATAAGTGGCTCTGCTTCTCGGTAGCTTGTATGGCTGTTAGCACGTTGCTTTACTGCAGTGCTCTAGTGAGCATCTCATTCTAGACAGATACCTTTTATTGTTAACAAATGACTGCACCTTTTCTTTTATACTGGCCCTGAGAGAGAATCAGTCATGCTGAAAAAGTGGGGGGAAAAATATGAACAAAGAAGTTAAAGGGAAATTGCTTTGATTAACAGAAAACGACTTAATGAACCCTTTGCAGCCCATGCAGAAATAATGTTACTTTAACTGCGATTTAAAAAAAGCTGGCTTTTAAATGCGTGCAGGTGGCTCACGGTGTCTGGCACCAGGAGGCACCAGGACTTTGTCAGTAAGAGCTTGGTGCTGGCCTGGTGTTTCCTCAGGAAGGAGCTGTCCTGCGAGGCCGGCTGTGCCCTTCAGCCAGCAAAACGCGGTAGCGCAGGGCTGGCCCTGCCGAAGCCCTTGGCGTCAGGGGCCCTGATAAAAGCAAACCTAGGTGGGAGAGGCGGTGGAGTTTTGTCAGGTTTTTAAAATCTGCTGGGATTTTTTTTTTCTTCTGAGGGAGGAGTGGAGAGCTGCTTTTTGTTGGGAATATAATGATCAGGTGCAAGAGCTCCTGACGGAAGATTTCCCCCTTTATCAGTCCCACTCACTGTAGGTGGCGAAGAGCTTAGCGTAAAAAATTCTAATCTTTCATATGATGAAATATTGGGAAGTGACTTCGAGTGTCAGCGGTGATTTGTAAGGTGCAGGTATTGCCCTTTTGAATGACGCTTTTGAACTTGCATCTTCTTACTGGGTATGTGACCCCCCCCAAACTAATAGTGTGCACCAGGCAACAGCAAACTGGTACTTTTATTTAGCAAAGGGGGAAAGAAGGAGGGGCAAGCAATTAAAATTAAAATGTGGAGCTCAACCCCATGCAAAGTGTTAAGAAAACTTTTTTAAGGAAAGGATTGTGAAAAATATTTCATTCCATTTACCGACAAACTAAGTGGGTTTTTTTTTTTTCTTTTTAATACAATATGGGTTTTCTAGATAGAAAAAATATAATTTTTAATTTACCTGGAAGTCAGTAACATAACTGAGACCGCACCACTTCCAATTCTGGTTATACATTTTAAAATGTCTGAGCGGTGATATGAGAGCTGTAGCACAAGTAAGGAGCTTGCTGAAGTGGAAATATCACGTTGGGGATGTGAACTGCTGTGATCTATCGCGCTGTACCCATGTGCTGCTCTTTGAGAAGTTCCCTGCCATGTATCATCCTTTTCCCTTTTTCTGAGCATGCTGCTGAAGTAAAAACCTGCAGCACGTTTGTATCAAAACCTTATCTGTCACCTCTTGGCCTTTGCTAAAGCCGATTCTTGTTGGCATACAAAACTTTTAACAAAAAATCAGTTGTACATTAAAAAAAAAAAAAAAATCACCTGTAAATGTACTTAAATTCAGGTCCACTCTCAGTCCATCCCATCTCGTGCATCTTTTTCTGGAGGTGAACAGCCTTTCTGACTGCTGCTTCGTACCTCTCATTCTGGCTCTGGAAATACTGATTTTCTCTGCTAAATTCAGGGTCACATTCGATAGCTTCAACTGCAAAGCAACACAGAAGAGTTGGTTCTGCTGGGGCTGGGGAGGTGCAGGCAGTGCCTGGAGCCCTGCTCGGGAGGAGCGGGCAGGGCTGGGGTCGTGGACACCGGTGCTGTGACTTTTTAGGGTGACTGCAGGCAGGTTTTGTTTTGCCAGGGCTGGCTCTGACGGCTGTCACGCCTAACTGAACTAACTGAAAAGCGGTGGGTTTGGGGAAGGAGGAGGGGAGGGGAAGCGAGTGGGCCTGAGAGGGGTCTGCTGAGCAGAAATAGTGACCCAGCGGGGTAAGGCACCGTCCCTGGTCAGGGCGTCAGAGGTGACTTTGTGCCTCGGACAGAAAATGCCATCGATCCCTCTGTCCCTCTGACGGCAGCAAGAGCTGCGGTTAGCCGGGTTTTGTCCGGAGGGCGGCTAACGGCCGGAGCTGCCGGGTGTCCCACCTGGCACCAGTGCTTCGGCTCAGGACTTTACCAGCCCTTCACAGCGTTGTGAATCGACTCCTGGGTTTGCTCTTTCTGTGTCAGCCTGAACGCTCCCGCTGCTCCCTTTTTGCCTTGAAACCATTGAGTCCATTCACGTTTCAGGTTTTACTGAACTCCGGTTGCACCGTGAAGCGTGCGATCCCAGTGGCCTGTGCCTTTTTCATGTGATAAGGGTATCATATGGGGGTAGTTACAGAGACAAAAGAGCTTCCCCCCCCCCCCCCCCCGTTCCTTCTGAGCACCCAGTCATTTTTCGGCACACCCATCACGAGTGAGAGCAGCTCAGCCTGGCCAAGCCAACCCTCACAAGGAATTCCCCACCTGGATAAGCCCGATGTGCCGAGAGGGTCGTTGCCTGCGGTTCACGCATGGCGCGCGTCGCTGCGCAGCAGCGCTAACCCCCGTGCTCATCCCCTTCGCACAGAGATGCCCGCCTGAGTGACCCTCGGTCCTTGTATTTCAGTTTAACCAGTCTTGTTAAAGATACTGGGGATGGGAGCAGGGAAAGGGAAAAGCTTCAGACAGCGGGAGTGGCTGCGGAGGAGTCGTGTTGATTTACACTAGCAGCAACTCCAACTCCGCGCTCCCACTTTTTTAAGAGATGGGCGATAAGCAAATACCTGGGAGCACAAAACCCACCATGCAAAGGAGGAGCAGAAACAGTGGGGACGCAGGCATGCTCTGTACCAGCCCGCAGCCAGGCGCCTCGTAAGGCTCACTCACCCACCGCCCTCCGTATCCGAGTGTGCTCCGCACCGCCGTCCAGCCGGACCGTGAGCTTTTCCACGCTGAAGGAGGGCGTTTGTCTCTCGCTGGCGAGGTCGGGATTCACGCTGCCGAGGACTGAGCCCTGCGAGTACTTGCTGGTCTCCAGCAGAGCCATCCTGGAAGCTGAGCTGCTCTGGGACAGGATGGGGCTCGTTAGGTGCTGGCACACCTTCAGTGGGTGGTTGATGAAGGTATTGGGAGCAGCAAGGAGAGGTTTCAGTAGGTTGGCCAAGATGTTGTACCTGCACAGGCAGCCTGGGGCATGGCTCCCTGCGCTGCGAGCACAGCTATTGCAGGACACTGTGCTCAGCAAAATAGGTGTAGGAATGTACTTTGTACATAAAGAGGCACGTTTCCATGTTAGTTTAAAAAAAACCAAACAAACAGGGATTGCATGAATATTTAGACACTGTCTTGTCCTCGTTGCAATGATAAGGACAATGAAAATTTAGGGCACTTTTAGGAGCTCAAAATGCAGGTTTTATGATTTTTTTTTTTTTAAAAACATGAAATCTTTTTCTTTCACCAATCTGTCCCCAATATTTTATGAGAAGTTACTGCTGGAATATCCCACAAGTAGGTGTTAATGTTTAAGGGAGTTCCCACCCCACGCCGGGCGCTGCCGCTGCTGCGTAGCCCACGGCGCCTGCTGAGAGGCTCCCGGACCTGCGCTCGCAGGCGCGGCCAGCTCTGCCCGTGCTGCCTCCTCCCGCTTCCCACGGGGCTCGGCTTTACATTAACTCCTAACCTTGTAATTCCTGTCTTAGCAGGATTTGCCACAGGATACTAATAAAAAAAAAGCGTGGCGTGTGGAAAATAAAGCAGATTTTTCCCTTGAAGAGGCTGCCTGCCTTCCTGAACTATTTTTAATACTATAAGAAATTTAAACTCTGGAAACGCTTGCAAATATGTTCTTAATTCCTGCTTTTCTGATATTCAGCCCTTTAATTCAAGGTGTCTTATTGTCCTGGGATGGAGAAAAGCCTCAAAGCAGCGTGCTGAGTACACAACACTGGAGTAACCCAGACCTGCCCTTGAGCCACCCCAGGAAGCGCCGGGCTCGGCGCTGGAGCACCGGGACGGCTCAGCCGCCAGCTCCCTCTTCCGTCAGGCTGCGTGAGAAAAAAATCTGCGTGTCCGTCTGCTATGTGCGAACGCAAAACCCCACGTACCTTGTCCCACGCGTCCTTCGGGGAGCCGTCTGGCTGCCGCCTACCTGCCTGGGCCGCGCTCCCGGCCTCCCCGCTGCACGGACCTCGTCCCCGGGGCCAGCGGAGCTCGCCCGGCCCGTGGGTGTTTCTGCGTGTGCGCGGCGGCGTGCCGGAGCTGACCTCTGCCGGCAGCGGCCCCTGCGCCTGCTGGGCGTAAAATCCCACGGCTCCCAGTGCCGGAAGGGCTGGAGCCCCCGCATTTAAAAAAAATGCCATTTTTCTGAGCTCAGTTCAGGCTATTTGTGCGGTGGAGGCTGCACTTCCAGCTCCGTCACCGAAGTGGCACCCTGCCCCCTCCCAGGATTTTTAATTTTTTTTTTTTTTTTTTTTGTAGTCTACTCGGGCTGGAGGAGAGCACCCCTTGGGCCTGGGGATTTGACTGGCTCGGGGTTTTCCCAGCTGGGCTATGGCACTGCCCTCGGCCCTGCCCGCAGCGTGGGGTGCGAGCCGGGAGGCCGGGGCTGCGCCTGGCGCGCTGGGTCCTGCCGGGGGGCGGAGGGAGGTTGCCAGGGGGTGCGCGGCCTTCATCTCCCTCATCCTGAACCTGTCCCCGCTGCGGTCCGGCCTGGTGTCTGGTGGGCAGGAGCTGGCAACTCACCCCCCCCCCCCGGCTACATCAGCATGAGCCTGGCGGGAGAGGAGCCCCTCCTGCCCACAGTTCATCGGGGAGGCTGTGCTGCTGCTTCAGACCTGCTTGTCTCTCCCTGGAAACTGCTTCGTCAGGGAAGGAGGTGACACAGGTGGGATTCACCGTACCGTAGAATTGCTTTAACACGGCAAGGTAAACAAAGGGTGGGAAATTGGATGTAGTTTTGCATAACTATAATTTTAAGCTTGAGCCTGAGTGAACCAAGCCCAGCAGCCATGAGGAGCAACAATAAATCAGAAGAGCTGACCGTAATGCAATGAGTGTGCCCACGGGCAGTGGGGGGTGCGTTAGGGATGAGTCTGGTAGATTAAAGACGCTGTGTGGCTCTGTCATCCTGCCAGAGCAATAGGGTGTCCTATGGACGTGCTGCTCGGAATTCCAGTCTGTACCCCACAGCATCACATCCTAGGGTGACTCGGGCTTGCCAGCGCTTGAGAGGCAGTAGCATCTTTCTGAAGTTATCCATGGACTTTCTCTGCTTGCTCCGCTATTTTCTTCTGCTGGAGTCAGAAGCTCTTGGCCTTGTGCTTCTTGAGTGCTGTTTGCAATTCAGCTAGCAGGTCTGGGTCTCCTGAAGGAAGGGCGAGGGATGACAGGTTGGAAGAAGCCTGTCCCTGAACCTGTTTGCAACTTGACATTCGGGCAGGCTCGGGTGCTGCCTGGGTAGGTCGTTGCCAGTCAGCGTTAGTGAAGCCTGAGCTGCAGTGCCACCGGAGCCGCACCCCCGGCAGCGTTCTCATACGCCTCGGCTCCCTGTGCCCCGGGGTGCCCAGAGATCTCACGGGCTGTGGTGGGAACCGACAAAATCCACAAGAGCACTGGTCATGGTGTATTGGAACACACCACAATTATTATGTTGCTGATAATTTTGTATTTTTCCCCATTTCTGTAAGCCTGGATATCCCCGGTATCACGTTCGACTCACAGGTTTCATACGATGCTTTTATCAACACAAAACTGGTCAGTCTGTGGCAGTTTTAGATAATTTTGGCAAATGATCTAAATATAGAGAAATACCCAGCATAGGCAGAGGAGTGTTCCCGCCAGGACCAGTCTGAGGATACCGCTAGCTTGAGGAAGAAAACCAGAATTTGCCATTTCTGAGGCAGTAACGAGAAGTAAAATTAGGCAGTAAAATACAAGCGTTCCCTGACAGGAAATTCCACTGCAGCAACCATCTAGGAGCATTCAGGAATAAGTGCATAGGAACAGAGCTCTCAGCACGACCTGGATAAATTGCAAAGCTGGTATTGAAAACTCTGGCAGTAAGAAAAATCCAGGCAATGGGGCGGTTTGTGCTTAGCTAAAAGGCAGCGTATCTTTAAAGAGCAGAAATTATTGTTTCTTACTCTCTCCCGTAGAAGAGGAACTGTCACGATACGAACGACTGCCTTTGGCATCCGCATGAGAAACGAGGTGTGTGATTAGTGTAAGCAGTCTTGGGGCATAGCCCATCGCAACCTCGCCGATTGTGGCTGTGAAAGGTTGATAAAGCATTTTAGAAAGTCCTGCCTGAGTCCCCTGGTCTCGTGTCTCACCAAAGGCCACGCTCTCCAGCAAAGACGTTTCCCTCTGTGTGGTTTGTGCCAGGAAATGAAGTACCCAACCCGCCATGGTAGGATAACCAGTGAGCTATTATTATAAGCGGCAACAAGATAGGAAGATGTTTTGGAAACCTGACCTGAAGAACAGGTTTAGTCAATGAGCTCTAATCCCTAGTAATGAGCTGACTGCCCACCCCAGTGCCACGGTGTGCGGAGGGTCGGGAATGCTGTGTACCTCCCACATGGTGTGGCAACCCCAGCGGATACCCAGTGTCAGAGAAACACATCCAAGGACCAACTCTGCCTTGTTCTGAGCGGGGAGTTGGCACCTCTGCTGTTAAGGATATTGCTAATGAGACAGAGAAGTCTTTTTGTTTGCTCTGCTGCATTCAGTTTTAGTCCTGGCTCTCGGGGAGCATGGTGTGTGCACATGTAAAGCATCCTCTCTTCTTATCTATTTAATCTGTGGTCTTTGGTTATTGCTAAAATGCTTTAAAAACGTTTAAAAATAATGAGTGATCTCACTAGTGTGAGGATTACCTTTCAGTTCAAAACTGAGTTTTTAAGTTAAATCCAAGGGCAATGTGTTTCCTTGGCTTTGTGGGTCTTACCCTGCCAGGCAGGTGGGCATCCGTGGCCAGTTAGAAATAAAACATATGGGAAGTTCTGGTGCACAGAGCCTGATTCCACAATTTTTGTGCCCTTAAGCTTTCAGTAAATTGAGATGAAGTCTGGGGATAAGCAATGGATGCAGCATTGGGTGTGGATGATGAAAACAGGTCATTGATGGGTAAGTTAACACAGCACTAACACAGGAATTGCTGTCAGGCTTCACTGATTTTTATGTTCATACCGTTTATTTGGCTGTTGTCTGCTTGCATCCTCAGAGCTTTTTCAGTTCCTTGTGGAAAAGAGCAAAATATACAATCATCGTTTAGTTTATTTCTTCAGAAGTGTCCACATTAAACAGTGTGAGTTAATTAAGCAGAGTTGCATGACATATATTTTTATATAAATGTATATAAACACCAACACAGAATATAGACTATATACCACATAGGCAACATACACAGTGCAAAAAATTGTCTTCCGTCAATACTCTGATAATCCGTATCTTCTGGATACACCACGTTTATTCAGGAATGTGTTTTAGGGGCATAGGGAGGAATTCATTTAAAAGAAAAAGAGACACAAAGATACCCCCAAATCTTCCTGGTTATGCCTACACTGATGTTTTTTTGGGTGCCACCTCCATGCTGCCGTGCCATGAAGCACAAAAGCATCGGTGAAGGTTGTAGAGGCTCTGGGTCTGAGCCCAGCTGGGGGGGCGGTTACCAGTTCGCAGGGGTGAGAAGAGCTGTGTTGGAAAACGCTGTGATTTTTTAAGCCAACGCTTGAACAGTGAAAGCATCATTTCCCACGTGCCGTCACGGAGGGCTGGAGCCTGCAGCTCTTGCCGGGGACGAAGCGCCGGGTGCCCCACTGTGTGCCGTGGGGCTGCTACAGCCCATCCCGCCCCGGGAGCTGCCAGCGCCGGCTGCTTGTGGCCGGTTTGGTGGGTCGGTGTGTGGACATGTGGCTGGGTCCCGGCTCACAGCCCACGGGGTCCTGGTGGGCAGCTGGGTCAGGGCTTTCCGTTGTCTGTCCACCACTGGAAGGGTCTGTTGTGTCTCTGTTAGCTCAGCCTGAGTTAGGACAGCATGACTGGCCCTGCCTTTCCCTTCTGGACACCCGCTGCAAATGACCCAGACACCCCTTAGCAATCCCCAACTGCGTTCACGTGCAGCCCCCTCTGTGCTTGGTGGACACCACACACCACAAGGGAGACACCTTGATTTTTTTTTTTCCCCCAGATGATATTTGCATACTCAAGAAGACCGCAGCAAAATATTTTCAACCTTTTCGTTGCTGATCTGAGCACTCAGCTTACCCAGTCCTTACCGGATGGCTCCCACCCAAGGACTTGCATAAATGCCCCCATCCCAGCCCGGGTGAGCTGATAACACTGATTTCACTGGTGCATATGGAGCGACAGATTGCCTCTCCTGGAGTGCATTTCCGTCTGTGGCAAAATTACAAATTAATTTGCTGAATTTTTGAGTTCTTTGATCAAGGTTACTTAATCTGTGCCATAACCCCTCACAAAACCCCAGCACAGTAATTAATTCTGGCTTGTTATTTAAACTGATGTCATCTATGGAGTATCATACAGCATTCTTTACAGCTGTGCACAAGCATCCTTAGCAACGCCTTTTTTTTCTTGGAGAAATTTGGCTTTTTTTCCCCCTGAAAAAATGGTCGATGCTTCTTCTTCCTTATGGTTTTAATCATAACCTATATGAAAAGCTTCACAGTTGGAAAGGACATAACAGATCCTTTCAGATCTCGTTTGACCCATAGTGACCATATGCACTGGATTTCTGAAGTAAAAGAAGCAGCATGATGAGCAAAGGGCTAAAAACTACTGCAGAGGCAGTGCCACGAGATGGGGCTCTCGAGGACTGAAACTGAGTTAAGGGCTTTTATAGTCCAGGACTGTGGCAAAAGCCCCATACCTGTGTCACTGCTCGTGACACGTGATGTGGCTCAGATGCCAGGTTAGGCAACAGTCCTCTGAAATGAAACACCGCGCTGGACCAGGGAGACTAGGGAATGGATTAGTAACTTTTTAATAAATATCTGGTAAATGCCCAGTTTCCCTTAATTTACATATGGATCCCCTGAAGCTGTGGATAGTAGATATTGTTTAACCAGGTATTACCTTCCCAGCTGACAAGATCCATTGAGGCTTGCCATTCAAGAGCCAGTGTTCAAAGGCAGTTGGTGAGTTACGCTGTTTAGGCTTTGTATCAGGGCTGATGTGAGAAGCAAGAAGCTGAGATCTTCCTGAAGGAGCAATTTTAGCTCTAGATGCGGACACCTCAGGGCACGGATGCCCCATCAATGTGGTAGGCTCTGTCCAAACACAGTGCAAATGCACCATCTATCTCAGCTTTGCTATACCAGCAGCAAGTAGATTGTTAGCTTTGCAAGGTGGCAACTGAAATGAGGCAGCTCTGACCTCTGGAAGAGGGGATGAGAAGCACTGACAAATAGTTTTGCATCAATACCTACGTGCCCCGTAGCCCCTGGTGCCTGCAGATCTCAGCTGTGTGCAGGGCGAAGAGGACAGCAGCCTGACACCGGTATGACATTACCGCATTACCGCCTCTCAGCCACAGGACATTTTTGTGGGTCCCTGTGGTAGCACATGTCCAGAAGCTCAGTAGTCCAGGGGCAAGAAGCAGTTTGTTTGACTGCTACATCCGCAGGGATCTGCTCCTGGTCACTGCACGCTTCCATGAACACCCACGATGAAAACAGCCAGCCTTTGCTTTCTGCACAGAGCATTTGCCTCCCACGTGGGGTGCTGATGGTATAGTCCGATGTATTTTCTGCCTGAGCATGGAACTGCTAAATAGCTATTTTCAAACAGGTTTGAAATGCAGTTTAAAGGTGCTCGTGAAGAACAGTTGCACCTGCCTGTGCTGCATCGGTATGGGCACACAGAGGTTGATTTTTCTAATAGTGCAGGTGTGCTGCTGGGACACACAGCCTCAGCTGGGCTTGGTTTGCACACTGGTGCAATACCAGTGACCCTTGGGAAAGCCATTACGGTCACCTGGGCTGTTCTTAGTAATATGCAGATTGTCCCTTTTAGTTACCACGCCAGGTTTCCAGGAGGTTCTCCAGAGCTGCAGCCACCCTCCTGTCACCCCGTGCCTGGCGAGCCTGCCTCCAGGAGAAGCAGGGGTCCCCCGAACCATCCCTCCACAGACTTCCCTGGCTTAAGCGGTCGCTGCGTCTCAAGGGTTAACCAAGAGTTAGCTGGAGGTTAGCGTGCACCCACAATCTGGGGGGAAAATAACAGCATTTCTCTCTGCATCTCTTCATGTGAGTACTTCTTCGGTGAATACTGCACCTTTTCCACAGTGATACCTTCCTGGACTGGGAAAACCCTTTTTGTGCCTTCTACTGGAGCAAGTGTTAATAACCATAAGTAGCCCCAACGATGCGGCTGTGAATGTCCACCATGTACAGAGATGTCAGCGTGTATGTGTTAGCACCAGCCTTGGTAGCATCCCCATTGAGCTTTGGCAGAAGCTATGCTGCTTTCTCGTCCCCAGTCACCGTCGATGTTCTTCTCAGGTTTTCCTTGACTTTAATGAATTCTGGTGCATGGTCTTCCTGCTTCTCCTGCTCTTTCTCCAACTGTAAGAAAGAAGAGTCACCATTATCTGTGCATGCTAAAGGACAAAAGTGCATTAGCTACATTAAAACGGTGGGCTTCATTATTGCTGGGTGTCCACTTATTACTGCCCAAAGCTGAATGAGTGTGTAGTGCATGTGTCGGTGTTCTCTTTTTCCAAATCATTACACCAGAGCCATGTTCACCCCGAGTCTCTTTTTCTGACCAACTGAAACATTAATTTTTTTTTTTTCCTCCGGGGAGGAACATCTCCAGCAGAAAAGCAGGAGAGTGCTTCACTTCAGACCTGGCATGGAGGAGGGAGGCGGAGGTTTGAATCCTTCCCAGCAAAGGAGGCCTGTGAGCCTGGGAAAAGCTCTCAGCATTAGGTTATCGCCTAAGGGGGGGTAAGTCATTGTACTGCCTCACTTTTATACGCGAAATCTTTATGGATCTGTCGCTAAACCACCTTGTTTCATGTTCCGGGGTGTACTGTGGCTCCTGTTTTATGGGGGGGTAGCAACGCTATACCTTGGGTGAGCCTCAGCCCACCCATCTCCCCTGTGGTCTGTGCCTTGTGCGGGGTGGTTAGGATAACCCGGGGATGACTGGAAACTCAGTTCTACCTGATCCAGCCTCTGGTGCCTCTTTAATAGCTCTTTTTCAAACGGAGACTGCAATTTCTTTGCCTCTTCCTCTTCCTTCTTCTGTCTGATGAGCTGGTTTCGCCGTCGGTGCTCGAGTACCCGCTGCAGCTCTGGCTTGCTCTCCACGCCCAAGCCTCTGTGGATCAAAAGCAGATAAATCAGGGCTGGAGCACCTACACCCTGGGGTGTAAGCACTGCCAGCCCGGCAACCCCAAAACTTTTCTAGGTCCTAAATGGAAACGTGGGAGACCTGGTCCACAAACCAGTCCCGGTCCACACATCCATCCACAAAGCTTTGTGGGTGTTACTGGGAGCACCTTACTGTGGGACGGTGCCTTGGGCTGCCTGCCTCGGGTGGGCACAGCGTTTGCTGTCCGTGTCCGGGGCTTGTGGCGCTGGAAGTTTTGCTAATCCCATTACACTGAGGTGCTAGAGCTTTCTGGGTCAGGTATGGAAATGGGACCTTCTGTTGGCTCCTGCTGTTACTAGATTTAATTATGTCAGTGATGGCTTCAGCAGCATTGAGGGCATTTTAAATAATGACAATGTTTTTTCCACCAGCAGGGGTAGTCATTGATCTGCAATGATTGTCCTGGCAGTTCCTTTCCTCCCTGTTGCATCCCAGCTTTGCTTCAGAGCTGAGGGCTCCCGATCCCCCTATTGACATGGAGAGTTTGGGTCAAGAGGCCAAAATGAAATGTCCTTCTCTCCTGGAAGCCAGAGTATTTGCTGATGGCGCAGGCGCCTGGCTCCCCTTCAGCCGCCCGAAGCATCTCAGATGAGATGCTCCAAGCCCTGTTCTGTGAGGGGTGGGATCACGGGAAAGGAGACATGGCAAGGACATGCAGGCAAGGCATAAATTCGTGGTAAAGAGATGAAAGAAGTTCTCCAAACAAATTTCAGAAATCTAACACTTTGAATATTACCGTGCCTGAATTCAGACGCTAAGATTTACCTCCTGCAGCTGATCCCAGGCACCTTCCCACCAGCTTCTGCCCCCCTAGAAGCACGCGAGTATTTGTGGATGTGTAGGGCTATGGGTGAATGTGGAACAAGTCCAGATGTGCTCCTGCATGGTCGTGGGATGGTTCCTGCCCTTCCAGGGTAGTGGTTTGACCAGCTCATCTCCTCATGCCAAAAGGAATTTGCCTTTGTAAAATCCATCAGCTTCCTGGTTAAATCACTAAAAGCGGTGACTTTTTGCCCTGCTGAGTCCTTGTCAGGGAGAGGTAAAAACCCGAAGCTGCTGGGAAGTTGAATATTTGCTGAATTTCGGGTGACTTTATTGCAACTGCAGAGAGTTTCGCGTCGCTGAAGAACAGATTATTAAGAAGTGGTCGAGGCCGCATTTACGCAGGCTATCTTCTGCAATAGCAGCTGCAATGTAAGTAATCTTGCAAGAAAATACAGAACTAGAAGTCGTTGACTGCAGTTGTATTTTTGAGGAGAAGGAGTTGAAGACCTCGTAGCTGTCACACACGGGGAAGGAGTGGAGCCTGACCACTTTTGTGGGCTGGGTTTAACACTCGTTTAAATCAATGGGCTGAGATTATTTACAAATCCCATTGTAAAATGTGGGGTGTTCGGTGTTCCTGTGGGTGAAGGTCTGTTTTGAGACGAAGAGGGGACCTCCCCGTGTCTGCGCTAAGGGCTTGCCCAGGGCATGGCAGGTCGGCGTGTGCTATTAATGCAAAACTCATCCTTAGCTCCAGGAGGTTTTTGTTGACCGAAGGCTGGTTGGTTTCTGCTAAGGTCGTTTGAAAGCAGAGACGTCAAACCCTGTGGACTACCGAGCTTCCTTGGCAGGGTGGTGCACACTGAGGTGGTATCTCACATCGTGAGACATTGAACTGGTAGGCTGGAGAGGGAAACACTCTCCAGATGCAGCAAACCTCTGTGCTATCACACAGATACTGGGGAGCAGTGCTTGCATCCTTCCAGTACCATGGTTAACGATGCTTCATGTTGTCATTTCTGGTTTTTGCTTTATGATGGGATGGCAGGTTCATGGCAGGATCCGCGAAGGTAGCTGTAGCATTGGCCCCAGAGCTTTCATGATGTTTATTCAAGTCAGGAAGAACTCAGACGTTGCAGAGATGCTTTCCCCAAGGCTTGAGAGAGAGAAAACCTGCCTTGGCTTGCTGGAGACACAGGTTGCAATGTTGCCTGAGGATTTGTTACTACTCTTTGATTTAATCAGCCTGTGTAGTACCCAGAGGTGTTGACTAAGATAAGGGTTTTGTTGCACAAGCTGCTGATTTGAGTTGCTTCTCCCTGCTGCTTAAGAGGAGAAACCAAGAGCAAAGCAGAAACAGGAGCAAGTTGTAGATCCTTCTCTCTTCCCTTCTCCCCTCTCTCACCCTATAGTAACATGTAGCAGGAGGCAAAACGGGTGGATTCGAGAGTGACAAGAAACCAGCAATGATGGATTATTGTTTGCAGTAGGGTTTGTTTCACCTATTTGCTGAAAAATATTTGGGAGGGCAGAGCCGAAGCAGGTTTAAATTGATGCCTGAGATGTACAGGACTAAAATGAGAGGGATCAGGAGATGCAGGATGGCTGCGATGGGGCTGCCTCCTGCCAGCATCTGATGGCAGATGTGGATGTGTCATGGTGGCAGGCATAGGAGTACAAAGTGGTGATGCATTTTGTATTTGCCAGTTTGAAGTTCAGCTCAGCCTGGTGCTGTGGGGTCTGTACGCTGTCTGCCACCGTTCGTCTCTGCTACCTCCATTGCAGGAATTTGTTGATGCTTTGGTCCATCGTGGTTAGACTGGAATAACATTCTGTGAGATCAAAGCCAATGCTGGTGGGTGAGCCTTTAAACTGAGCAGTATCACTAGGCAGGATATGGTCACTCTCAAAGCAGAGAGTTTTAAAAATATCTGGCCGGTACGGTTACCTCTGCCTCGATGCTGGAGAATGGCCTGGGCATGGCCCCTGTAATTCTTCTGATTCTGTGAAAATCAAATCAAACCCAAGCCCAGCCAGTGCCAGTATTGATTAGTGCACCCCGCTGGCAGCCTTGATTGTTTGCCGAATTAATATATGTGTCTGGTTCTCGTAATGACGGTAGTCCTTTTGAACAGAGGCTGTGCTCCTTTTAATTAGATGGTCAAAGTGCTATCATGTCAGAATATTTCAGGGTATTCAGAAAATGTCAATATAAAGCCAGCAGATTTCTTGCTTTGCTAAAAAGGCTCTGAATCGAATATGCTTTTGTTGCACTGATGTTCAGACAGTTGCCGCAAAGGAATGATGTAGTTATAGGTTCTCAGTCCCTGGTGTCATTATCCTGATGTTGTATCTGTACCCCCAAAGACTTAAACTGGGATGATGGGGTGGGAAATCAGCAATGTGAATTGTAGCCTATCTTTACCTGTTTGATTTTTAGGGAGACAGTGATTAGCCTTTTCCTTGTACAGAAGATCTCACACTGATGCTATCCCAGCTTTCAATGGCTCCATCCAGCCTGCAGCTTTTACTGCCTCTGGGTTGACCTTAAAGCACACAGGAAGGCTGCACATTGCTGGGGACTTGGCAAGTTAGTGATGGAGGTAGAAAAACCGGGACCAGGGAGAAAACATGCGTGGGACACGGAGAAGGGGGCTCTAGGGATGCCTCGCATCTTCCAGCGCTAGTGGCTTGAGGTGGGTGGAAATAGCGAGCAGCTCCAAAAAGTGCTAGCCGATGCTTCAGGATGGCAGAGCAGGGGGCTTTTTGTTCTGCTTTTGTTTTAAAAGAAACCATCGCATCAGAGGAAAGGACTACAGCAAGTTTCACATGGTGTTTGTTTGCAAGTGAAGGGATTTATCGTGCCCTTCCAACTTCGCAGGCCGTCGCTGGCACTTGTGCCAAGGCTGCTGAGCTCCGACGGCTCAGCACCTCTCGGACCACTCCAGCGGCAGGCTGCGACCTCCTCTTACCTTTTGTGGTTCATCAGCAGCTCTCTGTGCAGCTCTTGGTGGCTCTTCGAGGCTTTTACAGGATTTAGGAGCTTTTTAGGTTTGATGAGGTCTGGGTTTCCATCTATGTAGTCTGGGTGAGTCAGGATATTCCCACCATCTGGTCGCTCCCGCTGTATTTCAGTGTACATGGATGCTGGAAGAAAAGAGAGGTGTTCGCATGAGAAGTCTCACCCTGCTGTGGTGTGGGAACCCGCTGGAGCTCTCCTCCCCTGGGCAATCAGAGAGGAAGAGATGGTGCCTGCCCAGGCTGCTCGACACCCGTGTCAGTGTCCACGTGCACGTGTCTCCGTGTGCTGGTGAGGGTTTTTTAGAGATTTTAAAAAATATTCCCTTTGCGTTGTTGATGAGACACATATTAATTAGATCACTTAAATTACTTGCCAGCTGCTCGCTTTAGTGGCTGCAGCATTTAGTACCAATGATTAATTAACGCAAGATAGGTCTAACTACAACTGGAAACACACATGGATGGGGACTGTGCTGAGCTGCTGCTCTGGTCGTCCTGGCCGAGGCTGTCCGTCCCTTAGCACAAGGGAATGCTGTGGGATTTGAGGGGCTTCCAAAACATGGGCCTGGGGAATAGAATCATAGAATGATAGAATCATTAAGGTTGGAAAAGACCTCTAAGATCATCGAGTCCAACCATCAACCCAACACACCATGCCCACTACACCATGTCCCTAAGCGCCTCATCTACACGTCTTTTAAATACTTCCAGGGATAGGGACCCAACCACTTCCCTGGGCAGCCTGTTCCAAGGCCTGACCACTCTTTCAGTAAAGACATTTCTCCTAATGTCCAATCTGAACCCCCCTTGGCGCAACTTGAGGCCATTTCCTCTCGTCCTATCGCTGTTACTTGGGAGAAGAGACCAACCCCACCTCGCCACAACCTCCTTTCAGGTAGTTGTAGAGCGCGATGAGGTCTCCCCTCAGCCTCCTCTTCTCCAGGCTAAACAACCCCAGTTCCCTCAGCCGCTCCCCATCAGACTTGTGCTCCAGGCCCTTCACCAGCTTCGTTGCCCTCCTCTGGACACGCTCCAGCACCTCCATGTCCTTCTTGTAGTGAGGGGCCCAAAACTGAACACAGGATTCGAGGTGCGGCCTCACCAGTGCCCAGTACAGGGGCACGATCACCTCCCTGCTCCTGCTGGCCACACTATTTCTGATACAGGCCAGGATGCCGTTGGCCTTCTTGGCCACCTGGGCACACTGCCGGCTCATGTTCAGCCGGCTGTCAACCAGCACCCCCAGGTCCTTTTCCTCTGGGCAGCTTTCCAGCCACTCTTCCCCAAGCCTGTAGCGTTGCCTGGGGTTGTTGTGGCCGAAGTGCAGGACCCGGCACTTGGCCTTGTTGAACCTCACACAGTTGGCCTCTGCCCATCAGAAGTGCTGCTGTATCTGAAACCTCTTGTCAAGGAAAGATTTTGCTGTATCCTGCTGGCCTAATAATCAGGATCGAGCCCAATGCCAATAATTCGCCCATGCAGGATGTGATCGTGCTGTAATAATTTGCATGTTCTGGATGTAAGAACAGGAGCCCACTGTTTTGGAAGTGATGGCAGCTTGGATTTCAGGCAACCACAGGGCATGTTCATTGTTGGTATTTTCCAAGTGCTCTACATTTCTCCTTTGCAAAAAACCCTATACAAAGTGAGTGCAAAGCACAAGTTACAAGACAAACCGCATGCGGTGGGCTGTGTCTTTAAATGTGGAGCACAGTGGGGCTGCCTGCAATTATTCAGTGTACGGTCTAATCAGGGGCTCAGAAAGAGCAATTTATTCCTGACTATTCACTTGAACAATTTGGAAGTTTACCAGTAAGAACAAAAAGTCCCGGGAAAAGGGTGTAGGCAGCTCCGTGTCTGTGTGTGTCTTGTTATTACAGCATTTTTGGGAGCCTAGTGTGAAGTTATATGGGTTGGTGGAGCAGCAAGGAAAAGAGTTATTCAATAATGTTGCTTCTCTCTTATTGCAATCTCACGTATAAAAGGAATAAAACCCTTTTAAAGGAGAAATCAATAAAAAAAGGCAAGAGAAAGCAGGCTAGGTCATTCTTTCATAGTCAGTAAGTACTTATCAATCAAATGTAAAGTGGATTGCAATCAAACAGAATTGTGTAAGGAATAATACTGCTGAAGAAATGATTCAATATGAAACAACTTCTCATTGAATGTTAATGTGGCCAGTGCCCTCCCGCTTTGGGAACAAAGAAAAACAAATCAGAGCCCATTACATGGGTGTAATTGGGGTGAATAGTTCGGTACATACTTAAAGGGCGCTTGGAAGCTGGAACCAGTGATTTCTTGTATCAAATTATTTTCCTCCGGGATCATACATCACTGCTGGCAGAAGGGAAGGTGGCGTGGTTTGATGTTTGAAGGCAAGTGCCAGGCTGACTCAAACCCCTGCGGGGCCGGACTCCAGAGGCTGAAACTGGGGGCTCAACATTGCCTTCCAGAGAGATGCAGGGACTGAAGAACAGCCAAGGGTTAAGGCAGCAGAATTTCATGGCTAATTTTTGTAAGATGGAAGCCAGATTTTGAACAATGAGAAAACATGTCAGGTTTTCACTGGGGTAAAATTGCTTTGGTTTTTTTTCTTCTTCTACTTCTTCCCTTTTTTGGTCTTTTTTCACAGGAGGCAGACAAAAGACAAGGAAGGAAGGTACAAAAGCAAAGGTTTGTTTTGGCATGAATGAAATGGATGAGCTCCCATTTCAAATGGCAAAGCAATGTCTTCAAACAAAAAAGTCTCTCCGTGGAGTATCTTAAATAAAATGCCAGGTGTTTTTCATGGAAACACCATTTTTGGACAGCTATACTAACAGACTAACCTCAGTGTCACTGTGTCGTCCTGTCGCCCTTTCCCACTGTTCCTGTGCCGTCGTTTAGACCAGAGCTGCCTCCAGTGAGAGAGATGCCCGCTCTTGCTTGTGTGCTGGGTACCAAATCCTGCCATATGGCAGGAGAAGGGCTGGGGCGTATTGATCTTGGATTTGTCCATCTTAAATCCGCCTGTGGTGCTAGGGGATAATGCAGCGAGCAGCGAGCGTGGAAGGATTACGTGGCCAACCAAGCCTGAAGGACCAACCTGGATGTGTAAATGGCTGTAACTCTAGTGACTTTGGTGGCTTTTTTCTATACCAAGTAGCTCTCGGGCCCTGCCGCTAAGCTGTACTAGCCCTTGGGGCACTGGTGCAGCATCATTATTTACAAAGTACTGTTTTCCCCCTGCCTCCGTGATGTATGGGTTTCCTTTTGCAATTCAGGAGTGGGGGTCCCTTCTTCCCCACCTCCAAAACCCAGATCCTGGGAGATTTGCTTGGGGCAGGCTGACCCCACATCCACATAGGGCTAACGCCCAGCAGCGTACAACGCTATTGCACGGTGTCATCCAGCCCTTCAGTTTGGTCTTGTGGTGTTTCCACCCCGCAGACACCCAGGATGATCAGGGAAGCCCCCCCCGCCTTGGGGGACCCTCTGCTTATGCAGCATTTTGGGGAGCACCGCGGCGAGCCTGGAGGTTTTGAAGCGGCTAATGTGGTTATTTCCAGACTGCAGCAATCTGACGTTGCATGGCTGAGGCTTGCAAAGAAGCAGCAATTTATCAACCTATTTACTGAAGGCAGATGGGGAACTTTTCCCTGAAACTAGTAGAAATGAAGAAAATACTGGGAAGGAAGGAGTGGGAGGAACTGAAACGCACTGAAAGCATTTCTGGCCAGGGGCTGTT
Organism: Calonectris borealis; assembly: GCF_964195595.1. Lineage (NCBI taxonomy): Eukaryota > Metazoa > Chordata > Aves > Procellariiformes > Procellariidae > Calonectris > Calonectris borealis. The sequence goes on along the minus strand of NC_134321.1, from coordinate 10,675,535 downwards.
CAATCAGCATGCAAAAGTCCTCACAAGGAGTGCAGTTTGCCTGAACAATACTGCGGGGGCCAGGACACAGCAGGTAGCTCTGAGCTTGGTTTTCACTGCGATAGATGTGCCTAGGGGTGTGCAGACACCGACCTCGAGAGTTTGGCTTCCAGTGGGGGTCCGTACTGCTGCCCCGGGGACAAAGTCAAAGCCCTGACCTTGCCCCTGTCCTCCCTAGAAGGAGCCATGAACCTCACTACAAGAATGGCACTTTAAACTTTCAGAAGACCTTTGTCTGGAACAATTCAAGGAATGTCTTCATCTGCATCGAGCAGAAAAAGAAAAATGAGAATATAAAAATATTGGTGCGCCTGAAGCACAGCTTGGGGTTATGCTGGGCGTAAGGACGAGGCATCCTTTCTCCTGCAGGCTGGCAGATAGGGACCCAGTGCAGAATGTTTCTCATGGAGTAGATCTATCATCTTCAAGACCTGATGTAATTCATGTCCGTGTAAGGGGAGACAGACTGCTATCAGGCTGCTTTTTGTCATTATTTATAGTGCTGGAGGTATAAATCAAGCCAGGTCTCTGCAGTGGATTTACAGCAGGATGCCTGTTTTTGCATGATTCAGCCGTAGATCAATGAACAAGGCTCTGCTCTGGCACCTCCTTGGCCACCATCATAAATCAGCAAAAGGTGTTAGACATTTTTATATTGTTCTTGGCAAAATATAAACAAAAAAATACATGTGCATTTTAATACCCTCTGTTGTACTCAGAAAGACAGAGTGACCTTTTAAATAGATCTGCTTTGGAGTGTTGCTTATAAAAAGTAGCTGTGTTTGCTTCAACATACTCAGTCTTTTGCTTGCTTTTAAATATTTTCCCTTTCCTCATTTCTAGAAGCCTGAGGCTTTCTAGGAAAGGTACGTTTCCAAGCGACTTTTCTGGGAGTAAAAAGCAAGACTGCCTGGATGAGGAGGCCAGGGCCACTGGCAGATACTTGGACTTCACACGTGGAGTTATCTCCTCTCCCAACCGTAGCTGTGAAACGAGCTCCCAGTCCTAATTAGTTTTCTAGGAGACCCCACAGGGAATATTCAGCATCTTTGAGATGGCCCAGAGACCAACCACCCTCCTGCCCCAGGGTGTGGGACTGCCTGGAGGAGAAAAATGACATTTTAATATCTTGGTCTGTTCTGACCTAAAGCAAAGCCCAAATTCCGGCTCAGACCACCTGGAAATGCTTATAAATCCCCCAGTTCCTGGGAGACTTGCAATAAAATCATCAGTCTGCAATCCTGGGGCAAATTGTTTCCACTTCTGATTATTGTCAGCCCCAGTCTTTTGGGGAACAGGATATCAGGCGGTTTTGGTGCAACGTTAAATGCCTTTGAAAACGTGAATGTTGCAAATAATACATTAAATATACCCTACTAGGAGCGTAAAACGTGGTGTGCTTCTTGGAGTGCTGAGGAGAGGGCAAGGACAATCCTTTTGTGCAAGGAGAGGGCAAGGACAAAGGTTTTAACCTGCTCCTGGAGAGGAGGAGGAGGAGGAGGAGGAGGGAAAAGGACTGTCTCATGTCCAGGGACAGGCATTGGACACGGGGGCTCGGCCATGGCCGGAGCTGAGCTACGCTTCCTTTTGCTGCTGCTGCTTTTTGGTTTTCCCTCACTCGGAGGAGATGCCCTTCACAGAGCATTTATTTAGGATTAAGCGACTTGCCTCTCCGTGGTGGGTTGCCCTGTGAGCCCCTCTGCGTCAGGACCGCGTGCCATGTGCTGCTCCCTGCGCTGCCGCTGGCAGCCTGCTTCACCGTCCTGTCGGGATGGAAATAATCCTCAGGAATGTTAAGGCGATTAATGGCCGTGGAAAGGGCAGGTAACCCGAGGGGTGCAGCTCTGCCTACGGCTGCCTGCATGGCTCCAGCTGTTCTTTGCAAGGGGGAAAACAAAAGAGGTCGAAAAGAAAATTAATCCATAGCTGTTGGGTTTAGAAAGCTGTAGGGTGGAGGTCTGGGCTCCTACGCAGCACCTCTCGACTTGCCACTGTATAGGAGAATGGGGGGTGCAGCAGGACACCAGCGTTCAGCTGCTTTTGCAGGTTTTCATGTGAGATGCCTCCTCCCCCTTGACTTTTGTTTTGACAAGCTCTCCTCGATGTCCTGCCCCTCTGCGACCTGCTCGCCCTTCCCCTGCGCATCCCTCGGCCCTTTTCCACGCCACCTGCAAACCGAGTTTCTCTTCCTTCGGCGCCGTAGGCAGCCCCGCTCTGCAGCGTGCCCTGCCCCACGCCCTGCCGCCCTGCCGGGTCTCAGCATCCTTAACTCGCGAAGCTCTCTTCTGCAGCACGGGTCAGTGTTTAGCTAGCTGAGATCTATAAAGCAAACGTAGTTCGCAGTCTTTTATTTCTGCCGCCTGTGTCATTTGAGAAGTGATTTTCCAACTAGAGCATCTCAGGAGAGGTGATGGGGCAGATGATGACCAGACTGCTCTTGTTAAAAATATTGTATGGGCATCCCTTTCTGGGCAGAGAATGGGCCTCTGTGAAATGCCATCCTCGTGAAAACAGGCAGGAGGCATTATTCTGGGAGTGGGATCCAAGCTCAGAGGATATTGCTATTCGTAGTTCCGTGAAACCCTGTTACTTGGTAGAAGTTATGAGACTGGACAAAACCCTCAGGAGGCCCAGGGTCAGAGCCCTGGATCCGGGCTTGTGAAACCACTGACCCAAGGGACCGTTTCCTGGGCAGAAATGATCACTTAAAACTGTGGGTACAGAGAAGAACCTCTGGTTTTCTGGATGCCTGGGATTTATTCATGAATGTGTCTTTTTTAAAGAACCGACAGATTAACGAAGGGTTGCTGAAAGAACCTGGTCATACCCATCCCGCAAGTAAGGAGGCTGCAAAACCACCACACTCAATACGGGTCGGCAGAGGGAGTTTAAAGCTATTTACACAAGTAACCAGGGAAATAACGTGAGTTTCTGACACATTTAACTGCAATCATGGGGGGAACCTTCCCTTTTCTGGGCTACGGCCCCTGATGGCATCCGCTCCCGGGGAGCCCTCCTTTCCCCAGGATGAGGGTACATCCCTCACACCCCTCCTCTCAGGAAGGCTGAGAGGAGCGAGCCTGTCCTCACACCTGCAAGGGTTTGCATGTGCAGGTGGAGGTGCATGGGATCTTTAAATTACCCTCAGTTCCTTTTAAGCACCGGTACACGCACGCTTCTACCTGTTAACCAGAAGTTAACATTTTTTTTTCGTTTTAGAGCATGAACTTTCAGTCAATGCATTTCCACTGTCTGAAGTGGAGCTGGAGTTTGGCCCTACAGCTTTTCCCGTGAGAGTGTAAAGGCAGAAGAGGTCATGCTATATGGTAAGTCCTACAAAGAATTAAGCTGAAAGTTTATCTTTTGTTTCGGATTCTTGAATTCATGGCATTTGCTAATTTGTATGATTTTCCTAACATTGATTAATTGTATTTTAGAAACACAGAATATCTGCGGTCGGCATCCTGGGGCAGGGAAACAATTGCGTGTTGGTCTCTGTAAGCCCCAAAGCTTTGCTTGGTGAGAGCAGTTTTCGGGCGTGTGACTGCACTGGGGAGGATCTGCTGCCAGGAGGACGAGCGAAGCCAGGCACTTGCTTTTGAAAGCCACTTTCTGCGTGGTCGGTAGGCCCAGGGCAGAACCTGGTGCCGGCTTTAGTGGGTGAGATGCAGGTGCTGCCCCATCGGAGGCGAGGCTTTGGGCTCTCAGTGACTGGAAGCCCATTGGCAAGCAAGTCCCAGCGGCTGAGCCCACAAAATGCACCTTAACACCCCAACTAATCTGCGTGTGGCTGTTAAGCAGCCGAGCCCCGAACAAAAAACCTGTCGTTCCTTCACATTAGCTTAATGACTGTTGTGGCTTACTGCCCTGGTGATGGATGGTGATGATGTTAATAATGGTGATGATGATGATGATGATGATGATGATGATGATGATGATAATGATGAGATGCTGATGCTGATGCTGATAATAATAATAATAATAATAATAATAATAATAATAATAATAATAATAATAATAATGATGCTGCGAGCCCAAAGATTGGCAGATGCTAATCGTTACCTTTCCTGGGTGAGATGGTACCACCTCCCATCCTCACTGTGATTTTCCTCTCCTCTGATTCCTGCTGTGCCGGCAGCTCAGGAGCATCTCATACCGATGGACCTGGCACGCTCCCCCTTGCTTGTCACCAGGCGACCGTATCACTGATAAACGATACACGTGATCCGGAAAGGAGGCAAAGAGCCTTTGTCTGCTTTTAATCTATAGTTTTAAATAATTAAACAAGGCTAATTCTGGTATTTATAATGCAATAGGGTGAATGTAACTTGATGTGGCCGCTGTGGGAAGCGGTTCCCAGCTATCGGGTGGCTGCCTCGGGGCAGCAGGCATGCACACCCCGGGTCCTCTCGCCTTCGCTCAGTCCTGACCTTCAGGAATAAACCCCATGAGGTCGTGGGGTCAGAAAGGGAAAGAAAACTCTAATGGAAGTGTAAATGGGACAGGGGGACATGGCCCTGCAGCTCCCGGCCCGGCTGCCACACATCACTGTTTCTGCCTCTGCCTCTCCGCTGAGCACATGCTGGGATGGGACGGCCCACCAGTACAGCCTGAGCTCCCCACCAGTTTAGCCATTGCTCCTCACAAGTACAGCCAGTGCTCTCTCCTAGTACAGCCAGTGTTCTCCCACCAGCACAGCCAGCTTCCCCAGTTCAGCCAGTGCCCCCAGTCCTGCCCACCCTTGCCGAGCGCTGTGCCAGCACTGCAGCCCGTGGGGTTGGGGTCCCCCATTTACACCAGCACTGCACCCGCATGGGGGGGCACAGAGCGGGCACTGGGTGCAGCCCAGGCTGCTCACATGCCACCAGCTGCTATCACCCCCAAATGTAAAGGACCCCCGATATCGCCACGGTCACTCCCTGAGCTTTGCTCTCATGCGCACGTATTTGGAAGAGAGAAATCCCGGCAGGTTTGGGGCTAGCTGAGCTGTCCGCTGTGTAGAAGTCACCGGTACCCTCTTTTGTGTTGGCTAGTGATGGAAACGCTTGTACAGTCAGGCAGCAGCAAGCTCCCCTCTGCCTGCAGGCAGGCAGCATTGGGTGTGCTGGTTAATCATTTCATTTAATTATGTTGGACTGTGATAAGCAAAGATAACAAGGCTGGGATCTCACCCTGTTAGCAATCACCAAGGGACGTCAGCCCTTTTGCAAGCGGCATGTGGGGCGGCTTGTTTAGTTTTGTTAAGCAGTGACAGATATTTAGCAGTCTTTCTCGATAATCACAAACTTACTTTTAATATCTCATCAAATATTGGCTCTGTGCATTTGCCTGCCTATGGTAGAGACACACATCAATCATTAATGAATGTTTGAAGGTAGCTCAAAGGTATTTTGTTGAATACAGGGAAAATCCTCCCATGTTGATTTGCAGGGATTGTATTAGCCAGTGCCCCCTGTCCAGCCCGATGCCTCTCCAAGGAGGTTTGAACTGCAGCATGGGTTTGCTTGGGGAATTTCTTGTGGGATACGGGTCCGTTTTTGAAAGGCAGAAGCAGAAAGGCAGCTTCTCAACCAGCTACTGAAGTATTAAAGTAACATGATATCTCAAATAAAATTTAAAACAAGGTCCAAAGTCACCTGTGCATAAACACGTATGCAGTGCAGACTAATCCCATGGGGGCTCAGCAGCCCATCCCCGCAGAGGGGAGCCGGCGGAGACGCGGGGACCCCCGGGGGGCCCTGGGCTTACCTGATTTCCGCAGCGTGGCCCTGGGGAGCCCGGGGGGCAGGTGCTGCCCCGCGTCCCACGACATGGGGCTGCGGGGGCTGAGGCTGCCGCTTCTGCCCGGCGGTGCTCGCGCCTGCGTGACTTTTTGGCTGGGTCCGATGAAGCTGCCTGGCTCCTGCCAGGTCTCTCCGGTGGGAGTGGGGACGGAGGGTCACGTGGAGGTGGCTGCTGCACCGGTGCTCCCTCCCCACTGCTCTCGTCACCCCACGGGGACCCCACCGAGGGCTGGAGCTCAGCTGGCAGCAGCCCGTGGCCTTGCCCACTCCTCAGTGCCGGTCCCAAAGGTTCCTCTGCCACCCCAAAAACTTGCTCCCTTTGCTCTTCATTGCTGGATGATGTTTTCCCAGGACAGAGGAACAAGCTAATCGTTTTTTCTCCCCAAAAGCAAACAGCTCCGTGTGTGCCCAGGCACCCGAGCAGCCCGCTCAGCACGGCCGCTGCTGCCGGCGGAGAGGTCGTGTCCCTGCTCCACGGAGGATGATTTCTCCTAAGCATGCCTTAACCATGCTCCCAGAGAAATCAGATCGCCCCAGAGGAAGCCACACGCCCACTCTCTTTAGCAACCACTGCAACAGCCAAACCCGGCACCAGGGCAACCGCTCGAGTTATCGTGATTATTCCCTGGCGTGTTGCAACACCCCGTCATCTACTAACTGCTGCACGGTCCAGGGGGAGCAGCTGCTGCACCCCGCGGGTAAGAGCTGCGGGAGGGAGAGGCAGCCCCTGCACGGGGGCCACGGGCATCCTGGTGGCACCAGGGCTGTGCGATGCTGCTGCGTCGCTGCCCCGGGCTCCTGCTGCCCTGGGTCTCATCCTGCTGAGATGCAGCCCCTGCCTGGATTGGGCCCCTCGTCCCCATCCTTGCTGTGGCTGGAGGTACCATGTCAGCCGTCCCTGAATTGCCACGGCCTGGGAGACCAGAGGCTGCAAAGCTGAGGGAGGAGAAGGAATTAAACCACCCCAGCAGCTCCTTTGGCTCTTAGATGGGTGCTGTGGTCTGGCTCTGCCCGGGTCACCCCATGCCTGCAGATGCCCAGCGTTTTGGTCCCAGGAGGTGGGCAGGGATGGGGCGAAACTATTTCCACCCAGAGGAAGGGGATAAGGGAAGCCCGGGGACATCGCCGAGGTGCGCGTATGGGCTGCATTCCCACACCCCCGCACCCATGGGTGCACGCACTGACATCCTGGCCTGATGCTCCTGGCCCTGTGAAGGACTGGAGAAAGGGCCCAGGCTGCCGTGGGCATGGGGGTGCTTATTCACTTATTTTCACCTCTCCACATTTTGCTCCTCTCCACGTCCCAGCATTTTTTCCCCCATCCCAGCCGTGTTTTCCAGCCAGGGACTCAGCAGCACCGGCTGTGAACAGAAGCCCCAGCCTCTCCCAGCTCGCCTCGCAAAGCCCTCCCTGGGGCAGCGCGGGCTGCTGGCACTCACCCGCGCCGCCGCTCCTGGGCTTCCCGCTTCCACTCGGACACTTGGGCTGAAGGGAATATTCTTTCTGGAAGGAAAGACAAGAGAGAAATGGGAAAGGACTGTACAGGTATTGCTCTGTTACAGGAGATGAAACGTGGGAGGAGTTGCTGGGCATTTGCTACTAGAGACTTAAAAATATTATTATTTTTTTTTAATCTCCTGACCAGGAGCTGTTAAATTTAATTGACATGTAGCATCAGATACAGGAGATGAGAGGCAGGCTGGTCCGCATTCCCCTGCGTGTGGTATGTGGTGGGTGCGTACGTGTGCTTGCGTGAGCGCGGTCAGCCCGTCCGTCCGACCGTGGGTTAGACACGGGCAGGGTTTTGAAGATCCCGCACAGCTTTTGCCCCTAGACCAAGGCTGTGGTGGAGGAAAGGGCTTTAAGTGGGGAGGTTGTGCAGTTTGTCTGCTCAAACTGCCACCCGCCTCGCAGCCCGCGCGTGCCCCGTGAGCTTTTCGTGGCCGTGCAGATTCCCCTCACATCGCCCATTGCCCTGTAGCCTGGCTGCTCATTGCACGCTCCAAAAAACCATTTGGCTCAATTTCGAACTGCAAAAGAGATGGATGCACATCTGTACTACTCCCCTGGGTCGCCTTTGAACAGGTCTGTGAGTTCACTGGAGATGTGTCAAAGTGGGAAAAGAGCATCAATTTAAACCTGCTTTGAGCTCCCGAGTAAGTGTGGTTATGGCTGGTAGATGCGGGAGTGGAAAAGGGCTGTGATCCATCAACACCTGCTTTCGACGGAGTAAAACAAATTGGAAAAAGGCAGGCTAAATTTTCTGGACGTGTTTCTGTCCGATACGCCCTAGTGCCTGACCAGCTGCACATCTGGGCTCCTCTCTGCAGGGAAGTGGGTTTGTGGGGTGCTTAGGACCTCCCGTTCTGAACCAAAGGACTTTTCATGGCAAAGCTGTTTTTCTAGGAGCTCCTTGCACAGCGATTCTTTTTGCTATCTAAATTAGTAAGCAATTTCACCTCTGTGCTCCTGAGTCTTTGGGATTAACAAAAAGCCTTTGTATTCCCCCTGTAGCTCCCTGAAGGTTACTGTGTGAAGGCGGTTGATTGCTGGGTGATATTTATCTGGAGTGGCTCCTGCAGACAAGGAGTTGTGTCATTCACCAACTGCCCCCGTGTTTCTTATGAAGTGGCTTCGTGTCCCAGCAGAAGGTGACATGGGGAGCTCATCCCAGCATCACTCATTGCGTCTCCTGTGCCCCGCAGGGCCCCGTGTCGCTGTGAATGCTGCGGTGGGGGTTTTGCAGGTGGGGGTCTTGTCTGGAGGTGTCACCCCCAGAGGAGGGAGCCCAGGGGAGTCCCTGTGCCAGGAGCTGCCAGAAGAGCCGGGCAGCTCTGGCATGGCTCCGGCACAGCTCTCCGGCACGGCTCCGGCACAGCTCTCTGGCATGGCTCCGGCACAGCTCTCCGGCACGGCTCCGGCACAGCTCTCTGGCATGGCTCCGGCACAGCTCTCCGGCACGGCTCCGGCACAGCTCTCCGGCACGTGTGGCCACAGAGGGCTCATTTCTTGGGACTTGGACTCTCCCCGCTGAGGAAGTGACGTGGTTTTTCATTCAACCGTAATGCACGTAAAGGGAAAATAACGCTGTGCTGAATGTGCACCCGGAGTGTCACTGATGGGTGGCTGTACAGTTAATTAATGAATGCTGGGAAGGGGAAGATGGCTCTGGGGGAGCCCCCAGCCAGGTCCTCGTTACTGGGGCTGTACGTTAGATTGACTTTTAGCTGCTGAGTTACTTTGCTAGTGATGTTGGCCGCTGGCTGTCATTTCTCTAGCTTATTGCTGCGGCACCAGGAGCTTTCTTGTGTGGACATGTCTCCTGTGTATTAAAAAACCCCAGACATGTCAAGTGAGTACCCAACACAAATACTGGCTTTTCCGTGGTTGTGTAAGGCAGCCAGCCCGACATGAATGCAATGACAGTGAGATAACGCTGCCGCCGAGATGGGCTTGCTGTCTGCCCGGCCGCAGCGCCGAGGAGCCTCGATGCAAGCTGTGAATTACAGAGCAGACAGCTCTGCCGGGCCCTGCCTGCCTGTATCTTTATTAAATCTCCACTCGCAGCACGGGGCTGGCAGTGCAGCATCGCTGCCAGTCGTGCCCGGGCTCCCAATCTGCAGACAGAATTCTGGCCCCGCTGAAGTCACCCGGGGCTGGGACTTGAAGGCAGACAGCGTTTCACCTCCCGCTGCAGGGAGGTCTTGGAGGCTGGTTGAACATTTCCTCTGCTGGGTTAATGGTAGACGTTGGCTGAGGTGCTGCCTGCGATGGTGGGGACCAGCCGGGCAGCCCAGCCCTCCCTCCCTCTCCGTGTGCCCCGGCCCCCAGCACAAATTTCATGCAATCGCGCTACCACCTAAGAAGTCGTGCTGGTTGCACCGTGGCGGTGACCTTGGCAGTGGCAAAGCCAAGGGCAGGGGACGTGTAGGCTGGTCAGAGCTCTGCCTGGTCCCCGATACCCCGTCACCTCCGTGGCACGGGGTGGCTGGAAACACTTCTGCTAATCTCCACTCGAGCCATTAGTGTGTTTGCAGAGCAGGACGGCTTCTTGCACCTCCGCGGCTCACAGGAGGGAGTTAATGATTGCCCAGGTGATAGAGACTTTTGCTTGCTCCTCATGGGACAAAGCCGGGGACGGGACTCTGTCCCTAACCCAGCTGGGCACGGGGATGGGTACTCCAGGAGTCAGAGGGCTTTGTTTGTCACAGTGAAGGCTCAGACGGGGAGGGTGTGTTGCAGTAAATGGGTGGAAAATGCCTGCTATTTCCCAAAACCTCCTATTTCCATGTGAAAATCACTTCTGCTTGCATCTTGCCAGGAGTAAGAAATAGTAATAAAATCTGGCATCGGCCAGTAACACTATGCCCCTCTGCAGGTGAGCGGGACAGATGCCAGTGGGGCAGGTGGATGAAGGAGGACCTGCCCCAAGCCCAGCAAGTGCTTCCATCGGTGGTGGCAGCAGCAACCAGCCCACAGCGGCTCTGGCCAGGGAATTTCTCCAGCAAGAGAAGGAGGATCCTGGAAACACTGCTGGTGGGAGCAGGTACCACTTCCAACCTGCAGGCCAGCTCCTGCCTGGGATCCCCAGTCTGCTCCGACCGTGTCAGGGAGGACACCTACCACTTGAGCTGGAATTAGCCTGGCTATTAAATGAGGTTAAATGCAACAAAGCAACATAAAGTATAAATAGTAAGTAGTCTCACGTTGTACTTTTACTGTTCTATATTACTCCCAAATATCCTGGGCATCATTATATCCCAGCAGGACCGTTCCTGGCCCCGACTCCGATGCACGGTGAAGAGCTCCTGCAGCAGGAGCTGCAGTTTGGAGGCAGTTTGGCAGGTGTAGGCTGCTTTGAACCACCAGCTCTAAGCAAGCATCCTCCTCCATGGCTCCCTGCTCGGGGAGTGCAATGCTCCTACCGCAGCTTGTATAAACCATTAATCAGAGTTACTTGTCCTACATGTCGGTACTCTAATATTTACTTGCAGCAAAATTGATAGCCAGTAATTTTGGATCATGTTTGTACTTTGATGAAAGCAGTTAGGGAAATGAGCCGTCAGTGTGGTCAGACATGAGCCACGGAAAGGGCGAGGAGGATGGCTTCAGGCAGGTTCAGATCAATACAGGTGCCATTAAGGTGCAGTATCGTAGCATCTATGTTGCACTACAGCCGAAGCCTGAGCTAATAAATTAGGCAAGAAATTGCCGCAATCAGATCACGGTGATGAAGAAGTATTAAAGTAGCCAAAATGCCACCCAGGCTGAGAACTGATGTGAATCTCCCACAGACCTGGTTTTGGGAGGGAGGCACCATTACCAGGGTTGGAAGTTGCCCAACCTATTTGGGAGAAGATGAGCTCAGAGAAAGGTACTTTGTCCATAAGTTGCTATAGCAGCTGCTGACATCAGTGTTCAGTGAATGAGCACATCCATTGAATAAAGTAGTCTTATTGCTTAACCCAGAGACTTTGAAAGAGTTGTCATGACCTGGAACAAGGCATTGATGTTTGGCAGATCGAAACCAGCATTTCTATGTGTGATGAAGCCACAAAACATGCAATTTAGAGGTTAGCCAAATTGTACTCTACCACTGCCTTCAATTAGCCCCAAATACCCTCTTGCTGCTCCCGGTGCTCTGTATGAAAATGTCTCTTACACGCTCCTGAATGCTGAGATACCGTCTAAGCGGTTGCCTAAATCTCCTGTGTTATTGCTGAATTCTGGTCTATCTGTGCTCATTTGCAGCAGCTGGGACTGATTCAGAGACCTCAGTGAAATCATCCACTGGAAGAAACTTTTGAGGATTAGTAAGACTTTTTCCCATCTGTGATGTCAATGCACAAAAATGTCAGGTCTATTGTTTTGCTGCGAAATCTTGCCATGTGAGGTGCTGAGGCTTATTTGCTTCAGCAGGCTGGTGCACATGTCTGCTGAGATGACACCATTTTCTCGTTAAGGAGAAACACAGAGAAAATCAGCAGCATGCCCCAACGCCTAATATCGCTGCTAATTCCCCGCTGGCCTTGGCCGGAGGAAGTGCTGCAGTTTGGATGAATTTCCATAATTTCTTGAGGGCTAGGAAAGGCAGTATAGCAACACCCTCCCTCCGGAGCTGGCAGACTGGGCTCTGCCTTCCCGTGGTGGTCACGACATAGCTGCTATCGGGGCTGTTGCCAGAAACTGCGGGTTCCTCTTTCTTGCAGGGGCAGAGCGATGCTGGGTTCAGGAGGGTTACTCCACTGCTGGGAGCTTGACTGTGCACATTCCTCTGCTCCCAGCTCATTATGGGACACTGTTATTTTGGCAGGTTTTGCAATCGGGACTGGCAGGCACCCAGGAGTCGGTGTCCAGGCACATCCCGGCGCTCCTGAGCCAGCAGCTATGAAATCTGCTGCCGCGGCGCTGCCCTCATCATGGGAAGGGGTCTCGGCAGGGTCTCCGAATCGCCGCGGCATCCAGTGCTTGCTCCAGCCCAGCACCCACCCAGCCCCATCGCTCCCTGCCCCGGGCTGCCCACCGCTCTGCCGCCCTTGTCCAGCCCTCCATACACACCTGCCCGGGGCTGAGCAGGTTTTTCAAGCGAAGCTGTGAGCTTGTATTACTCCTGGTCCCTGGCCGCAACCATAGCTGATTTCACTATCGTGTTGCAAGGGACTCTAAGAAATATCAAGTTATTGGTGTCACATTTCATTACCGGTCTTTTGACCTCTACAAGTCTGCAGCATTTCTTGGGCTAATGTGGAGCTGAGGGCGGATGCTTGTGGCCACTCTCACGAGGGCAACCAGCAGCCTCCGGGATCTTTTGACAACAGCAATTTGTAAGTTTAGGCTTGCAGAAGGAGGCTGGGCTCTTGGTCTGGGTACGGGGCCAGGCTCGCGTTACTGCAGCTCCCGTGCCGCTCTCGGGGAGCACCAGCCAGGTGGCCACTTTGCTGCCTAGTCAAGTGGAAAATTGCAAAAGCTTCAAATAGCGCTTGGTGTTATTTTATTCATAAAGAAAACACAATTTGACACAGATGAGTGCTGCACTGACCTCTGCCTGTCTTTGTCACCAATGCCACTCCCTTCCCAAATCCTCGTGGCGGGGCTGGCCCCAGAAGGCAAGCACAGCCCTCCTGCGGCCATGAAAGCTGGCAAATCGAGTCCGATTTCACAGACTGCCCAGAAAAAAGTGCAAAAAAAGCTAAAGCAGGGAAGCAGCAGCGTGGGAAGGGGAGCTCGCTGGAGCCGCCAGCCCCGGGGCAGGGACCCCACCGAACTCCCCGCTGAAGCTGAGCAAATGCTGCTCCCCGGCTGCATGGGGCCCTGCGGCTGGGGAGATGGAGTGCGACGCACCAGACCTCAGCCAAAAATTTCCTGCAGATTAATGAGAGCAATCAGTGACAGGGCTCAGCCCCGCAGCAGCCGGTGCGCAAGGCTCATTTGTCAGCATTCAAGCCAACTGTGAAGCCTGACATCCCGTTGTGAAGGGCACGGGGAGGCTCTTGGCAGCTCCCCAGCACAAACCGGAGCAACGCATCCATCCATCAGCGTGGTGCCGATGGACCTGCTGTCCTCTCTCGGTCTTAAGGAAATCCTCGCCTGCAGTTCAGTGCTTTTTAATCTGGTCCCTTGCAACGTGCAGAGCACATAACACCGCTGCATGCCAGGACAAAGCCAAATTCTCACCCTGCTATCTGTTGGTAATATCTGCATCGCCCACCTCAATGTTGTTAGCAGCAGTTAAGCTGTTGCTATGGATAAACCATTTTTTACCTGTCTCAGGAGCTTATTTTTGCCCTGTGCTGGAGGTGTGGTACCCCTGAGGATGTGAAAGACTGCTCCACTATTTCTGGGGATGCTGCTGACTGCACGGGAAGAGCATCAGTCACTGGCACAAAAGGGCTCCGGCAGTTTTGGAGTAAATTGCTGTCATGCTGCAGAGAGACCATTAAGACACTCGAGAGTGCCTTGAAGAATGGCATTTTGCAAAAACGGAGGCTTATGCCACATGAATAATAGGGACAATATTTCTTTCTGATGCTGTGCCATGCTGTCCTAGAGCCACCAGGCTGCAGTGGCACCATTACTCCATTTCACAACTAGGGACTCTATGTTAGGGGCCAAGGATAGTGCTGCCATCAGAAATCTTCTCTTCTGACACCACCTTGTTGTGCTCTTTACCTTGCCAGGGTCACTAGAATTGGTCCGTAGCTTGGAAAAATGGGGTTTGTGAAAAAGAAGGGCAGAAATGCCCCGGCAGCCCCAGGCACTGCTGGTAGCAGCTGGCAAGGCAGAGGTGGTGGTCTGTTCCCTGCGGGCAGCGTGTGCCAGTGGTAGCTGGCCGGGTCTCGTGAGGGGGGGATCCCAAAGGGAAAGGGCCAAAAGAGAGGAGGTTTGGCTGTTATCTGGGAGGAGATGCCACCCACCAGGCTGCCCGCCACCACGGGCTGCAAATGGAGGAGGCAGCGGAAGAAGAGGTGAAGCATCCCTGTTATCGCAGGGTTCATGAGGAGGCAGCAGGCGCCACTTGAACAAGGCCCCCAGGAGCAGAGCGAAGCAGCGAAGCCTTTAATTGCTTTAATCCATTTTTATTTGAGGACCGCTGAGCCATCCCAGATCTGGCAGCTGCTGCATTTCCCATGCAGCGATCTTCCTGATCTTCCCACGAGCGCATCCCTTCAGTCTGAGCGCTCTTCCGTGGCTCCCTTGCAGCCCTGGATGCTGCAGGCAGCATTGGCCGGTGCCGGCCAGCCTCTGCCCTTGCTCCGGAGGGCTGGCAGCGTGCTCCTCTGCGTCCTGCCCAGCACCTTCAACCACGAATCAAACCCGTGTATCACAGCTTCTCATGCACGGACTGGTGAGACGTGCTCAGCTGCCTTACTGGCGTGGGGTCTGGGTGTCCTGTGTTTGTGTGTGCACCCCTTTGCTTCAGCGCAAAGTCAGCTGTCTGGGGAGCCGGCACGGACGTCAGGGGAGCTGGTTTTGCACTGTGATGGAGGTGCAGCACGCAGGCTGCTGACCCAGCGCAGCTGCAGAAGCAGCAGCGCAGGTTGGGAAAGGCAGAGCCTTAAACTGGGGCAGCTGTGTGCAAGTTCCCTGCCTGCACCGAGCCCATATAAGTCCTCTCGGGACCAAAATGCTGGCCTCTCTGGAGGCAGGGGGTGGGTTGTGTTGGGTGTTGGAGCTGGTTTACCTGTGCTGTCTGGGTACTCGGGACGAAGAGGTAAGAAATGAAGCCGTGATCTCTTTCCAGGAGCTAGAGCAACCCACTGTAATAAGCTTGGCTTCTGAGGGCTGGGATGCTACAGCATTTTATTTTACTTTCTTTTAAATCTGCAAAAGCCTGGAGCAGTGTCTCTGCTTAATCACAGTCCCCAGATATTGCCGCCTGTGGGACTTTAAAGGGCTGAAGAAGAAGAAGGAAAGAAAAGGCAGGATAAAGTCACCTTAGAGGGCTCCTGTGGAGGTTTTGGACCAGGTCTCCCACTCCAGGCTGTGCTGTGTCAAACTGAGGAGAGGACTTACAGGTGTTCGCTGTCTCATGAACCTGAGCTGTTATTTTCTGGGGGTGTGTTAATTTTGCCCAGAAATGGGCTTTTTGTCAATGATCTCCCCACTCTCATGAGGCACTTAAGGACTTTCCTGGTGTGCAAAGTCACCAGCTCTTGTCCCTGTCCCTCTGAACCAAGGCTTGTTGCAGGCAGAGCAATGCTCCAGGACACTGAAACGTTGCGGTTCCCAATTGCTATCTGATTTTTGCATTTGCTCCCGGGGCCAGTGCCACCAAACAACTGGTGGCATTTAGCGACTGTCAGTGGGACTCGTTCTGCTCGTGGGCCTTGGCACCCGCAGCCCCTCTTGCTGAAAGCGGAGCGGCAGCCCTGGCTGGTGAGGGGGGATGGCCGCTGCTCCGGTGGCAGAGCGGGCAGGGTCCCTCGGAGGGTTCTTGTGCTGCCTGGGCACAGGGGTGCCTTGAAAGAGCTGGCAGGGACACTGGCTACTGGCTTTCTGAAATAGCTGTCAGGGAAAGCCAGGAAAATCCTGCTGTGCCTGCTGGTCTGCAGAGCACCATAGGGCAGCGGTGTCCCAGCCTTGGAGGGCTGTGTCCCTATAATGTCCCCTCCCAGTGAGAGGGGCTGCCGGACCACGGAGCCTCTCCGGGGTGTCACAAGCTGCTGCGTTTCATGTCTCTGTCTTTCCGTGGTCGAGCTCTTCCATCCCTTCTGGGAGCAATTTGGGCCTTATTCCTCATCTCATTTTTGAAGCGGTTTCAATTCCAGCTGCTGCCCATGCTGGTAGCTGAAGGGAAGATGCTGGTGATGACAGGTCCTGGGGCTGCCTCCTTCGGCCTCGTGTGATCGCTGTCCCTGCACCAGGACAGCCACCGTGTTGGTCCCTTCGTGGCATTTTCTTCCCTGTGCTCTGCTGCACCGGTATGAAACAGCCCTTCTCTTTCTCATTATAAACCTCTCCTCTGCCAGCCACAGACACAGCTCCCCTTGTTCGCCTCACTCGCTCCTGTGCTTTCTAAAACAAGGGCCCAGGATTTTTGTAGTCGGGTTAGGAGTTTCTAAGCTCTTGAATGGCGAGAACCAGCGTTTTGGTCAACCTGGATCTTTCATTTAAAAATATAGACTTTTGAAAAATTCCCTTTAAATGTTGCCTTGGCATTTTGGAGCTCTGCTCCATGTTGGACCGTGGTTTTTGCAGCCGGTGCTAGTCAAGAAAAGTGACGGTGCTGAGCGCGGCGGATGCTGCTGTAGCTGGCGTTACCCTGCATGCGTGGACCTGGTGCTGGGGTGATGCCGAGCAGGATACGTGCATGCGGAGCTGAACAGTCGGGGTTAGTCCCACGGGAGGGATGTCTGCTTTTGGGTGTTCACCAGTGGGGCGGGGAAGGGACTCCCTTGCTCACCATTAAGTGATGCTAGGAAAACACGACTGCTGCTTCCTGCCTCCTTCAGAATGGGTGGAAAACCCTGAAAATCACAACTTTTATCTCTTATTCTCTCCCTGCCCTGTGACAGCAGCAGACAGATGCCTTTTTAAGACTGAGACCGTTCTCCTGACAGACAAGATGACTGACTTCTACACAGGCACTTAGTGGGAACATGACCCTGCTATCACCCAAGCAGAGCTGCGGGAAGGGCAGTGGCACTTATTTACCTGTTTGAGAGCCTCCTCCTGCTAGCGAGGGGCAGAGCAAGAGAATTGTTCCCCCTCCCACCCTTTTGCAGAGGAAATTTTTTAGGACTTGCTTTTTATTCTAGAGCTGAAGTGTTGATTTTTGTAACCTTCACCTCCCTTATTGTGTGGATAACGTGTGTGATCTCTGGTGAGGAAACTCCACGAAGTGCAGTGAAGCATGTTGGTGGAGCAGCTTGGCAGAAGCCATAGTTGGTCTGAAATAGGGCTCTGCTCTGGGCCAGCCGTGGGGGCGGCTGGGGGACTTGGTGCGTGTCCCAGGCCACCTCCCTTGTGTCCTGAAGAGAAGGTTGGATCAAAGACCAGAGAGCGTGTCCCATGTGTCTACGCCTGTGCCCCAGCCAGCACAGAGCTCACTTCTCCGGCCGGGCCATGGGGATACCCTCACCAGTGGGGTGAGTTGTGTTCGTGGGAAAAATCCCTTGGGTGGATTAAACGCCTTGCGGTGAGCTGCGTCAGGGGTGGGCAACATCCGCAGGGGTTGGGGAAAAAGCTCTGGGTGATGCAGGGGGAGGGTGGTGGCTGGTGACGAAGGTGCAAGGGCAGTGCTGGGGAGATGTGGCTACGTTTTAGGGTTTGATGGGATTTTCGTGCAGGGTGGATGACAACATGGGCGGCTGGGAGGGAGCAGCACTGCTGCGTGGTCTTCCCAGTTCAGTCACTGGACCTGCAGCCCCAGAAATGCTGGTCCTGTCCCTCTGCAGCACTCAGAGGAGTTTTAAAGTATGCTCCCAGTTTTCAGCACGGGCAGCCAGGTACTGCGGTTTGCCTGAACAAGCGGAGCCTCTCTCCCTGGCGCTGGCACGCTGCCTCTTGTTGTTTTAAACCAGCCGCAGAGCAAAGCTCCCCGCTCAGCAGCAAGGCTAATCTCAGCTCATCTGACATTAGTGTAAACTGACACTCTTGGGAATTTGGGGACAGAAAACTTTCCCTGGGGAAACAGCCGCTATGCAAACCCTGCCTTGAGAAACCAGGGAGAAAAGCAGCGGAGAGGTGCAGGTGCCTGGAAACAACCCCCTCCGCTGCCTGGGGGTCTGGGAGCATCTGCCCGGGCACCCTGGGGAGCGGCTGCCGGGGAGGCTGCGCTTGCAGGATTACTTGAAGGCGGTTGGCTGTGGTTAGAGGGATGTTGGCCGCATTCCTGCGCCCAGTGGGGCCGGTGCTCTGCAAAGCAGAGGAATCGGCAGGGAATCGGCCCTGGCTCTGCAGCACCCCTGAACCGGCCCCTGTCGTAGTCACGGCCTCGCAGCGAAGGGGACCGTGTCCCCGGCAGGGGACTGTGTCCTGCTGGAGCCCTGCTGTCGGCTTGTACCCACGAACACTGGTGATACCAGAACAGGTTTTTTGGGAGCAGCTGCAGCCTTTGAAAGTAGAAATGTCCTTGGAGCCACGCTGGCAGCCTTTCCGGTCCCTTTTGTTGTGGAGCTGGGGATTGCCTTGCACTCCACAATCCCCTACTGTTAATCCCCTTGGAGTGCTGCTCTGGTCTAAGCTTAAAAGGGGTGCAGCTGAGACTGCTAATGCAGGCAGTGCTGGCGAGGGGTGCCGAGCCTTCGTCCCGCTCTGTGCTCCCGTGCGGGTCCCCTCTGGGCTGTAGCTGGTGGATGGGGTCGTGCCCGGCAGAGCCCCTGACCTGCCCCGTGCCCTGAACCAGGCTGGTTCTACAAGGGCTGGGGGAAGGAGACCTTCCTGCCCATCACCTGGACCCAACCTGGTCCTTGGGGAGGGCTGGAGCCCGCTGTTCATGCCCACCCTGGAAGTGCAGCAGAAGGAGCTGTCTGTTTTCCATCCCCCATCAGCTTCAGCCTAAGGGTAAAGCACCCACCCAGGAGCCGCCACAGACGTCCCTGCTCGGTGCTAGCCGTGCGGTGGCACAGGCTTTTGTCAACCCGGGCAATGTTTGGGAAGCTGAAATAGGAGTCAAATCTCTGACCTTTTGGTGCCCATGAAAGTAAAACTATCTTAGAGCTTTTTGGGGCTTCCAGCAAGCCGAGGGTGAGCTGGCACGATGTGAGAGCCTGAGCTCCCCGGAGCGTTTCAAAGCCAGGCCATTCAGTGCCGGGCTGCGGTGGGATCGTGGTGTTTCGGAAGGAGGGAGCAATGGGGAAAGCGTCCAAAAGCTGTCTGGTCTGGGGGTCGGGAGGCCGGCATAGATCGCTTTGAATGCAGCAGGACTGAACTGGGTGGCGATGAGCCAAGCCTGACCTAACCAGCTTATTTCCCTGATTTCAGTAATGCCTGTACAAATGTGCCAAGGCCCAAAGGTCACAGCCACGTGAGCAAAGGTCTGGGGATTAGCTGTGGGCAAGCGTGGCTCCTCCCGGGTGTGCCGTTGTAGCCCTGAGCCCTGGGAACCACTGCGGCTCCCCTGTGTGCAGCAGCCAGCGCGGCATCGGCATCTCGGATGGGTGCTGGCTGGGAGCAGCACCTCCTGTACCTGGCACTTCTCTGAGGTCCAGGAAAATAGATAAATGTTTGCTTGTCCCAGCATTGATTTTCCTTCTGGGTGTTGGTAACGCTGGCCAGCGGGTTGCTTTCATATGTTTCCCCTGCAACAGTGTCTAGCTCTGGTTTTGGAAGAAAGCCCAGCAGGTTTGCAGGTTTCTGCAAGCCACCTGGTTTGGATGTGCCTGCACCTCTGAAGGCCACAGACCGTGCTCAGCTGAGCATGCAGGGTCCCTCCTGGGGCAAAGGGTCACTGCTGTCCCCATTGAAATAGAAGTTACTGACCTAGCGTGGTGCACAAGTGCATTTCTCTCAGTGAGAGACAAGCTCCAGAAGTCTAACACCGGATCAGGGCAGCACAACTGAATAGCGATGATGCGTCTCTAGGCACCGATGTCATCAGACATGAAAGAAAAATGACATCTAACGGCATCCCCAGCACGACCATCTCTAGCCGCCTCCGCTTGGCTCTGACTCGGTAAAGCCCCGTTTTCTTTCGGAGCTGTTTGGGTGCTCTCCCCGGGGGATTTGGAGGAGAGGGAGATGGGCGTGGGTGCCGTGGGACCTGGCCTGGCTCCTCCCCATCCCGGGAGGGAGCTGGCAGCAATCCACAGGCCAAGAAATACTTGGGGCTCGCTCTGCACCGCATCTGTGGGAGACAGCCCGCAGGCTGCCGGGCGCGCTCGGAGCAAGCCTGATGTTTCTCCCCAGAAAGCCAAACTTTGCCTGTCCTAATGCAATGCTCTGATCCCCTCCTTGCTGTCCTGAAAGCCCCGGCAGGCGCCCATGCTGAGCCCATCAGGTGGAATTACTTAATCCAGCCCTGACAAGTGACACCCGGGAGCGGTCCCTTCCCTCTAATCCCTCACTGCCATCAGCCGCTTTAGCACGCGCGGGGCAAAACAAGCAACACGTGAGCAGATGGTGCCTTCTCCATCATCCCGCCACGGCTTCAGCAGCCCCGATAAAACCGTTCCGTTACCTTTTTCCCGTGAGCCGCCCCCATGGTCCGACGTATTGGCTGTGTCCTGCTCACCCGGGGTGTGGGACCGGCCGGTTCCCGGTGGTCACGGCCCCCTTACACCCGGGGGGATGCGCGGCCGTGCAGCTCACGGCCCCTCGGCGGCCACTGCGGGGAGCCAGGGGTGAAATCCAGCCCGTCTGCAGCGGGGCCAGGCAGGAAAGCTTGCTTTTCCCCCCTTCTCCCAGCACGTGGAGAACTCATTTTCTTCATGCACCTAACGGCTGGCTCGCGCCCAGGCTCTGCCCGGGCACAAAGGCAGCTTTCATGCTGCGGATGCCCGGTTTCTAAGCTGGGATCCGTATTTTGAGAGGCTGTGGAAGATTACAGTAATTGCACTTGACAGGGCAAGATGTCACAGGATGCGGATTCGCCCGCCTGCGGGGCCCCGGCACCCGTCGGTCCTCGCCTGTGGCATCCTTCCGAGCTGCTGCTTCGGTGCTTTGCCGAAATAAATCCATACCCCTAAAATAAGGCAGGATTATCCCTCTGCTACCCGCCTGCATCCTGGCTCTTGGCTCCTGTTGCAGCGCTGCATTTTGCAAACTTTGCTCCTGCGAACGCCCCAGGCTGCCTGTTTGCCGCTGGAGCCCACCGAGGCCCCCGGGTGAGCCCAGGTTACCCAGAGCTGCGTCCTGGGAGGCTGGGCAGGTCAGGGCCTGTGTCTGCTGAAGTCTCTGGGGGATGTGGCATGGTGAAAACCAGCCAGGTAGGTGCCTGTGTCTGCAGTAATACAGCTTTCAAAGTGCCAAGGCACTAAATAACCTCATTTGGGGATTGCTGTCCCTGCTCTCACCACCCTTTTCAGATCTTTTTAAAAAAGGAGCAAGTTAAATTTGACTCCTGAAACCATATTTATAGCCCTGCCTCCCAGATTCTGTACTTTTGAAAAGCTCAGATTTATTTATTGGGACATGGTGACTTTGGCAGGAATGGCTCTTCAAAACACTGGCTGATGATTAAGGTCCCTGCACAGGAGTTGCATTTTCAGCTCTCCCTATTTATTGAAAACAGTTGTGTACCTTAGCAACTGCTCAGCGATAGATTCAGAGCTAGTTTTAACTGTCTGTAGTGTGCTGAAAAATAAATTTCCTTTATTTTGGCTTTAAACCAGATTTCTCATGTGCGTTGCACAGGGCTAGGAAGAGTTTCCTGCAGCTGAAAGGGGCTGGTTGTTTTCTGGGCTGTAGCTGATGCTGTGCGCTGGTTTATCCCATGCAGCCGCCTTTACAGCTCTCGGGTTGTTTTCAGTTTGGCTTATGAGTGAATCTAGATCCTTTGAGGGGGCTTAAAATAGTTGGCATATTTATGCTGGCAGTGTGGCAGGGTTGTGTGATGGGAGGGCTGTTGTGTCTGTTGCGTTATTTCTCGTTGCTGCCATGGGTAGGGATGATTCAGCACTTGGGATTAACGGCTGCTGTTGCAGCAGATTTAGGGATCGATTTATGGCGAAGGCTTCCCTTGGTTCGATCAGGTGCGCGTTAAGAGCGCAGGAGGATAAGCTGGGATAAAATACTACAGCTCTTGGGGAATTCCTCTGTGATGGCTCTTTGGGGGTTTTATTTCAGTTTTGCCTTTGGAAGTTCTTATAGGCGTTACACAATTTATTTTGGGATTTTTCCTTGGTTAGGGAAAACCGATTGCCTTGCTGGTTTTGGATAGTGGTGCTGGGTTTTGGATCCAGGGTTTCATCCCTAAGGTGGCCGGCGCAGGACAGGCTGTGTCTCTTCCTGGCCTTATCCTGCCGACGCTCCTCACTTCTGCTCCCCTGGGGTGACCTGTGGGCTCAGATAACCAATGTGAACTGCCTGTAGAAGCTGTGCTGGGGCAAACCCTGCTGTTAGAGGCAGAAAAGCTGTCCGGGATTGTCTGTGTTACCCTGCACAGCTCCAAGTGCTCCAGCAGAAATGCTCCAGCCTCACGTTCTGCAAAACCGCTGGTCTGCTTTAAAGAATGGGGAAAAACCAGACACAACCATAGGAAATTAAAGTCTGTACATGATGCAAATTTATCCGTGTCCATGATGCCAGATAAGCCCAGGCCATCACTCACGCAGCTTCTCTGATCTCAGCGCTGCTCGCTCTCAGGGAGGTTTTGGGTACAGGCGGTGCTTGGGTGAATGCGCCCGGACACGAGCGGGGGGCAGAGGCTCCCCCAGGACCTCCTCAACGTTGGGCAGCAGCATGGGAACCACCCTGGAAGGAGATCTGCGGGGCATTGCCGGCCTGCCTTTGGGCAGGGATCTCTCCTCTCTGGGCGGTGTCGGCTGGCCCCGGATCGGGGTGCAGCTCCCGGAGCAAAGCGGGTGTGGGGGTGCCCGCAGCGGGGTGCCAGCTCGGGTGTGTTGCATCGCTCCAGACTGATGCTGGCTCCGGCTCTCCCGGTGAAAGGCTCCCACCTATTGGTTATGCTGCACAACTTCACCTGGCTGAGAAACTTGCACATCCATCCCTCCCTCTTTGCTGGGCAAAGTCGGGTTGGCACCTCGCTGGTGTTATCCTGCCTTGGATGGGGATGTACCATGGAGGACTTAGCTTGGATTTAACCCAGGAAAGATGAAACTGGCTGGGGGAAATGCTTCAGTCTGCAAATATTAACCTACGTTGCTGCAAGCCATCCCTGTGGCCATCTGGCCTTACTGTGGCTGTAGGAGACAGCGGGGGGGTTGGCAGGAGCTCTGGGAGGGTACCACCAGGGCCTGAGCATCCCCAGGGATGGGAGTACCCGTGTGCAGTGCCGTGGGATGGGTGATGGTGACGCCCAGCTGCTGGCAGAGGACATCGTAATGCTGTGCCTGCAGGGAAAAGCCTGGATTATGCTTGAAAATGAAGTGAGAAAGTAGTGTGTTATAATTATTGTAATAAGATTTTATAATTATAATCTTATTTAAGAAATCTGAAAAACCTTCTACAAAGTTTTTGGTTTAAAGACAGAAAAATAAAATACCCCAAATTGACCCATAGACGAGGACAGCTCGGCTGAGACCTGGCCAGGCGTTCGCTCAGGCACTGCAGGCACTTGTACAGCTCTTCTCCAAGCCCTGCGCAGCCCCTGCTGCAAAACGGCCGGTCCCTGGGAGCGGGAGCACTGCTGGGCTGTGTGACCGGGTGGTGGAGGAGCTGGGGTCCCCATGATGGGGCTGAGGTCCCCGTGATGGGGCTGGTGTCTGGGCGAGACTGGTCTGGTGTCCTGGCAGTGGCAGGCTGGGGCTTGATGCTAATCTATCTTCCTGGGAGCACAGCCCTCCATTTCCAGCAGCTCAGGCCAGCCGTCATATTTATTTGTCTCCCTATCATTTCTGATGTGCTGCAGGAAAATAAAAAGAGAGAGAAAAAATGACTGAGGAGGTTGGTGGCATATTGCAAATTTGCAACGTGGCAAATCTTGCAGCTTGGCTCGACGTGGGCGATAACACTACTGGCCCGTGCCTTCTGCAGACAAGTAGGTGAGATGTAGCTCGGGAGGTGCTGTGAAAAGGATGGGAGCCTCCAGAGCTGGTGACAGGGGAGGGCCACGTACCTCTTCAAAGGGGCTCTTGTTCCTCAACCCTTTCGCTCCCAGGAAGACCCAATTGTCCCGGAAGCCCAGCTTGCTCACGTGGCTGCTGCCCAGCTCCACAAAATGTGCCCGTACTTTGTCGTTCATTCTGAAAGAGGGTAAGAAGGTGTTAGTGTCCCCTCCTGCTGCTTGGCAGCAGCACCTCCAGCTCCCCCCAGTTGCTGGTTTTTGGGGAGCCAGGTATCACTCCCAGGGCCAAACTCACTGTGTGGCAGCGTCATCGTAGCTGGCCGTCAGCACGATGGTGCCGTGCTTGAGCTCTTGGAGGAAGGTATCCAGTTTGTTAATGTCTGGAAGAGAAGAGCATTAGGGAAAGAAAAAGGGATTTAGCAGCTGCGTGGCAGCTGGGGGAGCCTCCTCTGGGTCGGTGGGAAGAAGCCTGGCTGTGGTGGTGCTAGCCGGGATTGGGGGTCATGGGCCTGGGGGAGGCCAGGCTCCCAGATGCTGCATTCCCCAGCTTGTGTTCCCACCTGGGCTCTCCCGCAGTGCCTGGGGCCGGTGCTTTCCTCCTGCTGGTGTGACAACTGCAGGGGAGAATTTGCATCTAAAATTTGCTCACTTAACTGTGAAATCTGGTTACGTGAATTTACTTAACCCAGCACCAGAAATGAGCCTGCTCAGTCACAGAGCTGCCTGCCCTGCAATCCTGCCTTCGGCTGTGTTGCAGGAATAATTCCTCATTCCGCATCCGTGGGATGCTGGAGTCCAACGCCCCATCTAGCGGCACAGGAGCCGACTGCTCTCTCCTTCCCGGTGCCTCTCCCGCTGCGTGTCTCGCTCACAAACGTAGATGGAAATCTCATAATATTGGTGTTTCTCCTTAAAACTCCAGAGTTACCAAGAATAGGTTGCAAAACCAAAAAGCAGAAGAGGGTGATTGATCCCTGGGGAAGGCTCAAACAGCAAAGGGTAAATCAAAAGCACTATAGGGGTGGTTTTAGCATGTGATTTTGAGGACTCCTGCCAAAACTCTGGGAGTTTGGTAACAGCTTTACAGCATCCTGCAAGTCGGTGCCAGCTGGGCAATGACTTGAGTCAGTGAGTGGGTGCTGTCCCGGCTCAGGGCGTCTTCTTGCTCCTAGGAAGATTGTTTGAAGCCGGCAGGCGCAGGGACGTGGTCTTTGCTGCCACCAGGCTCCGCTCCCCATGCCCTGAGCTCCCCATTTATCCTCCTGCGGAAGGCTGGGGAACAAGCTGCTGCTCAGCCACTGCCAGCATTCAAAAACAGAGTTGAAAGCTGCAAAATCTCAGGATTAGTGAACTACCTGATCTCAGAAAGTAGCCTTTCTCAGGTCTTGAGCGCCCTGGTTTATTCAGTTTAGTGGAGTTATGTTTTTCAGAATATTACGTGCATGTAAAAGAAGTGAGAAGCCAATCTGGATGCAGATGCATTGCAAGGACTCCAGGCTCAATGGCCTCGGGGAAAGCCGAGCTTTTACTGCCCGAGCTGGCAATCCTGGTCAAAGTCCACTAGACTTTATCGTTAAATACATGACAGAGGAGCAGCCTAAATAGCCAGCAGCGCCGGTGTGAGCCCTGGTTGGGAATCATCAGGCAGCAAAGCGACCGCGCTTACCTCCGGAATACATGTCGAATGTGTCTGTCTTCAGGAGCTGCCCGCTGGTTCCTGGAAGGTTAAAATTCAACACAAAGCACAGTGAGTTTGCACTGGGGTGGCTCTAGGCTTTGCCTGGCACCAGCTTGGGGTTCCTGCTGCTGCAAAATGCTTTGCTCTTCCCTCAGTGTGCCATATGTGCTAGGATGGCGAATGTGTTGTGGTGGAGTTCATGGAGCCATCGTGCATGACCCAGGTGGGTTTGTTCCCATCTCCCTGGCAGTGCTTGCAACCATAATTGTGGCTGCGCACCCCGTGCAACGCCGGACTGATGCGCTTTTGGGTCAGCTGCGGTGCCTGGGACGAGGTCCCCAGTGGCCTGTGTCCTCCCAGGGGAGGAAGGGCCCCCGGCCATGGGGAGGCGGTTAATGCCCACCCAACTCACCGTTCACCACTGCGATGTTCAGGCCTCTGCCAATGTTGTTTTTCACGCTGCTCATGAGGCTGGAAAGGAAAGCGGAGAGCACCAGTCAGTGCAGGGATGCCCTGGAGAGGCTGGTGCCAGTGAAATAGCGTGATGGAGCAACGTGTGGCTGCAGACAGCAAAATGCCCCCCAGAAGCTGTAGCAAAGAAAACTATTTCCAAATTTTTTTAACCACAAATGCCCTGTGATGGCCATCGATGTGCTCGGCAGAGGCCTATTCCAGCCCAGGCCAGCCGCTGCTGCCCCATCCCCCGCCATGTGCTGCTTACATCGTGTCATCGAAGCAGATGGAGGGTCCCACCACGTTTGCGGCGCCACTGATGATCTTGAAGGCGAAATGGTTGTGGGGGCAGCTCTTCTGGTTCCCACACTTGTGCCGGGGCAGCTGCTCACCTGCGAGGGAGGAGTGGAGCTGCAAGCCATGGCCCTGGCGGGGGACGCCGGCCGTGTCCCCGCGGGGCTGAGCAGGGCTGGCACTGAGGCACAGCGGCTCACTAAGGGGGCAACACCTGGACCAGCTTCTTGCACAAAGGAGTCTTGTCCTGGGACCGGGACCAGCTTCTTGTTTGAGGTTTACGGTGCCAAGGCTTGGGGTGGGACGGGATGAGCTGGCCCGGGTGCCGCTCCGGGTGTGAGCAGCAGGATGGCGCAGCTGGTGCCGTGGGGTGTGTGCCGGAGAGTGTTCGGAGCTGGCGCTTGTTCAAGGCCAGCCCCTTGCAGCTTTTCTGCCCGGAGCTTCCCCATTCTCGGCCAGGGTAGGGACCTGTGCCACGCTGCCCGGATGGGGCCCGTGACCTGCTTCCTGCTATAGCCTGCGGCCCGGGGCTGTTTCTGCTGGGGCAGAGGTCTCATCTGAAGGTTCGAGTGCTTGCAGAGCCCGCCAAAGACATTGCTGCTGTGTGCAACCACAAAATTTCCCTGCATTTGGGAGGGTGGGATTTTGCCTTGGGAAAGGAGCTCTCGAGGGCAGCTATTGTGCTTCCGCCATCGCCCTCGGCCCCGGAGCAGTGTTGCGTGATGGAGATGAAGTCGAGAGCGGTACTCACTTCTGGGCTTGTCGGTCATACCTGTGGGTACCAAACAGCAGGGTTGGAGACGCTGGAAAGCTGCTGGCTCTTCCCCAAGCCAGGAGCAGCCGTTCAGGCACCGGCTCTCCTAAACTTGCTCCCTGCGGCTGTGAGCACCCCTGAAGCCACCCGCCCCGGTGCAGCTTCCCACCGTGCTGTCCCCTCCCTGCCCCGATGATCAGAGCTGGTGGCTATAGCCTTGGCCAGGGACTGCAAGTACAAATGTTCATGGCAACTGTACGCAGCTCTGGGGTCTGGCTCGCAATGGGGCTGCCCGCA
This sequence comes from Calonectris borealis, assembly GCF_964195595.1. Taxonomy (NCBI): domain Eukaryota; kingdom Metazoa; phylum Chordata; class Aves; order Procellariiformes; family Procellariidae; genus Calonectris; species Calonectris borealis. The sequence goes on along the minus strand of NC_134321.1, from coordinate 10,648,110 downwards.
CCCTCCCTCCGGACCCGGCTGGAGCCCTGCCGGTGCCTCACCCAGCCAGCTCCGCAGGCTGATGGCTTTCCATCTGTGATCGAAGTACGTCTGCACGATGAACCAGGTGCCCAGCAGCGTGATGAGCAGTGCCACGTGCCGGATCATGCCTGCGAGGGGTGGGAGAGGAGCCAGGTGAGAGCAGCAGCAGCGGGGGTTGGGGACCGGAGCATCCTTCTGGCTTCCTGGGGATTTGGTCTGTGTGTCCAGGACCAAGGCACAGGGTGACAGCCAGCACTTGTGTGGTGTGGGAATGCAGTTAACATTCCTTCCTTCATCCTCTAAAAAGACTCTGATCTCTTAATTAATATCTCTAGAGTGTGTGGCGATGCTCAGATAGGCATTACCCTTCTACTGGGAGGCACTATTCATATTTCTCCCTGCATTAAAGTAAATCTGATAATTAGTCAGAAAGCTATGTAAATCCAAATATTTCTTACATTCCCAGCACTGCTATCCCCAATTAGTCACTAGCTACAGCCGAGCAGCTGCTAATACAAATGTGATTGGCATTTGGCTTTAAAGCAGCGCTCATCAGAGCAAAACGTTCCAGTCCTGCATGGAAAGAGAGTAGAAAAATATACTTATATTGCAGCTGAATGGCTCTTATGGAACCAGGAACATCTCAAAAGCCATCTCTTCCCAGCTGCAGAGGGTTTCACTGGGAAAAATACAACAGGCTAAAATCTACACAAATCTTTGAAACCCTGATGCTTCCACAAAGGGCCTTTCCCGTGCCGCTGGGAGGGGAAGGTCAGGGTAGCTGGGCTTGGAAGGGGACATGTAAATGAGAAGGAGGCATAAAGAACTGTACAAAAATGGACAGAGAAAAGTCAATCTCTGTCTACCTGCTTACCTGTCACCCGCATGGTGGTGGGGAAAGATAGCACAGCCGAGGGGGTGGTCAGCGGTCACGAGTCACCCTGAGGACAAAGAAGGAAATGCCATAAAGCATACCTGTAACCCACCAAACCCAGACAGGTATCAGATGGAAAAATAATTGCTATGTTTAGGCATATTTGCAATAACTAAGAGGTCACTGAAGATGTATAAATTCCTATCAGGCACATGTGCTTGGTCCCACCCTGGTGTTGAAGTCCTGGCTCCCGTACGTTGGAGCAGGCTGCACTGATTGAGCTTGCTTCATTTTTAAGCTTCTGAACGCTTCACTGTGACTGTCTGCTGCCCTGTGCGCTCCTGTTTCACGTCCTTTTCTCAGTAACAGATCACGCTTTTGTACTGTGATGAGCTCAGGAAGCACATTTTCAATCGCAGCTTTGCTGCGTTTCCTTCTGATTTCCTTCTGGGATTATGCAAAGCAGGTTTCAAATATTAGGGGCTGCAAAATGCCGTCTGAGGACAAGCTGCGATTTGGCCTTGCCTAGTCAGAGGAATCTGTGGGAACAAGCTTGTCCCGCTTAAAACCGGGAAGGGAAGGGAAGGAGCGCAGCGCTGCCGAGCTGGGCAGAGCAGCCAGGTTTGGGGACACCTGGCCTAAGAACAGAAATATTTACACCTGTCCAAATCCTGCAGCGTCTTCACCCATGGGAATGAGGAGTGGTTGTAATTTAGAGCATAAACTATTTCCCACCCGAGCGAGTCCATCTGCCCCCCCTCCCTCCCTCGGCCAGCCCCGACGGATGGGACGGGCACCTGCCACCCCATGCACCCGGCTCCCGGGGGCTGGGAACCCACTCCTACCTTCGAAATTTGGGGATACAGTCTGGTGAACGTCCGTCCTGGAAACCACCCTGGAGTCCTAAGGCAAATTGTCACCTGCGAGATGTGCGCTCAGAGTTAGAGCCTGTCGTTAACTAAAGCAGCCCTTTAGTGAGGCTTGCCGTAGAAAATTTGTAAAAGAGCTATGCTGAGAGCTGCTTTTCCTGTTTGAAGGGTAAATAAGGAGCAATGGGTTGTAGCAGGGCTGGGCTGAAAGTTGATTTCAGGCTGCTGCGTCATGAGGAAGGAGAGATGAGCTTTGCCTCCTGCCCAGCCCTGCTCCGGGTCCCCTTCCAGGGCTTGAGGTCGGGGAAGGTGCCCGTGGCCACGTCATTGATCGTGGCCGTGGTGCAGCATCCCCCCTTGGTCCCCTGGGTGGGATGGACCCAGCATCCCCCCTTGGCACCCCAGTGGGATGGACCCGGCATCCCCCTTAACGCCCTTGCCTTCCCCTGCGCCCTGGGGCGCAGCGTCACTGTATGGGGCTTTTAGGCAGCCTTAAAAACAAGGAGGAAACCGATCTGCACTGCAGGAGGAAAGCTGCTGCTTTTCTGCTTGGCCTGCGACCCTAGAGGGAGTGTGCAGCGGGCCAGGGTGGCCGGTGCCTGGCCGGAGCAGCAGCCCCGCAATGACGTTTCAGCTGTCCGAAGCCGCAGCCCAGCACCGCTCCCCACGAGGCCCCTCCGCTGCGCCCGTGTCTGCCGTGAGGCTGCGGCCAGGAGGAGCTGCTGAAGCTGTTCCGGTGGGACCTAGTGGCTTTCCATGGAAGAGTGGCCTCGTGGCTTATCTGCATTTTAAAGGAAGCCTTGGAAGGTATTTGTGTACCTGCGGTATCGAGGCAGTGTGTTTTTGATAAGGTATCAGCTAAACACGCTTGCTTCCCAGCAGCATCTCACTTCTCTCTGCAGCTATTCCTCCCGGAGGAAGGTGGCCATGAGCAGGAACCTGTCCCTGCAGGAGGTGGCTCAGGGGTCCGCAGCACCCACAGCCCTTCCCCGTGCCACTTTGTCCTGGCCCATCCCAGCCCCCCGGCACAGTATCCCTGAAATGGGTTTTAACCTTGTGTCGGAGCTGGCACGATCAAGCCCATTTCACTGAGCTGGTGGAAGAGCCACAGACCTGAAAATGGGCAGTTTAAATTAGATTTTGGAGGGCAAATGCTGTCCGTAGCTGGATCTGGTGGGACAGCACCGGGCTTTTGCCTTTTGCTCCTTCCAGCATGAAGTTTTGCTTTTTAAACATGGGGAGCCTCTCCCAGACCTGGCTCCCCAGCCCGGCGCCTGATGAGGTGACGGGTGCGATGGGAGCAGAGGAGCAGTCCTTAAAATCCCCCTTGGCAAGTCGCAAAGTTCGAAATGGTCTTGATTTGCTTTTGGAGCCTGTTGAGTTCCCCTCCAAATGCCATGAGCAGAGCCTGGAGCTGGTGAGGATTTGGACCTGGGCTGTGATTCGGACACAGCGAGCGGAGCAAAACTCCCCTGGGTTTGCAAAACTGTCCCCATTTAGTCCCCACCACTGCAGGGGACACCGGCCTCACCGGGGCCCATTGCACAGTGCTCTCCTTTTGCCAAATTTGTGTTTTTTCTATGCAGATATTGATTTTGTTTCAGAGGAAGAGAAATAGAAAAATAAATGAATAACCACTACCGCTTTAGGGAAGTCATGTATTTATTTAGGCAATTTATCTTCACCTTAATCTCAGGTAAAATTTATTGGGTGAAGTCCCTGGGTGCTGAAATTCCTGGAACCTGATTGCATTACAAGAGGGTAGCCCTGTCCTGGGATTTCTATCATATTCTCTTTTAATTGTTCAGATTTTTTTTTTTTAATTTTTTTTTTTTGTGCTAAGGCTGTGCCGGAAAAAAAAAAGACGGTTGTACTGCGGCATCTGCCAGAGAGCGACTTGCAGGAGAGGGAGAAAGGATGGAACTATGGTGGGTAATAAACAGTTATTTGTCTAATAAAGCATAAACTTATTTGCTTAAAAACCATTCCAGGAACAAAAAGGTTCTTGGACAAATATTGCTGAAGAGCTCTGTGGCGTTGTAAGGCAAAGGCTCCACCCCGAGCCTGCGCAGGACTGAGGGGCCGCTTGGCAGTGCTGAGCTACTGCTGCCAAGAAGAAACCGGGACAGATCCCTGCCCTCGCAGGCAGGTTTTCCAGGATGCGGCGGGTGAATGTTCCTGTTTCTTCCCCGCACCGGAGGAGAACTTCACATCTCTTCCGCAGAAACTTCTGGCATTGTTGGGTTTGGTGGGTTTTTTGCTACTTTTGAGCCCCACACGTCCCTCTCTCTCCCAGCAGGTCCCTGACCATGAACGAGACATCATTTTGGTGCGGGGTGTGGATGTAGCTCCAAAGAAGGTGGCTGCCAGATGTCACCCGTGCCCACACCCAGTGAGTCACCCCTCCAGAAGTCGGGGTTTTCCTGCAAAACTAACGCAGGGGCGCAGGAGGGGCCTGGTGCAGGGTGGGTGCACGTGTGTCCAGGGCTGGTCCCACCACAGTGGAGGATGCTACAAAGCCATTTTTAGTCTCAAAAGGAGTCGGTCTGACTGAGCTTTGCTGAGTTACTCAACGAGAGAGCGCTGTTTGCCAGAGGGCTTATAAATTTCTCAGCTCATAAAAATGCTTGGCCAGCTGCTGCACCCGCCAAATCGCTGGGGAGGCCATCTTACGGCAGAGCTGCCCCCAGCACAAGTCAATAGTTAACCGGGGTGAGGCCCTGATCCTGAAACAGAACCCAAACAGGACGCACGCGGTGGCGGGCAGGGGTGTGGGGTTGGGGCCAGCCATGGCGGCTGAGCCCTGTCTGGGAGCAGGACTGCAGCCAAGGTGGGACGTGACACCCGGAGGTGCCGCCGGGGCAGCCGGGCCGTGGGGCTGGTGTAAAGGGCACAGGCGGGTTTCGGTGCCTGCTGCAGGTGCATCCCTGCCCGCTGCGTGCTACGGGGCAGGCACGGCCCCATCCTGCACTCGGCTGCCTGCGGCTGCCAGAGGAGCGTCACTCATCCGTGGCTGCTACCGATTCGGTCTCTTGTTCTTTTATTTGTCATTGGTAGCTGCTTGTCCAGTTCTCTGTACATGTCACGGAGGCCAAAGCTAAATCACTATGAGCTCACCCCTCCGGTGAGGTTTCCCCAAGCAGTGAATCAAGAGCCGTGGCTGTGGTGAGAGATGGAGGGGAGCGATCGCATCCCCACCGGTGTGGGAATGGCGGCCGGCAGCTCGGCGGGCTTCCCCGTGCCGTGGATTGCAGGTTGTACCAAAGCGGCCTGTGCCAAAACGCCAGGGCAAAGGAGGGACAGGAGTGTTGGTGCTCAGGGCTGGCAGCAAGCTGTTTGCTGGGAGGAGGCACTTCCTGCGGCTGAAAGCACAGGGTAAGTGGGGGCCTTGAGGCAGTCCCTCCACTGGGCAGCCGCGGCAAAGGGCTCTGGTTTTTAGTAATTGCACGTATGGGAGGACCTGAAATGCATTTTTGGCAGCTAGCAAAGCCCTGGGTGCCAGCACCCCAAGGGCTCCCGGTCGGCGCCTGGGAGGTGTCCCGGCAGTCAGGGTTGTGCTCTGGAGCTTTGCATAGTGAACACCCCGCAAATTCGTCCAAAGCCATGATGAATAAAGGGGACCTGGACCACACATCACACAGCTGATTCTACCACATGTCCCGTAATGGGTGGAAAGACGGCTTTAACCCTTGCCCTTAACACTGGTAATCCATTAACTCTGTCTCTGAAACGGGCACAGCTGCACCCCGCAGAAAGGATGCCAGTGCGTGGGGTTTCCCCTTCACCTCCACGCTACGAGAAGGAGGAACAACTAAAACCTTCCCTGCGCGACCCCCTAACCTGCCAGCGAGTCAAAAGAAAAGCGCTGCAGAAAGGCGTTATTTCAGTCATGCTCTAGAAACCCCGGTTCTGTGAGGGGGTCGGGGAGGGGGCAAGCCTACGTACCGCTCAGCATCCGAGGCGCGCCCTCTCTCTCCGCAGGCGGCATGGGTGCTGGGGCATCCCGGGGAGCTGGGGCACCGTGTGCTCGGCAGCGCGGCGGTGCTGCTGCCCAGCCCGGCCCGGCCCTCTGTGACTCACGGCACCTCCCTGAGCCTTATCTCGCTGCCCGGCACGGGGCTGGGCGCCCCGGCGTGCCGCCCCACGGGCGCGGTGGCCGGCAGCGGTTGGGAGCAGCTGTCCCACGGGAGGGGAAAAAAAACCCAGTCATTCCTGCGGCCGTGAACTCGTGCGTTTCCCTTGGAGGTTTTTCTCCACTTTGGCACTCGCCTTTTTGCCACATCAGAAGAGGAAAGCCTCTCCCGGGGTGGGCACCAGCCTGACCCTCTGCACTTGCACTAGACCAGCCCATCGGGCAGCGTGGCTGGCGGAGGGTGCTGCAACGGGAGCGGGTGGGCCCAAAGCCAGGACTAGTGTCCCCCCACGTGGGATAAATCCGGAATAACCCGATCTGGCGGGTTTTCCCCCCGGCTGTGCTGCACGTGTGTGGGCTGGCCCTGAGTGCTGCTTTGCTGCCTCTCGTTTGCAGGAGGCTGGAGGTTCCTTCTTCAAATAAGCATTTATTTATCCAGCAACAGCCCTGAACGCCAAAGGAGTCCTGAGTTAACTGTAGATACAGATTTAGGCCTTTTTCTTTTTAATCATTTATTGTTATTATTATGTTTCTGAAGGAAGAAATCACTCCTTGGAGACTCCAGCTCCGCAGTTAGCACTAGAGGCCCTATACATTTTCCAAAGCTGAACCTCATTTACCTGGCAGCTGAGAACAAAAGTGTTCCCATTCCTTTTTCCTTTTTCTTTTCCATTCCCATCACTTAGGAGAACCAAACAGCTTCTCTTGGAGCTTTTAAAGCAATTTTCATCCAACAGCCAGTGGAGGAGACACAGGGCCGGCAAGGGCAGTGGGACCGCAGCTTGCGGAGGGCTGGAGCGGAGCCCCTGTGGGACCGACACTGCTCCCTGGTAATTAGTTTAATACCTGAGGGTGCTCTTTGCAGAAAACTGTGCACTGAGCTTTTCTTTGCCTCCCCCTGGTGCTGGTCCCCAGTGCTGGGCAAGGGGTGGAGGATATGGCCTGGGTGCAGGGGGTGCTGGGCTGTGCACCAGAGGAAATCACAGCCTCTACACTGAAGCCTTCCAGACAGGGATTAGAAAAGGAAACACAGGCCTGGGATTTGCATTGGGATAATTATGGCCCTCGGAAGGAAATTTTAGCTGTGGTGAGAGTCTGGGCTTCAACAGTGCAGTCTAAATCAGAAACCTCCTCCCTCTCTGGGGAAATATCCTTCCTATTAGTTTGTTTAGCTGCTGGCAATAACTGGCTCGGCTCAATAACAAAACGCCCCAAGCCCCGGCATGCCGCAGCACGCGTCTCTGCTCTGTCCCCCCACTTCCCGCCCGCGCAGGAGCTGGCCCACGGCGCGGGGCTCGCGGTGCCCTGGGGATGCCTGTTTCGTGATGAATTTCTCCTCCTGCTTCAAGAGACCTGAGGCCTCCCGGGTCCTCGGTGGAGATGGAGATGTTGCTGCTGCCTGCAGAGGAAACAAGCAAAAAAAAAGCAGCAGGGCTGGGGGCCTCATCATCCCAACGAAGAAACCTTGCGTGAAATGCTTCTGCTCTTACCAACTGCACATTTCTTCCAAGGTGTTTCCCTGAAAGCCCAGGAAAGGACGGGGACCTGTGCGCTTTTCTCGTGGGACGTGGCTGCGGCACAGCCCAAGCGCTGGTGCTGGTGTGGGGAGCCCTCGTGTCCTGTCCCCGTGTCCTGCGGTAGCCCAGGTTTTGCCCATCCACTGTGGCACATGGCAGAAAGGTGCTTTTAAATCACACATAACATTAATGAATACCTGAAGTGCTGGGAACAGGGCATCAGCTTGGTCTCGACTCAGCAAATAATTAACTTGTGCAGTGCAATGGAATTACATCAGTCTCATCTGCAGGCTCCCCCCGGGAGGCTTCTGCATGATATGGAGAAAGAGAAATTAAGAAAAAAATAATAGATGTGATATCAAAAAGCTGCAAGGCTGGGGAATGAATAATCTGTGGTGCAAAGTCACCACGCTGTGGTGAGCACCATGGTAGGATTGGCAGGAGCAAACTGGCGGGCGAGGAGCTGCTCTCCTCCTCCTCCTCCTCCTCCCTCCTTGTGCCAGCGCTGGCTGCATGGGGCCCTCAGCAGGCGGTGGGAGCCTTGGGGCGCTGGTGGCTCCTGCCAAAAAATCCCAGTGGCTGCAGGACTGTGCCACCGAGGGGCTCAGCACCGGGGGGAGGCTCCCCCCTGAAGATCCCTTGTCCGCAGGGCTCCGCAGTGCCTGCAGGGACACGCTGCTTTGCAAGGTGCTCGCTGGGCTAAATTAATCACAAATTCTGCTGCTCTTAGGAAAGGTTTGGCCACTGCTGCTTTGCAGACTTTGTCCTGAAAAATGCTGTGACTGTGGTTTCAGGTGGTTTCCGATTGCTTGTGCCGGGCTAAGCCACATACTGCAGATGTTAAAGGTAGCACCTTTAAAAGGAAACAGTCTTTCATTTCTCTCTTTATCTAGTGTTAACACCACCTGCGTTTCCTGCACGCCACGTGCGAGAGGGGGAGGGTTGCCCTGCAGTCCGCACCTCCCCACCTGCGCCGCGGCGGGGGATTATTCACCCACCAATAAACCATCCTGCGCCGGTACTCACCTCTCCTCTCCCACTTTTGCATAGGTTAGTAAACAGCAGTATTTAATTGACTGAAGAGTCAATCATGCCAGCAAACTGCTGACCCATCCCATAGGTTTCACCAGCATCCCGGTGACCCAGCACAGCCCGAGCACCCGCATGAAACGGGGGGGTTACCTTGTGCCGGATGGGCTGGGAGAAGAAATGCCTGAGGACAAAGTTTGATAGGAGGGATGATATCGCAATATTGGACAAAAAGGTGAAAATACCGTTTCACCAGAGGAGAAGGGTGGTGGTTGGTTGTGTGCCGGCGTCTCTCGCCCGGCAGCACGGCGGTGCCGGCTATTGGGGGTGCTGTTGTGTAGCGCATCCGCTGCGCCCGCCGCAGCCCTGGCAGCACGGCCCACTGGTGCCGGTTTGCTGCTAGGAGAGAAAAATAAATAAGGGAAATCATAACCGCTTTTACCATTAAAAGAGAAATTAGCTCGTGCAGTGCTAAACCCCCGGTCTTCAGGCCCAGTGCAGCCAATCTGTTTTTATTGTTTTGCAGGACTCTGCAACTGAACGATGACAAATACCAGGAATTAGTGGAGTGTAATTACTTCGTATTAGCTGAATTCACAGTATAGACACAGATCATAAACAGCCATTGATTATTCCTAATTTCACATTTTTAGCATTCTGAATTGCAGCAATTATGCCTGTCCGAGGGAATTAGCTTCTCTTTCAACCCCTCAGGTACCCAGTCACTGCCCTTCCTTTAAGATACTTTCTTACTGCTGCAAAAGAGGACATTTAACACAAATCCCTCCCTGCCTCTACAACAAAATGCCCCCCCCGCCCAAATCCTTCTGGCCCAAAGGTTGCTCCTTTTGCTGCCAGCTGCCTCAAAACGCAGATAGGTGCCTGGTGTGAACTGTAACCACTGGGCCACAGCTTCATTGCACCCAGGTTCGTTGCAGAGGCAATTAGCAGCCCCCGCTCTCGGTGCAGGTGTTGCAGGGATGCCCATGGGAAGGGCCCTGGGCAGCACCAAAGCTTGCCGTCCGTCTCCTGTTGCTGGTTGGTGCCGTGGAAGCAGTGCTCCTGTTTTAAGCGTCGTCTCTGTTTCGAAACGTGGTCGCAGGCCAGGACGTGATTTCCAAATGTTGATTTGTGCCTCCAGCGAAATCGTGCTGGGGGCTCTGTCTCCAGCCCGGTAACGGCTGCGTCCTCCCTGGACAAGATCGGTGAGAGGGGCTGGTAGGCCTCAGTATTTTCTTGTTACAGAGTACAAGCAGTATTAAAAAATGAAAGTGGATATAAATTATTAATATTTGCATGGGAAATTTCTAACCCTATTAGTATCATATCATTAAATTTGTTTCTTACGCACAGGCAGTGATTTCATTACGAAGTGTAGCGGAGCATAATGCCGGCTCTGCAGCGCTGATTCGGTCGATTAAGGGTGAGAGGGGGAAAGATCCTGTTGTTTACTGGTGGCAGAGCCTTTGGGGCTTTCATTTTGTTTTGCCCCTAGTAAATACCGAGGGATGGTGGGTGACCACCACCGGTCACAGACACTCTGGGGCATTAGGCTGTGCACCCCGTGGCTGTGGGAGAGGAGGAGGAAGAGGAGGAGAGGACTCTCCACCACCGGCCACGGTCTCCTGAGTTATTGCAGACACTTTAGTCTGACCCACACAGCAATGATGGCATTTTTATCTATTTTGACATGATTTGCTCACCCTGGGCTGCAGCCGTGCAAAGGGATGAGGGTCCGAGAAGCCTGTGGTCCGAAGCACTTCCCGCTGCTGGCATCGCGCAGGGAGTTATTTATTCCAGGCAGTGGCTGCGGCCACTGAGCAGCAGCAGCAGTTTTTTATTGCACCCATTCTTAGGACACTGAAGAAGGATTATGCATGCTTCCACCATGCCAGCTTTTTATTAGATTGCAGGCAGGGGTTAAACTGATCCTTGTCAGCACAAATATAATGCCCAGGGTGACGGGAGCAGCATAAATTGAGGACAAGAGGTGGCCGCTTTTACCGCTGTTCTCAAGAATGCTCTGCTGTTTTACTGCATCGTTCGCTTTTTAATTGGGACATTTCCCTCTAGCCAGGAGATGTCTTTTCTTTTTTGCCAATGAGGTGCAATAAATAAATGGGCTAAGACACAGACTCTGAGGAGAGGTGAAGTGCAGAGAGCAGATTAGCGCCTGCACCATATCTTTGAATCTCCTCGGTTTGCCACGGTGACACTGATTTTGGTACAGCTGCCCCGAGCTGGGGACGCAGGGGCTGTCCCGCGGTGGCAAGGGGTCTGCAGTAGTACAAATCACACAGGTGCTTTCATCTATTCGTCACCTGCTTTTTTTCCAGACTACTCATGCTAGCAGGAGGCAGCAGTCCTCGGTGCTGGGTCAGGGCGAGTTTATTTGCGGCTGGTTCTGATATGTCTGTGTCGTTGAGAAGCGATATTTGAAGGAGCATACGGTAACCCTGCGCGCCGGGCTGGCCGGGTTTGCTTATAGGTTACGGCAGAGCAGGACTGTGGGGATGCATCATCTGAATGCTCCAAAACCGTGGCTATTTGCTGTAATTAGGCAGAGCGAGCCATTACGGGCTGCCTCACGAGGGGAACAGCGGTGGGAAGCACGGTGACATCGAGCACGTGAGCCCGCAGGCAGAGATGTGGTTCGGGGGGGGGCGGACACTGTCGGAGCCCTTGGTGGCTCTCCCGGCCCCACAGGAAACCTTGCCGGGGTGGTGTGGAGGACCCCAGCGCGCTGACCGGCTGTCAGAGGGGCTTTGGGGGTGTCATTGGCTCCTTTATACCTCCCCCGGGCAAAGCTCGTGCAGGCCAGGTCTGGTGTCTGTGACGGGGCTGTGCGGGGGCTGCTGGCACCTGGTGCTGGCAGCAGCGGCAGCAAATTGTGGTAAAATATATCCCGGTTATTGACAGATGCATCTTTTCTGATTCGGTGGCTGATGTAGAGAGAATCCCTCAGAGCCAAGCTATCGTCCTCGCAGGCGCTCCTCTTTGGGGGCAAGCGCTGCATCTTCACGAGTTTGCATAAAAGCCCTCGCTGCTCTGAACAGCCTCCCCTGCTCAGGGGCTCGGTGGGGGATCCGGTTTCCAGCTACAATACCATTAAAGAGCCCACATGTATACACTTCTTGCAGATGCTCACTTTATATAAATAGGCTTTTAAAGGACTGAAAGAAAAGCAGGAAAGCCTTTCAGATGCAGCTCCCAGGTGCAAGTATAGCTCTTTGGGACCACGGTGCCAATAGATCATTAATAGCCACCTTGCTCAGATGAGTAAAGAAGGGAGGGTAAGCAGGTAAACCCACCGGCCATAGGTGGAAGGTAGCTTGGAGCAATTCAACAGCCCTCCCGCCTTCGGGAGCTGTTGCACAGGCTTTGGATTTGCAGCCGGAGCCAAAGTGAGTTGAGTCTGGTCTCTCTCAATCTGGTTTATGCTAAAGCGCAGCCTTAAAGCTTGTGGCTGCCAGTCCGGGTCAGGTGCAGCCCCAAAAACTCTGCATGCCGCAGGGGTATGGCACACGGCCCCCCCGGCTTGGGACTGCAAGGCAGCTGGGGGGTAAATAAGGTACTCATTCAGCTGCCCTGTTATTTTTATTTGCCTACAGTAATAGCTGATTAATTAGATATCTTCCATCCCCACTTCCCCAACCTCCCTGTGCTTGCAGCAGAGGAAATCCTGCCTTTGTGCTGCTAATGGGCCTCACCAATCCAGTAAACCATTCCAGTGCAGACAAAATGCCTCTTTAAAAAGTGCAATAGAAATTAAAACTCTCCACTGAGAACAAAGCCAGTGGGGCTTTTTGCATCTACTGTTTTTATTGTATTCTGTAACATTTGTAAAGTAGATCACTTTTATTGAGAGAGCCTATCTTTTCTCCCAAGCTGTAATTCCTAGACTTCTTAAAGAAGATTTCTGCTCACAAAGGAAATAAAAGAGAGAAATATGATGCTCTCTGACATTTCAACACGCTACTGAGAATCTGAATTAAAAAGAACAAACTCAGAAAGTATCATTTATACAGCAATCAACTTTAAAAAGTCACCATCTGCTAAGAGTTACCACCCGGTGTAACTGTGCCTTTATTGCTAGACAGAGAATAGGAAAGAACTCGGGGAACTCTCCTGCACCTGCTGGGTTTTTCTTGGTGGCGTACACACACCGAACTGCGGTGGCCGGCGTGCCGCGGGGTGCCTATTGCAACTCTCCTTTTGCTCCAACTCCCTACGGAACATAAACCTGAATACAGGTGCCATTAGGAGGAATGATTTGGGGTTGTTAAAGTTATAGCATAGTGTCAGCTTTTTGAAAAGTCTAAAGGGCAAAAGAAACGACCAGAGCTGGAACGAGGGACCTGGCTCGGGTTTATACATAGAAACCTGATTTTTTTCTTGCTTGCTGCTCACCTCCTTGCTGCCGCCCACCCCAATGGCCTCTCAGAGCCCTTTCTAGCTTTGTCTTGCCTATTTTATCATAATTGATCATAATAATATCAAATTCTTTGCCCTGTGCAACTTCACTAGCGCTCACCTTGCAGCTTTTTGCCTCATTTTGGTCTTCCGCGGCTCATGGTCTCCTAGAAAGGTTGTGAACTTTTTGATACAAAAATTTCCTATCAATTTTATGTCTTCCACCAAGCCCACTCTGTGTTCAGGTGATCCTTAGCATAAGTTAATCTTTTCTACCGCTACTGCCCAGTGTCTCTCGCTCTCTCTTTGCAATCGTGATGGTTTCCCTCCTACCTCTCCATGCACAAGACTCAACTCCAGCAATGCAATTGTGTGCACCATTTGAAGTCTTTGGTTTCTTGGGGTAAACTGGGAACTGAGCTACATTCATGAGGCATATCAGCCGAAAAATCATGGAAACGCCTGTGCAAGTTATTTCTGCATTATATGCCTTGAATTTTATACAACAGCACCAGACACTGGAAAGCTGCAACGGCTTTTCCCCGCCGTGTTTCCCATCATTGCGCAACATTTTTTGTGTTGGTAGAGTCTGCTTGGGGCAGAAGCAAGGCTGGGCCTTGCCTTTACATGCAAATAAATAAACAGGATAGGAAAAGGAAACTGATGCCTAGTGGTTTGAAACGAATAAAGGAAAAAACCTGTGTTCTTGCAGCGAACATCAGCGCGTTTCCTTGTGCCCGTCCCACCACCGAGCCCCATCGCTGTCAGCGCTGCTGAGGGGCATCATCGCGTTTTGATGCACCAACAGAGACCATGGCAGACAATCATATTTGTCTCCCCTTTTAGGGCATTTAAGCCTCTCATCCCCACCCCTCAGGAGGCCACTGCATCCTATCATCTCCTTTCCAGGGTGTCCCCTTTCATGTCACCCAGTTGCAGGGGCTGAGTCGGGGACGGTAGAAAGTCTTTGGTCCATGTTGCTTTGTGCCTGCTGGGGAAAAACACCTTTTGCATCACCCTCAGTTACCCGTTCCTGCGTGGGTTTGCAGCACTCTGCTGGGCTTTGGAAATGAGAGTGCCTGCAGTTCTCGTTGACTTGCTTTACGGGTTTTAATTGCATTTAATCACAATGGTCTAATTAAAGTTTGGAGGCTTTATTTGAGGGCAGTTAATAGATAAATTAGTTAAATTAATTGTGGTTTGTTGTGTACAGACATACCCTTGGTTTGGCAGAAGGGCAGCCAACAAATGCTCTGATGACAAATATTTCCAACCTGACCCGTGGGTCTGGAGTGCCTGAACTCCTGGGCCTTGATGGCCGGTGTTGCAAGATGTGGACCTGCCAGTGTCTTCTGCTGGCTTTCTATCACCATCATCATCACTCATATAACCTCATTTATTGCAAAATGAAATAACTCTTTAAAAGCTGAATGGGAATCTGGTGTGAAGCACATAACCTACTTGCACAGGGCAATTGCCAAGTGCTGAAAAGGTTTGCTCAAGGTAAGTTTTAAATTTTTAAGCTTCTTTTAAGTGGAGGATAAACCTCAGGAAGTTTCAGAAAGCAGGGTGACACTGCCTTGAAGGACACCTAATAACATCTCTATTTTCCCCTGTAAATCAGCTGCCTTGGGAACCCACATTACCATTTCATTGCTGACCTGCTTTGGATTTATCACCAGGAAAAATCGACATGCACTGAATTGTCTATAATCCTTCCTCAGACGGAGGGGGTTGAATGAGCTGGGATTTTATTTCTTTGTTGAGATGAAATGTAATTACTTTATGGGGTTTGCATGGTGTGTTAAATTCTGCCAGTATTAAAGTGTGATACAAGTTATAGAACTGTGCTGGTTGCTGGAGATTTATGGAATAAAAGGTATAATTTCACACTTCACTGCATTTTATTTTGAAGTTGGATGTTGACGTGCTTTTCAGTTGTTTAGATGTGTTTATTTAGCCTTTACTCTTGGTTAAGACAAGTACACTGAGGGATTTGATGAGCGAGAGGCTGGAGTTGCCTTCCTCACTTTCTGAAGGAGGCACCCAAGAGAGCGTGAAGCCCCGTGCTGGAGCCCCGGCCCCAGCGTCCCTTGCACTGAAAATGCACCAACAGTTCAAGCATTATGGTCTGAGGGGGTGAAAAGCCTTTCTCCAGCCTGCTGTACTTCAATAATTTATGTTTTCCCAATAGGTTTGCTGTACACAAGAGGATGTTCATCAGCGATGCCGTTCAAAGCCATCACAGCAGCAGTTTGGTCCCGGAGGGAATGGCTGGTGCTACTAAAGGAAAAGGTAAACTTTGCAAAGGTGCACATTCCTCTGGAGGTTTTCAGGCCAGACTGGCCAAACAGGAGGGGCACTTGTGTAACACACGTTAAAGAAAGTCCCTCATGACTGAGGCAGTGCAAGATGCTGTTCTCCCATCAATAAATGGCACTTCTAGAGCATCCAAAAGCTCACTGCTGGGCTCTCCTTCCAGCTGGTCTCCCGTCTTTGACTCTGGAGAACCGGTGCCAAAGCTAATGGCTCTCCATATTGAGCATGCACGCACACACACACACACACACACAGAGTATAGCTGTGCCAAGCAGGATGCAAACTGCCTGCACTTCTGTCTGCATTTCTTTGAAAACTGCGTGGCTTTAATATCCATTAACTTCTATGTAGGGCAGCACTGCGACCAGTTCATTTTTAGGAATGATTCCACGTGCCATCTGGTACCGCTGGCTAATTGCCTGAAAAACTCTATAAAGAAATTTTTTCATGCAGCTCCACAAGAAAAATCCGGCTTTTTTTTCCCCTTTTCTTCCCGCCTCCGACAGTCACTGAGTGTCCATCCAGGAGCTGCATGGAGAAGTGGTGCAGCTCCTGAGGCAAACTGTCCCAGCCAGGCGAGAGTCAGGGCCTTCGGGCTGCGAGGGGTCCCTCGCCACAGCTCTGTCATCCTCGGGAGGGGAAAGTGCTAATCCGGACTAAAGACACTCATATTTCTTCAGCTCATAAAATCTGAGCACCTTATGCCGCGTGCACTGTGGTGAGCTGCTGTTTTTAACACCTCAACAATTCTTTCCCAAGTAACATAACTTTTAAGACACTGTCAAACTGCCGGTGAATAACTGATGTCCCAGCTCATTAATGGTGTGCATTGGGGAGCAGCGCTGCTTGCACCGACGCTGCCGGCTGTGGCTGCACAGCTGCATCAACACGGAGTTGTACAGGGTTCAGACCAAACCGTTTCCCCGAGGCTCAGCTGCGTCTTTGTCCTTCAAGTGGCTCGCCCAGATCTGGGTTTAAACCACTCTTCCAGGAGGAACACCTTTCAAAAAAGTCTCTGCTTTTGGACAGGGTTGATTAAAAAAAGTCACATCCAAGCACTCGTTGGTGAGCTTCCAGCATGCCTCAGCCGTAAAGCTCGAACGCGAGGAGACTGTTCCTGGAAGAGCCGTCTCACGATGCGGCCCTGGAGGAGAGTTACGGGAAAGGGCCACCCTGTTCCTGGCTCTGTGACTGCAGGAGGACAGCGAGCAGGTCCCTGGCCCTGTGAGAGCCTTGAATAGGCCTTTGTACGGCGTTGTGGGGCTTTCTGCCCCTGTGGGGCCGTCAGCGCTGCCACCCGGCCACCAGCACCCCCTCCAGTGCTGCACGTGCGGCTGAGCAGCTCCCCCAGAGCATCACACGCACATAGCTGTGTAAGTATCTATACAGACACAAATCTATAGATACTCTCTCCTGGCAGTAACTGCTGGGTCTGCCTCGGAAGAGAAGTCCCTGGGCAAATCCAGCACTGAGTTAAGCTGAACTGAAGCTGGTTTAAAAGAAGGGGAAGGGCTTCTGCGAAACAAGTGCCATGGCCATGGGTGTTATTATTAGGGTGTCTGATGCCTCGTTACAGGTAATAAACAACTATTATTAATATAATTTTCATTTTTTCCCCACTAATTCCCTGAACTCATCAGCCTTTTCTGGTAATAGGATTCCTCCCTTGTGCCTTGTTTCACCTGATTTAATATTGCTTCATGGGGTTTGTTATCTCCTAGAAGACCTCAAACTTGGAAGGCATCGCAATGCACCAGAAAAATGTGGGGTAGAGCTCTATGGGGTATGTACACACACAGCCCACTGGTGTGCTTCTGCCACAGGGATTCCTCCAAGCCAACTCACGCGTGATGTGCTGATGCTGTGCTTCAAAGCAGCATCCTGATTTTAACTATTTAATGAGGGCTCACAACTGGTTTTTTAGAGAGTCTGCTTCTGTAATTATTTTCTTCACAAAGTAATTTTGGTTTCACAGGTAAACACCAATCTCAGCAATTTCCACTTTTAATATCCAATTTGATTTAGGACTAAACATCCTCTGCCTGCTAAATAGGTATTTATTGCAACCAAGCCTGCCTGACACCCTTCTTCCCCACACAGTTTTTAGTCCCTATATAATAATCATCATTCGGGGGGAGAAAAAGTTACACCACATGCCTGAGGGGGGCCTGAGCACTTTAACAAGGTTTAATTACAACATTAGCAATGTGGGTGAGGAATCCAAGTAGACAAGCCATAAATCAGCCCATAAAATGAGCAAAATAAACCCCTTCCACCCACACTGACTGCAGATTGCACCGAACAAATGGTGTCCTGGGTGTTGCTATATGCTGATTTGGGACACTCGGGAGGTTTGCAGACACGGGTGCTGTTGGGCTGGTTACAGCCACAAATGTCCCCGAGTGCTGGGTGTCACCTCCCGTGTCCCCAGGACCTGACGCTCCTGCTCGCAGGGACAGGGCGCTCCCGCTCCTTTGCACCACTCGAGGCCGAGGCGTTTCCCACGAGCTTGTGGGGTGCCAGTGGGACCAAGGGGCTTCTGGCTGCGGGCTATTCCATTCATCAACCCACTGCAAGCGGCGCGACCTCTCCGGCTTATATTTCCTATGGAAGCGGTGAAGATCTGCAACACACAGATATTGGTTTTTCAAGAGGAACTTTGGGAATTTCCATGGAGACGTGGTAGCAGGTGGCACGCTGCCCACGGGAGGGAATTGGCACCAGATGCTCATCCAGAACCACTGTGGTCAATAAACCGTGAATTAAGAAGGATTTACACGATAGCCCGTGAGAGCTGCTGAAGAGTTGTTAGAGTATGCTCAGTAATCCAGTTACAAAAATATGCCAATACATGTGCTTGATAAAAGACTGTAACTGCTTTAAAATATAGTTATGGGCTATTGCACAAAGGAGAAACAGTAACTTAACTATTCACAGGCATTGAATGTGCTTGACTTTATCATGTGTTACAGTGATTTATACAAGACATAAAAAACAATTGTCAAAAATGTGGGAGAAAAATTCAAAGCCAAAAGCACAGCCATTCGTTCTGAATGGTAACACGTTAATGCAGGGGAAGAGAAACATCAGCGCTGCAAATGGAAAGGGACCGTTCAGCAAGCTAAACACTTCATTGGGAAAAAAATTCCACAGAATAATAATTATCCATTAGCTTTAAAATAACCTCCAAATTAATAGCTATTTTCCTAGCACCACAATGTCACATATCTTTCCAAAGAAAACAAATCTATCACTAAGTGCATTTGCATCTCTTATGCTTTTTATGTTCATGATTGGGTCAAAATAAAACCTTGCTGCAGATAGAAAAAAAGATGCTTTAGAAGAATAAAAGGTTATAATTCAGTCAAGGTTTTCTAGCAGCGCTGCATACCCACTGGAATGGAAAGAGAGCCCTGAGATTGAATTAGTGCCTGAAGATTTTGTGCAAAATCCTTCATTGTTAGGGGGCCTTGCCAGTTCATATTTATGTGGTTTATAAGGTGTCACATAGTTGTACATTTTAATCTCATGGCACTGAGTTTACAGCTGAGAGGACTGCAGAGCTGGAGGTATCAGAGGACTGGCAAGGGAAAGCAATTTCAGAAGTTAGCACCGTTACCCTTATTCCACTGGGCTGCTCCGGATGCACCGGAGCCCTTTGGGCAGGAACCTGCAAACACCCGTGGCCGAGGCTTTCTGGGCTGTGGGTGCCCCGGGGTGCACATGGATGGGGTCCGGGCCAGCAGAGCCCGAGGAGGGGTGCAGCGTGTCCCAGGGAGCGAGGCCGGGGCAGCAGCTCCCCGGGGCTGCCAGCCTTGCCGGGGCTGAGCGCAGCTTCCCTGCCACGAGCAACGGCAACACCGCTGTGGCTCAGCGCCGCCAGGAACGTGCCTGGGGTTCAGTGTCACAAGTCCAGCTATACATTTGGCTATAAATGTCTCTCTCCCATTTAAACAATGTGTCATTAACTTCTAACAGTGGCAAAGTGTTCCCACGATTACATTCAACATGATCAGTGCACAAAGTAATACCAAGCCCCATGTTTCACTGGGAGGAAGGTATAAATACCTGCTGTCTGAGTGCGTGTGGCTTGCAGGTGGCTCTGGGGGGGAAGTCGCAGCAGGAGATGGAGTGATGGATCAATGCGAGCCGACGTGATCCTCTCGGGTGTCTCAGCACCTGGCGTGTTGGCTTTGCTCACGAGCTGGAAGTTAACAGAAGACGTCAGTAAAAGATGTGACCTTTGAGACCGATCAGACATTTCCTTCTATTGGCACGTGAGGATTTACAGATCATATTAAATAAGGTTAATGCACTGCAAGAGATCAGGGCACTGTAGAGTAATGTATCAGCGGCACAATAGCTGCCAGGCGCTCACCTCCAGCTCCACTGCCGCAGCAGACACCCACGGGCAGGATGAGGCTGTTTCAGCGCAGAGATGGAGGAGTCTCAAAGTCATGGGGTCGAGTGTAAAGAGCGCCAGCCTTGCTGTAAATGTGCACAGAGCAGGGGAAGGGTCTGTTGCTGTAAGGGGCTCCCTTATGAAATGCGTCTCTCTGCATAATATATGACATTGCTGCTCAGGACACGATGCCCTGCGCTCAGGTCTGGGAGCCTCACAGCAATGCAAACGTTTAGCTCTGACCCCTTCGGCATGGCCCCAGAGAAGGCAGCTCTGGGGCTGGGTACCCCAGGACCCTTGATGTATGGGGGGAACTATGTGGCACTGCAGGGGATCAGCAACGCGCTGGGGATGGCGGGAACCCTTCATGGGTGTCCAGGCTCTCCCACACGGCCCCTGTCCATCCGTTTTCCTCTGCCCGGGAAGCATGGCGTGCCGGGGATGGACAGTCCCGCGCAGGGACGTGTGTGCACACAGACGGCATGCCTGTATTTCACCACACTAACACTTCAGAGCAGGAACTTGCCCTTCGGTTCACCCTCCATCGTTCACCACCGAGTACTGCAAATCAGTTGTACAAGTGTAAGCAGCAGTAGCGGTTTGGCCCTGGTGGCATTAAGCACGGTCGGACTCCGACAGCGTAGGGAGGAGAGGCCCTCCGGGCACAGGGTGGCTCTCCCTGCTCCCAGGGATTCACAGTTCCAAGTAGGAGAACAGGACTGAAAACTGAGCTGGGATGAGCAAATGGCTGGATGGTTCCTGGAAAAGTAACGCTGTATTTCTGAGTGGGCGAGCGGTGCCAAACCTCTCTCGCTGCCGTGCCGTGATCTGCGTGTCTCTGAACACAGGGCACTTACCTCGGCGCTGGGGGTGATTTTTATCACAGCTGTTGGTCTGATCCTGGCGCAGTCCCAGAAGACGTGGGGATACGTTTGAGTAAAGATGCTTGGGCCACAAAGGGGCCGCAGTGGTGCCCGGGCTGCCCTGGGACTGCGGAGGTACATGCGCTGTGGAGGCTCCTGGTGACTAGAAAGGACAACGAGGAAACCCGAAAGCTGGATCATCTTCCGCTATTCTTGTGAACGTCAGGCAGCTCGCCCAGGCATTAATGCTACTTTGGAACTGGCTGTTTCTGAAAAGCTACTTGCTTTTCTTCTCTTGGGGAAACAGCAGCTATTTTAATTTGAGCTTCACAGGGATACATGGGAAACACCATACAGGTATCCACCAGGCCCTACAGCCAGAATCCGTCTTACCGAGGCTGGAATGACAAAATGCAGTGCCACCCAGCCGCGAGTTCAGCATAACAAACCTATCGACACGACGGGATTCCTCCTCAGAGGCCCCTCTCAAGCCCTGGTGAGAAAACAGCAGCCTAATGAAAAGGAAACTCTTGCGTGGGACATTTCCTGAGCTTTATGAATTCATTAGAAAATTACTCGGCACAATAATAAATGCATCCAGAGCTTTGATATTTTGCACATCAGGTGGTAAAACAGTAGCTGTGAATAGATTGCCTGTACAAAGATTTTTGCCTTGAGCGCTGCAGTAGCAGATGGCCTAATAAATATGCAGTGCTCTAAAACGACGTTTGTAATTTGCGTGACCTAAGGTTTTTTGGTCTCCCACACAGATAAAATGCACAATCATCCAATAATAAACTTTTTAATAGATAAAAACCCTAAGCAGCGTAATGTAAACATCGTTTGAAGTACACTAGCAGTACCGGTGTAGTAACAGTTGTACTAGGAGCCTACCTGGTTTTCTTTATGAAAAGTATTTCACTGTGGCTGTACCTGGTCAGCGCAGAGGACCCGCTATCGCACAGCCCCCGTCTCTTCTCTGGCAGCGGCCAGGGGAGGGTATCCGTGAGGAGAGGGATGAGGACACGGTCAGGCCCCAGAAGCACTCCAGCCACACTGCAAAAATAAAACTGCTTTTTATTTAATGGCTCTTGATAGCATTTTTCCTCTATTGTTTTGCAACCAGATACCTTTCAAACCTGTCTGCTCTTCACAACTCTTGGCAAAAGAACATGATAACAAAGGAAAAAGCCTGAGATCTGCTGAAGAGGCCACAGCTGCAGGGATGGATCACCAATCGCTCTGGCTTCAGCAAGTATTCAGCCCCTCTGCAGACACGCTGGACCGTTGTGCCCGCTGGCCGGGAGCTAACACCAGCTGTTCAGGTGTCGACATCTCCTTTTCTCTTCCAGCGATGAGGGTACTTCTGTGCAGAGAGGTTTAAGGGCACCAGCACAGGGGCACGAGCAGAGGGATGTATCTGCGCCACATTTTGACAAAACTAGAAAAACAACCTTTATCAAAAGCACCATTTTGGTGCCCCTAAAGCAAAAAAAGAGGTGGAACTGCTGGGAGCCGTGCTCAGCTGGGGCACCTGCTGTTTGCATTGGCCTTGAACTCACGTCCAAAAATGTCTCTCAACAATGCTCCGTGCATCCCCCGCTCTCCAGCATCCCCAGCCTGGGTCGACTCTCGTCTGCCATGCAGACTGGATGGCACACACATGGAAAGGGATTAAAAGCACCACAAGGTTGTTGATTCACCACTGATTTACCACAGGAACCTTCATAATAATTCTTAACCATGTAGTTTAATGTCCACAGATTATTTTTCCTCTTGAAAGCTATCAAGCTTGGAAACAGAACTGCTTTTAGAGTGCCATGAGAAGAGCAAAATCCTGCTCAGGTCTTCGCATTGTGGGCTGCTGCATGTGACCCCTTGGGAGCTCACGGCTGTTTCTGGGGTTTCATCCAGGGAGTTCACATTTGCGCTGGTTGTAACGCCTGCAGCAGGATCCCAAAACATCACAGCTAGAACTGCCTGTACAGCTGCTAACAAGCAAGTTAAACACCGAGTAAGAAAAAATGACAAGTATTGTTGTTACACTTACATACTCCCATAGGTATTGTGAAGCCAAGCTTTTGGCTTATCAGGGAACTGAATTTAAATAGTTTTTTTCAAGGTGCCAAAAAAGGTGGCAGATAAGGATGCCAAGTTACTATAGTAACCATGAGAAAAGTGGTGATTATCAGCAATACCACATAGAAAAGACAGACTGGATTGTCTTTTCATTTCACATGTAGCCCATTGCTTAAAAAAATAAGCCCTTTTCTAAAATAAAGAAACACCATGGAAAAATAACTTGAATATGAAATGCATTATGCAAAATTATTTTCAAGGATTTTTCAGCCTGTGCAACCTTGCCATCTGACCTAAAGTTTAGAGGATGTGCCCCTAAATAGAATACTTTATGGCTGAAGGGTGTGTGAATAATAAAGCATGACATTTCATGTTTTCTTACCTAGTAACCACAGCAGCAGAGGGGAAAAATCGATATTGATGTCCTACTGTAAGCTCCATAGGACAGAGTGTGTTCTTTCTTTGGCATACTGAGGCTCACACGTACACACAGCGCTTGGGTACAAGTGACAGTACTGCAAGATCAAAGATTACAAAGTCCTAGCAGCTGCTTGGAGGAGTCCATGGCGGTGCTCACATGTACCAGGTTGTCTGTGTCCTGCAACTCAATTCTGCTGCAGCCCACAGAGACCTAACGGCTGAAACTTCGTTATTTGGTTGGGCTTTGGAGAAAACCTCGGTAGATGGACCTAAGGCAAAAAGAGTGAGAGAAATGGGGAGAATCATTCCAACGACATAGAAACGCACTGCTCTGGGCTGTGGCTAAAAAGTGTTTTAAAGATTTCTTCTTCCTCCTCAACTATCCGAAAGCCGTTTGACTGTGTTTTTAAGGAACTGGAAACAAAAGTGTAAGGAATATAGAAAGGCCTGAGAGACCAATTGATTGACTTATGATCTGCTGACTCCAGCAGCTCTACCAAGCTGTCTTCAATTCCTCTATTTTCAATGCACATCTAAGAAACATTAGTGAAGCCTTACCAAAATGTACTGCATTTCAAAATTTTCTCAAAAATCATAACTGATGCTGGGTCTGTAGAAATAAATCCCTGCAGACAGTTTCATTACCCTGAAACTTTATGCCCAGACACCGGTCTTTTTACCTATTGGAAAGCACACTCTAGTGAGAACTATGTGATTCTCATGGACTCAAACATTGCATGTGACTGCTAGGAGCAAATCTCTGTGTTCATCACTTGCAATAAATGCTGGCTTTGACAAATTGGCTAAACAAAAAGCATGCTGCATGCCAGCGGTGCTTTAGTTCTAGGTTCACAAGATGATGATTAAGAAAAACATTGTGAGCAAAACTTACAGTCCTTGTAGCTAAGCCTTAGGAGTTGTTCACAGCATTATGGCAATCAATCCCCACGGATGTTGAAGACATAAAGCTGCTAACCAGAACACAAAGGGCAAGGATCCCAAACTGCTGATTTTGAAAAGCAGGACTTACCTATAAAATACTGCTGTGCTAATGACAGGAGAACAGAGCGTATCGGGACTTGCCTATGAACCTGCCTGGAACAACAGACTCACCCTGAACCTAGTGTCACTACCCGCCTGCCTCCTTATCCCATTAAAGGTGGGGTAAGAGTGTGGCATCTCCAAGGACTTCCTTTTGCCCAAGCTTTGGATGTCCTTTGGTACACTTTTAAATGTGACGCATTAGTGATTGCCTGCTGTGAAGCCAGAACAAGCGTATCTACCCAGACAGGCATCGGCAGACAACCCGTTGGACCTTTGCAGACTTCTGACTCGTAAATAGCACACACCAGTTTGCAGCCAGTTTTTTGTTGTGTGTTTTTTTTTTTTAAAAAAGAGTGTTTATCTCAGTAGCATCAGTGACCCAGTCTGGATTTAGTGGTACCTTAGGACATCCAACCCTCCTGTGAGGCATGGGAAAATTAACAATACATTTTAAATAGCCCTCGCCACAGATACAAGGAGCACAGTCCTGATCACTAGATGCTGCTAAAAAGAAAGTGGTTAAATACACACAAGCATATACAAGCTAGCATCGGATTTTTGAAAGTCAAAATTACGATTTCATTGAACTTTTAAACTGATTATGGCATTAGCAAGAACAGGGACAAATCTTTCTGGGAGAAACAGACTACGGCAGGGTAAGTAAATTATCTCAACACAGTATCTGTCTTCCTGTGGATTTCAGGGCTACTCTTACTTGAATCAATTTGTGATGATATGTTTGTACCTGCCAGAGAAGCCAAATACACAATCTGATCTTATGCCAAGCCACTATTAACAACTGCATTTTCAATCGATTCTAGGATATTCATTAACTAGCATCCATAATTGCAAATAATTTACAGACATATCATTTTAAATCACTTCCCAGTGAGCTTACTAAGCTCACTTTATGACATTCAAATACATTATTCTTAAAAATTCACTGAGTAATCAGCTTGCAAATAATTACAGTGGAATAGAACTGGATATAATCAAGTAGAAACTTAGAACAAGAATCTCCAGAAATGTCTATAGATCACTTTTGCCATGTGATTTTTGACATTCCCTTCAACTGTCTCCAGAAAGCCTTTATGTACTGAACTGGTGGACTCTGAAGCTGCTCCACTAACTCAACTAACTCAACATTACAACACAACTCCTTGGACTTCTTGTTTCATGGGCAACCCCTGCCCCACACCAATTTCTTCAATACCAGGCAGCTGATATTTTAAATGATTTATTTACCCGTTGAGCAAGTATCCTGTTGGTTGGGGAGGACACTAGTGGTGAGCAGCACTGCGCGATGTTGCAAAATCTCCCTTGTTGTGGGGCTGGAAATGCCAGGCACTTCGTGGAGCCAAGCAGCAGCCAGGGCAATGCAGAAACATCAGGATCAGGTTAACTGGCTTTAGAGCAGACAAAGCTTGACATATCTCCATGCACAGTATTTTATTCATTTCATATAATGATTTAATTTTCAAAGGCTATATACGGTCTGGTTTATATCTATAGTCTTTCTCCATGGTATCTCCATACGGATATTTTATGTACCATAGAAAAAAAAAATTGCACAATGATGTAGGCAATTTAAATCTCTAAGTTGGAACTTTAGGACCCTCAATGAAAACTGCCCTGAAACCCAATACAGATGGGTTAAATAAATTAAATTCTTTTATTGCAAGGTGTAGCGGAAAAACTAATACAAACATGTAAGACCAGGACTCTGAGCACAGCTTCCCTTATGCATCATATACATACCTTCTTGCTTTACACGAAACCAGGCTCCAATTTTTGAGTGTTGAAGCAATCACTCTTCCTGCTCTTCAGTCCTATGTTAAATTACATCAGTAAAGTAGACAGTAGCTGGTACTTTCAGAGCCTGCCATATTTACTCTGTTGTGGTCTAGATTTATAAACTGCCCATGCACACAGCTTAAAGTGCACCACACTGTACCATCCTACAGCTTTGACATCATCCCATTACTGTAATATGCAATAGTAGAGAACTTCCTGAAGATGAGGAAAATACTGCTTTCTCTGATGACTAAAGGGAGAGAGTGAGCTTATGAAATAGAGGCCTTTGAACAACACGCTGTGTATCTTAGAGTACAAAGAATAAGATAGCTCAGAACCAATTAAAAATATACAGTATGCAAGTAATGAAAAAAATTAATTTTCTTTGAGTAAAACCATAATTTACAGATGAACACTACAAACACCACAACACCTCTTGTTTCAACTTCATTTGTTTCCATATAGAACCTTTGCATATTGGAAATAAATTAGACTAACAAAGAAATGTCTTAGTCACAAGGAACTTTTATGTAATGTGATTTTCCACTGCAGTACAACTTAATACAAAACTATAAAAATAAGACACTATTTACAAAATATATTAACTATTGGTTAATTCAAGTTTTAAGTTACATGATAAATTATACAGCTCAGTCACACTTTACAAACAGTTAAAAGATAAACCTACTCTGAATACAAAACGATATCCTCTCATGATCTGACTATGCCAATTCATAGTACTTCCCAGAATTTGGATCAAAGTAACAGTTCAGACATGGATCATACAAAAGAGTCAAAACTTCCTCATCATCTTCAGCATTGAGGTCATCTTCACCTGTGTTAAGTGTGAAAAGTAAGAATAAATCATTCTTATTCACTTAGACAACAACATGGAAATACCTTTCTGTCAGATGTGACAGAATTTTTCTTTAAAGTGTATAATCTTTTAACTTCTGAATTGTTACCTTCAAGATAACAGCAATTCACATTTTTATTATATTTCTGAAAACTTGTATTTAGTTGAGGTGAAATGATGTCAGTCAGAGTTTGCTTAACAACTGGACTTTACTAGTGCAACAGAGCAGTTCACCAGAAGTACCTTTACTGATAGTGGATCAAAGTATTCCTAAGTGATATTTTTCTTAAACAGGAATGTTTTAGTATGAACAAAGACAGTCAGTGTGTACTTAAGGCCTGTAAGAATGAAAGAATTTGAATGTCTGTTATGCAATATGTCACCTAAGTGTCCAGTATAGGTAAATCTGTACAAAAGAGCTTTCAATACCAGAGAGGAAATAAGATTCTTTCAGACAATAAAAATTTTAAATCTAGGTTGTCTAAAGTTACGTAAAATGCAAGAACATTTTCAGGTAACAGAAATGAATCCTTAGCCTAAAATACACTAATAAAGCCATACAGATGCTTTATATATTGTAGCTCCTTTTCTAAACCTATCTTTCATATAAGCTAAATCTAAGCTATACGATCTATAGCTTTTTGATAGGAAATCACAGTTGAACGCAATCTGTATCTCGAATTTAATCATAAATGTTCATCTCGTTCTCAGACTGCTAATACAAATGGAATGCTTTGTGTGCCCTAACACTTCATAATAAGTAATGGCCTGTTATGCTACGAGCAGCAGTTTCACAACGCTCACAATCTATGTACAGCCAGGATCACACAACGATATATAGGTTACATCATCGAGAGACCAGAAAGTAGGTTGGTGCATTTAATGCATACAGAAGAAGTATGCACTTTATCTTTTGGGAGGAGATTTCATTTTTGTTTCGTCAGTAGCATTAACAAATGCCATCAGAAAGAAACTGTCTCTTACTGTAATCAAAGGTAAAAAGCTAAATTTTTGCCCTCCTTGCTGTGGGTACTTCTTCAGGCCTGGTAAGCTAAACGAGGTTAACTGAGATACTTTGTTTGGATAGCTCCTGGTGAAAATTATGCAGTGCAGAAAGAAGGCGTAGAACTGAACATCTTTTTCTACACTTCAGATCATAGTAAACAAGCAAATGGTATTCATGCCTCATTCCCTCACATAGCCTTACATTTTCACCTGAAACCATGTTGTTATTTCCTGAATTCTTCCTTTTATTATTTTGCTTTTCCCTGCCTATGCTTCTCCAAAATGATTCTTTTTTCTTCTCTAAGCTTAAATCTCCTTCCCTCTCTACCTAGGAACTGGCCTCTCAATACACTCCCTGGTTTGATTTAGGAATAAGAAATTCTTCAGACTCATCACGGGTGTACCTCTTTCCCTGTATGCCTTGAATTCATACCAAATCAGAATTAGATTGCACCCAGGACTAGCTGGATTTATACCTCTATAGCAATAATTCCCTGCATGTATTTTCATGAACAGGAAGAGAACTTAGTTTTCTAGATGTATCTTGTTTTTAAAGTTAGGCTTTCTTTTAGCATCTCACAATATCCCCAAATGCATTTTAAGGCATTTCTAGATGTTGCAACAGAATTCCAATGGTGGGATGGAGTTTTCAGTTTTGAACAGATTAAAAAACCACATGAAAACCTCACTCCTGTTCTTCTACTTCCTAAAAAGAAGTACTAATTAAATTAAGTGACATTCTTCTACAAGACTCAACTAACTTGTAACGGTTATGTCAGAAGGCATCTTTCTTCTTTCAAATGGTATATTGTGTGCAACCTGACCATACGTAGAAACGAAGTGTCCGTGTTATATCAAGATAAATTAAATTGTCTTTAAATCAGAAATATCAATGCCCAATAAGGGAAAAATCTATGGAGATTTATCATATTTATGAGTCTAAATTTTCCTCTTGATTGTCTTGTGAAACCTGTTGAATAGAAGACTACTTCTCATTACATCTCCCTGTTTAACTATGTACTATGGATGGTGCAAACATTAAGAAATGAACTATAGAGTAAAATGCTTTCTTAGAAGTGAATCACCTTTTTTCCTCAAACTTATGCCCCAACTTAAAGATTTGTTCTAAATATAAGAATTAAAGAATTTTTATAAATATACTAATACTATACTATGTATTTTTCTTTAAGGATACTTTTAGATAAAATTAGTATCTTGAATACATTATGACTCACTGCAGTTTTTCAGTACTGATAATATGCTTTTGTTATCCTGTGATACTTGGAATACTGGAAAACTGCACACACACACAAAATAATCTTGTGACACTTAAGTCACTTCCCAACATGAGAAATAACTCATTTTATACTGTGATATTTAAAAAAAAAGTGAGGAGGGCAGCAGAATTTTCTGGAACAATTTGAGCATTCAGTTTGTTGATCAGATCTGGTACTTAATTGTCAATAATAAAACAGTTCTTCTGTCACACAAATAACTAACCTCAAGTGAAGTGATTAAGAAAAAAAAAAGTTTTTTCCGAAGTGCTAGAGATGTATCACAGGGCAAGACCTATTTAGCATCTCTTTCAAGAATGGTACTTCAAACCATCTGGTTACCATAGCCCATCAACATTTTTTTAAACCAAAATATCTAGGAAAACATACAGATTCTAATGTTTGATGGATGCAATCTAATCTGATAGGCATGTATTACATGGCACTGCATATTCACACACCACCATATTACATCCAAAGATCTGTGTTTAGCTTAAGCGTATCTTTTATGTGAGCAAAACCATGTCAGTTTGTCTCAATATAATGCAAGGACATTATTTTCCAAGGACTGTAAACAATCAGAAAGGGAGGTTTGCAGTTGCTTGAAGATGCTGTATATTGTAGAGGTACTCCCTTACTTTGCTGATCAGGTCTCCCCTACCCACAGCTGCTACAATTACTCTGCTTCTTCTCTGCTACTTGAATAGGGAAGGTGTCTAGTAGTTCAGAAAAAATCCAAATTGCCCTGTTTGGGAAGGGAAGGTCATGGAACGGCTTTGTTGTTCTCTCTTATTTCCTCCAACTTCTTGGGAAAATGAAGCTTGATCACTTCAACATTATGGCAGGTTTTTTGGAGTATTTGGAGATATAAAAGTTTCTGTGTCAAGTTATCAAGATTACAAATATCATACATATACATGAGTCAGAATTTAATTTGATTGAATAAAGGCACAAAAATAAAAAACCAAAATAAAAAGCTATAGTATATAGAGATTTTCTGTTCTCCAAATGTGCAATCACGGACACATGATGTAAAGTATTTCAGCACAAAGGAAAATGAGTTTAGGAAAAATCCACAAAACAGTTTGGAAATTCTAGTGTGAGTAACAGAAGAAATCAAATGAATTCCCGAGTATACTTCTTTTTTAAAGCTTTTTAAAGATAATAATCCAATTTTAAAAATTTACAGAAATTCTAGCTTTACTGCAGCAAGCCTTGGATTTCATAATACTAACAGAAAAAAATTCCCAGAGACCTATCACACATTTATATCCAACGTGCCTTTAACTCAAGGATTACTGTCCAATTCTCTTTGGCTTACCTAGGACCCTTAACAAAACATATTATTTGATTCTTCAAAGCAAGGTCCCTTCCTGACAGCAAAATTCTATTTTGCTGTCGTAAACAATTACAAATATACATCTATGAAAACATTCCCAATTTCAGGGGCATAATCTATTTTAGACAGTAAATCACTGAGACATCTTCATCCCTCGGGCAGCCAAAATACACAGGTCAGATTTATGAGATTTCACATTGAATTCCCCAGACTTGAGGAAACATGTAGGTATCTACCCCGTTTCCTAAGACAACCGACAAGAAAAAAGGGCATTTGAAGAAAACAAGGTATTTGTTTTATTCTGTTGTTGTTGACTTTCCAGTTTCAGCTAAGTTCTTTGCCATTCTCTAAGCAAACACCATTAACAAACAAAAGCCTGTAACACTTTAGGTGGTGACAACGGTCTTTACTCAGGATATCACGCTGAGATTTCATTTAAGGCTAAATCTGAAATTTTTCTTCATAAAAAAAGTATCACTTACATAAGTGCAATTCTGCTTCTGAATAAGAATGTTTGCGTTCTTTCTTTCATAGGTTTGCCATCCCCACTATCATAAATTCCTTATTTAAAACAAATAAGATGCATTTTTTGAGTTAATCCATATCGAGCCAGAACATTAGGAAACCACAACTGCATAAGTTATTCTTCTATCAGAGGCAAATAATACTGCATGGAAAACTCTGCTAGCTTGAGCTGAGAATAATAAATAAGAGAACTTGGAACCAAAATGTAGCAGTATAGAAAACTACGAAAAGGCAACACCAGCACTACATAAACAGCATTTAGAAATGTCTTTCCACTCAGGTCCTTTTCATTGTCTTCATAAATTCCTACCTGGAATACTCTGATTTATTGAAGATGTAGTGTGCTCTTCCAGTCGTTGGCTTCCAGGAATGATAGGGGGACTGAACACGTTCAACCAGTCCCTGAAAAATACAAATCAAAATATCATTTATAAAAGCACAGTTTGTGTTCCTATTTTTTCTAATTCTTTTGATTATTAAAAAAAATTTAAAGGAAATTGCAGGTTGTTGAGTATGATGAAACAAAATCAAGGTGGATTTTATTATTATAAAAATAAACTTTACAGTAATATCATTCTTAAATGTTAAGGCTTCCTTCCTTCCTTAGCCTTTTCACCTGTTCTGTTCACGCTAAAAATCTAAAAAGTCAGGTTTGCTTTGCAGATTTCAGCTGGTATTGCTCTTTCAGCAAAAGGTGTACATGAGGTGTGATCCATAATCCACGGAGCTATACTTTGAAAGCCTACAGGACTCATGAGAGTCTTTTTCTGAGGAATAAAGACTTGGGATGAACAACCTGTGTTTGATGAGAGTCTGTGGGGGTCAATTTGATTAAAAATCCTTACCCTCTCTAAGGAAAAAGGCTTAAAGACAATCACAAGAGATGTATTTGCTTACCACTGACTTGGCACTGCTCGGAGCCCCCTGTAATAGGGTGACATAGCAAGTGCTGTATCTTTCACAGTCTGCATGGTTGGTGAGTTAGAGCTGAACTTAGACATGAGATGGATGCCACCAACAGTGTGATACCAACTCAGTGCTCATGAACTGTGGGACAGCTGATATGTATTAAATAATTTAATGTTTCCAGTTTAATTTACCTTTAAAATTTTTCAATAAAGGGATGGAATTAGTGACCAGAGCTAAGAATAACATACTAGCAGTTTTCTAGTGTTTTTAAGAAGGAAACATTGGATTGAGTCAGGATCTTATTGTTAATAGAATTGTTGATATTGAAAAAAAACTTTGTTAGGTAAATACATTATAAACAACTGTTTGTAACCATTTTTTATTTCTATAAAATGTTTTATGTTATAAATAAAAAAAATTGTTATTGAGCATAACGTGATTTTAGCTACTGGCAAGGCTATACAGAGGATTCTTCTCATCAGAGCTGTCAGGTATCTATTTTCCTTCTGTAAAAAAAAACCAGTTTTGATGGGATCTTTGTCATAGAGGAGGGAGTACAGACCTTCTTCACCTATTCAATTTAATGGGCAATTTATGCCTCTCCTGAACACTACTTCGTGATAGCTTTTAAAGATGATTTTCATGTTATCATACATTCATGCAAAGTTCAATGTTCATTTCACATGCGCCACTTTATGATACACTGTCTTTGATTGTTACAGCTCAAAGAAAGGAAAACAGAACAGTCGTTTTTATTGTTATTGTTATTGCTTTTTATTGCAAACTGCAGACTTGTTCACTGATAAAGTGGGTAGGAAACACAAGAATGAGAGGTCACTCATATTACACTATCAATCAGAGCAAGATAGCCCTGGAAGGACACATCTAAGTCACAAAATTCAGCCATTCCTTGTGCAGGTAACCATGTCTTGTAATTCTTTTCATATATGAAACTAATCTCTGGACGCTTGTGCATAGCTGATGCTTCCTTAAGTTCCCATCTCTCCTCTTCAACAGTAAAGAGCTGTAATACATTAAAGCTTCCATATAACCATTAACTAGACTAAATAATTACAAGTTAACACTTGAACACAGAATTCAAGGGACTTCAGTAAATCATCTCATTTTGATAGAACCAGATCCATCCTTTTTGACCAACCTATTTCACTGCAAGGCAAGGGGGATGGAAGAGAAAAGGGGGTCTTTAAATTCCCTCATGTTTGCTTCATGCTGGTGGGAACAGCGCAGCTCTACCAAGTAAATTAAACTTGGTTTGGGGTTGATTCAACTTATGTCTGGCTATGGCTGTTCCAACAGCTGGCTCAAAAACATTATGCATGCAGACTTGTGCAGGAGGCCAGGAACATTAGCCAGAGCTGTAGAGGTAACTTCAACATCCATGGCTTCCTCTAGAAGGGATGACATTTTCCAAAGTTTGACAGATTTCTTTACGTTGCCAGACTGTAATTGTCTCAACTCAATTGTCCAACATCAAGTAAACAGGTAGTGTATTTCTACTTTCTGAAAAACCTTGATGATCTCATGTAAGATTTGCTTATGACAAAGAAATCTGGCAAGCCTCAGTCATTTGTTATAATTGCTAAAATATGCCATTTGCCTTTTTTTTTGTTAGTTTTTCTGCTACTTCTAGACTTGTTATTGATTCCACATCATCTCCTGTTGGCATGTACGCATAATCTGGGGTGAATCAGGGGACAACCACCTATCTGTTTGCAGTCAAAATGGAAAAAACTAATTTTCTGCCTCAGGAAACAGAACTGCTGGTGTAGAAATCCAGCAAGTAGTATAGCAGATTTAAAGGAAGAGATATTGAATTTTCCATCATTTCAATATGTAAAAGACATACTTCAAAATTTTTTTATACCATCATATTATTTTCACATATATGGCCTACTTCACAACCAATCCTTCTCTTCTTCTGCTGTTCAGCTAATGCCAGTGAGAACTGGTACAACTAATGCACATAGCAATATGCTTGCCTAGACATCTCATTATTAGCTCTCTCTGTCTTTGCTCACCATATTTGCACTTGCTGAACACAGCCAAACACCCTTTGTTTACACCAAAGCTTCAAAAGTTTTTAGGAATAACAGTTATATCTGGTGGCATGGTAGAATATATTCTCCATTTGCGTCACTTGCATGTGTGGTTTGTGCTGTCTCAGAATCAGCCAAAAGCCTAACACTAGAATCTGACCATGCTCATAGGACGTGGTCAGAGAGCACGAAGCATTATCACTTACCTGATTCTCTACAATTGCACGGAACACAATGTCAGCAAAGGCAATCTCTTGGAGAAACTGTAGCAATTTTAGAGAAGGTATGGAAGAACTATTAGTGCTAATCTACATCTCTGCTTCCCAAGCTACCCCTTCCTCCAAATTCACTACAGCCTTTTTAAGACAGTGATGTCTGAGATCCAGAGAAGAACTAGAATATTTCTGCTAGGAAGACTGCTGAAGCAAAAGTGGTGCGAGGAAGGAGGAAAGACAGTGCTTGCTTTTAAAGAGAATTTTCTCAGTCAGACCAACAAATGTAGTTAGAAAAGCAAAGAAGCTTTAGAGTATATATGCAGTTCTATAGGTCTGGCACAAAACAGAACAGTTTGAAGATATATGTTCTTCACATAAAATATGTATCAGAGAATTTCTAAAGAAAATAGTTGTACCTGGAGAGCAGAGAGGATGTTAGTAAAAAGGAAAGAAAGATAATAAGGCATTTATCTCCAATGGAAAAGAAAGAGACAATTCATTTGGAGAACATTGAGGGAGGGAGGTAATCATGTGTCATTGAACCAGTATTTCTGTTAAATTAATAGTTCTTATTACTCAGGAAATTTATGAATTTTAGTTTAAAGAGTAATCTCTGGAAGGTCTTTCTGAAAGATCAAGTCTGAGAAATCAGAGCTGGGATGATTCATGAGTAGCTGGATGATTTTGTCTTTGGTTTTGTCCTTCATTTATTGGAGTCAATTCTCATGTAAAGGAGTTGTTCAGTTTCATCTTTATATTTATTTTGATGCCTCTGGTTTAGTAGACGAATTATCATTTTCTCTAGTAGGTGCAAGTGTAAGATCTAGGGATTTTGATGGTTCTAAAGGGAGGCAAAGGAGTGTTTATTTATGATAGAGGCAACAGAGATGTGTTGGCACGTTTAATATTTCCTATTAAGACAGTCTAGATTCAGTTCGTGTTTTTTTCTCTGTGTTCAAGAAAAACAAATAGTTTTGATATTCAAACCTCTCCCAGCAAGACAAGTAATCAAAACACTACAATATTACGGATTCATTGTTGACTTAGTATTACTTTTAAGGTTGAAACATTTTACACAATATGTATTAAAAACTGGTTTATTACTTTCACATGTTACTTAGCAATGTCTAAATCAACTTTTCCTAAAATCTTGAAAAAAGAATTAAAAAAAAATCTCAGGAGTGCTGAAATCTTCTTGGCCAAACTGCAGTGGAGAGTAAATATTGGCAGTTGATCGATAAACCTCTGAAAAATGGGATTACAGTGGTAATTCTCATAGATGCTGTAGTCTAGCAATCAAGACAGACTTTTCCACAATGAAATCTGCAGTTGCCTTTAGGAAGTGACTAAAGCATGTGTGTGTATGAGAGACAGAGTGTATGAGTTAATTAAAAAAAAAAAAAAAATCCTGAAAAATTTGTAGACGTTGCCTAAAAGTAGAGCCCAGCATGGAGACAACCTGCAATATTCTGAGAAATGCAGATGTGGCCTGTGTTCCCATTTATTGTGTTTTTATTCTGACTGAATAAAGAATATTTTTTTGGGAACTTCTTTAAGAAGCTAGTTTATCTCCTTAAAACAGAAAAGCTAATTACGCATTCTGACTAATTAAAGGCACTCTATTTATGCTATCAATGCCTCCAGCTGTAATTAATGCAATCAACATGCAATAAACTATGTAGAGCTTTCCTGATAACAATGTGGAATGCTAAGTACCGTCTTTTGACATTGTGAGGTGCATTGTATGAAGTCTCAGAACAGCTTCCACACACATTCAAAGCATCATGCATCTTTAATGCTTGCACTGAAATTCATTATTCTGAAAGCTATTCTCCATACCAAAATAAAATTAAAAATGTTATATATTATAATATATATATTAT
The DNA here is from genome assembly GCF_964195595.1 of Calonectris borealis. Lineage (NCBI taxonomy): Eukaryota > Metazoa > Chordata > Aves > Procellariiformes > Procellariidae > Calonectris > Calonectris borealis. The sequence goes on along the minus strand of NC_134321.1, from coordinate 10,612,271 downwards.
ATATATAAAATCTAGTTATATTATGGTCTTTTCTTAAAAAATACTTTCAGAAAATAATTGCCATATATTGAAATATCACATGATAGCTGAACCATGATGGAAAGCAAAAGAATCTTTTGGACTTACGAACATCATTTTCAGTTTTATGACAGTATGTTAAATTTTCAGAAAATGGCATCAATCAGTAAAATCTATTGAGGAAATTAGCGATGCTTTATTAAGTTATTATTATGCTTTATTAAGATTAACTTATCAATAAAAATGTATAAAAGTTTTTAGCATCTACAGAAATCCGAAGAATCAGAGGGTTTTGATTTAAATCTCACTGAACGCCTTTGATACTTTGAATTTTTACAGATATTTTTGCTTTTTAGTCTATCCTACTGGCTGGACTGAGAAAATGGCAAATCATGTAGTATGAAGATTTTTAACATTGCTGTGAATTGAGATAGCATACTTTATTGCATTTCTTTTGGATTAGATTTAATTTATATTACTTAAATCAATGGGATCATTTAATCCACGTTATTAACAAAATTAAAATGCTTCAAACTTTTAGTATGGTTTTGTCCAACAATCTATATGGGAATTAAAAAGAATATTCAAATTATTTGGTCAGCCTGGCAGTATACTTAAAAAACGTAAGGCAAGGGCTACGTTATATCAAACCAGGGAAGGAAAAAACAACATCAGTTTTGTATCATTAAGAACACATCAAATTGACAGACTGTTAAGCATCTGAAGAGTACAATCAATAAAGAACACAAAAGATGATATTTAACTGCATGAACTACTTAGCAAATCTTTATGAATACTAGAGGAGAACTGGCTCATGCCTGAGTGATAATAAGAGGAGCACATTTGCTGGATTATTTTTTACAGTGGATAATTTGACTAACACTGTTAGTCAAATTAAATAATAATTATCTAATATTATTATTAGATAACTCAAATTATCCCCCCCCATTCTCTGCGGGCCAGAGAATGCCAATGTATGAATCAAGAGTATAAAAATATTTTAAGGAATAAAGGACCAATTCTTGACATCTTATGCAACTATCAACTAAAGTCTCAGCACATACCTCTATTGTATTAGTAATATTTAATACCACATGAAGCAAATTCTGCTGCAAATGCTCAAAGTGAATAAATAATACCTTACTGTGATCCACTGAATGCAAAGTGCCAGCTCATACAGAAAGTATGGTTTAGTATAGCCTAAATATTCAATTCAGCTAAGATGAAGACCTATTTTTCTCACTTGTTTGGATTTTTAATTATATCTATTTAAGAAAGGCTGTTAGAGACTAATTCAATTCTTAGATAAATCAATAAAAAGTCACCTAGCTTTGTAACACCCCTCACCTATTCCCTGCTACATCTTTTTTGGAGCATATATTACTTATTAGGCTCCTCTAGATTAGCAAAATTTTCAAATATTTACATATCTGGTGAACTTCACGCATACATGTAACTTCATTAACTTAAATCAGATTACCTACACACACCTATCTGGGTTCTGCTTTGCAATATATTAATGATGTATGCGTAATGGGAGGTTTTTTTTTAATAGAAGCATTTCCATAGAAATAAACCCTTTAATAATAGTTTCAGTAGTGAAGCAAGGACTTATGAAGGCTATTAACAATAAGATGTGTTCGTGTTATGTACAAAATGCAATCATATTTGAAAAAAGTGTTGAAAACAAATTTCAGGTCTTGCCACTATATATGTCTGTAGTAATTACGAAGTACTCTTAGCCTTAAATTGTCCATTATTGTATCTAAAATGCTTCAAACAATTTCAATTTTTGAACATTCTTAAAGTTCTTACATAAATATGCCATAAACCAAGAAACATTCAATATTAATTTATACTGTTCAGTGCTACTCAGCTCCAGGTGGGAAAAACAGTATCTTTATAATGGAAAACTGAGTGAGTATACAGAAGAAGATGATGATATACTACCAAAAGAATATAGAGTATACTTACACATACAATGCACATTTTAATAAAAATCTTGAAAAATAACATAAATATATATGTCGATATGACTTTGCATGAATCAAAAGCTCTATTTTCAAAAGAAATATCCTAAGTATTTAAGGGCAATCTGGCAATACGTTGATGATTAAAAAAATGCAAGCCATGAGCTACATTGTGTTATTCTCCTGGAGTGTTATTGTAGCTTCAAAATATCATTAAATCAGCACAAACCAACACTTATCATTTCCTGCACATTTTTCAGTGAGCTGCATTCTGACTATGAGTAATCTGTTAATCTGTTCTTTGCCTCACAATCCGTCAAAATGACAGATTCATTCCATCCCTAATACATAATATCTTCATTTACTGTATGCCTTACTGGAACTTTCTTTTTTTGCTAGCACTAAGATTTAGAAAATCACAAGCATATTTACAGAATGCCTTTTTCCTTCCTCCAAACCACTTCAGCAAGTCCAGCCTGCCAAACACCATACTTCTAATGGAGGCAGAGAGACCTCCTTAAAAATGAAATAATTTAATTTTCAATGAATTAATAACTAAAAAAGAGATCATAAAAAGTAAAAGTGCAACTGTGCATGGGAGACTTGAATCTGCTCTTAAAGTCTTAAATCTGTAAATGAACTGGCTTATGGGTGCTAGATTAGATTCAAGGATAACAAAGAGGATGTGAATTCTACTTATTAAACATGATATTTAGACAGTAAGGTGCTATTACAAGTGCATACAGTATAATCACACTGACTGGTATTAGCTGAAAGTTTGACCTGTTAATGCTATCCCATTTCTCTTTCATTATCAAAGTTCAAGTGAGAAATTTGTGCAAGTTATTAAAAACATACAGAGTCATCAACATCAGTCTAAAAATATGAATGATCTGAATTTGGAGGTTTAACAGCTTAGTAATTAATATATTGTGCTATTTGGTCATTGTTTTGACGTTAAATACATGAAACTAAACTTCTATCATTGCTTCTGTTAAACGACAGTAACATTGGAATTTACTTAAAGACTAAACTTCTAGTTCATCACCATGTTAGCTTGCTGGCTAGATTCTAGTCTCGATATTCACTAGCAATATAAATGACACTAGTAGAGAAAACCAGCATTTTATCATCTAATTTAAGTAAAATACTAGCTCTTTCTTCTTTGCTAGTTTGGATTCATTTATCAGAAGATCAGCTGTAAAAATTGAAAGTAATGAATTTGCAAAGGTGTGTTAAAATTCCTTCATATTAATCTAATCTTAAGCAAGTAAATTCTAATAACTACATCAGATAGTCATTGATCAGTGAATCAAATGGATTTCCACATTTAATAAAGTGTCCATTAGGTAGGGTGTGCTTCCTTTTTTGCATATTTTTAACAATTAGATAAACCATTCATTTAAAAAATTGTATTTTAATATTCCACGAGTTCAGGAAACACCTGAATCTAGTACCTAACGCGTCTTGTTGTAATTACAGTAATTCCTTTTCTCCACAGCCAGCCACCAACAGCATCTTACTGTTCTATGCATCCTGGAATTAGACTGCATCCCATTTAACTTTTAATGGATGACATGGAGCCAGAGGGCTTTTAAAAATCAATGGAGAGATATGACTCAACAGAACACTAACTTTAATACTATCAAACTTGTTAAAGATGATGCTGTTGAATGTTCCCAGTCTGTGAAAACTACCTTTCTTTTTCAGAAAAGTAAAAAAAAAAAAGGATGCAAGAAAACTCTGACTTCTTAGTATATCAATGCAATGAATGGTACAGCATGAAGCTGGAAACTTAATCATTACCACAAAGTAAGAAGTATGCTACCTCAGTTTAATTCTTCAAAAACATCAATTTTTGTCAACAACAAATGTAGAATAACATAAAGGAATCAAAGCCAACACTCTTGCACAAATGATACTGGAATAGCAGGGAAGGGAGCTGTGGGCATTTGTGCCCTTGGAAACCCAGACAGCTTTGCTCTGTAAGAAAATACTGTGTGCATATGGGATGTCAGTCAAAGAGCCTGATTTGTCTGTATTTAAATAAGCTTCCAGTTCAGAAGGAGAATGGAGGAATAAATATATATTTCCATAGATGGGGGGCTGGTTAATGGTAGTAAGCTTTTTCTCTCCAGAAAAGGGAACAATACAACTGGTACAAACCTATTTGGAAGCTTGCCTGCCCTGTGAACTACCCTAAAATCCCAAGGCTCTAAGAGTTGTCAGAAGTTGGACTCAGACCTTAGATGCTGGCTTGTGGCTGAACTGAAGTGTCTTGTCATCCGTAAACACTGGGGATGCTCTGGAAGAAGAGACACTGGCAAAGGGCCATAGCAACAGTTCTACTGAGTACTGACGGAGAGATTGCAACGCTCTGTGAACCGGGAATCCTGGACTTGTTACAAGATAACACCTCTCTCTTCCCTTCAATCTAGGAGATCTTAGAGGCATGTAAAATCTTCTACTGCCTATTCTCCATCTCCACATACAAGCACGGTCAGACAACTCTGTTTGAATGGCCCAGGAATATTCAGAAAAAGGGTGGAACCAATAAAAAATATTCCCAATAAGTCCTGAAGCTACAAAAAAAAAAAAAAAAAAAAAGAGATAAACTACCCTATATTAACATAGATGCAACAGCATGTTTGGAAACATTTCCCATGTTTTATATTCAAACCCTTAGTGTATATGCTGCAATGTTTTCATGTTCTCAGATTTCCATACAAGGGAAAGCCATTTTTGGATTATTTTTACAAGCTTTTACATGTTGGCCACTTGGTTCTCAACAACCTTTCTGCAGCTAAGCTTTTTACCATCATGATTAAAAAATTTAACCTTTTTAATTAGATGTTTCTTGTGCCATTTGCTTCATTTGTCGTGTTCTTTTTCATGCATATTATAGCCTGACAAATGCAGCAGAACTTTGCTAATTCAGATTAACGACTGGCAGACCTATTGCAAATTACTCTATTTTGTGGATGAGTAAAGTAACTGAACAATACAATGAAAAACAAAAGTACATTTTGTGATACATTGTTCTTGTTCACTTATTTTGACAACTGTTGTGGAATTTTATAATACTTCATAATGTAATATTGTCTGTTCTGCAGAAGTAATAGAGTTGTATGACTTTGATCTTGCAATGAATCATAAAAATAAATATCCTTCTTTGTTTGCAAAACTCAATCTTTAAATTTGCTTCTTAACTTTAAGTTATTCTGCTATTTAAGCCTCTTGGAAATACAGGAGACAAAGACCTTTTGTGTCTGAATTTCACAGCATGCATGTTGGAGAATTGCTGGTGTAGTGCAAATAAATGTTATAACTACAATTCTTCTTTTACTGCACCATTTTGTAGGTGAGTTTAATCTTACTGAATCTCTCAATGGTATAATAACACATGCATCAGCTATTGGAATGTTTAGTTTTCATCTGGGACAGATGAGAGTACTTGAATGGTAGTCTCAAAGCCGAACATACTTTTATACTTGCGAGTTTGCAGTGGATGTGTTTTTGTGCTGGAATCATTGATATATTATGCAAATTTCAGGTGCCATGATAACGGCAACATTTATGGCAAGAATAGGTTCTAAAAAAAGATGTCTGTAGCAGAAACTTCTAAAGAAAGTGAAAGAAATAATTTATTTCCTAAAATCAATAGAGTGGTCAGAGTTATGCATAGAAAGAGGTGTTCATTATGTTTAACTAATTTACCAGAATTTTACTAGTAATGAAGTTTGAAAAGGAGTCAACATGTATTTAGTTAAAGAAACATGTTTATCCATTTCATAATTAATTATCTGAGCTATTATGCATGTATATCATTACAAAAATAAGAAAATCACATTGTTTGATAAAGTAGTAATTAAGGATATGGGTTCTGCTTTTTTCAGCTTAAAGTAAAACCTACAACTTCTTCTGAAAAGTTTATAGTTATTGTCCTCCTCAAACACGTTAATTTGGAAGTCAATGAAACATTTCTTTTGTGATGATAAATCTCAAATCTTAAAATAACATTTATCATAATTGGAGGGATACCTTTAGCAAAGAAGGGAAGAAAGGTTTTTTTGGGTGGGTTTTTTTTTTTTTTTTGGATTCCAGAAGAGAGAAGAATGATGATATCCTGATCAGTCTAATGTAACACATGTAGGTTACAATGGCAAGACAGGTTGCTTTAGTCAGCCCATACCAAGTCCATGTGAAGTGAGGTCAGTGACTATTAAACATTTGTCAAAGACCGCAGGCCCTTATCAGCCAACTAAAGATACAAGGAACTTTATAGCATGTCCACAAGTGGCAAAGCCACAAAGGATTTAAACCACAGTACACCGGTGACACTTTTCATAGATAAAACATAAATCTAGACAAAATGCTGGCTTGAATTGCATCGTATTTCCATTTAGCAATTTTAGTAAACACTTCAAAATATCATTAGTTTTCCTTAAAATTTTAGGGACCTCGTATGCTCCTTAGTTTTAAGAGGTTTCTTTTTTATTCACAAAAACCCCACTGATGGAATCTAATTTAAACACAAAAAATCCCATTGAAGAAGCAATTGACTTGCATGTACAGAGCAGATAAATCTAGCTTATTTTACAAGTTAGCTACTGGATGGCTTGAAGATGGTCCTAAATCCTGCCACTGCAGAGCAACTGTAACACTCACTTTTCAAAGCAAAAACTATGGAGCTAATCTCCATGGATGCAGGTTAGAAGGTCATGGAGAAGAACAAGACACTGGAAAGGGTAGATGGGAGCCTGATAAAATGACATCTCATTGCGTCTTCAGATTCTTGCTGGAATTTCGGGGCTGACAATATACATCATCAGCTACTGATGGACTCTCAGTATCAGCAAGGAGGCTGAAGACTCCCTCCTGTCCCCACATTGGGTCATGATCATCAATCAGGTGGGGCGAATTCCATCACATAGGGCTGAATGGGTAAGGTACACTACACACTGATGCATACACACTTTCACACACCAGCCAGGCAAGCCTGAGCTTCCAGCAGTGCAGAGGAGATAAAGGTGGAGCTTACAAGGGAGTACAGTTCTGTTTACTCCTGGTAATTCTGTGCAGGTAACCCTGACCAAGACCACAGCAGAGACACAGACAATACTTCCAAAAAATCACTTTCATTGACTGATATACTAATTAACTTCTGCAGGTTCCAACCACCCTTGGAAAAGCTGTCAGCCTCACATGCATGGAGTAGTTTGTTGACCTTACAGCTGTTCACATATGAAACCCACCAACCACTAATAGGGACAACAAATTAAACTTCAGTTTAACAATTACTTTAATTTGTGAATGAAACAGCTTGATCACTCATTCTTTGGTTTGAGACCACTGATAACAGACTTTCTCATAAAATGATGCCTGTGCTGATCTTATATTCTCAGCTATAGTCCAAATCAGGCATTTACTATCATCAAATCTCTGTGCGCACTATTCATGACGGGAATACATTTTTCTTAACACATAGAGTTAAATGTCTGGGTAAAACCTAACTGGAAATTTGGCTGTGTACATTTTGTATGAAATTGCTTAAGTAAAATATACTTCTTGTGAAAGGATACCCAATGAAATGATGAAATATTTGTGTCCTACTTTAGTGTGGTTTCTGGGGAACAGCTGTTTGAACTTCAGAGGAAGAAATTTTATTTGGTAGCTTGGGAAGAGTTGAGTAGGATGCCAACAGAGGATCTGGTGAGGCAATATTTATAAAGACAGGTTTCAACTTCTAAACAACCTCTCTCTCAAAGATGGAAAAATCAGAAGTAAATTTTCTGGAGAGCATCTGTAGAAGTTCAGAAAATCTATTCACAAAATTAGGCTCAAGTGATCTTTTTCAGAGAGCAGCTCCACATTTTGCAGTTCAGTATGGCTGAAATTCTTCTAGAATATTTACTTTCTTTCAGCATTTCCTTTAATGAAACTTCCAAACCTTCTATGACACACAAATATTTTGGAGGACAAACGCTTACTAAGTAGGCGCAGGGTACATAGCAATTTCCAGCCCCTGCACTGGAGGGAGAAGTAACATAGATAGTTACAGCTTCCTATTTGCAGAGAAGAGAGCAATTCTGAAGTTTAGCTGGGACCATACAGCACATCAGTCAGTGGGAAGTGCATAGCCAAGGCTTGAAACACTGCACATCGTCTTGCTCATCTAGCTCTGTAGCCTCTGCAGTCAGCCTGTCTCCTTTCATTAACTGGTTCTACACCTTGCAAAGCAGCATGATGTGGAGGTGATTTGTATTGCAGTAGCAATATTCATGGCAGACTTATGACCTTTACCCAGTGGAACCAATGGAAAATGAGTCTAGCTGGGTCTTTTTATTGACTGCATTTCCATTATCTTCACAGGTGCTTTCTTTCCTGGCTTGTTCTTTTATCTTATTATGGACAGAAGCTACATTTACTGGACAATAGCTTCCACATTGCTCTTTTCATTTCCCAGAAAATATCACTACTACACTTTTTAAAGTTACTTGAGACCTGTCAAATTCTTTATCACTCTTTACAACAAACTATTTGTTGTTTTAGTAAGCGCATCACGTAACTGTCTTCATGCCATGGCATTTATACCCACTTATCTACATAAGATATATAAATTTTTCAAATAGTCTGTGTGTTCCCCTACATAGCTACAGTAGGCTTACAAAGATTTAGACATTTTCCAGTTGCTCACATACTACTTGTTAAAATTGGCTTTAAAAACAGTTTAGGAACTAAGTTATAGGATTACCATTAATTTTATCTCCCTCTCATTTAGGTACACACCCTCTGTGAAAAACATTACAGAGTTTTCCATCATAAATGAAAGGTAATGATGTGAATAATAGTATTCGAGTCACATCATCTCCAGTTTTTATATCATGATGCAAACTGACCTCATAATTTTGTCATCTTCTGTATTTACAGCCCAATAATGCTTTTCTGGCAGTTCACAAGGGCTACTGAATTTATGAGGCACTTGCAAGTCAGGTATTTTACGAATACTTTGCCTGCATTTCTTGAAAATGATTTCTAGAGAAATTTAAGTCTACTGTGTGTACTGGATTAAAATAGCATAAGAACTAAGTCGTAATTTATACTATTTTGTTTTAAATTTTATTATATGGAAATATAAGTTTTCATTGTTGATCATATTAACTTGATATGATGAAATGCTTTATTTTTACAGATAATGGTGTTTATTCTGTTTTTCAGTATATAAAATGTACCGAGTACCAAATTGCTTTAGCACATGCATAAAAATAACTTAATAAAACCTGACTCAACCAATGTATGGGCAAAAAGAAGACAAACAATGTAGCTTGCACTAAAATATAGGCAATTCTAGTGCCATCAGAATTATGAAATCGATTCTGGAATAAAGAGTCCTTGACGAAGTGTCAGTCACAAGGTATCTTACTCTGTAGACTCTAGTCAAGTGTCTCTGTCCACTTCAGCCATTGTAACAATTCACAGGGACAGAGATAGTTCCTCTGATTACCAGCACCCAAGGCAGAGAGGTTTTCTAGACCAACATGAGCACTTTGATTTACATGTGAAAGGGAACAGGAATCCAGGATTATACTTTAATTCCAGTAATATATTGTGTGCACTAGGAAACATATGGCTGCATGTTGCAATAACTGACGCGTCTAACAAGAAGATAATAAAAATATGGATGGCAAGTGAGACAAATGACTAAAAACATCTGTGTGAGGAGAAATGCATATTATCCTGGCGAACTGATTGGCAGTGCACTATTGCAAAACATTTCAGGCTGTTGATAAAAGATAAAGAAGTTGTATCTGAAATGTCCTCTCTTCCTATCCCTCCCATTGTCCAGTTAAAACTTAGACAAGCAAAATCCACATTAATCAAACCAAGTGAAAATGAAACAGGACTGCTTTTTAAAATAAGTATGCCTCTTGTTAAAAAAATTGACAAAGTGATGTTGGGGTTTCACAGGTATACAAGGCAGTTGTGAAACTGGACAATTAATTTTGATTGTCTTAATTTGATTATTTCTCACTAGCCACTCCCTCCCCTTGTCTTCAAATCCCCATCTCACCTTATATTAAAGTCACAGGGATTTTGTTGCTGATTCCAAACAGAAGAGATCAGGCTAAAAAATTGACAGCCAAAATATGTTGTAGACAGGATCCCTTTGAACTATCCACAGCGTTGTAACACCCTTTCCTGACTGGACTATCTATTGAAAAGTCCTGTCTAAATAAGTAACATTAAAATCTTTTGTAACAAATGGATTCCGTGACACCTACAGTCACATACAGAATTCTAGTTCTAAGCCTTCAAAGCAGAGAGGGAGAGAGGGAGAAAGAAATAGGTGTATGTATGTCAGATGAAGAAGATTTGCTGAATCACGCATCAAAGCAGGTGTAGGAGCAAGGCCTATGTCAGTTAGTTTAAATACACAGTGGTACATCCAAAATATGCAGAATTCAGTTCAGTTCAGGACAACACAGACATACTGCAGACAATGACTAAACCGAGCAATAGTAAAGCCCTCTGAGAGGAGGTTGCAATTGAAAAGAGATTTAAGATTAAATCAAAAAGTGTCACATTTAATATTCAGAACACTCTAACTGAATCCTTACTGCCTAGGCTATAAATGGAATCTTACCGTGGGTTGGAATGAGAAAGTGGGCTCATTTCTTTCTGATAGTGATGCTCCTGACTGACGGGCTATGGAAAACAAAAAATAATAGTGAGAAAATAACTTTCCAAATATTCTTTCAGAATGTTTAGAAGTATGTAAGAGATCTTTTATGAGCATACACATTTGCAGCTTCTGGTATTAGAATTTTACAGTCTTTTTTCTTATCTGTGAAATTTAAAAGCGATATTCAGATCCTAACTGTGCAAAAGTACAACTTAACAGATGATTCTTATCTGGGTGGAAATACATATGAATTAAGGAGTCAATCACATGGTCATTTCTCTACCACCTGTGTGGGGACAGTCAGGAAACAGAGAGGGAAGGGTGGCAAAGTCTTGGCTGATAGAAAAGTCTGGACTGTATGTGTATAGGAAGCATGGTGCAGGGATTCTTAGTTGGATCTGTGCAGGACCAACCATTCTTAAGACTAGACAACACTGAGCCAGAGCTAATAGGGCTGGGAGACATGGTTCCTCTCCCATCAGAAGCCCGAAGCACCATTAACAGCAATCTTAGCAGTCCCAAATGAAGTTTGTTGAAGCATATATGCTTCTTTATGGCACTGCTAATTTGAAACCTGGATTAAGCTGTTCATGAATAGCTAACGGTGGACTGTATGAATATTCACACAAAATACGATAATTTTCCAGAGTCTTCCAATCTTACCTACCCATTGTAAGAATGTGCCCCAAAGCTTTTAAACCACATTTGGTTTATGGCATTAAAAACAGTTATTTGCAAGAAAGATCAATATTCATAAACTGGTATAAAAATTCAAGAATTTTAAAATTCAGAAAAATATTTTCTCTCAGTAGATATGTAGTGCTTCCAGAAGAGACCCCCCCTTGCCATTATCACACACCTCAAAAGCTGTTCTAAAAAAAAATCACTGAAGCAAATGCAAAAGAAGTGAAAATACAAGCATACATTAACAATACTTGTACAATTTAGTACATGAAATGCTAAAAATAAATACTAAGCAATACGAAAGCAATTGCTTTTTTACAGAAATCAATATAAAAATGGGTGTGTTCTCATGGTTTCAGGAAGAAGGGAGGGATGTTGTAAAATATATGTTCAGGATGAATGACATCCTAATTACTGCCAAATATTAGTCACTGCCAGGTGGTGGATACTGCAATTCCCAAATGACGGCTAGTGGAAGACTGAGGATGAGATAGAAAGTGAATTAGTCAGTCTATGAACCAGAATATCTGTCTAAATAATTTTTAGTCTCACTTCATAGTAAAGAATTGTCTGCCTCAGTTTTGCAATTTGACTTGATGTGAACAGATCCCTCCAGGGATTGTCAAACTGAGCTCTCTGTTGGAATAATTCTGGGTTTAAATATCACTCCTCTTGTCTGTCAGACTTCAGTTCTGCCAGACCATTTTTGCGTTAAGTGGCTTTCTTTTCTGAATCATTACAAAGGAGGCCAGAAGACCTTCCACAAATTAGGTATGAACCTGGAAGTACCCTTTCAGATATTTTGCAGATCAAGGCCCATGTGACTGAATTTATATTTAGGAAGTTGCTTGGGAAACAAGTAATCTTTCTTCTCTGTGAGTACTCCTTACTCGAAAGACAGGTCTTAGTGGTGAGCATATGTTGGAGTCTGCTAATGGAGCATTATACCACTACAAGCTTCTAGGATGTATCAATGAGCAATCTAGGAGAATCTTCTTTCTCCTTTGCATTTCTGACTGAGAATCAGGGACCATATGCAAGAAAATATCCTGAATTCTCTTATATATGATCTTGCTCCAGAATGTTTGTGTTATATCTCAAGTGGTGTATGAATTGTGGAAACAGCTATCCAAGAATGGGCCAATTCTCTGACAGGGCAGGAAGGTCTTACTGGATCCCTAGAACAAAGCAAGGCATTTAAGCAGAAATATTTTGTAAGCTTTGCAACTATTCTTGGATAACATGTATATGTGTGGGTATGAACTTCACATTATACTCTGCAATATATAGAACTGTGTCTTTCATATTGTTGCAAGCTAACATGGAATTTCATAGACTTTAAGATTTAAGAAAACATTCAGGTGAGACACAGTCACATAAAGTCTTTTAAAATATTTAGTTCCGCATACACATATTATTGATATGGAACTGTGCCCCACACACATTTTACAAGGGTTTACAATTCTCCTTTGAAGTAAATCCGTTTTAAAGTAGAAGTTTTTCATATTTGTAAATGATAGCTATGGTGGTTAATGTATAATATTCAAAGCTATTTTATTCCTTTTTGGCTGTCATAGTTTACAGGAGCTGCTAAACAACTTACATTTGACAGCATATATTCAGTTCTTGGTAAACTATCACAGGTTATAAAATATAGCTTTAGTATATCTGTTTTATAGTTGTTTAAGGACATCTGATCTAACTGCAGCTTAGCAATATGATTGATCTATGTGCCTTTGCATTCAGAACTGTTTCTGAGTTTCATTAGAGTCAGTAACATGAGAATTTTCAATGAATCTGGAAATCAGTCTAACAATGGCAAATGATGGAAAAAATAAACTCACTAATAATGTGTTTTATATATAAAATATTACTTTGATACATAAATTCACTATCTAACATGATTATAATGCTGCCCTGCCTTGCAAAATATCACAGGTATTTTGAAACGAAAGATACACAAAAAGCTGCCTTCTGGTGGTGCTGTTGCCATAGATTCCACTAAGGGACAAAAATGTTGTACAAAATGAATGAAAATTTGGAATAAAAATACTCCTTACTTATCTTTGAAGAGCATAAGAGAAAGCAATAGATACCCCTGATTTAAATAATCAGAAAGATACAACCTGGAAACACATGTAAGCATGAAAGTGTAATTATGACAAGAATTTCAAGCTGTCCTTAATTTCTCAAACTACAATATGAAGATTATTTCTATTCCTTTTCTATATACTGCACTTCTGAAATAATTTGCCTGTGCAACTGGAAGATGGCTACAGATATATACAAACTTTTCTGCAGTTTGTACATCTGGTTTTGGAAGGATCGATCATTTGCAAATTCTCTTGACTCAATTCAAATGATAGTGATACTAAAGATCAGCGACATAAAAACAAATCTGCTTTTATTCTACGCATATTTTTTACATAATATGTATAAGGAATAAATTATATATATAAGGAACACATCTTGGTAAAAACTGGAAGCTGAAGAAACGATGACTTTACTCATTTTAGGTCTTACACCAAGATCATGCATGGCAGAAGACTGAAATCCAGGAAGAACAACCTTCGAACGTGTTCTAATCACTCCAACTAAACTGCATTTTGATTTCTCAGTTATGTAGACTACCTATGGATACAGTAACACATTTACTGCACATGTGAAGTCTATGTGTGGGGATTCACTGAAAACAGCTTTATGAAATTATCTGACAGATTTATAGATTTGAAAGCTAGAGGGAAGAATTAGATCAATTCATGACCATATGTATATCACAGACTATTAAACTGTAGATCACCAGTAAAAAACACTGAACAACATCAGATCTAGAACTGAATGAACCGTGAAGTGGGTCCCTCTGAATATACTCAGACTGCTGACTGCTTTTGATATTTGTCAGTTGACCAGTTCTAAATTCATTCAAGGTGTGCTTTATCAATATTGTATGCTGCTCATTTTTAAACAAGTATTTACAATGGTCTTAGCATGTTACATCGAAGCAGTTCCCTTATCAATTGTAACTTTATGAAGAAAATTAGTTTTTTTTGAACAGGACATATTTTCTATAAAACGATCTTGACTATCATTAACCATATTACCATGCTTTAAATCTCAGTTAACTGAATCGCACCCCAGATTTTTCACTGTTTTGACAGTGATATCAGACTAACTGGCCTACATGAACTTTTTCATTTCAGCTACCCATTTGAATACTGGCACTGCATCATCACTCTGAAATGTTGTAAGCATATCAAAATATACTAAAATTTAACACCAGCATACCAAAAATGCCCCCAATTACTCTTTTAAAAGCTTCTCTGTTAAAGAACTTGGGATGATTAAACAATCACCTTCCCTAATAAATGCTATTTTATAACCTTCTTAGATATTAAAGGTCTAGAAAATGAATTATCACCCTTACATGACTACTATGCATTTTTCCAAATATGGGAACAAAATTACATCAAGCAGTGTTAAACACACAAGTCCATACTCCAAAAACTTGTACCACATCTATGAATAGCTGGTGCTGTGGCAGCTGTCTTGGAAAAGAAAATAGAATCAATAGATACAGTGGACTAAGCGACATTGTACTGGTACAGAGTCTCTTTGTGCAAAGGCAGAGGTATACGAGTAGGGAAGACTGCTGAAGCTGAATTTCAGCAGTCTTTGTTTTAGCGACGGACTAAGTGGTTAGTCCTTGTCTGAGAAAGATTAGGTTTGCTTTCTAAATTATCTCTTCCTGGAAACAAGGTTCTTGCCATTAAATCTTAAAACTTCAATGCCCACCTTGCAATATGCAGAGGAGAAACTGACAAAGCTGTGTGTGTGTAAGACACACCAACACTGAATGAAATTTGAAAAACTTCTTTCTCAAAGACAAATATTTTGCCTTTTACACTTGATTTATGTAGAGAAAGATGGTCACAAAGGACTATTATGCAAAACTACAGCTATATTAAATTACAATTTAAATGACTAACCTATTATATCTAAACACTTTAGACTGATGCTATTAGGCTGAAGCTACAGAAGCTGATCAAGGCAGTAAGATCAAAGAACTGTCTTTGCAATCACATTGTGCTTCCCTGAATACTGGAGCAGTACATTTTACTTTAAAAGTTCATTTTGTTTTAGTCATGTAATTTGTATTAACCAAACCTGATGTGTCTAAATATTCTTATAAATTTCCTTATAATTAAACTACTCAAAAATTAATGAAACTGCTATTTGCTTTATTTAATTGAGTTCCATTTGTCCAGTCCTGCAGATTTACACCATGTTTGAATCTATTTAGTGAGTACTAAGAAAACACATTGGAAATATGATGAAATCAACTAAATGTGTAATGTTGACGTATCTCAAATAGTTAAAACCAACTAATGTTTCTTTGACATCCTGCAAAACATTACTCTGTAAACCAAGTTCTTATTTGTACAATTACTCACTTATTCTCATTTGAAACCTTCATTTACCAGTGTACCACAGTTTCAATGCTGTGTTGATCATTCACTATGGAAGATTGCTACTACAGTCCTCTCTTTGGGCCCTATAGATCCCTGGAGGTAATTTGCACCTAACATTTTAGAGCATTTACTCTACAATAGTTTATATTGGGGCAACACAGCAGTGCTTCCTCTTCTAACATTGGATCTGCCTCTGAGAGTTGTGTTGTGTGCTTTTACTTAAGCCACATTCATTGTTTATTATTGTTTCACCTATAATAAAATAAGAACTATGTTGCTGAGATATAAATGGAGTATGAGGTTATCTAGTTTTACAGCAGCTCCTGTGAGTACGTTTATATTGTTCCTAGAATGTTATTCTGTGATTTCATACATTCAATGCTCTTTGGTGGTATGTGTAACAAATACTCCTCTGCTTCTTATAACAGTACTCTGCCACACAGTGCAGCTGTGTGTGATTTTGTACCACTTTGTACCAGGACAAATAAGGATCCAAGGTGTAAAATACAGAAGGATCACATACTAAGTGCTCAGAACTACTGCAGCTTTTTGCCGCTGTTCTCCTGCTTCAGTCCCTTAAACAGTCAGCTTTTCAGTAATGAGACTTTATCATTGTAAGAAGCAATTATTTTCCATTACTCACACTGTAATGCAGCTGCTGACTGGTATATCTGGGTTTCATTCACTTTGGAACTATTTTTAAGTACTGTATCACACACCTGCAGGTTGTCAGCCACTATTGTGACAAGCTGTACAGCCTACATGATTATTCAGGATTCTAGGAAGGAATACATATAATAGATTTGCTCTTTGCCCATGGTACTACAGAATCTGCTGGAAGTACATACGTTTTGGTTGCGTGGTTCACTCAATAACTTCTACAAAATGTTTGGTAATGGTACCTTAAATTTCAAAGCTACTCTAAGAAATTTTAATATTCAAGACCCCTGAGTCTCAGAATTGATAGAAACTATATAGAGAAAATACTGTGGGTTTAGACTTACTGGTGGGAAACAAGAGTTCCAGGTTGCTGTATCATCACTGCTTGTACTTATGCTAACATTGCAGTTGTCTATCTGTGATGCGCTCAGCCCATGTGAGATCCCAGTATCCCTTAATTCTTCATTTTGTTGTCTCTTCATGCTAGCCAGCATCTGTAGTTCAGATGAACTCAGTCTATTTGACCGGTAATTTTCCCAGTCATACTCCTGTGAAATAAAATGGAAAAGTCAACAACATAGACAGGATCATGGAACAGAATATATGAATGAAACAGATACCTTGGAGAATCTCTGGGGGAATCTTCAAGAACGTACAATACTAAAACAGAAACAAAATGTTTACTAGAAAAGATTAGTTAACAGATTTCTGTTCAGCTATGAAGATCAAGCATATTCACACATAATCACAGGAAGGAAGAAGAACACAAACACTGTTATGGACTGCAGTTTGGATCCAGGGTGTTTGATGAAGTTGCTGTTCCACTGCAATTAAAAACAGAAGATAAACGCAGGCTTTCAGAAGTTCAAAAATCCAGCAGCTAAAATTGCTTAAGCATTAAATGCAAATCTTGAAATAAACCCAATCACACAGTTATCATAGTATCATAAACACCATAAACATAATATTTAGTTATTTGTCAAGCACAGCATAAAATTTCTCTGGAAAGCTACACACGTCAGCACTAAATTTTAAAAGTTATTTTGGTAACTTGCTAGCATATACATTTTAAAATAAACATCACTGTATTTTCATTTTTCTTTATACTCATTGGTTGACTTGTAATGTAACTCTAATTGTTATATCAAACTTGATACACAGGCCAAAAACTAAAAACATGTATTAATTATTTTGCAATTTGTACTTATGCCTCACACAAAACCTCATGATAAGATTGTTTAAGTTCACCCAACCTGCTGTGGCATCATCTTTGTTTAAAGATTTCCTTTAAGAAAAACTTTTCCTTATTTTAAAGGGCCCACATAGATTGCTGTTTCACAGAGGAACAGGTCTAATATTTGAGGCCTCTAGTTTTGGTTCTGAATGGAATTACAAAGCATTTCTGCTTGAAAAGTGAATCCAAGTAGTGACCAGGACTTCAGAGGATTTAGATCACTGGAATATGGCCAGTGGGCTGCAAGACACTATGTAACAGTATCCCAAAGAGGGACAGTGCTTTGATTCTAGTGAAGAGAATGGCGCGCTTAGACCAGGAGTTTATCATGTTCCTGGCAGAAGAGGCAATTTCACAGCCTGTTTTGCTGTGGGGAGGTACAGGGTAACTGAAGATCTCAAGAACACAAGCAAGTCAGCAGTACTAGTGGTATGAACCTTGCGGCTTTTCCCGCTATGCAATCCAGCGTGTAATGTTTCAGCGTGTCTTCTGGGGGTACAAAAGTCACCTTACCACCAGAAGACATACTGAAGTGTTACACACTGGAGTTATTACTACAACCTCCTCTGCCTTCTTCCTATGTATATGAGGCACATATCTAAGTCTTCTATGTGGATTATAATCATGAATTGGTCACACCTGAGACACAGGAAAACTTGAACTGCAGCTTTATCTTAGTAAGAGAAATAGTAGAGCAACATTTAATACCTTCAGGCTATGACATCACACAACCATGACATTTGCTTTTAAAACCACTCATGAATATATGCAACTGATTAACAAAATATTATATAGGTTCAATTATTCAGCTCCACAAAGGTATGACATATACAGCCCACAAAGATGTGTACATAAAGATATGTATATATCCTAGATTTTCATGTATATTGCTTAGTATTTCACATGCAAAGTTCTCACTTTCACTAGAAGGACAACACTGCTGAAAAAGGAGGTTATTTTCAAGTGACACACAGTACTTTTTTCTGTTTTAGGGACTTCCATATACGTTAATAAAACTGTATTTTCTGGGAATCAGAAAAGCATTATTGCCTGTCTGATCCCCTTTCCTGCAAGCTTTTTTTATCCTTGGGATGAGAGCAAAGCCAGATAATGAAGGATACTACATTACTTATTTCCCCTCCAGAAGTTTAACTGGGGATATGCTTATAGATTCATTCACAGTGCTGAACTCCAAGTTTAGGACGTGCAGTACAATGCACACTGGAAAGAAATTTTGGATCAAGGACAGATGGAGAAAATCTTCCTTTTTAATAATACATGTAATGGCATCATGCAATGAACAGAACCTTGATTTCAGCTCAAGCTCTAGAATATTTTACTACGTATTTGCAAAAATAGTTTTAGAATAAAAACATGTATCATATTTTTATTTCCTCATGGGTGCCATAAAAGAAATTAACAGTTATTATCTCAATAATACGTAAAATAATAAGAAATTAAGTACCATTCAGTAAAGATTGCTGCCCAACATTAAGTTTTGGGGAGTAGCAACTCCATCATATATTTTTGACGTTTCTTTCTGACTACCATGATATTAGATTTCACTTAAAGCCATCTATTGCAAATAACCGATCAAAAAGAAAATTATCACCGAAATAACAAAGTAAACCACCTTTGATGGGAAGTGTGCCTGCAAGCTGACAATCAGCAGGGAAATATATCACATAAAACAGGACTTCTGACTGAAGGGCGCTCACATGGAAACAGTTGCATGTGCACGTATGCAAATCTTCGTGAAAAAGACAATTAATTCTAAAGCCTATTGCAAACATTTTTGATTTTTTACTATGTATCTCAAATTCTTAAGTCAAATGTCTTTGCAAAGATTTTTCTCCTATTGAATCACCTCAGGCACTCAGAGGCTACTTTCTGGCACAGATAAATGTGGTCTGCCATTTTGTACAAGGTATAAGAAGATGACAGAAGCTGTTAGCACAGCTGCCACCCCTTTTTTACCTCCGGCTTTTGAGGTCCAAGCTTCCTTCCTGAATAGTGTGACTATTACTACCATTTTTAAACCTAAAATAATACGTGATGTTTTCTCTGGACTCTTACTGAATGTACGTTACTAGCTCAGTTACTATTAGTTATTTGTCCACTTCATACGAAGCTTGCTATGTTACATCTGGAAAGTCTGTTTTGCTCTGATGTATTAGTATTCTACCAGATCTACAGGCTGCTACAACTTTTATTGATCATACTGAAGATGCTGATTTCCTGTTAATTTTCCTATATAGAAGCCTTCTGCATTTATTTGATTATTATAAGAGAGGATTCAGCTTATCTTTCTTACCTCTTATAAGAAGCAACTGGCATGCAGTCATTAAAATGACAGCATGAATTAGTGCTATGCAGAATAAAAGCACTAAGCATTGAAAGAACATTTTTCTCATTCTCTTTTTAATAAAGGCAAAACATTGCCCAACTCTGCTTGTCTTTTCTTTTACATCTATGAAGAAAGATGCATAGATTTTTTGGAATTTTTACAAAACAATTCAAAACATTTGTTGTTTTTCCCCCCCCCAGCTTATTTCAAATTGTCGTTCTGTTTTCTTTTCTTGTAATGGTCTCACTCTAGAAATGGTGTACTCAGAAAGGAGAATAGATGTTGTGACAATTTTCTGTGTTAAATACTCTGTACAATAAACTCCTTGTAATAAAGGAGAAATAGTTTGGACTATTTATTCTGTAGCCTCTTCACAAATTTTATATTTAGCCAAAGAGAGAATTTGAAAATTGAATTTGAGATTAAGTTCACTTTGTAATTTAGGAGAAACTTTTGATGTAAGAAGTAATTTTGCAATACTTGTAAATTTGTCTAAAATTAGTATTTCATTTAGTAATTAAAAGCTTATCTTGTCTTTTTGCATATCCTCCCCTTATGATAAAGTATTTTTATTAAGTGCTTAAAACTTTTGCTAGATTGACAAAACCTGTTGTTTAAAGGATTTTTTTCATATATAATGACATTTGGATTCTTCTAAGTTCAAATGATTTATTCAGAATTGTTTGAATGTAGTTATATGTGTGAAAAACTTCACCAGCTATCTACACACTTGCAATATTACCCAGAGGGCTGTACTACTTTCTTAATTAAAAATATTTGAACTTAATAATAGAGAACTCTATTAAAACATGACTAAAACATTGCAAGCAACCAGGTCCTTAAAGTGTATGAAGTAGTTAGCAAATCGACTGCAGAAAGAGTTGGTTAAGCATTTTTTTTCTTTACCAGAAAAGAAGTCTTCTGTCTGAGCAGATTAGAACAGATTACTTCCCTGTAAACTCTCATTCTAATACCCCTTCATACGAAACTATCCTTTCATACATAATTCTTAAAACAATGAACAGTGTTTCAAAACGGAAATAAAATAATTACATACCCACAGACAACAAAAAAATTCTAGTGTTGTCTCACTGCAGTTAACAATATTACATGTCAGCACTTCTTTGCTTGAAACTTGTGGGGAACTAGAATACTAGCTTCTTCCTGCAAAACTGCTCCAGCAGATACAAAACCACTTTACATATGTATGTGTTCAGAAAAAGGCCACATTCAAATAGCTTATTATATTAATTTTAAAATTATTGGAAATATTCTTAATAAAAATGAATAAAAAAATATATTTGACTTTTTCTATAAGTGCTAGGTGAACATACTTTCTAATATAAACAACCACTGTTTAAAAGGCAGGCAGTGGCACTCACATTTGGCTCCAAATTTTGACCGTGGCCTAGTACAAAAAGAAATATCAAAGAAGTCCAAGGAAAGGCTTCTGGATGGAAAATTTTATTACTTGATCAAATCAAATATGAGAGCTAAATCTGCCAGATACTTTCATCTTGTATTTTATAGCAATGAAACAAAGTCTGTAACTCCTGAGTTTCTAAACATTGACAATAGGCTTTGTCCTTGCAAAAAATACTTACAAGCAACAAATTACATGTGCAATACATTTACAGCTACAAGTGCAGTATGGTAATATCCCTACTGTCTAATTTAGTAATCAACTATTTATTAAGCAGAGGAAAAATGATCGCTCTTTTCCTTCATCTTTTAAAACAAAATATCACAAAAAAGTTGTAAAATATATCTAATGCTTTAAAAAGTTAATCCACCTAGGTAGTCTATATTTAGTTATGTTCTACAGGACGAAGTTGATCACTGCATTAAGCACCGATAACATCTTTTAGGAAAGTAATCAACATATCATTTCTTTTGTTATGAACAGATTACAGTTATGATTACTAATAAACATAGTTGAATTTTAATTGGAACCATTTTCCAAAACTGAAAAGAATCGGGAAACAAGGGAGGAATACATTTAATCACGAAAATAGTTACTGGAATAGTTACTGGAAACTAAAAAAATAAATTCCTATAGATAAAACTAGGAGGGAAAGGGAATGTAAAATGTAAACATTTTATTACACACTTACAGATACATGGCTATTAACACATCTAAGAAACAGAGAATCATATTATCACTATCAACTGGGGTTTTCCTATCACTAAAGATTACAGAAACATTATCTTACTTCTTCCCAAATACAAAAACCACATGCATTGCATTCTTCCACATTTTCTACATCACTAATGGGAATTCTAATGTCTTTTGCAAATAATAAATACATAGAACATATGTTGCTATTGGTAGGACTTTCTCTGCTTTTTAAAATTTTTTTTTGTTGTTGTCTTTAAGATCACCAGCCACAGATATTTTTCATCACCATAAGGTCTCAGCACTGCTTCCGATTTTCACCTGCATTATTGTATTTCATTCCGCTTGCTTCCCCCTAATCTGCTTCCTTCCCAAAGGAAACCAGTCTCCACACCCTTCATGGAAAAGGATGTTCTGTTTTTATCAGGAAAAGTGCAAGGCCTTTACACAATCCAATAAGCTACCTGCAGAAATCAGGAAGAGATTTCTAGAACCCTCAATCAGAGAGACTATCTCACAGGACTGTGAGATGCATAAAATCCAACCCTTACACCAGTACTAAAAGAGGCTCATTTCACAAAAAAGCACTGAAGCATCAGTGGCATGGCACTTCCCTACCAAAGATACACAGAAACACTGAACGTATGCTTTCCTAGACACTATTCTTTAATCTGATGCCCAGTTTGGATTGCTCTTCCTAGCCCAATGCCCAGATTTCTATATCCACAATGAGCTGCAGCGTGGTCCACCCTCAGCAGCCAAAAGTAGGTAGGTAGAACCGTTCTGCATGATGACCCTGCCCCAGCAGTAGCAACCTGTCCCATGGAAGTAAGTCACTCCTGCTTCCCCTTTCACAGATGCTGTCAAATCAGATAACTAAAACTAACTGTATCAACAAGTAACAGAATCGCTACAGACTAAAATTCCCATAGCACAGTGACAGCATATCCCCCTAACTGGACTGCTGACTGTGGTATCCTATAGCAGATGAGACAAGCTACAAGGACAGAAAACACAATAAGGATGGAAGACGTCCGTTTTCTTCATGCAAATGAGGTATGTCATGTTGCAAGACATTACTGCAGGTAAATTTTTCCAAAGAATACATAACTGCTTCATAAAGCCACAAAAAAGAGATTCGTCTATTCTTTTGGTCCTCAGCAGTGTGCAACACCTGGTTCAAGATACTACTATCCAAAAACCACTCTTAAGATCATGCAGTAGCTAGATTCAACATTCTGGGGTAAAAATGACAAAAAACACCCCCAAAAAATGACAAAATAGCAATCCTTGGACTAAATACCATAAAACTCCTTGACGTGTAGAAGAGACAATTGCAGGGGAATATGATATTCAGCCATCAAATAGTAAATTGCACAAGTAAGAACAATAATTAAAAAAAAAAGATTATTCATTGTTTCTTATAACAAACACAAGGATGAGAAAGCACCAGGAATGAGACAATGCATTCAAAACAAATAAAAGAAGATATGTATTTTTTCCCACAAATAGCAGTTAAACTCTGAAATTCACTGTCACAAGGCAAAGGCCATATAGATACACAAATCTGTGGAAAAAAATTCCATCACTAGTTATTTACCACAAAGACAACACCTTTCACTGAAGAAATTGCTAAGCTGTGGACTGCTGGAAGGAAGCTTGCAGGGCATGTTGGCGAGGTACTGCTGGATGCTTGCTCTGTCCTTTTTTTTTTTGCTTTTTTTTTTTCCCCTAGCCATCTACAACTGACCGCTGCTGTACAGAAGATCTATGTAAGTCTTTGGTCTCACAGGGTATTAGCTGACGTCTGGAAAAAAGATCTCTGAAGCCTGAGGAGGAAGTTTGGCCTGTTCCCCTCTCAGATGTTTAGGAATAAATCTAATCTACTCATAACACATATAGAGAAGAGGTCACATGTTAAAAGATATGGGTCTGCAGTAATTCTAAGCCCAAAAGGATTCTATCCAAAACCATGGAACAGTAACATACTGTCTCATTTGTGATTTACAGAATACGCTTGATCCTTAAGCTCCAGTTCCTGATTCAAAGCACAATTCAAAGCACATCATTATAAGCTGAAAAGACAAGAATTAGCTATTAGGAAATATTTAAGAACATTATTAGCTTCAGACAAACTCGTTCTTCGAATTACTGCATGTTTCCATAAGGAGAATCCAGGAAGAAAAAACTAGGAATAAAACAACACCTCGCGAATATAACAATTCCTTTAGTAGCCTGGCAATTTAGCCTATGACACAGCCTTACTGCTGGCCCTCAATCACATAATTTATTATTTTTCAGGGCTGTTGCAGAGAGACTACAAAGTACCTAGATTGACACTCTTTCTATGGTCACTCGTTAATATATCAATTCAAAATCTGTCAATTTTCCTTTGTAATCTTTCAGCCCCAAACTACTTTCTAACTCACATATTTCCAAGATGTGAACTGCTCAATGAGACCTCCTTTTATCTATAAACCTCTGTGATTTCTGTTTTTTTTGGAGTAGCATTTTGTGTGCCACAAAAAAGTACAAAATCAGCTTTCAACAGACTGAGCTTAGTAAATACTGTTATGATGAAACCAGAATATATCTGGATGAAAGACATACCATTTCTCACTTCATGCCAATGGGTATATCTAATATAGCTTCCCTATACAATCTAGTAATTTGATTTCCAAGTAAAAATCACTTACACAAGTTTGTGTTGTCAGACATGAATTTTCTCTTGCGATTTTCTTGAGAGACTTTTTACTGATGGATCTTTTTAACTGACCAGAAACTCCTTCATATATTTCAGTTTTTTCAGATCCATTTGGAGTTACTTTAAAGAATTCAGATTTACTTCCAGTAGGAGAAAGAGAAAGGGTAGGCTTCAAGCTTCTCTGAGAGCTAACAGAATCTGTTTTTCTCACAGTGGAACTCTGTGGTTTTGATAAGATGGTCTCTTCGAGGTTATGTTTGCTGTGTCCCTTATTCTTCCAGTATTCATTTCTCCATGACATCCTCTTTAATGGGATCTCCTTAAAAACTGCTGAATCAGATGTTCCTTGCCTCCTGTGGCTGATCTCGAGGTTCTCAGTACCCTGGATGAATTCATTGTCATCATCCTAAATTTAGGAAACAAAGCAAGAATGATTCCCTCTCATCGTCACACAATACAGTTTTACATAACCTTAAAATTTCAAAATGGCTCTTTAATCTCTGCTGCCTAATTCTAAATTTGCAAGGATTCTGAAAACCAGCTGCTCTTCCTGGCAACTACATTGAGTATACCATAAACATGTTCTTACATCTCAAGTAGTGAAAAGTAGAAAGTAGAAAGAGGAGGAGAAAGAAGCAGTATCACACTTTTCAAAATGTCGGCCCAAATTTCGAATGCTGGTAACCTCCTAAACCTGTGTGTTACAGGATGATCATCATTTCAACAAAATTTATTACAACTATAAACCAAAAGTAAGCAAAAAGTCCACAACAATGATGACTTTCCATTGAATTATTAATATTCCTTATTTTCACATCGCATCTTCAACTTAAACGTAAAAGGAGTAACTCCTGCTAAGATCACTTTGCTCACCTCTGGTAATGTCATTGAATATCATATTCAGTACCATTTGAATACAATTTAAGAATTTTGGAGGTTAGTTTGTTAACCTTATATTCATGTTTCTAACAATCTCTCTGCAAAATATTCCATGAATCAAGGGAATGATGTTCACTCATACCCCATCTCAACAACAAATAGCAAGTCTGAACATATGGAAAGAAAAATACTGGGGAAACACATCTACTGTTTGCCTCAATGTTCTTATTCGCAAGGAAGAAAGGATGAGAGAGGCCTCATCTTCATCTCATCATGCGGGTCCTCTGCCATATGCTACCACACTGGATAGAAGGCAGTATGTATTGCAAGATTCAGTAAGACACTGAAATAACATCTTCAGTATGTCTCTCATAGCCAAGGTGGAGTCCTACTGCAAATGAAAGCAATCCAAGTTTGTTACTGACTTCAGTGAGTCCGGGACTGGATTACACAGAATGAAAAAGAAGAAAATAATCCCTCAATTTTATTAATGATAAATGTTTGGGAAGTTTATAGTTTTATTCCCGCATTTAGTAATTTCCTTGAAACACAAATCTGTATTTCCCTCTTTTTCATGGATTTTTATTTGCCATAAGTTAACTTAAAATCTGTGCTGGAAACCCATATTAAGTTAGGTTAACTTAAGATGGAAGATTACTAAAGAAAACATTCTATTTTTTTCTCACACACTGATTTATCTGAAGCTTAAATCCCTCCCACCTTTCCATGTCTCTTCAGCTATATATATTTAGGTTCTAGAATAATTTGTTAAATACTAAATCATGAAATGGTGCCAGAAACATCAATAAAGTTTGCTTGATTAACTATAGTGCAGCATATGTAAACTGAAGATTAGAATGATTTTCCTGAGGAATGAGCACTTCTACTGACGTATTGTATTCCTTGAAAGAACATGCAGATGAGCAGTTCTGGATACATAAAACTGATTGCTCTTGCAATTTTGTAATTTTAAGAAGATCATTCTAATGACTCTGGAGGGCCACCTACTAGGAGCAGATGGGATATAGTCCCTTTGTACGCTGAGCTTTAATACTGAGGTATCAGAGTGAAATTATCTATCAGCCTTTGTAAAGGTACATTATCTTATTTAATCTTATTCCTTTATTCTTTGAATCGTGTAAGGACAGAAAAATTCTCAATTTCTTTATTGAAGGATTCACTGATGAACTTGCCTGTTACACTTAAAACAGGATTTTTGATAGCATTATGTGACACGTGGTCACACCTGCTACAGTGACACAACTCTTGCAAACAGCAAGAGGTCTTGGTTTTGCTCTGGGTTTGACAGAAACCGTAAATGCTGCCATGACAAGTTTAATTATACAAAGTCTCTGAAAGAAATTTGAGCTGAAAGCATGGACATTCATATAATTACAAAATAAGTCACTTGATGGTGAACGGTTCCAAGAGAAGCAATTTTTATCCTTTACTAATTATTTGACTCTGATAATGCAATAACAGCATTGAACTATTTCAGTGACTAATTAGTAACCACTAAACACTAAAGGGAATTTAAAAATATTTGCTGTTTTCAGTTTGCAGGCTGAAACATTTCCTCCTCAAAAGCCAAAAGTTACATAAACCGTGTAATTCTAGCAGTTATTATGCATATCTTATGGCTCTTAGTATATACAACATAGAGAGTCAATGTTCACTTATTTGAAATTTATCCTAATGCATAACCTGTCTCTTATATTTTACAATTAGTATTTTTTGTAGATAATACTGATTTTCCACAGATTTAATAAAAAAAGTACATAATTCTCCTTTGCAGCTCCACTAACTTCAAATGTAGACTAGGATGAAACTGGGATTTAGCCCCTTTAACTGCAATTTTTGAATTTGTGATGCAGTGACATAAAAAACCCAAGGAAAACTTCTGGAACTTTTGGACTTTTTACCAGTCCGAGATATTTAAACTACAAAGATATGCAAAATAATCTTTTTTTTTTTTAAATTAAAATTAAGTTTTACTTATGTTTTCCAGGAGAAAGGCAATTTATGCTTACATGCAATTATTTAAATTGTAGGTTAAGATATCTATCTTATTTGATATAGTTCAAGAGTGTGCACATATCCATGTGTGTTATATACAAACATAATGTATTTGAATTTCAAAGAAAGCTGTAATACAATGACCATGAGAAACAATAATAGTGTGAAAACCTGTAATGTAGCTTATTTCAGCATGTAAGATTAATATATATTTTTAAAAAGCACTGCAAAATTCAGCATAACTTAAATAAATATTTTGTCATATAAGTGAAGTAAACTGGGAAACGTTATGGTTGGGCTAAAGAATTTTGGTAATTTTGCAAAGATACCTTAAACTGTGCCAAAATAGATACCATTAAGTTAGCAGTCTTATATTCAGCTATCACGGCTTTTCCAGGATCCTCTTTCCTATATTTTCAGTGCTTGAACTAAAACTGTTTTCCAGTTTATTTCAGTAATGCAAAGTAGAGCAATCTGAATATTAAATGTGTATCCAGACTATCACTACAAAGCTGACTTTAAGAAGCAACACAGAATGTATCTGTACAAGGAAGAGGATGAATATGGGCAAAATATGACTGCTAAGTAATTTGTTGGTTCAGTGACTTCTTTCACATGAAAGAAAGGCTTAACTATGAATTACTAATGTAGTAGATAGACTGAGGAAAAAAGCCTTGATAATTTGTTAGCATGCTGTAGATTTGTTTAATGTAATTATCTTCTAGCTTTGTAAGTGTAATGCATCTCCAGCTGCAGTGCTGGTACTATTTAATGCAGTTTGCATCCAAAGATAATGAATGTAACAAAGGCTGTTCCCTAGCACACCTCCGGCATATAATCAAAGAAAAGTTTTTAGTTTATATAATACCTTAAACCTTTTTAAAGAAGATAGGGAACTTCTGTCAGTCTCTCTTGCATCTAAAATGGCCATTAATGTTGTGCCCCAATGTCGTTCTTGTGCTGTAAAATCAGGAGTACTCGGCTACTGCTTTCTCTTTGTGCATTTGGCTCTGGATCTCTGGGGTTGGACGATGGCATGGAAGGTTACCTATCTTCTTCAGTAAAGGCTTAGGCACCCGCAAAGTTTAACGATTAATTTAGCTTTTGATTAATTTATATAACTTTCTCTTGCTTCATAGTTCATCATTAAGTATGCCATATGCACTGTGTTTTGAAAGACACTTTATTTTCACTCACTTACCATAGCACGGCTTTCACTGCTTGGTACTTATTCAGGAATTTTTGTTTGCCATTTTTACACTGCTTTGGAGACATATCTTTACAAAGGACTTTAATACCGCCCCCCCCCCCCCCCCCCCCCAATGCAATCACATTGGAAACTACTGAAGCTGAGTAAATGACAGTGTTGGAAAGCTTCCATAATTCTTATGTTATGGAAATACTTTCTTAACCTAGCTTCTATAGTAACCTCTCTGGCTTTTCATGAGCATAACAGACAAAGAAATTCTTTGAAATCCAAACAGTTCTGTATCTTCAGAATGGTATCCCATATAGCACTGCTCATGAACTATTAGCTTGACTAAAACTGATTTAATTCGGAAATTCTGGAACTTTGTTTGAAACAACAAAGTCTTATGGGTTTAAGTTAATAAATAATACACTGCCCCAGATAACATGAAAATCCCCAAAACTACAGAAAAAAAACTGAGAAAATTTTTATTTCTTATAGTTAGCATCAGCAATTCCGTTTCTCAGAAATACAGAATATAGAGCAGTATTTCTGTTAAGTTCAGTCCATCTTGCTATTATGTAACTTGGTTGCATTTTATTTCTCAGTTATGAGCAACAGATTAGAACGTTAAGAAACAGATTTTATAATTAAAAATGAAATACACTAGAATGTTCATAAAGGTAGAAACTTTTAGCAGTTACTGTAATGCAACTATTCAGTGTATTGACAATTTGGTGAATTTCTAGACAGTATCAGCTGATACATTTGTTAAAAAAAAATTCATTTCTTTCATTAATTTTATTGCTGAAAGATTTCCACATCGCAAAAGAATGATGCTGACACAACTCAGACAGGATATAAAGCAGAAATACCAATCATCAAGTCACATTAAAAAGCTGAAATTTCTTAATTTACTTTCAACAATGTTGGTGAGCAAAACAGTCTCTGCTTACAGTTTTAAAAGGCACAATGAAGCCTTATTTACTGCACTCTTGCTCAACCATAACGGACTTAAGTCTTGCTCAAATCTATGATGCAGGCTTTCCTAAAATCTTTTTTGTTGTAATGATGCACTACACTCACATTTCTCTGTTAGCATATAGGCTGACAGAGAGTTAGGTTTCTTTTGTCCACTTGTTACAGAGGGTATACCTGCATTTTCACTCCTGTATCCAGTTAGACACAGCAACCTGACAAAGACAAATCTACCTGTAGGTATATGGGGAAAAGATGATTTATCCTCTCTGTCTAGCTTGAAGACAGAATCTCATCCTAGGAGTTTTAGGATGAAGACTAGTTTATCAAGAATTACATGTACAAAGTGGCCTACCTCTTCACTGCTGTCGGTGGCTTGAAAGTTATCTTCAATTTGGGTTTTCCCATGTACTCTGTTACTGTCTTGCTTCAAATCCAAAGGGAAAATGCAACATTCTGGTGACATATTTGGAGACTTCCCATGAGGAGCTGATTGAGGTCTTGATGAAAATGTGAAAATCTCTTTATTATTCACTTGGTGATCACCTGTTTCATTGCTGTGATGTTCAACAGAGGCATTCTGCGGTGGGGTTAAATTATGGCAGGCTGAGTCTTCAGTAGCTACGAACTGCTCACTCCTATCCAACTGAATACTCTCAGTGAAACTTTCTGGAAACACCCATTCATCTGAAACATACAATGTTTATTTTAATGCCAAATATGTAAATTGCATTTTATCCTGATCACACACTTTTTCTCTGGAAATTGTACAGCAAAATAAGTTTTTATAATACAGAGACATTCTGCTTATCAGATTTATACAGTTGGAAGAGTGACGAGGATGCAACGAAAAAGATCAAGCTGCTTGCTAAGTGAGGCAAGGTTAATCAAAACATTTCCAGATCACAGCTCAAAAAATCCGCAGGCTATGATATATGACATGCAAGCCTGCAATTTGCAAATCTGAAAGTTAAGATTTGAAACCGTTCAACTGAATTTCAATCCAGAAAAACATAATTTTATTAAATTTGGCTATTGACCTTTTTCTATAGTCATAGAATCATAGAATTGTTTAGGTTGGAAAAGACCTTTAAGATCATCAAGTCCAACCGTTAACCTAACACTGCCAAGTCCACCACTAAACCATGTCCCTAAGCGCCACATCTACATGCATTTTTTGTGGCTGACATTTAAAAAAAATAATCACACATGGTTGGTGGAATGTTTATAATATCACAATCTGCTCCTCTTTATTGCTGAAATTCTACACTTTCTTTTATGTCCAGAACTTACGGTTTAAATCTCAATTTCAAACTACAGCTCTGATGAAAAATAGTGTGACATGAAAAATGTATGAAGATATCTGTTTCACCAAGTTTCCCTGAATACAGGCATTACTAATCTGCCAATTTTAAAACAAACAATAAACTACAGAAATGGATTTAAAGATTGAGTGCACCAGATAAACATGAAAAGGCCATTTTTATACTCTCATTGTTAACTTATATTTTACTGTTTTGGAATGATGGTATAGAAAAAAATGTCAATTTGATTGATTAAAACCAATCTCAAATAGCATCTGAGAAAAGGAGAATTGCTCAAGTATGCAATACTCCCTTATCTTCATTAAAGGTAGTGTGGTGTGGATTATTCACTAGATCTTGAAACTTTCTGGCTCTATAAAACAAAGTTACCACCAACTGTATTAAAAAAGGCTCAATAAAAAATACTAAAAATGTAATAATAAAGTAGCACTGCAATAATAAAATGCTTGCTGTCCCAGAAGACAGTAAGTTTACTATGGTATTCTACTCTTTTTTAGTTTTGTTAGAGATAATTCTCACTTCAGGCAGATTCAGCAGCTTTGAGGGAGAAAAAGTAAGTCTGAACCACCATAAATGAAGGCAAAAGAAAGAAGAATGAGAACACCAGGAGAAACAGCTGTCTTCTTAATGTGTTGCTGTGATTTTTCCAGTTTACTGAAGACAGCTAGTAAAGCTACCAAACTCCAGTTAATATCCTAAACAGTAGTTTGTACTAGGAACCTGTGAAAAGTAGGGGCTTAACACATCTTGTACCTTCATGGCTTGCACCTGCTTGTTCTAGAAAAGACTATTTTTCAGTCTCTACATGAAGACCAGCTATAGTTAGAAGCCCCAAGGCTTTTCAAGTAAACTTTTTTTATATTAGATAATCATGCTGGTTTAAAACCATCTAGTAGACTAATTGTCTATTGTATATAAAAAAGTCTATTTTGTAAATATACGGAAACTTTGCTTTTAATTAGTAAAAGACTTGCAAGATGAACATGTAAGTAATGCCATTTATTCTACAAATATTTTGGACTAGTATTTTCAAGAACCTCAAGAAATGAGTGAGACTATTCAAAACTTAAGAACCACCGTTCATTTGTGTAAAGCCAATGACCTTTTGTTCTGATCAATAACTACAAGTTTTTCAAAGGATGATACTAGAGCAGAATTCTCCTGTCTTTGATCACTCAAGATTGTGTCACACTCCTCTGATAACATATTTTTCTTAATCAGGCAATTGGAATTACATTTGAAAGGTTGTATGTGAATAAAACAACTGAAATCATAAGAAAACCCACTAATTTTTTGTCTGCACATCTCCAATATTAATCACAAACTCACACTTCACAGTTTTTATGCTTTTACTGTATTTTAATATCTATATAATTTGCATTTTTGAAGTAATCATTTTCCCTATAAAAATGAAACAAAAGAGGGATGTTCTCATTAACTTTTCACATGAGGCTGAACACAATATTAGGATGCTCGAGAACAAAGACTCAGGAAATTTTTTTTCCCATTGATTTTGTGACCTAATATGATTAAAAAACTATCTCGCACTAAAAAATCAGTATTTTAAAGTACCCAATCATTTGTCCAATAGGAGTCTGGCCCACCAAGCCTGAAATTGTTTTGAATGTCTTTGGGCTTGGAGATGCTGTCACATTTGCAACTCCAGAAAGCGCTATGCAGAAATGCCACAAAAATGTTACTTATTCCCAAACTTCAATTGGCTGGACAACTCTCTTGTATGTAAAGAGATCTTTTCCCCAGCTCTTCTGGATGCTAAGTCAAAAATGCTCTTAACTCTTTTTTTCTGAGGCATTGATATTAAAATTTTCAACTTGCTGCATTTTTCAAAACAAAAAGTATCTTCAAAACTTAACTAGCTAAGAAAATTTTTTGGATTTTTTTCAGTTTTTCCTATCTCAGCACTCTGCTGTCTTCTGACCAGTCTGGCACCCACCCTTCCACAATTTAATCTAGACACGTTTTACTAGTTTTAATGGCAGTGGCTTGACTAAGACCAAGATGTAAAACATACACTTCTTTAGTATTCAGAAGGCCTTTTCGCCTGTCATGAAATTAGATTTGACATGTAGCATGCTGTCTTTGCAGTTTTCAAATATGCACTAATAGCTCAGACCACTGTAACAAGCCCTCTATGGTACGGTTACACATTTAGTGTATAACCCACTTCATGAGAATCTGCGAATTTTTATGCACAAAGGACTGTGAATGAGTAGAGAGGAGTAGCTTAATTTTTATTAGGGCCTACTGACTTAATAATAACCAACTTCCTTAACTGCAGTCTAACATGTTTTATTCTCATTCTAGAATGCAGTTGTTGCCGTTTAATTTGCAGAGGTCATTACAGATAAAATTTTATAATGAATTCTGAAACAAAAAAAGGTGTTAAACCACCCGTTTTTTGTTATTTTAAGTCAATTTTGAATTAAGTATCAAAAGATAAAAAAGAAATCTTAAGTAACAGTTTTTGTCAAGCGCTTAGAGAAGAGGAGACAGTTAGAAGCTTAAACTCCTGACTCCTACTCCTGGCTCTGACACAGACATCCAAAAACTTCTTACACATCACTTTACGCACCACTATGAGTCTTTAAATCTTCTTTAAAAGATTTAGTGTCTGTATAGTATTTAGCCTGAATATTCTGCTTTTTTAGGCTAACCTTCTCTGTAAAGAACAACATTTGATTCCAGAGATGTTGAAGAAATATACTTGGGTTAGTAATAAGTTAAATGCAAATATTAGTTTGTATACCACAGCACTTATTCTTAATGAAATATGCGGGGGGAAGACAAAAAAGTCTGTAAGGCTTGAAGATGACATTTTATGCTGGATATGGAACTCAGCAACTTCTGTAACCTGTAGTAGCATTTTGTTAATAATCTACAAGTGAAAGATATGGGGCGTTTTGGACCAAACCAAATCCTATTATCTCTCCACCACAAACTATACTGGAATTTCTTTTTAACTCAGCACTTCCATGTCAATTGTAATGAACATTTTGGAGTATCTTCTTAGCAAAATATGCAAATTACTATGTAATCACAACATTGCAGCAAACAAGATAAATGCAAGAATGATCACCTAAACATCTAATTAGTTCTTCTACACAGACTTATGCTAAAGCTTCTAATTGCAGCTAACATTTTAATGAAGCTTTCAGCATTGCATAAGATTGGCAAACTATAAACAATATTCACTCATTTTATTTTTTCCCTTGCTTAAAAACAATTTACCTTTGTAAAAGTACTGCACACCTGCTACAGAAGACATGCTGATTTGAGCTGTATAATAAATCTAAAAGATATTGTTATAAATAGCAGCAACTAACCTCTAAGATAATATCACCTATGAAAGCTCCCCTCACCCCATGAAATTTAAATTAATGTTTACTCCATCTAATGGCAGAACAAGTGCAGTACTGTCCCAAGATCACCACAGGATATGGTTGCACAGGGCTCAAGAATACTAAATGCCTGGTGATAAGAAAAGAGTAGCGTAAGATAGATTCTTGTTGATATAAGTTGTTTTGACCACAGTATAAGCAGGGAGCCAGAAACCATGTAAGCTTGCACTTGCCTGGGGAATGTGGTTTTGTGCCAATGACTAGTCACAGGTGTACGTACGTGAACACTTTGTCAGAAGTGTCAGGACTATGCTCTTGGCTGAGTCATCACCACTGAACCAAGCTTGTGGTTGTTCACTATGGGGCAAGATGTGTTGTTGGGCTTCCTGACTAGAACATTGATCCTGAGGTTCATGCGGTTACAATCTTAACAGTGTGCATGAACAGCAGCTACAACACCAGTTACCACAGAAATCACAATTTCTTTGCTTTTATTAGAAAGGTATTTCTTTTTAAAATGTGAATGCAAATGTGAAACAGTTTGGTAAGAAATGGGTAGAAGTGCTTTTGTTCTCTCATCCGATAATGACAGTGTAGACTTCACTTTCTTTTGTAAATGACCTGTACAGTATTTTATGCAGATGTACACATTGAATGGTGTAATTTTATTTAAAATTATTATGTTCCTGATTTTTTGTTAGATGTTTCTGCTTTTGAATTTCCCCCCTTCTCTGCGAACTTTTTCTCAAGAATGCCTATCATTGTCGAGGTCAAGTTTATCCCACTTCGGAGGAAGTTCAGAATAGAGCATAGAAGAGGACTTTCCTTGATGAATAGGTTGCCTATAGGAAACTCTTCAACACAGATGAATCCAGTACTACAGGATAAAGAAACCATTAAGTCATCCACATATAGTTAGACATCTTCATGTATCGAAAAGAAACTGAAATCTGCAAACTGAGCTACCAGTGCCAAGCAATCAAAATATAGAAAAAAAAAGTTTGGAGAACTTATAAATTCACATGGTGACTTTATCTGCCTGTACACACAATTAAGACCATATAGAAACAGTTTTCATTCTCACAAACACAAACAGTAAAATAGCAGTATTTATACATAGGTTTCTTCCTCAGTTCTCTGTTTCTGAATTTACAGTAGGGCACTTAGACATGCCAGTCTACTGCCCTAAGTCTCTGTCTTTTCATATCACTTATATTTACATGAAGTAGTAAGTGTTGATTCATTTTTCTGAAATTCTAGCACTAGATAGTGGTCCTGGTGTTCTAGATGAAAAACAAGTAAGACAGTGATTTCTGCCTCAGAATCCTCAAAATTCAGGTAAGTAGGAAGTAATTTAAAAATTCTCCAGAAAGCTCTACTTGCCTTAGCATCTTGCATCTGTTTCAGTCAAATTATGAAACCCATAATAGCAATTATGGATTATTGACATTGTCATAGTATAGAATTGCTTCTAAACATCCCAAAGATTAAACAAAATGGAAATAACTCACAATGTGAAGGTAATTTCATTGGTCAATTTTGAGCAGATTTGAGTAGTCTGCCCACTTTGCAAGTTGGTGGCTATGCCTTTTAATAGAAAGTAACACTACTTTTTCATAGAGACAAGGGCTATGTTTGCCACAATAATGTACTTCCCAGACACATGCAAAGCAAGTTGATTGATACTGTATGACAAAAAATATCCAGACCTTTTGGCAGATAGGTGTGAAAGGGAAAAAAAACATAAGCTGAGGTGAATAAAAAAAAAAAGAAAAGTCACCATTGAACTTTAAAGACAATACCAAAAAAACCTGATATTACATGGGTACCATAATTAATATCCTAAACTCTTATCTGGGACAAGTAAAATTTCTTGTACATTTGATGTTTGGAGTCTTTAGTGTTAAATTTAACAGGGATTTAAGGAATAAATTATTTTTAGTTCTTTCTCTTTAATCATGAAAGCATGGATTTTTTTTTTTTTTTTATTCATTCACTGCTCTGGTACTCTGCTTAATCCTGCAAATCTTTATCAATGCTCAAAAGCAATTCTGTTGCAGGGTGTTTGATTTCCATAATCCCCCACAACACAGACATTTATATTTTATTTGAACTGTTTCTAGGTCCTTTGAAATTTACAACAGATAGTCCCCCATGCCACACATAACTGAGATGTAAAATAATATAAAATGAGCACCATACCACTGGTTATCTCCCATGTGTTTTTGGTTGCATTTTTTAGAGATAATCTTCTATGACTGTTCTTGTCTGCTGATGGTCCTTGCAGTGAGGGGAACTGAAAATCTGCTTTTCCACTCTCAGATGTTTTCTGAGTCAGAATTGCAGGGTCTGAAATACAAGAAGCTTATGAAATGCCTGTGAACACTCATATTGTGTGGTTTTCTTACTTGAGACATGGAAAAACAGCATACAGAGCATTGTCCTGGGATACAAACATCTTCCAAACAGCACAGGAATCTTGTAGGGCAGCAGGAATATGACAGTCACAAGAAAGTAAAAATTTAACACTAGGTATGGAAGAAGGGCAAACCATAGAAGTTATAAAAAACTTCTTGCAAAAGTCTGCAAAATAATCAAGAAGCACTGCAGTAGCCCAGTTATATACACAGCATGAAGGAAAGTGGAATACGTGTACATCCTGTGGCTACTGCCAGCAGGTGGTGAGCCCTGGCTCAAACACTTACAATATGAATACCTGCAGAGAGAACAAGCATTTATTCAAGTTCATAAAGGAGAATAAGCCATGATTTCATATAAATGTCTTCAGTAACTAACAAGATAGATAAAGGATTAGAAAAACAGAGAATTAAGTCTTACATTCTGAAGTCAGAATCATGCAAAAAATTTGGCAATTTGTGAATTCCACATATTCTTTGCTTTATGCTCTTACCATTTTGACATACATCTTTAGTTGTTTGGTGAGTATTTCTTTTGCCTCCTTGATCTAAAGGACCATTGCATGGTGAGAATGATAGCTCCAATCTCTCAATGTCTTGTACGGATTCAGTTCCCTTTTCTGAACTTTGAAGTCGGCATGATCTATTACTTTTGCTACCCCAGGTCTTTGTTACCTTGAAAGACATTATTTTCTCAATGAAAAACAAAAACGTAACAGCTTTCAAAACACTCAAAGGTAAACAGACATTTTGAAGTAAGCTTATTTTTCAAATAAATGTTTCCACATTTTTTTTTTTAAAAATATTATCTTTTTGGGAAACTTTATGGGAGGTACAGGTCTGTGTAGTATCTTCAATCTTTACAGCCTAGTAATAGGCAGGGGTGCACTGAGTGAAAGGAAAACAAGGCAAAGAAAAGAAAAAAAATAATTAAAATTCACTATTTGGATAAAAAGACAGTGAAACTTGTGGCTACTCTAGACCTCAGAAGGAGTCCTTTCTTCTTCGTAGAAAGGAATCTCATTTTACGTCTTAGCTTTCAATTGACTTCCTACAGAAGAGTCTGCTTTCTTTGACTGGATCCTTTATTCACAGTGTTAAACTGGGAATTGTAGTGCTGACCAGATTCCTAAAACCTCCATATTGTTTGCTGGCAGAGTGAGACCAGCTGTTTTCCCTGGCATTGTAATTGAAAGCATTATGAGCTACTGTATAGCTATCATCCCTTTAAAGCATAGTGAAACGCAGAGTTTCTGCTCTGCATCATAGCTCTCACCATAAGGAAAAATATTTACACACACACACAAAAATTTCAGCAGTCTAGAACAAAAAATTTCACAAAAATAAGAATGATAAGACATCACAGTAATTTCAGTGTGAAGAGACCTCTATAGGCCTAATGCTGAAATTAAATCAGCCTGTCAGTCAAGTTTTGTTATCTTTGAAAGTTTTGAAATTCCACATTCTCCCTGTGACCGTCTTCCAGTACTGAACCACTTTACTTTGTTACACCCAGTCAGAGTTTCCCTGCAATTTGGGGCTGCTGCCTCTTGTCCTTTCACTGCACATCTTAGAAGAATCTGGGCCTGTCTTCTCTACAACCCCGCATTAGTTGAAAATAGTAACTACATTCTCCCTTAGCCTTTTCTTCTGCGGGCTGAACAAACCCATGTCATGGGCTGTAGCCACCCAAGCATTTTACTTGCCCTCCACTGGATGTTACAGCATCTCTCGACTGGGAACCCACAACCAAACAAGGACTCCAGACACAGTCTCACACCAGTTCTGAAAAAAACTTTTAGTGTGACTCCTCTGCTTGTCAATCTCTTCCTTTGTAGAAGTGCCAGCAGTTTTGTTGTAATTTAAGCCTTCTTACCTCTCCAGATACCCTTGCACTGACTCTTCTGTTTGAAGATGGAGGTGGCCCAAGGATCTTTGATCCAAATGCAATATGTGATACATCCTGAGTTTTACTGCTTCGTATATTGCCTTGTCCTCTATTAACCAAGCTACCTAAGTTAAGAAAAATAATAGTTTAAAAAAAATTACAGTACTTACAAAGAATAAATATTAATACTTTTTCCAAATCAGCTGAAATAAAAGAATTATGAATACTGAACTTACATAAAAATTATGTTCCTTTATAGCACAAACCCTAGAAATATGTAGGAATAGCAAATGCACATTTTAGAAAAGTGTGTCAACATACAAGCAAGAAACTTTTGGTCTACTATATAGACATATTTCTAATGTCCTTGCTTTAAAGATTTATTTAAAAAGGGCGTATTTATAAACAAAAAAAATTTGGTTTGCATGATTTCTTCAATGAAAATCTAACTTCTGACAGGAAGAAAAAACAACTCTAATTAATAAATAACAATAAATAAATAATAACACAAGAAAACTGAGGCAAGACTGTCAAGGTATAACTCGCAGCTCAAGTAACTATTTACATGTAGCTTGCTTTTTGAAATTACTGAATCTACTGTATTACCAGGGTTGAGCCCTAATATTGCAAACGTACTCTATTCCTGTTAAAATGTTCTACCCCTTTCATTTTTTTTTTTTTACTGTTTAAAATGTAGATATATTTTTATAATTCTGTTCAAGCACAGAAAATGCAACCAGTCTACAAGACAAACAAAAAGTAAACATGGAATGCAGGTGAATGTTCTGAAAAAAATTTAAAAAGGAAAGACAGTAAAATGGTGACGTATTAATTTTATCACCAGGGTTGCAGAACTGCATGTAATATCTATTTTCCTCTTTTTTAATTCTCCAAGAATGCCAATGAATTCTCCTTTCCAGAGCTGATAAAAAAGGGTATCTTCACATTAATTTACAGTTAAAATTTACAATGTCTGAAGATTTTTTTCTTGCTACAACTTCAGTGTTAAATTGGTATCTCACTTTAGAGATCTGACACCTTCATAAACCAGCTTTATTTCCTGTGTCATCAAGGAAATGAAAAAAAAGATCATGCATTAGTCACCAAATATCATAATTTCCTGTACTAATAAGCACAAAAGAAGCCACTTTCTGCCATTACCTTCTTCCCTTTTTCTTGATGTGACATTTGGTTGCTGCTAACAGCTGCCATTTCACAAGATTAGATGACCTGTCTTGGTTTAACATCAAGTTCTTTCATCTGCTGACTACCTTGGGATGTTGTTAGCTCCAATTATAAAAGCCGATTTGCATGAAAATCTCTCTTTATGAACACATTAATTGATTGCAATTAATTACCGACATCTACACATAACAGTGTGTTGATGGCATAATGAAATAATGTGTAATTGAAAGTGATGATACTAAAAATAATCTGGGCTTTTGATTATCAAATAAACAAAAAGT
Source organism: Calonectris borealis (assembly GCF_964195595.1). Classification (NCBI taxonomy): domain Eukaryota; kingdom Metazoa; phylum Chordata; class Aves; order Procellariiformes; family Procellariidae; genus Calonectris; species Calonectris borealis. Next base: position 10,571,869 of record NC_134321.1, on the reverse strand, counting down.
TTAGTGAATAAAAAGAACATTTTCCAATTAAATTGTACTTAAACATACCAAAACTTCCATTTTCAAGAAGGCCAACTTCTGAAATTTGAAAAGCATGTCTGGAAGAACACATGCTATGTTGTTAGATGGGATTAAAAATAAAGATTAAACCTTAAACTGAAGACATTTCATTTTCATGCAGGTCAGGGATGTTATCAGTTTACTATATATACCTAAGGGCTATATATCTTCGTAGTCCCGACGGTAAAACCTGAGTCTTGTTTTAAATGAACATTCATTTTTCTGTTTAGATATATAATTCACACTATTGTACTAATTTAAGTTTTATAGTCCCTCGTATTTCGATGATCCAGCCAAGAAGTATTGATTTTTTTAATACAGTCACTGGGAAACTGAATTCCAGAGTTTCCTCTGCTATTTCAAAAGCAAACTTATAACCAAACTTCACAACAGAACTTTGGCTTGACTATTTGTAGGGCATTAATACTCTAAAAATATTATTTACCCTTTAATATTACAAAAATGGTATTTGCATGTAAAAAGAAGCTGAATGTAATTTAAATAAGTAACTGTATGAAGGGTATTACTCTAAGCAAAAATTTTAAACCCCTCCAATTCATTTCAGCTGCTGTAGAACAAAGACTGCCTTTACTAATGAGGTATATCAAGAGAGAGCAAAAAAAAGCATCAGCATGGTAGCTTAGTGAGGATAAAATCTTCATGAGTTGTTTTTTTCATATTCCAGTAAAAGCAGAAGAAAAGTTTAAAAAGTGTTTTCTTAAACCTTTCATATTATCAAGGTTGTTATCAAAGAAATACTTCTTTCAAAGTTTATTTTTCTTTAGAGTTTCATGAGATGCTACACCTTAAATACTATTGTTGGCTGTACTACTCTTGTCTTTTATAATATGAAACTTCACCAGTAGTTATCATTCCCTGCAATTTATCTTAGTCCTTTGGTCAATACTTTGCACATGCATTTCCAGAGCATTTTAACAGAAATGGTGGAAATGATTATTCACTGAATTCAAACACTAAAGATGAGAATCCTCAAGACTGAGAAAGTACTAAAAACAGCGGAATAAAAATGTACCTTTCTCACCTAGGAAGGAAGGAAGCACCACTTCTAACATTGCCTACACTGATGAAGATGTATTGGAAATGGATTCTTTATCTAATTTGCTTGTTCAGACCCACTTCTAAGCTATTTCAGACCTACTTCCTTCTCAAAAGATGTTCTACTACCCTGTTTTAGCATGATGTATCAATGACTCATAGAAGGTGGTACAGAGTAAGGGGAAAATGAAAAACTTCAGTAAGACATTGCAATTGTTATATGGGCCAAATTAAAGGCTTAGTCTTGTATCTCATACAGAAGCCAATAATAATGTAACTAAAGAGTAGAGGAAAGAGGCTGCCTACAGACAGAGATTTCACCTGTGTATTTTTCTAAGCTCTAGCAGTAAGAAGTTTATGTATTTCTCAAGTTTAAGGTGAAAATAACAATCAATTCAACATTTCAAAAGGGGCGAAATTATCATATCTCCATGAAGGACATGAATCAGACCACCCAAAATATTCTCATTCTAAAATCCATTATAACCCTCTTTTTTAAGAAGTGCTTGCACATATTGCAGGATATTTACTGTTACAAATGAATATGCAGAATAACTTTTTTTTTAAAAAAAAAATACAGATTAGTTATATGCAACTGGATTTACAAAACCAGTAATATCCTGGGAGTGAGGAAATTATATTTTTGATATGTTTAGAATTCTAATCAATGAAATGTACTACTAATGAAAAATATGGGCTTTTTCTACATTGATCTATTTCCTCATTGGAAATGCAGCTGATGTCTTCAAAACTCAACAACTGATTTAAAAATACTGATTTTGTTCAACCACAAAAAAACCTGTCAATAGATGCAAATTTTATTTCATCCTTTACATAGTTACCTTAAGATCACTACTGTTCATGAATAATTTTACAACTACAGAGTTCCATTAATGAACACAAACAATCTATGTCTCTTATTCTATTCCTGTTATTTAATGACAATCTATCTCCTTACAAAATTGTTTTAAAGAGATATTCATTGTCTTGAATCAAAACATTAAGGATTGTAAAGACATTTGCCTTAGTGAAATATTGCTATTGACTTTACTGTAGGTAGGAAGCAATACACAGTTTTAAAGCAAAAGAGCAGTTTTAGTAAAAAGCAGTCAATTGTCTAACCCAAGTCTATTTAAGCAATTTCACATTGCCCATCTTACAAGTTTAAAACTCTCTGAAGTCCCTCTCTTTACTAACCCAGTATCTATACTATATGAAAATTTTACTCCCACATTATTCACTTCTCCTTTGAGATTATTCATAACTATAATAAACAATACGGAGCCTAGAGCAAAAAACTTTTGAGGCCTCCTGCTGTTAGCCTTCAGCTCTAGAAAAAAATTAAAATTTGATCCTCTGTTTGCTTTCTGTCTCTTAGTTTTTATCCAACTCAATAGTTTGTATCTTGGCACATGACTGCCTAGCTTTTTTAATAAATCTCTTCTATGCAATGCTGTCAAAGTCAAATTATATGTTTTATTATCTTCTAGCTTACAGAAACATACCAATAACTCCAAGACACCAATAAGACAAGATTTCTTTTTTCAGAGTATAAGCTGAGGAGACTATGCGTGGTCATACTGTTAAAAGAGTTTCATTAATGTAAATATACTTTAAAAGAAGTGTAACAGCTGAAGAGCCACACTTCAATGTACATTCAGAAGACATACCTCAAATATTGTTATTATAAATCCCATGCTTGAATTAGAATTGTTCAGGCTGCACATAGATCTCTGAAGCTATAGAACAGACATGTGTCTATGCGCTCATGATATTACAGCTATGCAAGAGTTGTCATGTTTTATTTTAAGACACTGGAACTCTTAACATGCACTTTTACAAAAAAATCCATTATTTGTACACATACTGTATAGATCATATTCACAGTATTTTAATACAACAGAATACCTGTTTCTTGCACTGTTACAGGATATCTCCTGCATTTTATTTCTGGCTTGTGAATTTTAGTCAGGTTCAGCAATTGTGTAACTTGTGGCACATCTGTATTTAGCTGGCAGATTCGAGGAATAACATCTGTGGGCTCATATGGCATAAATGGAACACACATATCTAGAATCAAAAAACATGAGCTTTACTTCACTCAAATGACACAATGGAATTAAATTTGACTTACATTATTTGTTAGATTACATATACTTTAGTTCATATGTTATAATAATTTAATATATTATGGTCATTTAAAAAAATTGCTGCAATTGTTCACTTTTAAGTCAATAAGCATGTAAATTTTAAAATGATATTGTGTATTTTTTTAGGCCAAAAAATTTTAATGCATTTAAACTACAAAATATGCACCAATGGCTGGCATAGCCATAGTAAATCAACTTCTTTGATTTGGCAAGTGAACAAGCAAAACAGAATCACAAAATACACTTTGTTAATTTTTATTACAGCTCAGCTTTAATTCTAATATTGATATACTGATTTTCAGACAAAATGAACATCTGAAAATAGTATTGATATCAGTGGGACTGAAGTAGCAAATAGAGAAGTCCTATACATGCAAATAAAGAATTTGACAAACTTTAATTCCAAACTTTGGACACCATTACACTTTCATAATAAACTAAAAAGCTGTCAACCTATCTATTCTTGTGACACCAGGCACTAGTAGAATGTGATCTGATTGTCTCTGCTTTCCCTTTGATAATCAATATAGACTGAGTTTATGAAAGTTATTCTCTACGAAGAAAGGTATTAAGAGTCGGAACCATTCCTGATGTTCTGATGCAAATTCAGTCCAAATTTTATAAGACTTGAATATAGTAAGGTAATGAATATTAGCCTCTTTTCCAAGGATAAGAAGAGGAAAACATAACCCCCAAACCAAAAACGAATAATGGATCAAGAATTGAGATCCTAACAGAAAAATTCAAGCGTCCCATGTTATATTTCAGTAGTGGACATATTTTTTTCAACCATTTTTTCACCAAGCCGGTACATTATTTACCGCTGTAAGACAACACTTAGTGACAAAAAACCCATACGTAACCTCAGGATTACTATGGAAACCAGAAACTAGGTATATTATCAAGCTTACATGCCCCAATATCATGGGGCAGTGAAGATGAATTCTTTCCTCTTCTACCTCAATGATCTCATACAGAAATAATTTCTTAGTATATGGGGTTTCTCCATTCCACTCGCTATCATTTTAAGAATGCAAAACATACTGTATACGAGCTATTAAGAAAGAATAACACACACATTGCACCTTGAAATCACACTCCTACCACTAAAGGAGGTTTAAGCAAAGAACTCGACCCTCATTACAAGTTGCAATGTCATTGTATTTGGTGGAGCTCAACTAACTGGTCCAATCATCTGACAGGAAAAAAGCTTTATCAAATCATGATTGTTAACTGAAAGTTAATTAATAATAACAAAAAACTACTATTGTTTTTCTGGAATTGGGTATGAAGTATAGAGTTATTTTAATACAGCCAAACCTTAAGCTGTAACGTAATTTTAAGACTTGCCTAGATAAGGGAATTCATAAGCATACGGAAAATCCTAATGCCCACAGCTGTGTAATAATCATAGAATTGACAATCCAGTAATTAAAAGTGCAATATTTTACCATGCATACAGTTTATTAAAGCTGTCTACTCATTATGTTAACTACATTTTGGAATTCTGGAACTCATTTAGAACATTTATGCACATTTCAAAAATTGTTTAGAATGGAAGAGAGAAAACAGTGCACCAACGGAATTAAATTAAATTAAAGCCAGTGAGGCCTCTAACTACTGTTTCTGCTGAGAATTTACCAGATTCTTTCTGTAGTAATTTTTTGAATTATTTTTTTTTCCAACCTCACCAACAAAAATAAGAGGAGTAATCACAATGATCACATACTCTCCCTTACTGGTTTAGGTTTTCCAAATGGAGGATACTTTTTGTTACACTTACACAGCTATACCTCCTTCAGAAACCAGAACCCTTTTTTCAGATGCGTTCTTTAAAAGCCACAAAACGAAAATTTGAATGAAATTGAAGCTGAACTATACCTAGGGTTCCTCTAAAATAAGAAAGTGCTAGCTGTGCTTTTTCAATTCCTCCTCTATTACTGCAAATATCAGTGAGGAATGAAGTTCTCTCCCTTGGAAAATAATGATTCAGGATTATGATGCTAATTTGGAGACTGGTAAACCTTTGACCAATATCCTGCCCTATTGCAAACGTAATCTCTCATTTTTCAGTTCACCACCAATATTACTTTCCCAATGAATAAGGACACATTAGGATAAATGGACTAAAGATCAGAGAGGTGTTTATGATAGTTTCATAGGTCTGTTTCATATAATACTGTTTTGTTACCGTTTTGTCTTGGATTATTTAAAGACGTCATCTTTCATCAGCTGCTAATGTCCAAAATTAATAAAACAAACAGCAAATGCTGCTAAGTTTAAGTATTTCTCTTTCCTTTCAGACACCCTCGTTTGCCAAAACCTGATTTCTATTAGCATAAGATACCCTCATTAAAACAATGATACCCAGTTAAAACAATTAAAACAATTAAAATCCTCTACTTGATAAATCTTGCCAGAATTTCTTCAATAAATACTTCTAAGAAAGTCAATGTTTAAAACAGAGTACACATATATTTAATTAGTCGCCTAAAGTCCAACACTTGCAGATTTAATATGCTGTACTACCACTTTGATTTTCATGAAATTATGTAATCTTTCAAATTTCCAATCTGATGACTAAGAAGCTTTTGATTTTATATGAACAGTTATGATTAAGACTACATAGTAATTATAACACACCATCTTCCTCAGCTGTATCTTGAGGCTTGGATTTTAAAGTGAAGATCTTTCTCAGTTTACAGTTAGCTGAAATACTAATTCCATCCAAAGACTGGAAGACAGCTCCTCTGAATATTTCACTGGTGAATGCTACCAAGTCAATACACATATTGCACCACTAGAAAAGAGAAACAATACTCTTTAATAAAACCCAAACACTAATCATTGCAGAAGAGTATTAGTGTATAGTTCTCTATAAATGCAGTCTCTGTGGAGTATTAGATACTCACAGGCTGTGATTTCACAATGCATAACATTTTGATATTAAAAAAGATATTGCTGTTTTTGCACTTACAACAATTATTTATACAAACAAATCAGTACATATGACCTAGTGACTGCCAGCCCAAGTAAGCTGTATTACCTAGCATATCCACAATATGTTTTGCAGCTAACCTGTGAGAAAGTATATTTATTGAAGATTTTCGGGGGGTGTGGGGGGGAGGGGGACCACGGGAAATGTTATTCAATATTACTTCATAAGTTAAAGTTATTGCAGCTTAAGTGCTCTAAAGGCTATATTGGAGATTCTTTGATGATTTCTTTCTGAGATTCATAAAAAAAGGACCTCTGCAAAGCTTGCACCCCTTCCACACCGAAAACTATCAGGCAAATTTCTAGTATGGACAAGACCCCAGTGTATCATAACATCTTAAAACTACTTCTTGTTTATAATAAATGTTAACCATTCCTGATAAGACATTTCTAAAAGGCAAATCAGATAATGACAACTGCCTAGATTGCTAAAGATCCTACTTAAATACATATTTTAATTCTCATTAGATGATTATTCCATTTGTTCCAGGAAAAACTGTTAAAACACTAACATCAATCTGCTACACTCTCCTGCAGTATTGCAGTAGTTCTTTAAAATCTCTCAGTTTCAAGTTTTTTCCACTTAATTCAACTCTTGTATATTGCTGTTTTTTATAATACAGAAATGAGCAGTTACAGGTATCTATTTTGCATGTGGACCATATTATAATTCCATTATCCTCCTAGAAAAAAAAGAAGTTTCATATAAACCAAGTAATACCACAAGCAGAAGAACTAACAAAATATGTTTTCTTGTGGCTTTATGTTTTCCATTTAAAGTCTCTGATGTTTAAAAACACATATGGTCATAGTTCTGGTGTTCCTAACAATTCTTCTCCTCATCGATTCTGACATCTAGTAAGGGATGAGCTGATGCTAACATATCTTCTATAATTGGGAAATAAACAGAGATGGCCTTGAGCAGAAATGCAACCATTTTCATAAAATTTGCAAAACTGTAATATATTTGATATGATTACTCACGTGTAAAATTTAGTTGACCAATGGGTTGAAGTTTTATTAAGGGAGAAGAATACTAAGACATAATGATTGTATATGCCTCATTTCCTTATAAAGTCAAGGTAAAATTACTAGTTTCTAAATACTAAATAGTAAACATTTTTTGAGAAAAAATTTAGGTCCATACATTACTATTCAGCTTCTAAGTCTGAAATTTTGGAAGGAAAAGAATACTTGTTTTGAAGATACCAAGCAATGGAATGGAAAATGCAGTATTTAATTATAACTGATATTTCTATTGCTGAGGTTGAAAAATAGCATCATGTGTAAGAATACAATACAGGAAGCTAGCATATGAAAATGTAAACTATGTTCTACGGATAGAACAAAAAACATTATATCCTTATTCACAACCAATCATACTGATAAAAATTATCAGCTTGCATACACAGTAAGTTAAACTATCAGACCCATGTAAAAGATCTATCTAATCACTGAAAGCAGCATAGTCCCTCCTTTAAGTAAAAGCAACAATAAAAAGGCAGTAACCATTTAAAAGAAAACAGATATGTATTCAGATATATTAAGAAATACAGACCTACTCTTTAAGGTTGGTCAAGTGTTAAGATTATTAAAATATTTTGTCATTATAACTGATCAGAGCATTTAGATCTCTGATTAATGTTTTATTATGTAAATTAAAATACATAACTGAAGTTCATATTCTGATTGAATTTAACTAGGTGTACATTAATGCATATTTTAATCCTGAAACATTTGTGCTAGTCTAACACCAAAACCAACTAACTGAAATTATACTAAAGAAAAATAATTTCATTTCAGTGGATCTTGAATTAATGGCAACTTCAGGGGTATGATCTGATGCATATTCATTTGGAAAAAATCCAACCAGTTCTTCCCACAAAGCAGAAAACTCCTGAAATCTAAAATTATCACAGCTGCCTTCACCTAAACAATCTTAAAAGAAGTAATAACTTCAGAAGTTTTTGTAAAATATTCTTTCTCATGTCTAGCCTTAAATCCACAGCTGCTTAGTATACTGTTCTGTAGTTCTCTTGGTGCATAGTTATATTCAAAAATATTTGAAATCTAACTGTTCTCATCTCGAAATGATTTTCTAAAGCAGTATTTGAGTCTTTACAAGGTTGAATGGTAACCATCAGGTTTTGTATCCTGACAACTATTACCATATGTTGTGGCTGGGCATGGGAGAGGGGAACAGGGAGAAGCTGATGGCTATTGTTTTATTTTCATCAGACATATAAATGGTTTTACATATACCAGAATCTGGAAGAACCTGAAGCACATAAAAGTAGCCATCAGCTACAGTCTACCTGCAGGTCCAGCGAATGCAATAAAAGGTCACTACAGGAGAAGGTACACATGAACAGGAGCACTACAATGAAGAAGTATCAGGGACACAGAGAACTTTACAAAGGCTGAATAGACAGCAGAAGTGAGAGATAAACACATAACAAACAGCATTAATCTTGGAAAATGGGAATGAACTCCTAAGGTTAGAAGAAGGGTAGAAGAGTAGTAGTATTAAGTGTTTCTGATACCATCCAGTAGAGGGGACGTATCTTGAATCAGCAGGAACTGAATTCTAAACCAAACAGTAATTTCAACAGGTCTATAAACTTACATAAAACATTTCTGATAAAAAAGCGTGCTAAACCACAGTTCAATGAATATTCCCAAGGTACCTACTATTTTGCGCTTGATCGTAAACAGAGGAATTTTTGCATGCAGAGGGGTTACAGACAACTCCTTGTGGACCGTTGATAAATACAATCTTCTTTTAATATTTCCTAAATCAGTTATCCTATAAAAGAAAAAGTAGGAGAGAATGGAACAGATCTTTGTCAATTCAATAATCCAGCATCTTTGGGCAATCACAAAAAACCTATTCATATGCAGAACCTTCATATCAGTGATAGCAAATATGGAATTTAAGAATTACTTCTTTTACAAGATGAGTAATGAGATTTCTTTCTCAAATTCGAACTTTGTGGCTATATTCCTGCATATACAAAATCACTTTACATGCTAATTTTATTTCAACAGTCTACACTCTTCACTAGATTTCCATAGCCCTTCAGACTATGAAAGAATTCAATTTGTACTAACTGAGAAACCCAGTAGCCTTTAATAATCACACTTGTTTCTGCCCCTTGAGCTTGTGTTATCTTGGGACACACTGTCACCTGCTAACTAGAAAAACACTATTTGCTTTCTTTTCCTAAAAATGCCTCTGACATTTTATATAGACTCTTTGTCAGCTTAAAGATAGACATGAGACATTGTGTCTGTCTGTTTTACTTTCTGAGCACATATCTTCAAATGTGAATTATAATACAGAAGTTTATTGCTCACTATTCAGGTCATCTCACAATGACATCAAGGACACCGAATCTGAACATTTCTAATAGAGTCAGACCACAGCCATGATCACAAAGATTAGGTTTCCTTTAAACTGATAAAGAGGCTCCTTTTTATATTCTGTTTCCTTTAACTCTTGTGAGCAGCTGTACTGGTTTTGGCTGGGATAGAGTTAAATTTCTTCGGAGTAGCTTTTATAGTGCTATGTTTTAGATTTGGATGAAAACAGTGTTAATAACATAGGGGTGTTTTAGTTATTGCTGAACAGTGCTCACACAACACCAAGTCCTTTTCTGCTTCTCACCCCACCCCACCAGCGAGTAGGCTGGGAGTGCACAAGAAGTTGGGAGGGGACACAGCTGGGACAGCTGACCCCAACTGACCAAGGGGATATCCTATACCATATGACATCATGCTCAGCAATAAAAGCCATGGGGAAGAAGGAGGAAGGGGGGAAGTTCAGTTACAGTGTTGGTCTTCCCAAGTAACCATTACGTGTGATGAAGCCCTGTGTTCCTGGAGATGCCTGAACACCTCCTACCTGCCAATGGGAAATAGCAGATACCTTATTTAGCTTTGGTTGCACGTGCAGCTTTTGCTTTACCTATTAAACTATCTTTTTCTCAACCCACGAGTTTTCTCACTTTTACGCTTGTGATTCGCTCCCTCATTCCCCTCCGGAGGGAGTAAGAGAGCAGCTGTGTGTGGCTTAGCTGCCTACTGGGGTTAAACCACAACAGCAGCACAACCTTGATATCTCCCAGCAGTCCTACCTCATTATACCAGAGAACAGGCATTACTTTAAAGGCTGCAATCTGTATGGGGAAATAACGATTAACTTACCTATTATTTTTGAACAAGCCTATTTCTAACAGATGGGTGTTTCTCTGTAATTAGCAGCCCCTCTGAGAAGATGACAAATAATTACAATAAACAACTTTCTGTCACTAATCAGTGTTGTTAACAATAATTACTCATAATCATTATATTTAAATGTTGGGTTTTGCTTTAAAATTGTGAGAGTGCCCTGTAAATTTTTTTTTTAATTACTGAAAACACTTTTTCATTAGTAAGGACTACTTGTAGCTTAACTAATGAAATGTTGTCACCCAAAATTTGCAGATAAACACACTGAAATGTTCTTAGGATTCCTTAGGTCAACTTAGGCAGGCATTAACTCTGGAGCAAGTTACATACTTTAGCTATTTTTGGCAATTCAAGAGTTCAACCAAGGACAGTACAAAATACACTGCAAGTATGTAAACATCAAAAGGTTTTACTAGTACAGGCGATAAAAACACAGGACCACCTTCTTGTTTCCCCATAGTCATTAAGACCATCATGCAAAGCAAACAAAATCCATCAGATTTCCAGAACTTGTTGATTCCTTCCTCTCCCTTGCAGACAATCTGTTCTTTAATCTATTAATCCCCATAACATGGGTGGGCAAATCAAAACAAAGTGGAAGAGTCTACTAGCTGTTTCATTTTGAAAGACTAGCAGTTCTTCTCATAAATCACATGCACTTCAAAGGCAGAAATTTCACTATTGTGCTGGGGGAAGAACATTATATCCTCACCACTGCTGTTGTTTGACATAGCAGATTTCAGTATCAGCTGCACATATATTTATGGATGGATGAATAATATCATCAAGTCCTTGAAAAGTGATTTCATCAGAAGACCTCAAAGTGTCTTAGAATGCTAGCATTCTGGGCTTGATCTTGCTTTTGAAGAAATTTAGGCAAGATGTGAAATAATTCACCTAAGATCATCAGCAAGTTGGCCACATAGCTAAGCCTGTACCCCAGATCAAGGCTTAGTTCTATCCATCACTTTGCTTCTCATATACCCTTTGATGAAAAATCTATGGATGTAGTTTTCAGAAACTCTCCACTCTGTTCTGAATCTTCATGTTCAGAAGTGCTAAGAAATTGAGGCACCAAAGAACTTCAAAGAATTGGAGTAGTGGTTGCTTGAAACTCCCCTAGATCTCCTGGTTATTGTAGAGCTGAGCAACTGGGCTGAGGAACCAGGTAGTTGCAGCAACCTGAGTGCTGAAACACAAATAAAAATACTACTCCTGCTGAAACTCAAACTGTAATTCTCAATGGAGAATGTTGCTTTAAATGATGCTACAACAAAGCAGTAGGAGCCTAGACTTAAGTCATACATATCTCCAAACAACTGGCAATAAAAACTTAAGTTGAACTGAGATTGAATTAATATTAGTTCAATATGTTTAAATTTTATTATTTATTTTTATATGAATAGTTTTATCTTTCTCCCTCCTGAAAAATATTAGGTACCTTAACAATAAAAAGGCCATTAGTAAGTGTACAGCTCAGTTACATTCCGAAGTGCAATAAGGACACATTCATTTAGATAGCAATACACACATTTATATCACTGTCATATAAATCTAAAATTAGATGTTTTTTGTGATGGTATGTAAAGAAGCAGAAAACATTAGATATATAGTTATAATCACACCTAAAGAAGTTTTAAATTTATTTCAGTAAATAAATTTAAAACAATAAAAATACTTATATTCTACAGGCAGAAGTAGGCGAAACATTTGAAGAACAGGCAAAATTGAAGAAAGAAGATGCTCTTAAAATTCTGTAAAATAATTTATTTCCTGGGAGAAGGAAGATAATTATTTGAGAGTTGGTGTAACTTTCAGACTTATCAGTTACATTGCTTCTTGGAAAATAAAACAAGGGTCTGATGAAACTCTTTTCTGAAATAATTCAGACAACCCAAGTTAGAACATTAGAACTCTCACTTGTAAAATGACTCAAGAGTACTTGTGGTGAAACTCAACCTTTTTTTTTTCCTGTTATCAAAAAGCACAACCTATGTTAAAGGCAAGAAACATCTGCAGCACACATCTTGATTTTCAAAGATGCATTAAAAAAATCTATATATGAGTTAACTTATTTTTATGTCTGTGCTTGAGTATTTATATCTAAGGGTCAGACATGTTATAGAAAAGTAATGAGACTATGTTGAGAAAAATGAGGTAGTCAACAGGAAAATCAACCTCATTTATAATAATATTCCTGTGATCAGCAGGTGCATAACTCTCCCAGCTATGGTCATTAACTGCATTCATTTCACACTTAACATCTACATTTGCAAACCATTTGAAAGTAAAATTACCTTCCAATTCAATTTTCAATTTTATTTTGTATTTTCAACTTTGATTGACTATTCTCCTCACAATGGTAACTATAGTGAGATTGCAAGTAAATGGTAGCAACCACCCAAGAGTACAGATAAACTCATCTTCTCAGATTACCTATTCACTTTGCTTCTGTATGTATAATAATTTATAACTGTTTGTTAATGTTCAATTCAAGGCTTAAAATGAACTTAGAAAAAATTATGCTGGACTGTTGAAGGGATGCTTCATTTATCAGGCTCACTTGTTCTTAAAATGAAAGTATTTTTTTCCTTATAAATGACTTAAACTGGAAGTTTACCAAACATGAAAGTAGGTATTTCATTGATGTTGCTAAGCAAAGAGCAACTCTCATACAATTTATTGTTAATGGAAATCTTTGTATCCTGGTCAAAATCCAGATAGAATCCTCTTGTAAAGCTTAACTATCAGTATGTTAGTATATTAGTACTTGGCAATTGTAGTGCCATTTTCTCCATATGTGCTTCAGAAGTATGTGCTTCAGAAACATTAGATAGTATCATCATCATCTCCATTTTAAAGATAGAAAACCAAAGGAATAGCAATGGTCAGCTGATTTGCCATGCTTACAGCTTCTTAAGTTTCCTTATTCAGGAGCAGTCTGTACTTCATGTATGTTTTATTTTATGCGCTATTTGTAAATTTGTCTCGTGGCAGATACTACATTGTTGAACTGGCTGCCTGATCATCTAAAATCCACAGCACTGTATTCTGCCCTCACAAAACCAGACTTAGTTATGTTGCCAATCAATCAAATCTCTACAAAATAAGAAATCAGGAAGATTGATATGTCACCTAGACCTAGGGAACGAGTTGTGAAGAACCAACTTCGTTTTTATATACCGGAATTTTCTGTTGATAATGTTTTTCTGGAGAGAATTACGGAAAACACACATCAAAGTCCCCTTAAACAGTATCCATAAAAAGGCAGTAATATAGGTGGCAGGTACAAAAACAGAATCATCAGATCTGGTTACTAGAATTGAAAAACTTTCCAAATATGAGCAATTACGAAGAACTGGTGATTCCTGAGCTCTCCCTACAAGATACTGACATATTGGCAATCAATTCTCCAACTTCAGAAATGACCTGGCATTTTCACTGATCAAGAACAATTTGTTGTGAAAATTTCATTACTCTTAGAACTTCACGTTTCAAAAATAGTTCTGGAAGTGGTCATTAATATTCATAACATTCTAGAAACTTCTATCAAAATTTTAACATCCTTGGTTTTGAAATGAGCTCATCTTTTTTTATTTTCAAGTATTTAGTAAATTCTATTTTAAGGCATGGTGGTATGTTCCTCTGAGGCATGGCTAACTGTGCCAAATCATTTAGAAAACTGTAATTCTAGAAAATAGTTTTTAATTTGTTCAGTACAAAGTACTCTAATGCGTATTAATACATGGAAAGTTTAGTGCCTGCTTCTTTTCAAGAATCCACACGTTACCCTTATAATGCAGTTATTTATGCCTGCAACTAATTTTGTTGGTTCTTTTCTTTAGTTTATTGGCTGTAATTCTTTCCACTTTGTTTTTCTTTCCATGAATTTATCTATTCTAAAGAGACAATCTGTCCTTTCATGTTTACAAAGACAAAGAAAAGGTTATATTCGCACCTGCTATGTGTAACAGTTCTCTTAAGTACAGCCGTATTTCTCACATTTAAACCATTTATTCTAATTACTAAGAATTGCTAAGAAGTCTGCCCTTTAAAAAGACAAAACTAAGTTTTCTTGCTAACACTGGATCATGCATTTGCTTTATTTGGCATATGAAAATCCTGACTAACAAACCCTACCAACCAAACGTAAACAGAATTCAGTTTACTCCATGTTACTTAAATTGATCCACCAACCAAAATACGCATAATTAGTACTTTTCTTCTCTCTAAAGTCCTAAAAGACAGTAATTTATTCTGTAATATCACCAGGACATCATCTAACACCATGATAAGATTTACTCTATTCATTTAATAGCATATTATGTGATAGGTTAAAATAGACTCACTACCTAGCAAGTTAAAACTTAACAAAACAAAGCATCTCTCCCATCAGTTCCAACGGCTCCAAGATATATTTAAACAAAGATGAAGTTACTGGTTAAAATAATAACCAGTTAGATACCAGCTAAAATAATTACTTTCAGGGCATTTTGAAACTTACGCAGGAGTCTTGCAACACAGAAAGATAGTGTTCTTGATCTTGGACTAAAGTGACGGGTGGGAAAATCAGGAACTGTACAGACTGGACACAAGGTTTCATCAGCCTACTAAGCTAAAGGTATTGTGCTATACTAAATTAAGACTGCCTGTAACTGCACTTATAAAAAGCAATTATGCTAGCTGTTCATTTGCAGATGCTACAACAGCCACACAAATCCTGTAACATCAGCCTCAGAGGATACAACAGCCTGATGAAGGAAATACTCCTTTTCATGACAGCTGTTTACTTCACTGTACAGATTGTATCTAATTTGAGCTTGGCAGACTGATAAGTATGCTGGGGTCTGAGGAGAAAGCAATATGCTATTTCTGAAACAAGTCTGAGAAATGTATTTTTGTTCATCATTCTGTTTCTCTGGTCTTTAGATAAATGGTAATACTGAATAACCTATCCACTAGCAGGCCCAAAGTGATCAGTCAAAAGGAGACGGATGCACAGAAAGAGAAAAGGTCCCCTTCCTCCACTCTCCCTTCCTTGCCAAAATGATCTCCACCTCCCCTTCCATTCTTAATCATCTAGTCAGCAGTCCTCCTCTGCTTTCATGCTTGTTCTGCCTTCCCACATTGACTCCTCCTGCCTTGGCTCCTGGTCTGCAGATAGAAACTGTTGCTGAATACTACCTGGAACAGTTTATCACATCACCAGAAGGATGCACACTAGAAAATACTGGTTTAAGGCATTAATTAGGACAATCACACCTCATCCAGATTTAGGATGTTTTAACAGAAGTCACAAGCATCAAGACACACCATGGACAAATATTAATTGTAAGTTTATTTTGAAAGTGTTCTTTTTTTATAGCTGAGTCAAGAACCTAAATTCAGGACCACTGAATTTACCTGGCCCAGAATCTGACTCAAACCATCTTCCTTCTAGTTTGAAACTAAGTATGTTACTTGGATTATCATAATCTGTGACTAAGTTTTCCTTCTTCTCTAACCTCAATTTACTTGTGACTAAATATTCAGAAGAATTTAATAGTTTTATCTAAAATTAAAATTCTAGTTTACCTTTACAGTGAAAAAGCTGGTAACTCTTTTCTAACTCCATCTTTCAATTTCCTATAGGATGTAACAAAATCATTCTTATCAATTTCTATGCCATTAGACACCCACCACACTCTCCCTTTAAGAAATAGATTGATACAGTGTTCCAGTAAGCTATATTATTTTATCTCTGTTTTTGCTCTGATCCCCTTTGAAAGTAAAAAGGGAATGAAAGCACCTCAGGGTCAGAACAGCAAGTGAAATGGTTTTGCCTACCAATTTAAAATAAAACAAAATATCTGAATGTTAGTGGCAAGATTTAGGAAAGGATCGTCAACTGTACTGAGCTCATGGTGAAAGCCTACCAATAAAGACCTGACTGAAAAGAATACAAGAATGTACTCTAATTTTGACCAACTATATGGGAATTTTTTCTCTTTAAAAGGATCATACCTAGTTAAGGTAAGAATAAAGGTATGGAAAACAATTCCCATCTTTCCAATTTAAATTTAAAGTTTTTGCAGAATCTGCCTCTCTATATATTTGGTATTATGGAGCATTTACTGCTAGGCGCATTCAGCTGCCTGTTTAAATAACTTGCTTTACTCCTTATCTGTAACAGTGCCATGCCCTACTCTTTGGTAGCTAGGAACACAGGACAGCTTGTAGGTATCCAGTCAGATCATGTCATTTTCTTCAACGTCTGCACATCCTATCATGTGTGTGCAAGTATCTTCAGAAAAGCAAGCTGAAATGTAAGTAGCTGCACCTCCTATCAAGAATAAATCCCAAAACAGATGAAACTTTATGAGGCATTATCCCTGAATTTTCTTTTTGAATAAACTGAAGTCTTAATGTTGCCTCTAAAATGGTAATTGCACATACAAGAAAAATATCTATACGGACACAGCTGCTGCATAAGGCTGGAAACCCTTGAGCCATTGTGCACCTCACTAACTCTGTTCTTATATATGATCACTATTGCTGTATACCAGATCACAACCACGCCAGCAGTATTCTTTATAGACAAACAATCCTTACTCCTTACCTTTTTGAACTGCAAAAGGAGTGGCTCCACCATTACTTCACTTCCTTTCCTTAAAGGGTTGAAGATTAACACCTCTGAACTAAGATCACTATGCAAATGCAACTGGCTACAATTAAGGTGAGCAAATTTAAAAATGAGATTTATTTAGACATGAACAGTCACATTAAGGCATACAGTAACTATCCTGGCTTCCAATCAACCAAAAGGATACTCTGAAGGGTTGACTCAAGTAGATTTTCATACCACATTGACGTCTCCTTAAACCCTCAATGTAATTACAACTACATGATATTCTAATTAACCTACTGTTTTTTTTTTTTTTTACTGTGTCTTATTGAAGCATTAACTTGGCAGAAAGCTCATGGTTTGCTTTGCCATTGGAGTTTCAAAAGACAGGCCTCGCAGTAACATTAAGAGAAGTGTGACCTCTTCTCTACCTACATTGTTGACAAATCAAAACTTCTCTTGTTCTCCTTCAAGCAGTTCACAACCTTTGTAGGCTATTCAGAATCTAAGAGTTTATGTATTGGTCAGAATTAGATATCGTGCTATCCTTCTCTGATTTAATTCTAGCAGGATGTGATGGGTTTTATTTTTAACTTAATCCCTTTTACAGTACCTTGTGAGAAAGTTTATGATCAAAATAACTGAAGATGACAACATTCAACTTCTTAGCCACCTGGATCTCCAGTAAGCAATTTCCTCAGTGTTTCAGGATGCTTATTCAGCCCCATCATCATCATTTCTTTCTTTCTCACCTTGGTAAATGCATCCATTGACAAATTTTGAACCTATGGTTTTTAACAGAAGTTTTTTTGTCTTACAAAGATGTGAGAAACTTATTTAGTTATTGAAGGGGAGAAGTCAGAAGAAACAAGAAATTACGCTCTTGAGAATATTCTTCTTTACAGCTACAAAATACCTGAGGGGAAAAAAAAAAATCCAACAAAAGAGCCTTCTGCAAAAGACACATTACACACAGTCTATAGCCATTGAAGGAAAAGAGAGTTTCAACGTCTGAGAAAGTTCTGGGTGGAGCACATATTCAACTCCTCAGATAAAAGAAACATTGTTACATACCTGTATCTGTTCAACCAACACTAAAAATGACAAGTTCCTTGATTGATACCGTTCAGAAACACAACTGATTCACACTGTGCACAGAGAGGGTACACATTCAAATACTGAAACAAACACTGCTGGAAAAGAAGGATCCACTACTACCCCTCAAATGGTATGGAGGGGTAGTATGATATTGAGTCCATCTATGGACTCAAGAAGGGCAGAGAAAAGAACAGTTCCATGAAAGTCCAGATGGTCTAAAGATGTACTGGAGAAGGATGAACTCATAATTAAACTGTTAAGAGGCACTCAGAGAACAAACTTTTTAGGTAATAGTCAGAGATCTTGATAATCGTGGAGGAAAAAGAACAAGTAGTATATGCTTCTGAAGAAGTTCTAGGGCCAAGGAAAAAAGATTCCTTCAATAAGCAGAAAGTAAATATGGATGTGTGCAAGCTCTAGAATAGAAGATCAACAGTGGAAAAAGTCTTTCTCCTTGCCTGATGTTTTATACTGATTAATTGAACGAGCAATGAAATTATTGATTTAAGAAGACTTTGAACAGTTTTACAGCTGCAGAAGCAATGAAAGTCATCAAATGCGAGAAATTAGAAATATTTGCAGAATAAGGGTAATAGATTTATCCTGACTAGGGGGAAGGAAAGTACCTATTTCAGACCAAGCACCTATCTTCTTTCAGACCAAGTGGCTAATCCACCTAGCAACATAATTTTAAACTAGGACTGTGCATTTTGTTATCAGTTCTATAATAATTGCATGAATCCTTTTTTATATCTGGAAGCGGGACACCCTGTTCATGAGATATCTTTTTTGAGATATCTGTTTCCTAAATTACCACCCATGCTGCGCTGGTACTCCAGTGAAAGTGATGACTGGAATAGTTATTAAAAAAATGTTTACTTTCAAATATATGAGTTAACCTCCTTCGTAAGCTATGGAATTTAACATACCTTAATACTTTTAAGAATGTTTCTGTATTTCACTCCTGCTTCACAAAAAATTCAAGGAGCAAGCCTCATGCTATTAAATATCAGAATTTCAAATAATGTCTCCAGCTAAATCTGTTCAATAAAGTTTACCTTCAGTCTTTATCTAAAATCTCCAAATACCGTCAGAATTATATGATAGAATTAGCATTTATGTCCTGCTTCTAATTTTAAAAGGTTGGTTTAAGTTTTGCAAGACTAACCAAGATTCATATTTTTATTGTTCTGTATCTGAAAACATGCTGGGTTTTAGATTAACATGAATAATTTATCATATCTCTGTCAGCAAAGCTAAAATGATGACTAATTATGATAGCATGTAATTCATATAAATTCAAGCTATTATGGTGCCTATGAATAAATTAGCTATGCATGTAAAATCTAGTATGTTCTGGTTATTAAAATTTGAAAGTAATAAACTTACATTTACAGAAAGAACTGTTTGAAAAAAAGAAATACAGCACAACAATCTATATTCTACTGCGCTGTTCACAAGCCTTGCAATAAAATTTCTTATCAACAAGTACAACTGCTTTAAGAATGTGGACATTTTAAGCCCTTTCCCCCTGCAGATTCCTCTATACATAACTAGCTAAGCTTTGACAGAGAACTTCTTAAACCTTATCAGGTATGTTCCAGAGTTTGAAACTCCACAGAGTTCCCATTTATTCAATAAATCAAGAGCACCTCTTTGTGTTATAAACCCACTAAGCTTCTATGTATGATCAAAACCATCACTCCTCACAGAGTGAAAATAAGCTACAACTGTGGTTTCAGGCCATGCTAATTCTGAGATGTCATTCCAAAGAGAGTTGGGAAAATGCCAAGTTTGAAGAAATTCTTGTTTGCTGATCAGATCAATCACTGAACAGAATGCAAAAGAGAGGATGAGGCTCAAACTAAATTCATATTTCCAACCTCTATACAGCATGGGAGAGGAAGAAATGCACCCTAAAGTATCATGTGCAGCTATTACAAAACTTGCCAAAGTGTTTTTTACATAAAGTAAATTTGATGGCTTGGTATGCTATCAATTTTCACTTGAAGCTACTCAAAGATTCAGTAGTAAGTAGTCAGATTATGTAAGAGAACATCCTCGAACATTAAACTCCAGGAAGCACCAGCACAATCAATATTCTGTCCACAAACAAGCAAGAGATTCCTTTCAAAACATCTGAAGTGAAAAGAAATGAATGGCAGTCACGTGAAGCGAGAAGGACTTGTCTTCTTTACTTACTGGATTATCATGAGTCTGCTAGGATAAAATAGACTGTCTATTCTGTAAGTCTTGAAAGAGTTTATAGGTACATCAATAAGTTACAGTTGATTTCTAACAAAAAACTTAGTACTATATTTATTTTTAAAGAAGTTTTATTAACTTCTGCATACAGTTGCACTAAGTGGGGGACAAATGAGATTGTACTTTTTAGGCATATACACCTTGAAGTAGCTCCAGTTACTTTGAATGCATTGATGAACTTACGTAATGATCAGAACAAGCATCATTTGATAATAACATAAGTAATTAAGTAATGAGACAGTTACACTGAATTTAACATCTACTCTTTTGTAAAAAGTATATGGAAATGTATTAAGTCAGATTACTTCATCCACATAGACACTGAAATCACTGCACATAAGAGAAGGGGAGAGAATTAGGATTCATATCAGGCTCTCTGATACTACTAATATAGAATCAGGAAAGTTGATGAAAAGAGAAAAAGGAAGAAGTGAAAAATAACAGTTATAACTATTTAAATATAGTAAATTTATATAGTAAATACAGTAATATGTTTACATACAATACAGTATATGTTTACATAAACTGTATATATAGCAAATATAAAATACATGTTTTTAAATTTATAGAAGTATGTAAGAATATTATAGAGGTAAATACATATATTGCTATAAGACGAACATAGTAATGGTAGGAACAGGAAGTAGTGAGAAAAGATAAAGTCTACATATGAGCTGGAAAGAGAATGGGCAAAGAAACGTGGGAGAGATGGTAGAAAATTAGACCTCTCTGAGTTATCAAAAAAAAGCAAGTGATGAAAAAATAAAATGAGTAGAAGAAAAGTAGAAAAGAGGTTCTTGTTAAGAGGTATAGATAAGTGGCATGGACCCAAAAGAACCAAACTCAATACGACACTATAGAAAATCTGAATTCCTGTACCTGTCACTAAGTCTCTGCCATCTGTCTACAGAATGCCTCTGAGAAGCAAATTTATGTACTTGGTTTCCGTTTACTGTATGACATATCCTGTTTGTTTTGTCCCTTTTGTTACACACATTTAGAAGTAATGCAGCAATTAAAACCATAGGGGCAGAAAGTGTAACCAGAACTACACTCGGGAAATTCAAAGAACAGAAAAGTCAGTGTGATTTGACACACAAAGAAGCTCGTTGTGTTGCAGGGGGGAAAAAAAAAAGGTAGCTTTAAAGTTGTATATACTTAATATCTAAGCAAAAAAATTATTCAAAATGAGGTAAGAAATAAAAAGAACTACCTTGAAACGAAAACATAGCAGAAAAATGTATAAAGGCTGTGGTAGGAAGAGAAATTAAAGAGAAAGGGAAGTTGCTTGAAAACCTGCAGTTTTCTGGTCTATTCAACAATTACCAGCTTTCCTGCCAACAGTTTCTCACTTTAAATTAGTAAAATGTTAGTATTTTCTGCACCAAGATCTTGACACATAGAGTGAAAGCTGTCTTTAGAACAAGTATTTTGAGCCCAGTGTTCCGTCTCAAATTTCCATGCCCCATGGAGAAGCAAAAATATTCTCTGGTGAAGATCTGTGCCAAGTAAGTTAATTTGTCCTTTGAAGATTTTCTCAATGTTCAAATTCTAAAATCATGTTAGAAATTAAGCATGCCACAGAGGAATGTATAATGTTACCAACATGATGTAGGTTATAAATGCCCACTAACTCACAAATCACTGAGATAACAATCCATGCAGGTATTTTAGTAAATCCACTGAGGAATTTTAATAAATATGACTCAATTCACACTAGCATATTCTTTGGTAAAAAACCAAAATATTCCAAGATGACTCGAAGGCACAGAAGATAACAGAATTACCCAGCAACATAAAATAGCACACCATCCTAATTTCATAAAATAGATTATTCACATTATAATGAATACTGTTTCTCTACTACAGTATAGCTGGAATGATATTTTCTCAGCATCTCATTTTGTCCTCTTTGACTTAAACCTACAAGAGTTGTTTCCCCTTACTCCAGACACAAGAGACTTCAGACAATCAAGAAAAGCTGACACCTATGGGTACAGATGAATGCAAAGTTACAGAAAGACAAACAAAAATAAAATTCTGCATTGACTTTACTCAGTTTAATTGCACATCATTCAACCCATCTTTTCTTGCAGGGTTTCTAATGGCATAATATTTCTTTTGTTAATCCAAATCTTAGGTGTTCTACTGGCTACAAAGCTGAGTAGGTTATGCTGGTTATAAACAGCTGGTGCCACTAGGGGGGACATATTCCAAAGACTGACAATTGTCCAAGTTTAAAACTCTATTAAATCATTCCACATCAAACTAATGAAAAAAGTCTGTTTCAGCTGTACCTCTCTTTCCTTACAGTATGGTCATAATTATACCAATTGAGCACTCCATTTGCTGTTCTAGCTTTTTACCATTTGGTTGGTTGGTTTTTTTCTCCCCCAATTATTAGAATATATATTTCTTTTTGCCCTGAACCAAAGGGCCCTGGAATAGTTATTTACAAATCTCTTCTGAATTTTCAAGAGACCCTCATGAGCCAGTATATTCATATGTTTGATAAATTCATGTCTCATTTCTTCAGATTTTTCACCATCTTCATTCATGATTTTGAGAGTTTGTTCTGTCTTCAAAGGAATGTCAGTATTTAAAACATCCAAGAAATAATGATCTCGTTAGCTTAATTACTTCTTATTGACTTGATAAGTCACCGCACTTTAATGCAAAATCTGCCACCACAATTAATGGCTGCAATCAGGCATTCACTTTACATCAAGTATTCAAGGAAATTTTACGCATCTTACAGTAACTCAGTGGAGAAGTCTTGTCCCAAAGGCACAAAAATCTGAAGTGTCAGGAATTGCTGGATCAGTCCCACTAGAAACAGGAAAAAAAATAAATACACGTGCTGTGTGCATGCAGATGCACATTTCACCATCAAGCATTTCAATTTTGTACCACACAGCTATGCTCCTGCAACACTATTTCCCAAGGTTCACACAACATATGAACATGAGAAGATCTGAAGAAAACCAATTCAAACTGCAATAGAAGTGTTGTTTTAGAAGTCCCATCTGTGGCTTTGGTGGAATTCTCATGAAAATAAAAGGAACTTTTTTTTTTACTTACCATTCTACACTGTATTCCAAGAGCATGTAGACACCAAATATCCCATAGGAATTATAAAATAAAATAATACTCTCCTATCAATATTATCTTAGTCATATGAAACTTGCACTCACGTTTGTGACAACGTACACCTTATTAAACAACTTCAGAAAACCCTGGGGTAAAAATGCAATCCAGATCATGACAACAATGCTCAGTGGAGGCTTCTGATTTTTAGAACAATAGCAAAAGAGCTTAACTGAGGGAACAAACACAAGAAATCTTTCAGGATTCAGGTAGCTCCCTATCAAGGGAAAACAGATAGTACAAAGCTGTCTGAATTGAACCGTATGTTGTTAGTTATTCATCAGGGAGGGTACAGGCTGCTCTTCATTGATTTAACAAGACTCAACAGCAACATTAGCGCCTCTTCTAAAGAATGCCAATTCAGAACTTCCTTTTGTGGGTCAAATGACACTTTTAAAATTCCAAATTATATTTGTATATATAACATCTTTTATTTTGGAAGAGTATTCAAAGATTACAATACAACTGGGAGATCGTATACTTGACATAAATGAAATACTTGAGGTACATACACCTCAAGAGAGGAAGAGAGAGAGACAGAGGGAGACAGAATGGTAACAGATAGAAATTCAACTGTGGTATTGCAGCACTAGCTAAAGCAAATTTAAAACCAAACTAATCTTAGCAGTGATAATCTACAACACTAGTTCTCAAACCTCATTTTAGGCTGTAATAGTTTATTGTAACATTGGCAATAAACAAATTAAAGTTGGATTTCTCAGAAAGATACATTAGATTAGTATTTATTATACTGAAGATAACAGTAAATTTCTTTTATAAAAACAGATTAATCTTCAAGGCCTGAGTGCATGACCAGATTATACAATTTCTTTTTTTTTTTTGTGTTTGTTTGGAAAAACTAATTTGTAATTATATACCCTGCATGAGAAGCATACTAGAAGATTCCTGTTTCATTTGGCAAAATCACCATCTCAATTTTTCTTCAAAAGCAAGCACTTAATTCTAAACCAGCTCGATTCATTTTTACAGGCCTCATAAGGTACAACACCCTGCAGTAGAGTTTAAGGCATAAATTCTGATGATTCTGGTGCAAGTAATAGACAACCTGGGGAAACACTCCATACTACCCATCAAAGACTGATCACATAAATGCAGCTGAAATTTGGGTGTAACTTCCTTGTACTGCTAGTGCTTATTTGATACATAAAAGTGAAAATACTTTAAAAAGTAAAGTGAGAAAGGGGACAGGAACCTATTTCACATTCTGTAATGCCAATAGAATTATTGACTTTAGGAAGTGCTGAACGGAGTCAGAAGTTATTTGCCAGACATCAGTCTGTAGCAGGATCAGGTACAGAAGTGAACCTAGCAGCACTCGGACAACATCCTATCAACAAGGATCTTCCCTACAGCACTTACTTTAATATGTCATTTCTATACCTTTTACTTATTTGTAGCTGACCTGCTAAAAAGTTAATGAAAAACCACTTTGCTAATGCTGAATTACGCCCAAAGAAAGGGGAGAATAATGTAAGTTTTACATTCCAATATAAGACTGATTTAATAATCAGAACAACATCACAGACATTTAATTCTTTGATACTTACAAGTTTGTCTAGTTTCCTTTGGTAGCTGCATTTTGTTGATTTGACTGCTTCCTTCAAGTACGAAAACAAAGCCTTTTACTTCTTTATCATATTCCTACAAAAAGGAACAATAACAAACATAAGCATCCAGATAGAATCCTTCTGCTCACAACCAACCATGCTGCTAACATGCAAAGCTACATTTTTTTTTTTAAATCACAAATGGCAGACAGCACTGCAAGTATGACAGCAGTTCAAATATGATGGTAACAATATAATCCATAGAAATATGTCCTTTACTTGCATGTTTTATGAACAAATAATGCTGACAAACAGGACCCATGATCCAATGATCCAAACTCAATCCATTTGTTATCAGAATAGCAAAATTACTTTCTAAATATTTAAACTATAAAATTACACTGCGACCAACCTAGACTGCAAGCAGGCATAAAGAACTAATTTAAGTAGTCATTTAGTCTGTCATTATGACAGAACTGCAAGTGACAACTCCACTGTCAGGTCAAAGCCCTCATTACCTTCTAATTTTAAGCTTCATTCACATTTTTCTGTTTTATACTCTAGGTTTTATAAGTTTCTTTAAAAACTTACTTTCCATATAGCTGATGGATTGCCAAAAATCTTCCATTTTGCTCCTGGGTTCTTGCCTTGAGCACTGAATATTTCAACAAATGGGCCACCCTATGATAAAATGGTTTAAGGATACATCATCCAACCAAATGTTCAGCACTGAATCATCAATGGTCAAGATGAGCACATAAGAACAATCCGTCCCCACATCAGGCTGTTACCACAGTCAATATTACTGATCAGTCAGACAGCAGAATATTAATAACAGCTTCTAGACTACTATAATATAGCAATCCATGTAGTCAATATTTGGCTTTACTAGAGGATCAGAACATAAAATTGAAGGAACACCATGGAATATTTTAAATTATTTTATAATGTCATTCTCTAAAAAGCAAAATTATTGTAAAAATTCTAAAAACATGCAGGAGATTAGTAATTTATATTTGGATATGGTTTATTTCTACAACTCACCAAATGAACTGAGTTTTAAAACATACTGCTAAAAAAATAAAAACTGTTGCAGATTGGATGTTTTGTCTGATTTCCTATGGAAATTAAGTTTATACAATCTGTCTACATATGTAAATATGTTTGGCTCTGTCTACATATGTGAGTATGTCAAAGACACTTCCCAGTAACATTTCTACCAATTACCAAATTCCAGCCTGATTTGACCAAACAGTCTGGGAAACTCACAAAAATTTACTATCTTTTCTGGGCCGACTTAAGTGGCCTCACAGTAGATCTGATCCTATCAGTATCACCATAAAAAGGTAAGGGCTGTATTCATGCTGCAGCCTTCATGAGGCATCAGAGAATTAATACTGGAAAAAAATTATGAATGCCCCTGCCAGGTAGAAACTCCTTACAGAGAGTGTGTGCCCTGTTAGATATCAAAGAATCGGCTCTTGGGGAGGTAGCCTTTATCACCTCTGCTTAGGGAATTATTTGCTTCAATATTTTTCCCATTTGATGTCACATTTTTTGTGACATCTGATGTACTCAGCCTATAGTTTGATAAGCATTTTTTCAGCAGCATGGTTGACCTAATCAATCATTACAACTCTGCCGGTCCCTTCTCATTCCTAGTTGCCTGCACTCCCCAATTCTCTTTATGGTCAGCTGCCCAAAAAATTGTACACAAGTCAGAATGAGCAACAGAGGCAAGCAGTCTTGCCAGCAAAATAAATGCTCTTCAAATTATGCTTTCAGAGAACATCAACATTGCACTGTATATGAATTAAGTATTTTCCTCTGCCCATCCACACCTGGCAGCTCCCAGTCAAATGGCTAGCCCCAGTGACTAGACTTACTAAGTTCTATGAAGATTCAAAATGGCATTCCATAAACTGCACTCCTAAAATATTTTTTAGATTTATAATGGATAAAAAAAATTAAAAAAAAATGGCATACTATCAATTTGAAAGTTATCTGACATATTTAAGGACTACAGGATCAAGCTCTCAGAAAGTTAAGATTCTTAACTGCCAAGTTGTATGTGCTTGTAGCAAATCTTAACAAACAAGTGGCTTTTCCTCCCATATTTACAAATACATTTTGTTAATACTGCAGTCCTTGAGTAGGCCCTGATTTGAGGTTAAACGAACTGAACAGGACATGGAAAACTACTGGACATATGAGAAAATGCTGACAAACATTGATGCGAAAAGCTGACAAAAGTTACGTAGTGCTGTGGGGGATGGATGGCCAAGGGGGGGTTAAGTAAGAAACTGTCAAACTCCACAATCAATTGGAGGGGAGTATGCAGCATCTTTTGGGGAGCACAATCCTGCAAAGCCAACCAGCACCTAGGCAAGAGTATCAGAAATACCATATAAAGCTGAGATAGCCTAGGTAACAGCATCAGAAATACAATTTTGCATATAGATGTAGCACATCTGGGACCAGTGGGGAAAAGTAATTAGGGGTGGGTTGCTCTCTCAGGAGGTGATTGGTGCAGAGAAAGGAAAGCAAAGCATGGTGAAAAGGAAGGCCAGGAAACAGTAAAAGGGATAATAAGGTTTGTGAATGATGCGACTAGTGTTGTCACAACCCTGTGCTGGACCAAAAGAATAAACCAACCCCCCATTTCTGACCATACCTTAAGAGTTGGGCCTGCTTCCATGACTGGGTGGGAGCAGATGGCGTGCCTTGCGGGCCAGGGAAGGCACACCAGACAAAAAGCCATTGGTAACACCATGTTGGTGTCCATTCTAGACTTGACAGCATCAGCAGCTACCCACTATTTCATAAGATTTCTATAAAGATACTGAATAATGAAGCATTCCAAAACATTTCTGTATCTGGACTTTTTGCGTCCCCCCTCCCCCCCCATAAGCCATTTAAATTGAGTTCTCTCAGAGGTGACAGAAAGTAAAAAATAAAACTATTTCTGTTTTACCTGATACTGATTTTTGAACATTTCCCAGCTTTCACAGGCAAAAAATGATTTCAGCTTCTCAATCAGTAAAGACACTTACAGACTACACTGAAAAAAAAAACAAAAAAAACTTTATATAGGATTTGACATGAAAAAATCCTATAATGAAACCCCAACCATATTTTAAAAGGATATGAATACTATTACAAAATACTTTTCATGAGTACAGAATGTATATCAACTGCAGAGTGCTACCACAAAGGAATTAAGATTAAAAAATATTAATATCAATGCTGTCTTGGAAAACGTTCTCTTCACACATCAAGTACTCAGGGCTGCTTTTCCTTATATTCCAAGTAAAACTAGTAATTTTATGTCAGCCCTTATTTTTAACAATGAAGGCTTTGTCATGCATTATAAATGCTTGAAAATCATCTTTAATACACATTTTTTTATTATTCTTTGTTATCAAGAGCCCACTGGAAAGCATTAGACTCCATTAAAGAGGAGCTTAACATTTAATATAGAAAAAGAGAAACATATGGAACAGCTGCAATAGAAACCACTCCATCTAGAGATATTTGGCAGATACTTCCGAGGCAAATTATCTTCTTTCACATTCAGCCCTCTTTGAGGATGATTAGTCTAAGACTCAAACCAAGCACTTCAGTTATTTGACGGCTGCTAAAGTCAATGTGAATTAAGATACGTCTGCAGTTGGAGAATCAGAACAGTAGAAAGTGAAGGGACTGATACTGGAAGCCTCCCACGTCCCTCTTTGATCATGCTGAGCGTCTGCAATTTCACCTGAAGTCAACAGAAAGTGAAGGGACCCTGAACATAAAAGGTAGTTGTCAATCTCTAAAGACAGGTAGAACCAGTCACAAGAGACAACATGCACCTTCACTGTGGAAACTGAAAGTGCTCATCAAGTCACAGAAAAATCCTTTCACAAGATTGTGTCTCTCATTTATATGATATACTTTGTTTATGTTCATTGCTTCAGTTAGGCACAGATCACTTAAAGAATTAAATTATTTTTAATTACTGGAATTTTTTGAGCCTGAAATCATTTTCTTAACAGATAAAACAAATATGCTGACCAGGAGAATATAAATATAGCTTCTCATAAAGAACAGTTTAACTCTCACAACCAGAAAGTGACAAGAGTTTAAAAAATTTTATACAAAGATGTATGACTGTGAATGAACTAGAAATTCAGTGACAATATGCATGAGTTCATAAACAATGTACACATTTAAAGGATTAGAGCAGCATTTTATTTTAAAAAGTATATCATCATTCACTCAGGAAAATGTGATGAAATCTGTTGATGTTTAACTGCAATTATTTTAATCAGCAACAATTACTTTAAGTCTTAAAGTTGTCTGTAAATGAAATAAAAATGGGAAAAAAAAAATCAGACATTAGAAATTTATCCCATGCTGTTGCCAGAAACTTTAGTTCATTTTAAACTTTTTGATCATAAGGAAAGTGAAATTTAGAAACCATAGCATTTGTAACAGGCCTATCAAAAACCATAATTAGTATTGTGATCGTATTACTTTAATACTGCCACTGCACATCTAACATACCAGTTGCATTACTCTGCATTTTAGACCATTTTCTATACAAATTTCCCACTTGTTAGGTTGGCATAATTGTTTTAAGAGTGACTACATTAATAGCTGTACTGAACTATTCTAAATTATGAACTAGACATTTTAGAAATGTCTTTTAAAGAACGCACTTCTAAAGCCAGTGTATTATTTCTTCCTTCTGTATATATATTCACTTTACATACAGAGCAATTGTTTTGGAAATCACTGTTCATTCACTTTTTTTGTCTGCAGCTCTATCTTTGCTTTAAACAAGCCAGAACTACTCAAAATTGCATGATTCATGTGTTAGTGAGAAGTAACGGCACCGTGGAACTAATCTTAGAGTGACCTACTGTTTTCATTCACTTTGCCAGAGCCAGTAGTGAAAGAGAGGCAGAAGTCACGCCCTCCTACAGTACATATTTACAATGAGTGTATTACTGTAACTCACATGGTGAGGCACCTGCCCTTCTAGGACTAAGGATTTCACCATCCCCCAATTTTTATTTATTATTAAGTGAAGGAGGTGCGAAGGAAGACACCGCTTTTTCCTTGAAGCAAAGCACTTTCACTTACTTTTGCTTAAAAAATCAGTTCCAGATCTGCCAAGCATCATGCACCTAACACAACCCTCACATATTTTGCAGTTCTGTTATGCCTTATTACATCTCAGGGAAAAATATTAAGACTAAATAAATGTGAGGGGTCCTGATACAAGAGTCACGTATAAAGTTCTGAGATTGAAAAGAATAACTCATCTCTTTCAGAGACTACTACTACTATTCTTGTCAGAAGTCTTCTGCTGGCTATAATCATACTACGTGTTTTGGAACAAACATTTAGTGTGTAGTATGTAGAGGCCAAGTTTCATCTTCATTACCATACCATCTTTCAGCATGGAAAGGCTAAAGCTACTTGCTACTGAAGCAAGGTGGACAGCTACAGTGTTTGCAGACACTACTGCAGTCAGAATTACACATAAGACATAGGAAGTAATGCTTCGTTTTCTTCCCTGTTTTCTCATAAAGTATACCTGGCTTTCATAAGAGACAGTCCGCTGATGGCACATCACACAGGGTTTTGAAGGAAGATGCAAATAGCTCTGTATACAGTGCAAGGTGAGTGAAAGCCATATTGATATATTAACTTGGGTTCAATACTGTGCTAATACACTTTGCCTCCCAGCAGTGCTTATTAGCTTTGGCTTGACATCACTAATTTATCTCCACACTGTATTGTATGAAATAGTTCTCAGTTGGCTCTGAGCACAGAAAGGACATACATGCACTGGTAAAACACCATGTAGACACACACTTACATCACACAAAAAATTTCTGCTACTAATTAATTCTTAAATTTAAGTGGAGGAAGCATGTGTCTGAACTGAAAAGTTCTCATTCAAATGATATACTTAAGATAGAAAAGATGATCAAATAATTAAAGACTTTCATAATGGATCACAGAACGGGTGGAGAAATACATGAAGAGAGAACATCCAGAAAGTATGTGATAGTAAAAAGAAATACAAAAACACTGTGGGGTGATGAACACTTATTGAAGTACTCTAGAAATCTTCAAATTTCAAATTGTCAAATAAAGTTCACTCTTACAATATGGCTTAAAATTTGTCACCAATGCAGTTGTTTTTTAAACTGACATACATATGGGCAAGGTAGATTATTCACTAATTTGCAGAACATATTTTATACAGACTCAGAAAACTGATGACCCTTGTAACTATCAAATTCATAACAAGATGGCTCTTCCTAACTTTAATGAAAGGTAAACTAGAACCAAAGTTTGTAAGCATTTGTGTTAGGACAGCTCATTCACACCATAAAGCTGATTACTGTAAACACATCAGTGAAATGTCAGTTTGTTTTTCATAAAGGCAAAAAATATTGCAAGTGACACTGCAATACATTTTTGCTCATATATTGCCTACTTGTAACTTCCCAATTTCCATTAAGTTACTACAAATGAAGACTAGAAGTTACCTTTGCTATTAAGATTGGTAGCTACTAAAAACATTAAGTGAATTACATATTTGTCATGTAATTATTGAGATAATATTAAGAGGTGCTTTCATTATGCATCAGGTATCATTGTCTTTACTTACAGTAACCTATTCTTAAAGACAAGAGAGAGAATGGTCTGGGAAATTGATAGTTGCAGTATTTTTCCCTTTTTCATCTTTCTTCTCCCTAGCTGCTCCAGAAATTCTAAAAATCAAGAGTGCTTAAAATCCAGAGGGACTATTTTAGAAAAATCAGCAGCATCTTGAAATATAAATCCTCAATTTTTTGCATATTTGTCAAATTAATAGATATTATATGACATCTTTATAGAATGCCATGAAGTAGCAGTTCTCTCATTTTTCAGTCACAGATCAAACTTATTTTTTATTGCCCTGAACCATGTACTTCAGTACATCTGTCCAACCGGAAATACAGGCTTAAAGTGTCAGTCAATGACAAACCATCAAGAAAGTAGTTTATAAAGTTAAGTGACAATGAAAGATCTTTATCTTTGGAAAAATAGATTCCTATCAGGGTTTACCTTGTGAGGTCTTGATTTGTGCACTGACTTTGATCATTAGTTTCACAATGTTTCCCACACTGAAAAAAAAGTAGCAGCAGTCCACAGTGCCCTCTAATCCTTCCACTTAAACAAATCACTTAGAACCTGCAAAAATATCTCCATCCTAGGACATTTTATTATGTACATTTTTTCTTCAAACTAGAATGTTTCATGTTCAAATTCTTCCATAATACTTTGTGTTTATGTAGCCCCACAATTCAAACAATTGGTCCCTAGTAAGTTACAAGAAAAAGAGTATTTCACAAACAGTAAGTGCAAACAGACATTCAGGCTTCTTTAAATTACTTAATACTAAGCACCCCAAGGGAGACAGGGATGGACAGACTCAGAGAGTCCTAAAAACCTTCGCAGTCATGGTTAGTCCCTTGACTTAAAGGTATGAGTACATTTTTCTGATCAACATCCCAGTGTTGAAAAAGCTGTGTTTATTTAAGATTTTCTATTCCAAAGTAAAAAAGTGTGAAGCAAAATAAAGTGAATTTGCACCTACTACTAATTTGCATTGAAAAATGACACAAACACACTATTTTTGGCAGGGAACATAGGCTTAGACCTAAGGCTGTCAATACATATAACTCACCATCACGGGCCCAAAGCCAGTGCTGATTTATGGTAGGCTGGGACACACCAGAGAAAGCAGTTCATCACTGATGAAGGGTTTTAGTATCTTCTAGACAAATGAATTCCACATATTGAATATTTAAAGTTGGGTTTGTAACACTGCTATATATTTTCTCAAAATGCAAGTTAACATAATAAATGGGCAGAAAGGCCATTAATAAACTATACCAAGACTACTAGTGTTCCTATGTGAAAAGTGGCACAGCCAGCCTTTACATACAACTCGCAGAATTAAGAAAAAAAATTAAAATAAAGCTTTTCACGTTTATAAAAATTTGATCATAAAACGTTTTGACACAGTGCCCATGATTTAAGCACCAGCATCCCCGCAGACCCGTTTCCCTGCGCCACAACAGCGGCAAGGCCGCGTCCCCCAGCGCCGGGCCGGTTCCCCCGCCCCTCCGCCGGCGGGGCTGGCCCGGCCACCAGCCGGCGCGGCCCTCCCGCTCCGCCACGTCCCCACCGCTCGCCACAGAGGACCGGGGCCACTCAGCCCGGGGAGCTCAGGCCCCCGCCGGCTCTCACCTGGGCGAGGGTGGCTGGGGACGAGGCCGCACCTACGGAGGAGGCGGGCCCAGAACTCGCCGTCAGGCGGGGGGAGGAGGCGGCAGGGCGGGAACCGTTTAAAATGGCGGCGCATGGGGCGTGGCTCGCTCGATCAGTGATGGCGGGCGGCCGTGGCTGTGTGTAGCCGCGCCTTCGTCCGTCAATTCGGGTTCCATCGTCGGTGGCTCTTCAGAGTATGGGGGCGGGTACTGGTCTCCTGTCGGTGGCCGGGCTGCCCGCGGGCCTCCCTGGCTCTCACTAAGTGAATAAAACCTGGCCAAACTTAGCACAGAAGGCTGTGCTGGCCCCCTCACAGGGTGTCCCTCGGGGCACCCAAGGCGGAGGGTGGCCATGCGGATGGCACTGTGTCACCCAGGGCCTGTGGAGGTGTTTCAAATGCAAATGTTGCTGAGATCTCAACTCCTGAAACACGTTTGCCATTTACTCTTTAAGGCTTCATAATGTAAAGTGTTTTTTTGAGAAGGATGTAGGAAGCTATGAGACAGAACAGACACATAGAAGTCCTTGGTTTTTAAAGGAATTAAGGACTTGCAGATCCGGTGTTTTTCTCTAAAAGAAGGAAATGAGAAGGATGGCCCCGTTAGTTTAACATCACTGTCAATAATAAGCAAACACCTCCTCATGGCTTCAAAAACTTCTGGGAAGAAGGTCACAGGGAACCAATTTGATCCTGGTTTTTATAATGAGCAATCAGTCAAAGAAGATCTTTCCTTGAAGTGACTGCTTTTTTGATCACACATCACATTTCTTCGTGAAACTTTGTAGCCTTTTCACAAAAAAGTAATGGAGTACCATTTTCTTCCTCAAAGTGCGTCTTAATGTTTCTACAACAACAATTATTAAGAACCCTGTAACCCATCACAAGCTTGATGAAATACATGAACTGAAAGTGCTGGGCCATCGAAGGGTCCTGCCAGGTCTCGGCCCACCATCACTCTGTTCACCTTCCTTGCTTTTGCTCCTGAAAGGTACTGTTCTGGTTTTGCCAAGGAAGGGAATGAGTTAAATCAATTACAAGATTTATTTAGCTTTCTCATTTTACCTTGGGATTTTCAAAGAAATCACATCCAGTGTAGTTTTATCATGCACTGGATTACACTGATTAGAGTTCTTGGGTACTGAAGATAAGGAAAACAATAATACTAAAATTGAGCTACAGGTTATTAAATAAAAACAGTTAATAGAACAGAGACAAAAGAGAGATGATGATAGCAAAAGAAAAGTTAAAAAGCTCTTGGGGAGTTTGTAGCCAACAGAAACTACATAGCTCATTATATATGGTTTAACCTGAAGTCATCTTGAAATTCGTTACACCTAACTCTGTACCTAAAAAGGCCGAATCCTTTGTGACAGGCCTATGCTAAGGCCCGAGGAGTTAAGAAATTCCAGTTAAAAACTGAGATTCAGGCTTGAAGAGCCTAAAGTTGTAAAGATATATATAACTGCGAGTGTAAAGTGTGGAAGCAGCTACCTGCCTGCTCAGGGCAAAACTGGGCCACACAAGTCCCCTTTCCAGCTGCTGGAGAAAACTAGTTTTAGACGTACTGTGAGAGGAATTTTTTTTCCTCTGTTTCTTCCAGTTTTACAGAAAAAAACGTATCATTTGTTGTAGACACTATGACTCAAAAATTGCAGGTAATGTAAAACCTTGTATGATTAAATGTGGCCCATCTATGGCCTGAGCCCATCGTACTTCCAAGGTCTGGTTTGGAATAATGGTAATGTGGGAAACACTGAAGAAGTAATGATCAGACAATCAAGATGTTTGTTATACTGACTTCTTTAAGGTTGTATCTGTACATCAGCTGCTGTTGGTACCTCAGCTGCTGGGTTATGTATTTTTCTGTGGCTAAACATTTTAGACTGCTGTGCAGTGTACATCTACTAAAGTCCTGGAAAGGTATGATGAGTGTTCAGCAAGTGCTTGGGTAATAATTTGGGGAAAACTGTGAGAACTCATATACGTGTATCTTCTAATACAACCCTTCTATGTTCTGAGCTTAACCCCTTACATGATACAACATATTTCAGTGAAGAGATTTTTACAGTATCTTGGAGTAGAGAAGTATCTTGGAGTAGTGAAGAGATTTTTACTGTATCTTTTACCGTATCTTGAAATTGGAACATACGGACATCCCTTCTTCTTGTAAATGCCCTAAGCACAAGGTGTGATTAGGTCTCCTGTCTTAAATTAAAATACCAAGATGTTAGTAGCATCATGCTGGGAACTGAATTGATTTAATTTAGGAGAGTATTCAATGTGCACTAGATATTTGATGTGTGATATTAAATCCAGCCATTTTTAAAGGACTCCCACTGACCTAGGTTGGGTTTGTATCCATAGGAATAGTACTGTAATTTCTTTCATCCATTCCTGACTTTGCCTTATTGCATACCATTGCTCACACTTGGAGCAGCCTGCCAGTTGATATATGGCAAGTGGCCTCCCTTCCCTCCTGTGTAAAGCTCCATTTCAGCTGTAATGACCATTTGCCAGTCTGTTCTGTATTGTATTGTTCTGAATTGGTTTCATTTATGCCTTTTTAGACCGTCAGTTCATGTAGTCTGGAAATCTCTTGTCTTTCTACTTCATACTGTATTTTGTAAAATGCCATGTCATGTTTTGAGAGCTCTGTAAATTATAAATGCTAGTTAAACTAACAAAGAAGACATAGGCATCCTATGAAATTTTCTGTAGATCCTTCTTGCCATTCTTGACTTACAGGGAAGGGAGACATGGTGGGCTTTGCTGCCTCCTTAGCCTTCACTTGGTAACAGCTGCCATGGAGCTGAGGCATATTTGCCCCAGTGCCAGGCTGATCTTCATTTCCTTTGAGCATTCCTCCTCAGCCAGTGACCTTGCTAGGAATGTGTTTGCCAAGATTACGTCATGCAGGGTAATTTAACTGCATGGTCACCATTGTATCCGCTATTGTTTGTGGATCTCTGAAAATTTTCCAGCAGAATGCTTCCTCCTTCAGCCATGTACGTGAACTCTGAATTTTGTCTCATTTTTATTTGTACATTGGTCTTCTGATACAAATACTGTTCAAATAAATAAAATAGCAGAACTCATTAGTTATCCTGGATGTGTCTATTTGATCTTCTAGAACAGAATAATTTCTCTGAGAGATGCATACATATAATCTCTCCAGCAGCTTAAGGCTTTTCTTTCAGAAAGATGGAGTAACACCTTCGATTCAGAAAACACAGCAACTTGGAGAAAACAGTTCTTGGGTAAATATGTTAAAATTGAGAAACAGTTCACAACCTGTTTTCCTAAGCCCCACAAATACTTCATCAAAAGAGGTTCTGTAGAATCCTTATTTGAGGATTGTGGATAGTTATGAAAAAACATAGCTGGGCCAATGTCTGTGATGTGTACTTCCAAGATTAGACTTTCATCAAGTTTCCTCTCACTGCTATGCAGTCTTGTTGCTCAAGCGTGGAAGGGGACTGCAGGGAGGACCATGGTCAAGGGGACTGTTAAGGGGTTGGATGCAGCTGCAGTAGGGGTGGGAAAGCTGTGGAGGCATTCCTTCTGCATCTGTCTTTTCTTTACACTACACTGGACAGAGCTGAGATGAGAGCAAAGGCAATAGTATCCCACTATCACCAGACTAATTCTGTTCATGAAGCATACAAAAAATCATATTCTTTCTGTGAAATAAATGCCTTGCACCACTCCAGAAAGCACTGAGTGCTCAGACAGTAATACTCGAAACTGGAAAATTGGCTACTTACGTCTTATCAGGCTTTATAGGAATCCACCCATGTGATCAGTTGGCCAAATTTCAGTTCAGAGCAGGCATTTAAACCCTGAAAATTATGAAGACGTATTTATTGAGAATGCCTAACTAGTTAGCCAGTATTCTTGGATGTAGAAAGACAACCAGCACAGAGCTGAAGAGAGTATTAATTTGATCCTCTTTTTTGCTTTGTTTGGTTTAATATGGGGCAACTGGTATCTGTTTACAGATAAAATAAATATGAAAACATCTAAAAAAAGGCAGTAAATTTATGTAACTGAAGGACCCATCAGCTTTATGCCATATATGTGCTAATGACCTTCATTCCTTCAGAGTAGTTCATGAAAACTACGTAATAACAATGAAAGTGTACAGGAAAAGTGAAAACCTGCCATGGTTTGCTATAGTATTGATGCAATCTGTGCTGAAGTTTGGCATGTTATATTAAAGTGAAAAAAGTTCTCTTTGCACCTGCTATTGTGCTTTATAGTAATTATAGTCTTCAAACACCACAGACTATACTGATCTACTGGTGGTTTTGTTTCAGCTTTACAGTGTAGAAGGAGATTTTTGTCTAATGTCTTTTATAGTTTGTTCACGCCTCTTTGATTCAGATAATTTTTGAAAAGGATTAAAGAAAAACAGCTTCTGGATGACCGGAGGGAACTTTAAATAGTGTAGCCACTCTTCTCTGTCCAGTAAAGCCATTAAATGATAAACTATTGATTTTTATAATACAATTAAGTTGCCAATGATTTCTTAAGAAATCATTCTCCATTTTCTGTATTATGCATTCAGCACATTATCTATTGTAAATCGGACGATAGTGTTCTCAGTCTGGAATGAAACCCTCTTCATGCTCTTCTTAGAATGAAACCATCTCCACACTAGTCTCAGTACCGCAGAGGATTTTGCTTCTGAAATGAACTGATGGCCTTTATCAGTTTTATTGTGATGTATATGTATACAACAAAATTTTAACCACTGTAATTTGCTATTATTGGGACATTCTTAAGGCAGATAGTTTATCATGCCTAAAAAGTTTTAATAACTTGCATAAAGAAGAATAAAAATTGCAATTTCACAAGCAGCCTCATGATCCAGGGTTAAAATGGATGGCTATCTGGACTCACAGGGGAATTTCTTCATCTTTCCATCACACAGATTGTACAATGAAGGAGAATGCCATAGAGTATTTCCTCTGAAGTAGCATGAAGTATTAGAAGGCAAGATATTGGTTGCGATGGGTCAAAACGGTCTCTTCTATTCTGACATTTCCTGTGTTCTTTCGTGCTGAGGCAGGATAAACAGAGCCTTTATTCATTCTGATTACTGTGGGGTTTTTTTTGCTTTCTTTCCACTTTTTATTTTATTTTTACTGACAAGATAGAAAAAGAAGTCAATATATAGTTTGACATTACTCATTCAACTTGTCAAATTTTTGTTTAGTGTTTTGATACTGTTTTTTTATTTATTTATTGTTCACGTTGTTAGGGTTTAAGGTTTCTCACAGTATGCACCTCATATAAATGCCTCTGTTGTGACATCTCTTAAATTAATCTTTGTTAATTAATGTTGGGCTTTGCAGAAATACTAGTATGTTCAAATAAAACTCTTTGCACATTTGGAATACAAATAAACCTACAAACCCAAATACAAATTTTGAGAACTGAAGAGCATCTGCAGTTTTCAATTATTTCCTTTGGGCTGAGGCACTGGATTCCTTACAGCGTTCTCCATTTTAGTGTTATGAAATTGTTCTGTGAAGAAAAGTCTTCAAAAAGACAGATTTCATGCAGATTCGTGCCCTAAGTTCCTCTAGTCTAACAACCTCAACTTCCTCTGTCTCTTGTGACTCTCTTAAAACAACCACCCCACTTGTCTTTCATTTTTTCTTCTATAATATTTTCACATTCCTACATCTCTGTATCTCTATTATCCTGTATCTCGGCCAGTTTCTGTTTTCCTAAAACTCTTCTTCCCCCAGTGCAGAGCTCCCAGATGTCCTAAGTCCTCTATGTGCTTTTTCTACTCAGCAGCCAGAAAAGTAAGTCTGTGCTGTGGTTTGTCCAATGCAGTTGATGTGCTGAGTGGACAACCAGTAAGTGTACGTTAGCCTGGCCACTGCCAAAGAAAGTGGCTTAATTCTTCCCACCTTTCACTAATGGCAGCATTAATAACATCTGTTCTGCACCCTGCTGTTGATTTTCATAAAACTTGCAGGAACTTAATATCTTAGGATATTCCATATGAAGAAAGGCTAAAAAATGTCACAAATTTTGAGAGGAAGATTTTGACTACTTGCAGGGAGTACTTGACCTAATGTCTTACATTTCTACGTAATACAGTATATTCTGGAAGTTGACTGACTATGACCTTTTGTTCATATCTTTGACCTGAAATACAAATCAATATTTGCTGTGTTATGACTGAGTAGTTGGTTATTCAAAACCCCAACATGGGTAGGGTTAAAGTTGTGTTCTTCTTTCAGATTCAGTCAGCTCTAGTTTCTGTTGTAAGCAGAGCAGAAAGGACAGGGGCCATCTCTTCGATAATTTCTTACTAGATTTGTTTTAAACAAGTTAAAACAAATGTTTCTATACATTTGTAAGAGGGAGCTGACAAATTCTTTTTCACAAGGAGAGCATGAACAAACCAAACCTACCAAAATGAATGTGACATGCCTTTTATAAGTTTATATGCTCGCTTGCAGAGACTTTGTAGTAGGCAATGTGACATAAATACATTGCTCCCTTCCAAAGCGTGAATTCTGTATGACTTTACCTGATTCCTCTTAAAGAAAACAGCATAACTTGAATTACTCTAACTTTCATTTTAAATTAATGAACTAAGTGCTGTGGGTTACCTGTGGAGGAGCAGCCACCCTCATAGAGGATAGTTTGTGGAGAGGTACATTTATTTATTTCTAACCAGTGTGCATTGCTAGGGTGAAAGCACATGATGTTTTTGTGTGCACTGATGATTTGAGCTTTCATAGAGTTTTAACAGAACTCTGCTAATATAATTTGTATGCTTTCATCATCAGGTGTCATGAATAAAGCCAAACGCATGGTAACTGTAGACAAATAGGCTTCAGGGAATTGCTAAAATAGGAAAAGTTTTTCAGTATTTTCAACTTCTGTTGTGTTACCCCTGACTTGTGTAGAAGCTTGGGATACAGACCAGAGTGATTTTAGAGATGGAACATCTTCTCAGCTCAGGGGGCTGTGCCACAGAGCAGAAGAATGCCAATCACTGTATACAGTAATACTACATTTCATTATCACCTCCTTCCTCTGTATTTCCAAATTCTTCCCAAGAAGATATATCCCAAAGAAACAACTGTACCTAGGACAAATCAAACTGGCATAGATCAGGAGATAACCATTCACAGGAATCCTGCACACCAGCAACATCATGATGATGTGAAACTCTGTGTTTATTGGCTCAATTCTTCATGAATGTCATTATGAACCTGGGAAAAGAGATCACATTTTTACCTTGTCCTTTCCCTGACTGACCTTTTTGTTCTTTTCAGAGCTTACTGCTAAAGATGTAATTTTCAGACTACTACAAAATATGCTGCACCTTGATACAATGTGCATCCAAAGACAGGGAAGATGGGGAGGTTCTCTGCCCCTCGGTAGCTGCTGAGATAAATAGGGTTACTGAGGTCCAAGTGATGATGGAATTTGGTTTAGCTCAGCAATAGCAAATATTGGCACTGATGTCACACTTGACACTAATAGAGGTTTGGATTGTGAGCAATGAAGGTGAACTGGGCTGGATAAATATATAGCACCTGGCATTTTCACAGTCAATCTTTCAGCAGCTTGTCTTTTTGGCCACTGCTCAGCACTGATTTGATGGAATACATTGAGTATAGATCCATGGGGACATCTTTGATAAAGGTAACTTATTTTCTGTATAACAAAATGCAGTTGGACTCCTCTAGCTGGACTGTAGTTGTGTATGTGATTTGGCATCTCTTAAGGAAATTAGAGATAATGCTCACCAGAAAGAAAGTTGCAAAGTGAGTAAAGAATGATGTAAAGGTCTGAGAACTACAGGAGACACTGGAAAGTTGTCCTGGTTTTGGGATATAGTTAATTTTCTTCCTAGTAGCTGGTATAGTGCTGGTATATTTGGATTTAGTATGAAAATAATGTTGATAACACACTGATGTTTTAGTCGTTGCTAA
Source organism: Calonectris borealis (assembly GCF_964195595.1). NCBI lineage: Eukaryota > Metazoa > Chordata > Aves > Procellariiformes > Procellariidae > Calonectris > Calonectris borealis. The sequence continues at coordinate 10,530,401 of NC_134321.1, read as the reverse complement.
GTAGAGTTACATAAGTCAAGGACTTTTCAACTTCCCATGCTCTGCCCGGTGCACAAGAAGCTGGGAGGGGGCACAGCCAGGACAGCTGGTCCAAACTGGCCAAAGGGGTATTCCATACCATATGATGTCATGCTCAGTATATAAACTGGGGGGAGTTGGCCAGGGGGCAGTGACCGCTGCTCGGGGTCTGGCTGTGCATCGGGCAGCAGGTGGTGAGCGGTTGCATCACTTGTTTTTCCTGGATTTTGTTCCTCTCTCTCTCTCGTTGTTTTCCTTCTCCCTAATATTATACATATATAAAATAACATATATAAAATAATAATAATTTTTATTATTACTATTACTATTATTATCATTATCATTATCATTATTACTACTATTATATTTTATTTCAATTTTTAAACTGTTCTTATCTTAACCCATGAATTTTCTTACTTTTGCTCTTCAGATTCTCTCCCCCATCCCACCGGAGCTGAGGGGGGGAGGGTGAATGAGTGGCTGTGTGGTGCTTGGTTGCCAACTGGGTTTAAACCAGTTTAAGGGGTAGGTTACAGTGCAATTTTTAAGGACTAGTCTTCTGACTAATATTTTTTGATATTTTTGTTAATATCATTGTCCCAAAAAGGAGATGTGTACTCGTAAAATATACAGATGTCAGAACTCTGAATAGGAGCAGCCTGTCAGATAGGAAGAACTGGATGAACTTAGGGCCTGGAGTAGTTGAAATCAAATGAAATTCACTGCTATGTGGTGCGAGGTCATGCATTTAGAGACTAATAAGTTGCAAGCTCACGTATGGGAAATGACTGAGGAAGCAAAAGAAGTGCTGAAGCTAAAGAGCAATGTTGGCAAAAGGACAAATGAGTATAAAGCAATCATGAATACAATTGAATTTGGAGACTAGGAGGACATTTTTAGTTGTTGATGAAGTAAAATTCTGGAACAGCTTTCCCATGAGAGATGTGGGGGTGAAAATAATTCTAATGCCTTTTAAGACAAAACTATGAAAAGGGGTTATTCTGACATGGTAGCTTGTGAGGAGCAGACTAGACCTCAAGAGGCTCTGTCTTCTTTTTTCTTGAGAGAAAAGTTGTATATCAGTTCCATTTCTTGCATATTTGTCTCTTCATTAAGACCCCAAGACCTGATCAGCACCTGATCTTAGATATAAAAAATGGGAAAGTATTAAACCATATGTAAATCTTTTTATTAAAGATATTAAAGATGCCTGGTAAATTATTTTTACCTAAGGGTATCAAGACCTGCTTATTCCTCAAACCTTACATTTAGCTTCTATTGCTAATTCTTTATTTAATATAAGTAAAAGCAATTAAACAACTTTCTTTGCAAAGACATCCCGCCACATGCTGTGTCAAGTTTGTGGGACATCTGTTTGCTCTGAGGAGGAGTTGGATATTTGAGAGCAATTGATTAATAAATTTGCAGTGTTTCTGGTAGTGTGTGCCACCACTGCAAAATGAGAGTGAAGGAACAAAAAATGCTTTGCATCTGTCAAGGCCAGCATGCCAATGTGCAGAGATCACAGCAGGGAGAACGGGACAAGCCAGTACAAAATGCGTCTTTGCTCTTGTATCTTTTTAAAACATTCTTTTTATGTTTCAGTCCCGTGCAAGGAGCCAGACCCTCTTTTGTGGCTGCCTGTGAAGGTGGCATAAAGGCTGTCTTTTATGCCACAAGTATCCTGAAGCCATCCAACTTCTGCTGCAATTCCTAGTGAAAACTCACCTCCCATGATTTGTGTGCCAGTGTCCACAGAGGCTGTGCTGACAGCTCGGGGCTGCAGCGCATTCAGGGTGCACTGGAAATGTCCTGTTTCCTGGGGTAATGTAAGATCTGCAAGGAAGGCTGCTCACCAGTGCCTGGCTAACAGGCTTGAGGGCTGCTTGAAGCCATTAGAATAGTGGATGGCAGCTGGCGTGCAAAGTGAGATCAGGCTCAATGGACATGAGAAGGGTTTTTCTGGATATAGCCGTAGGTGATTGAGAGGAGAATGAGGCCTCTGTCTCCTGTGGCTTCGGTGCAAGATGCTGCAAATCGTGTCAGCATTTTCTCCTAAGGATGAGTAGGAATGCTTTGGGGGAATACTCTGAGGGTCAGTCAACAAAGTCAATTGCCTTTCAGGCCGTATTTGAATGGTTATGTGGGGCCATTGGCACTGAGCTGAAACGTGAAGGAGATCTCTCTGAAGAGCTACAAAAACAAGAGGCATTTTGCACTGGCTTTTCCTTCTGTGATCTCTACACTGGCACTCCAGCCATGGCAGATGCAAGGCATTTTTGTTTCCTCATTTTCAGTCTGTGGCTATGGTATCTACTACATCAGACACCGAGCACCTATTACACACTTTCTCTCAAATCCACTTAGTTCCTTCCCCAAGTAAATATGTTGTGCAGATTCTGGCTTGTTTTGGATTTTTTTTTGTTTTGTTTATAAAATTATATTCAGGATATCTAGATTTGCATTGTTTAAGTTACTGAAAATTAAGCTCATCCACAAATTTATATGCGACTTTTTTTTGCTTCTGTGGTGCACGTTGTATGTTCCATGGCTTCAGTCATCCTTACATCAAGATTATGCATCTGCCCAGAAGAAAGCAGTCTGTCAGACTGCCTTTTAAAATGTAATGTTGCATGTTGTGGCTGTGTCACTCTGGGTCAGATTGTTTTTGGAAGCAGCTTTTCCAGATTCAGCCCTGGTGAGGTTGCCACTGAGGAGCTAACAAGGCCTGCAGGACAAGACATGTTTTCTTTTGGGGTTGGTCCCAAAGCCCAGCTCCAATTCTACTTCCAGCTTCCCAGCTCCTAGAGTTGTGGATGCCGATCATTCAGTCTTGTTGACAGAGTGAAGCACTTGCCATGAACAACAAGATCTTGAGGAGACCTTAACAGTGCTCTGAGGATTAGGAGAGTTATAAAAATCTAAATAAATCATTAGAAAAACTTGGAGGGGATGGGGGCAAATGGCTTAAATATATGAGAGTTGAATATTCTACCAGAAGAAATATTTGAATATCTGGGATGAAGTGCTGTAAAACCTCAGAAGGAAAGGTTGTAATACTGAGTAATCTTAACCAACAAGTGGAATTCAGCAAGGATCTCACTTTTTTGACACTTTGCCTAGAACAGTAGCATTCCCTAGCATCAGCAGCCCCTAGAATATATAATCAGGGTTCTTTTCTGTTTAAAATTTCTTTTTTTAACTTATGATTCTCCATGATCATAATTAAGTATTCGTGGTACAGAACAGTAATTAAAATAATGGATAATTGGATGAAAATTCTTACAATGATGTATTGTGAATGCATGGGGCTGATTCAAATAAATATGTTTGGCGTGTGGTAGCAATGTTACTCAAATTTCTATCAAGCAGGGGCCCCCAACACAGTAATCCTCATCCTATGTGACACTAGAGAAAGCATACTTCAGCAGTTTTAGAAAAGAAGCTAAGGATCTAAGCTGGCAGCAAATGCCAAGTGCTCCCCCCATGCTACCCTTGAAATTGTCAATGTAGGTGAAGTCTGAAAAACTTGAGAAGAAAAGTGTGTAATGCCGATATTGCTGCTCCTGCTGCTGCTTTGTATCTGTCCAACAGATCACCCTTCTCTCACCCCTGCAATCTGCCCTTAGTGACCCTATCTATGATCCATCACCTCCCCAACGTGCAAGGGGAGGATCCTTTGCCCTCTGCACTCTGGTCCACAACAAAGAAGGACTCAAAGTAAATGTGAATTTGTGAGGGTCTGCCTATATTGTGTCTCACTAGCTCCTGATTTGCTCACTGTAGATTTCCCAAATTCTGCTTTCAGCAACACTTATAAGCTACATCATTGTTTCAATATATGCCCCTACTATTCTCTAAGAGATAGTGCCATAATTATATTCATGGTATATAGCTGTTTGTTTTCTAGAGTCTGTAACAACTCATTTACTTCCTATTTATACATGATAATGATTTTGTTGGCTGTTCTCAAATTTTATAGCTTATTTTCTAAGTATTGTCTCTGTTTTTAAATCTTACTTTGCAAAGGTAACAGGTAGATGCAGTCAAAAATTTTTACATTTTAAAAAAAACGTATTCCACTTTTATGGGATTGTTGACATCACTTGTTTTCCAGATATATGCTGATGATTTGCAGATGCCTCAGTTTTCATGGCTGCTACATCTAACTGGGTATCAGTTCATGAATTATACATTTTATGTAGTGGTGATGTATTAATTTCACACTAGAATCTGTAAAGATATTATATTTACAGATAAAGCATAATTTCTCACACTTCCAGAAATGAACATTAATTCTTTTCATCTCAGAAGGAATCTGAAAGGACTTGTTGCATTTCATAAGAAGAAATATAAATCTGGCACCTATTTGGAAGATGAAGTCCATTAACACACCAGTAAAGTTTTACAATTTTTTCATGATTTTATATTAATATAGAACTCTGAAATGTGAGGCAATTCTCTACAGAAATATGGGATGCATTTACTTAAAGAAACCCTGTCCCAGAGCCCTCCACTACTTCATACCATCCCTTTAGATTGGGTTCTTCCACGTGAAAGTAATTGCATAACTGTAAAATATTCTGATATTTTATCATTTGTCTCAAGTTTAGAATGAACTGTAATTCATCTTGTTTGGTGAGAAGTTTGATGAAAAGGATGCATTTGCATAAATATACCGTTACCATTTTACTACATCACAGAGGGTTTTTCTCCTTTTTGTAAACAACGAGCTCTGAGGTAACAAAAGTGATATACATATTAAACAGCATACCATGATAACACATGACACATTTCTGACACTTGAATCATTCCTTACAAGCCAGTAGTCATATAATCTGAGTGTATAAATGAGTGCTGGTCAAATGGCTTCCCCAATGTTCTGCATCTTTAAATCCTAGAGATTTTGATTTCTGCTTTTAGGCAGCACTGCTCTCCAGTGTAATAAGTAGCACTGAGTTGCAACTGTTTAGCTGGTATGGCTAATCAACTATTAACAAGATTGATTTGAAGTTATTTTGGTAAGTAGAAGCTTTGAGTTTGATTTATATTAATTTTGGGGACATAAAATTCCCAATGCGTGCACTCTGAACAGCTCCCAGAAGTCTGTGAATCCTCACTTTAATTGCAAATCTTAAAATATAATTAATTTCAGTGCAAATTGAAAGCATCCAAATGTTCAGAATGGACATGTTTGTTTGCTATTTATCACTTTCCAGTTTCAATAATCCAGTTAGGGATCAGAACAGTAGCAATACTTTTAAGTATTAAGATTTAAGTGATCAGTGACCCTCTGTGAATATCCAGTGCAGGATTCCTGAAGTGGGCAAGTTGCAACGATCCAGCCAAAAGATTGATTTTTTTTTTTTTTTTTTTTTTTTTACCAGCTGGTGAATATGGTAGTTGGGATTGGTTTGTAAAAGAGAAGAGTTCATGCTCATGGCCAAAATTATTTGTAAAAATATCTCACTTGCAAACAGGTAAATTCATCTCTGTCCTTGCTAGTTGTGATACTCCATTGGAAAAAGGCATCCATCATACCTTTGCTACAACTGGAAATGTGTGCTTTTTTGAGTGGTAGACTAAGCCCATTAGACCTTTATACTTTTGCTTTGGCTAATTTAACCAGTAAATTTCATTATCAAATATACATTGCAGTAATACCTCTTAGAAACCCTTACCTCCCTGTCTCTTGTTGACACGTTTATAAGTACATAAAGACCTTTCAGTAAGTCTGAATCTTTTCAGGGAAATGGAATTTACTTAATGTGACCGTTACAGAAGCATAGAGATAGAGAGCTCTATGTATTAATCAGTTCATTACTGCTGTTGCTTCAAAAATAATTAATCTGTCAGATGAATGTTTTCTACTCATGTAATCAAATGCTACCTTTTTTGCTGAGAGGTCTCTGTCCCTAATATAAACACAGCTATTACTTTGTACAGTACTTGACAAGGAAACCCTCTTTCTTATCACGTACTTGTGGTATATCACTTATTAGATATTTGCACTTGCCTGTTGGTTTAAAAAACCCATGCTTCTTAATCTTCCTTTCTCTCAGCAAAAGCTTTAAGATAAAGGGCTGTTCTAGCTCCACCTCTTACAAAGATGCTGCAGTTTATGCAGAAAGCTATTCCAAGTACATAATAATTGTCTTGGCCCTGTTAATTTTGGTGTAATAGTATGTATTTTTCCACACCAGTAAATCTCTCCATAGAGATTTCCGGAAGCCCTAGTGGTGATTTTATAGTTATAGATATAAACTTGAGTTTAAATGAAAAATTCAGCCTTTACCTTATACAGAAAATGCAGTAAATCTTCGAGTGTGATGATTTATCTGAAAACCCATTAAAATAAACCCGTTATTATTTTAGGAATTAACATGAAATGAAAATGGATTTTGAATAAAATTTAGTGCCCAGTTTTAGACTGCCAGAAAGAATGGATTAACACTTTGAACTTCTCAAGCTGCATAAACTTAGTTAATTCTTACTTCTTGGATACATTTGAATTTTTATTTAGGATAAATGATCATTTTCCACATTGTTCCTTGTGCTTGCTGAAGTTGAAAGTGGCTGAGGATATTAATCTGTGCTATAAAGAAGCTTCATCTTTCCGCATGGCTGCTGACTGTTACTGCTCTTGCTGGCAATGAAGTAGGAGGTGGCCCTCAGCTGGTCTTTTGGAGAAGGAGGGGTCTATATGATGAATGGTAATTGGAAGGACAAGCGATGAAGGCATGGTTGTCCCTTAAAAATGAGGGAAAAAAATCTAGATGAAAATAGTTTGCGTTTTGTAGACGTGGTATGGAGGCACTGGAAGAGTGGCATAGAGAGCTTCTCTAGGATACAGCTGAAAAAACCTCAACAGTCTGTGAATTGAGCAGGTATTAAATACTGGACAGAACAGATACTTCTTATCACACCTTGATGTTTCTAATGACACAGAGATATAGTAATCTGCTGGAGGTCTCTGTCACAGTAGTAAAAACGTACACTAGTCTCTGTCAGAAAAGGTGGCAGAGTGGAGACATGCAGGTATATAGGTAGATTAAGGAAATGAAACTTATGTCTGTTAAGGATTTTCATTTTCACTTGGGGTGAGTTAACAATGTGATAGTTTATAAACCGTTCTCTACATATGCATTTAAGCATGTGAAAATAAAAAATTACTTATGTAAAATGAAACAAAAAGGAACTACATCAACAAATTCTCTCTGGTCATATACTTTTAAAACAACTATGACCTACATCAGATGTAATATTCAAAGATATTTTGTACAGTTCTAATGCTCACTGGCTTTAATTATTCTATCATTATTCTGTGTAAAATAAATGATAGGGTTCTCATTTAATTTGTATTAATAATACTAATTATACTAGCATAAATGCATATATTAAAATGAACCATGAGTCCATGTTGGAATGAGTAGGTTTTTGTTGGATTAAGTTAAAAAGGGTTATAGAATTAATTTCATTGGAGTCAGGTCATGGCAACAGTCATCATAAAGCTGCTTAAGAAAACTAATTCCTGGGTGATGCGTAGGTGAAGTACTGAACAGCTTTGAGGGAAATAGTGTCCTGGAAATCTCACTGAATGTCCAAAATATTTACAGAAGATAAGCCCTGTGAAAGTCCATTGCTTCTGATGGAGGGCAAAGCATTGCTCACATTTTGGATTGACAAATTACATGTGTATGAATCCAGTTCCCCCAGCTCAGAAATGCTGTTACATACACTGCGCATGCAGTTGTCTGTGGACCTTTCATTCTTCAATGCTTAAAACTCTGTCCCTTTGGGTGGTTCTTGCCTCAATACGTCTTGACTGATACAAGACAGCTGTTTTATGTAGCTAAAAATCTGGTTCCAGAGATCTTTTATTCAAGTGGCTTGGCTTACCAGCCTGTTTTCCCTTCCTGAGTATTTAAGAAGATTTTTTTCCTTTTGAGGGGAAGAGGAGGGAGTCTGAAGTAACTGGCAGTTTTGCTGGCTGTGTTTTATAGTAATGTTAATCATGTATGATGTGCCAGTCTTCCCTGGCATCAGTTCTGTTTGGTCACCATGTTCTCATGGCTGTTTGTGGGCACTTAGCCAAACAGATGAACTTTGCGCAATTACTAAAATGAAGAATGCAAATGTTCTGCATAATTCAGGATCCAGTCTTGCTTCCATGACTATCAATGGGAAATTTCCTACTGAAAGGATTCTAGATGATTGTATATGAAACATTTCCTGTACTCTGGAAATGTTGAGCTTTAATGGGAAGTATTTTTGTAAATCCCATGTTTTTTCTATTAATTTGGTTTTGTGCCAAATAGATATTTTTGCCCCATGTGGTCCAAAGAAGTGTGAGGATGTGGAGAAATATTCCAAAACACACTTTCCACCACTTGCAGTTACCACTACTAGGACTTCATAAAGGATTGTATTTAGGCATTTTTAGTCAATGTATTTTTACCTATATTTTAAAAAATCTTGAAGTGAATACATAAATTAATCAGACCCTGTAATCCATTCATGTGCAGCTACTAAGTTCAGTGAAGGCTCTGTGGCAAAATGGAATCACATTCTGCAGCATTCAGTCTTACCTTAGATATCAGCAATTCCAGAATGTTTTACTGTCTTAAGTTGTCCTTTTAGCAAGGTATGTTCACCATTCTCACTCTTTCTTGCTGTTACCAAAGCATGCACATCTACGGTCTCGTATTTGAGAATAGTAGTTGCCATAAAATGTATAAAGGATTGTTTCTGTCAGACAATATTTTTGCAGATTGGATTGTCTGCAGTGGTTTGCAAAAGAACTTTATGATTTGTCTCCTAAAATTCTGCTCTTTGAGCAATCCAACATAGAATCTCCTTTTTTCTCAGATATGTGATGACTTGTAGATTGCTTTATGAGCCACCTTCCTGGCTGCTCCATTGCCTCCCAACTGATCCTCAAGTTGTTCCAAACGTTTCTCCTGAAAGATGGAAAGCTGAACTGAGTACCAGTGGGTCTAGCAGGAAGTCATATCGCACCGCGCCAGGAGCAGGGCAATTCTCAAATTTTGTATTTTGCGTGTTGGATAATGGACACATGGTACAGCTGCAGAATTCTGGGGTCTGCCTGGGTGTCATGGAGGAGAAGAGTAGAGCAGCTGACACCTCTAGAACTTTATTCAAACTGTCCACATATGCTGAGGTAACTGTGACATATGCTTTGTTGCTGTCTAAATTCAAGCTTAGCTCTACAATCTTAATGCTAAAAAATATGTATTTTACATTCAGATTCTGGATGCCAATTCTATGATACAGTGTGGGGAATATGAGGTGAAGATCAGTAAGAGTTTGACTTTTGTTTACTATCGCTTCTACAGGGGAAGATGATTTATTTAGATGTCATAAGCTCAAATTCTACATCCACAGATAATTTACCCATGTCTTTAGAGATGAAAAATAGAACCAAACTACATGTCCTCTTTGCTCTACTAGAAACGGATGAAATAAAATTGCAAAATAGCCCTCATCACCAGCAGAGAAATTATTAATAACTGGTTAGGCCGAGAGCAGGGTCGTGATTGGATGGCAAAGAATTCAAATTTTGTTCTCAGGCTCCAGGGTTAATATTAATTCATTAGGGTTGCATATTTTTACTGAAATTTGGGAGTTCTGACACTGCTAAAGGTTTAAATAGTTTTTTACTCATTACTACTGTAATTTTAATATTCTTTTATTAATTGCATTGCTAAACGCAATGGTATTAATTCCTCATGACACCTACTCTGCAGAAACTGAAATTAAAGTTAGCATCAGAAAAGCGTTAGTAGGTTTAATTCTTATTAAAGTGCCAGCCACAGAAATAGGGATGGACGAGGGTGTAATAAGAGGGTATGGAGCTGAAACTAAAGGACACTAACACAAGATGACATTCTTGGCTGCTGTGGGGAAGCAGACAGTTCTGGCTGAAGGCTGGCAAAAAGAGCATAAAGTTATTCCTTGCACAGCCCAAACCAGTGCGCGGGGAGCCCGCCTGCCACCCAGAGACCTCGGGGCTGTTCCAACATGCAGCTGCTTGCACTCCCAAGCAGCTAAGAAAACCCTACTGCACTGACATTTTTCCTATTCTCCTCTAGTCACATGTTTTGTGGTTACAATGCAGAGACAGAAATCTTTCTACATTTTCTCTAATTTAGTAACTGGTGCGGCCTTCTAGGGAACTTTCCATGCCTTTTGGTAGCTATAATCAGGAGATATTGCAGCAGGTAGGCTGCATCCAATTCAAAGTTCTAGTATCACTTTTTCATAGAAATAATTTTTGTGGTTATTAATGGCAATGAATTTATAGTAATGGAACTGTTTGTTAATGTTGCAGTACTTAGCACCTGGTGTCCCTTGAACTCAAAGTGCTTTACAAAGGAGACTGAACATTTTCTTTCACTGTTTACTAGTGGGCTGAGTGGGGCAAAGGAAGGTTAAAAACATGTATTGTAAGCCTACGTTTTGTTTATAAAATGTTTTCAAACCAGTTCGCCCTGCTTGGTTATAAGCATTTAGGGCAATTTGATATCTCCCATGAGTATGAGGTCTTAAAAACCAAGTGCATACTTAAGTCAGCAGCCCTTACCTGCCACTGTGGTGCATTTGCAAATCCTGCTTGACTCACTGTGAGCTGCACCTGCATACAGGAACAGAAGAAGGGTTTATCTAGTTGCAATAAAAGTAACAGCTTGTTTCATAGCATAAATAAGGATTGTACGGTTTCATTACCTGCACATCATGGTTCAGAGCCTGTAATGTTATGCATATGGGCATTTGTTTAGTTATAAATTATAATCATGGCCTTCAGCTATGTTAGCAGAGGGAACATCCTGTATATCTTTGTTTAGAAGGCACTGCTTCGATTGCACTTAATTGCCTTCCCCTGCAGCTTTGCTTAAAGGTGTGTGTGATAAAGGAGCAAATATTGTACTAAACAAGAGCAGCTAATGAATGTAGGCAAAGTCTATTATAAACTGTGCTGTAAGTAGGCAGCTACTAAATTGAGATGGCTTCTAATCAAGGCTATTTCTGTGCATTGCATTGTAGTCTGTAAATCAGATATGCTTAGCCCAAATCTGCCTGTGCCACTTTATTTATGAGTCAGTTCTAATTTCAAGTGGTCATGGATTGTAATAAATACTTCAGCAACATGGCCCTCTTTCTTTACGCCAGCGCAAGAATGAAGTCAGAAAGGAAGTCAAGTGCGGAAAGGGAGAGGTGGCTCTAGGCCATATTTGCACTGTTTTTTATTGAGAAAGCTCGATACTTATGAGACTTGCAATGAGTCAGAGAGATTTCAAGACTGCTCTGGCTTGCATTCAGGATTCCTGTAGCTTCCATGAGATTTTCCAGTGGTAAAAAATACAGTTAGCGGTGCACCTCAGTCTTTTCCTCCTTGTCTCTAGCAAGCCCTTAGCCATCATCCAGTGCTAGAACCTGAAAGGGAGCTGGGAAAGGCCAGTTATTTCCTTTGCTAGCCAAAAGAAGTTTCTTGCAATGAAAACATGTCTCAGAGGCCTGTGAATCACCACAACAAAGTGAAAGATGCAGGCTACCTTCCAGAGCTAAAAGATGTGTAACTTTGTTAGCACAGAGCTATACCTAAACTAACTGAAGCAAGAATGTGCTATAAAGTTGCTATGGGGTAAGGATGCTGGGCAAAATAGTCTGAGAATGGCAATGACAAGTCAGTTCCTAAGAAGTTAGTCCTAGAATCCAAATTTCCAGTATCTTCAAGTACTCAGTTTACCCACAGCAGGACTATTTTGTGACCTATTTGACACAAATCTACAAAATTCAAGCATACTTCTGCATTTCATAGATGAACTTGTTCATATTCTCTCCTCCACCTGCTGTAAACCTATTTAAACCTTCACAGGTCATAAGTGTAAGTGCTCTCTCATTGCAACAGAAAAAGCTTGCGCTCCATTTATATCACTGTGTAGTTGGGACTAGTGAATATTGATTGGTGGGTCAAAGGTTTTGTGAACACAAACTTGCTCTCTTAATAGGCATCTATTAATACAGTTTAATTCCCCAGTTCTTACAAAAGCAAAATGCATACAAAGCATATAGAAGTTAACTAAACAGGAGTTAACGTTTCTCTTTCCCAACCAATGTACCATTAATAAATCTTCCATTTTTCTGACAGAGCTACACAAACCTTGACTGTTTTCATTATTAACTTAATTGCTTTTCACTTACAGGTACACAGCCTTTTCTTGTTGAAGGCTAATGCACATTTCCTTGACAGGTAGAATAACCAGAAAGATTTGAAAAATGATGGAATAGCCAATACAAAGTGAAATGTGAAACCAAGGTAACAGGAGAAGGACAAACCTTGAAAGATCCAGAATTCTGGTTGAATGTCCTTTGGACCAGGGTGAGCTGCTTACAAATGTATATAGAGGCTAGCACAGCACAGCTCTGTTTGAATGTAGCCTGTAAATATTACCAGGGCATCAGAATTTAGTAGTGATAGGCAGTAATAATAACAACAATAATTACAATAACAACAACAGCAGCAATAATAATAATAATAATAGTAATATACACACTAGGAAACTTAACTAAAAATTTAGTAAGCTACATAACTTGCCAAGCTTGACTGTCTGTTACCTTGTACCTTTTGAATTCATTTATGAAGTGTGCTGGAGTCTGTGGGTATGCATGGATGTGACGGCACAAAATCAATCTGAGAGTCATCTAGAGGCCGTGAGCTTGAAATTATTTTGTAAGACTGCTATAAAATTAAGATTTGCCAGAGGACTTCCTTCGACTCCTCTTGAATATACCATGGCAATGGCTCTATGGTAACATTATAGCTGCAGTGAGAACAATTAAATAATTGGCAAGCAATGTTAAAAATTAAAAACTACATTTGAAGAAGGGTACCAAATTCAAAACTGGCCAGTAAGAGGTATAGTTTGAATTTTGGGTTGATCCTTATCTTAAGGGCTGATTGCAATTATTTGTTGTTGAATCTCTCTTCTGCTACCTGTTTTTCATATAGAATTGCCGCCTTTGTTTTCTAGACTTTCAGCGTCATCAGATACCCTTTCTCACATTGCTGGTGGATACAGTCATATTAGATTCATGACACTGATTAGGGCAGGTGATATCTAAATTAACAGATAATTTTCTATTTGACTCAGTAGCCTGATATGTGCAATCCGTGTTGCTGGATGTAAATGTCAGAATCCTTGTCTCTCCCATTGGTGAGTGCAGTTCTAGGGCAGATGAACAGGTCAGCAAGAGGGAACTGTGGGCCCTGACAAAGTCATCACCATTGCTATGAAAAGCATCTATGGAAATAGGACAATTGCCAATTGGTTTTAATAATGAAATTCCTACTCCCACAGAACTCAAAAGTATTTGAGAGGATTCCCATTCCAGACCTGCTGTAGGTGCAATGTTTAGAGTTGATAACATCATTATATACGATTACCTTATCCCAGCTGTGCTTCTTAATTTAGATTATAAATGGCTATCAACTAAAATTTGAATGTGAAGAGACTCGCACAAGTGCAGCCACACAAGGACCAGATTGTAAGAGACATAATGCTATTTACTAAGTAAATTTTGATTTATATTTTCTAAATTTTGGAAGAACAGTAGCTGACTCTGCATCCCAATGTGACAGTTGTGTAGAACTGAAAAGGAAGAAGTGCGTTCACAGCGTCTGTTGGTTAACAAAACTGACAGCTGAGACAAAGGGATAGATTCCTACACTGAGAATGCATCCCTCTGTTAATTCCTGTATCTTGGTTTTGGTGTGTGACAGCTAAATTATAGGTTTCACAAATCAACTGTTTTTCTTCTCTAAATCAAGTTTACAATTCATAAAAAAAATGTAGGTACGCAGCAATACATAATGTATCTGAGAATTTTCTTCTGTGGTCTGGGATGCCAGGTCAGTGTGTGTCTAGAAAAAATAAAAGCTTGCTGCTGAGGGTGCACTTCAGAATTGTTGTGGGAGCTTATCGACTACAGACATGAGTGGGGAGAGAACATCTGGGTTTTTTAATCAGTTTCTTGCACTGTATCCACACATAATACAATACTCTTAAAGTTCTAATCTAAAGGGTATCTTTAACAACATTGGGCTATTTGTAAGCTTTTTCAAAGCATTTCTTTGGTTAACAAGGCTCATTATTTGAGCCATTCTGGTTTTGATGCTGTGTATCTTTTATTTTACACCTTTTTTCTGTCCAAGAACATGTCCTTTCTGTTCAAACACTCTATGCTTTTCCTCATATTGCCACTCCATTGCTACCTATTTGCAGTTAAGATCTTGAGAGGGTTAGTCAGTAAGTGACACTTGCACAAGCATTCCTTTTGTATGTATTTGCTGCACTTTCTTAGGCAAACGTGCTTCCTCTTTCCATGCTAAGTACGATCCATAAAAGAGGTAGTAAGGCATTCACATCTGGAGAGTGTGCCTGACCCATCAGTTATATCTTCATTATTAGTGCTTTTGTGAGCATAGAATCAACATGTTGCAAGAAATCATCACTTAGTCTTACCACTGTATTCAGAAAAGTATCTGAATATTCCTTTAGCTGGAGTAGAATTTCTCCAGCTGATAAATTTGGCTCTAAAACAACATCACAGCTTACAATGTGGTAGGCAAAACACTTTCAGTCTAGTGGAAAACTTGATCTGGATGCAATATACTTTCAGAATTGGCACAGTTGTTCAAAAGTCTCACAAGAAAAGTGAACAGTTAAGCAGGCAGATGTTTAGATCTGCATATGGGAATGGTAGAAAAGAGGATTGCTATGTGGTGAGTACTGAGCATCCATTCTCCATCAGTTAAACATTGTGTTAACCTGATCGGTTAAACAAACTTATGGCAGTTCAAAAGCAAATCCTGATATTCATGATGATGTTTAGGTCACTTTGATCCATCTCTGACATATAAAATAATACAAATACAAATACAAATAATACAAATAGGGCCTAAATAATACATCCTTGTTTAACCTTGCTTGTCAGAGGGAGAAGGTGAGACGTTTTCTGTTGTGCAGTACGTTTGATTGCTAGAGTTATCTTAAAGCTGATTGAAACTTTCTTGCAAAGTCATAGAAGTGCAGCTGAGCTTCCCATTTTAGATTAATTAAAACTTGAACGCTTCTTCTTCATTTGCTGAGCTGCAAAATATGTGTAAAATGTTTTGTGGTTTCCTTAGAGCTACCGTGCAGTCCAGAACTTTCCTCTTTGTCAGATGGAAGGACAAGTGATTGGGGAGAATCTGAAAAAGATACTGGCTAGTGAAGGCCAGTGGTGAGATTGCTCTTTACAGTGTGGTTTCTTTCCTTCCATCTCTAGATGATGTATTTATTTTTTAAATACTATGGAGTGATACCTGCATCCCAAATCTGACAAAAAAAAAGATGGTGTAATCATTTAGGCAGTGCCTAGCAGCTCACACTCTGTTTCAAGAAATGATGCCTTTTAGCATCTTGCATTGATGCTATTGTATTGCTAATTCGGCTATAACTGGTAGCTCAACCAAGCCTCTTCAAAAGTAAGTCCAACACATTTCTACTGGTGGTTGTGCTTTTGCTGAACAAATACTGTAAGTGTTGGGCCCTTATGCCTTGGCAATCTGCGATCAGCGCATTTTTTTCCCTGGTAATGATCAGCATTGTCATGTTCTGTCTTGGTCCATGAACCCCCTTGAGCCCATCATAAAACAAGCACATATGGTGCTTGTCAGCATTTGCCTGCCATTCATCAGCCTTGGCTTTCCACCACTGACCCTTCATCTGACATAACTGATTTGGACTTCATGGTGAATCTTCCTGGAAGCCAGCTTTGTCTGTAATTCAATCTGGGTGAGCCAGCACAATCTGACAAGTGCTCTGAGCACAAACTGAATTGCAGTATGATAGCCATTCATCCCGTTTTGGTGTTCCCCACATTGAAAGTCAATGGTTTGCTTGCAATCCAACACATGTCCTATATAGTCTACCATACCTTCTGGAGGGGGTTTCCGCAGAAGACAGAGGGGTAATCGGCTCACACACAGCTTTTCACATGTGGCCTCTCCATTGTGTTTTTCCACATTAACCTGAATAGCTGCTTAGCTGCTATGGTACAACATCTAGGAGGCTCTTTGTGGAGTAGTTTTGTAGTATGTGGTGCATCTGTCAGTCAGAAGCATATATTGATTCAAGCCCTTCCAGTGCTCAGTGATGTACCTGCCAGTCTCTCGTAGACAAAATTGTAGATGCGTGCAAGAGAACTTGAACTTAGTTCTTGAGACACGGCTCTGGTGATTTTTAATTTCATGCCTGATACACAGAACAAAAAGCAAACTGTTTTGGCTGAAAACCACTTCTTCTATGTCTGCTTTCCATGCGAGGTCAAAAAGTGTTGTTCCATCTCACATGTGTGTTTACGTCTCTCAGATTAAGAATGTCGGAATTGGGGAATATATAGGGAGTGTTGGTTGACATTGGGTCAGCTTGCTATACGATTGTAGCAACAAACTAGTCCTGTTTGCTTTAGACATTTCCATCCATGCAATATAAAACAATGGTAACTAGAAAAGGAGGTGGACTTGAAATAAAACGCAAATGGAGAACAGATAAAGAGGTGTGTGTAAAATAGAGAATGCAAGCAATCATCTTTTGTGATGAAAAATAAGTGCTGTGTTGACGACAATTAAACTAGTACATACATACATGCATACTATATATATGTGTGTATGTATATGTGTGTCTATATATATAGTAATAGAAGAAGAAAGATAATACGGAGCTTGCAAGTGAGTAAATAGATGGACGCATGGATTTCAGGTTGGGTTTTAGGAAAGCACATAGCATGGATGTTAATAGAGAACTGGGAGAATCAAGGTGGTGAGATCCTAGAGGATATAGACAAGATTCTGCTGTCCTGATACAAGTTTCCTTCTAGCCAGTATTACTGTGCCCCCATGTACTTACAAAAATTGTGATTTTCTTTTTTTTCCTGGGTAGTTCTCTATTCTCTTCCCTCTTTGGCATTTGGCAGAATTGGTGCACTAATATTTCCCATAGTTGCGTTGTGTCCTCATGGATTCAGAAGGTGCATAGGCATTAAAGTTATCTGTGTCCCTGGAGGCTGTCTGTTTTGGTCAAAACCCCTTGTTCTGCAAAGCCAGCTTTAGCAAGATGGTGTTCTTCAGCCATGCCCTTTTGCCATTAGTAGGTTTACCCTACAGAAAGATGACAGTTGTTTTCATCAGCCAGCTGAGTTTCACTCATTGGTGCTACGCGGAGTCCATAGGTAGTCCCTTCCCTGCTCCTAGCGCTACTCTTTGTTCTGGGCAGCTGGTGTTGGTGATATAGTGGTGTTTGGATATTTGCAAGTAGCAACAAACATTGGATAGGAGTTAAAAGTAGCAACAGTGATCAACTCTAAAACTTGCTTTTGCTGTCATTAAGGAGTAACTATGAGTTACAAAGCAAAGTTACTTTTGCTACAGTGACTTTGCCTGGGTGATTTAAGACAATTTTTGGGCACCTCATCCCTTCCATTTTAGAGATGATTTGCAGAGTCCAACACAGGACCACTGAGTCATTAAACGATCATTGAGAGGGTGTTCTAGTTTTGCATCAGCAGCTGCTTTTCACGCTGCACACATTCAAGCTTGTCACTCTAGCTTCTAGTGCTGTAACTGATTGCTCCCTGTATTGTTTCCCCCTGTAGTTTGTGATTCACTCTTTAGTTACAGAGGAGATTTTATTAAAAGCTGTTTTTCTTGCTGAGGAGTTTTTATTAAAGGTTGTTTTTCTTGCCCCCTCTAAAGGAAAGACTTTCCAAAGACAATTGTCCCCTTCCCAATAACTGTATTGGCACATATGAATTATCTAATGCTGAACTGATAGATGAGCTGTCATCAGGGTACAAACCTGTGACTGTTAGAACAAAGGTTGGCAAATTCAAATGGGAAATAAAGTGCAAATTTTTTAACAGCAAGGGAAATTAATAATTGAAACAACTCACCTATGGATCTAGTCAGGAACAGATGTCTTCCTAAAAGACATGCCCCAGTTCAAGAAGAAGTTATTGAGCTCCATGCAGGAATCAACTGGTGAAATTCTCTGGACTATGTTTGGCAGAAGTCCAGAGCAGAGGATCCAATGGTATCTGCTGAATCACTAAAGCAAAACCAAACTGCCTCGGAAGGAACAGCAAACAGCTTTCCTCTGTAGATCAGACATCAAAGCAGGGAAATGTAGCATTTGACAAGTGTGCTGTATATGGTAATTAAATTGCTTCTGTGCTCATTTACAACTTTCTCTTTCCTCCTCTCAACTGCATTTTTCATCCTATATTTTCCCACTTTTTTTTCTCTGCTCTTTTATCACTTTCTACTCCAAAGCATTCAAATTGTAGCTGAACTTTTGAACCACACATGGAGTTTGTTTATATTTAATCACCAACATACACTGTAGTATTCCACCACATGACAATTTTAGAGTAGGCACCCCAAAATTGCAATATAAGGAGGGAATGGACAAGTTTTAGGATTAAAACCGTTTTAAAATGTCTCAGAAAAAGAAATTATGGCAACAAATCATAATGACCTAACTCACTCACCGGTGGCAGCCAAGGGCATGTGCTAGCAATTGCAGCATATGTATCAAAGGAAAGTGGGCTGATTTTGAACTGCTGGCAGCAGTCCAGCTGAGCTTCAACTTACGAGAGGGGTCCTCTCCTTCTGCAGGGAACAGGAACTGTTAGCTTCTGCTGGAGCCTTGGCTTCTCCTGACCAAAATGCAGCCATTCAGCCTGAACGAGTGCGGACTAATACAGGTTCTCAAGCAGAATGACCTCATTTACATTTTGTTACCTTTGTGCTAATATGCCTGAGCATTAGGGCTTATTTACTAGAGGTCATTGGTATGTGAACAGAACTATATTGCTTGCTCTTAGATGTGTTATCTTTTGCTGCCAAAATCTTGGATGAACTTCGGGAAGTGCAATGTTTGTCTGACAGTTTTGGGCATATGGAAGCACTGTCCCAGTGAGAGCGTGGGATATACTGCGCATGTGCACTTTGAAAGTGTAAAGAATGTGCAGTGAATCAATGTGATTAAGTTGCTGCCTTCCCATATGCGTGATACTCAGTACACATGTACTGCGGACATATGTGGGAACACCCAGCTGGAAGGATCATAGCCCTTCTCCTAGACCAGGAGATGGGTTCATTTTCTTGTGTGAACTTACCAGCAAACTTGGGGATCTCTGCAGAGCATTCTGCTGTCAGCTTTACACATTTTCATTCTGTGTTTTTTCCTGCTTATTTGTATCCATTCTTCTGTGGTCTTATATAACAAACTAGGCTGTGAGCTTTTCACAGTGGGTAATATCTTTCTGTTCTGTCTTTCGAGTGTCTAATATCAAGGACTTGTAATGCCTGACTGTGACTCCTAAGTGTTATGATGATAATTTTAATAACATTTCAGTTACTTTGACAGTGATTAACTGTGCCAGGTTATTGGTGGTTGATACCAAGTTAACCATACTTGCATCCTGAATCTTTCAAACAGCACGCTGCAGCATAATGACCTGAAATTTTCCCATCTGAAAATGATTTCTCGGCATTTAATGTATTGTTTAATTAAATGTGAGCAGCAAACTTCTTGTTTTTATTGTTAAACCAGTGGCGAATGTGGCTGATTGTCTTTCTCATTGGAGTCTTTTATGATACAGGAAGTTTTTCTTCAGGGATTACACGACAGCCGTGAAGAGTTTCAGAGAAATTATTTCTAAACCTTATTTTTGGTTATATATAGTATCTTCTGGAGGAGAACTTCCTGCCCTATGTACTTTCAAGGTATATAAGGGGTGCGTGATTACCAAATCTCCATACAAGGTGACGTTTTCTCTACATTGTACTTTCAGCAGACATTGTCAACTACTTAATGGCCTCAGAAGACACTTGAATAAAGCATCCAACACAGCGGTAATGCATAGTGTGTTTGTTTTTTGTCTGTAGAGAACTTTTCACTTAAATTATACATTAACCTGTAGTGAAAGCTCAACATAATTTATTGTTTTTATTTTTCCAGGCAGTGCAAGAGGCTCATATGATGGTCACTCCATTTAGAGGAACAAAAGGAAGAGGATTTTTTTTGTCACTCATGTGGCTGCAGACTCAGGTGATATAGTGGAGTGTTGAATTCCTACCATCAGCTGTGGTAATGTGGCGCACAAGTTTACATCACAGAATTGGACTTTTAGTACAAGTAAATGATAAACAGTTGAGGAAAGATATGAAATTATAATGAGTCCTCAGCAACTCTGCGCACATACGGAGGACAGTCATGGCTTTGGGCCCTAATCAAGACTTAGAGACAGTGTTGGTAGGATTTTTTGGGAAGAAGGAATATTCAAAGGAAATTTGGCTATTCTGGCTTAACAATGAACAAATGACAGACTGTAATAATGCAGATACACTACTTAGGAGAAAAGCTGGCCAGGTTTGCCTGTCCTGATTAGGAATTCCTCTTGGTCCCTATGATGTAGTCAAATTAGGCAGGTTTTTCATATTACTGCAAGCCTCCTTCATTTCTTTCAGCCACTCAAGAGGCTTCAGGTTGCCCAGTTATAAACCTTGTTGCTCTATTTTTCTCATCATTACCTCTTTTTATTTTTTATGGCAATCACAACACCATAGATATCATCTCATTATACAGCCCTTGTTCCTGTGGCATGGGTATGTGCATAGTTCTCAGACTGAAACAGCCATTGCTGTCAGTCTGAGGCAATAACAAGAGACTTCTGTCCTTGAGCCTGTCTATCTCCGTATCCCTCCCATACTGTCCCACTTACTACATGTGCCTTCCCACATTAAGACACCAGTCAAGTATTCCTTAGCTGTCCTAAGAGGGATTGTGGTATGCTTGTGTGGTACCCATGACTTTGAAGTATATACTTTTATGATGCTCCATTACAGGGATTGAAATGTCATTGCTGCAGAAGAGGCTGTGTTCCCACGTGTGTGCCTAGTAAGATGTAACCTCCCCAGCCAAAGAGCTTATTACTGACTCCACTCCAGTACTGCCAGTGTCTGCCACCTCGTGGGTGCATCCTGTTTATGCGGCAGCAGTAAACTGAGTGGAGTGGGAAGGAAAAACTATTTTGGAAATATCAGCAGAGTGACCACATAATAGTGATGTCTCAGAAATGCATTCATAAATTTTTCAGAGGCTGGATTTAAATGTATATTCAAAGGTACTGTTGTGTGGCACTTGGTCTCTTGGAATTTTAATTCCCATGTCTTTATTTAAAGTCCTGAAAAAGAATAAACTCTCTTCTGTAGTTCAGCAGAGAAGGCTGTTCAGCTGTAGGAAAAAGGGTAGCAAGCTGGAGTTCTGCATAGTATTCCCTCAGCTCCATTAAATCTATTACACTAACATCAAAGTCCTACCTTTAATCCTCTAAATCTGGTCATCATTCTGTTACTTTGACCAGACAGGATAAATCAAAAGAAGTGCTATACTTGCATGCTGGAAGGACCCTGAAAAATCTTTAAGTTAAAAAGAAATATGGAATTTTTTGAACCTGAGCCTTCAGCTGCACAAAGAATCAGAATAATTGCCTAGATCTTAGCCTTACACATGTCAGTGTTGACTATACTTCTTGCAGTTTTTATCTACAAAAGACTATCTTTCCTTCAGAAAGACCAAAGACTGAATAAACCGAGATTTTTCTGGATGAAAAAAGGTTACAGGAGTATTTTGATTTTGCTTTGTAGCAATGGACAAAACTCAACAAGAGTTACTGTTGACCAGCCAAGAAGCCATTTCTCTGTTCTCCTGATTTACTGACAGTGTTCTCCTTACTTCATCACTTACCTTTCACCTGCATAATTCCATCTATGCTGGTCTTCAGTAAAAACCCTAGACCATATTATAACACAACTGTGAGGAATAGTTTAACTAATAGTTTATTAAGTGTGGCTTTGTGGGATGATGCTTTTGTGAAAATAAGACTGTCTGTTGGTAGAGCTCTGATTCTTGTAGGATTTACCTCTGGTCAGCTGGCCTGTTGTTAAACACAATTTTGTCTGCCTACATTGAAGTCTAAGTTATATTAAACATTGTTCTTCAGGGCTAAGTTCTTTTTCCATAATAGCTGAGAGTACCTGGTAATATTTGGAGGGTCTGTCTGGCTCCTAATGCTCTGACAGCATCGTCTCTCCTGGCTGTATGCTAACAATATCCACAATGGAAACGTCAGCACTTAGCAGCTGCTCCATAAGAGCTGCTGCAAAGTTGGTCCTTGCCATGATTCAGCAAAGTCATGTAGGTACCTAACTCTGACACAGGAATGGATCTGTTAAAGTCATTAAGCTAGAGATACAGCTTAGTGGGTGTAAGTGCTTTCTAAAGGAACTGTTCTTGGTGTGGATGAACAAGAGTCCTAACATTTGCCCAATGGCCAGCACCCAGAGACCAGGGAGCCAGAAGAGTTTGCCACCAACATCTGTTTCCAGTGTGTCTATCTGACTCTGGTATTATCAACCTGTTGCGGTTTAACCCAGCAGGCAGCCAAACACCACACAGCTGCTTGCTCACTACCCCCGCGCAGTGGGATGGAGGAGAGGATCGGAAAAAAAAAAAGGAAAATTTGTGGATTGAGATAAAGACAATTTAATAGAACAGAAAAGGAAGGGATAATAATAATAATAGTAATAATAGTAATAATAGTTATAATAGTAACAGTAGTAGTAGTAGTAGTAATAATAATAATAATAATATTAATAATAATAATAATGGTAGAATATACAAAATGAGTGATGCACAATGCAATTGCTCATCACCCGCCGACCGATACCTAAGCAGCGATCGCTACTTCCTATTTATATACTCATCATGACATCATATGGTATGGAATACTGCATTGAACAATTGGGTCAGCTGTCCTGGCTGTGCTCCGTCCCAGCTTCTTGTGCACCTGGCAGAGCATGGGAAGGTGAAAAGTCCTTGACTATGTGAACACTACTTAGCAACGACTAAAACATCAGTGTGTTATCAACATTATTCTCATACTAAATCCAAGACACAGCACTAGGAAGAAATTTAACTCTATCCCAGCCGAAACCAGGACACAACTCTTCACATTGTCAAGTAAAAAATGCATAAAATAATTGGATTATATATTAAGACTTTTGAGAGAGTCACCTATTGACCTTCTTCTACTCCAGTGAACTTAGCTGTGAAAAATTGGGTAAGAAGCAGGGCCTTGCTGAAAGCAAGATATTGCATCTGAGCAGTGCACTCTTGGATAAACAGAAATTACTGAGTAAATAACAAAATGTGAAGAAATGAGATCCAAATTGAACTGTGGAAATTGTGGACTGTAGAAGTGATTGCATTTATAAATACTTTTAAATGTGTATTTGCTCTCTGGGTTTCACTATAAATTGTAATGAAGTGCCTCTATGTTCAGATGTGTATAGGGCCAAATCTTGCAGTTGTTATTTGGGCAAACAAAAAACTCTGAAAAAACAATCTTCCAACTGAAAATAACTGTGTTTTGACTCACTAAAGATAGCAGGATTGAGTCTGAATATCATAGTATTCTGCTGTCCATTTATTGTGCTCAGCATTTGCTATAACCTTTTGGACCTTCCTTGTCATTCATGCGTGATATAAACTAAAACTACACAAAAAATAGTGAATTTTAAAAATCTCATACATTCGGTCTGTAATTATCCTGGTGGCATGGTGTGACCTGCTGATTCAATTCTTACTGAGATGAATATGAGCTGTTAGTAGACCAAGGTTCAGTGAATACATTAAATCTTGACGCCCCAATCAATTACCCATTTCCTCATGGCAGTGTGTAGGATGTCTGGAAAAGATGTAGTATCAGAAGTGATTCAAAGAGCCCTCCTTGGATGCAAAAAGTCTCCGAAAAGTTGAATATCAATTTTGGATTCATTTTTCCTGGTGACTTACTAAGTTTGACTTTTGTTTTTTGCTATTACAGAGATACAAGAGAAAGCGGAGTGTTTCACTTACTGTTTTCCATTAAGCCAGTGTGCTAAGCAGGGACTGGCTAAGATGTGACACTTCGATACAGCCTGCTTTGGCTGCTGTACAAGGTTACTAACACATAGCAGCCTTGTCCAAATAGGAGCTAAGCACCTTTATTTCCTGCCAGAATCCACTTTGGAAGTGGGGCTCAAGATGAGGGTTAGGAAGCTGTCACTTCCCAGTAAGCATCTTCAGAAGAGAGACAGAAGAGGAAAAGCAGTCACTTTGGATTACATTTTAAAGGCAATGCTTTTACCCTTCCCAGGGAATTGGTCAAGTGGCTCTTGTGCTATTTCCTCTCTCAGGTGCCTGACTCAATGGTAGAAAGGGTTTTCTTAATATCTAAAGATATTGTTTCCACCGTGTACAGTCCAGTGACCATCACGATTGATGCTATCAGGGAGCAGAGGGGCACACAGTAACATATGAATGATAGTGTACTCCTTCATGTCTTGTTTCAGTCATTTCACTCATTTTTTTCACATCAACTTCTTCCATTGTGGTTTTCTGTATGTGTATAGTACACGCAGTTTTTCCCAGTTACACCCGCTTTTCCTTCTCTCCTAGTGGAAGGCATTCCGCGAATGAAACAATCAGGGAATACTGTAGAGACAAAGGGTGAAATTTGCCTCATCTGCTGAGCCTGTTAAACTCTAAATGTCCAATTTCATTAAATCTGTATGTCTGCGCTGGAAGAGCAAAGGACTATTTCCATCCCTAGAGACCTACTCACCTCCTAGTAAGGTCTGTAGTAGGCATATTTTGGGAAATTTCTATTACTAATGGGGATGCCAGACTACAAAGGCACATGGAGGTAGACAGATTTGGACTGAGAGTTGTGTTTTCTGCTTGTGACAGTTTGTGTGTTTTGTTAACCAGAGTGGGTAATTATATGTAATTATTTGGGCAATTCACTAATTCTTTCATGCTGGACAAGTACCAGGTCCCTTTTATTTTGTGATCTCACTAAACTTAGCAGATTTTTTCATGTCTTGTAGATTTTAAAGTCATAAATGTCTATTGTTATATTGTGAAGACCATAGCATTTTAATAGGACAAGTGTCTTGGCTGGGATCACTTGGCAAAATTGGGAACAGAACTTGTCTTCTGAGTTTCAGCATGATGCTCTATCCATCACTGCCTCTGAAAGACCAGTGAGCTGGATAGATGACACCAGAATTCATGCTTCTCAGACCCATACCTCAGTGTACCTTCCCATAATCTAATGGGAATTTTGATAAACAGTCAAATAATTCTTTTCTACTTTTATGGGAAAAATAATCAGTATCTACTTCATGCAATAAGGTAGGAGAAGCTACTCTCATACACAGTGCTTTCATTAGAAATATTTACATTTTGAAAGTGATTGCTTGTTCAGTTTTCAGAATGTAATTTACAAAGATGCAACTAAACTGCCTTTCTTCTGGAAAACATTTTATCTGGCTGTACTATGCTAATATGATCAGTCATATGCTGTACATCTCTTCTCCATCTCTTCCTACCTATAAATTATTCAGAACTATTATAGCTAAAACTGTGAGTAGATGATTTTATATCTGTCTTCTGAAATGCTAGAAAGGATTTGGTTTGGAATGAAGGGGATGACATCCTTGTGAGGCACTGGGAAATCGGGAATCAACTGTGACTGGCAGGCTTGCTCCTGGAGAAATGGGAAAAATGGTTAAAAATATCTCTTTTAGTTAAAAATTTTAGAAGACTTAATATAAAATATTTAAGCCTATACAGCTCAGTCTGTAGAACTTCCTATCAAATATAACGGTAAGCATGTCAAAGTTTATGGAGCCATTTGCTAAGATAACTCTATCTCAACTCCCTTACCTGAGGTTAATTTGACTTTGTAGAAAGGAGAAATTTAACCTCTTGCAGTAACCCAAAGATTTAAGTCTTTTCACCTGAAAACACTTGATTTAATCTTCTATAACACAAGCCATCAAGTAATTAATGACTTCTCTTGCATACAAATAAATAATCCTGTGAAATCACATTCTGTAATTCACTCTGACTCACAGACTTTGTCACTTAAATACCTTGAACTACATTTCCCAGGAGCACATGGGCTGAAAGGCAGAGCTTAAACTCCCTTTATCAACCTAATGACTTCAGGTGTTTTGCAACCTGGAGAGGGGCAGGAGTGTTTGTGTCACAGGATGAAATTTGAAGCTATTGTTGTTGGGCTGCTTTGTGCAAACTTTCACCTTCTAGTGCAACACAAGGTTAAGGTAGGTTTATCCTTTTATTTGTGTTTTCTTCCAAACAACCTATACCAAGCTTTACCATCTTTTACATGGAAAAAGATCCCTTCTTTTCTACACAAGTTGACTTGTGCACCTTGCAGCCCCCACATAGAGCTTGCATTCTGGGGTTCTTTGCCCACTGGAAAAGTACAGCTCTATAGGGGTATGGGCCATTTTATCTTGATTCACCTGCATGGTCTGGACTGCAAAACATGTAATTTTTTGTTTTAGTGATCCTGAGGAAGCATACTAACTGTAAAATGCTTCTGTGATTCTTGTTTTGTCCCTGAGGCATAAGCTTTGTCCTCCCTGAAGAGTTATATGCTCTTCATGTCATCCACGGTGATGTGGCCAGTGGTGGTGTTCCCAATTCTGACTCTAAATACCATGTACCTAACACTTTCTAGATAAATTTAAAAAAACTGTGGAATTTCAGCTCTCAGTGCTAGCAATCCTGCCTAGAAGGCACTGAGTGCATTATAAATATGGTACACTAGTAACATAGCTGGTATTAGAGTGGTAATATAAACTTTGAATAATCCAAAACTGCATCACTGCAGTCTTGAGATATGTGCTATATATTTAATTTGCATCTAGGATCTCTTATTACTGGTTTGCCACATTGTTTTGATTTATTTAATGGTTTTTCAGATACATGGCTAGTTCTGTAGTCTGTTCTTTCAGCAAAGCATAGAGAGTTTCCTCTACCTGCTACTAGCATTAATGGCAGCAAGCTAAGCTAGTGCGGTTGCCTGGCTGACAAGCTTAGAAAATAATGTATGTGATAGCACGTTGTTACACTGTAGTAACACCCAAGTACCTCTGTATTGGGCCAGAGTCCAGCTGTGGTAGGTATTGAAATGCAAAGGAACTGGTTCAAAAGGTAATAGGAATAGAAGAGAGGAGGCAACAGCTGGATGTGGGCAGATGGGGAGCACCTGAGATTAATGAGACAGTGCTGGTTAGTGTGATAGGCAGCTGTCGGACTGCGCCAGCAGCCTGCGTGTTGTTAAGTGCTTTGTGCGCATCGCAGTAAAGGGAAGGTGGGTTGTTCACTGGGAATTTCTCTGAGCTTCATGGGACGCTGAGGTAGAAAATAAAAAAATACTCTGAGGTGATGGAAGCCAGCAGTGTTGGCTGGACAGATATCAGCAGCATTATTGGAGACGCTGTGGGGTTGGCTGTGGCAGGCCCAGTGGGAGAGACAAGGTTTTGTGCCTGATGTAAAGTGGGTTACAGGAAGTGGTGGTGGTGCAGTCAGAGAGAAATGAGACAGGGCCATTGTTTTGCAGTGCTGATTTGAATGACTCTGAGTTGGCATTTGTCAAGCCAGCAAAGAGCAGCCTATGAACTTTAGGAAGAGTATTCAATAAAATCTAATCACTCCAGTTGGTGGTCCTGGTCATAAAATTTATGTTTGGATTCAGTGCATCCTGAGCTTCAGAGATGCCTTATTTTCATGTGAATCCATATCTTTGTGACAACATGGGGTGCTTGCAGAATCATGTATAGATATGAATTTCAATTTCTTTTTGTTCTTTCTCTTCAAAGTCTGGATGTGTTTGAATCCAAATCTTGTAGTCATTGCCTTTGCCCCATCTTTGTATGCTCTTGTGCTGAACCAAAGTTCTGAAAACAGAAGTGCTGTTTCTAGCAAAAATCATGACAAGTTTTTACAAAGCTGTATCCACAAGAAGTTTCTTCCTGTTATTTTGTTTAGTGCAAAGAAAGAAATTAATCCCGTGGTGACATATAATTTGTCCTCATTAGCAGGAAACAGAATTTATATAGGCTCAAAAGCTATTTGTTAGTCTAACATACCAGCCTAAAATTTTAGCCACCACTGATTGTGCATTGTTGACTTGACAGCAGAAGTAACCATAACTTAGACTTAATGAATGCTTTCATGCAGTACGCACAGTCCTCCAAGAGTCCTTATTTCATACTATTTAATGCTGTGCTGAACAGTTGAGTTTGATAAAAGCTGAAACAGTCAGAATTATGCTTTCATTTGAATTTTAATTTTTAAAGGGGGAAGGCAGGTGGAATTGTTTTACAGAGAGAATAGCCCAGCATGTCCTTCCATACTAAAAGTCTCTTAGAGCCCATCTGATACTGGTCTCTGAGATTTTTCTGCTGGTTTCCTTAGTTTACATACTGCCTTCAAATTGCGTATATTAGTCTCCTATCAGAAAAACTCGCATGCATGGAAATCAGCCATGTCCCGTGAAGGTCGCTGGAATCTTAGTGATGGAGAATTCGTTCCCAAATAGGCAGCTTCTTTATAGCATTGATGCTCTTCTTGATGCCAAAGACTTAACTGTACAAGTAGACATGAGGTCAAAAGGCAAATGCTAACTCAAAGCAGTAGGTGTGTCTTGGAAGTACAGTCTCCTTGTCTAGTATGCAGGAACAAATTATATTTAAATCGTTCCCACTGTAGGTTGATAACTTGTCTCTACAGTTCCTACGCAGAGGCCTGAGTTCCTCTCAGTTCCATTTATTCTTGCATGAAAATTAATAAGAATAGAATAGACTATTTCAGTTGGAAGAGACCTACAACAATCATCTAGTCCAACTGCCTGACCAATTCAGGGCTGATCAAAACTTAAAGCATGTTGTTAAAGGCATTGTCCAAATGACTCTTAAACGCTGACAGGCATCGACCACCTCTCTAGGAAGCCTGTTCCACTGTTTGACCACCCTCTCAGTAAAGAAATAAACATGCCCCCAAGTAAAACAGAACAATCCAATAATTCATTTGTTCTTTGATAACTTCCCCGAATTTTTCCCACATAGCACCTGCCAAGGAGGCCCCTTTCTTCAGTGTCTGCAATAGATACCAGTCTGCCTTTTATAGATCTTCTCTCCTGATTTCCTTTAGCCTTTATAGGAGGATGTCATCCGACTCTTCCCACCTGTGGTTTCCTGGTTCAAACATCTGTTTTAAAACATCTGTTCAAACGTGTTTTTAAACATCTCAGTATAGATTTGCCTCAAAATAGACAAAACTGTTCTCGCTTGTAAATATTTCCTGATGCTTCCACATTCTTGCCTTTCCCCAAAAGCTTAGGCAGCAATATCTGTTATTATTTGCTCAGCTCAACCTACTAGATAGAAGTTCAAAGCTTTTGATGCTGGCACAATTCAGTTTGAACAGTATGAATTTAAAAAAAAAAAAAAAAAAGAAAAAAGAAAAAGCTAGTTTGTTTCATGTTTGGTGAATTCTGTGCAAGTAGACAAAGAAAAAAAAATGCTAGATCTGATTCAAAAGTGTTGGCTACCATCATTGGCTGTGCAGCAAAACTGTATGGATTCAAAATCTCATTCCTTGCAATGTTAGCAACAGTGATAAACAATCAGTTCTTTGAAACTGAAGTCACATTTTAAAAATTATTGGGAAGAGTTGATGGGCAGTCAGTAGTGGACCCAGCTATGCTGTGGAAAGTGGATTGGGAGAAGGCCAGTAACTAATTCTGTCATGACTGACAGCGGAAGCGGGTGAGTGAGATCTAGGAAAACAAGGCTGGAGCCTAGAGACCAGCTTTCTGCCTTCAAGACTAATTCAAATACTGCTGTGCACATTGCCGGGAGGTGTTTGGTGATCTTAAAGAGTAGACTAGAGAGTGATGGATATGCCGAAACAGTAGACAACTTGTTTTCCTTGCTGTTAGAAGGCTTCTTCTAATGCTTAACCCTTCCTTGGTGAGGAACTGCAAATCAGTGCATCTCTTCTTGGGGGATCTAGTGGTGGGAGTAGTTATTATAGAGGTCACTAAGCCAAGGAGCAGCAATAATGAAAGGAAATCCTTTCTGACATCTGTTGGACCTGGACTGGAGTTAACCTTGAAAAAATACAAGAGCAGGAGAAAATCGTAGAGTTCAAGTAGTATCCCCAAATTTCTTATTTTGTTAAGCCCAATAGACCTGCTCTTGCTCACATCGAGGAGCATGCCAATTCCAGTACAATAAAGTAACATTCAGCATAAGAAACAGCATTAGGTGCTCAACAATTTTTTTTTTTATAACTGCTACTGAATATTGTGAGCATCATTGATGTGAAGGTTTTGTCCCTCAGGAATCGTTGTGAGTTGACTCCCTGTTGGAAGCTGTATACAGATGTTGGCTGTATTCAAAGTGATGTGAGACTTATTTAAATGTACACCTTGTTCCTGAAACAGAATTGGTCTTAAAGTTAAATGTATCATGTCTCCCAGTGTTTCCAATGTACACCTCAACTTCTGCTTCAATTGCTGACTCCTGTGAGAGAGATTAAAGTGGAGAGAGAACCTCCTACACTTTGGAAGCGCTGTCCTTCACTCTTTGCTGCTCTCCAGAAAGAAACTTCACTGGAAAAACTAACAAAGGCATAACCCATCTCCAAATCAAAAAGTATACCTATCCTGTAAAAAAGTGTTAAATTATGTGTAGCAGTGCCACCTGCTGAATCCCATCCTAACACCTTTCTTCTCAAAGGGAATGTGTGTCTTAATGAAATGGAGTTGGTCTTCATTAAGGCACAGGCATACACCCTGGCTATTTCTCATGTAGAACACAGGGTACAACATGGTTTAAAATACTAAATTAAATACTCATCTTTGGAGCATAAGGTTGATTTGATTAAATGTATCATCATGCAAATACAAAATACTGCCCTTGGAAATTATACCAAAAATGATTTTTGTCTGCTGTTAAATAGGCCTGATGCATTTTCCACTATTATTAGCACTGAGATGTACAAAAATACATTTGAATTGCACTTCTAGTAGTAACTTGTCTAGAAGGTGCCGATGTTCTTAAGTTGCAAACAAAGCGAGATTCCCTGCTGAATTTCTGAATTTAGAAAAATTTGATTCTACCGAGAACACTGTCAAATGTCTAAAATGACTGAGACAGGCAGTCATTTTGTGGAAGTGAGTACATACCTTTGCTGCATTCAGCAGTTTGATACAATAGCGCCCATGCTGCCTAAAAATACTTAACATTTTTTTGAAGCCATTATGGGCTGAATTATGCCTGCCTTATTGATATTTATTTCTGTCTTTAAATGGTCCTGTTCATTTTAATGGAATGCTGATGCGGGACAGTGCTGTTGAGAGTCGATGTAGATGAACTGGGCTCCTAGTCTGAAGGACCATCCTATGTGATGACAGATATTGGTGAACCAGCAGATGGTGGTTTGACTAATCTCAATTACACCACCTGGGTTAGGCTGATATATGCAGTCCTGCATCACTTGCATGTTATCAGACTGTTTTCTGCATCATATCATATATGGAAAGACCTTTCCATTGTGTTTACATCCTATACATGCCCTTGCCTTACCCATTTTCTACCTGGTGCAATGTTACCCTGAAGGGGCTAGTTTGCTTGATTTCAGGTAACCATCCTCTGCTACACGCACAGTTTTGCAAATGCTGAGACCAGTGTCCACTCTGGTCACAAATATGGCTCTGATATCTTTGGGAGCTAAATCCAACCTGTAAAACTCTAACATACTGTGCGTTTCTGACATTAGTTGGCAGGAAATTTTATGCCAAAGAGAGCTTGCTGTGAAGCTGTCTTAATTAGGAAAGTAGAAGAGAACAGAATGTGATGGACAGGACTTATGTAATAGATCCGGCAGTAAAATGCAGGATGCATACCTCCCCTTTTCCACGCCCCTATATCCCTCTGAAAAACAAAATAAAAAAGCTCTCAGTGCTTCGTTTATTTAGAACTAAATCTGCATATTTTTTGGCACCAAATTCAGAAAAGCTGGTCCTTAAGTGTCTGTCATAGCTAAAATACACGGGTATTTTTCTTCTGGCTGCCCGCTGGCACCGACATTAGGGCTGTGAGCGTATAAATGTAGAGAGATGCATTCTTGTGTTTCCATTTCCAGTGTGAGCTCTGTGGTATTGGCCTCAGTGTTTCTAAGCAAGGGGAAAGGGATGTTGACAGGCATGTAAATGAAGCTGGACACATGCTTAACAAAAAGTGACAGCAAAGTAAAACCAGTGACTTTGTTCCATCAAAAGATACAAATTTCCCATCCTCCAGCATAACATTCAAAGTGCCAGCATTCTCTGAGCTGTTTTCACAGAGGATGTTCTCTAATGGTCAATTTGTTTAAAGGGAAAAAAGGATGGCGTTGCAAACGCAGCAAATAAAATCTAGCAATGCTGCAGTATGAAATTCTAGCAGATATCCTACTGCTGGAGTCAGACTTTTGAAAAACAGCCGTTCATACTGGCTCTGGATGGCAGCAGTGGCACAGAACAGAGAACCTGTTTTCTTCCATTAAGGAGTGCAGACGGAGATGGAAGTACTCTTGTATTTTGGCACCTGTGCTCAATAACTGTGTGCTGAAATATCTGATAAAAGCTTCAGAGGCATCTTAAGAACCCTGTACCATGAAAAAGATACTGTTGGCTTCAGCTTGGGCTCAGCTCAAAATCTTAGATGAACACAAAGGATTTTCATATCTTTGTTATAATAAAGATGATCTCTCGCATCTCTGCATTCACAACTGCAATGATGCCATAAGCTTTTGTGCATTTAATAGTCACATTAGCATGTTAAACTGTTTTTTAAACCCAGACTGATTCCAGTGGGTTCCTCAGACAAACCTTTCACCTACATATCTCTCAAAAGGAGCTCTGGAGTCTCTACTGAGCAGTAACTACGTTAATCAGACTGCTGACAGCAATACAAGGATCATTGCTTATCTTAAAGAATAGAGCAACACAGTTTGTATAGTCTTTTGTCATGACAAAATAGTCAGCCTGATTGAGAATTGGAGAGTAGGACTGAATAGTAGATCAGCATAACATCCTCTAGATTTAATTGTAAGGAGAAGAATTGTCTAAGGGTACATTGATGAGTATGTGGAGGGTGTTTTACTGCTGTGTGAGAGACCTGGTTGGTTTCTTGCCTGGTAGTTCCCTGGGACAATAAGACAGGCCAGGGTATTCTGTAAGAGAGAAGGAAGGGTCCTCTAACTCTGTTCTGAACATGGTGACTACAAGAATGCCAGGGCTTGGGCAAAGCAGAACTGAGAGGAGGGGAGAGAACAACTTCGTCTGCACCTTCTCATTAAGGAGATTCCCAGAACCTGCCTGTTGAGCAGGAGAATACCACTGATCTGTTGCTAACCCTTGGCAGCTTTTGCCTATTTGCTGTGAGTGGAGATGAGGGATGGAGGGAGCAGTTCCCTTGGCAGGAGAAACGAGTGGTCAGAAGATCTGGGATGAAGCCTGGGGAGCAGCCAACCGAAGGCTGAGGCCCAGGTGCTCTTGTATCTGAGATACCAATAAAACCACACTGTGGGAAGAAAGGTGAGCACTGATGTTTAAGAGATCCATGACCTGAGGTATAGAGCTAAAGAAACTATTTACAATGACGAAGCCTGTCCTCCTCCTGTAAGCAAAAACATTTCATGTGTTGCTGTTGCTTGGCAATCTCCATCGGAAGCAGGAAGAGCAAACGGCTCCTGTTTGATGAATTTGAAATGTGCGTGGTGAAGAATGAATGGCTGGAATCCACGGTAATCCTTCAGTAGTGCTGGCGTGAGTCCAAAGGCACAGGGCTCAGCGGGAGTGTAAAACCCTTTTAAAAAATGACTTCAAATCTCTTTTCTAGGCACACTTTTCATGGGAACACTTATGGAAGAAGCAAATACTGTGCTTCTCAGAATAAAAAGTTGAAATTCTTCCCTTTCTGCCACTGAACAGCTCCTTCTCCTGGCTCAGCTAAGTCATTAGCTGTTGGGTCTTAAATCTACCCTGTTTCCTGAAGGGAAAAATTCCATGTTCTACAGAGAGATGGACTTATTTTTCTGATAGATTTACTTTAAAAAGGGGCAAGGGAGAGACTTGCAACAGATTTGAGGTGTTAAAAATAGCCATGGACAGGATGTAGATGATGTCAGTTATGTAGCTTTTCTTAATACAGATACTGAGCAAAGAGGGATGAGGTGGTGCAGGAGCAAGACGCTATGGAGGGGACCATGAGGTTAAGAGTCTGTTTTCAACCCTCTCCATTTGTTGAGCTATTTGACCTCTGGCTTGACCTTGAGTGCTTTGTTTGCAAAGCTGGTATCATAGTTGGAACGGGACAATATTTTATGACTCAGTAGGTATACTTGGTGAAAATGGAACTTATGGTGAAAAAGGCTATTTGCAAATCCATCAGTTTTCATTGAAAGGATTTTTTTGAGAGGAAAGTTAAATGAAATTTTGAGTATTTGTGAATATTGCTCTTATAATTAGCAAAATCTAATCTTTAAGCAAATTGCCAAGAAAATAAATGGAAAATTAATATTACCACAGTGTAGAGAAAATTCCTCTATTCAAAAGCAATCACTGCTCATCTTGATTTTGTTTGGATTCATTGCATGAGAATAGGGAATAGCGGTCCCAGCTGAGCCCATGACACCATGGGGTGGAGTACTGGGGACATGTGTACTGGGAGACTGTTCCGTCCTGGAGGAACTCCTGAAGAAGCCAGTAAGAGGTAGGGAAAGGAAGAACACTGGCTGTGGAGGTTGCTGGCCCTGCATCACAGAGCTGATTGGTGTTAGGGTTAGGAAGAAATGTATGTTCTTGTTTTTAAAGGCTGTTGGCTCATCCGTCTGTGTATAAGGCCAAACTGCTTTACACTCCTGTGTTGATGCCCATCTCTATTTTCAATTCTCCTCTCCTGGCTAGGTGAAAAGCCTTCTTTGTAGCTTTTGCCCTCTGGACCAGTCTTCTCTACTTGCTCCCTGGGACTTCCCGGGTCTCCTTACATTTCGCTTCATCAGTCTCTGCTCTGTATTTATAAGCTGTGCACTCACTTGGAGGACCAATGCCTTAGGAACTAAGCCCAGATCGCAGCCAGACTCTTGTAGGAACATCGCTGAAGTTGGAGGCTGTTAAGTGCACACTTAATGCATAGGTCTGGTATGCAGGGCTGTATTTTGGGTTATCATCTAACTGGAAGAAGGATAGCTTTGTCCCTTGTGCTGGGACAGTTGTTTATCTCAAGTATTTGGAGCTACACCTCGGGCAGGACCCTCTTGCCTATCAGTAACAAGGGAGGAACGAATTCTGCCTTCCTTCTGTTCTTGTTGTTTTCAGCTATTAACCGTTGTGGTGCAGGGGCTGGTCCTTTTCGGCTGTGCAGACCCAGAGTGAGGGGGGCAGAGTTATTGAACAGGCAAGACAAACATTTCAGAGGAATGGCTAGGAATGTTGTTGTTGCCTTGGGGTAGGGAATGGATTTAATGACCCTGGAGCCTTTTACTGCCCTTTCTTACGTGATTTTTAGGTCGGGGCTTCCAGGGCTATCATAACACAGACTCTGATAACAGTCACTGTAGCTTGGGGCTAAAATTTACAGTTGGTTTGTTGTTCTCTTATGTCGTCTAGCAGTATCTAGGATTTTCATTATTGTGTGAAAAGCTTTCTAAAGGCACCAGCACTGCTGCCCGTGAGTTATTCCTGGCT
This sequence comes from Calonectris borealis, assembly GCF_964195595.1. Taxonomy (NCBI): domain Eukaryota; kingdom Metazoa; phylum Chordata; class Aves; order Procellariiformes; family Procellariidae; genus Calonectris; species Calonectris borealis. The sequence goes on along the minus strand of NC_134321.1, from coordinate 10,494,599 downwards.
TTTGCGCGTAGACCGTGATTTGTATTTGTTCTCTTTAGCAGCTATGAGGGTAACCTACAGTAGCCACGGGGATGTGCTGGTCATTCACCTTTCTGATCTTTTGTCAAAATATATTTAGTGAGAACAGTGGGGTGGCAGGAGGACATTAGGGGTCTTCCAGCAGGTTAGTGTCAAAGGGGAGAGAGACCATTGCTAAAGTCCTCTATCATAGTCAGTGTAAAAGGGAGAAAGAACAGCCTACCAAGAAACTGTCGTGTTAGACCTCAAGAGCTGAGCTCTCAGACTCTGCAAAATTCTCTTACTGAATTGATAAAATAGTAAATGAAAAGGGAAGCAAAATTTTATTGAAATTAACATAAAGTCCCTTTAATCATCAAGCTTAATCCTCAGTAGAAAAAGACTTCAAAATTGATTTAAAATCTCGGTGCAACCATCCTCTCTAATGTGAAACAGGGATCCAAGTAAATGAATGATTTGCTTAAAAAATTCTGACTAATCTTGAGAACATTAAAATTAATATAAATGTGTGATCTCAAGTTCTATCCATTTTTGGATCCCATTTCAGTAAGTACATATAATTTGGAATGGGACCTAAGCCATTTTGTGTGTAAGTGTACAGGGAATGCATTCCAGTATCTTTAATCAGAATGTAAAAGGGAGATCAGCTTCACTATTTCACATAAGGTGTGGAAATACCATCCTAGATGAACTGGAATAGAAAAAAACCATACTATAGAGTGGAAAATGCAGCAACTTTCTTTGAGGGTATGGAATCATTTAAGCAGCTGTTTTCATGGGGAAAAACCGCATAAGGCTGTAAGAGCTTCTGGCCACATGTGTTAGCATTGTAACACTTGCAAATTGCCATGTCTGAAGTTTCATCAAAGAACCGTGCTATGGATTCCAAGATCTGTTGGGAGAAGAGATGTCACCTCCCTATATTCTTGGCTTTGTGGAGGAATGTTTTCTGCCTTCCTCCCTCCAGTGAGGGGCTTTTTGGACAATTCATCACTTCTGCTAAGGAATTTTGAGGGAAGGCATTCTGAGCCATAATCTCTGAGTGCTATGTAGCGTTCAAAGTCCAATTTATTTTATATTCTGCAGGAAAAAGTGAGTTAACTGCTCAGTTTAGAGATGCCATGGTATTTCTTGCTGAACCTCAAGTTTAATCTGCTATGCATACTTATTAAGATACCGTCATCATAGGGTTAAAGGTGATATGAGGGCACTGTATCATCTTAAATATTAAGTAAATTCTGTACTAACAGAGATCATTACCTTTCACTGATGCGTCTGCACTTTCAGCCCAGTGATTTTAGTTAGACTGAAGTGTTTAGCCTTTGGAAAAAGCAGATGTGTGTCACAGGCAGAGAAAGAGGGGTATGCCTCCCACCTGTGCCTGCAGCACCAGGAACGTGGGGGTGTCTGAGGAAGAAAATTCTCTTCACCACATCCTACGTATTACAGCTGATCTCAGATGCTTCAGGGCCGGAGGTAGAAGAATCTTAAGAACTCAAGTACATCTGCTCAATTGGGAGGAAAATAAATTCTTCGTTAGCTCTGGTAGATGATCAGATAAACCCCTGAAACGAAAGAGCTGATTACAATCATTTTTCAAATGTCGAGCTGAGTACTGAGGAAAATAAAGGGCTGCTCTTGCTTGCTGTGCCTTGTGGATAAAGGGCTGCCCAGAACCACTCACGGATTTGCTCCTTCTCTTCCCTTCCATTTCCAGGCTGAGTAGTGGGTTCAAGCCATGTTCTTTATGTTTTATGATGTGTTTTATGATGTCCAGCAATGGTGACTTCATTGCTTCCCATGTGCTGGAGCTGTACTTGTCCTGCCACGGCTTCTCCCCTCTGCATGTGGCTTGTAAGCCTTCTGAGACAGAACTGCTGTATTACCTAGGAACTCATGTTATACTATGCAGTTTTTCTGTAAATGAGATTCTCTTGTGTATTGCTCTGCTTTTGAAGGTAGATGAGAAGCACAGTAAATAAAGCAGAAAGTGCTTCTTTTGACAGAATTAACTCTCTCGCTTTGTATATGTACTTTTTTTAAAACAACATACAAATTAACATAGACTGTCACCCAAAGTAAGATCACTTACTGAAGTTCGTACGGGATTTTGCACATGCCTCTGCAAGCCTTAGAATTAGATATCTGCTAGGATGAGGGTTAGAGAGACAGCAATACTAAATATTGGGCAATCTTGCGGCATTTAGGGAAAGCCTGGAAGATTATGCTGAGGGCCTCCGAGTCCTGAGGTTGCTCAGAATCAGAGCAGCAGAGAGGGTATTTAAAATTGTTATCTCTTTGTCTGCCGAGGTTGCAAGCTGTGGACAGGTTCCATCGAAGAATATGAGTGACAGTGTTTATTGCAGACTTTTCAGGGGAATCCTCAGATTGTGGCGAGTGAATATGCCGTACTTGGAAAAGATGCTAGGCCAAAAATCTGGGGGGACATAACGTCCTTTCTTCGCAGCATAGATACAGCAGAGCTGTTGCAATGCCAGCTTCCCCATAATACCCACTGACCAATTACATTGCTGCTAAACCAAGCTACAGTAAAATCTGTGTCACGCTTAAATTACTGTAACAAAAATGTGCGGTCAACTGTATCAGAAACCTTTGCTAGATCAATAAATAAGGCTCCATAAATGTGGCTGATATCCAGAGAAATCATGGTATGATTCCCAATGCATACAGCTATACTGCAGTAGTTAGTCTGAGCGTGGTCCTGCATCCAGAATGAACAGCAGTTGCTTAACTGGTGTATAAATCTGCTGTGCACACATGGCTGTGTGGGTGACTCTTAAATGAAGAATGGCCAGGGTATAGTTGAGCTTTTGTGCAATTCTGTGAACCTGGAGGATAACTGCTTGCCGTGTAGCTTCTACCTGATTCAGACTGAGGATAGCACGTGTGCTTTCATGACTGATGAGACGCAGAGTGTGAGTAACTCTCACATATGAAGGGTTCATACGCAGCAGCTGCCTCTGTTTGTGTTACAGCACCAACTCACCCATGCCAGACCAGTAGGATTTTCCCAGTATTGTTTCTTTTCTGAAATGTTACTTCCTGCCCCATAAATTACTTACACTAATACTTAAGATGATTTTGACTGACTTTAATGTAGAGGTTGAAGTTAAGTAATGTGTTATGAACTCATAATCACTGCAGTCAGGCTGAATTGTTTATCAGACACATTTATAATCCTGTTCTCATGACACTTTTTTTCATTAGTGGGTGACTCTTGGGGGAGGGAGAGTTTAGTGATTAATCATTATTATGAAGAAATTAGAAGTGATATGTACCAGTTGCAATTCTGACTTTGTAAAATCAGTTAAGAGTGCCACATGGAGATGGAGTCCTGCTGTAGTTACTGACAGTTGCAGATCTCCCTTTGATTTTGTGAAGTTGGGGCTCTGCTGAAGGGATCCCATCCCAGTATTTTCTGTATCTATGAACTTGCAGCAGTATGTTCTCTCCCTATCCGCGTGCCTGTGCCTGATTCACATTGCATAGGCATCGGTCATAACTGCAGTTATAGTGTCAACCTTTTGTTATCAGAGTCCATGGACGTGTATACTCTGACCTAAAACTTTTATTGGCCTGAATGACACATGCCAATTTTTCAACCGGGGACTTCTGGAGCTCCCCATCCTGACTTTTGTATCCTCTTTTAGGATGTGCAAGGGTAAGTTCTTGGTCATTGCATACCCAGTGCAAGCTGCAGCTATCTGGGCATTGTGAAACAACAAGGGATGTAGGTAAGTTCCACAAAACATAAATTTGCCATAATGTAAATTTTATACCATCTGGCTTCTCAATGCTAACAGTTTTCACCTCTTCATAGAATCATAGAATCATAGATGAATCACCTAATGAAATATATTCAGATCCGGGCAGAACTGTATCTCACTTAGCATATTCTAGCCCCAGAACATGGGGCAAAGGACAGGTAGAGTCTGAGATCAGCAGCTGGAGCCAAGCTTGTACATGTGATACTTAACCTTCAAATGAGTGGCAAGGACAGGGGTGTATGGTGACAGAAAATGAGTGAGTGGTAAATCCAGTAAATGGATTTAGTATATATGTGGAAAATGTTTGCATGGGTCGTTTAACACTACCCAAATTTGTCCTGGCCAGGGGCTTGCCACTGAAGCAATTAATTGAATGAGGTGGGCATGGTAACATGAATCCTTGCCGTTCTTAGCTAGGGCTGTGTATGTACATGTGACAAATAAATTGCTGGTGACTGGCAGGGATTGTAGTAAAAGGTGGCATGCCCCCTAGCCAGAGGCATGCTTTGGAGGCAATTAATCAAATGAGTTGGGCAAAGATATGTGACGACACCTGTCGCAGATAGTACTGCAAATACACATGCAATTAATGATCTTGATGAAAGGAAGAAGAGATAATTTAAAGAAAGGTATTCTCTAAAGAGCTAGTAACTCTGAGTATAAAACTCTTGCCTTAGCTACAAAAGCGTCCCAGCATTTTCAAAGCTACGATGCCTCTGCATTTCTAGGTAGTGTAGTGTATGCACGTATGAAGAAGGAAAAGAGAAAGAATTTTCAATGTCCTAAAATTCCCTCAGCTTGAAAGCCCTTTGCACAAACAATTACATGCACATGCTCAAGTATTGTCAGCCAAATTTAATATAAAGATAGCAGAAGTTCCCAAACACTGTAGAATGCTTTTATAAACATCTTTGCTATTAGGTACTAGGTAACATAATCTAAGAGTCTGCAAATGGACATTCCTCTATTGACAGCAGTTGTAATTTTAGAGCTTTCTAAGCCATGACACCTTTTTACAATCTAAAAGAATATTGATCTGAGCATAGTCTTCATCAAATTTATGCTGGATTGCACCTTTGCATGGGAAGCATACACTTCTAATGGTGAACTTGAGATTAAAAAAAAAAAATTGTAGCAATAAACTTTGTTTCCACAAGATATCCAGCTCATCAGCTCTTTTTTTCTCTTGTCCCCTTTGCCCTTTTCCAGCAGAACCATCACACTTATTGTTCCACCCTGAAGCTACTTCTCCATCATAAGCATCCCCTTGAGTCACTACTGGCTTAACCAAAAGACTTCCAACGCCAACACTTAACTATTATGGCTGATGATGTGTTGAGTCTTGCCTGCATGCCCTAATGCAAGATCAGGACTCCATTATTTTAGGAGTTTCACCTAAAGATGACAACCCTTACGCAACATTGACAGTCTTGATTTGTGATATTTGTCTGCTTCTTTTTCATACTAGAGAACTAGTCTGTCCCTCTTGTTAAATTCTTTCTGCAATGGATGCATCGTAAGTTTGTTTTTTGTCTTACCCATCAAAATGAGTTATTTGGGAATGTTGCCCTTAGGTTTGTCTCCTACTGCAATAGCCTTGCAGGTATTGCTCACTGATGAGAGTATTCCTGATACGAACTTCTGGAGACTTCCTTAGCTATTCTTTTGTATCCAGATATTGTCTGAATTCTGCAGAGCTCTTTTCCCAAGCGTCCATACCTTACTGACTTGAGACGGACAGGAATTGGTACTTAGCCTTTATAGACCCAAGTTTAACATGTCATCAATTATCTTCCTCCAGATGAAGAAGCATGTAAGATTTTTTTTTTCCAGACTTGTCATGGCAACTTGCAGACTTTTAAGATAAAGCAAAAAGATAATGTTAGCTTAAATGATTGGCAAACTGGTTGACAAGCACAATGGGAGATGATCTTTAGTATGTACATTAACAGCTTGCCATTTCAGAGAACTCTTTTAGTTGAATTGAGTGGCACTTTTGTTCTCTTTGCAGAGTTTCATTCCCACAGCAGGGAGAGTGTAAGAAAAGGAAGAGCAAGACCCCACAGATGACAGAGTCTGATCAGTTAATTTCAACAGCAACTTAAAAGGAATCTTTTCATCTCCTTATAATCCTCTGTCCATCACTTGCAGGGTCCCAAAGAAAGGAAGAGTGCACGAGAGCATGTTGCCCTGAGGCCCCCACCACTCCCACAAGGTCAAACACATTATCTGCTCTATTGCCACTTCTGAACTGTAGCTATAGAGAAAAAGATGAACAGAAATCTGTTAATTTTTTCTCCTCACCCTAAGTGAAACATAAAAGCAGCAGCAGAAAAGTCTTAAGGAGAAACAGGATGATAATACAGAGATTCTTTTGCACAGAACAGAAACACCCTGTATTTAACGTGTTCACAGGCATAGAAATGATTTGCGGGCTGGTTATCAGTCCTTCCATTAGTCTGCTGGAACCTGGAGATACAAAGTAGCTGCTTGAGCTGTGTCAGTGTTTTGAGTTTAAAAAGAATGAATGCATTGCTGTCAAATGAATCTTCTTTTTTTTTTAAATCCTGCTTTATTATTAATGTACAAACAAAACAGGAAGACAACTGGATGTGAATGAGAAATTAACTCCAAAATAAAATAATCTAGCTGAAACACAGATAACATACCTGCAAAAATATGAACAAAGATGGGTAGACGACACCTTAGATGTATAGAACTGAAGCAGTGTCACATGAGCAAGGATGTGGGCTTGATAGCTTGAGATTTCTTCTTCCTGCTGTAATTTCTATTAGAATCTTTGTATGGCTTGTCTTGGGTTCTGCAGCTCTTACAGGGTTCAGGTTGCTATAAGTTTGGATACAAAATAGGACTACAACAGAATTTAGTGACATCTACTTGTTTCTATTATGAACCCATAAAGAGGGGGAAGGATTTAAAAAAAAAAAAAAAAAAATTCTTCAATTGTTGACTCTACTCCACAGAGCCTGGGCAGTAGTCAGTAGACCAAACTGTATGAAGGTTGCAGGCTGTCATGTGAGACTGATCTGACTGGCTGTGTTTCCGTATTACTTCTCTGCCTTCTCTAACTGTCCTCTTGGAAATAGCAGAGCACAGCAGAGGAGCACTTCTTCAAAGTCTCTCAGGCTGTCCTGGTCAAGGGGGAGCTGCAGAGCGAAATAACAGGACAGAGGCTGGAGTCAAGAGAGCAGGGTTGTTTTTTTCCAGAGAGCAGCTTGAAGAGAAGATTCAGATTGGGATCACATTTCTTGTGGATTTCTGGCCAGGCCTGTTCTGTATGTTTTTCAATATGGAGGTGTTAATTAAATCAGTTTAATTCCATTCATTACATCTCTATCGGAATTGGTCCAATATACTCTAATAACACTCAACCCACTAATTGTTTTCCACTGAAAATAGAGATGGGTCAATGTGAACCTATAGGACTTTATTATTGATTACCTGGAAGCTAGATTGATGGTCTTTGCTTAGTTCTTAATGAATTAATCTGCATTGGTGATGAGGAAAAGTAGAAATAGTTTTGATTTCAGTCTTGCTGAAGCTGGGCACATGTCTTAAATTTTGCAAACCAGTAATGGATAAATGAGAAGTCTCCAGCTCAGTAGAGTTCACCACAGGCTTCAGAATACTAATTTTGTTGTTCTTCATTTTGCTTTTGCTTAGAATTGAGCCTGAGTCTACAAGCACATTGTTTTCTTTCATCTCTAATCCCAAAATGGCTCAATTTCAGTTTTACAGTAAAGGACAAATCAAAGCTGGAATTTGGGCTTCTTGCTTGTAAGCCATATTTGAGTTTGCTGTAAATCAACATGACTACTAGTTGGCAATGAGGTAGGATTTTGTACCATTAAAATGTGCCATTAGAAAATGACATAAATAAATGTTCTCAGAGGAGTACCTTTAGAGTGACAAATAATCTCACTAAATTTTGGAAAACACCTAATTCCACAATGCTGCTATTTTCCATAAAAAAAGCAAAAATTCTTTTCAATTTGTGCAATTCTGTACCAACAATTACCAGCACTCTTCTTAAAAGACATTTCATAGAGTGTACATGTATGTGCACATACAGACAGAGACATATACCTGTGTGCACAAACAGCTAGATTTTGAATTTAGGTTTTAGAGGCTTATTAAAGAGACATGTGGTGTTGCCTACTGCTTTATAGGAGCGCTTGGTTAAAAAGGTATGAGGATACTGACTGCAAAACCATTGTGTTACAAACATTAGTTAATGCTTCTGTCAGTCAGTTCTCTCTGATGTGCAATACTCTCACATCAGAAGGCATTAATCTTACACTGGCTGATATACAGAAATGCAGCATTGCTCTTCGTTAAATCAAAGTGGTGCTCAGTCCTTTGCAGAAATGCATTCCAGCCATGGCAGTAAGTAGCTCTGCTTTTTTGGCAACATGCTGTGCTGTTGCCTTCTTGTGAAAGATTTTGATTTTTTTTTTACTAATGTACATAAATCTTTGACTTTAACACTGGAAAATAGCACAGGTCACTCTAGCACCTATTGGGACCAAAAATCTCCTATGGCAGTCCCTCAAACTAAAAGGACTTGAGGGAATCTAACTGTATTAAATACTAAAAAGCAACAGTAAAAGCCACAATTCTATGCTGAAAGTCCAGTTCTGTTCTTGCTTCCCTAGATCACTGCGTTGTAAAGTTGAATTAGTTGGAGTATTAATCAAAAGTATTGGAGGAATGCCAGATAATCATTAAGGTGTGGCAAATTCTGATTCACAGCTTTGCTGCAGTGGTGGAAGTTCTTGGGACATCAGTCTCCTATTGTTATAATCATCCCAGCTTGTGGATTTAGTGGAGATGATGTCTATAGCAACCACCTCCACAGAGATTTAAGGCTGATCCCTGTTCCCTTCTAAGGGGGACAATTTAGGTATCAAAATTCTGGTGCAAGTTCATGGCCATGAAACCTAAGGTGTCATAAATGCCTCTGGCAACCTAGAGCGAGGTGGCTAATCCCTCAGGAGGTCCAGGACTAAGTCATGTCAGTTCTGTCAGTGCTGCTTTATGGACTGGTGTACGCAGTTTCCTGCTGAGCAGGCTGGCAGCTCTGAATCCCATTCTTAAATTCTTCTCCCCATCCAGGGAACAAGAAGATCAGGCCATGGTTGCTTGTGTGGGAATTTAGGTCCCTTTCTAAATATCGTTCCAAGTCCTAAAAAATTGTAAGAAAGCTATTGTATGAAAGAGGTTGAAGTGTACCAGGAGTAGATTGAAGATAATTTGAATGACTTATATGTTGCAGAAAGTGATTCTAAAAGACCAGTGTGATTCCTTCTGGCTTTAACAGGACAGTGGCAGGTTTGTCACAGGTGCCATGACTTCAGCAGGATTATAACAAGATGTGTATTTGGGATTTGAACATTCATCTAACATCACAATAGCAACAGTCACATGAAGACTTGTTTATTGCATCGCATTTATTTTCACCAGGGAGTCCTTCATACTCACTACATTTCATTTCTTCTTGTAGCTATGTGATGAACATGGGGCAAGGCACATAAAATTCATTTCTGCCATCAGCCATGTGCGTTGTGCCATGAATCCAGCTGCAAACCTCAAGCCCATCTTGTTTCTGTGGGTAGCTCATTGGATCTTTCTAATTGTTCTCTAGAAAGAGGTGGCAGTTTTGTATGAAAGGTCAAGCTGCATAAATGTATAGATGTCCAGTGCATTTAAGGCAAATCCTCCTTGCCAGAATTAAAGTTGGTGCCGTGCTCTGTGCGTCGCAATCTTAATGAATACTAGGCAGATGTAAGTAGCACTGCAGCATGCCACTAATAGGTAATTCAGAATAAAGACATGATTAGTGCTACTGGATGTGCCATCAGTCCCTCTGCATCCACCCTCCTTGGGGCATTACAACTGATTAAAAAAACAAAACCAAATAAGCTTCCAAAGAGTGGACAAAACTCCTCTAAATCCTTTTTTGGGGGAGAACCCAGAGCTGATCCCACCGAGGGAAGATTCTTCATGTTGCTATTCAGAGCTTCAGTTTTAATGAACTGGCATATTTTATCCTGTGTAGTTGTAGATTGCTTTATGGACCATTTTTAAAGAACAAAAATCTGTGGTTTTTTTTTTTGGTGGAAATGATCAGGTTTTCACCTGAGACATTTTGCATTTCTGTTTCTTCCGTGGTGCCTGCTGGACAAGTTGTTATCTCTTTCCACTAGATCGGATGTGTTTGTTGACAGAAAAGATAAATAGTGTGTATGTGGAGAAAGGGAGCAACAGCAGGCAGAAGGGTGGGAGAGATGCCGTCAGCTACGGACAGGCCACAGCTTTCAGCATGCGCCCGTGTCGTGGCCTAACCCCGGCTGGCAGGTAAGCCCCACGCAGCCGCTCACTCACGCCCCCAGTGGGATGGGGAGAGAATCAGAAGAGTAAAAGTGAGGAAACTCGTGAGTTGAGATAAAGACCGTTTAATAGCTAAAGCAAAAGCCGCGCACACAAGCAAAGCAAAATGAAGAATTCATTCACCACTTCCCATGGGCAGGCAGGTGTTCAGCCGTCTCCAGGAAAGCAGGGCTCCATCATGCGTAATGGTTACTTGGGAAGACAAAACCCCGTCACTCCGAATGTCCCCCCTTTCCTTCTTCTTCCCCCAGCTTTATGTGCTGATCATGACGTCACATGGTATGGAATACCCCATTGGTCAGTTGGGGTCAGCTGTCCCGGCTGTGTCCCCTCCCAACTCCTTGTGCACCCCCAGCCTCCTCGCTGGTGGGGTGGGGTGAGAAGCAGAAAAGGCCTTGACCCTGTGCAAGCACTGCTCAGCAGTAACGAAAACATCCCTGTGTTATCAACACTGTTTCCAGCACAAATCCAAAACACAGCCCCATACTAGCTACTGTGAAGAAAATTAACTCTACCCCAACCAAAACCAGCACAGCCTGTACAGAACAAGGCTGAGGTGAGTGGTTCCACACAGCAACCTGTGGGCCAGTTTGTGAGAGTTCAGCTTCATGGGAGTCAGCTAAGGGATCGCATATAGAATTGCTCTTCATTGTCCTACTCCACAGCCTCTGTGAGCTCACAGCTCTGCTTCAGTCTCCAGGAAAGTCTAATCCCTTGTATCTGTTTATATATGTCTATATACACGTGTGTAGGTATATCTCTATCTACCTGTATCTGTATTTATTTCCTTTTTTGTTCTAGCTCCTGTCTTTAGAACATTTTTTACCCTTGCTGCAGGAACCTTCTGAGGAGATTTCCTTGGCTTGCTCATGTGCAGTTGCATTTTGATCTCAAGCTTGGTTGCTTCCATAACTTCTAGATGCCAGACCCTTATTGTTTGGTTTTCAATTTTTGTTTGTCTTTGTTCTCAGGACCATTTTCACTGTGGTATCTTTAGCATGTTTGCTATTAGGCTTTTATCTTTCTTGAAATGTCAGTCCCACTGTGTCATGTATTTTCTATTTTGTGTCACAGTTGTAAGGCCTTTGGAGCAGGGGAAGATATTTATTCTGTTTACATGGTACCTTGCACAAAGGATTATTAACTTGATTAGTCTCTAAGCAGTATTATGTTCTCTGTGATATTTAATGTTAAATTATCATTGTATATAAGTCATTGACTTGCCAGTTACTTTTTTTTTTATGAAATATATAGCTTCTTTTGTGTTGTTTTTCCAGGATTGATAAATGCTTCAGCCAACTATGAATGTATAGGAAGTAAACTCAGTTGCCTCCTCCACAGTGCTGTTGTGCCCCATTTATTAATTGGGCCCTGCACAAAGCCAGATTGCAACACAAGTCACTTCTCTCTCTCCTTTCCAAATTGAACCTATCTATGGCTAATCACGGACCTTAGATGTAGTACCCATTTTCCTGTCTATCAGTTGTGCCATTATTGCCATACTTATTCATCTTTATATTCTAGTGTTATATAATACTGTGTAAAAAGCATTCATGGAGTCAACTACCTTGTATTTCTAGCTTCAGTCCCAATAGCTTTTCATTGTTGTGTTCACAAAAGCTTTGCTGAACATGACCTCCCCTTTAGAAATCCTCTCGGACCATTCACTGTGCAGCCTGTCCAAATAGTCTTCTGTTCTTTGCCTTATCACTGAGTTTAGTATCTTTGCCTGTGCTACAGCTGTGTTATTTTCTAGTTTGGCCCTTAATTCCTTTTTAAGCGTGGATGCCATGTAAGCTTTCCTCAAATGCTTAGCCCCATTGAAAAATAATTGCAGTTTTTTAGGGTGGTGTACAAACAATTGCTCTTAACAATAGTGATACTACAAAGGCTTTGAGCTATGTAATGCTGTGGATTTTTTTCAGAGAAGTTCTTTTCACTGAGGATCCCACCCCAAGCTGAGTTTTCTGCAATTCAGTGTGAGAGAAGAGCTGATGATTCTGTGAAATTCAGAGGGATTTGAGCTACTGCCAGTTTTGAAGGAGAAAGTCCCAAAAAGGGGTGCAATAGAAACTGTTTCCACAGTATTTTTTTAATCTCTCCTCGCTGTACAGTTCCAAATACAGAGATGTCCTCTGTGACTTCTCATGGACTGAATTCTTCCTCTTTGGCTGCTATGATACTGTCCGCAGTTGCAAAAATCTGATGTGTTGCCCCACTAGTAGATGCATGTTTTTTTTCCTGTGCAATTCTTTCTTCCTCTCTGCTGTTCATGAGCATAAAGAATTACATTTTTACTCCAGCAGTACTAATTCTTTCTGTTGAACAGCCTATCTTTTTAAAAACTACAACCCTTCTCAAGAACAGTCCTGCACCTTGGCAGCCTCATATATTGATGCTCCTATGTTGGGACTCAGTTTTCAGACTTACCTGAGCCTTCTTTTGATATCTTGGAAAAAAACCAAAAACTTTTGTATTGCCCTTGCACACTTGGCACATGCCTTGTTGCTTTAGGTCTCCTGGATATCTAGTGTCCCACTAGCTCCAGGCCATGGAAAAGCAGAACTTTGGGCCTTCTGTGGAAGGCTGGTATAGGAACATGGAGCAGGACAATACTGAGAAAATCCTTAAATTCCAACCAAGTGTGAACTGTCTCTCTTAACGATTTGGTGCCGTTGGTACTCCCTTTCCCTGCTGTGTTCTCTTGCTAATTGTCCTCTGAGAGGTGGAATTTATCACCTTGTAGGCAGATGGGGCATTTGGCAGGAGTGGGATCCAGATGTAAAGCTTTGGAAAGTTCCCAATAGCAGCATCTGGGCTTGGCTCTGGCTTATTGCCTGAATTCTTTGTGAACTCTGAACAGCTGGCCACGGAACTGCCTCTGGGGTTATCTCCGGGATGGTTGTTACAGATCTGGCTGTGAAATCATATTCTCCTGACATACCTCTCCACTCGGAGGAAATGTACCCGTACGTTTACATGCAGGAATCTTTTTGTAGCTCAAACTTCAAATGTACTGTATAAAATATGAGCATGTATCTTTTTGTACCCACAAGACGACTAATCTGGAAACTGTGTGAGGAATAAGCTTGTGTGTGTGTGCATGTGTATTCATGTCAATGTATTTCTGGGTGTATGAATATGGTTAATTGTTAGCAGATTCTGTACTGCTATGACTGCTTTGACTCCAAGTCAATGGACATATGCCAGCAGAATATTTGGCTAAATATCTTCCATCTCATGTAGCAGCAGAACACTGTAGGTTTTGGGCATGTTGCCTTCTGTCCATTTCACTTAAAACACAGCCTTGCGCAGTTGAATCGTGTTGCCTTCATTATGTGAAACTTACTCCTCTACACAGGCCTGATAAAGACTAATTTTTCAGGCTTAAATGGCTCCTAATCCAGTGTCAGACCCTCTTTGCAGTGGAGATATTCACTACTAGGTAGATTCCAGTGCAGTCAAAAGAAAACAAATGTATAGTGAGTCACTATTTTATAATGTTCACCACAACTGCCTATATCATGAATGGAAAATAGTCTGTCTTCTATTTATGATAAGTCATTGATTAGAATACACTTGAAATACTGGGTAGGAAATACATATATTTCATATATGAATATATATGTTTCAAATATTTATTTATCCTTCTGTGTGTATTGTGGTATATATTTCTCCATAATTAAATGGTTAGACTTCTGAATTTTGGTGCTTCAGGATATAAAAAAAAAAAACTTCATTGACATACATTGTCTTGTTTTTTAAATTGCCGTAAACCCTCATTTGCACTTCCATTAGAGTGACTACTTATTAATATATAACTAAAAAAGCATGCATTTTGATTATATTGACTTCAAGATAGTAATCCCTCCCCCCCTCCCCCCCCCCGAAAATGCTATCAGAATTTCTAGAGTTGAGTATAACCCTTCATCTGTAGGTATTTTTGAATTTAATCCAGCATAAGACTGGTGTGATGATGTCTGGTATAGGGTGAATTTTGAAACAGAGGTTGTGTTTATTGTACCCAATGTATAAAAAAATCTTTCAGAAACAAGCCTTCTGTGAAAACAGCAAGTAAGACTTTGAGCGAATATTTCTGCTGAAATATATCAGCATAGTTAGCATGTAGCTCATTAAGTTCAGCCCGATTTGCATGATTTACATGAGAATCTGCCTCCATGTTGGGAATATTCCAGTGTACCTAAAATCACGTATGGGATATACATGAATTGGTGTGGGTAATATGTGTGGGAGTTTATAACTGGCTGACCACAGTGTTTCAGGCAAATAAAGCAGGAAGCCGTAGAATTTGTTGTCTGTTTTGTGGAACTCCTCTTTTCCCATGGGCGCTGTGAAAGGACTCTTTCTGTTGAAGAAAGGCTGAATGTTGGATTTGACTACTGCGATGTGTGTCTTTGGGTGCATCCATGCTACCTTTATACATACATGGAAAACTAGAAGAATGGGGTAACTGTTTGGGGTGAAAAGTGTTTGAAAATGGTAGGATTTTTACCACTAATTTCTACTAAGTCATTGGTAGGTGTTTTTCATTGGTATCTCTACTGAAAGCTTACTTGAATCAAGACTGGGTGAGTCTTACAAGGTGAACTGGTCCATTTGACTTCACTCTGTACTCATAAGCCACCAGGAATTTTGTTATTGTTTTTCTTTATGATAAATTGAAATGTACAAATTTTAAAGGCAAGATAAGAAATGCTTTTTGGCATGTTTCTCATATTTCCTTAGATCAAAGGTAATTTTGAATACAAGAATGGGAAGCAGTTTAATTTCTTGAGGTCATCTCTGCTGAAGCACATGTCTCAGTGTTTTAGTACTGCATATGCTGGATAAGTGCTGTCCCCTGAGATATTCCATCTTTGACATCATAAGAGTAAGTAGTCTGTACAGTTGCTTGTAGTGCAGGTTCCCTGCCGTCATCTCCTTTTGACAGCTCAGCTGTTATCAGATTTTTCTCAATCAGGGGGAACACATCTGTTCTTTTCTCTCCTTTTAACATTGAAGATGCTGTTCTGACTAGCTGTCAGTTATCTGGGGGAGTTTAGTGCTTAAAGTCAGAGGCATTAGACAGCACCAGGAGTCATACCTTCTTCATGACCTCTGCCAGTCAGGTCAGGTTAGCGATTGCTGCATTACACACAGCAAGCACAGATTCTCCTGTTGTGGCTTCTCTCTCTTCCTAATTACTGAGATCCATCTCTTTCCATTACCTAGTATAGAAAGTGCAGTACAAAAGGAAAGGAAGGATATTTATACCATGTGGAGCAGAGATAATGGGGGAATCATAAAGGAGAACAGTATTTTCTCTATTTCAGAATCCTTTTCTGCAATGTTTATATTCCTTTAGGTATAAAAAAAGTAATAGGATTTACTTTTTAAATTTTAGAAATGTGGCAGTTGATGGGGAATTGGTTGAAAAGGATGATATAAATGCATTTTACTTCTCATGATGTAGTTTGGGGTTGTACTATATTCACTGCTCTCAAGTCTATGACATGGTTTACGTGCACAGAACCAGCATCCCTGAAAGGGTGATTCTTGCACTGATAGACCTAAATGTATACATAACAACTGGCTGGTTTAGGACAGCTGCTGAGTAGTAAGTCTTGCTGGTGTGCTAATCACCAATAACTTCCTAAAATCACTTGGTAGTTGGAACAACATGTTAAAGGAAGTTTTAAGGCCAGTAGCCTTACATGCATATCTAAGTAGTCTTGTCTTATCAGATACAAGGTCTAAAAAGCACAGAGCAGAAATCTCTTGTATACCTTTAAAACCCGCAGTACTATCTGGACGTGCTTGGATTCTCACTCTATTGCAGGAAAGGTGGGTTTTCTGGTCATCTCCTGTGATGTTTTCTAGAGAAAGTCTTAGAAGCTATAGCAGAACCCTTGCCTTCTTAAGCTCAAGCAGTAGATCTGTTAGTGAGCATGACGTCTGAGCTACTATCTGATAGACTGCAACTGCGAGTATAAGCCAAAAAGTGTAACTTTCATATTATAATGCCATTTAGTCTGTTACTTGTAATCTGCCTTTTAAGAGCAGTTCTAGGTCACTGACCTGTTCATAACTTAAAATTTCAGAACAACAGAATTTTGCACAAAACCCTCTTGAATAAGAAAAGATCTGTCTGTTCAGTTTCCTGGGTGCAGCAGGAACATCTGACTTCCCCCCTCTCCCCATCATTGTCTTAATACCTTTTTAATAATGTCTGCTTTCTCTCATACAGTGCAATAGTGCATTTATAAGGAACTTTTTCCTTTAAGAGTCATTGTGTTTTTGACAGTACTCTGAATAATAGAAATTAACTTTTCCAGTGTCCCAAATGACAGGGCAAACTGATCCATCAGTGATATATCTTCAAAATTGGATTTAGCAAATAAAAGTGTGGTAGACTTTAAATATAAATAAGACCCATCCCTTGGATCTTATTTTAACTGCAAACCTTCAAAGAAATTATATTTTTACTCCCAGCAAATTACCTAGGAGAAAAAAATGACAAGAGTAATCTATTTTTTTCACAGCTGGTCGGTTGGCCAGAGTTTCTCATCAAGGAGTACATGCTGTTTGCTCCCCAGATGGACAGGCTGGATGAGTAACAAATCCACAGAGCCTGGGACACAAGGTAGAAATTATACTGCCTGTGCTTTTAATCTTGCACAGCTCTGCTCATTGGTAATTGCAGGTGGCCAATATCCAAATGAGACTCTATTGGGACAATATCCTATATCTTGTCAGAATGAGTCCCATTAAAGCCTGCGCTGGAATTAGGCCAAAAACTTGAAATAATTATGGGAAACTTATTTTTAAAAAGTTGAAGCCATATAATGGTGAAAATCAGACATTTAAGCGACATCAGCTGTAACTGCAATTTTAACTGCTTCTGCTTGGTCCATGTTTTGTCTGTTTGGCTCAAGTACAAGAAGAGGTACTGAGCAAAAAGTGCATGAAGTTGTGACTATGATCATTGTCTGTGTCTCTTGTTCCGGGGCCTCTGCATAGTGCTGGAGCAGCAGTGCATGTTTGAACAGTGCCTGGCAAATTACCTAAGGCTTGGACAAGAAATGCTGCCTTACACTGCCAGTCAGCTATTTGGGTCACATCTTGCTCAGCTTGCTTTCCCTTCAATTTAAAGAATGTTTGCTGTTGTCCTCATTCTGCCCAGGGATACTCCTACTATATCAATCAAAAGGCATGGAGATTTAGGAGCCTTTATTGTGAGAGTCTTATTAGAAGTCTGAATTACAAAGTGATTCCATATATTAGCCCCAAACCATTTCCCTGGGGACACCAACCTCCCCCTCTCCTCCTACAGCCCAGATGTTGAAGACCTGCATTTTCCTCTTCCTGTGCTTTTGAGATGCCATACCGGAGGAGAAGCATCTCAAAGGTACACTACAATGCTAGTGGGCATATTTAAAAGGGATATGTCTAATTTCTAAAGAAAGCCTTGAGGCAAAATGCTTCTCTCTTACTCTGGTGTAATCCTGTCGACTCCTAAATCATTATACTTTTAAACTAAGCATGTAAACATCAGACTCCAATCAGACTCGGAGGGCTGCTGTCAGGGATGCCATGGTAACTGGAGCGCTCTGCTTCCCTCTGTCATTTTCATGGGAGCTGCGGGGCTGGAGCAGCACAGCGGCCCATCCAGTCCAGTGGCCATCTTCTCCAGGGACGGTGCTGGCTCAGGTCTGATCTTTCAGCACAGCTCAGCATGCCTGTCGAAAGCAGATCCGCTCTTTCTCTCTCCCTCTTTTTAAATCTCACATCTGCAAATCAGGCCGGTGTGTAAACTCGGTCCTGACTGCATGGGTTGGAAGTGAGATGCTTGTAGGTGTTTTCTCCCTGTGTGCTTCTCACCCTTTTATGTGATGCAGTGCTGTGCCATGTACCCCTTCCATTGGTCCCTGGCTGCGTGCTGCTGAACAGCAGGTCTGCTGGCAGCCGGGGACAGGCTGCACACTCAGCTTCAGCTGATGGTACCGCTGAGGGCTGGTCATGACATCTACTTTTGGGGTAGATGAAACCTCCTCACAGCTCTTTGCCTCTTCTCTTCCTCTTTGGCTGGTCTGGCCCTGATGTACATGTGAGAGAGGGTGTGTGGACATGGGTAGGAAAAGGTTGGATTAGGAAAAATGTAATCAAATTAATTTATTTAGTCTTTAACTCTCCTACTGAATTGTGATGTTGCAATGCCTCCCTGTTTTATCTGGTGCCTAGCAATCTCCTGGTATGGATACCTGCGCCGCTCACACAATGTCCTTAAGACAGGTAACTAGGACTGGCAGGAATCTGCACTGCCCTTTATTTCTCCACATAAAAAGCAAAGCTGAATTCATGCTGTGTGGCATTACTTCAGGATCCCATGTCCACTCCTGTCCTCTTTGCTCTTTCTAGTGGTCTTAGAGAAGTGAGTGAGGTGAGGTGGATACAGCCCTTTTTCTGCGTAAATAACAGTACATTGGTAGTATTCCTTGGTAATGGATCTCAATGTGTATTTCAATATATCAGTTACGAAGTACGTAAGTCCTGGACCGTAAGACGGCAATCTGTCTTGGAAGGGTTTTGCTCATAGTTCCACAGCAGATGAGTGTGTATGTAGGCTGATTTCATGTAAGCCCTGTAGACTACTTTATCTCCAGCAACCTCCTCAAACCAGTTGATCAAAGGTAATTTAGATAAAGCATTTGCGCCCTTGCTCAACTTCATGGTCAATATTTAACTGCTTAGCTATAATAAAGATACCTTGCTAACTAGCACACACAATACATAGTCTGCTTGCGTGCAGATTTGTTGCTGTACCCTAATGGTAATTTTTCTCCTCCATAAGAAAGTAACATAAGACTGTATACAAACAGCAGCATCAGTAAGCAGCACATTTGTATGAATGTAGGCAGAGAGGCTAAACATGTACAAGCTAGAGATAAAAAATACAGCGCAATTCTTGTGTAACTGAAAAAATGTGAAAGGTGGGGTTTTTTTGTTTGGGTGCTCCTCCTTCCCCCCCCCCGCCCCTTACTGTAGAGCAAGAAATTTAGTGTTTCCTGGATTCCAAGGCTGGAAGGGTCTACTTGATCTTCTGCATAACATTGTCCAGGAAGTTCCTTCAAGCAATTTTCTGTGCGTCTCTTTTAGATATTTTTGCTATTTGTGTATATGAAAGTAAGTTGGGGGGACAAGTATAATACTTAGATCATTTAAACGCAGTGTCTAAGAAAAGTATACATTTATTAAAGAACCTACCAATGCTGATGTAGCTAGTGTTTTGATGTCTTTCACAGCGCAAGGAGAAAAGTCCCTTTGCATGTCTATTATTTGCATGGTTCTGTTCTGGGTTTACTCTGGTGGAAGAAAAATCTCCCAAAACAAATGACATTGCCTGAAATAATATACTCCCTGCACTAACCTGCACAACAGACTTAACAGCTGTATAGCCAAACTTTTAGTCTGGAAAATAGTTGTTGAAGATTGACATCTTTTTGTTTGTTTTGTGGCTGCTCTGTCTTGGCTTTTGTGGCAACAAGTGTAAACGTTAGTCCTACAGAATCTAAGAAGGACAAGGCCAGCTGAAGTTCTGTAATGCCAGATGAGTCTCCTGTCCTGCTGGTTTATTAAAAGGAAACTGAGAGCCAAGTGTTTGGACAGTAACAATTCAAGCTCCTTTATGCTGTAAGCAGATGACAAGAGGCAAAATAAGGTTTCCTGAAGGGACAGGTTTGTTGCTGACCCCAGTGAGCTGAGAATAAAATATGTTCCAAAATAGGTAGGCTGCTGTTTTTACTGTCATTCTCCTGAGCAGAGGCAAAGCTCAACTGAAGCATGGAGAACTGTGTTTAATGAATACCAAGGCAGCATGCACCAAGGTGCATGAATGGCTTTAGGAGTCTGATTTTCTGCCTGCCATTTAAAAAAAAAAACAACTGCATTTGGCTATATGTATGGCCATTCTCTTCTTCCAGGCCAACTTTGAGCAGCAGTTTCTTGTGGTTGTCCCAGCAGCCCTGAATGCGGGTCCACTCTCGGCTCACCCAGTAATTAGTCAGCTCCTAAAGAAAACTGTTTGCAACAAACAGGTTTCAGAACACGTGTGCCTTGAAGGGGACGTGACTCATGGGTATGTGACACCTACCACACAGCCATCCTGATGAGCCTATGGTGTGTCAGCTTTTTCCCATTGTTCAGAACCATATGCCAGCAAGTGCCAAGAGAGTGATTTCTTCTTCCATTGGGTCGTTTCTTTTGTCACCCTGGGTTCCCAGTAATCAGGTCAGACCAGCTTTTGTGCGTTTGAGAGAGAGAGAAACCATTACTGTGGAGTTGATTTAATTATCCCTTCCATTTTCAGCTCATGCAGGAAGCATTCTTTTTTCTTACCGATTTAGCCAGAAACATCACAGGCATTTTTATGGGTTTACTGCAAAAATATCTTAGCAGCAATCTTGAATATTCCATGACAGCAGTGTCTGTGGTATTTCTATCTCACTACACATGCCAAGGCAGCCGGCTACCTCCTAAGAGAATTAGGGTCAGACATTGCCTCTTCATAATGATGAGCAAATAAGGTTTTTAATCTGAACAAATTTGGGCTGAGATATGAAGCAAGGAAACAAGCCATTCATGTATCGGTTTTAGCATATTCCAAAGGTGGGAGAAAAGTAATTGCAGCTTAATTCATTGGGATATGAATACATTTGGTGGGGATAGTGAGTAGCAGAGAATTTTTACTGATGTATGGCTTTACTAGAAGCCGAATACTGGTAAAGGCTCAAGCAAATTGTGATGGAATCTATAGCTGTATCTTGGATCCCATAGCAAAACCATGGCCTGATCCAAAAATTCATTGCCAAACTTCTTTTGGCTTCAAGGAAGTCAGAATCTGAAGGCCAGAATTTAACAGAACATTTTAAAAAGACTGGCCTTCAATTTTCCAGCAAAAATGCAGCATGAGGGAATGAGGAAGCAGATGAGAAGATGAATCATGAAGGTGCAATGTTTGGGTAGCACCTTGGACAGGGCAAAAATGTTTTAAGTTGGTCCATGCATACACTTGGAAATATATGTTGGACTTATCTCCGAGACAGAGGAGGGCCAGTAATTGCAACTTATTTATGTAAATGCCATTACTTGTTGGGCAGTGGTGCATTTAATATTAAGCAAATCTCCTTTACTCTTCTAAGCTACTTTTAGCAAGGAAGGAATGTCGCTTCGGCTGTCAAAAAGCTATAGGAAGAACCATTTCAGGACATGCTGAGATTCCTTAAACACAAAGCTTTTCTTTGCAGCTCAGTTTCTCCTAAGCTTACATTTATACTTTTATTTCAAGAGTCTAGGCTTCCTTGAAAGCTTGTTCCACCTGAGGAGAGATGTTCCTGTCTTAGTTAGTGTCAGCTTTGATTCAGAAGGTAATACTGCATGGATCCAGGAAGCTGTGGCCTTTCCCACCAGTTGGTCATTTATCATTTCATTACAGTAAGGTTACCAAATTGATGTGTCCTGGCTAATTCTTCTAATGCAGCTATATAGCTATCTAGTGTCTCATCAGGCAACTGTGCATGCTGTCTCAACTGATAATACTCTGTGATACTATTAGCAGATGGCAGAACATGACCTACCTGTGAAATCTGACCCACAGTGATCTTCTAACAGTGCCTGTTTTCTCACGGAATGTCTTGAGACATCCTTTTATCTTCCCGGTCCAGCATTGCAACTGTGTTTTATTTTCCATAGAAATAAAGGGAGGTATCACACTGCTGGTATTTGGCCTTGTAACTGCTAGTGACTAGCTAAGAAATGAAGATTTGCTGTTAATATTAATTCTTACCATTTCTTCAAATGAGGCTATAATGAAATTTGATATATAATTTTTTTAATAGTGGCGCAGGAGCTATTTTAAATTTAACAACTGCGGTAGCTTTTCCTCTTATATTTTCCATTAATCTTCATGTACTTAATTAGTTGCTGTTCCTCAGTGGGAATGTTTGACTAGAGTAGAATGAGACTAATGAAATCTCTCGGGTTGCTACTGCTGAAAAGGAAAAGGACTAAGTGCTAGAAGGCCATCAAGCCTGGCTAAATACCATGTTTGTTCATAGGTTAGCCCTGTGTGGCAATGTTTGCATAAGTTTAAAAAAAAAAAAAAACTTGAAGATAAAAGCAGAGAGTAACATTCCTTCAAAGTTTTCCAGTGTCCCATTCCACAGGAAATGGTTCTTTAATTGTGACCCTTAGTTTGCAGGGCAGGTATAGGGAACATATGTGCGGACTGGAAGTCTGTGCATAAGAGCTAATGGGACAAATTAATCTCCTTTTTGAAAGCCTGGCCTGCAGCTTAGCAAATATCAGCAAGCCAAGATCAAAGTGTGTTAAATCCCAACACTAGGATAGGCAAAATAGGCTACAGTTTTGAAATTGGAAGCAAAAAAAGAATTATGTATGAGACGTCGCCACATACGTGGGTAGAGTCTGAACTCTCATAAAAACCCCATTGCTAGCAATGAGACTGCCCACATCTGCAGTGGGATTTGGACTAGGTCCTATGTTTCCTTACTTTTACCTGAGGACAATATTTAAAATCTTTAATTTGATTGTTCAGAAAACTGCGTCCATGGCTTGCTTCATCTTTCACCAGAGTATGTCAGTTATCACAGTGTAGTATAAGGTTTACATGGAATATTAGCTTGATGGGAGACCATATACAATCTCCCTGCTCATTGTTTGGAAGCAAAAAATAACATTTATCTTTTCTCCAGCATACAGCCTTAGTGGTCACTATAACAGAGCTCCTTCCATGCTGTGATAACAGTATAACAGATACTATCATCTGTATGTCTTCAGAGAATAGGAAATAATGAGCCAGATTCACTTCTGTTCCGGTTCCATTGAAGTTGGAGAAATTATATCAGCAGGAAGTTTGGCCTCATGCATGTTAATTGAGCTCTTTTCACTTCAGTGCTTTGTATGATCAGAGGGCTGAAGCACCTCTCCTATGAAGACAGGCTGAGAGAGTTGGGGTTGTTCAGCCTGGAGAAGAGAAGGCTCTGGGGAGACCTTATAGCAACCTTCCAGTACCTGAAGGGGCCTACAAGAAAGCTGGAGAGGGACTTTGTACAAGGGCATGTAGTGATAGGACAAGGGGTAATGGCTTTAAACTGGAAGAGGGTAGATTTACGTTAGATATAAGGAAGAAATGCTTCACTATGAAGGTGGTGAGGCACTGGAACAGGTTGCCCAGAGAAGTTGTGGATGCCCCATCTCTGGAAGTTGGATGGGGCTTTGAGCAACCTGGTCTAGTGGAAGGTGTCCCTGCCCATGACAGGGGGGTTGGAACTAGATGATCTTTAAGGTCCCTTCCAACCCAAACCATTCTATGAATCTACTTTAATTTAAAAAATATAGCTATAAATTGTACCTAGCAATGCTATATCAAGACTTGCATCTACTGCCAGGCACAGCCTCTCAGGCACAGTTCTTGTGGTGGCAGCATACTGCTGCTTGTAAGGTACCCTTGGACTTGTTTTTGAAAAACCTGTTGTTAAAATGACACCATTTGCAACTAGTGCAGTTACCTGCTAACTCTGATGTGTACCACATTTCGGTGCCTGACAAGACCTGTACCTCTTAAATTAAGAGTAACGTGGCAGGAGAACAGGAAGCATATGTCCGTCTAAGGAGACCGAGGCCTTGTCACAGCGTGAAGACTACATGTCCTCAAGCAGGTATTTTCAAGTGAGATTCATTGCCCCAAGGGACCTGCTAAACAGATGCTAAAAGGCTTTGATTTGGATTAGTTTCTCCAGAGATGGCTGCCAACCTGGGCTGATCTGTCTATCTTACTCTATTTTGCTTTTCTCATATGCAAGAATAACAGCTGGGAAGGAAAATGGGGAGGTGGCATTGCTAGAGGCTCAAAGGTACCAAGCAGCTGGCTGTGAGACACTAGCGGTAATAGGGAAAAAGTGACTTGCTGAATTTGATATGAACTTCAGTGGCTATTGTTTAACCCAATGCTTATGAAATACTCCACAGTTCCTAGACTAAAAGGCCTCATTTTTTGGGTGGAAGTGTCTATTTAATTTATCTGAGTTTAATTTTACCTAATTTTATCTAATCATTCTTACATTTTCGTATTCTCTGTTTGTAAGTGATCTATTTTCTACTAGATTGCTCACTATTTTTACTGTATGTACATTTACAGTAATGAACCTGAAAGCTGAAACAGATGATAACACAGTAATTGTTTTTTAGGTCTGTAATAATTCATGAGTATTGCCTACAAAGCGGGTTTTGGATGGTCTTCAGGGGTAAACACATTAAAGCCAGGTACTTGTAAGCTCTTTTACAATCTATTAGCATAACAACATCCTGTAAAATAAGCATCTTCATGATCTAAGAACATCTGATGTTGGTCCATTAACTACCTTCATCTTCAGTTCAAACTGCCAGTGGTCTCCATATCCGGGCATCATTTAGTATTATAGCTGAGGAATCTCCTGCTGTTTTATGGAAGTGACCAAGTCCAAATAATATACTAGGGTTTTAGATTCTTTTTCTTTAAAAATACATTATGCCCCATGTGAAAGGGAAATCAGCAATATTTGTCAAGGTGTATGCCAAAGCATAATAAAATTGCATCTTGAAACTCTTAATTTTGTCATTAGAAATTGTTATTTCTTCTTATACCAAGTAATGAAGTAGCACATGAGAAAAATATAATTTTTCCTTCATTTATTTATTGAAGTATCAAGGGTTACATTTGCCAATGGTGTTATGATAAACATCTGTTTCTGTTCAAATTAGGAAGGTTTTAATGATACCTCAAGAATTAGAAAAGCAATTGCTTAACTAAACTGAGGGAATTCCCGCAAATGAGTGCATTATGTTTATACAAGATTTGTTTAATCTATGAATTGTTGTATAATTAGTTACATTATGCAGACGAAAATTAGATACCCTTGTTTCCAACTCTTTGTTGTTATACTGTCGTCAAACTACAAAGAGCTCTGACTAACTGGTCTTCATTGAACATCATAATTATTCTTTTGTAGGTAATGTCCAGTTCTGACAATGTGCAAAATTACTGTCTTGAGAGATACTGAAAGTTTAAAAGGTGCTTGTGTTAAAAAATCCAAACAAAGTATTCATTTAAAATAGAGAGCTATTAAGACTTCACTTTCCTATTCTGTAGTTTTAAGTAGTGATACATAAACCATGTTATGGATAATGTGGAGAGAGCAGTCTGAAAGTTCCTAACTGCTTTTTTTTTTTTTCTCTCCTTGGTACAATCTTAACCTCATTGGTTTTACTATATGGAAATATAGTCATTACCTTGTGAAGAGATACCAGTTTCCCATATGGTCCACTTCTCTGTGCCTGGCAATTGGTATTATATTCTAAGGATATCATCACATGTTTGTTTAGAAAAGTGAAGCGGAGGTTTCAGATGGTCTCACTGTCTTCAGTGGTGGTCTGTCCCTACATTTGCCAGTCATGCTAAATGAGACAGACCCCCACACTTGACAAAACTTTCTATTGTATTTCATCTGCATGCCAGAACTACAGTTCAGAAAAAGCTCAGGCAAAAATAAATGTTTCCAAAGCTCTAAGTTGTGAAATGTTTGGATATCAACCATCAAAATAAATTCAGTCAAAACCATTGAAAAGTAAACATTTCCACACAGTGCTTGCTTAGCCCCTGGGAGCTTCCTGGGTTTTAGATCAGCTGCTGCAATTGGGTTCTAGTCCAGGATTTTGACATTGAAAACAAAAATGGTGTACGAATGTGGATCCACATTTTGGCTTTTTAAACTGTCTTCCATCTTAAAGACAGCAGGGAGATGTTTGGAGCTTTTTTTTTTGACACCTGTGTGCACTTTTGGGAAAAATGTTCAATCAACTCAACTTTAAAAAGAGCAAAACTGTCCTGAGAATTAGTGATGAAAGGGTCCAGGAAATCTGGTTGCTGGGCAGAGAGAGAGCTGACCTGTTGAAGATGGCTGCTCACAAAAGGCTGATGCTTTTCAATTATGTTGACATCAGTGAATGTCTTGGTTCTTGGCAATGTAGACTCTTTGCCTTTAAGTAAATGTATTTGAGAATAGATTAGTTTGCAAGCACTTGAATTGATTTAATGTGTCTTTACTCTTCAAATATTCACTGTTGCTGTTTACCTCTGCAAGATAAATATTTAAAATTGCATTTGAACCTCACATTAACATTTATGTTCATGTCATTATAGTTTCCTTTTGTGAATGAGATTTACCTATCGGTCTTAAAGCTGTAATAAGAATGAGTCTATTTTTGTAACTTTCAGCTTCTCACGATAATCTGCCATAGGGTTGAATTAATTCTGTGGCATGTTTAGTGCTCATTCATCATCAGAGTCACAGCAATGAAGCAGTCATCAGGATAGAAAAGCACTGGTATTTTTTGAACAGTGCCAGGCTGACAGGTCTTGCAATGGAAATCCATATATAACACAGTGCAGCCACCTTTTCCTGGGCAGTGAACACTTATCAGGGGAACTGAACTAAGGGTCTCTGGGGCCAAAAGCGTGACAGCTGAACAAGAAACTGGCTACAGGCATTTATTTCATTCTGGAGTTTGTCACTAGAAGGGAAAGGGCTCACATCGTGGCCATAGTATTCAGACTCCAACACTCATTTGCAGACTTTCTCTTTGTTTCCCCCATGGCTGCCCAAGTAGTGACTTGTCACGGCTCTTACATGTGCCAGTGACTTAGGAGTGAGGGGGATTCTTCCACCATCTTTCTGCTTGCTGATGTACAAAAATATGCCCAGTAACTAGAGTAGTAGTACAGGTTATCTTTCCAATAAGGAATTATCCTCCATCACTGTTTTTTCATCTTTGAATTATGTTCAGAAGTGCGTCTGACACAGTGCACTGTGGGTCTAGTTTCTTCCTGGTTCTCTCTTCCTGAAGAAATCGGAAATTCCTATGTGTCCAAGCTAGATTTTCCTTTCCCCATTCTCTAAGAACTGATCTAAATTCATACTTGGTTAGACTTCAGAGTTTATGGTGAAATGCTTAAGTATAAATCTGAGTTCCTGTATTTCATGGAGAGTTTTGGCGAATGTTTCAGAGCTTTTCCACTGCATAGTCAGTTTATAGCATTATTATGAAAACTTTATATGACCAGAAATTTTGCAGTTCACATAGTGCTAAATTATATCCAGTGGAAGTAGCATTGTTGTGTAACGTCATTGTTTTATTAGTTGGAGCAGTATGCTTACATAAATATTATGCCAAAGTCAAATACCAAGGTATGCAGTTGAGTCCCTTCTGGTTTTGTAAAGGATAAAGGCTTTCATCTTTCTTCTTAATTTGCCATTTAACAATTTAAAATTATTTAATGGATAACTACAAATACATTTTTTCTAAGAATTAAGAATGTAATTATGTAGCTGAAAAAATCTGAATGTATAAGGAAGCAGATTCAGATGAAGTTATAAGAAAATTAATGCCATGAATATAATATTTTTAAAGCATTTCTTGTGCACTTTGAATAAGGTAGTACTTGAATGTTTTAATTAATTTTGTGCAGAGAGAAATGTGTATTTAGTAAATCTGGAAATTATTTCCCAATACTTAGATTCTTTTGTTTGTTTTTAGATCCACAGAAATCTCGAACGTATCAGTTATATAGGAAAGGAACATCTGATCTATGAGGGAAATGTTACAGGAAATGAAAAGAAGTGTGTCCAGCCTGCACAGGACTGTACCAAGGGAGGATTATTGCTTCCTACTCTTTTGGTATGAGACTACAGTTGACCACTTTGTATTTTAGAAGAGGGTATAGTTATGAGTAATTTTGTATAAATAGATCAGAACTACATGGCACTGAAATAAGAGAGATCTTATGGGATCTATCAAATTATTTGTTGTTCACTATTTAGGATGTTAAAGAAGAAACACTTCTTTTTGTTGTTGTGGAATTCATAGAAATAGAGATGGCAAGACATGCTCCCTCTATACATGATAGCAGCCAGCAGTATGAATCTTTGCATTTGGTTCAGCTTGACTCCGGCTAGAACATATTATATGCTAGTCAGTGTTCTAGTGGGGCTGGAAATCAGTGCAGGACGTGATCAACTTTCTTCATTTGAGTTTATACGCCCTGATACACAAACTAAATCATATTCTATGTTTTCTACAGCACAGAGCCCATCTCTTCTATCTTGTAAAGGATTGCTAACGGTGACAGCAGAGGTTTCTGTAGAAAGTACTTTTCATGTTGAGCTTTATATCATCTGTGTGATACAATCTAAATATGCTATTGTGCCTGTTAGCAACACAGATCAAACGCTGTATCTTGAGTAAGGACAGATAATTTTTGCTCTTTCTTGAGGGACAGGTGGAGGTGGTTTAAAGTTGGACTTTTGGCATCAGAGAGATCACTCAACATAACCAGGTTTTATCTTTTATCACTCTTTTTCTGAAAGGCTTTTGAAGCTAGACATCTTGATCAAAAAGCTGATTGCCACCCAGATCTTTTAGGTATGAGATAAGCCCTCATTTGCTGATGCTTCTTATTTCAAAAAAGGAATCAGATAATATATTCAGAACAATAGATAAAGATACATTTAGAAGAATAGATACTGCTTCAACTGAGTAATATGAGCTTGTTTGATCTTTATCTTGGAGTGCTGCAATGAAGCTTCTGGGTGTGCCTGCCTCTTCCAGCACTGATTGCAGGCCAGAACTGTCATTCTTCCCTATTCTGCTGCTTGTGTGGGAAGGGACTGCTTACACAAGAAGGAACTTGTCAGTGTAGTTAGAGTTGGTAGAGTCAGGCTGTGTGACTGTCAGAAGTATAGGAATGGTCCTGTAGTGTGCAGATGTCTCGGGTGACCGTTTCCCTCCATTGACATTAGTGAGAAAGAAGTCTGGAGTTGGTCCATTAAATCTGTGCACATAAATCTTAACGACTGACATAAAGACATTACTCTGGAAAGCATCTGCAGCCAGGCAGCAATTAAGTCCAGGATGGGAGCAATGACGTGATTAAAGTTAAGCACATGCTTATGATACTACTGTGAACAAAGCCGCAGCTGAATGCTACTACATCGCTTTCCTGGGTTTGAGCTAGAGTAAATAAACAGTAGATGAATTGTCAGCCACATATCCACTTCTGGGTTTTAAGTGGATCATTAAATCCTACTTGTCTGTGCCGTACTGCTTTATAGATACTATTGTACTGGTAGGATGGTAAGAAAGGAAAAACCAGAGCTCTGAAGAGGGTTGTTACCTCCTCTAATTTGCCTACCAGCTCAGGATGATGTTTTGGTGTTGAATGTTTGATATTTTGGTGATAGTTGGAAACTGATGGGCAAAGTTTTGCAGCCACAGAACTGGCCAAGAGCAGTCTTGTCTTCCGTAGGTAAGTAGCAAGCCTAGTCAGATCAAAATCAATTACAGTGGATAGAAGTACAGCAAATATTACCATATCCATAGCTTTTGCACAGTAATGGATGTTGTGGTTCACAAATTCTGAATTATTTTTGGTCCTCAGTTTCTTGCAAAACTAAGGAAAAGTCAGTAAGAAATACCAATCTCTTGCAATGAATAAGCACTGGATTTCAATTCTCTACTGAGAATATTTGTTAAAGCTTTCTGTAAGCCAAGTACTTTGTAAAAAAATTTCTATCCCTGCCCCCCCCCCCCCCCCCCCCGATGTATAACGTTTTGGCTGTCTCCAAAACATGTTCAGAAGAGGTTACTATGTCTGGAGTAAACTGTATTTATATTCTTTGCTCAACTGTCTTGCAGTAAAATGCACAAAAAAAGTTAATTTTAGAATAATACTGTAATATTCATGGGGTTGCTGTAGGACTTTGAATAATACAAACTATGTACACTCTAGTTACAGAAGTATGGAAACTTCATGCAGAATATAAAAGTAACTTTGAATATTGATTTCAACAACAAAGACCTGTAATGTAATAATATGGTGGATCATTGCGAAAATTAATATAAAATCTAGCCCAATTATTCAGATATACAGCAGTAAAGGATCTGGTTATAGGGCTAAGAGAACAAATGGTAAAACTTGTCTTAGAGTGGACCAATATAACATTAAAGAAGATATCTGTGTCAAATGGAGAAAGGCACTGACAAGAAAATATTTCCATGGCAGTGTATATTTGAAAAGAATGCCAAATTAGATTGTGTTCTAACTCCACCAGTAATACATTTTATACTTTCTAGGCCTTTGATTCCCAGTTGATATACCATGTTCAATGAGATGCTCTCAGTACTGACCTTTCAGCAAATACAATGCCGCTATAATTCACATTTTATGCAATACAAACATGCATTTATTGTTATTAATTCCTAAAACAGTGTCTAGAGAATATGAAAAAGATGAACCATATTCTGGGTAAGATGAGAGAAATCACATAGCTAAAGTTGGGAGACATTATTGCTTTATATCACAAGATTTATTGTACAGTTCTCTACACAGTGTATGTTAAACAAAATTAGTATTAGTGAATCAGTGGTGGCAGACAAATGTGGCATAATTATGAACTGCAAATGGTAGCACAGTCCTTTGTTACTTATGCATTTAAGTCATTAATAATAAGTCATACACTGAGATGTGGGCGCTGAAACTACTTTAGGAAATTATAGTACATAATTACATCTTTTCTCCTTTTGGGTATTTTTTCCCGCCTGTTTTGAATGTTTTATTAGTTTTAGCTCTTTACAGACACTAAATATTAGTAGTGCTTTGATCCTTAGCCAACTCTCATTAAGTACAGCGGTCTAGATCCTCCGCTGGTGAAAACTGGTACAACTTCATGGATTTTCAACACCTTTCCCATCCTACAGGACTGTGTTGCTTTGCACCCGCCGGAGAATCTGCCGGAGTATAAGACTTGCCATTGAACTGGATCTGGAGCAAGTACTGAACTTTGTGGGTTTTGTCATTTCTATGAAGTCTGTGGTAGAACTGATAGCCTGTAAGGGAAATGCTAAGCCTCTGGGGAAGGCACCAC
The DNA here is from genome assembly GCF_964195595.1 of Calonectris borealis. NCBI lineage: Eukaryota > Metazoa > Chordata > Aves > Procellariiformes > Procellariidae > Calonectris > Calonectris borealis. Next base: position 10,463,347 of record NC_134321.1, on the reverse strand, counting down.
AGGGCAAAGGTTTGTCATTTTGCATTTTCATTCCTGAGCTGGAGTTAGCAGGCAGTAGCCTGGGGGGCTGCCTGGGGGAAGGTGTCCCTTGATGTGAGGCAACGTGACAGACTGGGATTACTCAGGCATACTCTGCTTCCTGACCTGGCTGTAATTTTCTGTTAGATTGTGCCCTTATAGGGCAGGTAACAGCCTTCCATACCGGCACAGACACCTCTGCTTTTCTTAGCCAGGTGACCATCCAATGCAAGAGGGGTTTTGGACTCTCGTTTAACTGTGGAGTGGGGAAGGGGCTCTCAGCTGCGTGGGAGAAGACAGCACGCAGCAGTGAGAAGACTGAAGGGCGGGATGTGTAAATACAGTGACTGCCAGCTGTGAAAGGGGGTGACTTCTGAGAGCAATGCTGCAGTGCCACTCTGTGCATTATGCAGGAGGTAGAACTGATAACCAAATGCCCTATTACTGTATATGACAGTTGAACATAGCGGTGAATAGGGAGTGAGGAGTTGAATATAGAAAACACATTGTGCTGAACAGTATCAAAACATATTACAAGGGCCAAAAATACTTGGATGAGATATGGATTGCATAAAATAATGACAACTGTTAGATGAATTTGTTGCTGAGTTGACGTGCAGCACTGCAGGGTAGTTACCGCAGGGCCAGTTCAGCACAAGCAGTGTGTGAAGTGTGGGAAATTGCTGACCTGCTTGAACCCTGGTCTCTTCAGGGTTCACTGGAGGTACAGAATGACTTCTGTCTAAAGGGCAATGTCCTTATCTTAGTGAAGCCAGTGGCAAAACTCCTGTTTTCCCAGATGTCTCTCTTGATGACAGCCAGAGAAAAGAACTTCAGGCATCTGTTCGCTGCTGGAGCCGCGAGTTAATTTCTGCTATTGTGCTGAAGATCATCTGGCACTGATATTTTCTTCCTCTACCTGACATGCCCTTGTCTACAGTCTACAGCTTGTTAGAGAGAAGCTGCTTGAGGTGCTGTGCTGTGCTGGTTTTGGCTGGGGTAGAGTTAATTTTCTTCACAGTATGGGGCTGTGTTTTGGATTTGTGCTGGAAACAGAGTTGATAACACAGGGATGTTTTCGTTACTGCTGAGCAGTGCTTGCACAGAGTCAAGGCCTTTTCTGCCTCTCACCCCACCAGCGAGGAGGCTGGGGGTGCACAAGAAGTTGGGAGGGGACACAGGCGGGACAGCTGACCCCAACTGACCAAAGGGATATCCCATACCATATGATGTCATGCTCAGCACATAAAGCTGGGGGAAGAAGAAGGAAGGGGGGGATGTTTGGAGTGATGGCATTTGTCTGCCCAAGTGACCATTACACATGATGGAGCTCTGCTTTCCTGGAGATGGCTGAACACCTGCCTGCCCATGGGAAGTGGTGAATGAATTCCTTGTTTTGCTTTGCTTGTGTGCACGGCTTTTGCTTTAGCTATTAAACGGTCTTTATCTCAACTCACGAGTTTCCTCACTTTTACCCTTCCGATTCTCTCCCCCATCCCGCTGTGGGGGGAATGAGAGAGCAGCTGTGTGGGGCTTAGTTGCTGGCTGGGGTTAAACCACAACATGTGCAAAGTTCAGCCAATTTTGGGCTGGTGATGCTGAGCATTAAGAACACAAGATGTCTTGATTTTTGGCTGAGTATTCCTAGCATATCCATTCCATCCTGCTCATGCCCAGTTGCACAACTGAAATGTGTCCTTAGGAGGAACGCAGTGAGGGACAGTTGCTGTGTGAGAAAAGTAGTAACGCTAAGACCCGCATGGTTTTAATATATTTAAATTTTCAAATGAAGAAATGGGAACAGCAATGATTTAAGACTCAGTTTCACGTAGCTCTTCTCCTTGGTTCTATGGACTTCTCAGTCTGAACAGCTTTGTCCGGTATGCAAAGCAGTTGTCTTTGCTCAAAGCAGATCTCAGAAGAAAGGTTTATTTTGTACTAATTTAACATTTCCTTATTAGTGATTAGTTGACACAATTTTATTAACTTACATTGACTGGATTTTAAATGCAAATTGAACACCTTAGCAAAATTACCAAACAACCAAATTACAGCAGAATTAGGCCAGATAAATGAGAATAGCAAGTTGATGGGAAGACAGTCACCTGTAAAATCATAAATTAACAGATCATCAAAAGCCAACTTGATTATTCTATAACAATTAGATAGCAACAGTTTATAGTTTGGGAAAAATCATTGGCTCATTCCAAAGTGCTTCTGTATATTCTTCAGTACAGTAAGTAAGTGTATTGCTAGTGCAAGTAGCTGAGGACAGCACATGAATCTGTCAGGATACAAACACGTGATAGAAAGTTAATCTGTGCACAAACAGATTATTTGCTGAGTACTTCCTTGCTGTCAATTTTAAAACAGGTTCATTTTCCATGAGTTCCCGACTAGAACAGTGTCCAGAATCTTCAAATCTTTAAGCTGACCTTGGAAACTGATACGAAATCCTACATGTCTGGACCTTGATCCTGCTTTCATGTCTATTTTAATTTGGATTATTGTCCATGTATAGAGGTCACTTGAAATTACAGGTCCCTTATGGCTGTGAGGATTGGAACTAATATATCCCATCACAGGGCATAATTAGACATGAAAGGCTAATTTAACTATGTGGAGGTTAATCTAGGTTAACCATTGTGGTGTTAGGGGAATACTCAGTATAATGGGGAGATACTTATGTCAAATAACATTTTTCAGATAACCTTAACATTGAAAAATAATATTAAAGTATAAGTTGTAGGTAGTTTTAAGGAAGAATACTGTAACTGTACTGTAAAACATACACTGCACGATATGGTCCCTCTGTGCAGAGAGATAAAGCAATACAGGTATTGACTAGAGGCTGTAGACAAAGACTGAGGTAGCGGTGCTCTTGTGGCAACAATTTCCATATGTAAATAAGATATTGGATATATCCAAAATGACCTAAATCTGCACTGAAGAAAAAAACCTCTTACCTTTGAGCCAGAGATAACAGAGCAGACAGCTTTGAAGTAGCATTTAAAAAAAAAAAAAAAAAAGCCCCAGCATAGATGGAAGTTCTTTTTTACTGATCGGGATGTCTACCTGATGGGACTGCATAGGCTGAGGATTAGCATAGTCATGTCCTGTTACAATAATTGGACATACTGTGTATGTGTGTGTATATATATAAAAATATATGTATATGCAGATTTTTCCACACGTTGCTAAATGGACAGATCTTTAGAACTCTGGAATTACACTGGAAAGCCAAGGTATCCAGGAGTTTTGAAGGGACTTAGTCTGAGAACTTGTTGATGCCCGATACCTGAATCACCAGACTGAAAAAAAAAAAAAAAAAAAAAAGTCCTCTCATTAAGCTTTGGGGTTCTGAAAACTGGGGCAATACTGATCTATTTTCAGATATAACAGGAGATGTAGTGAAGACTGCTATAATGAAGTGTAATGATGAGATTAATATTTTGCTACATTTTACTTCATTTTAAAATACAGTATAATAAAGCTACTTCCTATGAAAGAAGAATGCAAATGGGTTTGGAGTACATTAACACACTGCTTTGTGTATTAGGCAACTATATTATTTATACGGATTGAATTCACCGGAAGATTTTTTTGAATGTACATAGTACTTGAACTACAGCACAGCCCAATTAAATTGAAACCTAGAAGGGCAGTAACCCTCTTGGAAGATTACATTACCCTTCACTAAACCTCAAAGACTAAGACAAAGAAGCTCTTCCAAAGATATGCCGGTCATAGGGATAAAGCGCTTAAACAAGGCATCCAATGTGCAAGTTTATGAGATTAGCGGGTCTTTATCTTTATCTGAAATTATTTCATAAAGGGAACCCCAGTCCAGGGTGAGTGTTGGAAGTGCCATGTGCCAGCCCGAGGGCCGGATTGTCATTAGCTGTGGTCCTTATCTGTGCTCTGCTGGTGCTGGCTGAGTCCTGAAGTCAGCCTGCCCCTTGGAATTTAAAGCTTCAATTTTAATTATGTTTAATCTTTTGCTACTGTAGATTCAGCTGTATAAATTATTTAAAAGGCAGAAAGCTTTTCCTCAGTAATTAATGACAGGTTTGTTAGCTACTGTAACAGCCCGAGGCTTCACTTTCCTTGCATAGTTCTGTAACAGTCTCATGATTACCTAATATAACAACCAGCCTCCATGGCTTTATAAAATTATAATTGATGGTTTGTACCAGCAGTACTTGAAGGAGTGATACAGCAGCAGAGCTGGATGTATCTACTGTCACTGAGAAAAAAGCCTGGGGAGGAGAGAGTGGCAGCCTGTCGACAGTTTTCAACTACTCAGGAAATGCTGCGGGTTACTAAGATCATTGAGGCTAACCAATATTGTGTCCAGCATTAGTCAGTGTTTCACCACACCTGAGAGATCATAGAGGTATTTTGAGTAGGCAGAACACCCAGGTAGTAGTGGTAATAATAAAACGTCTTATATAAAAAGCCTTTCACCTTCTTTCTTCCATTGTCTGCTTGGTAAGGGAATACACTTCTTCCATTAAGCGTCCTGAGGATGTTCCTGTGGAGTACTCATCTTCCTCCTATATCATTATAATACTAGAGGTCAGATTCTTAACTGGAGCCTCCTCCTCCATCAAGTGTTAGAGAATCACTCTTGCAGGGTCTCATCGAGGGATCTCAGGTTTTTCAGGTGATAGGGAAACACAGTTCATCTGTCAAAGCTCAGCAGTGAAAGTAGTACTACAGTAGCCCATGTGTCTTTGAATAGCGTACCAGGTATTTGATAGCTTAGTTAGCTTTTTGATCGCAACTTAACTGCAGCCTGTTTCCTAGAGCTTGAAGCCTCTGCTCTCCACACTCACTGGCCATACTAAAGTGATGTCCAGAGTTCCAGGAGCCTGAGCTCTCTGCCCATTTTAGATCTAAATAAAAGCTAACGAATTCTTGTATTTGAATTTCTTACTTTGCATAGTATGTAGAAAAAAATACGACTCACAGCAAAGTTCTTTTGTGCTTCTGTCCAGGGATATCACGATAGAGATAGGGCACTTTGTGGTTATGTACCCTTGAGTTTCTTTGCAACTATTTGCATTGAAGGGCTAAAGACTAAGATTGCCTCTGTGCTTTCTGGGAACCCTAAGGCAGGGTAGGAGCTGTTGTCCATAGAGATTAGAGGTTGAGTATCAACAAAGGGGAGGAAGACGGACGGGGCTAGCATCTACAGAAGTTAATATAAAAAACCCAGCCTGATGTGATATGAGTGAATTGTCGGGGTTTTTTTTTTGCTGTGGTGTTGCTCCTCATCCCATGTTGCACAGGAAGCTTTGGGAGAAAGGTGGGGAGGGCTTTGCCAAGATACTACATTGTGTAGTGACAGAATCACACAGTTTCTGCTGGTCTTGTGATGCCCTTGGTGATGACTTTTCTCCTTCTTTTTTCTTTCAAACGAAAAAGTCTGCGAAGACATCTCCTACAAATAGATCTTTTAGGCCTGAAAATTCTTTTTTTTTTAATCTTCTCACTAGCAGTAAAGAGGTATCTGATCTGATATGTTTGTAAATGTTTCATAAATATGGAAAACCTGCATAAACAAGAGAAAGTTAAAAGTGAAAACTGGTGTCAATACTGTGATTCTGCAGTGTGCCGTGAACAAGTTTTAAGTGTCTATCCCCATACAGTTGTAAAATTAAGCTTTAAGGGTCTGGTCTCAGAGATCATCAAAGCTGTCATGTAATTTTCCACTATATGTGAAGATCTGATGTATCTGCTCTACGTTGAAAAGGCATTGGAGAGTTAAAAATGTGTGGAATCCATAATATGCTGTGATCTGCTGATAACAATGACAGAAGTTACTGTTTTGGCAGGCCTGCTTCGTGACTCATGAGGCACCAAGGAAGTGGTATGTCTGCATATGATTTCTTCATGGCATTAAGTGAATTAGAGAGGAGATTTGAAAAGGTGAAAATCCCGAGCCTCGGGAGCCTTTGCCATCTGCATTTTCTTCCTACCCATGACGTGTGCTGGGATGCAGGTACATAGCCACAGCCAGTGGCCTGACCTTCCTTTGCTTATGGGCTCTGGAAATGAATGTGCATGACTCAGTGTCTGTGTGAGAGAATGAATCCCGCTCGCATGGTTTCAGCTGTAAGTTATGGTTTTAAAAACTTGATGGCCCTTAAAGAGCAACTCCTTTCACATTTAAATTTTGCCACCCCATGCGTCTTGCTTTCAGGATGATTCAGGCTGCTTCAGGAATAAATGAGGGGTGCGTGAGAACAAGCCATAAGAATTATGTTATCCTGATCTTTTGCTCCTGACAACCTTGCTGATGTGCTGTGAAATATAAAGGGTTTAGAGCATGATTCACTATTAAACATTAAAGAGAAAAAGTTCAGCTATTCATAAATTAATGTTAAATCTGTTTTCTGCAGCCAGTGTAAGGCTGGTGATAGCTCACTTGCCGTACTTAGTAAAGAGCAATGCTCTCTAAAGAATCACATCCCATCATTTCTGCTGACAGCTATTAAGAAAAATATTTAAAATACCTCTTAAAATTGTATATGTAATTCTTGGTGAAGTGACATTGCATTCTTTTCATCCAGTCATCACCCTGTGCTAGGACTGGAGTTTGTGACACACCGATTAACTCTGATTTAGCACAACCATTATTTTTGGAGTTAATGGTTAGCGAACATTGTCTAATGTTATTACATAACCATTAATATGACTAAGGTAAAAAATAAGTTAAGTAAAATGGGAGGAAAGTTAACATGGCAGTTTGGAAATACAAACAGGATTTTGAGTTTCCCAGCATTAAGTGAAATAAAACATCTGCACCATCCATCTTTAGAAATAAGGCATGAGGATGAAAAATTCCTGACTTATTAAAAGATTCAGTTTAGAGTGAAATTCATTCCTTCCCAGGAGGACAGCTCCAGCTCCAAGCATGATGCTAGTTTCCTATTGCCCTAGTCCTAGGTATTATGCAGTATGTAAGAGTGAATTTTTTCCCAAAGATTTTGAGCCTTGAAGTCAAAGCTTTCAGTGAAGGGAGGATCTGCCCTCTTCCCCTGAGTGGGTCTGACATGGACTTTTCTGTTTTGGGACAGTGTAAACAGTACTGGGCATCAGATGAACAGTTTCTCCAGCCTTCATATTGCCATGGAGACATGCTACCAAGTCATGCCGTGGCTCCTGGGTGAAACAAAAGCCTGTTTAAAGTCATGACTTTGCTTTTCTTCCTTTTTCTTTTTGCTGCTGTGCCAGCCCTGTGCTCCTGAGAGCTGCTGTGGCAGCATACTACCACTGCACCTTCTGCCTGCCCACCTCCTGGGACTGGAGGAAGGAGAGGCAGAGGGTGACATACGCTGGCTAGGAGATGGTCTATGGGTACTGGATCATTATGGGCAGAACCACCTATGGAGCTCAGAAGAAAGATCCTTACGGAGGGCTAAGAGACTTGTGCTGGGCAGTGAGGGAGTAGAGAAAATACTAAGAACAAAATCAGCACATAAAAATCAAGATCCCCAAAATTATCTTTCTCATTTTGTTTTATACGCAGTGAATTGTCTGAGACCTCATACTGAGACCTGGAAAGTTGTCTCTCTCCTATTTCCCTCGCCTAAATAAGCTGCAACTTAAAGAGCAGAAAAAAGCAGCCAGCCTGGGCCATTAAACCAAACACCCCTTGCCTATCACAGATCAGCACAGCAAAGCAGGACAGCATGGAATAAAGGTGGCACTCCCACCAGAAAGATCCAATAATGCTTTGGGGAAAAAGATTTAAAATGTCCTTTAATAATAAGTCCTGTTGATTGGTATTTTTCTCTATTTATGAGGGATATTTTGCCTGCAGGGAAGCTCTTTGCTTGTCTGAGTTCATCTAAGATGATTAAGCTCCGAAAGTTCATGACTAAAAAGCTCATCTGCTTTCATCTTTATTTCTCACCTTGAACACGTCATCTGATGAGTGATTTCTGTATAAATAATATAGATGGGTTTTGACTTTGGCTGAACTAAGCTCAAGACTTATCTCCAACTAGCAGGAGGTGGAAACACTGCTGAGATGGTATGTTTGTCAGCAGGAGTTACAAACTGTTTGTGTGCCAGCACATTGACGTTCTGTAGGGTTTGTCTCCGTAGTCTACGCAAAGGGGGAGAACTCTTCTAGTGTAAAAGGACTCGCTGCAGGAAAATCTTTGACCGATATACCAACAGTTCAGTTCAAGAAGAACATGGCAAAGGGATTTCTGATAGCTATTGAGTGAGTTACATACATGGTGTCAGTTCCCTGACCCACCGTTCATGCGTCCATAGAACGGGGCATAAGCTGTCATTTGAGAGGAGACGCCTGCATTTGATGGTTTGACAGTGCACGTCGGGGCGTGCCTCTGGAAGAGACTGCATGGTTGTCCTTGTAGCTTGTCAGTTCAATTGTGTTCCCCAGTGCATCACCCCTGAAACAAAAAGGAAGCGGGCAGTCGGGGTTAATCCAGGGCTGGCCATCTACCTCTGCCAGGGCAAGCTGCTTTACTTTCCCTGCAGAATCCCGTTATTCTTGATCACCGAGTACTCTGTCATTACCTTTGCCTGTACCTGCCTTTTGATGACTAGCAAAAACTGGAAAAGGGGAGGAGGAGAGAGAAATGAGTTCACTTCTAAAATTTTACCAGACCGCCATGTAGGTTCTTCAATATCGAATGGCACAAACTTGAAAACCTGGGAGGCACATTTAATTGCATTTAAAAAGGTACCTAGCATCAATTCCTAAAAGGCTCTATTATCTAAGAGGAATATGTGTTCCAGCAGTGGTCTAATTTTCTGTGTAAATATTCAAACAAGGTTTGAATTCATTCAAGGTTTGTTACAAAAAATAATCTCTAAAAATACTGGTAAAATTTTGATTACTATGAAGCTTTACAAGGGATTTTGAGTTAACCACCCAAACTAATTAAGTGAAATTACCCTAATTTGTTTATTATGTTAATGATCTGAATTAATTTATAGTAATTTAGCATGTATTACTAAAGATTTATTATGTTTCCCATCAAATGACTTAAGAGCTATAAATCCCATGGTTAAATGTAATTAGTGGAGACATATTTATCGAAAAGGATAATTACATCTGATAAAAGTTCTTCAGTTAGGCTTAATTAAAACAGATTATTCCCCCATAAATGAAAAGTAAATATGGTAATTACTGGATAGATATTCATTGCAAAAATGAATATCTCAGCATTTTAATTTTCTAAAGGGTGGGAAACTCAACTATATAACTGATTGCTTCTCAATAAACTATGATTAATAATCCCTAGGAAACAGATATTTTTTATAGGAGTAAACATTTTGCTAGCTAATGACTAAAGAGTAGGCACTAGTCAGAAAAAACAACCATTAGCTTATTTTTTTTGAGTGGACTGTTGCTGCTTTGAACTAATGAAAAGCATGCTAGGAAAATTATATTTTCTTCCAATAAGACTGTCCCTAGCTCATCTAAGTAGTAGAACTGAGGAAAAAATCACACAATTTTTGCTGATGATAATATGGACTGCAGTTTCCTAGGCATACACCAAATTTACAGTGGTTTTTCATGCTAACAGAATTTATTTAATACACATCACTGCACATGAAGACATTAGATTGTAAATCTGTTTTTTCATAATTTATAAGTACATTGTGTTAAAAGCACTTTCTGCAGGGCTGTCACTTGTAAATCACATTGAAACGGGGGGCAGAGCTGAGAGTAGCAAAAATATAAACATGCAAAACCAGATTCTTTTCTTGGCCGGAATTACTTAATAAAAATACTTGGAGACACGGGGGAATAAGTGGGCTCTAACTCCTTGATTCACAGCTGCCTGGGTGTAACTGAGTGGAAACGGAGACATTTAAACTCAAAACGTTACCACAGAATGTGGCTTTCTACTGGAAGAATTAGGACAGAGTGTTTTGGCTGGAGGAAGGGACGGTTTGTCCCACAGTACTTACATTTTCTGATTTTACGAAAGTGCTATGTGAATTGGCTGCTATTTGGTGTGTCAGTGAGAACTGCTGCTGTGTCTCCTGGGATTTGTAATTGTGGATGACTGGATCCACAATGAAGGATATAAAATTTTGGGACTGTGTCTATGAAGTACTTCAGGTCGTTGCAGCCTGCAAAAGTTCTTGTGGATGGAAATACATGCGTAAGCTCGGACAGCTGACATCTGTGGTTGCCCGAGTCCTCTGGCAACATACTCTGAGGTCTAGCAGGGAAGTGTCTCAGGAAAATGCTAATGAGCAGCGTGGCCGGTTTTTCATTGGGATGCAACACTACAGAGTTTGTGACTCATTTCAGGTGTGTCACTGTCTCTTGTTCATGTGGCCGGAAGGGTTGGAAGGAACAGGGTGGTATTTTAGTGAAAAGTGTGTGTGTTAAAAAACGAGATTTTTAGTGGCGGGATACATGCTATTTACAAATTTAGATTGAGTTCTGGCAGTAGTTCATCCTAAAACAGGGACAGAAAATTAGAATATATTGAAACCCTTTTTCATAGGTGGCTGAAGCCCTCTCTGCGGGCACTGCCAAGCCCAAGATGGGGGCTCAGACCTGTGGTATGGCAGCAGCCTCACCCCAGTGCATGCCTCACTCCCATGCCCTTTTCTTCCCCACATTATCCAAATGAAATGCTTCACTTTGGGGTTTCTCCGGTGTTGCACAGCCACACTGCATCAAGAAAAACTTTCCAACCTTTTGTTTCAATCCAACCTTTTGTTTCAATCCAACCTTTTGTTTCAATCCAACCTTTTGTTTCAATCCAACCTTTTGTTTCAAAGTATTGTTTTTATGGAAAAGTGTAACCTGAATTTGAAGGTTAAACAAACAAACAAACAAACAAAAGGTAAATAATCCATATAGTGAAGCCAAGATTTTTTTTTTATTGGGTCAAATGAAATGTTCTGGATCAATCCAAAATGAATTTTGCAGAAATCCCCCAACAAATATTTCAGTTTGAGCAAGACAAGTCCCTTCCATCTCCCTAACATGTTTTTCATTGATCACTTCCATACAGACAGCATAGGTTGAAAGTCAGGACTTGGGATCAAGAGGTGCGCCTTGCAGTCCTAGGAAGGAAGGAAACAAACAGGTTAGCCTCATTCACTGAAAGGAGCTGATTTCTATAGCTGCTATGTAAGAGCAGATTTTGCTTTTTGCTAACTACTGTGGCTTATGCCAGATAATGAGAGAGCTCAAGAGAGCAGTGGAGGTGAGGCAACGATGGATTTACTGGAAGGGGGAATTCAGGAACTGTACCCAGGGCAAAGAACTTTTAAAAGCCTGTGGAAAGTAGCCTCTCAGTCTTTAAAAAGAAGGGAAACTGGGTGAGGATCTTCGGAACTGAGCTGTGCAGAGCTGGGAGATAGAAGAAGAGCAGAGGCTTTGCGGTGACACACAGACTTTCAGCACAGGGGCCTTCTCAGGGTTCCCCTTGACTAATTCACCAAAGCCCTGTACACAGGAGGAAAGTGGAAATCTTTGAAATCTCAGAATGATAACAGGTTTCTTTCCATTCTGAAATGAAGTTGGCTGAGGCAAAATATTAAATTAGATTAATATGCCATACTCTTGGCAAACATAATTGCACAGACATGTGTCTATATGCTTTTCAGACTATTCATGATGTACATACCTGTAACAATTCTACATAGAGCTGAAAGTAAATGATAAATATTCTTTATTAGCAGTAAAAGATAAAGACGCATTTAATCCACAGTGAGTGAAAACTCCAGCAAAAATACTCAGTATTTTTTGCCACTCAAGTTAGGAGCATTTCAGCAAGTTTGTGTAATATTGGTGATAGTACAACTTGTATAGCTAGAAAACCATGCAAATGCAAATGAGAAAGGTTTGTGCTTCTGCTTTTGCATCTAGAAGAAAGTAAAAGAAAACAGTTTGCCTAGACTGCTCCTCATCTTTCCTAACTTCTGGGGAATTATTCAAAGGGATGTTTTTTAAAGTAGTATATCTTGGTTTTGCTATGGTCTATGGATCATTGCGAGGAACTCAGCCATGCACAGGACCTTTTGAAATGCTGTTTCTGGTGTAGTTCCCTTTAGTGAATTGAGCTAGGGCACCCAAAATAACACGTAAATTCCAGTGCTGCTGGAAAGGCTGTGATATGAATCTCAGGACTGAGTTATGCTTGCATACTTTGGGTTCGCTATGCAATTTGATCACTGTCCTTAGAGATCATCAAGATTAAGAGCTTTTCCAGCAAGGATGCACTGTCCCTGTGCTCCTCCACCCACATTAATCCTGTCCTTAGGAGCGCAGTAGACCTTGTTATATATTATTTGACTCCCTGGGTGTGTAAGAGAGTGTTACTCTGGAAGTGCTTTGTACAAAGTGAAGAAAAAAGCACAAACTCAAGACACCAAACCTGAGCATGTCGCATAAACAAGGCTGGTGATGCAACAATACAAAACAGAGCCTGGGTTGAGACTGAATGAGGCTGTTAAATGGCAGCTGTCATTTTCAGAGAAAAGAGGGAGCTGGTACATACTATATGAAGCAGCTGAATAAGATGATTGTTGTGAGTGTTGGTGGATGCTTGGAGTTACAATAGCAGGATCTGGTTCACTTTAAACTGCACAGAAGAGTTTGTATCTTCATCTTGAGAGGCTGTTTTCCGTGTTTTCTGCTGGTGTCTGACCTGAGTGATGAATGTACATACCAATGGAAAACCCACTGAGGTGAATTACCAGAGCAATAATGCCAAAGTTTATCTTTGGTAGGTGACCTATTTAGTAGTGAGGCTGGATGATATAATTTTTTTCAAATCAACACAGGTTTTTTTTGCTGAAAAGGGCCATTGTAATTACAACTCTTTCCCTATAAATAAGATTCCTCTAGTTTTTTTTTTTTTGTTAAAGTGCTCAAATTAGATTTTATCTTTCTGGCATTTTTCCCAAACTGAATGGCAAAGACAAGGCATTTTCAGAATGGTAACAGTTTCTGTAAAAATGGAAACTGCATTTAACTTATTATCAAGGCCACTTGCTATGAAGATATCTAATTAAAACATTCCTATTTAAATACCTATACAACACAAACACATTTCATATTAAAGTTTAATATAACTTCAAAGATTTTACCAAAGAGTCTTAAGGAAATCGTCAAAGATCGCTGTTGTGTCCAGTTAATCACAGTTCCATACAATCATATCTTACAACCATACATAACACTTTCTGTATCCATAGGAACATAGTAACAGCCACAGTCAATGTAATCCAAGTCTTTTCAGTCTCATATTCTGTTTTTGGCAGTGGTCAGTAACAGACATTCAAGGAAAGAGCAGAAAAAGAGAGCAATTAAAGTGTGAATTTTCTCCCTAGATATTTTCATAGATTCTGGCAGTTGTGGCTTAGGGGATTTTGTAAGTTGGATGTTATGTTCACGTAATTACATATAATATCTTTCTTCCATGAACTTGTCTAATTTCTCCTCAGACTTGTATAAGGAGTTGGTACACGCAATATCTTGTGGCAAGGAGATTTAAGAAATAATTCCAGCTTTTGTGAAAAGGACCTTTTGTTTGTTTCAGACTGGTTTCTGGCATTTTAATTTTGGCCCCCTTCATCTTATATTTTGAGAAATAGAGCAAAATTACATTTGGTAGGGTTTTTCATACATATTTTATCATGCTAGTTACCCCTTCCATTACTTTCTCTAGTTCTGCTCCATCAATTTTGAAAGATGGAAGTGGTGTTATCTACAGAGGTGGCACATGTTGACTTACGTAGTGACAAAACGTTGTTTCTCTCTTACATTTTTAAATTAACAATTGTGTTCCTATTAGTCCCTAGCATTGCATTTACTTTTTTGATCACTACATAAAGTAAGAGCATGTTTCTAGAGAGCTGTTCACAGTGACTGAGGTCTTTCCTAAGTGGTCGTAGTTAATTTGGAGATAATCAATATGTGTGTATAGACATGCAGGTATTTCCTCTTCATGACTTGTGTTTCTTGACTTTGAGTTTCATCTGCCCTTCTATGACCTCATTGTTTTATGTGCAAGATACCTCACAGCCAATTTTGGTTTTGAGTATCTGGAACAGTTTTGTATATTCAGTGAAATTTGTCACCTGAGGATTCACATCAGTTTTCCTGTTACCTCTGAATGCAGTGAGCAGATCCCATGGGACAGATTGTTCCTTCCTGTGCTGGGTTTGCTGCCTCTGACCCTGTTAGTGGGCTCAGGAATACCATCTTGTCTTATCCCAGAACACCTGAAGCTCTTTAAGAGCTTTTCATGAGGAATATGACCCAAAGCTTTTCTGAAGTGGAAGTACAATATTTGACCTAGGTCATTTCTTCAGTATATTTGTGAGGTAAGATTTTTTTCAACGATAGCCATGTTGGCGCATTCTCATAGTATCATATTTATTTAAGTATCTGCTAATTCTTTTCTTTATTGTAGTTTCAGCCAACCAGTCAGATTTAACAGACCTAGCTCTTTCTGTCTTCTGGAAAGCCTTTTAAAAATTGCTGTCATTTTTTCATTTCTTCCTGTCTTTAATACTGAGCTGAACATAAGCGATAGGGTACATGCCACTGTAAGTACTTTGGCAATTTCATATCCAATACTATCTTGGTGCTGGTAACTTGTTACTAGTAATTTTATTCATTTATTCTGAAACTTCTCCTACTGACATTTCAGTTTGACACAATTCCTCAGACATATTTCTTGTGTAGAAAAGGGGAAAAAAAAAAAGCCAACCCACAAAAACCCTCTCTGATATCTGAACATCCTTAATCTCTTCCATCAAGAAAGCTGATGTAAAGAATGCAGTTAGGGCTGGATTTTTTTTGCCTTTTTTTTTTTTGATTTTTGCAATGGTTTTATCTTCCTTCAATCTTTCTTTAATAGCTCAATTTCTTATCAGCCCTGCAGACTCTTTGGTAGGATTCCTTTCTGAGTTGTGGATTGAAAAAGTTTTTGCTATATTCTTTTTGTGTCTTTGGCATGTTGATTGTTTGAAATCCTTTTTTTTTTTTTTTTTTTTTTTGGCCTACTTTCTTAAACTTCCTATCTAATGTGTCTGAGTTTCAACTCTTCTGTTTTAGCTGTTTGGACCTGATTTCTACTTTTAAACAAGGGTGTCTTATTAGCCCTTTTCTTTTCTTTTTTTTTTTTTTTCCCCTTTCTTTTCTGTTTGACCACATCAACCTTTATTTGATCTTTTTGAAAGGATAATTGGTAAATGTTTCTTCTGAGCGTCTCCTACGGTTTTCTAAATAGTCACCATGCCACCCATAAATGTCTTGCCCTTTTATCGGCAATTTCTTAGCTTCTTAGTAATAATCATTTTTAGGTAGCTCTTCTTTTAGAGTTAAGCATTGCTGTAGATCTAATCTTCCTTATCACATCACTGTCTTAGTTACATAGTCAAGAATATTGCTGCTGTTCCTCCTATGCATGTTTGTCATTTCAGTTCATAGGAATCCTTTACAGTAAATACTTTCATCATAAGTATTTTCTCAACTGGATGTTGGCCATTTGCTCTCTCCAATCTCACATGTGGAACAAGCAGCTTTTGTGGGATCTTTAGCATCCTGTCTGCCTGTAGGTTTATTTTTGCCTCCTGGACTTCTCTCCTGCCTCTCTGGGTCTTGCTGATCACCCAGCTGGCCATCACTACAAGCTCTTCTCCAAGAGTCTGCTGATGTTCCCATGGCCAACTGTAAGATGTATATATTACTATTTATTACTTATATATGTGTATATATATAATGTATAATGTGCTTACACCATTAACCTTTTACAAAACAGTTGGGAATGTTTGAAATACAGCTTAGACAGGAGAGCCAAAGGTGTACTGATGACTTCTTGCGTGGAGAAATCTGGGAGGTGTTAGGAATAGTGTTTTCTTTAGAATTCTATTTAAAAGCACATAAAGCTAGGGCTTTTATCTAAGAAAAGGAAAGAAAGCTCCTCTTTTCCTGAGCAACTCTACTTGTAAATGAAAAGAGCTTACCCTAATCCCTGCAGCAAGTGGTGATGAAAACCAAGAAATCCAACAAGAAAAGGTCTTTTTCTGCAGCAGCACAAGTATCCTCAGGCCAGTTAATTATTCCTTTCTTCAGCAGCTTAAATTACAAAATCTCTTGAATATTCTTGATCTGTAGTAGAAGAATATGACTACTCATCCTCAGTATTACAGTTCCTTATGGGATGCCCCATCATCTGACAGCAAAAGGGTCATTGTAAGAGACTTAATAGTGCCTGAAGGTTTAATAACCTCTGAGGGGAAAAATAGCTTGAAGACAATGATCGTTAAAAGCCAGAGCATTTTCTTTGACATATTACACCAGACAAGACTGGACTATGGCCGTTATTGAATTACTACTATATAGGAAGTAGCAATGAATTAGTCTTGTGAATTTATTTTTTAGGAAATGTTTTAATTTCAGTGTGTATTTTCCTTTGTTTGGTACAAAGAAAAGCTTTCTGAAACTTTCTAGGAAGTGTAAGTTGAAATATCATTTTAGAAATTGTGGGGGTGTTGGAATTTTGATTTCTGTTGTGATGTGTCAATAATAAATCATAATATGCCATGCATAATATCATCTTTTAAAATATCTTATCTTAATTAGGAAGGTTTAATTCTTGAATTTCTCTGTGAGATATCAGAACTGATGTAATTTTGGAAAAGCAAAACCCTAAGACTGTCCAGATATGCCAGACCAACATGACTGGTTCTCTCCTTCAAGGAAAGGCTTTGTGTTTGCAAGGGTAGATACATCCTCTAGTGTTTGTGATGCTGCTCTTCACACACTTCATAAACTGTGGTAGCGAGAAGTTTGAGTGATGACTTTTGAACAGAGTGTTTTGGGTAGATCAGGCTTGTAATGCCAAAACTGTGGTATTTTTTATAGCTTATTTTTTGTAACGGTTATGAAAAGTAAAGCCTTTGGGAATGTCTCAGATTGTGTGCCCAACCTCATGAGGCACTTCTAGCACTGAAGTTACATTAACGTGGCCTCAGGACAGAAATCAATCTAAATGCGAAACTGACTTCTTTTAAGCTGCGATTCCCTCAGTAATTTCCTTCTTTGTCTTGCACACACACACCTGCTCATTTGCACACATGCAGACAAGAGTCTAGTACATACAGCTAAAGTATAAGCCAATCAATCTATGTGTCTGGAGGAAAATAGAGAGATTGTTTATTTCCATACCTAATTACTCCTTATTAAAGTGCAACAGAACTTTTGACAGGACAAATTATTTTCTTACGTAAGTAATAAGAGAAAGTGACAGGCACTTCTAGGGGATGAATGGGGAACAGAGCACAATAACAAACTCTTTAGTAAAACGGATAGGTGGTTTTTGTGGATTTTTTTTTCCTACAGAAATATAGGTGATACTGCCAATGTTCAAAAGATAGAAAAGGGATATAACATAAGCCCCTATAAGCAAGAAAACTGTTTTCTGTCATGGTGATAATACCATGGGGAAATCCTGCAAAACAAAATGAACAGAACAATCAGTTAATACTAGGCTGGTGGATCCTGGGAAGAAAGGGACATCAAAATCTGTGTTTTATGGCACTGAGAGGCACCAAGTTGAACAAGATCAAAGACAGTGTATATATTCAAAGTAGTAGAAAGTCCTACTGTAAAGAGCTAATACTCTCCCTGGATGGACAGTGGCTAAAATACTGAGTGGCTGAACATAGAGAAATACCTTCTCTGCTCAACGGCTGTGGTCTGAGGGGAGGGAGACCCTGTGCCTTTACCAAAAAAAAGAGCAGTAGAACCAGGAGCTGAGCAATGCCTCCTGCATTTTAAGCCCAGGCCCACTGAGCCATTCCCCTCTTCTAACCCAGTGATGCCCACCTGTTTTCAATGTAAGAAAATGACTAACCAAACTCTGCAGAAATTGCAACTAGATGAATGAGGACTTGAAAGAATAAACCACTTTTCTCTCCCTTTTCTGAGAATCAAGAAGATTGAAAATGTCAGAGTTTTGCTAAGTTGATTTAGGAGAAATCTTGAATTCTTTGTCCGACAAATAAGAAGCAAACTGAGATAAAGCTGGATAGCAGGTAGGGAATGCATAACAACTTACAGAAACATAGGAACAAACAGTGATTTACTGTAGGCTGTTATAAGAATGTGACTTACCAATTCATAAATTCACAGTAAGCTTGCTTTTGTATTATCATTTCTGTTATCTCCAGTCCTAAGGACTGATAACGCACAGCACAAGTAATCTCCAGACCTTTCAGTCTCTGTCACCTAAGTCACAGAGTTCCCTTCTTTATGCTCACGCTTCACTTTTCCCCTTCTGCAGACATTTGCTGACTGTTCCTGTGTTTCTTTCCATCAGTGGAGGCACTGAGCTGAGCATAGGAGAAACAGGAAAGACCTGTAAGCCGCTCTTGCGGCTTGGTGCAGCCCTCAGCACCTCTCTGCCTCACCCTGTAGCCCTGGCTGAGGACCAAACGCTGCTGGGGGGACAGGCACATCTGCCCGCCATGCCACATGGAAGAGAAGTGCTGCAAAGATAACACCTTCCCTCTGATTTTTACATCTCAGGCCTTGCTAGCACCCCCGAGCCACGAAGTGCAGTGTGGTATTTCCTTTGCTTTTTCACATGAAATAAAATCTTAAAGCAGACCAATTACAGGAAATGTTTACAGCATTTCTCTGCTGCAGCTAAAATTAAACATTTAACAGCTCTCCTCATGAGCCATGTTGGAATCCAGTCCTGTAGCATGCTGGAAGGGGTCACTGACACATGCCAAAATGGTCCTTTAGGAATCAGTGTAGAGCAAGCAGGGGGGAATGCAACAAGGCTGGCAGCCCTGCCAGGAATTGCAGCCTGCCTGAGCAAGGGAGCCTCGGCATCCCGCAGGCAGGGCCTCTTGAGACTGCACCAGAAATGGGGCAGCATGGAGTGCACCTGCCCGCCCCACTGTCATCATCCCTGTCTGCTGCCAGGACTGGGACAAGTCATCATCCCTGTCTGCAGACCCAAGAAACAATGTCCATCATGTGGACTGTCTTGCTTGTGCTTTCCTGGTGTCACTGGTATGACTTTGTGATGTGATGAGGACTTCCGTATCTTTTTTATGTGACGGAGATGCATCTGGTCGTTGCAGAGTGCAGCTGCAACGCGCAGCTTAATAGCACTGCAAAACGTACGTGCTGTATTATCTTATGGAAACATGAGGCAATGCTGACTGGTGTAACTAGCTGAAGCTGGATGGAAGCTGTGCTTGCCCACCTCTGATACCTAGACATTTCTTGGGTAAAATTTAGTATCTGAGTGCGGAGTCACCTGAGAAGGGAATGATTTTTGGCCAAAGAAACAAAGGTCACATCTGCTTTGCTGTCCCTGGTGTGACCACGGTCCTGCAGGCTAATTTATCTTTAAGCTTGTTAACTAGCTTGGGGAATACTGACATGGAACTGTACTGACAAAGAGCTTGGTAGCCAAGGAGAAAAGGAGCAGGGTAAATACTGTGTGCAGTTAGCCCCTGCTCAGCTCTGGACTGCTGCAGCCCTGCGGGACTATCTGGCTGAAGGCAGGCTGAGGGACTTGAGGTGACCTCGTGCCAGTGATGCTGGGACAAAGATCTGAGTCAGAGCTCTACAAGGTATTTAGCTGATTCCACTTGAACATCAGGTGGGAGGCTGCGTTTGGGAAGATAACTACTGAGACACAGGTTGGATTTTTCTTGGTAGCAAACCCAAATCTGAGAGGGATGAGCATAGGACAGTGTTCAGCCCCTGCCTATGTGCAAAGCATTATACTGCTTCAGTCCCACACCGACACTGAAATAATTGCTACAATTATAAATAGGCCCTTTTATAACAGCATGCTGATTATTTACACTGTGCAGAGATGAGCCTTTTTCTTAAATTCTCATGCTGGTTTAGAGTAAGATGAATCTTTCCTGCTGTTTGCATGAGACAGCAAAAGCAAACACATCACCACCTTTAATTCGCAACAGACAGGTCTGATTCTTTAGTCATAGTTGAGTTTTACACCAGTGCAATTTTATAAATTTCCATCAAGTTACTCCAGATTTGTGCCAGCTGAAATGGAAAATGCCTGCTTGATGTGCAGATTAAGGCTTGGAAGTAAGAAGCACAGAAATGTGAAGCAGAAGTTGGTCCATGGGAAAGGAATAGAAATGAGAAAGAAGAATTATCCTGCTTTAACCTAATGTTGTTAATCTATATTGCCCATTATAATCTCTAGTGTCCTGCTTAGTGAAGTATGCGATCTGTAGTGCTGGTTCCTGCACAAGCAGTGTATCTAATATAAAGGACTGGCTCAACATCCATCATAATAATTACTGTGTCATAATTTTCTGCCCTTCCTACCTCTGCTGCAAAGAGATAGAAGAGGCCTTTCAAGTGTTTGAGAATTTTCGCTAAAAATTTCTCAGGGTTTTTTTAATATGGAAATCTGTATTTCTGCCCTATTTATTTTGCAGGTTTGACCTGACATGATGAAATATACTTTATTGGGGGGTGTAGAAACTAAATTTTAATATCTGAAAACATGCCTATTTCATTTAATGCCTGAATTTGCTTGGCTGCACTGAAAGGGAGCAGTAGGCATATTAGAAGTTTCATTTGAAAAATGCTCCCAAAAAACCCCGTAATTCAATGACCCACAGATTCAGAGGCTGCTTGACTCTGAAGTTAAATATGAAGCAGTTACATATGGTCAATGCAGCCCAGAGTGGTTAAAATTTGGTCTCTGCTTAAGTCTTTTGTATTGAAGGACATGTAAGCAATTTTAACAAAAAAATGTGAGGTCTCCCAGATCTATGAGATGGCACCTTTCAAAGCTGGTGTTTTGGGCCCAAACTCATGCATATGTACTTGCACCACTTTCTTGGCTTTATATTTTAGTTTACATTGTTAATTCTCATAGCTGTGAGTACAACTTGAAAGTGTGGTGTGCATGAAACCAGCCTAATCAACATCCACAAGACCTCTGAGCTGCGCATCTCAATGGCAGGTTATGTCCAGCTGCACCCCGCTGGGTGACTCTGCCTGTGCGGGAAGGATTGTACACCAGCTCTGTCCAAGCATATCCACCCTTACTGCATTGCACCCAGGCAAGACGTGTCCTTTTGGGCAGCAGAATGGTAGTGCTGTCCCTGTTCCTGCAGGAGTAACTGATGCCCAGGGCTCTCTGCATTGGACCCTCAGTGCTTTGGTGCTTTGTTGTCATGCGTTTTCCTGCAACAACAGCCCCATGCACGTTTTTGATGTCACTGATATGTGATACATCTGCTCTGGTTTCTCTGTTGTTGAGGGGCTGTTATCACAACTGATGAGCTTTGTTATAGCAAAGATACTACAGGCTGCAAAACAATGATTTATGCCTGCATTTGAGATGCATTGGTGAAGCCCAGAAACCAGCTGATGGGACCTTAGCCACGGGACACAGGGCGGTATATTCAAAGACCCTAGACTCTAGCAAAATTGAGTGATAGCTTTTGGAGATTAAGAAGGCTTGCATTTTTACATTAATACTTCACTAAGGGAAGTCCACATAAAGGGTTTTATTACACAAAATATAATTCAGTCACTGAAAAGCAATAAAGATTTCTTTGTAAATGTACCGTAGTAAGTGCTACTGAAGAAAATACAAAGCCTCAGTTCCACAAAGGGATCCACTTGACAGAAAATGTAATTGGGATCAAGACCTGAACTGACCTGATTCTACACTCTAGTTGTGTGGTTGTTTTTGTTTATACATTTTGTTTTTATTTTTAATTATAGAAACATTTACTTTCTGCCTCTAGGTGTTTTAAAAATCCCATCTTTTTGATGTGTGAGTGCAGAAAAAAACAAATAACAGCTTTAGACTTTGCTTAGGAAACCCAGCTAACATGCTTAGTTGTCAAATGAAAAGAAAATAGTGTAGAGCAATATAAGCACCAGATCTTTCCATTTAAGTCTGTGCAGTTTACTGATAATTTCTTTGGCTTTAAGAATTGGCATCTTTCTCTTGTTGTGCACTTTTTTCTTTCATATGCTGTTGTATGCTAGCGCTTTGGAAACACATACCTGTGTGCCTACCTTTACACACATGAGTTGTCTTATTAAGAGCTGAGACCTGCCTGGGTAAAGCCAGTTGCATTTTTCTCTCAACTCTGTGAATGTTTGCAGGATGGTTGTGGGGGGGACCCTGTGCCTGCCTAGACAGCATTCTGTCACTGCACAAAGTGTGCTTTCTGCAAAACACACAAAAATAATTTTCTTTCATTTCTTTCGGCTATAGTAACCTTAACAGGTACAAAAAAATAAAATAATGATCAAACAGGAATGTGATGTTTAAGTTGATGATATCTCTCTTAAAGATATAAAAACTGATTAGATTGAGTGTGAGTCCCGAGGATCCCCACTGTGGGATGAGCTGCCATCCTGCAATACAACCTGGGAGAGATTTTTCTACCACAGAAGAAAATTCAGCAGCCTCAGTAGCAAACATTGAGCTCAGCTGCAGCTGGCATTAAGACTAAATTTTTGAACATCTGAATATTGAAAGCCTTTTAAACTCACCTAATATTATTCTATTACTGGAACAAATCTAACCGTAAATTGAAAAAAAAAATAGGAATCTTCTAAAAAATATGCCTTCCCCATCCATTTTCAGCTTCAATATTGTGTAAAGATGACAGTTATCAGCTATGTAGAAGAGCAGCTATATTAAATGTTAAATAACCTTTAACAGCACCAAATATTTAATCATAAAAAATTAAATTGACAGTGGTGTGGTTCACATAGTATCCCCTCGAAAGCCTGACAGCATCATTTCTCATATATATTGATAAGTACAAGACATCCATAAAATCGTAGGCTCTGTAGCCTTCTATTTATGAGAGGCTATCTAAAACTCATTCATTTCAGGTAATATCAGTAAGTCAATTCAGCTTAGTCTGATAGCTCATAACTTTTCAGACTGTTGTATTTACTGAGCCATAGACTATCCTTTCTTCAAGTGTACTTGAGAAAATGACTTGTACTGTAAGACTATTTCTTCTCAAAGTATAATCAAGTGCTTTAAAACGAACTCCATAACTGCAAATTCAAAACAGTATTAGACCTTGGTAATAATATAAAAAATATTGCTTTAATAATGCTTTGAAAGTTGCACAGAGTATTGGTGGTATTTTTCTGACTGTAGTAACCCACCCAGAAAACCATCAGTGGGAATTTGGTGCCAGGCTTAGGCATGTTTCATGGGGTGGCAGAAGCCCCTGTAACAGAGCTAATAAAGCTTCATTTATAAATGGCAGAAATTCCTCAGTATGTGACGTACATGACTGTGGGTGGAGAATCAGCACTGCAGGGAGCAGCGGGGACGGCGGTCCGCTCTGCTGTGTGGATGTGATAACGTCTGGCCAAATTCAGACCTCCTAAGCTGTAAGAGCAAGTCTGTTGGCTTTGATGGCGCAGACTGCGTGTATTAGTTGCTGACTTGTGGGGCTTACTGTAGGGTTTGGTCCTGCTCCTGCTGAAGTAGTGGTAAAATGTTAATTGTGTTTCTAGAGCAATCCCTTACTGAGGGAGACTCTTCTTTTATGTCTGATATTCTGGCAGCGCAGCAGAGATGTAAGCAATGGAAATTCACAGGTAAAACTGTCCTGCAAATGTTCTAGTAGTGCTTTATTTAAATTGGCTCGGACAGATTGTTTCTATTTGCAATTAGGGAATGGGATCAAAAAGCCATAGAAAAACTCCTGTTGACTTTAATGGTCTTCTCACTGAGGATCAGAGCTATATATAGAGTTTGCTTGTAAATAAAGTGAATTTACAGGAGACTTGTAAATATTTGTCAATATTAAAGTGAGTCAAATAAAGTCACAACTGCCCAGAACTGAAGCTTAAAACCAAAACAGAATTTAGGAAATGACATTCCCAGCTAGGGGACTTTGCCTTTGCCTTCCTGAACTGCTTATTCCTCTTATTCACCTGCATTTTCTGGTACTGGCTGGGGCTGGAGCTAAAACCCGAGAGAGAGGCTGCATTTCCCTTTCTGTTAGCAATGGCCAGATTTGTGCAGCAATCACTTCTGTCCATAATTCAAGCAGTGAATTGCCGTTTTTGAGGACTTCAGGGTGGAGAATTGTGTTACCAAGCTGTTTCATTATTTTTAAATTTCTGTTTCACTGCTTTCTGGCTTTTGCTGTTTAGACAACATCAGCTTTTAGTGTTGAAAACATTCCCCCTGGAGCTGAGCTGCGAAGGGGAAGCTGCGTGCCCCTGATCCGTGGGCAGGGAGGGGGGATGCCTCTGGCTACAGGGGGCTTGACTGCTTTTTTTGGGCTGTGTGAGCGAATGGCAGAGCCTTTGACACTGGTGTCTGTGACAACTGAAGGGCTGCTAAGTTCCCTGGTCCCAGGGGACTGAGAGCTGGGGCTGAGGGCAAAAGTTGTTTACAAACGTGGGAAAAATAGCAGGGGGTAGGCTGGGGGAATAGAGGGAGAGACGGAGAACAGCAGAGGGAATGCTTGTGGGGATTCTGCCCAGAGCAGGATGGGTGTGAAAGCTGGGAGGGGGGTACTAGTATGTCCAGGAAATTTTAAGTAATTCAGATGTGAGAGCAACACTCAAAAGTTGGAGCAGTGCTTTGAGCCGTGAACCGGCAGCCCAGCAGTCTCCGTCAAAAAGGTGTTGTTCTACACAGGAATGACCCACTTCTCTTGCAAAAAGGAAAGGATTTGGGGTGCGGTTGGGTTTTCAGTTTTTCTTCTTCCTAGGATAGAAGTGCTGGCAGTAGCAAACTTGTTACCTGAGAGCAAAGGTATTTACAGCAGCGTGTCAACCTCGGCTGGCCCAGCCGTGTCTGGAGCCGCAGCCTTGCCCACCGTGCAGAACCGGCGTCTGACAGATGAGCGCAAGCAGTAGTTGACCTGCAAGAGCAGCAAGACCAGTGGTGGGTGGGTGCTCAGATATAAGGCCTCTGTCAGCCTGATAAGTACCAGGACTGAAGGGTCATCTGCCTGATGCCATAAAATTCCAGGAGGAGTAATTGCCACCCCAACAAACAGGGGAAAAAAAGAGATGTCCTGGACTTGAAGGTTAGGGGAAGGCAGAGGGTTAAAGTAAGACAAATACATGGGATTTGGATGCCCAGCAGTGTGTAGGGGTTGTGACAGCCCTGGAGCAGAGCAGGTGAAAGCTATCCTGTACACAATGGAAGCGGTCAGCTGGGAATATCAGGTTTTCTGCTGGGAAAGTTCAATTTGATTTGGCTTCAAGTTGGGAAAAATTTGACAAAGACATTCTATTTTTTCTGTTGGTCATACCATGGGCTGTCACAGGGTCCCACAGATGTTGTAGCTGGAGGCCCCATGGACATCCCTTTGCCCAGCTAGGTTATCACTACCGGGACTGCCTGAGGGACTTGCTGCTGTGCGTTATGGGAGTCCATAGGCAGGGTCTGTGCTATGGAGTCCGAAGGCGAAAGGGAATTCCAACATTTTGGTACATTTTTGTTGTAATTTGATAGAAAAATGCAAATTTTGAAAGTTTTCACAGCACCACTGCCTTCATTTGGAATTAGAGTGGTGGCATAACATAACTGCACATGGTGACTGTATAATAAACCTGAGTTCTTGTATCATGCTCGTCATGATCCTAAAATACTTTGCTGAAGAGAAAGGCTGCTGACTCTATCCCCATTTTATAGATGTAGAAATGAAGGCAAAGAGAGATGAATCGATTTAACCTGCAGATAAATTGATTTACTGAGACTGAGCTAAAAATGGTCACAGTCCAATCATCTCTGCAAACTTGATAGCACAATACACCAGACAAGCAAGAACCAGGTCTTTGCCGAACACATTGAGATGTTTGTCTTTCTCTGGGGCAGGGATGTCACTTGCTGACACTGCTGGCAGCACACGCAGGTGTCTCTCACAGCTCTGCCCTGAGTCTGCGGCTGTTTGTACTGGATATTGTTGTGCAACAGCCTCCCCTCCTCCTAGTTTGATAGCTCTTGTGCTTTGTACACAGGCTTTATATTTCAAAGCAAGCTGTCTTTCGGGTTGCAGGTACCCTCTGTGCTGTGTGGCTGGTGAGTGGCCAGGTTTCTGACAGCGGCATGGAGCTCAGCCAGGGCAAGCTGCTAATGTTGCTGCCTAAGTGCAAAGTGTTTGGGGATCTCTCCTGGCCACAGGGGTTGAGATCTTGTTTTATGTCCTCTGAAAGGCTGTAGCTGTGGCATCCTTTGTCAGGGCGATCTGAGGCAGACTTGTGTCATCCAAGCTGACACGCGAGACCTGACTTCATCTCCACGTACAAAACAACCTTTTTCTGTTAACAGGTCAGTGGAAGTGAGAGACACTTGGATTAGAGATGACTGAGTTTAGGAAAAAATATTGTTGTTGACAACTGCAGATGTGTTAGAAAAAGAATGGGTATCAGGAGTGTGCTCAGTTCAGTGAGGACTTCGCCAGGGAAAGGACCCATGGAGCTTCTGCTCACAGCTGATGGTCTGGCAGGTGACTGCAACTCAAATCTCTCATGTTTCAGGTAAACAGCCAAGCTTTTGGAAGTCAAAGTATCTGAAACAGTTTTCTGATAACCTTAAGAAACTGCGAACTGTCTCCAGATTTTACTGGTGGGACTGGGAACCACTTCCAGGATCTTGACAATATAAGGAGTTAGGGTATGTAGAGAAAGTTGCTTTGTGCGTGTGTATGGGGAAGTATTTCCATGACCTGGAACCAGCCTTTCAATTTTAACTCAGTCCTTCTGCACAGTTCAGCTTGGTGCTGTTACTGCTTCTGCAGCATCCGTGTTCCAAGCAATAACAGGATTAATTGTTTTCTAAGCTGGTAGTACATCTTTTAACATATGCGGTATGCAGGAGGCAGGCAATAAATAACTAAAAGAAGCCTACAGAGCAGTGGCTCCCGCTGAGGATTTTACTGAGCATATAGAGAAATTGATTCTGTTAAACTTCGCTTGCTGGAGTGGAAAGTTAAAGAAGAGAGAAAAAGTGCTGAGAAATAGAGTGGTGCACAGGACTGTCATCTTCATTTTAGGATTCTCTCTATAAAATGTGCACATCAGAGGCTTGGAAAAGCTTCCTAAGGAAAAGGAGCTTTGGTACAATGTCTCGGAGACAGAGGGAACCACAGCACTTGACATGCTGTTTAAAAGGCTGAGGAAAAGCCTTTAAAAAAGAATTGCTGTCTGTTCCAGATCCTGGTTCAGGGTCCACGTGCAGCCTTTTCTCAGTCAGCACTTCTGATGGAATCAGCAGGATGCCAAACTGAAAATGAAATGTCTGCAGGCTGTGAAATTTGGCCCTTGCTAGACTGAGGCTCTGATCTGGAGATTGGCAGCGTTTGGGCAGATGGTTGTCCCCATGGACACCTCATCATCTCCAGCAGAGCCCTGGCAGTCTCTGGGAAAATCCCCTGTCTTTTCACACAGAAGAATGAGTGAGAGGACCAGAAAGGTCCTTAATGGCCTGAAAATCAATTAATCAAAGAACTAATCTTTCAGTTGCTTCTTTCCAAGGGAGCTCCCTCCTTCTTCCTTAATGAAAGCTGCTATAAACAGACTTTTTTCCAATACGTAATTCATGCCGATGTTCTCCATGTGCCCCTCGTTGCTCTAAAGAGAGACCTCTGCAAGGTACGAGATTCAATGCACGAGGTAAGTGCCAGAATCATGGCTGGATGCTTGCAGGTGTATTTTAAGGATGTATAGCCAATTAATCTCAACCCGAGCCATTCTAAATAGGGAGAACTACTTTTTTTTGTTTGTTTTTTTTTCTTACTGTGCTTTTAAAGTGGGCAATAATAGCAGTCATTCACAGCTATGATATGCTTCTGGAGCTGCCAGAAGATCTTTTTTTCTAAAATAAAAAGCAGTGAAATGAAAGATCCCCTGCTGCAAGCATGCCCATAATTTGCTGTGCTCACATGGCTGATCCCCTTGATTTCCTGGGCCCTGTTCCCAACCCTGGGATGGAAGGAGCGTCCTTTAAATGTTCTCTCTTCCTCCTCCTCTTCCCTGAGGCATTGGCTTGCAGTCACTATGCCTAATTTGTAGCTTATCAGACGAGGGATAGGAACAACGATTTAGTGAATTGGCTACCCAGGCTTCTGTCTAGTTCACCCCTCCATCACTAACCTGCTGGATGCCCTAGATCAGGCCATGCAGGTCATGTCCCTGCAGATGCGTCTCCACGGCTGGCTGCAGATAGACCTGTGCCCCTCTGCACGCCGGCTGGCTGCACATGAGATGGCTCCTGTCTGGGAGCAGAGCAGTGTGTTCACGGCTTCCAGGCCCAGATGGATCCACATCCAGCCAGTACAGGCAGAGGAGCGTGCATCTGCCTGCACCCATCTGTGTAGGCACACCCTTAATCTCCCCGTGTCTTGGTTCTGTCAAAGGGGTCTAATAGCCCACTGCATCACGGAGGTAGTAGGGGATAAAAACCTATTAATCATTGCACAGTGCTGAGACAGATGGGTTTCATTCCCAGAATAAGTACATAGATAGACCATGATCATCTAAAGCTAACATTAACACATTGGTATCTGTGGTTTACATAAACTAGTCCCTGAAACCACAGTTGGGTGGTGCTAAAGAAGAGTTTCTGGGCTATTAAGTGTTTAATTTGGCAGATACAATTCAGTCATGAAATGATCTGCTCTCCTGAAGTGACAAAAGTGAAGGGTTTGCGTTGCTTGGTTTGTAATACAAGAACAGGAAGGGTTACTGTTAAAAATAAAGTGTCCTGGAATGGGCAGGCAGTCAGGGAGATCCCCTCAAATGCAGAAAGGCTTGGCTGCTTTAATCTGCAATCTTTCTAATGTCCAGGAAAATCTTTCCCTAACTACAGAACTTACTGGCAAATTGTGTTTCACATTGTGGAGGAAGACATTTATCTTGGAAAGGTATTAAAAGCTTCTGTTCCACAGTTGTCATCTGGGAAGATACAGTATTGATTGATCCTGGAGTTTTGTTTGATTGGTTGCATTGGTGATTACAATATTGATTTGTTTCACATGCTGTTTGTTCCGTGCACTGCTCTGTTGCAGCAAGAATTAGTCTGCCTTGCGGCTTGCTGCATGTTTTTCAGGAGAGGAATTGGGCAGAATTCATTTTTCACCAGACAGTCTTACAGAGTAATTAACTGAAGGGAGGCTGGTGAGAATTACTGAATTACCTAGGGAACACAGCAGAGTGAGAGTTTTTTCAGGCATGTGTAAATAAAGAGATTTGCATTCTCCAAATATTTAAAGCAAATATTGTATTCGAAGGGAAGTGTGTAATTTGAAAAAGTGCAGAAATATGATAATAGCTGCGAGCAGTTTCAAAACCTTGCTGCCACAGCTAAGGCAGAAGGGGAATCTGCAGAATGGCTGCTGAGCTGCCCCTTGAAAGACTGTGGTGAGGGAGGAAGAGGAGGATGACTGCATCTTCCCATGTCAATTCATGCCTTGGCCTGAGATTTGCTAAATAGCTTGTCTTGCCTTGTCTTCGTCTGCCCTATTGCCTGGGGCCTGAAGAGCTGACTTTTGCGGGGATGTACAAAGGAGTTGGTCTGAAAGCAGAAGCCATTCTGTTCAAATTGTGCAATGGCACATTGAACGCAGAATCCAAGTGAAGCCTCCACCACTGGAAGGTCCTGAGCATTGCTCGAGGTCACGTGAATTTTTTCTCTAATGACCACTTATGTCCCCAAAAGGGAGGGTCTGCCGTCCTGTCCCATGGCTGGACATGTAATCAGATACCGTCATAGGCTCCTGCAGAAGAAAAGTTTTGAACATGAATTTTAAATGCTCACTCTTAGTCATCCCATCTGGTATGAGATACTAATTAAAAAAGTGAGACATTTCTAGGCCTACATGCGTAATGTGGAAAGAAATAAATGTATTCTCTCAGAATGTGAGACAGTGTCGCATGGTGTTGCTGTTGCACCAAACCAAATTTTCATCGATACTTGATACCATAATTAATTGCTATGCTAATCGATATACTCCAGAGCACATCTAGAATCCTTGGGTTTTTTCCCCACTGGTAAAACTAAAGAAAGGTGAAAATGACTTATCCTCATTTGCTTGACTTTTTCCTGACTGGAAAGAATTAAGGAAGAGCAAAGCAATGAGAGAACCTCAGAGGTGAAAGTCACCCTTTGAATAAACTTATTTCCAGTAAAGTAGAAAAAGGTAAGTAAGTATGGGAAAGTGCTGCTTTTCAGTGCTAGAAGTGTGTGTGTGCGCATGTATATATGTTAATGTTAATCATAATTAACAATAATCCTCAAAGTGTTATTGTTCTGTGTATAGCCCTCGCCCAGAACTGGGTTAAAAACCAGTTAATAAGAAATCAGAATGATGAAGTTAGTGAGTGGGTGTTTGATTGGAGAAGATCAAGATGTATATGTTTTAATTTAAGAACACTATGGTTATAGATAGTTTAGTTTGTTGTGGATTCTATATTGCTCGCTTCTGTAATTTTAAACAATGAAGATTTGTTGCTTAGAAGTTAGGTAACTAACAGGTGTGTTTGTAATTGTGTGGAGTAGTAATTAATTATAAATTGTGTGTTTTAGAGGTATTGTTAGATTTAGTGATAATTAATTTTAACTATGGAAACTATAAACAAACGTGGTCTAAGCATGGCTTAGGGACAAATTGCAACCCTATAAGGAAAGGAGGAAATAAGTTCATGAAGAGTTCACTACCCTGCTGACCACCAGAGACCACCCGAGACCCTCAAGGAGACCCTAAAGGCTTTAGTGTGCATGTGTTTAAGATGATGTAATATTATAATTAGTTCTTGGAAATGTAATGAATATGTAAAAGAGAAATTTAAGATATGTATGAGAAGCATGGATATAAACAGAAAGGTGACTAGACCAGGTGAGCTTGATTTGTGGCAAGTCCACCGAGCACCCAGGCCTGAATAAAACAATATCTCTCCTGAGCGTGTGGAATTGGTTACTTGCACGCCAGGCACGAATCCGCTTTTCGGACAACATATATATATAGGCATATGCTGAGGAGCAGGAAGGCATTAAAAAAATGCCCAAAGTTTAGCAAAATGAAGAAAAACCCTTTCAGTTGTAAAGTACTTTCTCCCATTTGACAGCTGATGAGATGAATGCGACAAGATAACTATTCAGTTGCTGATTTTCTTCACAAATATTTCTGTGGGGAAAATCCCTAAATTCAAACAATTGTGCCTTTTGCACAAGGATTAATCTTAAATTTAACACATAATTTATAATTATCAGTCCATCCCAATGGAAATTTTATGTCTTCAGTGTTCAAAATATAGTGCTTTCTGTGAATTTTTAAAGTAGTCATAATATGAGTTCAAAATGAAGATTATTAACGTCAGTAAAGGGCCACTTACCTGTCTGTTCTACTAATTCCAGTTAGGAGAGGACTGGGATTAAAGAGTCCCTTAATATTGAAGCCATTGCCAGAGGGTTGTGAGCAATTTGCTGCTGTGTGCCAGATGGATCTGTAGATGCTGGGAAATGGAACTCATTGGTGGTGTGTAATTTTTCCTTTTGAAATTTCTTCTTTCTATTTTTTTTTCAACAATTTTTTGACATTTTGCTGAAAAAGTAAAACTGAAAATTGTCACCTGAATTCTGGAGGGAGTTGTTTTGCCTGAAAAAAATTGAGTGTTCTCAGATTAGTTGGGGAAAAAAAATGAAAAACTGAGTTGTGATTGGATACCTGAGAAAAATTAACCCCCCCCCAAAACATTAAAGAAGCAGGAACCATCAGTGAGAATTTTACTTGTCAAAACCCCTATTTTTTTTTGAAAAATATGCACCGGACTTCTTGTTGAACTGTGCTGGAAACGCAGTGTGGCACCGAGTGGTGGCTGAGATGGGCAACATAAAGTCTTGCAGCACCGTTGCCTCATGGCAGAGCGCTCAGCGTTTGAATGGGGGCTGGTGCCCCGTGGGGACATGGATATAGGTCATGTTCACTCTTCCACAGAGATTGTCTACTTTCCTGTTGCCATCAAAGCACCTACTCCTAAGATCCAAATGCTGACAGTGCAGCAGGTGTCTGACTTCCTATACAGAACTATACAGATTCTTTTCCTCTACAGAACTTGTGTAGAAGAAGGGAAGGCTTGTGATCTTTACATAAACCTATTTGCTGCATTGTGCCATTTGGGTACCGCAATGCATGTCTCCTTTGCTTGCGGTATAATGACCGTCTACATAGTTAGACGTGTTCAGTCACCCAACTGCCAGGACAAATGCCCAATTTATGGGCAGACATAGGTAAATGTTTCATGAGAGAGAGCTTTTATTGTTCTGAGAAAGCAACTGTATTTTAATGAAGGTCACCCCTATGCAAGGTGAAACTGCTGTGCGGCATCTCTCCAACCCAGAAATCAATTCATATTGCTGCTTTCCAGGGCAACTGCAACTTTGGCTTGAAATTCGTTCTCCAAATCTTTCAATCAAGCCTTCCTGATCATTGTAATACATAGAGATCTGCTGTGCCATGGCTGTATGATCATTAAATTGGGGGAAAAACGGCTACTGCGCATATGTTGACAACCAATTTATTCATTGCAAAATAGTGAAGCATTGAGTACCCATTCCGTGTCAGTTGGAGGGCACTGTGCTATATTTGTTGCCATCATCATTATAAGGGTTACAAATGATCTACCTGGAGCTCAGCATATATCTTCTAGGATGAAGTGTCAACACAAAGATAATAGGGGTGAATTTAGAGCACAGCTTCAGGTACGCTTGCCGCTTTGCACTGTAAGTCAATAGATGTTGGTTGGAAACTGGGCAAAAAGAAAGTAGTGGAAGAAAAGTCTGATCTAGTAACCTCACTTTAGGCATTTTTGTTTGGAAGCTGATTATTTACCCTGCCCAACACTGACAGCAGCTAAGTACAGCAAAAGTGATCTTTTGAAGAAAATTTTTTGTCCTAATCTTCTTTTGTGTCGTCGTCATG
Source organism: Calonectris borealis (assembly GCF_964195595.1). Taxonomy (NCBI): domain Eukaryota; kingdom Metazoa; phylum Chordata; class Aves; order Procellariiformes; family Procellariidae; genus Calonectris; species Calonectris borealis. The sequence continues at coordinate 10,430,359 of NC_134321.1, read as the reverse complement.
AAGAAGTGCATGGAAGGAATAATCAGGAGACCAGATGGCATTTTGAATAGTGGGTCTATTCAGACATTTTCAAATCTCTGATTGGTCATTGGTTTTAAATTTTAATATACTTCACTAGTAAATAATTTCTATTCTCTCTTTTTGATGTTTGCAAAGAATTATGAAAGAAATAGATATATTACTAAAAGTGGTACCAAAAAATCAACATTCAAGCAACGGCGCTAAGTAGTGACTATGAACTCCAGCAAATATGAATAGGATGACTGTCATTCAAACTGATTAACAAGTGACAGGCTGAAGAGAAATGCAGGGATGTGTTTTGTGTTGTTATAAACTGGCAAAACTAGAATGACTTGGGTGGAACTATGCTGATTAAGACCAGCAGACAATGCAGTTTGTCTGTCGTTAGATCCTTGCTTCATACGGCATTTCTTGCCGGGAGGAGAATGCATCAGGAGCGTCTCCTGCAGTACAGCAGGAGGGAGCTTGTATGAGCGGGTTAGGTCAAAACAAATAGATCTGAACTTTCAAAGGACGTGTGTGGTATTAGATTGTGGATGAAATGCTGTGATTTTTTGCTCACTTAACATGCTGACTTAGGTAGGAAGTCGTGGTGAGAAGCACCTCTAGAGAAGGCAAGTCAGGATACATTCCTAAAAAGTTCTCCCTCGGTACATTATCTGGTGGTATGATGATAGGTTATGTGATGGTAGCCATCAGGTTCATCCTCGTTTAAAATGTTACGGGTGCTGGAGGAGGAGACGGTATCTACAGAGCAGGGCACTGGCCTTGCTGAGATACAGCATTTCTGCTAGAGAGAAAGTTGCAGACATGAAGCTGTGCTCCACTGGAAAGATAAAAGTGAGGAAGCAAAAGGAAGGCAACGAAAGGATGACAAGGGAACTCAGGCTGACATTACTGAAAGAAGTTGCTCAAAGTTGCTGTTTCTTTCTAAGAATACATTCTTGGGGAACTTTCTGGTGAAATGCTCTCTCTGTGCCCTGTTGTGACCCAGATTCGCTCTTACAATATCTTTTTATTTCGACTGGAAAAATTCTGTAAAGAAGCATTTGGTAATGTTTCTGCCTACAGACATTATGAGTCACAAAAGAAGGAATTAAAGAAAGTGAGAGAAGAAAGGGCTTGGAAAAGGAGCAGGCGCAGGCACTATACCAAAGTGCAGAGTGGAGTAGGGTCTGCCTTGGTGACCGTATATGGAGTTGTTTTCTGACCATATGAGGGTTTCTGAGTGAAATCAAATAATAAACTTTAAATTAGTAACTGTAGATTTAAAGTGGATACCCATGCCCACACTGCCAGCATTTGAGTATGGTGAAAAATACCTGCAGTACCTCTGGGAAGGATGGTGGGTGCTGATATTGCCCTAAATAGAGCAGATTAGTGGAATAGCATTAACACAGCTCTGAAGAGGGGCAACAGATCCAGGGTTAAGTTACAGTTTACAGCAGAGGAAAAGTGAGGGAGGGGAACACCAGGCAGAAGTCTCAAACTTACCTTGCCAGTCTCTCTCTTTGAATTTGATATGCACATCCATCACCGAGGTCTCTGGCTGCTGGCTGTTCAAGACACATTGGAATAGCAAGGTCCTCAGTGGACTTTAGAGAAACTTTGACACTGGCGAGGGTACAGAGAGCTACGCTTGGGATGGACCTGCTTGAAGGGGGTGTTAGTAGTGGATATGTAGTAAAGGGGAGATGGCCAGCTAGGAGATGCTGCCTGCACAGCAGGGAAAATAAACCTTTGGAAGCACTTGTCTTTTTCGGCTTTTTTTCAGCAAGCGATCCTTGCTTTGTGCTGGCCACAGCAATCTCCAGTCAATCACTGCCAAGGTATGTGGAGCAGTTCAGTGTCTGGGTTGAAAATTTCTACAATATAAAATGTTACTATGTATGTGAGTCAACAATATAGTGCCTTAAAGAAGCAGAAAGATGTCGTATGCGCTTGTTAAAGCATCTTGTTTCAGAGACATTTGGATCCACAGGGGTTCTTTGCGCTTTTTATGATGCGGTTGACAAAATAGGATCAAGCTATACCAAGAAACAGCATCAGCTCTGAAAAAAACATGATCACTATATGGGAAGCGCAGATGGTGCTTTTGATACTTGATATTATAGCTGGTTTTAAGTTTATTGGAGAAAAATATGGATTTTTAAATCTTACACCTGCATGCTGAGAGGAAGCATATGTACAGACTCAGTGAATCCCTTGGTGTGTTCTGAGTGGATCGTTACACACACGGAGCTGGAGTTTGCCTTTCTAACTCACCATGAACAGTATTTAATTCTGGAATGGTTCTGCTGAAGTCAGACACAGGCACAGTGGAAGATGAAAAGGACATATGGTTTCTGTCCTGTGTATTAATGGTCTGGTTGCAAAGATAAAAAGCATGTACAATTTTTTCTTTCATGTACCCTGTGCATATGCTTGTGCATGCATGGACACACCTGCACCCAACTGTGCATGACTGGATTTGATGCATTTTTGTAAAGAGATGTCAGCAGGGTAAACAGAGCAGCTTACAGGGATTAGATCAGAAAGACTCCTAAGAACGGCTTCTTTGCAAGAGTAACAGATCAAAGCTAGCTGGGTGTTTAAATACAACTTCATGCAAATATCTGTGAGTCATTGTCCCATCACTGCCTCTGTGCCTTCTGTCAGTACTTTCCATGCTGCTGAGCCTGACTGGTCCCTTACTCGTTTTCTGCAATCATGGTATATAAGTTTTCCTTTGATATTGCTAGAGAAGCTGTTCCTCCAATTTGTTGCTGGTCCTCTCAAGACACTTCTGGAACAGTAATGTTGCTTTTTTGTCATGCTTTTTGTTATACTTCTTTGCCTGTTTCTATATTTCTTCCCAAACCTTGTGCTTTCTGGAATGTCCTTATGTTTCATAGAAGGGAAGCTCAGAGTTACACTTAGCACCCCAAAAGTTAGATCTTCTCAGGCGTGGCCTTTTTGCATGCAGAGGCGCATGTATTTTTGCCTCTTTTTACATTTCACATTTATATGTGAAATTAACCCTTGGTCCAAGTGGGTAGGTGGATGTGTATGCATATCTTTGTCTGTGTACCCTCTTCTCTCTTTCTACTCTTACCAGGCTCGCCCTAGGATGCTCAGATAGCTAAGCTAGCTTAGAGCTGGGCTCAGCTCTGTGATCCATCACAAGCTTCTTGGGTGTCTCTCTGCCTTTGCTCCCAGCTGGAGAATAAGGTCGCTTCTCTAACTCATAGGTGTGCTGTAAGAATAAACTCACTGAAGCTTGTGACCTTGTGTTGGGGAGACCCACGTGAGTACACAGTCATAAAGGTAGGTTGCTCACTGGGAGTCCTGTCTGCATGGAAACTTCTTTCCCATTCCTTGATATTCTTGCTGTGATCTTGCTGCAGCCTGTGAAGACCACGATTCTCTCTCACAGCTGGTCCTCCTCAGCCATGCTTGTTATGTGAAGGATGCATTTTCAAACTTGCTTTTTATCTACAGTAAGGGAAAAAATCCTTATTCTGAGGTTAGCAAATACACTGGCTTCACACATCAACAACATAATGCAAGAGAATTGAAGATCCTCCTTCTACCATTAAGCGCCTTCTCCTTGTGAGAAGTGCAGTTTTCAGTTTCCCCTTTCAAGAATGCAGTGGGAGGCCAAAGCAGATTTTTCTTGTCAAGTTTTTACCTGTTTTGTGAGCTTTTAGATGGCTTTCTGACACTGGGAGCTAAAGGGCAGAAATATCAAATAGTAGCTCTTCCCCTGTGCTGGAGTGTCACATTCTTTCCTCCTTGGGCTGTGTGATCTGCAGGCAGGGTGTTTGCATAGCAAGTGCATGTCAAGTCAAGGTTAAAACAGGATTATCTATTCCTTTTTTCAACTCAGGATCAAAGTACAGTGCGCATTGTATGGAAATCACATTTGAAACAGCTGAGTTCAATTACCTCCTCAAGTAATTGTCAGGAACATGCAGTTGCTTTTGAGGTGGAGGGTATTACAGGAAAAACTGACCTTGGACACACTCACATGGCCCTCTGATTTCAATGCATGGCTCTTCAGGCAGAACGTAAATCGTGCTGAGGGTCAAATCTAAGCTGCTGAATAGCAGCATCGGTCAGTCAGTGGCCACATACTGCCAACTAATCAGACATCCTGCCATTGGGATCTCAAAAAAAGGACTTGAGCAAGCACACCTGACTGTAGTTTGCTGCTGTATTTTGGCTTGTATGTGCTGGCCATGGCAATATACACCCTGAGGGCATGGCAGCCGGCTCTGCTTATCCCTGAAACCAAGCTCCTTGTCAGGGCAGTGAATGTTTTCAAGCATCGGGTGGCCGCGTGAGAAACCTGCTGCAAGTGCCTGCCGGCTTCGGCTGCGCCACCTCTGTCTAGGGGAGCAGGCCTCAGGACGCCTGTTAGCACAACTGCAGAGGCATCGCTGCTACCTGCGAGTTTATATCTCAGTTCCAGAATTGCACTTCTCTGTCTGTTCCTCCCAAGGACAACTTTTAAACTTCCCTGATGCTGGTTCCAAGTGGGTGGAGCAAAAGCAAAAGAAGCTGCTTTGATTTAAGCGAGTGAGGGGGCAGTGCTACTCTGTCTGCCTGATTATTTATCTCCCTAGTTACACACAGCACTTGCTTTCTCTGGAGTGATTCAAGCATATCATAACCTCTTGCTTTAGCTCTTTTATCATGCTGGTTTGCTGCTACAGTTCAGTCAGAAATCTGTCGTGGCCTCTGCAGAGCAGAGGATGTCATCTCATTTTATTGGGCGCCGATGTGCCTCCCCCATGTTTTTTCAAGTTTCCCGTTTATCATGTGCAAGGCTCCGGGAACTGTATTGGATGCTTTTGGGCTGGGCAGAATAGGCTGTAACAGCATTAAAAGCCTCCCTCCAATGTCATCTCGAGATAAATGGGTGTGAGGACAGGTGCTCAGCAAGGCTTACTGTGTCCTGGAGCATGCCGTCTCTGGGAATGCAAACAGCATCACACTGTGCTCAGGGATTCTCGGAGAGGTTTTAACTGAAACATCCATTGATTTCAGCATAAGCAGCAGCATACTCATGGTTTTCTCAATCCCCTTGCTCTGCTATGGATGCATTCACATATACAAACACTAGAAGTTATGTATGTGAGATCTGAGCTCAGATTCTGGGTCAGTGGAAATCCTGAAGTCAGTACGCAATCTGAATTTTGCATTATTACAGTGAAGCCCATTTACTTCTCTCCTTCTCAGGTACAACTACATCTCCCACACCTGGTACCTCTCATTACTCTCCAACATTTTTTGCCATGTGTAGGAGGTTGCCTCCTCATCACCTGCTCTGGGTACATATGGAATTGCCTGAAGGAATGCGGGATACGGTATCTCCTGGACAGTCCTTTCAAAGATGATGCCTAATGAGACTGATGTACAATGCAGAAGAAGGAACATATGGACTACACTGTGGTTGAGTTTTTGGGAATAAGTGAATGACATAAAGAGGGGAGGATCATCTAATAGCCCCTAATATGTGTCCCATGAATTCTTGTCTGTTGGACACGAGTCCATGCATACGAAGTGCATGGAGTATGGACGGAGTATGTACTTTTCATACTGCTAGATGTCTTTGCCACTCCTTCCTTCTCACACTCTCCCCCTGCTCCAGCGTGATGTCCCTGCGACGGGATACAGAGCTTTATGAACTTCTCCAATGTGGGTCCTTCCCACAGGCTGCAGTTCTTCAAGAACTGCTCCAGCATGGGACCTCTCCATGGGACACAGTCCTTCAGGAACAGACTGCTCCAGAGTGGGTCCCTCACGGGCCACAGGTCCTGCCAGAAAACCTGCTCATGTATGGGCTCCTCTCCATGGGCCGCAGTTCCTGCTAGGAGCCTGCTCCAGTGTGTCCAGGACTATTCATGGGCTGCAGGGTGTATATGTAGTCCACCGTGGTCTTTTATGGGCTGCAGGAAGACAACTTGCTTCACCATGGTCTTCTCCATGGGCTACAGGGGAATCTTTGCTCCGGTGCCTGGAGCTCCTCTTTCCCTCCTTCTTCTGATCTTGGTGTCTGCAGGACTTTCTCTCACATATTCTCACTTCTCTCTCTCAGCTGCTGTTACGCAGCTTTTTTTACTCTTTATTAAATATGTTATCACAGAGGCATTACCAACATTGCTGACAGGCTCAGCTTTGGGCAGCGGTGGGTCCGTCCTGGAGCTGGCCGGAGCTGTCTGACGTGGGGGCAGCTCTTGGTGTCTTCTCACCGAAGCCACCCCTGCAGCTCCCCCCCGCTCCCCAAACCTTGCCAGCTAAACCCAATACACGACATTAGAGACTCTTCATTAGAGCATCTTGTAGTTTTGGATTTGCCAGGGACATTCTGATTCTTTTGCTGGAAAGTGTCCAGCCAGCAGGAGTTTTGGAAGCTTAATTTGTATAAAAGAGCATTTGTGTGTGTGTGTGTGGAGGGGGACAGGCAGCAGAGAGGTGCTAAGTAGCCAGTGCCTACTTGTTGTGGCAATTCCTTCCAGAGACAATGTACCCAGAGCTGGGGTCTCACTTCACAGCTCCTGAGCTGAGGGTTGCGAAGAGTTGGTTTCTCCCTCTTTGTGCATCTCAAACCTTAGGGAGAAGAATTGATTTAATTTCATCTCATCTGATCCTGATTAATGAAAAGTCATTTCTGCTAGTGCTGGGCAGAAAAAATAATCTTTGACTATTTTGTAACTTTGCAGATATATGTAGGTGCATGGCAGGGAGTTCTATAATTCTAGAAATTATGACAAGGCATCCATAAAGATGAGGCTGAAACCCTATGCAGCAGCATTGTAGCTTAAAGGAGCATTATTTAATACCTATTAATGGAACTGCTGAAGCATAAATACTCTCAGCTCAAACAGATTTTGTTAACTCCTTTGTGCTGGCAGTTTCGGAGTGGGATGGCAGATCATTCACAGCTGTCTGGCAGGATGCTCTTCCTCCGTTCAGTACAAGAGTTTGTGTCAAGGGGGCGAGAGCCGGGCTCGTAGGCAGGAGGAGGAGTTGCAGGAGTATGTGGGCAGGCAGCAGCCCTGCCAGGAGGCAGGAGTCCTTTTACAGGCTTAGTCCTGGTGTCCCCTGGGCCATAGAGAAACTGCACTTGCAGCTGTGATTGCTGTTCCCAGAATAGTTTTTGTTCATGATATTTAATAGGGAGGGATTTCAGCCTCCCTGTGAGGGATGCTGGGTGTGTGGGCACTGCAGTCCCTGCCTTGCTATTGCTACCCCCTTTGGTAGAGGGGAGCAGTGCAGGGTCACCCCTGTGCATGTACAGAGGCTGAATTTGTCCTCCTTAATGGTGAGCCTTTAACAGAGCACTCCTGGGCTTTTTAAGTAGACACTGGAGAGAGAGGTACCACCACGGGGCGATCCGGTACAGCCAAGAACAGGACCGCTTCTTGTGGTTCCTGAATCTGTGCAGGGATTTTAAAGATCCCAGAGCAAACAGCCCAATAACACAGCTGTCTCAGTTAAGAGTCCCTGAAGTCCCTTTCCTTTTATTCTAGTTTCATACTGTTTACTCATGGGTTCCAAGATCCTGGGTACAACTCCTGTGCATCATGGGACTGACATATAAATAATTACTATTTAAAAAGAAGAACAATGCATATTGGATAATTTCCATGCAAATTTTTGAGTAGTTATGGGACACAAGGATATCTTTTCATGCCATTCTTTGAAACACAGGATTAAAAGAAATACAGAAGTTGGATTTCCCGGGCAATAACACGATTCCAGAAGTTAAGGCTTAAGAAAGAAAAATTGTTAACATGAAATTGGTAATAAATGAGAGTGAGCAATTTTATAAGCCATTTGCTTCTGGGGCACGCCTACACAAGAAATTGTTCTGGAGACTGATTTAATTAAAATTGGTACAAACTCCCCATGTGGACTCTAAGATAGGTTAGGTTTACATTGTGCCATGAAGTGTGATTCTTGGCCTGTGTAAACAGGCCACAGATTGCTAATTATAATAAGTGATGAAGCTGCACCAGGTCAGGTTTCTGCCATGCAGTATCTAAGCACAAGCTCATATGGTACGCACCAAAATCTGTGCTGTGTCCTCTGCCTGCCAAACCAGTCATTTGAATGCAAGAGTCACACTTCAGTGATCTTTAAGAAACATGGAACTAAAAACAGGTGACAAAGCACAGCAAAAATATGTTCATCATGGAGTTGGGGCTTGTTGTAGGGCCAGAGCTTCAGCTCTGTCAGTGGCAGCTCAGGCAGAGTTTTCACATCATGCTGCAGCCAAATAGGAACCTTGTTTTTCTCGGGGGTGCAACTTGTTAAAATTAAAGAGGTGCTTTGACCTCCTTCAACTGCCATTTACGCCTAAAGAACTGCTCTGGAGCACTGCTCAGCAAAGCAGAGTGCTGGCTCCAGTAACACCCCATCCCCAAATTTTCCATTTGAAGGCTGGGAAAGGCCCTTTTGCATCCCCAGGTGTCATCAGAGGAGTCATGAGCTTGTGGGCAAGACGAGGGACTTGATCCGAGTGTTGCGTTCTTGCCTTCTCTGGAGATGAACTGTCTGTGTCTAGTACTGGAGCACTTGGGATCAAAAGCTTCCCTGACACAGCCTGCTGCCTGAGCCTGTTCAACAAAGCGCAAGGATGGTTTCTGGCTCGTCTGTTCATTCAGGTTTTTAATTAGTTACCAGCTATCCTCATGGTGAGGAGTTGGCGCCTGATGTTATTGAGGTACTTATTCGAGCGTTCATGTTTATGCAAGTGCGTTCTTTTTATATTGGATTTCAGGCAATCACAAGCCGTAGTAAGGAATTAAATGTCATGTAAAGAAGAAATGTGACCCATTGATCAAGATGCGCTGCCCCACCAATCTACACTGGCTGTGAATTGGCTGTTGTCTCAGCTACAGAGCCTGGTTTTTAAGTTGAAGCATGAGCTGGTGCTCATGCTCTTAGGTCTGGAAGTCCTCGGAGTGGCCCATTCAAAAAAAGACCTGATGTTTGCCTTTTCAGGCATCCGTATTCAGAATTATAGGCATTTATACAATACACACATATAAGCTGCAGACACACATTACTGCATTACTGCAGTCCTGTCATTGCGGTGCTGCAAAACGTTTCCTGGGTGGGTATATGCACTGCTTGACTACTTTCAAAGAACTGGGCTGCGGGCCTGAACCCCAGACAGGTGAGGACACGTCCCACTGTACTGAAAAGCAAGTCATTAGCAAAACCACAGTACATAGAGGCACTCAGCAGCTTCTTACCTGCTCCCACAGTGCAGCACTGGCGCGGCTGGGTCTGCCACCACTCCGCACCCATGTCAGAGGACAGGGCATGACCAAATAATCACAAACTCAAAAGTCATCTAGACATAATCAAGGAATATATTTTTAACTGGAGAGTTGAGACAGAGATAAGGAGCAAGCAAGACACAATCTATTTCCCCCTTTAAACTTATCCCACGCAAGGGAGCAGATCTTCCCATGACGTAAATCAGCAGAGCTCCACTGACTGGAGAGAACAATTGTAATTTATCCTGTCTGAAGGCCTGCACAGAAGGTGCTTGAGGTTTCTTGCAATTCATTGGAGACTTGTGACATTGAGAGCAGGCGTTGGAGCTCCACTGTCCTCTGGAGCGATTTGCAGCACAGGCAACTTATAATTACAAACACTTGATAAATCTCCTTCAGAGAAACTGAGGAGTTTGGTAACATGCTTGAGTCAGCGATGGCTGATTTCACTTCTTGTAAGAACGCCGTATTTCTGCGGTTTCGATCTCAGCACAAAGGCACCGTGCAGCAATACTATGGGAGAGGTTCTGAGGGTTCAGCCAAGCTTTAAAGTATTTCAAGGATCTTCTTTGTTTTGTGGAGATCAGTGGGTTCCTTTCCAGCCGAGCTGAAAAGCCTGGGGGAAACAAAAGGAACCTATTTCAAGCCATTTTTGTGAGAACAATACCTCTCTGCAACACCTGACACCTTATGCAGCTGGTAAATACCGTTCCCTATCAGCTACCTAATCTTTTTTACCAGTGTTCGGCCACCTACACCTGACCACCAAATTTCCACTCTGTTTGCCTCTGCTGACGTTTATATAACAAAGAGCTGCTAACTGCTCTTTTATCAGCACAAGAAAGTTGAGCACAGGAGGAGACAAATACGATGGGGACCATACAGCAGCACTCAGAGGTATGCTGCTACCTGTATATCCAGCCTCTGTAATGCTTATATTGAGCCATTGCTCAGAAAAAAGTGCTGCTGGGTGCTTGGAATGATTTAACTCTCCAGTTTCTGGGACAAAAATGGATGCTGTTATATACTAACTCCTTTCTCTGCTGGATGTCTTATTATTGTTAAAGATTTCAAAATACTGTGATGTAAAGGAAACAGAGGGCTTTGGGCATGGGCTTTTCTGTCAGGCATATCTAGGTGTTACTTGCGTTGCCCTGTAATTAGCAACCAGTGAGCACAGGAATGGAGCTGATAGTCTCTTCTTTCTCATCTTGCTATCTCCAGTCATGGGTGGGGACTTCTGGGTCTGAACATGGAGAGACCAGGAGAGAGGAAGAGGAGAAGGTCCTGCCTGCAGAGCTCAACATGTGAGTGGAGCTTTCTGGACTTCCTCCGTTCTTCCCTTCTACTCTCCAGGTCTGGATTTCCTAGGCAGCTGTATACATACACATCTTGCTGGTTGGTACGCACCACTGGGAATGGCATTTGACTGTGGTCTTCAGTTGTTCTGCTGGTGGGCCTCTGTGAAATCTTGCATTAACAGTCACACAGAGCCTTGCCCTCCTGTGTACCTGAGAGTCACATTGTGGAGAAGTACCACGGTCATTTCTCACTTGATGTCTGGTAGCACTGGGATGTGACTTTTCGTTAGAGTTCCTGTGATCTGCCAGCTTCTAGGACCTGAAGAATTTAAAGCAGTTTTACAAAGACTGCTATCCCCCTGGGACAGAGCTGCCCTGAGAGCCAGCTGACAGTGAAAGTTTTAACCTTGATTTCAATATCTACAGAAACATCTTTTTTTCTGAGTTTATAAGTCTGGAAAACGGTCCACAGGATTACCTTACCTTGTTCGCTTGTGATGGAGAGCCAGGCTTTATAATGATACATCCATGCCTAGTTAGAGCTGATGTTTATTAAAGATGAATACAATTTTGCTAAGAGGTTGTTAGAGTAAAATGCATAAGGAAAAAAATATACTGCAAACAATAACAAGGTCCCAGAATTGCCTTGAATTGTGCAACTGAGATTCTCAAGTATTGTCAGATCATCTCTGCCTAAGACTGAACTGCTGACATTTGTTTAATTACAATGTATTTGTGAAATGGAGCAACATTCCTAATCACTCATGTATGCTTGCATTATGTCTTTTGTACAATATCTTTATTCAATTTGAATAAATTTTCATTAAAATGATGAAAAATGGTTTCTCTTGCAACCATTGGACACAGAGACCACACTGTACTTATATCTTACATAGGATTTTGGAGTATTCACCACTCACCTTTTTGAAGTAAAAAATTGTTGCTGAGCAAAAGCAGTCTTTCTGGGAAAGGGAGCTCTGCAGAAACACAGTGAAATTGTGGTTCAGCTAAGATAATTCCATTTCAGTAAGCTCAAGACCTTCCTCACAGTAACAAGTAAACTTATCCAGGCATTGATGTTTGAAGGTTGTGTTAGGATTTCCTGTATTGTTTTCAGAGTGTTTTTCTGGATATCCATGATTAAAAATTAGCAGACTTGCCTAGCTGCAGTGAAGTATGAACTTTTCCTGAAGCTTTTTAGAAGCTGAGGTATACTAAAAGTTCCTCTAGTTGCTCTTCACTCCCGAAGCAGGGGTATGGAACAGCGGAAAGCCTTGCTATTTTTGGACTTTTTGGAGAATGCTGTTTTGCTAAGGGTTTGGGCACTGTGTCTCTGCTATCAGAGGCAAAGTGAGACAGGTGTAAAAGAAGTCATTTCAGCATCATTGCAGTCATTGATTGCTCTGCAAACCCTGTGCTGTTGGAAACTGCGAGCACACAGGGAAGATGGGGAACGTGATGTGGAATCTGCTGGTGAGTGAGTGGCAGAGTGTGGCTGTGCCTCGATAGGAATCAAAGATCAGAACAAGCACTGAAAGCTAATCCATAAGATGATTCATGCGATAAGAACTTACCAGGATGATGAAGTATGTGAGGTCTGTGTGGTCTGTTGCAATTAATGCACTATGAATAAGCGAGGCAGGTTATGGGTGTTGGTATTCACAGCCATGCTATGTGGTACATGCATGTCAGTGCTACTGACAGTGTGGAGAATTCAGCAATAATCAATAACTTCCAATTGTTTGGCCCTAATCATTAGCATTTAGTAAGCCAAAACAGCCGCCTTCTAAATAATTAAAAGGGTTTGAAAACATGCATCATAGAACTACAAGATTTCCTCTTCAGGGCCACATGGTTGTTACATTAAATTGCCTGTTTAGATTGTCAGGTAGTGGACACTGGCATTTTACAAACCTGTACCACCCTTACATTCCCTACTGGGAAGTCTTGCAGATTTTAACAAATTTGCAATCGGACTAGAAGGAACAAATGCAAAGCTATTCCAGGCAGACCTTTGAGATACTATTTTTTTGAAATGTGTCTCAGAGCTAGCAAAGGGCAAAGAGTTTTGCAGTAAAATACTGATTCTCCAGAGAATTCTAAAAGGAGGGTTTGGAAACTGCAGCAGCTAAGAGAGAGGTTTTTTTTTCAAACAGCAATAAAGCACTTGGAGTATCCATGTAACTTTTGTGAAGAAAATCTGTCTCTGGAAGCTGCCGCACTTGTCTTTGAATGAGTTATTGTCTCTTAGCAAGCTTTAGGGTGTTGTTGAAATCCTTCCTTGCAAGGCTCGAGGGTTGAAGACAACCCTTTTAAGGATCGCACTGCAATCATCCCTATAGGACCTGGAATTGGGGAACAGGAAAGCAATGACAGCCAGTGTTTTCTAGGTCCATGTTTCCCATAATTTCCAACATAATGAGCGTCTTAGTGTCAGGTAAGTTTTAAAAAGAGATGCTCTCTTAAAAACAAATAGTCACTGCCAGCAGGGTTGCAAACTGGGACTACTAAAAGATGATCTGATGAGGATAGTTAACTGCAAATGGGATGTGGATTTCACTCTAATAGTTTATCAACAGGAGCTTTCTGAAAAGCTCTTAAGCATGTTGCCAAATCCAGCTTCCAAAGCAAGGAAAGTAATACAAGTTCAATATTGTTAATGTCAGTGGTTCCTAGTTAATTATCTGTTACCTGAAAAAATCACCGAAAAGCACAGAGCATTGTTTAAGCCTTGCTTTGTGTCTCTCTTTATTCAGATACTACGGTCCTTTGTTATAAATATATTTTCCTCCTCAAAGACCTCTAGCTCTTGTAGTAGACTCTGTAGGATATATTGTTCTTTTGATAAATCCAGAAGACACTTCTGCAGTTAAAAGGAAAATATAATTTAAAAAATGTATATGTGTGCCCAGGTTAGTGCTTCCTGAAAGAACAGAAAACCTATAAGGAAAACAATAATGACTTATGTTGCTCAAACAATTATTTTGTCTGCCTTCTATTTTATTTTGAACTCCCATTTAAGCAACCCTGTAAGTCTTCTAATGCTGATATCTACTCTTCGGTCGTAATGTTTCCCTGCTGCCTAGTTAAAGTAAGGAGAAAAGAAGCCTCATGTTCCATATGTTTATTGAGGGAATTTTTTGTGTGTGCAGTTCACATAAAATTGCATCCATTCGGCTCATGATCCATAGTGCAATTTCATTAACAAAGCAGCACTCTACCTTTTGTGTGTGCTGTTATGCTTACAGCCCATTGCTGTCATTGGTTCTTCCATAAAAATAGAAGTTTTGCAGGTGATTTAGTTTAGTTCATTTCCAGTTCTGTTCTATTTTCTTTGTTTGTAGCCCAAATAACTTTTTAGAAAATATTTGATAGAATCATTTTCATTTTTCCGTTCAAGATAAAACTTGTACTGAAAGTAGAATGCATTTATTTAGTCAAAATTTTCAGTTATATAAAATGGGAAGTTGATATTTTTTCACTCTGTTTTCCTCTCTCCACCTTTGAGAGCTGCGATACTCTTTTCTGTAAAATACGAAGAACACGCATGGCCCTATGTGCCGTTTCTGTATAGCACCAAAGGCTCCCTGTGCATATGGGGTTTATAAAGCTTTTGATTCAACCTGCAATTGTGTATTCTTCCAAAACAAGGACAAACAATAGCCTAGCTCAAAACTTGCTAAGACAGGAGCACAGTTTTCATAGGTGCCTCAGAATCAACAGTTCTTCTAAAGCCAGCGGCCCCTGTTTCTGACTGAGCTTGTTGAGTTTAATGTGGTGCTGTGTTATTGCTTCACAAGGACATCCCTGAGGAAGCCCTCCATAATTCGTGATATCTAGAAATTACGCATTCAAAGTAAAGCATTCCACCTTGGCAGACCTACCCCAACAAGTGTCCAGCAAGGACGCTCTTTGGGATTGTTGAGGTTTAATAAATGGGACTGAGTTCTCCATTGCAATACAATGGCTGGACCAGAGACCAGAAACTTGTTTGCCATCCGCTTTACAAAAAGTCTGTCAGTGGCTAGACTGCTTATTGCCTGAGGTACTGACAAACATGGTCTTGTGGCTTCCACATACTCTCCAGCCATCTGCCCACAACCCTCTGGCACCTCTCTGATGGCAGAGGCCATCGTTTCTTCTTGTGCTTTCTACAGTACCTAGTGCGGTGAAGTCTTGGGCCATGGAAAAGCAAGAGTCATATAAATGGTACTAATAAGCTACCTCACTGAGCCTGCCTGTTTGTGCCTTTGTGTCATAAAGCCTGTGGTTTTTTAGGGGTAAAGGAGGAAACTGGAGGAAAACAAAGGGAGCAAAAAGAACCAGGAAGATTTTCCTGCGCTGAAGTGTGGGCTGAGAAACTGCCTGAAATGAGGGAATATATACGTGGAAGCATGCAGCAGAAAGACATCTAAATGAGACTCCTTAGTGTGATGAGAGCAGGTTACCAGCCCTCACATGTCACACATACAGTTGTTTTTTCCAAATGAAACTGGAAATCAGCGGCTGCTCTTTCCCCTCCCAGTTAGACAGACTGCCGGGCTTGTGCTTCGCTGCTGGCCTGGGAAGGTCATCAGGGACTTTCTTCACCCTTTCCATACGCTTCTGTATTACTCACTCTGGCATGTGGAGAGAGTGCCCCTTTTTAGAAACAGCATCACTGGACATTTGCTAAGGCAGGTTGCCAGATTTAATAACTGATGGGCAGGAGAAAATCCTGCGTCCCTGTCTTCTGACCTCAAGGAACATTGAAATATGGCACATAACAACACACACACGGAGGTGATTGTTCGGTACCATTTTCCATTCTCTCTCTCTCTTCCCCTCTTCCTCTTTTTCTAACCTTTCCATTCCCGTTTCTTCTGTTCGGCCTGTTTGTGTATCTCTTCACCTGGCTTTTAGAATATATTACCTGGGTTTTAGGATATATTCCTATTTCCAGGTACAAAATTAAGATATTGCTAAATGTTGTCATAGATAATAATATAACAGTAGATCCCTTTGTCTGAAATGTGCTTTTAGGTATTACCTTGGTCAGTAATTTAATTGAATTGGATAGTGACAACACACTGACATTGTTAAGGTTAATGACCCAATGATTTACAAGACAAGGCACATTTACCGGCAAATGGATTTTAGTAATTGTTCTACTGAACAATGAGAATAACAATTTGTACATTGATCCACAAAGTCCTACAGCAAAGCCTCTGTTCTTACTTCGCCAATGCCCCGTCCATAAATTCAGTGTCGCTCAGAGAATGTTTTTCTCGGCCCTGCTGTATTTTAACTGTATTGCACTGAATTGCAAATTATTTCCTTCAATGTGATCCACAGCTTTTGCTGCCTGTATGGAGCGTGGCTGGATACAAGGATGGCAAGTGAGAGTAGAGGAAGATGGGAGGATGTGACCTGTCCAGGTAGGGCAGTGTTTGTCTTGGCTAGGTTGGCCTAAGAGTTTCTCCAGTTGGTCATTGCACCTCTTTGACACGTGTTTAATGTCTGTTTCAGTAGATTTGGATTGTTCTGTTTTCTTTGCCAAAATGCTGTGGGAGGCCATGCCGAATGGGATAGGAGAATTCTTGTTTAGTTAGGGCTATTATCCTTATTAAATAACTTTGTAATCTTATATGACACAAAGCAAAAGTGTCTGCTTTCCTTGAATTAATGTTCCTTGCCATTGCTTAGAGTTTACTTGAAGTACTTTCTGTTAATTCTTTATTATTTAAATCCCAGATCATCTAGCCTTGGTTTTTCTTTTGTTTTTTTTTTTTTTTTGGCAGTTTCGTTTCTTGCTTTGAAGCCCATAATCAATTCATTAATTTTGCTTAAATCTTTTAAATATTGTGTTAGGAGTAACTTTACTGGAGCCTGGAATTTTGTGAATGTCCAAGATTGACTGAAAAAGAGCACAAGAAGTCGTCAGTCAAGGCCTTTAAACTCCTGGTTATAAATTGTTTGAATTGCTGATTAAAGACTCTGATTATAAGAGATGGTGTTTAACATCCGTATCAATTAATTATTACTGAAAAATGAAGTATTTAATCAGCATCGATCTGCCGTAAGGCTACATCACTGGCATTAGCTGAAACACAGATCAAAAGTGTTTATTGAACATAGTTATCTTTCTTGCAGTATTATTGACAATGTTATCATTTCCATTGTGGTAGTGGACCAGTAGCTGTTGGTTAGATACTCTTCGTTACAACGCACTTTATAAACTTCATTTTATTGTCTTTAGCTTCATTGGCCATTGATTTCTTCAGTTGTCCTTTTGCTTCCCTTATTAATTTTGTGTCATTCCTGGCTTCTAATGTATTGCTGCCAACTTCCTCTCTTTAACATTTGATATTTATTGGCATTTCCCCCCCGTTTATAACTGCTTTCACTCCCCCACTGTGCCACAGTGAGATTGCTTGTTCAAGGTTTTATTGCAATTATCAGCCATGTGTTCTTCATTACACTGCATGTGATATACCCAAGTAAAATTGCAAGACTTCTGACCTTCAGCACTATATTCAATATAGCATTGTGCTTAGGCCTCTATTGGATCTTAGACAGCAATATTTTTTAATAAAGAAATACCTCTCTTTTTGTTGTCAAAAGTAAAAAGCGAAAATGAAGAAGAAAATGACATTTTAAAATTATTCTGTGCTAAAATGACATAAGTATGAACTGAATGGAAATAACTGGGCTCTTTTAGTTTAAAGAAGAATGTTCTAGCTGTACAGTTGCCCAGTACGATGATAGTGGTGGTATGTTGGTGAGTTTTTTGACAGGTACATAGGTTATTTACTTCTCTCAGTGGGCCCCCAGCCTGCAGTTCAGGAAGATACCAGGGTTGAAAAGGTTGGATGGGAATTAGTTCCCTGGTTTGCTAAACTGCTGTCTGTAATTTCAGACAGATCTTAGAGACCCTTAGAGGTACCCAAAGGAGTGGGAAGAATGCAACAGTGGAAAATACATTCTCTTTCTTGTCAAACTGATACTTTTGGGTTTAGTCCTTGGTAAAATAAAGAAGCAAGTAGTAGGAAAGAACAAGCTGTAGACGTTAAGAGAGTAACAGAGTGATGAATAAGGACTTTGGCCTTTTAAAGTACCAGTCATAGCAGAGAGTTGAATGAAGACTTTGAAATTAATTAAGACTTTGAAACTGTGTTTACAAATTAGAAAAGGAAGAGAAATTATACAAAGATACAATTAAGAAGAGAGAAAAACCGTGCAAAGGGAAGCTGGAAGGATATATTAACTTAACCTGTATGTCAAGTGTTTGGCTTACTCTGCAGTGAGAGTCTGTGCTATATGTAAAAATCCTACATATTTTCTCATTTTCTGTGGCACAGGCTTTTGCAGGAGAAATATTCAATGAACCCATCTATAACTTTTCTGATTGCATTTTAAACATTTATGTTGCTAGCCTCTACATCTAATAAACCTGAGACTTTAAATGGACTGTGGCTTATTAAATCGTATCTTTTCTGTCAGTCTCATCAGTAGCAGGGTACTGATAATATTAACATTGAATGGGACCAAATCAGCATTTCATTCCCTTTTGTGCTTGAAAATATCTGAATCCCAGTCCTTCTACCTTGATGGGTTGTTATTTGTGATCTGCTGTCTCCAGTTATTTTCGTATGGCACTTGTATGGTCATTAATTTTCACTCTTGTTTTTCCAATTAAAGAGTCTTGCTGAAAAGCATGGGTTAAAGGCTTTATTCAGACGTGCAAGCAATTAGCTGCACGTATGTTCATTGTTACAATTACTTGCCCAAACTATTATAAAAGGGTGTGTTACCATCTGAATGTTAGGTTGAAGGGTATGGTTAGTGTAATGGAAATAAAACAATTGGGAAAAAAATTACAAATGCTATAAACTTAAGGACATTATAAAAGGTATATAATTTCATAAAAATTTTCATAACTGATGGGCATTTAAAAACTTTAAGGAACACAATCAGGAATAAGTTTACAGATGCTTTTCAATTCAAAGTCTTCATATTAGTTATCAGACCACTATAAGCAAACCTTTGTCTTGCTCACAATCAGAGGGAAATGAAAACTGGGCTAAGTATTACAGGAAAAAAGTGCTTATGGCAATTATGTAAAAGAGGAACCTAATCAATGATGCCCATTTATTTCCAGCTGGGATGTTTACATTTCCAAATTTCAGTATATTTTAATGTGGAATTAGGCATAGCATAACAAGGTAGTGCAAAATTCAGCTTGGTCCCAGGTCCGGATTGTGAGCAATCCTGCCATTTTGCCATGGTCCATCCTGCGGAGACAAAGAAAGTTATCCCTTTGATTCATCTGAATTTTTGCATAAAATTTTTAGCAAAGACATACATGACATCATGTTTTTGCTCAAACTATATTCATATTCCTTTTAAGTTCAGTAACAGTGTGTTGCTTTGTTTCTCTTCGTCAAAGAGAACACCACACAACCCTGGGGATTGTTTTTAGCAGGTGGGATGCGGCAGATATAGGACATTTGGATCTACATTTCTTTAAGGACTTCTTACAAACTGTCAGGAAAGATGAAGTGACAAGGTCTCAACACAGTCTGAACAGAGCTGGATAAGGGGCTAATGCCTAAATAGGTGAGGTAGAATATTTATGTATAAGGCAGTTATAGGCAATAGCATCAAAGCAGCAGAATGCTTAAGGAAGCTGAGGATAGAGGACAAATCCCCAGGGCTGGTCAGCAGAGACTTCAGGGAGGGCGATTTCAGGGGGGTTTGTGTTGGGTTTGAATAAGAAGAGGAAGGAGCCGGAGGAGAAAGATAAGGTCAAATCTGAGAGCGAGCACCGAGGCAGTCCCTGAAGAAGAAAGCAGAAAGGTTAGAGAGCAGCATTGCCGTTGACTCTGCTTAGCAGGAAATGTTGTGCCATGGGATAAGCGAGGCAGAGGCACTGTAGGAAGGGTGGGATGCAGGGAAGGAAATGGTGTTGACATCTTCTGCCCTTTCTCTTCGAAGAAATTGGTCAGCAAGAGCAGGTGAGCTGCATGCAGTGCGTGGGCTGGAGTTTTACTGCTGGCGGTCTGTTGAGCAAAGCGATGTTGCTGTTAACACAGCTGCATGCGCCGGTAGGAAACAGGTTAGAGAAGGATGCAGAGGCAGCTATAGCAGGTTTTGTGGACTCAGAAATAGCCAGTGACCAGATATTGTTCTTGAGTTTTCAGGAGCAGGAGCAGGCCTGGATTTTGTGCAAGTCTTATAAAACCCAAGTGCTGTTGTTCCTGGAGTCTGGTGAGTTCTCCCTTCACAGACACAAGCCAGCTTGATTCTTCCTGCTTGATAATTTTCTCTCTTTGCCCCAATAATCAGTTCACTGTTTCCATTGCTGCTTTCCCGGGCTTGTTGGCAAGCAGTGCAAATCAAGATATCTGCACTAGGTCGATTCTGAGTTAGTGAGTTTGACAAATGTTTTCATTTGAGGAGGCAAGCTGCCTCATTGTGCTTGGTTTAACACGAACACATTAGAGTGACAATGCTGGATTTAACTTTAGTTATCAACACTTTCAGCCTACATTGGTCTAAGTAATTGTCCTGTTTATACTCTGACAGGTTAAAATAATGTATTCTAGAATGAGAGCGCTTCTACAGAAGATGAAAAGCAGCCCAAGAGGGTTATCAGCTGTTACTAACTGTGACAAGCAGTGTGAGCTAGATGTATGGATAAATTGCTATTGCTCCAGAGGTTATTCCTATTAGCAGGAGACATATAAGAAATCCTAACAAGGCATTAATACAGTACAGCTACTAAAAAAGCTCATCTGTCCTATCCAAGCTCAGGACTAATGGCACATTCCAGCATTTTCTTGGTGCTGCACTGACAGGTGGTGATAGACCTTTAAATAAAACAAAAGCTCTACTACGCTGTTGGGAAGAGTCAGGCAACTGCGAGGATTTAAAAGCTAATCTTTAAGAAAATAAATAAATAAACATATTTATCTGAGATCTAAACACTGTTAGGAATGATGCTTCTGGATTCCTCTTTACACAGAATTAAATAACATTGTGCAGATGGGATCTTGGCAAAGTAGGTAATTTCTGATAAAATTTTCTGTCCACAGAAAAGAAATTTGTTTTTTTTTTCTTCAGTAAGTGTTCTTGGGATCAAAATAAAGTGATTGTTTAAACATGAAGTGTTCAGTTTCCTTTCCATCTGGAAAACAGTACTGGAAGTACTGAGAAATGGAACTCAATAGCTGAACACTTTCAGTGTTTTTAAATAACAGAATTGAGCTCCTGCCGTGGGCTCGGTGCGAGTGGGCTTCCATGGACTTCGGGAGAGTGTTCCTATTCATGCTGTTCAGTGGGTTACTTAACTTGTGCCAATGCACAGTTTGCAAGGAAATATTTAGGAGGGGTTGGCTCACACATAGGCTAGTTCATCTATAAAAGAAATAGTGTAGAAATTTCTTTAGCAGCAGAAACATGCTTCTCTGGAATCACGCAGAGGAATTGTAATTGCTTGTGCAGAAAAGATGGAAAATTTTTGCATTATTTTCTAGGAGAAGCTATGTAGAACTTTGTTTACCTTACTTAGGCTCGTGCTTGTTACCCGACATCATAGGAATCATTTCCAGAGGCGCTCAGTGGGAGCAAGCAAACAAGGGACGGGAGTGTGCATTTTCCATATCAGATGTAATGATGGAAGTTAAATATTGATGGGCTAATTTCAAATGGGAGTTATGTGTGATAATAAGAGGGCTAAAGCTGAAGGAAAGATTGCTGCAGGCTGCTCAGTTCTTCCAGAGGGAACTGGGTTTTGAGGATTGAAAAGCCTTGCGAAGGAGAAGAGGGCAGTGCTATATTAATGGCAGACACAGAAGCTGGGAACTTCATGAAGGCTTATGATGGGCGCACTGTAATTGGAGGTTTGAGAAGGAAAGGAGAAGGAGGAGATGATGTAAATATGACAACAACTACAGCTGCATAAGCAAAAGGGAAAATCATCCTAAAATGTGGAAAAATACTGAATAGCCATATGAGTAGAGAGTGTGGGACTGCCCCTTTTGGGAGCAGTGCTGTAGTTTTAGCCAATTGTCTAACCGGTCCCTTAATGTAACAAAAAATCTCCACATCAGCTCATATACTCACCTCCCAGAAGAGAAAACCTATTTACTTTGATTATTGCTTGAATCCTACTTTTCAGTAATTAGAATACAAAGCTCTTCTCCTGCTGTAAATTGGCTGCCTTTCTGATACTCTTTACAACAAAGGAACCTTATAAATGTAATTGTATGATTATTTTGACGTCTTTGTAAATGGCCTTGCTGTAGGTGGAGCCCTGGGGAGATAGAGGGCTTGGACTGAAGCAGAGCTGATGCATCTGTTTCCCAGTGCATGAGATAATCCTAAGTTGCAGAAGAATAAAAATGGTAAATGGTGAAAATAACATCAGCAGCCATCATAATTTTACTTTCTTCCTTTGTTCCTTCTTTTAAACTTGAAATAAAAATGTAGAAGACAGTAAAAGCTTTGCTTTGGGGAGGAAGGCTCACTGCTGGCCGATGCTGCTGGAGGCGCGTGGCCGGGGCTGCTCAGCAGCTTTGCCTCATCCGGGACACTGAGCAGCTCCCAGACCAGCCTGTGCTTTGGTGAAAAAACACCTGGAAAGCTGAGAGTGCAGAGGTTTTGAACACACATTCACCAAACACCCCAGCAACGGGCTGTCCGCTGGATCAGGCTCTGGTGGTTAATAGGGGAACCTTCCCCTTCAAATTAGAGCCTCATTGCTGAAGAGGTCAACCTGCAAAGACCAGGAGAGTAAAGAGGAGCCCCACACCAATACTTGCTCGCACAATGAAACGGGAGCTGGCAGAAATGGGATGTGTTTACCAAGGCTTACCAACAACGCATTCATTTTATTTCTGCTTTTTTAATATGTGGCTTGAGTTGTAACATTTTACAATGCAAGACTTAGGCTTGTTTGTTACATATTGCCAAGATGGGCCTATTTAAGTATGTTTTCTGGCAAACACGAAAAACTCGGGTCAGGTATCAGGATCAGTGATGATTTTAAATGGCTGTCATGGGGAACCTGGCATTTAAAATGGGGAAGGAGTCTGAATAGGTCAGGGGCACCCTGCGTCCTTCTTGGAAGCTGCTCGTTGTTAGCCTGGTGTTTATTCATGAGGAGACTAGCATTTCTAGGAGGCACAGGTTATAAATATTTAGCACTGTCAGTGGAGAAGGAAAATATTGTTGGAACAATGTCTTCATTTGTCAGAGGAAAAATAGGGACTAATTTTTTTGAGAGAGATCACAATTAACTGCTCCCTATAAACTGTTTCTCTAAAGATTTTGGGCAGACGGATGCTCTTGCAGCAAGAGGAGTGAATGCCAATTGAGAGGAACACGGATCCATTTATAAAGCCAGAGAAATCATTCTGTCAGGCAGGATATAGGTACACAAATTAAGCAGGTATCAAAATTATATCGTCTCTTCAACAGCAACTGCCTCTCAAGAATAGGCTGTGGACAGGAATAGCTGAAGATCTCAGCAGGCTGTAATTTAACTCTGACAGCAGATGACTACAGTAGTAGTCACCTGCTAATAATAATGACAGGCAGTTTTGCCCCACTGCCCTGCAAATTCCCTTCTCTCCTGTCACTGGAAAATTTCAGCCTGCAATTTCTCTGCACAGAAACCTCCCACAGAATCCCTGAACCATCCATGCGATGGTACGGGAATGGCTGTGGGCTCTGCCACACAGAAGGGGCTTCTTGGCCCAAAAGAATTACCTTATTTCAAAGTAAATGCCAAGATGGACTCTTCCATGTGAAGTTTTAAATTGCCAAAAGAAATTCTCTGTTATGTGGATGCCTGAGCCCTTGGTAGCACAGGTTCCTCTGTGCGAATCCATGTCCTGGTGACTAAATCTGGGTGCTTTCACAGTTTGTGTAGGACCCAGCAGCCCATGGTGGCAGCTCTGCAAGTCAGTCTCATGCCATGAAGAGCATATAGCATGAGTATGTACGATGGATGAGGGCAGGCAGGGGAAGGGAGGCAGTGATGAGCACAGGGTCACACGTGCTTTGGAGCAAATCCAGGAGAACGCTGCTGTTTGGTCTTCAGCCTGATGCCTTGCTTGCCGTACCACGCAGGCTTCACCCAGGCGTGGCACAGTACAGCCCTGAGCTACTGAGTCTCCTGCTTTGTTCTGAAGATTTCTATCCCCCTTTATAATCAAAGAGGTTGTGTTATTTTCTAAAGGAAACGGAATGGGACTTTAAAGCATAATAAACAGAAAAATATCCCTCAAAACATTTTTAAGTCAAAAGCTTGATATTGAGCAACAAAAATTCTGATCGTAAACTGTTTCAAAATTCTCAGTTTCACATTGGAAGATGAAAAGTATGTGCTCAAAAACCATTCTGTACTTAGTATTCTTAGCCATGGTTTTTGGCTTTTGGCATTTGGAAGTAAAGTTGAAAGTTGCTGATGAGAATTTCAGTTATTGCCCTCTAACTTTTGACAGCATTTTCCACAGACCCTGCTATGCCCAAACTATTTTCTACGCAGCCCATTCTTTGAAATTCAGTCACTTTTGCTTTTTCCTCATAAACATGTATGAGTCTATGTCTGGCCTTTGGTAAAATAAGAATAAGGCCTATTCCCAGCTTAAATCTTCCTAACATCCAAATTTCTTGCTAAGCCTCTACTGCTGCTGAATTTAATCTACTGTGAATTATCAGAGTTCAGGTCCTAGCATAAAGTATGTCTGACCTCTGGCTGTGTGGTTTTCTTTATTATCGTTTTCGTGTGTTTGTTCATGGACGTTTTATTGTCCAAAAATTCTTGATGACTGGGTCAGGATCTCTCACCTTATAAGCAACGGTTGCTGGCAATTGAAAGGTCTGAATAGCTTATTACTTTGATATAAAAAAAAAAAGTTTTGTTTTAATCCTTATTATTTTCCTCATTATGAATTTTTCATATTTCTGGAAAATACTGGAGCTGTAAGCAGTTTCGGAATGGGTTGAAAGTTTGTGTTCTTGCATTGTCCTTTCTCTAACCTCTGCTGAACTGCTGTTTTGTAACTTTTAACAAGTACAGTAAATGATAAATGATATCCCTCGAGGTTTATTCATTCCTATTCTCATATACCACCATTTAACTTGATTGATTTCAGCACAGTCTCCAGCTCCTGGAAATGCTCCCCAACCAATTCCTTAAGGGAAACAGCCATGCCGTAGGATTTTTTTAGGGCCAGAGTTCACAAGACAGGCCCTATCACCAGGGCTTCAGGCGCAGGTTAAGTAGGCAGTCGCCTAAGGTGGGGACCTGCCCTGGAAGTAAAAAGCAAACCAAGTGGTGGCTGTGTCCATGCATCTTTATGCTCAGCTGGGTTTCTGTGCCTGTCCCTGCCTTGTCCCTTGTGCAGATCTCCCCTCTTGCAGCCCTTTCTCAGATGCCTATTTACTCCGAGGATGATTTCTAGTGGTGCAGCGATGGTAACACAGAGAATAGGGAATAATGGAGCAGGAACTAGAATTTCCGTGGGAAGGTGTAGAGTGTGGCTATTAATATGGCAGTTTTCTACCAAGACCAGACCTCAGCAGGCTCCCAGACCCATGATGTCTCCCGCATTCCTGCAGGAGATCTGCCCTTCTGGCCATTCCCCCAATGCCTGAGAAGCAGCGCAGGTCCCACTGCAGCCGTTGCCTGCCCCCAGAGAGCTGGAACTGCTGCTGGTTAAGACAATGGTGGTAAAATTGCCCGCGGATGCATAAAAAAGGGTTGAGTTTAATAGCAACTCTTTTATAGCTGTAGTGTCCTGGACCATAATAGGAGAATGTTTTACGGACACTGCTTATGCGGGTTGCATGGTGGTAGGATAAGAACGGTGCTTTTTTAAGGGGGGTGAGCCTTGGACTTTCATCTGTTTATGGACTGATGTGCTGGTTTGAAAAAAGCACTTACATGTTCAATGGGATACAATAAGCAAATGCAAGTTTTTTAACTTAGGGCTATATTGTTCAATACACCCTCTATGACTTCTTGTTCTGCCACCCTCCAACCCCACTGCTTGCAGTATTTCTGCAGTTACCCTGAGCGCTCTCAGGGAAGGATGTGGAGGGAGCTGCTGGAGGGGTAATGTTTGCTTTGGAAGAAACATATATTTTCAAAATAAGTTTTCCTCCCAGATTTTAAGACTTATGAATAATTATTTTCTTTGAGATGGATTTTTTCCTCTCCCTGTAGCATTCCTGCTTGAATTTATTTTCTGTGAAAGAGAGAGAGACTTTTCAGGTCTGAGAATATTGCCTTGGAAATTGGTTCATTTGCAGTTAGGGCTAAAGAGATTATTTTGACTTTTCAATCCCTCATTCTGGGGGGAATTTCTCTCCTCCACAGAGATGGAGCACTGCGCTTTATACACTATTTCATTTATGTCTACACAAGCTGCTATGGCTCATTGTGCCACTGCCATGAGTCCAGTACCCACCTCTGTAGGGAAGCCTTTAGCTTTTGGGACCCGTCCAGCCTAACCTTTGAAGCTTGGATTTGAGGTGAACATCCTAGCATGAGGTTAATCCCTGTCTCCAGGTAGCTTTCAGCCCTTACTCTCTTTGCAGAAGTCACAATTTCCCTGGTGCACCGTGGGTTTGAGTGCAGGACATCTGCCAACAGCAATGCCACAACCATCTCCCCAGCTCCCTGCCTTTCCGAATATAAATTCTTTTCTTTTGACTCTCAGAGGGAAAGAATTTAAAAAGAGAGATAGGAAACCTGAAAACAGATTCCTAAAAAGTGTCTCATCAGATAACCAAGCTGCAGTGAGGTCTTTTTAATCCAAGCTGGGAAATACCTTGAAAATACTTTACTAAACATCACCCTAACTATTATCTCTGAATGCAGGGATTGCTGTGGAGACTGATGGTGAGAATTTGCCAAGAAGTGACTATCCTTCACCATGTTTTACCCCATATTCCTGATAGGCAGCAGACTCCTGGATAATCCAAGGACTTGAGGAAAGTGTAAGACTGTTGGGATGTTCCAGAACCTTTGGAAAGCTGTGCAAAAAAGCTTCCATGCCTTCCTAAGGCGTATGTGATGTAAAAAAAAAAAAAAAAAAAAAAAAAAATCTCATAAGATATACAACTGTATTGAATTAATGTAAACTGTGACCATTGTGCTGATGCTCATTCTTTAAAAGAAGTTCAGAGAGCAATTTTAAAAAATAATTTGTGCCTTAAAAAATTCACTTACCCTGTGAGTAGACTGAGTCTAATTTCACAGCAGAGAATAGAAAGTCAGCAAAGTTTGCATTGGAAATAAGATTCAGTTTTTTAACTATGAGTGTAATTAATAATTGAAACAGCTTAAAGGAAGAAGTGGCAGGTTTGCCAACAGTGGGGTGTTTAAATCAATGGGGGATGTCTCTTAAAGACTCAGAAAGTCTGAAATTGCCATCATTGTTCTGTTAGAGAGCAAACAAGAAAAAAAACACAAAGTATGTCTTTTGTTCTTAAACCTCTATAAGATCTATAAACATCTGCTTCCTCGATCTGCAGAAGTTTGCAGGATTCTAAAAACTTCAAATAATACCCTCACAATTGTAAAATATTATAGTTCTGCGCTAAACCCAAAGATTTCGGAGTTTCGAAAGCATTTTCTTTAGCTCTCTGCATCTTCCCTATTTATGTATATTTTCCCCTTACATGAAATTCTTTTTATAACTCAGTCTTTTATATTGTTCTTTTGTGCCCTTTCTACACTGTAATCATTTCTTCATCATAATTCTCTCGTTGCTATGTGATGTTCCACTACTCGTGTTTTTCTTTGATTTAGCTCTTAGTGTTGTTTTAACTCTTCACTTTCTGTGCTTGCCAGTACTTTCCAGTAAGTACATGAAAAAAGAGACAAGACTGCATTATTTCAAATAACAAGAAAGATTCGTTGCTAAATACTGAATGAATTGCAATTGCACTTAGAGCTGTAAAGAACAACTGAGTTCACCTGCACAGTCTAACTTGGTTTAACTCAGTCACTTCTTCCTGAAATAGCCCCTTTCCTCTCAGCCGACTGAAGCGCTCTGCTTCATCAGCATTAGAGAGGGAATTACGCGGGTCAGTTCAGACAAGGCTGATGACAGCACACTAGCAGCAGGGCTTTGACTTTGCATTTCAGAATTCACTCTGTGAAATGCATTCAGTAAAATACGGCAATATCTGAAGCTTATTACTTGGAAAAGCCAATAAAGTGGTAGATTTTCAGGTGCATGACTTGATCTGTGAGTTTCAGCTGGGCTAAACCCCTTATTCCAGAGAAAGTTTCTGAGAAACTCAGTTTGACTGAATTTTCTGATTTTAGGAGAGTTTGCAGTGGGAAGCAGCCTTTTTAGGAGGCCCTCGGTAGTTGGAAAGGATTTGCAGCTGCGGGGTTCTCTCTGCAGGTACTGTGCAGTTCTTGGCGTGGCTGGGATCACCATTTCCCTACAGGTAATCACAGGCTTTCATCGTGTCTCTTGCTGATCACACTGACGGTTAGCAGCTATCCAACTATTACTGACTTAGCAGGCACGATGTACATTAAGTAGCCTGTATGGATCTAGACATATTCCTTCCCTGTTTGTCTCCCCAGAGCAGTCCCGTTGTTTTCTACACCAGTTGGGAGCATGGAGCAGGGCTAGAGGGAATTGCTGTCCCTGCTAGACTGGCTCTCAGGTCTGTGCTTCCCTCCTTCCTTGTTTGGAAGAGAATGTCACCATCATGCCCCACAGTTGTAGTCCTCTGCTAAACACTCTTGCTGAGAACTCCCGAACAGTGTGTGCAATCTGCACAGGCCAGGCAGAGCTCTAACGCAGAATCAAACCTGCTTGAACTGCAGTCAGAGAAGCCTGCAGAGGAATATCATACAAAATGTGGGGGTTACTCAATATATAGTTGAATTCCTAGAGGATAAATCAAACAACAGCATCAGATATTAGCCTATGCATCTCTGAAAGCCTGCTCACGATATATCTTTTTTGGTAGATTTGCCGGCTCAGAAAACTCTCCTGAAATTCCAGTTGCAATTGTGACAGACAAACTCCCTGTCCTCAAGCGCAGCCCCCAAACCACTGCTGTATCAGCTTCACGCTAATTGCTTTACTGATGCTCACTTAGGCTAATGAATACTAAATATTGCAGAGCATTCCTGTTGTGCTCAGAAGATTGGTTTGAAAACTGAGCTTTGTGAAAACTGAAAGCGAGTGCAGCACCCACCTGCCTTGCCTGCAGGAACAGAGCACCAGCTGTGCTCAGGTGAGATCAGGAGGCATCTGAGGCTTCCCATGTCCTACCAAGGCATAGGAGGCAGTAGTAGGAAAATTTTAGAACCCCTAAAACATAGCATGGGAACTAGTGATATTGCACTTCATTGGAAACGTAGCCTAGAAAAGGCAGTGCTGAGGACATAAAGAAAGCAGAGCACTCAGGGTTCCCCCAAAGGGCTCCCCACTGACCAGCAACTTTGTGACCAGTATGGCAATAAGGAAGCAAATAGTCTCTGATACTGAGAGCCATTTTATCTGCTAATTATCAGCTGCTTATCTATCAGCTGTGTTTGCAGAAGGGTAGATCACAGCCAGCTCACCTGTGGCCAATATTTTATTGTGACAAACAGTCCCGTGCTCAGCTCCTGCTGGGCCAGGGGGCTCTTTTCAGGGTACTAACCATTTAATTTAGCTGCTTAAAAGGGGACCTAAGCTCTTCTAACAGCATGGGTCATCCCTTCATACAGCACCTCTTTGACTTGCTAGTCCTTTTTTAACTCTCTCGCTGCAGGGCTCCCTTTTTCTTGGAGCCTTTTTTCCTAGTTTGCTTTTCCAGGGCTTGTTTTTTATATGTGGGAGAGCTGCCTAGCAGATGCTGTGGTCTCTGTCTCTTCAGCTGGTGAGTACTGCTGAGCTTCATTCTTACTGTTATGGGGGTTAATGTAAGCTTTGTGCGGTTGCTTTTGCTTGGGAAACAGAATACCATGTTACTTTTGCTAGCAGTAAGCACACTTCACTTCTCCTCTATAATCCCATCATCTTCTTGCAGCTCTCGTCTGTGTACAGAGACTGCATGTTCCTTACTGTAGTAGGTGACCTCGGACCTGTGTGTCTGCTTCTGATAATGTACCTCGCTTTCCTTGCTTAGTGTGGATTACTTTGGAATAATTGGGCTGACAGTTGCTTGGCAGTGAAAGTGCCTGTTGCTGCAGGACTTCTATTGTAAACTCTGACAGTATCAGAGCTGCAGTGCGCACCCCAGTGCAGACAAATGATTCAACTATTACTGAATTTCTTCCTTAAGTAAAATTTATGAATGCTCTGTGCATTGCATTGCTTTGGCCAGATAAAATAGCTGCAGAAGGATGCCCTGGCTTTGTCCATCTCTCTCTAGCTTCACTCTTTCCATGCATTCATTCATAGAGAGGCTTCTGAGAGTGCTGGATGTTAGACTGGCAATTCAGGCCATATATCCCAGAGTTGCTTCTTGCTCAGCACACAAAGGTCACAGTAGCTTTGAGCACTTCTGAACAACCTAATCAATGTATGCATGAGCCTGCATGGAAACCATTTTGCATTTAATTGATGGGCAAGTTCTGGCAGTCACACTTGGCTCTAATTGTTATTTCTTTTGTAAGTTAATTTTCATTGTTTAAAAAATGATTTTAAATTTCAAGTTCCTGGAAATGTTTGTTTGTTTGCAGCAATTTCCTTCAAATAGACATTGTCCCAGCTGCATTTGTGTTTCTTTAGTTTGGTTACAGAAACTCATAAACATCCCTGAAAGTGAGGGCTTGGACACTGAAATACAGCAGGGCAGCATGGAGAGATGGCTCAGGCTAACAGAGTCCCACTGTATAGTCACAGCTAATGTACCAGAACGGGTCAAATTAGGCCGCCTTCTCTGCTGTGTTTAAATACAACTTGCAATATTTCCCCACCATTTTCAGGCATTATTAGCGCTCGCTGTATAAAGTATTAAACAGGCGCTCTCCATTTATCCACATTAATGATTCAGTGCAAACTCCTGCCTTCCCATTAATATCCACTAACCTCATTCAGTGATAAAACTTGATTTAGTCTCCAAATTACCTCAGCACAAAATTTCTTGGAGCAGGACTGCCTAATAGTTCAGGGCTACGTGAGCTGTTATGATAGCCAAATAACAACAGTGGCAGCATCTTTTTTTGAGATTCGGTGGAAAAAGAATCAATCCAGTGCATAAAGAGAGACACAAATAAATTGCTAAACAATATACAGTATAATCCAATGATACCATACATCTCAGAAATGAGTGCCTCAAAAATCAATAAAAATTGAAATTGAAAAGGGAAGAATTGTAGTTGTCCAGATGCAGGTATGTTGATAGGAGTTTCAGGTGAAGGCACCAGCCGGCCGGGTGCCAGGCTCTGGATAAGGGGGAGATGCTACCAGGGCATAGTACAGCAAGGAAAAGGCGATGCTATCCGCACTGGTGGGGGTCGTGGGGAGAACAGGAGAGGGAATAACGTTCTCTGGGATTTGAGGGGCTCCTGCACCATTGCTTTTGCATCTTGACAGCTTGCTTCCATTTGGAGGCAGAGGTGAGAACAGAGAAGTGCCTGGGCTCTTGTCTGGGCTTTGCTTGAGTGGGAGGGTGAGGTATTGGTTTTGGGGCATCTATAGCTACAAAAATTCATATTGCTGTGCCTAGGCTGTGTTCGTAGCGTTGTGGATTGCTAGCCTCCAGAGATACTGTGTTGGACACCCCTTCGCTGTGCCTGCAACTGGAGTTTGTGAGGGGCACTGGGGCTTGGTGTGTGCTGTAGGTGAAGTAGATTGTGCTGGGGGTTGCTGCTCTGTGGGTTTGTTGTGAAAGAACCTGACTTTCCTGCCTTGCACAATGCACTGACCTATCTCCCCAAGGACAGGTTTGAAGCTAATACAATGTGGATTTTGTTGCTTTCTTTTTCTCCCTTGATTGTTCTTCCCTTGACTTTCTTATGGACTGGTGGATGCAGGTTTTGGTGCTAAGACTGCTGACTACTGGGTGCTCAGGGACCCACCAGGCTTCTTTAATTTTTGTTCTGGTTTGGCATTTTTAAAAAAATGCCACTAAAATCCCAGTCGTCCTACAGAGCATGAGCAGACCCAAGCTGCGCTGCTTGCTAGCTCAGATCTGTTTTCTACCCTGCATGCTCCCCGTATTGCTCCCTTTGGAGTCTGCTGGCAGCAGATCAAGCATGGCTTGTCCTTCCTGGTTTGCAGCAGCCTGCTGTCTCCAAAGGTTTGCGAGAACAGTGGGGCCATTGCCTCATTCTGGTAGCAGTTCCTCTGTGTGTCCTGTTAGTGCTGCATGCATTTTAAAACAAACACAGAAAAAAAGAAGAGAAGGAAAAAAAAAAAAAGAAAAAGGCAGAAATAAGTAGAGAAAGAAGGGCAAGGTAGACACCTGCCAGTCACCTGGCAAGGGAAGGAAGAATCAAATAATCCAGAGAGTGTTTTGGACAGTCTGAGCCCAGTGATCCTCTTGAATTGAGTCTCCTGTCTCCCAAATGGTATAATTTAAAATCATTTGCTGCACTTTTAGGCAAGAATTATTAAATGAATATTAATCAGTCATTAAATTCTGTGAAACTGCTTCTTCATTCTGGGCTGAAAGAGGCCGTTTAGCTGTGGTGTATTCAGCATGTTAATGTCTCTGTGAGAGGGTTGCTTCCCCGCCAGAGCCACGCGACACACTCAGCCCTGGTAGCGATGGCAGTCGTTTGGACCAGGCAGGCGCCTTTGGGGCTGGCCACTTGCAGCTTTTTCAATTCCTACAAGCAATGAATGACTGCAGTTTGATGACATAGCAGCCCAGCCTCAACTCCAAGTCCCTCCCTACCTGCACTGAAACCAGGACATTCCCTTCCAGTTAGGAAAGATTAGGTTGAAATGCTTTCCTTCTTCCTTTTCCGTATGTCCCAGGCCAGTGTTTATCTTGCCTTGCTCCTGGCGCATTCAGCTCCCAATCTTGATTCCCGTGGCAGGAGAAAATCTTGCCCAGCTCCTGAGTCATGCAGAAGCTGAAATGTTGAGGGGGAAATTGCAGACATCTTAATGGTGGGTGTATTTTTGCTGCCAAGACACCAAAGACATTGCTCATGAAGGAGCAGATGTTAACAGTTGTTTGGAAAATAATCCCTTTAGAGGAAGAACATCTCTCTGGCTTGACCTATACCCTCTGCATTTGTGCCATCTAGCACCACGTCTGCTCTCTCCAGATGTAGGAGGCAGCAGGACGCTTGTGGGGGGCGCTGGGTGGGGAGTACTGGCTGGGGCCCAGTGCTTACCCATGTCCTCATGGGGACAGGCTGCCCCCCCAAAGCCCTCTGAACTCTCCCCCTGCAACTTCTGCTGCTTTCTTGGCCCTGGAGAAACATGAGAGGCCTGAGCTGTTTAGAGGAGAGTATTGATTAACCAGTGCCAACTCAACAAAATTAATCACCTTTCCAGAGCTGCTGCAGTCCTCTAATTCTTCTTTTTGTGAATAACTTTCCCTTTTCCCATTTGTAACAGCAAAGATGGGGGAGAAAGGAAACTTTAGATGAATTCCTCCAACCCTCTTTCCCTCTCCAGGCTGTGGCAGTTGCAGATAGGCAGCAAATATGAGTTAAATTCTGGTGTGTATATAGTGAAATCCTGGAAGAGGTGCCTGGCCCTGTGTTCGGACTATGTGCCAGCAACAATCATCATTGACAACTGTAAGAAGGAAGAAATCTTTTTTTATTTTTCCCCCCCCCCTATCTTTTATTTGTGAGGATGATTTGTGGCAGGAGATCTGGAAGCAATGTTTGTCAGAGGGTATTCAGAAAGCAGCTCTTTCCTGCTTTCGCTTGAAAAGATTAGTCCACGCAACACACGCTCCCGGGGCTGCGGCTGCTCTGTGCTCGCAGCCCCGGGGCGGGAGGCCCTGGCGCCCGGCTGGCCACGGGGCAGCCCGCGCCGCCTACAGCCGAGATCCCTCTTCTGTGCGCTTTGTCCTCGGTGTGACACATCCATCATGTCCTTGCGCTCATCAAACCTGGCATGCCTGATAAGCGAGGTGGCTCAGTGTTTGCTACTCCTAGGGAGTACAGGAAAAGAAATGCAAGGTCCCTGATGCTCCACTGGTGACTTTGATGCCACAGAAAAGGCCTTTGGGTATAAAACAAGCTCCAGTGAGATGTGCCGATCTAGAAGAAGCTGTGGAAGAGCTTTCTGGATATGTGGGACAGTTAACGTTTGCGACGTTGCCTAGGTTGTGGCTAAAAGCATTCCTTAGGCAAATTATTTTATTACAGGGCTCACCCAGAGCAATACAGATTGCTGACTAATTATCTTAGAAGGTGGTGTGTTGGATTGGTGTTTTTTTTTTCTTGCTGTTTAATAATAAGCAGGAGAAGGAACAAGGCTCAAAATTTTCTAGCATATGTCAAACGTGTATGTGTGCATGTGAATTTTATCTAAGGATAGAGTGGTGAGTTTTCACTAGCCTGATATTCCTGGAGCAGGTGTTTTGCATGGAGAACCATTACCCTTGTAACAGTTCTGCAGGTTATAAAAAGTAGAGCGCTTATAACAGCTTTTTAAACTAAAGAAGTCTCTTTTATGTATGTTTCACTGAGATTTTTTTTTTCCTTATCAGCCTTTCTTTTTAATGATACATAGAGGGAATAAACCAGAAGGAAACCACTAAGCCCATGCAGGAAAAAAAATTAACACATTCTCTTGCTCTCAGGTCTAAAAAATAATGAATCATTAAACCTTGAAGTCACATTGATGTTACCAAATGGGTTTGAAATCAGCTTGGACCTGAGAAGCTATAGAAAACCTGCCAAGTGACTAAAACAGATACTGATGGTGATGTAAGAAATTGGAAACATCTATTAAACAGACGCAGCTTTCCATTTCCTAAAAGTTATTGGTTGGAGCAGTGCAGCACTTCCCCCGGTGCGCATGTGCTGCGGGGAGATGGCCACAGGCAAAACCTAGTTAACTGAAAACATCACAATCAATAAAAAGCACTATGTTTTCCATTTACTCCTGGTTTGTAGGGGTTTATTTTGTTGCAGCAGCAGAAGGCATCAGTTCAATATCAATTCACTTTCTGGGTGGGGAGACGGATACAGATATCGGCTTTTAATGCGTGATGAAGTTTGTGACAACACTAAGCTTACTAAAATTTAGACCAAGTGCTGTTTGGTACGACATGGGGCACTGGCTAATCCTGTGTTCAGCAAACAGGCAAAGCAGAGATCTGTTTTGATATCATGCTTTCTGGCCAGGAACAAGGAAGGGGTTCTTTCCCATTTAATCCTTTTTCTTGTCAAATCGCTAAATACCAGCATCTCTTACTTAGCTACTGAATTGAAGCTTGGCCTCTGATACAGGGGTGTCTTGGTATTCGGAGAGGGTGCTTCAAGCCAAGGGAGGAATGTCATATCTGTGTTTTTTGTGTAGATGAGGTGGACCTGTTACTTGTCTTGAGTATCCCCGTACTCTGGTGTGGTTCATGCCTACTGTTTGGTGCCATTCAGTGCTGTTGCATGCAGTTCTCTGTGCCTCTTCCAATTTGGGAGTGCCCTGCGGCCAGGTTTGAGAGGAGCTGGCCTCGGTGCCTGCTAAACAGACATCTGTGTGTAGTTGTTCTGCACTGTGGTGTGGTTTTAAGAAAAACAGCAGAAATACCTCATGTGGGTGATGCATTCACGTGAGATGCTGTGCATCACTTAAATCAGCAATGCAGAACCGAGCTGGGGCTGGATCTCTTGGGGGACATCTTCATTGACATGCTTTTCATGCTCAGACCCCTGGGACGGCTCCGCCTAAGTGCGAGCTCCTCCAGCGAGAGCATTAAACGTGCTGCTCTGCTGGCTGCAGCTATTATGGCCTTCTCATGACAGCCGACAGCTCTTCACGTGAGATAGTCTATTTTGACCTTCTCTTTTCGGAAGCTGATTGCCAGTTAGTTGTCCTTTTCTGCCCATTTGAGATGGTAATGTGAGAAATGAGAACTGACAGTGCATTTTAAGTGCAAGTCCTGACAGAAATTGGGTATCTACACATCTTTGTGGAACAGTTCCAGCTCGGAGCAGGAAGAGGAGTGCTGTCGTAATACTGACCTGGCTCTCGGGCTCTGCTTTTCAGAGGAAGATATACTGCACCAGAAAGTTAAGTCAGCAAAACTTCTTATGACCCAAATTCTAAAGGGAAAACCTGAGGCAAATGATTGCTGGGAAAAGAGGTTCATCAAAGGCAGAGAAATACAATATTCTCTGTCTCTTTCTCTGTAAGAAAATCTATGTAAAATATAATAGAGGAAGCATTTTGCTGATTCTGATCCCTGGGCAGTGGAGTGTTAGCTGCCAGACCCCAGCTCACGTGCTCCTGTTGTGCTGGAAGAATATTCCCCTGAGTAAAGCAGTAAATGATCCCTTTTCAGAGGAGAGTGCTGGCTGGCCACATCCTGCTGGATGCTGGACTCCAGATGCTGAACTGTGTTAAAAGGTATTAAAAATACATGAAATACTCTCCTTCATGCTATTTTTCTCACTTAAGTAACTACAATGGCTGTTGCAGAGATGCTATGTGATAATGAAGTGGGAGAGCGTATGTATGTGTATTTTCTTTTCTTCTTTTGGAATTTAAAATTAACACCAATTGCAAAATGGATTGACTAGGAAAACATGAGCAATTACCTCGTAACTTATGAGCACAAGGTGTAATCTGGTTTTAGGAAACACCTCTTGCTGAAAGGCCTTTGCTGAAGGCTGCTAAAACTTCTTTCCACTGATCTAGATGTGATTTCATTTATTTTCTTCCCTGATCTCTGCTGGCTGCCATTCCAATAATCAATCATTGTTTTCCTTTCTTTATCACTAAGGCAATATCAAGCATGATATTGTCCTACTGACTGATTGTATCCTGTTTAAGTAGTTTAAGTATCATGTGTTGTACTTGTCCTAATTGTTTTGTGCTCGTCAGTAAACTTGGCTGATGACATTTTTCCCATCTGGTCCAAGCTGTGACTTCAGATTTCTCTTCCCACCCCTTCTGTTGTGCTAGAGGACAGAAACAGGTGAATTATGGTCTATGAGCTATAGACATACTCACTTTTGGGTAAATTTGAAGACATTAAAAATCTTTTCATGAAAAAGCCCACACTTTTGAAATGAAAATCAGGTGTTTGCCTTTAGGAGAGCAGGTAGCATTTTGGTACCTCCTAAGATATTTTAGGTTTTTTGATGAAATTATGCTGTTCACAGAAATTGAACTTTTCTTATGGAAAACTGTTTCTTTAAAAATGCCACTCAGTTGTATTTGTGCAGTACTTATTACTGACCACTGTGTTTTGAGAGGGCATCCCCTTGCACTCCTTTCTCACTTCTGGTTATGCTTGCACTAGAAACACAGGAGGGTGAAGGACAGAAGCATTTAGCAGGTTTTTCCTTATAACTTTGCAAGATTTATTGATTTCATACAAAACTAGGCTTTGATCATTATCTTTCTAAAGCAATTGAATTTGCTTTATTCCAGCTTGGGAATATGGTTTAAATTTACTTGTCTTTCTCATATCGTACAGTGTATGTCTTCTGGTGCATGCTTTCAAGTTTTAAAGTTTGATTTATTGTAATTTATTACCTAGAAGGTGTTCTTAAATCACTGCTTCAATAATATAATCTACTAAAAACTCTGAGGTTTTATCACATCACACCTGTATGTGAAAGCAAATTGATCTGACAGTATTATTACATGTTTTTGACAGGCTTATTTGAAATCCTTAAATCCCAGTTCCCTCTTTGTTTCATTACCGTAACATCACTGGCATAGCTTTGTGATCAATTATCCACTTAGGAAGACCCAAACGTCTGCCAGTTAGGTTTCCGGAGAGGTATTCCCTTCAGCATCTCTTAAATATGTTCATTTTGTCACAGTTTTTAAAAAGTTGCCCTGCCCTGTCCTTGCTGGAGAGTTGCACACTGATGCTCTGACATGCTTTTGCTAGGACTTGCCTTCTGAGCAGGTCTGGCGGCAATGGGAACCCTGCAAGGGACACAGAGGTGTCTCCTCCTGCCAGAATATTACGTTTCTTTATGGAAACTGCAAAAAGGGCAAGCCGCCCGGCACTGCTATGGCTTCTGGGGAAAGCGGCGCAGGTTTGCTTGCATTTAGTTTTGACTAGATTCAGTTTGCGGGATGGAGTTAGCCCTCCTCTTGCAAACTGTTTGGGTTGATGTCCCTAGAGGAAGTGGCTGACTTTTGTGCCAGGGACTGAGGAGTGCCTCTGGCTATCTGCTAGGGTGCCCTGGTCACGTTATCTGCCTGGCCAGGTCAGGGCTCGGCCTCTCCCTGCTTACCGCTGTCTGCTGAGGTGGGGAGCTGCTGCCTGCCTGCCTTCTGCCCAGCACCCACTGAGGTAGGAGCTTGGATTAAAAACTGCAAGGTCGGGGATGTCCGTTTCAGTAAAGTGTGTGAGCACACGTTTGGCTTCAGATATAAGCGCTGCCCTGTTGCTGTGAGTGCTTACACCAGGCTGAAGCACCTTGCGGAGTTGCTTCTCCACATGGATTACACAGGCAGGACTTCGTTGGCAAGGATGTGATTGTGGCTATTAATATTTCATTTTTAGGGAATGAAAAAATGTAAATTTTTCACAAATAAATATCCTACAAAAGGGATAATAAGTTATTTTATCACTGCTGGGTAGTCTCAGGGACTATATAACTATTTTGACAGTTGAACTTTTCTCCTGGTGTTTCTGCCCATGTCAATAATTTGCACAGATAGCTTGTTTAAAGGGTTATGCTCTTGTTCGTGATGCTCATGTTACTGGATCATTATTATGCACTTTTAATGCAGTAAGGAAAAATCTTTCAGCCATAAAAGAAAAAAAAACTTGCAAAATGAGTTTGCCTTCCAGAGAAAAACTTGCTGTTGGCAACATAGAATCATAGCATGGTTTGGGTTGGAAGGGACCTTAAAGATCATCTAGTTCCAACCCCCCTGTCATGGGCAGGGACACCTTCCACTAGACCAGGTTGCTCAAAGCCCCATCCAGCCTGGCCATCCAGGGATGGGGCATCCACAACTTCTCTGGGCAACCTGTTCCAGTGCCTCACCACCTTCATAGTGAAGCATTTCTTCCTTACATCTAATGTAAATCTACCCTCTTTCAGTTTAAAGCCATTGTAAAAGTCCCTCTCCAGCTTTATGGTAGGCCCCTTCAGGTACTGGAAGTTTGCTATAAGGTCTCCCCAGAGCCTTCTCTTCTCCAGGCTGAACAACCCCAGCTCTCTCAGCCTGTCTTCATAGGAGAGGTGCTTCAGCCCTCTGACCATCTTCGTGGCCCTCCTCTGGACTCACTCCAAGAGGTCCATGTCCTTCTTCTGTTGGGGACCCCAGAGCTGGATGCAGCACTCCAGGAGGGCTCTCACGAGAGTGGAGTAGAGGGGAAGAATCACCTCCCTTTACCTGCTGGCCACGCTTCTTTTGATGCAGCCCAGGATATGGTTGGTTGGCTTTCTGGGCTGCAAGCACACGTTGCCAGGTCATGTTGAGCTTCTCATCAACCAACACCCTCCTTCGAAGAGGCGCCCTGAGTGACGCAACGCGCCCTGGTCGCAGCGTTCCCTAGGGCTGCCTTTTGATACTGCATGTAGCACCTAGAGAGTTTGATAATCACTGCATATCTGTGATGTTAGCATTCATGTTGTTTATGGCTATTGGATGAACAACAGGGAAAAACTACCTTTTCTCAGAATAAAAGTTAAAGCGAAAGTTTTGCTTAAAAACAACCAAGTTGGGACTCTCTTGTTATGTTGCAGCATCCTTTGAGTCGGGGTTTTTGAGCTCCATGTTAGCATTTTAGCTCCTGAAGCAGTGTGCCATGTTACATTTTGAGTTGTACTACACAGGTAAGAAGGGCAAATGGCCAAGTGGATTAACAAATGGAGGAGAAAAGCCTCAAGAGGAGGAGTGCAATCAGTGTATTATGTAAAGAGGAGAAAGTATACTTTAACAATCATGGATGCTTCTCTACTGATGCAATTTTAGCATCAAGATTTGGCTCTTGGCTGTGAAATCTGATACAGATCAACTGAATCCAGAGTAACTTTGCTGCTTTAAATAAAATGAGGATTTGACCTAAGAAACATGGCCACAGTTTTTCACCAGCCCTGCTGATGTGGGAGGTGAAACAGGTCTTATTTTAGCTTGAAACCAAAAACCAGCTTTGCATCCTAAGGATGCTCCCATCAAATTTCATTCTCCAGCAGAGTCTGACTTAAAAATTAACGTGAAGAGAGTTGTGAGCACCATATGCCTGACAACTTGGCATAATGACATGTGACTTCAGCTTGTGTTTCTCTTTAGAAGATGACTAATGAGTCTTAGTCTCATAGAAGACATTAAAATACAATTACGTTATGTTAGATCAGCTCTCACAACTGCTAAATTACAGAGTGGTAGGCATAATATAGTTCTGGGAGAGGTGGTGGTGGGGGGTGTTTCTGCAGTGGATTCCAGTCAAACTTCTCCTGACGCAAACGTGTGTGACAACTTGCCATGTGGACAGAAATGTATGCACTCCTGTATTTTACAAGGCAGATTTTGTCTTATGTTTTTACAGGTTTTTCTAGTTCTGGTAAAGTCTCTAATGAAATTCCAATCCTGTAGTTGACTCATTAAGCTTTCCCTCAATCCATCACTGTAAAACTGATTATCAAGATGTTGTCTTTCGGTGTTATCAATCTTGAGTGGCTTTTTTGGAGATTGATGCACATTCGTTCTTATGACCGGCTCAGATGATATCTGCTATTTATCTTGATCTCCTTTTATTTAGTCTTTTAACTTAGAAGGTTCTACTGCCTTTTTTGATTGAATTTTAATGATGAGGTCTTGACTGCAAGACAGACCTTCCACAGCTTTCAGACACATTTTACAAAATAGTGTCCTCAGGCTTTCCTTGCTGACACATTTCCAGATTGTCTTTTTCACGCAGTCCCAGAGGGTATTTGCTGCACTGTGTGTGCCCTTCTACCCAGGTAGATGTGCTGCAGAGGTACAGCTAGCTTTAAAAGAGACTTGGGGATAGGAAATTACTCTATGGTATAAAACAATTATTTGCCAGTTTCCCAGCAAGTGCTGACAGGTCTGTAAGGGGCAAATTCAGGTGTAAAGGAAAGTAAAAGAAGCACTATGCGGTTCCGTCAGCAATCTAATCGCAAATAGACCAACATGTCAGTGAAATGCCAGGTCAGTTGTGGCCAGCAAAGTCATACTCTGGTTAAGCACAGACAAAACCAAGCAAAGAAAACCGAGGAGGAAGAGAAATAAGGGAGAAAAAGAAGACTCAAAAGAGTGGTGGCAGCATCAGAGTCCAGTGATGGGATAGTTCAGGGCACAACTGAAGCCAGACAAGTTGGGGGATATTTTTGAGGATGGTCTCTGAAAACCCTTTTGAAGGGCAGGACAGCAAAGCTTTGAACTATTGTGGCAAATTCATGGCATTGAGGGATGCAAGTGGCTGCCCGTTACTGTTTCCTTCACCATATATATCTGACCTATAGCACATCCCTTTCAGTCCATTCATTTTTAGGGCCTACACTTCTCTTATTGAGAGGACTGTAACCCAGTCTCTAGGTTACAGGACATCAGGACAGCTTTTTCATTGGAATAATTAAAATTTTACTTTCTTTTTTCCTCTTCTGCAGCATCCTGTGGTACCTTGCAATAAAATTGCCAGCAGGTGCCTAGGACATTAACAGCATCTCATGGGTAGCCTTTGTCAAGGATGCTGCTGTGAAGTCCAGTCCTGGGGTAAAGCTGCCAGTTTCTTTAAGGAGAAACATACTGATGCAATCCTGGATTTCATGCTGGTTGTCTTCCACAAGACACAGCTATTCCTGCTAGCATGGGGGTAGATAACCGTTTGCCCCCAGTGTAGGGGAGCTGTCTCTAGCATATAGCAATCTCGATACCTTTGTCTGCATCATTTAGTCTCTTGCTGGGGGTTCCTGTTCATCCCCAGGGAGTTGGATCGCTGTATCAAGGGCTTGGCAAATGCTTGCTGAGGGTTTGTGCTGCAGGACACCATGAGGGTTGCATCTTCACAAATGAACCCTTCTGTATTTCTTCAGGCTTGTGCCAGAGCTCTTGTAATGGACAGAAAATGAGGTGTGTTTAGGTCAGTATTTGACAAACACTTAAACTATGCACCCATATCCCCCCACCAGATGGACACACATACACACGCAGTCATTTGTAACATGCTTTCATGGTGCTGTAGTCTGGGCTCAGAGCTTCTGCCTGTTCCCAGCTGTACTTTAGTATTCAACGGGGATTGTAAATCAGCTGATGCATTTTAATGTAGAATAATAAATTTCTGGTAAAGAACTTTCTTCTCTGTGCCTCCTCTGTGGAGTTATTTGCATCTTTCCACCATGTCTGCATGTGCGCCAGTAGTTCTGGAGATTAACCTTAATCTCTGATTGATAGCAAAGCAAAGTGGCATTAGCTTGTAAAATGGATTCTGTGAGAGATACATTTAATGATTTTCTTTTTTTTTCCTTCAGTAGTCAAAGGTAAACTGCTAGTAGCAATGTTATTGGACCTGGATTTCTTTTTTTTTTTTTCCTTGCCTCTTAAAAACTTTACCATTCAGAGACATGAAGTTTTAGAGAGCTTTTGGATCCAGTTCATAGATAGTGCATAGTTCCTGAGTGCAACCTTCCTGATAATGAATCAGTTGTTCCTTGAAAATATTTTCTCAATAAACAGGTTCAATTGATTCTCTGTGGCTGCTGCCTGAGCTGAACATCTATTTTTTCTTGGGGATGAGGAAGAAGAAAACACGTAATAGAGAAGCTGGGTACTCTGTGACATCTGTTTGTCCAGAGATAG
The DNA here is from genome assembly GCF_964195595.1 of Calonectris borealis. Classification (NCBI taxonomy): domain Eukaryota; kingdom Metazoa; phylum Chordata; class Aves; order Procellariiformes; family Procellariidae; genus Calonectris; species Calonectris borealis. The sequence goes on along the minus strand of NC_134321.1, from coordinate 10,387,867 downwards.
TAAGTTGCTTGGAAAGCCTTATATCTTGCCAGGTCACACAAGTGTGTAGCTGTTCTGGGTGATTCATAAAGTTCTTAAATGTGCCTTTAACTCTCAAAACAAGAATCATAATATTTCTCCTACTTTTTTTCTTTCAAATAGTATGTGGGTGGATATACAGCATCTGTGCCCTCTGCTATTCTGTGTCCTTGGGGATGACTCCATCAGGCCTCTAGGACAAACTCCAATTGTGCTGTAATATTTGATTCCAGAACATCAAAACCGCCCTCTGTATCACACAAACTGTCTGTCCTTGGCATCCCTCTGAAGCCTGCCCTGTTCTCAGTGATGGTCATCCCCGCAGGGCAGCTGGAGCACTAGATCTCGGCTCCTGGTTTGCAGCACCGTGAGAGCAGGAGATAGAGCTGATGGGTGAGAGGGATCACTTGCCAAGCACACGCACTCCAAAGTGGAGTCTCAACGGGCAGGCAGTCACTCTGCAAGCTATCACGAAATGCAAATTCTGGTGGAAGTTATTTTTCATAACTCTGCTGAAGAACTAAAGCTCAAGGCAATGTTTAATCTGTCAAATACTTATTGGAGAACTACTTCATGTGTACATTATACTCTAGCAGTGCCCAGCTACCGGGAAAAGGCATTGACTCAAGCAGAGGCGGATCTGTACATGCTGGTGGTGGAAATGGGCAGGAGGGAAGTGTTGAAAGAAAAACTAGGATGTGAGAGCAGCCCTGGAAAGGGAGCAGGCAAGGGGCATCAGGAGCGGCTGTGCTGGAAAGGAGGTGCAGCTGAACACCGAGGAAAGCCTGGGCTCAGCGTTACTCTTGTGTTGCAGCATGTGGCAGCGCCAGTGGGGTGGGGAGAGGACGGTGTCCCCAGGGGACTGTCCCCTTCTGTCTGCTGCATGTTACCAAAGCACTAAAGTGGAGTATTTGCAGGTTTTAGTATACATGAAAGGCCCTACTAAAATGTCTTGGCAGCAGGATTATCGCTGCCTAGTCAGGAGATCTTTCTCCTTGGAGGCTATTGGCAGTGCCTGGTCCCAAGAGGCAGCTCAGTCATAAAGCTACTGGAGCAATTTGAGGAAAACCGTGTTTTATTGCCTTATGGTACTGGCCCCATGGTACAGGTGAATGCTTTCGGTGGCTGGAGTCAGCAGAGACCGTGCTGTGCTTTGCCCATAGTTGTGCCCAGTGCTGATCTCTCTGGGAGGGTCCTGTTTTGTTGTCAGCTGTAGCTCAGACTGCAGCGCACGCTCCTGCGATGGCATTATCCTCTTACGCTCACTTTGCTCTCCATATCTCGCTTTTCCAGCTGTTTTTCGGAAGACAGCTAAGTGTTTCTCCACAGCTTGCAACAATATTCAGAACGTGAGGAAATTCCACCTTTCAGTTTTGCAGCCGGTCCAGCATCTGTATTTTATAATTTCCTCTTTTTATTGTTGCCTACTTCCAAATGCCTTAAAGTCATTGGAAACAGCCTTTAGTGCCTTTTTCTACAGCCCATCCTTATAAAGATCTCCCATTAAGTTTTTGTGTCAGTTCAGTGGGAGGAGGGAACATGGCCTTTCCTTAGCTATGTGCTATAAACATTTGCCTTTTTACATGTCTGCTGCAGTTCACCTCCTTGGCCAGCCTGTGCTTTCTTTAACTTTCTAGTTATTTAAACGAGTGTGGTTTGTGGACCTCGTGCTGCCCCATGTCACTTAATGTCACGCTGAATTACACTGGCTACTTGTACGCTATCGATGACAGCCTCTGACAGCTATCCTGGAGGTACCATTTGTCAGATGTTATGGTGATGCATCCGAGGAAAGGGTCTTGCACTTGACAGAACCGTTACCTCCGTCTCTTGTCCCTGCACAAATGCTTTGGAGCTGCAGAGCTGTCTGCAGCAGACTGCGGCAGTGCCAGCTCCTGCCTACTTTGGGGGATCTCTTCACTGCTGGAGTAAACGTTTCTTAATAGCATTCCTTCAGCTTTTTAGGGCGAACCCACATGTTTTAAGTTCTTTGAATGATGAGTAGACTACTTTGGTTATATTACACCATTGTTTCCTTCCTTCCATCCTTTCCACCCCCACCCCCCACTTTAGCATCACTATATCTAAAGAAATTCAAAGAGAAAATTGCATCGACTGTTTAATATTGCTTACAAGCTGGCAGCATTAGAAAGCTCCTTCCCCCCTGCTCACCCCGATACCTTTCACGAGCCCCTGCACCCCTGCTGCAGTGTTGCCTCTGCTCTGCAGAGGAGATGATCCAACCTCCATGCGCACAGTCTCAGCTTCTTCCTGCTCAGTCTCTGGGTGCAGGATTTGCCAGACACTGTACATGCAAACTATCTTCAAGTGCTCCAACTTTCCCTAGACTTGAAGTTTCAAGAGCAGTCTTGAAACTTCCCATGCGAGTCTGTTTGATCTTGGAGGAGAGAGATGAATGCTGTTCGTACGGGTTCACTTCCCCTAACGAATGGTTCATTGATCCATGCTGGAAACAGTCAGCCTTGTTGACTACAGGGAGCCGAGTACAGACGGGGAACTGTTTCCTTTTCCCTGAAAGCCGAATGGCATTGATTGCCTTAGAACCAATACATTTTCATTAGGCTCATTTTATTTTCCAGATTTTCATCGTTCACAGTGTTTATGAAAGGAAGAAGTTAATGGCCCTTGCTAAATAGTGCAGAGAGGAACTGGGAAAGCTTCCCAGGGCTTTGGTCTGATCCTTACTTTCCTGCATTATATCCTTGGGCTTTTGCAGGGGTTGTTCTGGTAACAAAGGCCGGGGACTGGTGTTGCTTGCAGAGCCTGGCTACCGGGCTCTGCACTTCCTCGCTGCGTCGCCCTGTGCGTGATGGAGGTGGGGAGGGTCTTCAGGGGACAAAAATACATGAATTGTCCCCTCTCCTTACAGACACAGTGCAGACACTAACGATAAGTGTCCTGGAGGGCACAGGGATGTGTGCACTGTTAACACGAGCGCTCTCAGAGGGGATCACAAGGCAGTGCTGCCCTTTCCTGCTCTGATGCTTTGCAGAGCCCAGCAAGGAGCTGAGAGGTTTGAGTTCGAGGGATGCTGCTGCTCACCTCAAAGGAGGAGAGGCTGCCCAGGTCCTGGCCTGTCCCACACGAGGCTCAGTTCTGTCTTGAGGGGACAGGAGACTTTGAAGATGTAGAGATAGATAAGGGGCTGGTCAGGGTCTGTCTGTGGGGTGTTTCATATCAAAGCCCACTGATGCACCAGGGGGCTGGTGTTTGTATGTCCAGGTCCTGGCTGAGATCCTGACTCTGGTCAGGGTCTTGTGAGGATTAAAAGCTGGGGAAAGCAAAACAAAACCCAAACAAGGCAACTCTTGTGTCCATGGGCTGGAATGGGAGGGCTGCCTGGCCGCTGAACGCTGTGCTCAGGTGTGACTGCTGCAGACTGGGCGAGTCCCTGGTCCTACACCATGGCAATCCCTGCTTGCCTCAGTTTCTTCCCTACTGCATTTCACTCGCCATGTGTCAGCAGCAAGCTTTCCTCTGCAGCCCTTTGCCATCCCACCTCTTGCACCTGGGAGCCCCCGAGGGAAGCCAGCGCCTCGTACAGCACCCAGTGTGCGGGGCTGCCGCCGCGTCGGGGTGCAACGTCAGTGGCAACTGCTTGGATCCAACCTTTTTGCCCTCCGGCTTTGCAGCAGAGTGGAGGCTTAAAAACAGAAAACAAAACAAAGCTGTCAGAAAATCTGGTATTTGTGTTGTTTCCCTGAAGGCAGAGTGGCACAGCAGGCAGCTGGGCAGCAGTGGTCGCTTTGGAGTGCTGGAGAGAGGCTGTGTCTCTTGGAGGGGTCTGGATTTGACCACGTACTTCTTATTCTGCAGGTTTGCTAGTCTAGATATATTTACTACATGGTTTCTTGGCTAATTATTTCCAGCGTGGCACTGATTGAGCTGTTAATAAAGTGTGAAGGTGCCTCGCAGGCACTTTTTGAGTCTTAAAGAAATGATCTACATCTAAATTGCAAATAGTAAAATTTCCTTACCCACCAATATTAAGGTGATAGCATCTCCACTATTGTAAAATTAATCAAACTTCTCTTGGTGACAGAAACGTTAATTTAAATTTTTCGTCACAATTACAGAGAGAGTTATTGCAGCCTCTGACTTGTAATTAATTTCTTTTTCTTTTCATCACTGTGTTACAGACCTTTATAATAGTGATAAATGGAGTATCTACCTGACCTTTTTTTCTTATATAATATAAATTACTTTTAGATTTTAAAAAAATTACTTCTGGTTAATCAGTGCTTTTCCATAAACAGGAGGATAGGGTAGAATAGCTTGGGGTGGCTGTTGTTTTAAATAAACATTGCTGCAGTTAAGATGATAGGCAGCAGGGGACCAGAGTCAAGAGTAGCAGGGGCCAAATACAATGCTAGACATGGTCCCTGTGTTATGCGTTGTCCCTGTGGAACCACATGCGCAGGAAACAGACAACGAGGAGAGATTTGCTGCTGCTGAGGAAGGCTTTAAAATAGGATTGGCAGAGGATGGTAGTGCATCAAACCGCTGGCAGGAGCGAGAACTGGGAGAGGTTGGGGGATAATTGTCACAAGAAGAAAATTAATGGGTCCATCAGTCAAATGTTTTTAGATATGTCAGCACAAGCAATAAAAAGGAGGAACTTCAGGTCTTGTGTGTAATCAATATTATAATTTAAATGCCTTAACAGAGGCTTGGTAGAAAATGGCCATGGCTAGAGTCCTGATAGAAGAGCATACAGGGAGGACCTGGTCATGGGGGAGAGGCTGATGTTGTGGTATGTCTGCTGCAGGGCTCCTGGTGCTGGTGGTTGGGAACAGGCAGTCTGTCGGAGACAGAGATGGGGTGAATGAGGCTGCTGCTGAGCATCTGGCAGATCAGATCCCTGGTAGTGCAAGGTAGGATTTGGAAAGAGAAACACAGCAGGACGCGATACCCAGCAGCTTCGCAGCTGGCTGGGCAGGAAAAGATCTGAAGAAACAGGGACATGATGGTGGAGTGGGAAAAGGTGAAAAAGCAATGCAGGTGATGGCTGTGAAAGGAAAGCTCATGATTCAAACCAAAGGCAATGTGCTTTAGGATTGACATATAAGGTCTATATAACCAAAAGAGACCAGTAGTGCTGAGCCCCTGAGCTTGCTAGAGCCCTGGGGAGAAAACATCTCCCCTTTGCTCTCTGGAAATCAGTGCACCAGCACACCCTACAGACTTCCAGATTTCTGCAGCTATTAGGATACTGGGGCAAACTGGATGTTCCCAGCTCTTGGAGCATTTTGAGAAGAGGCTGGAGCAATTTGCAAGGCCTATTAGCAGTTATCTTCAAGAGCATGAGGAGGTCGGGCAAGGCTCCAGGGGAAGAGAAGAGATGTGGGTAGCACCTGCCTCTGAAAGAGAGGGAAAAGAGCCAGGCAAGTCTAGACTGGTCTGTTTGAATTTGCTGCTGGGGCAAACAATCCAGTGATCTGTTCATACCACTTGTAGCTTCACAGGTGATAAAGAACAGCCAGCACAACTGTCAGGGACACATCAACTCCACCTAGTTCCCCTCTATGACAGCATGACAGGGCGGAAGGAGGGGTGTCAGATAGCTTGACCGTGGTGAGGCTTTTCGTGCCATCTCTCATGACAATCTCCAAAGCAATAGAAGGAAATGGAGTCTCTGAGACAGGTTATGAACGATTGGCAAATTGTGTGCAGGGAGAAGTTATCAGTGGTTTGCTGTCAAACTGGGGAGGGCTTTAGGTGAGGTACCTTACGGTGTCTATCAGGGGTCTGGGGCTGTTCGATATTGCACTTGTGACTTGGGCAGTGGAGTTAAGAGTCTACATGCAGGGCCCGGAGGTGACACCAACCTAAGAAAGGTGGCATCACCTCAGAGATCAGCATTAGAATTCAGTGTCACTGTGGAAAAACTGAGAAATGATCAGAAAGCAGTTCAGTTTAAAAAAAAAAAAAAAAGTATATGCACACACTCTATTTAGCTTTGAGTTTTCAGTAGCAGAGGCTTATCAGGGATCAGAAAACGAATGGGTGAAGGACTGCGTGTTCTTGCAGAGAAAACAAACCAGCCGCCACTTGCAGACTGATAACCCGAGGGGGCGAATGGGAGAGGGGCAGTTGCCTTTCGCTTGCCCACAGCAGTGGGACAGGGGCTTGAGCAGGGTGTGCGGTTTGGGGGGTGCTGTGGGGAAGATGAGGAGCTGGAGGGATCCGAAGGAGAGCTGTGGAGAGCCTCGCAGGGCTGGTGGGCACGCGCTGTGTGGAAAGGCTGGGGGAGATGGGCTTGTTTAATTCGAGGTAATGGGAAACAGAGTGGGAGAAGGTGGTAGCTTTTTAACTTGGCAAATGATTGCAGCAAGAGAGAAAGTAAGTGAGCTATTCCCAAAGCCTAGTGTGGCTTGGAAAAGGGGGGTTGAACCTTCAAATAGGTTTGTTTGAGGCTTATCAAGGGATGTGGTATACTGTTTCAGTAAAATCACTTGGGTGTCACGTGTCAGAAGTGGCTGTGCGTCTAGCAGAGTTGCTATCATTAGCCCCTGATTACAGACTATCTTAGCTGAATTACTGTATGACATTCAGTGATCTGTGTTACAGGAGAGAATAGAATAAATTACGAGAATACTGCCTCAGGCTGTACAATCTCATAAATCAGTAAATATCAAATTTTGTGTGTATCTTTGATAAGCATCCACTTCTTTGGATGCTTGTTTGAAACATGTTTTCTTTACCGTTAAGTTTCCCACCTGTAAAATTTGTGTGTCTGTGTTGCAGTCTCCTGTTGGAGGCATTTGGCCACCAACCAATTTGCCAGGCAAACTACATTTTTCACTCAAATGTAGTTAATGACCCAAACTAAATGAAATGCTTGTTAGGGGTTGATTTAAACAATGTGATCTAATGACAATGTTCTTTCCTTTCTGCCCACTCTCACTAACAATTCCACTTTATTTCAACTAGGCAGAAAGGAAACGAGCTTTTTAAGTAAGGTTCAGAAACGTGTCTATTGGCTGGAGGGAAGGGGGGGCACACTTAGGTGGAGATTTTTACTTTGAAATTTCCTGACAAAAATTAATTAGAAGAATCATGTAATTACAATAAATGTATCTCATTGGTCCCCAATGGCGTGTTTCTAAACACAGAAGGATTATTTAGGCATTCATGACAGCAACAAAAGGTACCAAATAAATGTGATGGGTTCTTTTTATATACAATAAAAATGACATACAGTAGCTGCATGTCTTACTAATTTGGCAACAGGATCTTAAAGAGGTGGGTATGGCTGTGCAGTTGTTTTAACTCTTGTTGTGGATGCAGAGGCTGGACTTGTACTTGCAAGGGCTAAGATGCTGAGTGGTGTTCCTGCTGGAGTCCCACAAGATACTGGGGAAGAGAGATGCCCCAGCACCCAGAAATGTGGCTGTTCTCCACATGCTGTGTCACCCACACTGCATGTTCCTCCCATGAAGTGGGAGATGTGAATGTTCCTGAAAGGCAGAGTAAGGCTGACAAATAACCCGAGGGGGCTGTATTGAGCAGCCAGTGCCAGCAGAGGGTAAGACCCCATTGCCTGCAGGGAGAGCAGCCTGAGCCCACGCAGGGAAGGTGCGGGTGCTTCTGTCACTACCTGGTGTTCTGCACTGACACAACAGCTCTCTTCCTCTGGTATCTTTAAAGTGGCTTTTTGAGCATGCTTTTGGGATGCCTTTGGTGCTGCTATGGCACAGGTTTCTGCCTCCCTCAATTCCAGGTAATGCAAAGATCCCTACTGAATCCTCCAAGGGAGGAATAGCAATCTGGGGCCTGCTGTAGATGCTGCTGTGTATCCTTCCCCTTCCCACTAGTAGTGCAGCCAGGCAGCGTTTTGGGTCACGTAAGGCAGTGGTGGCTGCACAGCTCCCCTCCGCCCTCCCTGGCCAGGCACCGCTGGACTTGCGTCTGCTGCACGGAGAGTGCTTCCCGGCTGAGCAGGGCTGCAAAATCACACGGGTGTGAAGGCAGAGGTGCTTCATTGCAGGACAAAGCTGAGCTCAGTGGCTGTTGTGGGACACGGTGGCTTGGTTTTCATCATGCCTGTGATGAACTCTGTTGCTGTGTGAAAATGGGTAAACCTTTTCTGGGACATTTCTGCCCCAAAGCTCAGTGGGGCAGGAGTGGTGCACATGTAGAGTCTGGGAAGGATTAGGATTAATCCACCTCCACTGCTTCTCTCTGCTTGTTACAGGGCTTGCATCTGCAGAAACCTGAGAATTGTGGTGTGATTTAGTCTCACAAATGCCTTGAGCTCAGGTCTTTTTTTTGTTTCACTGTGATTCCAGGATAAGTGAAGTTTGGAGGGGAAAATCTCATTAATCTATCATACAAATTGGACTAAAACAGTTATAAACATATACATAAGGTGGACATGTGCCATCTTAATACACTTCTCGCCTCTCCCTCCCTCTAAGTTGTGTTGCTTACAGGGCAGAGGTCTTACTGCTCTATAGCATGGATAAGTCTGTCCTGTGACACTGAACATATATAGTATCATCAGATAAGTATGTAACATCATTTTTGCTTGGATTCATCAAGTAGATGATTGAGTAGGTGGGAGATGCCTTTTCCTTTTTTGTTTTCTATAGAAAAAGAGCCTCTATAGCAAAGCAGGCTGAGTGCCTGACTTTGGGATGTTGGTGAGGTGAATCCCACTCTCTAACTGTGTTTGGATCTTAAAGGTTGTGCATAAGAGCCATTGGTGGAAACATATGAACACTGTAAATCTTTTTACTGCATGTACCAACCATAAAGAGAAGTGATCTTCAAATGACATCATCAGCACAAAGGGCACTAGGAGAAGTTCCAACTTATGACACAATAAATCATCAAGTAGTCCAGTAATGGACATTGAGCTTAGACAGTTTTGCAAAGTGAGTTCTCATATAAAATGGTATTCTGCTTTGAAATGTGGGCTCCAAACCTGCTTAGCTAGTACTACTTAAGCTGCTTTAGTGAGATCACTTTGGATTTCCACAGTCGACCAATCTTCCCAAATTGCTCAGTGTCTAATGTAATCCCAGATGTATTTACCATACTTCATTGTATTTATAGAGGTGACTAGGCCATGAAGACATGGCTTATTTCCAGGGACAAGAAGTCCAGATTCTTCAGTGCATTTGCTTCTTCTAAAAGCAATGCTATGGCACTCTCGGAGTTTGCAGTGAACACATTTGTCTTTGCTCAGTGACGATGGTTGATCATTAGCAAAATGTATTTCGGTATTTATGGTTACAGGCGTATTGACCTTAATGCTACATACAGCAGTGATCGGATCACAGCCAGCCACCATTAGGAGAAGGGGCAAGAGCTACTCTGCACTGCTTTTTCTGAGCAAAGAAAATGCCTCCAAGGCACAGCAGCTGCGAAGGGCAGTATATAAGAGGAGTAAGTCCTTGGTTCAAGTATGATAAACTGGCCGCTACAGACTTGTTCTTCTTCCTCTCCACTGGTTCTTGCCCTCACTTAGCACACAGGCACTGTTAAACCACATGTTCATCTGGTGCTTTTATGTATAGCTGCCCTGCCATAAAGGGAATTGCACTAATCGATATCAGTGTGAGGATGTGGCCTATAGACATGTCTACTGGTGATGGTGCCACAACTTGTGCTTGAGAGATGCTCTGCTCCAGTACACTGCTTTGTAGCGTCCAACTGCAGTTTTGTCAGTTTACCACCAGCGTATGTATGTTTGCATTGCACATTGCTTTATTCTCAGAAGTTCGGTTACATTTGCAAGACAAATATATGATATTCTGAAGCGCAATTTGTATTTTGCCATAGGTTTAGCGTGGTTCCCGGCAGCAAAAGGGTCTGATCTAAGCCAGGCAAAAGGCATGTTTTTCTGTTGAGCAACATGACAGTCTTGTGACATAATGAATTACACACAGCTGGTTTTTCTCTGGCTTAGGAATTTTGTTTCATTATTACTGTATCTGTGTGATTTCTTAATATTCTTGAATCTGGGCTCTGCTTACAGGCATAACAGATTATTCATATGCTAGAGTGAAATATGATGTGGAGAGGAGCACGGAATGTGCTTTATTTGTGGGTAACTGGGTATGTAATGGTGTATAAAGAGTCAGGAGCTGGTACTTAGCTGCAATGTCTCTTCTGCTTTCTTATTCAGCCCCAAGCCTGAGTTTACAAGAGACTTATCTTTTGTAAGCCTCTTCTCCTAGCACTGCTTCTCTTCTCTATCTCACCTTCTGAAAATTCTTTCTTAGCTAACAGCCTTTTAGACAGTTGACAGTGGTAATTAAATAAAGTAGACTTCAAGGGGATGGCTGACATGCCTTGTATGCAGCTCCATAATGTTAACAAGGCTGGGCCTTTGGGCTTGGAGCTATGATCTCCTAGGGTGTTTGTGGGACATGCTGTGCTCCCATCAACCTCAGAAGAAATTGAGAAGGGCATTTAGTATAGGAAAGGGTTGGGGGGAGTGCTTCTCCTGGCCTGCACTGGGATGAAATGGAGGTTCTTGGAAGGGAAATCTCAGAGGACAGGAGCACCAATTCTTACTCCCCAAACCAGCCAGAGGCACAGGAGTTAGGGGTCTGATTGGGAATATGGGGGACAGATTTAAGATCTTGCTCTATGCCTCAAATCAAGGCCTCAAATCTCAGTTTTTTACATGTGAGGCTGGGTTACTCATAGCTAGAATATTAGGCTTACGGAAAAAAAGGCTGAGCTGAAAGTCCCATTTATCTATGGTGAAACTGGTATGTATGATGTTATGAAATACTTTGTCAGAAAGTGTAAGTTTGTCTAGCAGACAGTTTTGTTAGTGTATTATTACTGATCACTTCTGACTCCTTATGTTCTTAATGAAGAGCATGAGGAGCAATGACTTTGTTCTTTGGGTGCTTCTATTGGTCAATCACATTCCCTAATTGTATGCCCAGTTGTATTAAATGCCAGTGCCCAATTGCCAATGCCCTTGAATTTTCTAAGTGATATTTTATTGATGCAACTGCATCTTGCTTTACCATAAGGTTTTACTACATCTTCACCAACAGTGATGAGAAACTTTCTTTTGCATTTTGTTAGTGCCTCTGTCCACCTCCAATGAAATATATCTCAATATAATCAAATACTGTGCGGTTTACTACCGAATCCACTGTGCCTACGGGCTTCCATTTAGGTAATAGGGTATGCCTGGCTTGGCTGCTTATAGGTGGAGCACTTGACTACTCTTGCTGTTACGGGCTCAGAGTCTGGGTTAGATTTCTCTGGAGAGCAGCATTCTGATTTAATAGCTGGTCCACTGTTCCATGAATTACATCCAAAGAATTGGTTCAAGATGGATGATAACATAAATGTGTTACTTGGGCTAATTCAAGACACTTTCTTGAGCATACTAGGTCAATTTTCTAATGGATCAAAGTGGGTGTGTTTCGGAAAACTGCTGGCACACATGTACGTACACTCCCATGCTGCATCATGTAGATGAAGGCAATTCCAAATTCTGTTCTATTTCAGTCTATTCACATTTCATCTCTATTTGAGACTTTTGAAACCGAATGAAGCACTAGAGATTGTGCTATAGGGAGTGACCTGGGACTGGTAAATGAGTGGTCTAAGTGTTCCCCTTCTATCTCTTCTATTTTCTGAAATTCAAATTGCGGGACAGGGAATACTGGCGAAGCAGAGAGTCCGTAGGTTGAATTTGCAACCTTTGCTGCCTGGTGATAATACCAAGCAATGGAAATGCATGCAGTCTGATGTCTGGATATTTACCCTAAGCCTTTCTACTTTGGGATCCTTTTCCTCCACTTGATGAATCAGAGTTGGGAAAAAGCCACAGCGTGAATCCATAGTTTACTATCAAATTAAGCTAAAGCAAAACCTCTGCTTGTTGCATAGTTTGGCAAATTTTTCATCCCTCTCCTAAATTTGTGCAAGTTGCATCTTGCTTGTGTAAGCTCAAACATGCAGCTGAGGCCTGTGGACACCCTGACATCTAGAGACAGAGCACAGTCAAAACCTATGGAGGGACGTGGGTTTCATAGACACATGTTCATCCATTCAAGTGCACAAGAATCTGGTGGGTGTTTTGTGCCTAAACCTTTGTAGGTGAACAGAAAGGGAGGCATCACCTGGAAGGCATTCGCTAGAGCTTGCCCTTTCCACGTTAAGGCAGTGGTTCCGAAGTCAATTCATCTGGCAGTTCTCATCATCTCCTCTTCAGGAGCTGAATGAGTGACGTCTAATGTTCTGCTGGTACTCAGTAGAACAGCAGACCTGGCACATTCATTTGTTTTCATCTAGTTTTATACAAATGTGCAAGGGGTATACGGTTTCCATGGAAGATACTAATAGAGATTTTATCAGAATGCAGACTATTAATGTAATTAAACTTTCCCATGGCAAACACATAGCAATTGCCCTTCCTGTACGGTCAGTAGACATAACTGGATTTTGTTGCCCGAGCATGAAGTTGCTTTGCTATTGTGTATCCTGTAATAGGAGAGGTGGAAGGGATAGACTCCCCTTGGAACTTTATTTTCAATTAATAACAGATTAAGAGGACTGAAGGAGACATAAGAAGAAGTTTTTATGGCACCTCAGTTAAACGTAAATTAATTTTTATTTTCATTCTGACTTTTGGCACTGAATTTTCTTCATTTTTGGTGTTTTTGTGAATATGAATAACTTTCTGAATTAATGTGAGGTTTTTTGCTTCCAGTACTGGGATTTTTTTGTCAGGTGACCCAGGGGCTTATTAATGAGTGTGATATAAAGTTAAAGTTGCTTAAATTTGTGGCCAAAACCTGCAGTTTTATGTGTCAAGTGGTTTGCGACAATGAGTGTGGGTCTTAGCCAAGTACACTGCTCCTCTGTCAGGTTTGGGCTATCATGCAGACAGGAACCACTCTGACTCTGGGCTTGGTTTTTGATAGGACCTTCCCTCACCGCTTCACATCAAAGAGAGCCATAAGCCATAAAAGGGTAACCAGTCTCTGCTTATTTTGGCATAAAGGGAAGATACCTGTCAAAGTCTATTCCTCCTTGAGAAGCCAAGTATCAAAGGAAGCTGATAAAGTTGCTGGTGAGCGCTTCCCAGTCTTTTGGTGTAATCATTGGAACGGAGGCGATACAAAGGAGGTGACGTATCAGGGGCACTCACATTTCAAGTGAAGTCTGGGGATGGAAGAGTGTCCTGGGTTGATTTTTGTGTAACTTTAGGAGTGTTGAGTGATGCTGGCTTATGCTTTTGATATGGTATGCTACTTTTTTTTTCCTTCTTGTTTTGCATAACTAGTTTAGTTGACAGCGTACTGGTTTTGCTCCTTTGATCTCTGCTCAGTTTGACTGTATTTTCAATAACTACTTAGTATAAAAATAAAATGTGCAGGCCGCATCAAATAAACTAATTAAGGATTAGAATGAAAAAGTGTCAAAATCCGAGACCTCGCCGAGGCAGATTAGTCACTGCATACGAGACACGATCTAATAACTAATGGGTTGCTGTAGTAACGGGGGAATCAATACCCCTCGGCTGGTCAGGGAGCTGACAGTAATTTCTGCTGGGTCATAGATTCCGGAAAATGAAGTGCCACCTACTACAGCACAAGTAATCTCTGTGGACTTTTTGACAACAAAGCATCCTACAAAGTTTATATCAAAGAAAATATTAATCTCCCAAGTCTGCTTGTTTATCTCTGCAGGGGTTACCTGATATTGTTACAGCCACAGACAATTAAGTTTAGACTCCTATGTGAGCTCTTAATGGGTTAGCTTTGGAAATAAGCCTTTGGTTTTTCTTACTAAGTGATGGGTTTGTAGTATCAGTACCAGGGTGTTGGGAGTATAGGAAAGGAAAGCTGTAAGAGTCCAGTCTGCTGTCCCAAATCAGCTCTTCTTACTCAAGGAAGACTCCTACAGAAGGCAAAAGAAGTTCAGCTCGGGTGGAGGGGAGGAGATATGCTTGGGCACTTAAAAGAAAAATGTGGTTTGCAACTGAGCTGTAAAGCTGGGGTTGCTGTAGGCTGTGTGTCTGTGCCTTAGCACCCAAGATTTCCGTGGGGATGATCATCCTTCCTTGTCTTCTCTGTATCGATTGCAAGCCCTCTGGGATGGGGACATTCTTAGGTGTCTGAGCAGCACCTAGAACAGTGTCAGCTGTGTACCTTGATGGCAAAAAGGGACTTACTCCATGCTGGGACAGACAGCACAGCTCTTTCATCCATGACTGGGAGCTAAAACTACCCAGTGCAGAAACTTGAGAAGGAAACCAGCAAGTGAAGGGGACTCCGGCAGGTGTTTCCCACCTGCAGGCAGGGAGAGGAGAGCCCTGTGAAGCACAAGGAGTTAATGTTAGTCAAAGAGCTACAGGGGGATAATAAGGACTTTTTCCAAACATCTAGGGGAATGGTAGTGCTGGAGAGAAAGTAGGCCACTCACTAATGAGGGGAGTGGTGGTGTTAATTACGTCTTGAAATTGCCTGAGATACTGAGCTCCTGAAATTCATCTTCAGCAGAAAACCATCAGGAAAATAAGTTCGGGCAATTAGGAGATGGGGGGGGAGAAACAGTGTAAAAATAGCCTGGATAATTAAGAGCAGATAAGGGAACATCTAAGAACTGGCAAGAAGCGCAAAGAGAGCCTCTTGCCTTTGCTGAGCTCCGCTACACTGATCTTGCAGGCGCGGGGCCGGGAGCGCTTGCTGGCACAGACGCTGTGAAGGGCAGGTCCCCAGCCCCGCTGCTGTGGGGCTCAGCTGTGCGAGGGCTGCTGGGTGGCAGGGGCACGTCTCGTTCCTCGTACCACACTCGTGGCAGCGCCGCTGACACCGCTGTGCTGCAAAACCCTGCAAAGTCCGCAAGTTGGTTAGGGCAGGTCTCAGCTGCGGGTGCAAGAGGGGGATTGACACTGAGCCACTGGCAATTATAGCCACAGATCTTTGTGAGTGGCAACCCGCTCCAGGCTTGGCGGGGAGCAAATGTAGCTCTGAATCTTTTAGATGGGCTGTGTTGTGGAAAGGCATGGCTGTTTTCTGCTCTCTGCAGCCTCCTGCTGTGATATTGGTTGTGAGAGTGCGTGTGTCCTGCTTGGCACAGGGAGGGAACGGAGAGCTGCTTCCCCTTCAGCTGCTCCCCCGTTTTATAGGACCAGTGTATGGCGGGGAAAAGCCCGGCACTAACTAACTCTGATATTCAGTGACAGCTCTGCAACTGCTGCTGGTGTTCATGACAGTTGGTACATAATGTTGGTGAATAATAATACCTGACCTAGTAGAACAAGAACTCTTTTACCAAACACATTTAAAGAAAAATGACAGTCCGTGTAGCATGTAATGGAATGGATGATAAATCACAAAATGGGGAAAAACAATTGTGTTACTCCTGCTGGTATGAGTTCCTGTTCAGAAGGTCCATATGTTATGTTTTTTGATGACATAAATTTAATGAAATTCTCTGGAAATGCTGACCAGAAGTCAATATACAACTCGGTCCCAAGAAGTTTCTTAATATCTTTGTTTGTTTTAGGTAATAGATCTGTTGATGTGTATCTCTCCTATTAAGTGCTGTGATAGGATGCTATAATGAAATCACAATATGGAATGGTAGCTTGACTAAAGCGGCATTATCAGAAATGTCACCCCCTTAACAAATTAGCAGTTGCAATGTTTGCCCTCTGGTTACAAAACCTTGCTCCTTTTGTCTTTTACTATAACTTATAATAACAAAGCCTGCGATGTGAATGTCTGCAGGGTATGTTTCCAGTAGCTATGAGTGAAACATGTTTCAGTGGGGATATGGGGGGGAAAAACAGACTTTCTTTTTTTTTTTTAAAACTTCAAGACAAAGGATTTTTGGCCTTGGGCATTCCAGCTGCTGCTGCTGTCGATACAGGGGAGATGGGACTGGTTTTCTATTTACTCCTTTTTTTTTTTCTTTAAAAAGAAAAAATATACCCAAGTATCTGGTTATATAATCCACAATATTTAAAACAGACAAACAAAACAAAATCCCCCACAGAAAAAGTAGTAATTAATTTTTCTGGAGATTAATTTATGATGGAGACGTTGCAGTTTTCAAATGAGTGAGGTGCAGTTGGTATTTACAACTTCAGAGCCTGGGGAGCAAGCGAGGAAATAGAATGAGATTTCCCGTGCCCCCCCCAGCTGAAACTAGAAATTCACGGGGCTCACTCCAAAGCCAGTGCAAATATCTCCATTGAGTCTGATGGCTCTTCTTCAACAGGTCATGGGAAGAACTGCCAATTTTAAAAGAAATTTAGGAAAAACCCAACCCTCAAAGCCATGACTAACCCCAATGCTGCATGCGTTGGAGCAGGTCGAGGGGGACCCCCTGTCTCCGGCTCAGCCTGGGGGGGGCAGATTTCTGAGAAGTTGCCCCCAAACATCTGCCAGTGAGAGCAGGACACACAGCATCTCTCTGGAAAGCCCGCCCGGCTCTCAGCTCTCCTGCCCTTGTTGGGCTGCTCCATACAGGTGGGAGAAGATCTTCTCCCTGTCCCTGCCAGTGGCAGTGGTCCCCAAAGTGGCCAGTAAAGGGTCATGAGCCGGCCATGGTGGTGGGTGTGCAGGGCTTTGGGCAGCTCAAGGTTGCCTCCAGGGAGGCTGCAGAGCATGCAGGATGCGAGAGGGGATGAAAATTGGATATCCAGTAGCAGATGGGAAAAAGAGATGATGGATTTGGTCAGCACGATGAGCCATGATCAACAAGTGCACGGGGCAGCATGTACGGTTGTGCAAGCCAACCGTGTGGCAAGGGTCTGGAGCTGGTCTTTTGTGCCAGTGGGTTTTTGTTTTACCAAGCCAGCATGTTCATGGTTAATAATCTTTGCTATCACCCTTCCTGGGAATCAAAGAACAGGCTACCTTGTGCTCCTCAGGAACAGTACCTGTCTTCATTTCAACAAAGGAGTCAGAGCCAGTCTTCAGTTAGATATAACTAAGTGTTGGTTTTTATTTTTAAGATGCAACAGAGAAAACTTAGACTATAGAAGCTTAATCCATAACAGTGACATTTCACTTATCCAAGCAACTGGGAAG
The DNA here is from genome assembly GCF_964195595.1 of Calonectris borealis. Lineage (NCBI taxonomy): Eukaryota > Metazoa > Chordata > Aves > Procellariiformes > Procellariidae > Calonectris > Calonectris borealis. The sequence continues at coordinate 10,370,798 of NC_134321.1, read as the reverse complement.
TGCTTAAATACTGAAGCCTGTGGCTTAATTATTTACCTGTGGCTTAATTGGGTGTAATTTTACTGACGAGTCTGTTTATTTTCCTATGGAGAGGCTCTAAGACACCTCTAAATGAAAATGTTACTGGTCTCTACCTGTGCCCCTTGACATCAGTAGCACAGAGCTCATTTAAACCTGCAGAAGCCTGGAAAAACCGTGTTTTCTCTGATGCAATCAGCCTTTGGTTTCCTATTGCTCTGCAGCAGGGAATGTGTGTTGCGGGGTGAGAACGACCCTCCCATATTTGGGCGTGCGTTGCACTGCTCGCATCTGGCCCAGGAGCGCTCAGCAGAGCAGGGCGACACGTGAGCTATTGCCGACACTGCGCTGGGAGCAGAGAGTCTCCCCAGAGGGGACAGAAAATATTGTAATCCCCTGGAGCCGTCTCTGGGGTGATCCCACAGCGGCACCCTTCAGCTGCACCCGAAGGACTTAGGAGCAGAAGTCTAGCTGGGCTGGGAGGCTTGTGCTCTTCTGTTGTTTATTGGGACCTCGCTTGGTTTTCATCCTCTGCAAATTCAATGTTGGTAATTGGTTCTCTCCCAGAGCTGGTTCATTTATGCAGGATCAGATATTCAAAGTTATGCTCGTATCAGTGTGTCTGTGGGTATTTGCTGTTTATATTCCAGGCACAAATCCCTGGTGAGTAGAGACAGACCAAGGGCCGTACCCTGGCCAGTCATCCTTATTTAGACGACCCTTTCGACTTCAATGTGTTATTCTTGCATGCCTAAGAATAGTTTTCCTGCGTGAGAGGTTAGAGGATTGAATATTGGGGCTTTCCATTTGCATACCCCGGTTAGAGGCTAAACCAGTGCTTGTATCCCAGTGTGTGGAAAAGCTCTTCCTATTGTTCTGCCAGCGTAAAGTGCTATGAAAAGATTTTTATCTTGAAAATCCATTTAATTCAAACCAAATGTGCTCAGACACATTCTGGCTAGGTTTTCAATTCAGAAAGCTCCGATTTTTCTTCTCCCTGTTCCTCCCCCTCCCCAGCACAGAGGCTTGAACCAGGAACCTCCTTTTGAATCTCTGTAGGCAATTTCCTTATAGTGCTTGGATCTCCAAGCTGCATTGGACTTCTACAACAACAGAAGCTTTATATCATTGGTTTTTCACCCCAAAATGCTTAGTGTCTATTAACAACCTTACAAAAAGGGCAGTGTATTACTACTTGGTGATCCCAATGATAAATGAAGCACATTATATGTGAAGCAAAGGCTCTATTTATCCTTGCTCTTTTTTCTAAAGTCCCAGCAGGTTTAATGTGAGTCGCTTTTGATGACCTTCATAACAAATCAAGAATAAACCTCAGTGCATTCTCATGGAGGTGGACAGCATTGCGGACATTTTTTATTGAAATAACAATAATAGCAACGAGCTGTAGTATTTGATAATGCAAAAAAATTAATGTTCACTGAAAGCCAGGTGCCAGCACTATTTGATTGTTTACCAACATAGTCATAAAGAAACAGAGTTATTAAAGGATCTGAAATCACTCAGTAATTCAGCTGCTGACGCTGATGGATGGAACTTGGCTGTTCCTCTTTGCTAAAGCTGCTGACTGGATAAATGTTTTATTCATGAAGCCCAGGGCAGGAAGGCATGCCAAAGGTTTAAGAATATTTTAAGAAACTCTTTGAGATGTCAAGCAAGTTATCAGGTGTTGTTAAGCAAAGGAGCTGAAGTACTACATTTAAACATAACCAAGCTCTCAACATATACAACAACAACACATCAAAAGCCAGGATGCGATTCTTGTCTCAAGCAGTATATGGAATGATGAGTTGGGAATACAAGTCCTTTTATTTCCTACACCTTTGTACCTTCAGTCATCTCGCAGCCTTGTCTCTTTGAGCATTGTTATACCAAAGGGAATTTTCACACATCACACTGTGAATTTAGGCTTGGAAACAAATAAATATTTAGAGACCGAAGCCTACAAGGTCACATACTCAGATCAAAGACAAAATAAATGATATGATGACAATGTTCATGAAAATTGCAGCCAGGAATGAACAATCTGGATTAGAGCAAACGGATTCTGCCTGACCTCTCAGTGGGAGAAATTGTTTAAAATGGTAATTATTGAAAGAGGCTATTACCAAAATACAGGATAATAGGGAATTTCCCTCTATCCTCTTCACCCTGCCCCTGCCTCCTCTTTGTCCAAGGGAACGTCTGCCGACAGCAAGCCTATAGCTCCTCACCTCTTTGGTGGGGCAGCGCTGCTTTGCAGCAGTGAAGGACCTGGTTGTAATTTAAGCAGTTCTTTCAAATGCCTTGTTCCTGTTGTATGAGAATTCAGATCCTGATCCTTTGTTGATTTTTTTTTTTTTTTTTAAAAAAATGGAAAGATGTGATTTTTATAAAGAATTTTAATGAAGAGATCCTTAGCCCCACAAGCTCCTGCATGGACAAGTGTTTTAATATTTCATAATCTATATTAATACCTTCTTTTAAGTTCTGCAGTCTCGTAAGAGCAGAACAGATGAGCTCTTGATGGAACTGAACTGTCAATCTGAGCATAGTGGCATTAGAAAATAGCTCCGTTTCCAAGTCTAGCTGCGTGAAATGTCCCTTCTTGCCAAGGGAGCAGCAAAGTATAGTTTAAATGTGCCTTATTATGAGATCTCAAGAGTATAAAAATTGGGAAAGGTATTAAAAATGAGTAATTAAAATTGAAGACTGATAGATAATGGCGAATAAAGAGCAGGTAAGTACTGCGCTCCCGCTGCCCTTTTGATTTGCAGAGATTCAGTGCTAAAGACCAAAAGCATGTTTTTCATGGGCCCCAGTTAAAATTCAAATCCAATAGACTGACAGTGAAAACTACTGTCAAAAATGCTGTCAAGTTGTGTCAAAATAAGTCACTATATTACCTCTCTTTATCTGTCAAAGGCATTGATTATTTTCAATAGAGGAGCCCTCTGACAGTTGCTGAAACTGAAGAATGCCGTGTTGAAATGATTTGGTTGGCATATGTCACTATTTCCTAAACAGATAAGTCAAATATGTTATTTTTGACTCTTTCGGTAGGAGAAAGGGTGTATATGTAGTATTTTATGAAAGATTAATAATGCAGAAAGAAAGGAACATCCATTAGCACTTTACTTCCTCATGTGTTTGTATTGGTGTTTTTTTGGTGGCATCTTTTTAAGATGTTGTTCTTTGCATAAAATCATGTGTTCCTTTTGGTGGCTGTGATACATTGCAGGGATTTGCTAAGATACCCTGAAGTAATTCAAATAATCAGTGAACCATATTGATGCTATTCTTGATGCCAGCTGACAGTTTACTGTTGACTACACTAAACTTCTGTTTTCTACCAGCCACACGTCTGTGGCAGTGATACAGACATTAATGTTCTGCAAAATGCCCGTTTGAATTGCAGATGGACAAACCGAGAAGGGCAAAATAAGGACTGCATCTTGGACTGGCTGCCAGTGTTTGGGGTGAAGCTGGGGCCGAGCCTCTGCCCAAGCTCTTTGTGTAACTGTCGATTTTCATGTGGTGGATGTGGGCACCCCTGGTTTTATAGGCGCAATCCTGCAAGGCATCTTTAGCAGAGGGGAAAGTCTAGCTGTCTTCCAACAATTCTGTTACGTCTGGAAGTAAGTGCCTCTTTCCAGCTGAAACCGTACAAAATGGAGAAAGTTTCCAATATGCTCCCTCGGGAGGAGGCTGTTGAGTGGCAGAGCCATTGTGAATTACTAACGCTATTAAGAAGGTGAGAACTGGCTCAAGCAGCAGCAGTCAGAGACAGGCTAATACCCTTGTACACAGTCTTTATTATTCATTAGCACATATTGTGCTTCCTCCTAAATATAATTCAGGCTACACTTGTATCACATTAAGATAACACTAAATCTTTCTCTAATTTGAAGGAAATACTGCTCCCAGCTGTTGTTGCAGAAGTGAACTAAACAAAATCCGAAGAGGTGCTAAAGGAACAACCGTAAAACTCCAACTGCAGTTGGCACACATCTCCTTTGGTGCCGTTTATCACAGAAGTGGTTAGGAGCAGACCTCTGCATGTGTGCATGTGATGGCTCTGTGCTCGTGGCATCTTGCACGTTGGGAATTACTCTGCCAAAATGAAACAAGCTCCCAAATCCCGCGGTACTTGAGCACTTTGCTGCTTTTGGGGAGTTGGGTACCTCAATGACTGATGAACTGGGCTATCAAGATCCAGGCGCAGGTTGGCACGAGGGACCCAACAGTCCTTCCTTGTGCCCTGAAATGAGGCACCGCTGTGCAGAGCGCTGCACTGACATTGTCGGGGTGCTGCCGCTCCAGGAAGTGTTTGTTGACTATTACTGAAAATGAGGTGTGCAGGGACTGGGAGCCAGTTCTTCGAAGACATCTGGGTGCCTAATTCTGTCTCACCGTAACAGAAGTGGGGGCCCTAAACTCCTGTGATGACCTGGCCTATGCAGCATGGCTCTGTTGACACCGAATCAACCTGAATGAAGTCCAGCATTTAAGCATCTCCTCTGTTACAAGCTTCTCCTGAGGCTGTGAGCTCTTTGGAGAGATGTCATGTTGGTTTGCATTTGTACAGTGTTTAATGGGATAGGGTTCTTACCCATGTGGCTGCTCAGGAACTGCCAAGATGAGTTAATATTAATAATAATACTGAAAATAAACACGTGTAAATAGGGATAGCGGCAAGCTCAGAGTTCTGACAGCCAAGGAAGGCTTTGATCTTGCATCAGTAGAGATCAGGCTGTGCCGCCTCCCCAGATGACAGGCTTGGATGGAGAAAAGAAGAAAGAGCTATCAACATAGCCTGTAAAGCATGCCTCCGTCGTCCTCCTCAGGCTCCCTCCCCCCTTAGCTCTGATGATTTACTAAAAGAGCGTGTCTAAGTACCAGCAAAAAAGCAACTCAGAAATTAACCCCAGCAAACTTACAATCTCACACCTGACCCCAGAAGTGTGCAGCGTTGGTCATCCAAGCAGTAATGGCTCAGCGTAAAGCAGAGGAGAAATGTGCCATTAAAAGAGAAGCATGGAGTGAGCTGCTGAGTGGTGACAGCCGTTAAAAGATACAAACCAACGCATGGTTCTGGCAGCGTATTATATTCAGAAGATAGAGAGGCAGAGAGAGGAAGAAGCAAAACAAATGGGGTTGCTCAGGACATATGGCCAAAAGGGAATCACAGCATAAACGCCGCCAGTCAGAAATTACGGCATGTGGATGGACTGCCTGTTGGGGAGAGAAGCACCAGCCCTTTGGGGCTGGCGCTGGCCGAAAGCCTCATGGCAAGAGGGGAAAATGTTGCAGGAGATTTGGGGGAGCATCTGTCTGGCAGCGGGCCGGCAGGTGCTGCCGATCGTCGGTGGTAATGAGCTGAAGACAAGGGAGGAGTGTCATTTAGGGGGAAGTGGCAGACTGTGATTTTTGTCTAACTGCAGATTTGGTTTCTGAGCAAATCAGATTTATGCTTCTCTCAGACAATTTTGCTAATAAGCCGATGACTCAGAGCCCGCAGCAGATGGGATTCTTTAGCTGAGGTAGAAACTATTGTTTTTGTCCTAAAAGGAAAGTAGCCATTTTTCTTTTCTAGAAAACTGATCTCTGGAAAATGTGATGATTTTTCCTTCCCAGAAGAAACACAGCTTTCTCAAATAACACCTAGCTGTGCTTCTGGGCTCTTATATAATATGCAGAAGTTCTCATTAGAAAAAAGTAACTTGTGACAACTTAGTATGTCATATGCTGGGGAAATATTTTTTTTTTTTTAAATCAACTCCTGTAATTAATAACATCCCAGAAGCCATTGCCAACAACCACAGCACTCAGTGGTGATTTGAGGTGAGCTCTTCAGCTATCTGAAGGGCAAAATGCCTCCTGTCCATGGCTACAGGAGCTGCTGCCAAGATCTCGGGAATATTTCTTTAGTAGGAACATATCTATCTAAATCCTTGGAAAGGAACTTCTATGTAGATGTGAAACTGCTGAAGATCCTCTTCGTCTCTCTTCTTTCTCCTGTGGATGTTCAGAAACTTGATTCCCACTAAAATAATTCAACACTTTTTATGAGGGAAAAGTACCCACTCTATAGGAAGTCTCTGAAGGATGGCAGTGAGCATGAATATATCATTATAAAAAGATATTCTGCATTCAGAAACCACATGTGGTCCGAATTCCACTGAGAGGGGTGTTTCTCTTCACAGGCTATAGAAGTGTGTGGTACATAGGGTGATGAAGCCTTTCCTGACGTTTTGTTTAAAATCCCTTTGAAGACTGTTGTGTTCACCTTTCTTGAAAATTGTGTTGCAGCAGGTAGAGGAGGTGGGTTTGTTTGGCTTGGTGCTGTGTGTGGGAACACACCCTGGGACGCGACAGAGGCCGCTTCCCTCCCTCCCTCTTTGTAGGCTTGTGGTGCAGGTGCAGAAAGATGAGGTCTGAGATTTGAAAATGCTTTAGAAATAAATTAGGCTTTTATTTATGTTACAATTTTTAAAGAATGCATGTATTATATCTCTGTGGAGAGCTTCAGTAATTACATATACAGTCATTTGTATGGTAGGCACCCCTTGAGCCTGTACCCAGTATTTTATGATAATATGAAAAAGACAGTAAGTAACAAATTGGTGAAATTTGATGCTCCAAAATTTAATCAAGTCTAAACATGATTAAGAGTTTCCTTCGATTTTACCAAAGCTATATTAATCAAAATACTGGTAGAAAAATGCAATGTGAGTAAAAGGAAGTTACTGTTAATTGGATGGAACTGTTGATCTTATAATGGGGTAAGCTTCAAAACAGAAAAAGATCTTGAAGAGCTCAATGGAAAACATCTGCTCAGGTCTGAGCGGTGATCAGGAAAGCATAAATATGAAATGGCATGACATTAATTTGCTGAATAGAGGACAACACTGAAAATATGACAGTGTTGTTCTAGAGATGGTGATGTGGCCTCACCTTGAGAGGCATGTTTGGTTTGGTTACCCTAATTAAAAAATGATAGAGCAGGAAATAGAAGAGGTTCAGTGAAGGGCAACAAACCTAATCAGAGGCATGGAAAATACTTTAGCAGGAAGATTTGCATGCAAGCAGAGACTGCAAAGGTTAGATCTGTTTATTTTAGGGAGAACAATACATGGGATGTGCCACTGAGAGGCAGGCTATGATGGATATAAATAAAAGAACAATGCCATGACGTTTTCCTCTCTTGGATAAGAAAAAGAGACATCAAATTAAATTCGAAGTCAATGCATTGAGCAGCTTTAATAGGAAGCACTCTTAACCTAAGTTTTAATTAGCCTATGGGACTCATTGCCACAAGGTAGGATATTGAGACCGACAGATTGGCATCGTTTGTATGATTAGCAATATCATCTACAGTCAGGCAGGCTGGAGTTTCATCCTTTGTACTTCCGGCCATACGCTAAACACAGCTTCTCCCTCAGGCATACTGGTGCATAATCCTCCATTATGGGGTTTTACAGTGCCTTTTGAAGCAGCTGGCACAGGTTGGTCTCTAGGCCACTGCTTGACTCCAGCACTTTGACTCCTCTGCTAGTGACAAGGGCTGGGCTATAATTCCTCGATTTAAAAAAAAAAAAAAAAGTGTAGAAGTTTGGTTTGTTGGTTTTTCCTTCTCCCCACTGTTATTGACTTCCCTGTGAGTTGACTGTGAATACATCAGCTTGGAGGAAAGATTTTTGCTTCCTATGGAAGGTGTCTATTTGCCCATTCTGGACTGGCTTTTTTTTTTTTACTTTCTTTGTCCTTTTAATAGCTTGCATTCTTTACAGTCTTTAATTATTGCACATTTTGGACTTTTTCACTCCAAAGCAGCTGCCATCAATAAACTGGTCTAGTAATTATTTCTTTGGCTTCAGAAAATGGCTATCGTGAAGTCAATGGTACTAGGAACAGGTGGACTGCAGAATGCCTGTTTGATTTGGTAAACAGCATTAAAAAATTGGCACTTGGACTTAGTCCCTGTAACAGACTAGTTCTACAGCTTTTCTTAATAAGATGCTGCATGTTTTCCAATGTCACAGCATACGCTATTTGTCATTGCAAGACATTTGTTGCTTTTTTTTCTTCTTTTTGAAAATGTACAAAGTTAAAAACACGTATGAAACATCCATGGGATGGAAATTCTTCCAAAATATACAGTGGTGTTTGGTTGAGGAGAGCCCTTTGGGAAAAGGGGAGGGTACAGATGGACAGGCAAAGTCAGAGCAGGCTGAGCCTGGGGTACAGCGCCGGCACAGATGCTCTGCTCTGTGCAGTTCCTATTCCGTGCCCAAAAATTGTGCTCTGAGGCGCTTTATGCTTGTAGGACAGTTTAGCCTAATGTAGAGCTGGTAACTTGGCACGCAGGAAACCTGCGGTCTGTCCTTGGCTCTGCTTGGACCTCCTGGGTAAGCTTAGGGAAGTCACTGCAGCAACCTCAGCCCTCTGCAAAATGGGGATTGTGAACCTCCTGTCCCACGTAGAGGCTCTGTGAGCTACTGGGGAACAGTGTTACTAAATGGGGGGTGAGATGGTTACGGCTCCTCTCGAGGACAGGGCTGGGCAGGGGCCAGGTCGGGGTGCAGTCACCACACAGCGGAGTGCCCCAGTGCTGTGAGCCGCCGGCTTTCCTGCCCCCATGGCATCGTAACACAGCTTCAATACCGAATAACGCGTCTGGGTTTCTCTGTTCATCTGTTCTTCTTGTAGTCTTGAGTTTTATTCCTCAACAGTCACTGACATTTGGAAGTGCTGTTTCCCACTGCGGCTCTCGGTAACCAGGTCCTGCAGGAAGGGCTTTGTAAGGCAGACAGCCGTTACTGAGGGGCTCAGATGGGGCCATGGCTAATGAGAGCAGCAGTCCTGCCCCTTCCACCTCCCCAAGGATAAACAGTGCTAAAAAAGATCTAGGGGACTTCAGTTCCCTTGCTCTCCTCTCCACGTTAGCTGGCAGAGCAAGACTGAAACCAAGGGAGAGCAAACTTCATCCCTTTGGGAGGGGAGGCAGCGGCTGCTCCTCCTGAGAGCACTGTGCAAAATTCATTCTTCATTGCAGGTTGCAAATGAGCAAGTAAATAGATTCTTCTCTTATTCGCCCCCCCAGGAGTGGCTGCAAAGTGGTGACGGGGGATTTGTTCCTTCTGCCACTGCTCAGCATCAGGGCACATACGTGGGGACCCTAAGGAAGGTAGAGACACAAATTGTGTTTTTTTGGGGGGTTCCCCCCACCCCGTAAACTAGATATCTACTTCTTTCATATTAGTAGTTCTTCCCAGCACAGCAATCTGGTGGTTCTTCATCTTAAGGGCAAGTTGGGTGACAAAAGTGGGCTGATACAGCTTCGTATGAAGCCTAGCGGATTTTAAACTGGAGAGAGCGGTGTCCCTGCACACATCGACATCTGAGAAGCCTGTTCTTCTGCTTCCTGTGCTAGCAGTGCAGCTGTTAAAGCTCTGGAACATTTTTGGACAAAGAGTGCTATGTTCCTGTGAGACTTTAAAAATGAATTAATAGAACATTGATTTAACTTACCGGTTTTTTGCAATGCCTTTGTTTCCAGGCAGTAAAAGTCTGCTTGCCAGTTGTCCAGCCAGAAGCCAGTGTCTATAAAAACCTGCCCCAGGCAGTTTGTGGAAGGCCTTAGTTAATTAAGATATGCATTATCATCCCTGCTTTGGGCTGCTTGTGAGAGAATGTAAAAAGCACAACTAGACAACTGTCTTTTCCTCCTGTTTTGAGACTCATTCTTGATCCCACTGTGATTGCCAGCAGCAGACAAGGAACAGAGCCAGAAGAGTGAAAATTAATAGTGGTGGCATCTGAAATCTCCATCCGTGAGCTTAAAAACATGCCTGCTTTAGACTGGGACTTTATTTGCAGGGGGGGAACAGCTCATTCCCCCAGCCTGAGTGCTGGAAAATTTAGAAATAGAGTGTAAAGACCCCTGCTGCCATTCTGCACAAGGCTTCAGACAGCACATGGACTTCTTTGTGATCAAATGGAATATGTCCTGTTGTCTGTATAACCATGTCTATTCAGGCATATACATTTTACAAAGTGACTGTGTTCTTAATAGTCAAGGGTAAAATGGTATCCTGAAGAGTTTCTCAAACGTTAAGGGCTTTTGGTCCTTGACACACAGCCTTCCTGAATAAGAAAGCAACAGGACTTTGTTCTCAGAGTCTCCATCTCCCCCTTCGCCACCTTCCTCCTCACACAGGTTCTTTGCTTCCCTCCCTCTTTTTGGCTCCTTTGCTGTTGATTTGCACTAGGACATGGTCAGTCCTTATTCTTCCCACAGGGACCTTCCCTCCGTGCACACCTTGCTTGCAGCCTGCTCAAAAGCACAGAGTGCCTAGGAAAGCCCAAATGTGCAAGTTTTACATTCTTCATAAACCTTATGTGTTGGCTTGAAGTTCTTGCAAGGAATGTTCTACAAATGGACAGCTAGTGAAAGCAGCAGGCTGTTGTTTGCAGTAGGGCAGAGACGATAATGGTGGTACAAATCCTCCCCAGTGCCAAATCAACAGGGTACTGCCTGGCCTGGCAACACAGCAAGCTCCAGGCTTCAGCACTTCAAGTGAACCCTTTTCCTTGAAGATGGATCGGGAAAGGTCTCTGCTGGGATGTAAGCATATGGCTGCAGTAAGGTGCCCACTGCCTCTCCCCTAGACCATCAAAGCTTGTCTGGTGGTAGGTTCTTCAGGCTGCTATGGTTGAGTTGGGTTTGACCTAAAAGGAGGTGGGGGAGGACTCTGAATGCAGTCAGCAACTTCTGTTCCCCCAAGGAGGAAGGCAAGCTCCTAAGCCCTAGATAAAATGCTCGTCACTTAGACAAATGCACAGAGATCCTCAAATCCTGTTGTGGTTTAACCCCAGCTGGCAACTAAGCCCCACACAGCTGCTCGCTCACTCCCTCTCCCCCCCCCCCCCCCCCCCGCGGGATGGGGGAGAGAATAGGAAGGGTAAAAGTGAGAAAACTCTTTGAGATAAAGACTGTTTAATAGCTAAAGCAAAAGCCGCGCACACAAGCAAAGCAAAACAAGGAATTCATTCACCACTTCCCATGGGCAGGCAGGTGTTCAGCCATCTCCAGGAAAGCAGGGCTCCATCATGTGTAACGGGTTACTTGGGAAGTCAAATGCCATCGCTCTGAATGCACCCCCCTGCCTCTTCCTTCTTCCTCCCCCAGCTTTATGTGCTGATCATGACGTCATATGGTGTGGAATATCCCTTTGGTCAGTTAGGGTCAGCTGTCCCAGCCGTGTTCCCTCCCAGCTTCTTGTGCACCCCCAGCCTCCTCACTGGTGGGGTGGGGTGAGGAGCAGAAAAGGCCTTGACTCTGTGCAAGCACTGCTCAGCAGTAATGAAAACATCCCTGTGTTATCAACACTGTTTCCAGCACAAATCCAAAACACAGCCCCATACTAGTTACTGTGAAGAAAATTAACTCTACCCCAACCAAAACCGGCACAAATCCTCCCTAGAAATAGGGGATTGCAATATTAAACATAATTATGAAATATCTGTAGAGCTGCAGATGGAGCTTTACGACTGGTTTGAAGTAAGGCTGCACCAGCATCAGTTATCCCCAGCAACTGCACAGAGATATTCTTGGGGTGATATTTTCATTTTACAGCAGCATTTAGTCACTCGCAGCCACCAGCCAGGTGCCTCCCCATTTGCACCCCAAGCATGCAGTGATCTCTCAGCAATGCATGGCCTGCCATGTCCTGTTGCCTCAATAATCAACAGCTCAGATGAACATTTTACCCTATCTTGGCACCTATGCTGTCAAAATTACTGTGAATGAGGGAGCCTGCCTCTCTGCTACTGCAGCTGTGAATATTAGCTACAGAGTAGCACTAAATCTTGTTTAAGCTACAGTCATTCCACCCAGTGATGAATGTCACTACCTGAATAATTTGGGTAATTTCCTGCAGCTCTAGTGTACTAGCAGAGAAATGAATGTTAATTTAGTGCTAATTTAGTATACTAACCCTTAATTAGCAACGAGCAAGCTCTGAAATATTGGATTCTGAAAGCTCATCAAACTTTTACCAAAAAAAAAAAAAAAAATCACCCCTCCCAGCTGAACTCTTCACTCTATTTGAGGTTATTAGCAAAATGCTGTGGGAGTGCTGTTCATTACCTCTCACTAGGATATATGTAGCTGGGAACACCCCCATTTACCACTCTCGCTGCAGAAGTCCATTAAGAAGATTCTTGCCCTCACGCAGTATATTCAGCTGTTGTACAGTACTGCAGTGTGCAGGTATGCTGTAGCTTTAGTGACGGGCAGGATTAATGGCACAGATTATGAATGACTGGTGGCTAAAAAGGTGAAAGAAAGGCTGAGTAGGTCTAATGGGCTGGGTCATCGCTACAGGCAGCAGTACATGGCTGTGTAAAAAAGCTGGATGTGACATGACTACATCATCTCCCACTTTCTTCTCTGGGCTGTTTTGCCCTTTCCAGTCAGGTCTAGTGTATCCTACTCAATAGCCCTATTGATTTTTTTGTTGGCTTTTTTTTTTTGGTGGTGATAACTTGCACAGTAAGACATAATGCAGCCTGAAGAGGGGTCTGTGTGTCCTGCGTAGGGCACCACATGCAGCCCTACCTGTGAATGGAGAGTGTGTGCAGTGGGCTGAGTGGTGATGGAAAGCGGTGGGGCAGGAGGAGAAGGGACACTAGGGAAATGGAAGACTGGAGAAAGGAAATTGAAGAAAGATGTGTTTGTCAGCTGAGCTGCTGAAGCTAAACCAAACACTAAGCTGGGCAATGGGCCAGCACATGACTTATCCATGTCTCTGTGTCAGTACTAAAATATTTTTGCAGAGAAAAGACCAAACTGTTAGGTGAAACTTCATATTGTTGGAGATGAAGTTAGGCAAAGCCCCGTAATACTGGAGAGCTCTGCTAATTGTCCAGCAGCAATTTCCCCTGCTGTGCAGGATTATTCAGGTATCGTCTGGCCCGATTGCTCAGTAATGAGTAAAGAGCTTTCAATGGTGAAGAAAGACTTTGAACGCTTTTCCTGTCCCCATGGAAGATGGACCTGTCTCAGAGGGGAGAGAGGATGGGAGCTGCTCACGGTGTGTGGTTATGCCCTGACTGTGGGGACAGGTTACCCAGCACCCATCATTGCAACTTGATTTCCCACACCAAAAAAAAAAGAACTTTCCTCTTTCGATCTATGCGGACTCTTCTTTCCTAAGTGCGCTCCGGGTATGGGCTTCTTTGATGTTTCTGCCTGGGACCCCAGTATTTACCCAATATCTGCCAGTCCCCCTTATTCTACTTTCCCTTCTGCCTCTTAAGCTCCTCTCCTGGCCTCCTATCGGTCACTTGGTTGAGTGACAAGGACTCAATTGCTAGTGCTAGGGATTACCAAATGTCCTCTGTAATACAGGATTTACTGCACAACTTCCGTCAAATCCTGCAAAAAGTTGATGTGTTGGTCTTCTCCTGGAAATAACCAACGGCTGGACATTCAGAGAAGTGGCAGTTGCAGATAAGCTGCAGTGTGCCTGGGCTCGCTTTCTGTGAGTGTGGGTGGGTGCAAATCGAAGCCTGTCCAGCTGTGCCATGACTGCTGCAGCTCCAGATGGGCCAAAGACACGGAACTGCAGTGTTGCACAGCCTTGTCCCACCACTGGTGCCCGGACAGCCCCTGGCAGCATGCGGCTCCCTGGCCCTGCATCCATATTGCCACGTTCCTGGTTCTCCCCACTGCCCTGAGACCAACTCCAGCTTAGAGAGGTTCCTCGAGAGGATTTCAGTCAGACAAGTAGGAAAGAGCTGTGCTGAGAAAGGTGTCCTTTCTAAGGTGAGTGGAGCAGCAGGATGACAAGCCAGTCTTAAGTGCAGGTCATCCCTCTAGAGGCCACATTGTTCTTCCCTTCTCTCCCTCTGTTCCCCACTTCCTCCACACCGTATCTTTTGTCCCTCCTCAGGTCCCACCAAGTTTCTCTGCAGTAGATGGGGTTTCTATTGTGTTGTCCAAAATTTTCCTCCTTACGTAAATGCCCATATTCAGTGCCAGAGGACCCATTTCATATCAAACCAAGCACCAGTGCACAGAGGACTGTCTTGCTCTCAATCCTACATGGAAGTGCATGTTCAGGGGCTGGGGCATGCAGAGATTTCTGCAAAATCTCCCTCTTCCCCACAACAGCTCTTACCATTTTCCTTGCAGATTCTCTAGTGTGCCTGGCAGGGTAAGAAACCAGTTACCTGGCATGAGCTGTGAGCACGGCAAGCAGGCTGCAGCAGTTTTTCAGTTTGATTTTTCTGAGAAGTTCTCTGGTTTTGGGAGATCAGCATTGCTTCATTAGTTGCTCTTCTGCTCCTGCCAGGAGGAGTGGGGAACGGTTGTATTTGCACATTAGTAAAAGCTGATGAAAAATGGCTGTGTGTGCTTTCCATTCAGCTTTCTCTTTGAGACTTTTTGAGGATTTGTTGAGCCCTTCTTCCGTAGAATATAGTTTTCTTAAGGAAAATTTTGCTATTGCCAAATGAGCCATTCCATGAAATATAAAGAGAAGAAAAATGTTGCTAGGCTGTAGTCTTCTCCTGCCCCTTTAGGCAGAAATGGACCGAGATGTTGATATACAGGTGAGAGGGATGCATTCTCCACCCCCATTTTGTGGTGCTGACCATGTTGGAGAAGGGAACAACTATCTCTGTGTGCCACTTTTTGGAAGGGGCTGATTCTACCCAGCTATTCTTTACAAGGACTGAGCTGGGAGAACCCCTTACTCCCTCTTGTCTTGTTACACACATGTAAGAGCAGAATCTGACATCAAAATTAGCACTTAAAATCCATTATTTAAGGAAGTATGCACTTCCATATTTATGTGATGGGTGTTTTACTACTGGAGCACTTTAATAAGGTCATACATGTTATGCTATATTTATCTGCAGTATATTGTTTAGAGGTGAGATTCACCTAACCTGATGTAGATGTATTCATCTTAGTTTGGACACATGCAGCTTCTAGTACAGTCAGGGGAAGGAAGCTGATACTTTACAGGTGTCATTCATTGTCCAAAAATAGACGTGTAAGACAGGTGAGATGAAATGAACCCTAAAAGCCCCTGTTTCTCCCCGTTGATCACAAAGGATGTTTTGGGTACCAGGCCTCAATGGGTCCAGTCTGCAGTAAGGTGAGTACCATCCCACCTAAGTCTTCTGCAGAGCTCCAGGAAAGAAAGGGCCCTGATGAACGCGGGAAGAGAAGACTTGGGTTCAAGATGTGAAAACTTCTGTGTGTGTGCTTTCATAGTTACCGTTTCACGTAACAGGTAACTTTAAGATCTGTTTTACTACAGCCAAACCAAGATCAGTAGTCAAGTTTACAGAGTGGGAATTGCTAACCCTGGAAACAGCGATTAAAGTAAGAGTTAGAGCACAGGTTGGATGGGAGAAAGTCTAATGTGATTTTGTGGTCAGAAAGTACAGAGCAGATAACTGTGTATATTAACGTGACTTTCAGGAAGATGCTGCTGCCCTAATATCTGGCACTGGGTGCAACTATGTCCCAAGCTTGAGAAGCATGCTAAAAACTGGAGTAGCCTCAGAGCACCATGAGAAAGCTCAGGGCCTGTTTCATACCCATTTAATTGAGAAAGTCTGGAAGATCACAGCCCTGGTAATGAAAACTCAGTCACCATCTGTAAGAGCTTGTACAGGGAGCAAGGGCTTGCCAAATTGCCCTTTGTCCTAGCAGAAGAGGCGGCCAGTGGTGGGTGGAGTATGGGACTGAACAAATCGGCGGCGGAAAGAAGCAGGGGTTTCAGTGGGAGCCGGCCCTGGTACAGCACATCACGGCCATGCCGGCTTCTGCTTCGCTGCCAATTTTGTAATCAGGATGGGGTGTTTTTCTAACAGAACTGCTATAGTTCAAAGAGGGATTAATTCAGGGAAGTTTGTGCTGTGCAGTAGGTCAATATAGCTGATCACAACAGGCTCTATGGGAAAAAAGACTGTGTTTCCATAAATCACGGCCGTGGTTTTGTCCAAATGGTTTGGAAGCAGGCTCTTGTTTACTAATCTGTAAAGTCTTTAAGCAGAAATTTAAATTTTCTTTCTGGAAGCTCTTTAAAATTGATTCCCACGGTAAACCCAGCTTCAGGAAATCCAAGACAATGCCAGTTAATTAATTAAGGCGATTAACGAGTAAACTGGTGCTTCCTTTCACTGTGGGCGAGCAGTTGGCATTTTAGCAAACTTTGCCTCATAATAATAGTAATACTTCTTGGGGCTGTCACACTGTCCTCCCCCACCTCCGCCCTTTCCCAATTATAATTCTCTTCTTTTGATCTCGAAAATGTTTTTTATTTTTTTTTATCTAAAATATGCTGCTTGGAGATGACATTTTACGAAACGTTCGTTTTAATTATACAGGGATGGTTATCACTGCAGGGATGTTGGCACTGGCTTTCAATGCAAAATCTTTCTTTTCTGCTGATTATATCTAGGAAAGCTCTCTGAGCCTCAGGCACCTGAAAATTGTAATGCATCATCGTTCACTACTGCGAACGGCAGGGAACAGAAATTGCAGCAGAAGTAGGAGGGCAATGGTGGTGGCACCTAAATCAGCAGTCTGTGAGGACAGCGGGGAGGCTGGCATGCAGGTGTGCTGCTTCTGGCCCCAGGCGGGGGACCAGGGCTGTGGCCGTGCCCTGTGCACATATCGAGGGGCCTCCCACCCAGGGAGGCTGGCACTACATGTCCTCCCTCCTTTGTGGTGATCGAGGAGGGGAGTCATGAAGGTTTTCCAGCTCAAGAAGCATGGACACGAGCCAGTGGACTAACTGCCAGAGCCCATGGCTGTTGATGGCACGGATCTTCTTGGCTGGCCAAGCCTTCAACCTGGGGTCTACCAAAGCCTGGGGGTATAGGACCAGTCCCTGCATGGCTGTGGTGCATGTCCCTGCTCCCCCAGACCTGTGTGAGGAAGTCAGGGCTCCATCCTCTGTTTGGTGCTGGCACCAACCACACCAATATGCCCCGGCAAAGATTTCCCTTGCTGGCAGCAGGTTAATACGGGCCAGGAGCCAAGGGCTAATGCCGGCTAATGGAGTTACTCTCTCAGGTCTAGCAATAGAGGTTCCCCGTTCAAAAGACCCACATATGACAGTGGCAATTTCTTTGTGCCAGGCTGCTCCCTCCTGCATATCTAATACTTCTTGAGGCTTTTATCTGTCTCAGTGGGACTGCCTGAACAGTAAAGTGCTCCTTGATATAGGTAGGGGTGGTGCAATCTAAGGACATGGTAATAACACTCCTCAGCTTCAGTGCTTTCATGAGGAGATATGAAAAACCTGTTACAAAAGAGGCTGGAGCTGTTTTTCATGTACCATGCCTGCGGGCAGACGTGTGGTGAGATCTGCCCCGGGGCACAGGTAGGCAGCTGCAGCCTTCACCCGTCCCGCTGGAGGCGGAACATGAACTGCGGTCACTCCTTGGCACGACTTTACAAAGCTATTGCAGCTTTGAGAGATTCCCTGTTCCAATGAACTTTCTTGGTGTCATTCCCTGGGTTTAAATTTGGCCCAGGGTACCTACATTAGCATTTCTGCTTTTATGCCTACCCTATGGGCTGTCTAATGAAACCCGCGGCCATAAGTCTTTCTCGTTACTTGTATTGCAATATGGTCTTGCAGTGAACTAAGATTTGAACTTTATGCTGAACAAACATGTGACTAACGACAGGTCCTTCCCTAAGGACCTTATGTTAAATAGAGACCTCTTCAGGTTATTAAAACTGTTGGTTTGCTGCTTAGGTGAAGATAGAGCTGAGTAAATCGTGGATATTTTGGTTCAGTAGTAAAACTGAAAAATTGGCTAGGTGGAATGAGCAGTCATAGTTTAGTGGCCAAAAAGAAATACTCTGTACTCTGAAAAAGTACTTAGTTTAGTTCTCTGTTCTTTAATTTTTAAAACTGTCCCATCTTCTAAAAAACAACTCAATATTTAGTTTCAAAATGGTATTTTAAAAATTAATGGTGTTGACAGTTTATTTCCTTTTTGGGGCTAGAGGAAAGGGAAGGGAGTGACAGAAACAACTCATTACAAGTCATTTGGGTTCTTTCATTTCTGCTTTTCAAGAAATTTAATATTTGGAAAAATTAATAGATCTCGACTGAAATAATAACATAAAATGAGGTCTGTCTGTCTAATGCCACCCGGCTGTTTTACCACCATGGAAAAGAAATAATGAATTTCATTCATAAATGCAAAAAGTGAATGTGAGAGCTGGGTATAAAAAGTGATCATTAGAAGATTAGCTAAGACTTTTTTATTATTAATGAAAACTAGTTCCAAGTGTTAAAAGCCTCCAAACATCTTTAAAAAAACAAAGTGTGTATCACTTGGAGAAGAAAGCTCAGAAGTTAAAAGACCAACTTTAAAACCTTTTTGTCTTAACACAAAAGCACTCTTTAAAGAAACAAAAACCCCCTCAATTTCTTGTGTGAGAGGATGTTTTGCCTAATTTGATGTATTCGAAGAGTGGGAGGGAGGCGGGTAGCGAGGAAGCTGCATGTGGACCTGAAAGAAACGGATGTGGAGAAGCAGGAGGCGAGGAGCTCGCGGGGCTCTGCAGCCCGGCAGCTGCCCCTGGGCAGAGAGCAGCGCCGTGCCACGGCACGCGGCCATCCCGCCCCCCACCCAGCCGTCCCCTGCCCCGTGGCCCCCCGCTGCCTTGCCCTTCGAACCGCTGCACCAACCGGGCTTGCAGAAGAAATAAGTTTGCAAAAAAGTCCAGTACGGCTGAGCGCGGCTCCCTGGGTGTCATTGTGAAGGGCAGCGGAGGAGGATGCCTCTGGCCTGAGCAGGGGATTATAGGATCCTTTTGTGGTTTCGGGGCAGCATAAAGGGCTTGCGTGAGAAGAAGAGACGTTGCAGTTCAGGGCCTCGTCCCAAGGCCCGCTGGAGTCGGTGGGAGTCTGCAGAAGAAGAGCATAGCTGCCCAACAGCCCCTTCCGCATGCAGCGTGCCCTTTCCTGCAGCTCCACAGCTCATCCACCTCTGGTTTGTTACAGAATTGAAAAGAACTATTAGCTAACTACCTAGAAAACTGATTAACCTATTGAAGCACAAATCCTGGCTTTACTGTTAATCTCATTCAAGGAGTCCTTCTGTCCTGGTTTGTCCTGGACCTTAAGGCAGGGAACAGCATGAGCTGGAAGTGTTCGGCACCTTTGAAAAAGAGACCACATGCAGGTAGCTTGCATTAAAGGATGCTGGAAAATAATCCCCTGGCACATTAGCTCATGGACGTGTATGTTGGCAGAGATCAAGTCAGCGATTCCTGCTGAGCATCTGAGGTTACAACAAAACCCAAGTTCTGTAAAATAATGCTGGCTTTTTTAAATCCATATTTATTTCCTGCTTTCAGGCGCTTTCGTAGGTATTGATCTGATCAATGTGAGTAACTTTTTTGATAAACAGGCTTCTTAAAATGCCTTAAAAGCTTCATTATTAGGATAATGGAACCAAAGTTAAAAACAAATCAAACAATGCACGTGTAAAAGGTTTCCCCCAGACAGCTTGAAAATAAATTGAAAACAAATTCAATTAAAATAACAATCAACCTTTTTGTTCCTTCAGTGGTATGATTTCTCTGAGGCAGGTACACAATGATAAGAGATTTCTTTGAAATGCTCGGGATAGCACACCCATAGGCAGAGCTATGACAGATCAAAGCAGTATTTTTGCTAAAGAACAGCCTGCTACTATTAAGTTTCTACTTTAAGGTCTGAAATGTTTTTTTGTTTTTGTTTTTTTTTTTTCTTTTTTGGTTGTTTTCAATCCCAGATGCTTTTGCATCTGTTGCTGTTCTTTCCTCATGCCTTTTACCTCGCTAAGCTGGGTATTAGATCTTGACCCAAAGGAAATGTCTTTTTAAAATTTCTTTTCACACGTAGCATTGTTCTCTCCCTGTTCTATATAACCGGTGCTTTTCTATTTCTCTGCTTACTCTGATACCCTTATGCCTGAAATTTCTTTATGCCATTAATCTTTTACACCCCAGATGTAATGGAAACGGGGCCGTGCTTGGAGCAGCGCGGGGAAGCGGCGCGGTCAGAGGCCGGTCTGCAGAAGGGGGGCTGGTCCTGCCTGGCCGAGGGGCAGTGTGCCAGCAGCACTGGGGCACTGAAACAAGCTGCCAGCTCCCTTCATGGTCCCCTTGAGGATGTTTTGCTGTTATGAATAGAATTACAAATGGGTTGAGGATTTGCTTCTCCATTATTTGGCATCGTGCTGGCGGCCCCACATCTGCAGCATTGTGTGCAAAGGTAAAAGTAATGAAGGCAGCTACTGATGAGGTGTTGTTTGCAAATGATTGTGCTGTATGGGCTCATAGTGGTAAAGACATCCAGTTACTTACTGAGCGTTTTGTATATCCTACAAAGCACCTCAGCCTTGCAACCACTCTGAAAAAGACACATTTTCTGTTTTAACCGAGATCTGGCACTGCAAGAACCATCCTTGTATTATCCATTGATTAGGGTCCTCTCAGGGTTGCCTGCGCAGTGTGCTCTTGTGAAATAGGAGCCTCTCAGCTGGGTAGTGATGCTTTGGGAAATTACAGTGCTATCTACGGGGAGCACGTGGTGATGTTTGCAGAAGAAACTTGCTGGTTTTGTTCATGCTTTTTGTTGCAAATTTGCTTGATGGCTACTCTTCTCTGCCGAAGTACCTTTTAGTCTGGAAGAAGTTGATGGGCTTTCTGGTTTGAAGATCCAATAAAATGAGGTATGAAATATTCCCGTCATCTAGTGTGTGTTGGGACATCCTGTTCCCAGGCCTGTAACTGGAATTGGTTTGGATTGGTACTCTGCATGAGGTGAGTATTCGGTTCCCTGTATTGTCCATGCGCTGGTAGGCAAGTATGGACCTACTACACCCTTTTAGCAGAAGCAAACAGAGGATTAGAGGGATCGAGGGCCATATCTTCGTCTCCTCGTTCATGTAGAATGATAGCATGCTCCAAGTGTAGCATGTCAGACATGGCCAGGGAGGTGCTCTTTGGGATGGTCTCAGGTGTGAAGGCAGAGCTCTGGTAGGTTCATGAAAGCCAGGCAAGGAGCTGGCATTGTGGTGCTGACTTCAGCATGAATTTTTTTTTCTTCAGGAATGGTTTTTCACCTGGTAGTTCTGTGTAATGGCCGGGTTCGGAGCTACTTCTTGTTTGGTTTGAAACGATGGTGTCACAGAAGCGTGGTTGTGGTCAAAGAAAGAGTTTGTCTTGTTCTGAATGCAAAGTATATTCCTTGTTATTCCAGGCGCTGTCACTTCCATAATCACAGATTGTCTTTTGAGTCATCAGAATTGATTTTCATGCCCCACTAATTACTGCCATGTCTGTTCCTTGGAAACCATGGGCAGTAAAGGCGTAGTTCATGGGCATTGAACCCTAGTACAGTTAATTCTGAGATGAGTTAATATCTTGAAGGATATTTGATGTTAAATAGCTGGAGAGGTCCTGCAAGGTGTCTTGCTGCTTTGGAAAATAATATGCTTACAGTCACCATTCTGCGATTTTTCTGTTCGCATTCCTCTTCACTACATGATGCAGTCAAACTGCAAATCAGCTGGCATCATTTGCATTTTATACAAGCTCTGAGTTTTACTGGTTTGATTAAGGACTCCCAATAAAATGGTATTTTAAAGATAATTTTAGAAGATGTTTCCTTTCTGTCATCTATTGTCAGCAGGTCTGCCAGAATAAAAATAAGAATTGGGGTTGGTGATGTGTTTAGAGCTGTGTTTGGATACATCGAAGA
Organism: Calonectris borealis; assembly: GCF_964195595.1. NCBI lineage: Eukaryota > Metazoa > Chordata > Aves > Procellariiformes > Procellariidae > Calonectris > Calonectris borealis. The sequence goes on along the minus strand of NC_134321.1, from coordinate 10,348,980 downwards.
AGAGCCAGAATATGACACTGGCAGGGGTAAAAGAGGTCGGTGTGCTGCATTCTTCTGTAAAAGCAGCCACATCTGCAGGATATTCTAAGCTGGCAGTACCTGATTACCAGAGCAAGTTCTGGTAACAAGAAGATCTTGGGAATTAAACTGATTGTACTGGGTAAGAATCCAATGGGGATATCGTATGGGTTAGGTGGTGTTAACATCTGTTTCACAGCAGCAAGGCAAAGGGAAACAGGACAATTCTGGGGTTTATTTCTCTTTCAGAAAAATATGATTTTTATTAAGACTTTATTAACAAGTTTTTCTGGAACGTTGTGCTGCTTTCAGCAATTACCAGGCTTTGCTTTTTGAACATGCAGAATACAGCTTTGTATGAAATCGGTGGGAGCTAAAGGTTTTGAGCACCTGTGATTAAGAGATAAACCAAAACAAGCCAGCTCTTAACAAGCTCTTCTCACTCGATAACCCAAATCTTTGGACAAGTTTGAAAGCTGAACCTGAATCCAAATTTTACAAATAACCTTTACTTTTTCAAGTGGCTGCACCGATGTTCCAGGTCCTGCAAGCACTGGCTCTGAATATTATAGCTTGATCCCATCTATGGTGATATAAAAGATATATATGATATATAAGTTTATCTGTCCACAGAGTGTAGTCATTCCTGGGTGAAATGGCTGGAAGCTCTTTTTAGCAGCATAAAGCACAATTTTAGGTAGGAGAGGAAATGATTTTACAGCCTACTCTGAAAGTAATTAACAGGAACCGGGTGTAAACACAGGCTTCTGCGCTCTCTGAAGTAAACAAAGTAAGAATTTATGCTATTGACCTTGTTAAGTAACTAACATTTTTCCTCCTCTGCAATAGCTTTTGCTTTCTCCCACAGTTCAAACCCCTCTGAGCCTGAGGCCGCATGCTACACCGAGATGTTCAATCCCACATTTGAATAAGCTGAATAAATCCAGCCATACTGCTAAACATATGGTAAGTAATAGCATCATTAACAATAGCATAGTGCATGTTTGACAACTGAAGGGATTTGGCTGCTTTGTGCCATGGGAGTGACAGCAGAGAAGCAGTCCTGGCTGCTCCTGCTGGGCTGTCCTGTCTTCCACCCTCCCTCCGCCCCTGCCTTGACCTTCTTGAAAATTTGAAAGGCTGCCCATCTTCCGACCTGTGACTTGGGCTCTTATCTTGCACTGTCAGCTCCAGGGCTACGTAACACCGGCTCTGCGAGACTGTTTCACCTTTAAACGCTGCTTTTTATTCTGTTTGGGGTGATAGCTTGCGTGGGAATGAGAGCGTAGGGGAACGAATGCCCTCTGCATCTGGTGAAGGCGATCGCCCTGGGGCCCACCTGCATCCTGAGCATGGCCTTCCATGGCTGAGCACTTCTTGTGGCATTTAAAGCAGGCTGTGTGATGCACTGGGGATGCCCACACTGTCCCAGCCTCCGGAGCACCGTCAGGGGCACAGAGCACTGGCACATGGTGCGTTCACCGCTCCGAAACCAAGAGGCCAGCAGACTGGGGCACATGGAGGTAGCTGATGGAGTGATGTATATGAATTTTGAACTTGTTCAGAGGAAAGCACATCACTCTCTTTCCCTGACCTACCCTGAAGATACAGGGGCTGTTGTTGCAGTCCAGCGCCAGAGGATGTGCACAAGATCCTGCCCCTCCTCTGCCAGAAGTGCTCTCGGGACCACGCTGCTGCAGGACGCAGCCGTGCTCAAGGGTCCTTGGGGTGCCCTGGCCTCCAGCACCTCGTTCCTCGGATGGCAGTATGGGATGGCAGCCGCTGTTTGCTTGACTTCTTGCTGCTCCTGCGGCAGTTGCTGGCAGTGACTCATCACCCCAGTCCCCTGCCTTCCCTGTTGCCCTTCTTTCTGTCCTGCTCCATCTTTGCTTCCCCTTCAAGCTGTCCTGGACTTGCTGTCCCTCCTTTCCCCCTCTCTCATTACCGGATTTGAAATCCATAAACCCAGCAAGTGCAACCCCTGCCCATCTCAGAGCTGGAAACACCAGGAGTTATCCCAGTTCTCCCACAAAGACCAGACCTTTGCCTTCTGCATCTGAGCAAATGTCACTGCCTGTCACCCTGGGGCCTCAGCAGCGGGATGCCTCATGCACTCTGATTTGTTTCAGAAACGGAATTAATTTGCATCTCAGTGTTGTTGCTGGTCTGGTGCCTGACAAAAACACCCACAGCCAAATTAAACTTTTCCTGTTTTGATAGCCAGCTTTGCAAATTCTTTTAGACTTTTACCCCGGAAACAGCAGATGGGTTCTGACCAAAAAGTCACTCCATCAATATAATGCTTAATGCTAGGGGATAAGTATTAAGATTGCTGCTTTACTATGCATCCTGGATACATAAAACCAGTTCACTTCATCATCTCTGAGCTCCCTTCGCTTGCCACCTGTTATTCTCCTCCTGTGGATCAGTGAGCTCCAGATAATCTCTCTTTCTGCAGCGGTGTGATGGGCAGTGCTCTCGCTGGTCGCCCGCAGCCTTTGGTGGCTGAAGGTGAGCAGCAGAGGCTCCTGCAAATGCTTCGTGCTGCAAGAGGTTGTCCCCGACAATTTGTCTGGCAATATTCGTATCCCAAACTTGGGGGTTCAAAACCACCAATGAGTGTTACGGATAGGTCACCAGGTCACACTGTCCCTTTGTTCGGATAGTGTTCTGAACTTCTGCTAGTCACTGGGTTAATAAAAACACCTCCGTAAATGAATTTCTTTTGTTTCTTTATTTTCAGCATGGGAACATTTTTTACATAAATGAGCATTGCCCTGCAGCATTTGCAATCCAGATGTTACCGCTTTATGTTAATGAAAAAGGACCCCGAAGTGAATTGACTATAAGGTGATGATATGCTAGAAAGTAAAAACAAAGCCAGGAAGTCAGTTCCTATATTTTGCACTGGCTGAGCTCTTAGAAATGCAAGAATTAGAATAAAGCATAATAAAAAGAGAAGTTAAATGCAAATGTTTAATTTTTTTTTTTACATGAATCATTGAATATGCTTTGAATAATTATCAAGACAAGGACTTTTTCTTTTTTTTAAATAAGGGATTTTAAATAGATTGTTTCAATGTAAAGCCATGTTACGCTGCTGGAGAAAGACACCATTTTATTCATCTAACTCACACTTGTTTTTAAAGCAGTATGAGTGTGTAGTGGGGGAGAGGTACTACTGGCCTGCATTGGAAAGATCAAGAGAGCAAAGATGTGTTTGGCTGTGCCTCAGGTCTGTTTTAACTATGTAATCTACCGTGTATCTATATATGAGAAGCTAGAAAAGAGAGCAGGTAGTGGAAGAGAGTCACTAGTAACAGCTGAGAACTATCGGTGCTGTGGGCTGAAAATAAGAAAAAGATTTATCTGCAAACAAGCGACAATGCTTTAACCAAAGGGGACGGTTGGAAAATGTGTTGTTACAGAGGGGTTGTGATTTTCAGCGAGCGAGGGAACCCGTGTTGCCTTATTGTACATAGGGAGCGTCAGCATAGGTGTGTGCGCTTGCACGGAGCATCGGGTAGGAGTTGTGAATGGTGATGTGTGTAAGGGGTGTTTATGTGCAGCCCCTCCCTTCGTTTGCATCCCAACGCTTGCCAGAAGGACAGCGCGTGTTTTAGGAAGATACACAACGTGCACCCTCTGCGGTTGACTTTGGCTGACGTGACTGATTTAATGCCCTAGCGCCAGGCGTCAATATGCCTCGAATTTATCGCTCAGGCTGAATCCTGCTTCAGCCCCCGCCCTTTCCTTGTCCCTTGTGCGGGAGCCCAGCAGATGGAGCAGTGTTCCTGCTCTAGAGGGCTGCCAGCGGGGGGGAGGATGTTCACTGCCTTGGAGCGGGCCCGGATCCAGAGCAGCACTATGAAAGTCAATAGAGTTAAGCCGATCGGCCCCCTGTGCATCTATAAAATACAGAATAAAAGGTTCAGTATAAAAAATATACGTGAGATTCCCAGTTTCGGGGAGGGAGGTGTTCTGTAATATATATATAAGATTAACTGAACAGTTTATATAGAAATATATCAGCTTTTCAAAACTTTATATGCTCTACAGTAGATTGTTTTTATCTGAGCTCTAATTTACAGTTAAAACTCAGACAAAGGCATAAGAGAATAATCCTTTTGATCACATTGCTATTTTATGGTAACGATATACTTTATTATTTTTAATAAAACACTAGTAGCTGCCGTTAGCGGTATTCCCACAGCGGCACAAACATGAACAGAGAACCCTTCTCCATCTCTTTTTTTTCTTAATAAATAATTGAAGGAGAAAACAAGAAAAATATGGTGTAGGATCCAAACAATAAACAAAAACCAGGGTCAGAAAGCAGGGCACATGCTTTCTTCTCCTTTAAACCTAACTACCCATATTTTTTTTTTTCTTGCTGTGACAGAGAAATGTACTCAACTCTTTTTGTAGTGAATTTTATCTTGGAAAAACATTTTTATATATGGCAGTGCTGAGCGGAGTAGCATGTTTAATGGCACATTTTCGTCTATATTACAGCAGTGGAGCTGAGGCAGCTCCGCTGCTGTGCAAAGCACAGCCCTGCTCCAAGTTAACGTACTCATGGCTGTGCCTGCCCTTAACCACCTGCTGCTCACCTGGAACAGTTATTGCACCCAGGTAAGTCTGGAATAAAAGAGGTCAGCATCTGGCCCCTGCAAGCTAATGGCAATTCAGCCCTTTGTAGGTTTTCTTGTCTCTCTCTTGACTTCACTGGCAAGGCAATGGCATCATCTTCCAGCTGTCTGTGGGCATTGTGCCTTGCTGGTGTCTGTGCATCTCTGCTTACTTCCCAAACTTCCTTGCTGCAGTGTATGTCCTTTGGACATCTTCTAATTTTACCCTCTGAGGCTGCACTGCTGTGACCTCCTTCTACAGCATCCTGCTGTCCATTTGTCTGTCTCTGTGTCCAAGATACCCAACAGATAATGCTGCATTTCAAAAGCATTAGAAGTTTTTAATTGCAAAGCAGACCTAACAGGAGTGTAACTTCCTTCCCCTGAATACAGGTATTTGACACTAGCAAGGCGTGTCTGGCAAGCTTCCCTCCGTTTCAAGAGGGCTGAATTTGGCTTCTGTTCAACCATCCTACCTGGTTGCACAAGGTAAGCAGTAGAAGTGAGCTTTAGCTTGCTGTGTTCACCATCCTGTATTTATTTCATTCACCAAGTGCCTATATTTCTAGTTTTGTGCCTGTAGCAGGAAAAAACAGGCCACTATTACATCATTTTAGCTCTATTTAAAAACTAATAGGAACTGCTACAAAGTCTTAGCTAACAAATAGATTTAAACTTCAGCTTGACCTCCTTAGCCAAGCAAAACAAAAGCCGAGAAGGGATTAGTTTGCTTCCTATGAGCACATCAAGGGGCAAAAACCCAAGCGGGTGGGGAAGAGCTGTTTCAGCTGAGGATAAGGTTAGCAAGAGAACAAAGGGGGCTAGATTTGTCATGAATTAATTTAGGATGCTGGAAGCTTCCTCATGTCTGGTCAGGGCAATCCTGGGACAACGTCTGGGTAGGAGCAGTCAGGCAAAAAAACAGAGCTGGCTTTTCAATGGAGCATCCTCAGGGCATGAAAGGGATTATGACGGGGTGGTGAGTCCTGCAGGAGCCTGGACTCACTGCCCAGGGAGCCCTTCTCAGTCCACTGCTACTTATTCCTGTGTTAAGAACATTTAATGCTCTAGTTGGAATTACTCTGAGGTATGGAAATTAGCGTTTCTTGTGGTTGCATTGCTCGGTAAGAGCTACCGCTCAGCTGGGAGGAGTAACCAGCAACTCCCAGGCTCTCTGCCTGACTGCTGTTTCACAGCTTTCAGCAGCTAGGTCAAGCTCGTGCCTCTGCTGCTTCTGGTTCAACCGGCTACCTCCTCTGAACCCTCTTTTGTCTTTCCATCAGGTCTATGTCCTGACTTTGAAAGCCACTCTGTACTCTGTCCTAGCCTCCCTCTCTGGAAACCTTACCCCATGTCCTTCACCTTCCCCAGCCCCTTAGCCTCATCTGCACCCCCAGCTGCCATTCCTCTTCCCAGGGAGCAATGACCTGCATCTCTCATCTGCAGGTATCTCATTTGGACCCAGTGCTCTGTTCTTCACCACCTGCTCCTCCCTTGGAGTCTCACCTGAGTCTGAACACATGCAACACCTGGGTGAATAGATTGCCCTCCTCCTCCTGCGCTCTATGCCCCAGTCTCTGCATCTCCTTGCTCTGTGCTAGAACATCTTACACCTGCTCTGTGGGGTTTTGTGGAGGCTTAGAGCCAAATTTCCAAGTGTGGCTGGTAGACTGTAACATTTTGACATGGTGCACACTTGGGTCAGTGTTGGTGACGCTTGCTTAGGACTGCTTTTGTGTCTTGCTGAGTACAGCTGTAGCACTCAATTTTATTACTAAGGGCTCTGGTTAAAGCTGGGTGCAGGGAAGAAACTTAAATTAGTGGAATGCTGGGTGTGATGGATGTATTTTCTGGGAGAGATGATCCAATTAGAGTATCCGTTGTTTCTTTGAGGATCCGCCTTGGATGTTTGATCAACTTTGTCAACAGGTGGAAGCCACGAGAGCAGGTGAGGCTTTGTTCAGAGGCAGTTCTCTGTAGTCTGCTGTTGGGTTGGAGTCTGGCCCGTAGGTGTAAGTGACACTTCTTACTGATTTCCCATGACCTTGTGCTGCGCCTGGCTCACTGCAGAGCGTGGCTGTTGTGCCCACCAGGGTGAACGCGTCTGTGAGAGCCTGTGGGTCTGCAGTACCCTGGGGCAGATCCTCACCAGCCCATGGAGCAGAGGTGCCACTAGCCAGGGCAAACGGGAGCCGTTATGCTGTAAGTCAGGCACTACAGGAATTCAGCATGCACTGCGGCAATGCATTCCAGCTTTGTACTGCTAGAATGGGGGTCCAATCTATCTGATCCATCTGCTGTCAAATTAATGTCCAAAGCCGGCTTTTGGATTCAGGTCTTTCACAAGGAGCAGCCTGAGTGACAGCTAGGGGAAAGAATAGAGAGATGTGAATTTCCTGCACTATAACTCTTGAAGACCAAAGTAGTTGGTATTCATAGTTAAGCTCAGCTTTGGCAGAGTGCTCTGAAATCATAAGTTACACAAAGGAGAAACCATGTGTGCTCAGATACATTAGATCTTTTTTTATTGTTATTGTACTAACTCTTCATTTCTAAGTACCTACATGCCAGATGCATGCCATTTCCATCCCGCCTTACAACAGAATTTTAAATTATGAAAACACTTTGTCTGAACTTTGGCAAAAGGACATCTAAAGCTCTGTGAGCATTGCAAGCCTCCCAGAGATGTAGTCCGCAAACTTCTGGCACTTTGCAAGTACCACCAGATAATACTTTACTTGATTATGAAGTTTGTGCATTTTGCCTTAGTAGTACTAATACCTCAGAGGAACAAAAGAACATTTTTAGCATTTCATTTACATAATGGCTGAAGTGAGAATTTGTTCCTTGTTGAATAGGTACCCTGGGGGTCCTTTGATTTGCTGTAGAGCTCTGTACGGCATGGAAATAGCACAGGAGTTAGTAGCACCAATGGAGCTTAGGTACTTTCTGGCTTGTCAGTGTCTTGCTACTCAAACCTCATTAACTTGCCACCTGCAGATTAGGTAGTGTCATGCATTTGCTTATAGTGATGCTGATTAGCCAACCATTAAGCACGGTGAGAAACCCATGATTTCAAGGCAAGTTTAAAGGAAGGCTGTGGACAGCAGTGAATTTGGGAGAAGGCTGTGAGCCCTGGTGCATCCTGCCTTTGCCTGAGGCAGAGGGGAGAGGGGTACGGCCGGCATGACTTACCTGTGCAAGCCCTGTTGCTCGTGCGGGGTGGCACTGCGTGTCTGTCATGGCCCAGGTTCCCGCTGTTCTCCGTGCTGTTCGTGACCATGCTTGAAGGATCCTGAGCCAATGACTTGGACGGGCAGTGCGCAGGTGAAAATAAGTGATTCCTGACCCTGTCTTAGAGGAGATTGAGGACCAGGGAAGGAGTTTCTCCATCATGCAAGGCAGTACAGCAAGCAGGTGAGCCCTGGAGCCAAAAGCCATTTAGCACAGCAGCTGTCAGTTCAAGATCGCAGCGAGGTTGATGCTGATGACCTGGGCACATTCCTCAGCTGTCACATACCCGCTGGGCTTGTCCAGTATGGCCAAGAGAGCCTTTGTTGGAAATGTGAATCTCAAAACACTGTCTTCTATTGCTTGGTACAATAAGCTAATCTCAGAACCATCCTCGCTCTACAACGTGCATTGACAGCTACTTCCAGTATGGAAACAGTGGGCCCAATTCGCTAACCCTTCTCCAAAAAAAAATTCCCATAAATTTATTCAAGAACTTTTGCTCCATCAAGGAATGCAGTATCTGACTCATTATTTTCTAGTATTTCACTTACGGTTTGACACTTGCAAGCCGAAAGAAGGGGGAACATGTGTTGTGGTGACATAAAGGAAAAGTAATGAAAATTAAGTGGATACATACATTTAAAGAGAATTAGTTAAACTGCATTTAACCTAAGCGTGAACAATCATTCAGAATTAGCGAAGTCTTCATTTGCTATAATTTACTTTGAAAGTGGATTAAGGTAAATTGAATTAAGGCCTCTTTAATTCTAAATAGAAGCATCTACATAGTGATGCAATTAAACTAATCTGTTCTGAGAGTTAATTTGAATAATGTATCTAGACCCATGAAAAGGGCTATGGGGCAGTTCCTTAGTTTGAAAAATCATGTTTGCTCTTAAGAGGGGCACTGGAAAGTATTATCTCATTTCAGAGATCCATGAAAATGTCATTGGAGCAGGTTCCCCGTGTCCTGAGCCATGCAGGGCCTCTCAGACACTGTCTGCAAAACCTTTCCAAGCACCTTGTCGTCTTCAAGCTGTGGATCCTCTGCTGCAGCTTTCTGAGCTGCTTGGCTCAGCGCTCCTTTCCTCAGCGAGGAGTAGTATGGCAATGGCTGCTCATTCATGGGACCGTAACTTGAAAAGCAGATAGAAACTCAGAGAAGAAGGTTGGCAAGAGTTATTTAAAAAATCCACCAAATTTTTAATGAAGGAAAATGCAAGGTGATTATCGTTAACCCTCTCTGGATCCAGAGCACAGGGCGAATGTTTGGTTTTTTAGCTAAAACTTTCTACGTATTCCAGCCCAAGAAGGAACATACAGGTGCAGTGTCTATACTGCTGTAGACTGATATATTCTTTTGTTTCCCCCCCAAAGACTACACTTGTCTTAATTTCCTTTCAATTACACTCAGGCATTAACTAATACTAACTACGGCCCCAAATAATTATTGCTATCTGTTCCCTTTGTAAATATAACTCCAGCACTGAGCTAGAAGAATAATGGCATATTTACAGAAGGCAGCTAATTAAATTGAGCTTCAATTGCTTTCAGTTTGCCAGAAGGAGCCATTTTCACAGCAAAAAATGTGTGCAAGCCTGCATGCTTACCAGGAACAACTCGGTATAACATAATTCAGAGTTCCCAAGACAAAAATTCAGTTCAAGACAAATTTACACTGGCAATAAAAATCTCATTAAGGAAGATATGAAGATCTTGCTACTACACCACGACAGTTAAAAGAGGTTATCATTTTTTCAGTTTATTTAAGGAACAGTATATATTTCATTGTTTCGGAACAGCTGTAATTGCAAGTGTCTTTCAAACACTGCTTGCAGTAATGCATTTGTCTTATGACTGTAACTTCAGAACCAGCCTGTTGATGCATCTTCATTAGGACAGGAGAAGACGCTGGAGTTTCAAAGCTCTTCAAGGCTTAGTTCAGTTTTTCCCTATTTTTCCAACCCTGGCTCCTGCACTTTGGAAAGTCTCTCTCCCCCTATTATTCAGCCACCTGCAAAGATTTCCTGTGGTCACAATCTGTCTCCAAGTGTTTGCACCCTCTTTTGTTCCTTTGAGATGTTTAGCTAAAACCATTCATGATAATTACAGAGCAGCAGTCCTTTGACAAATCAAAGTTTGAAAGAACCATTCTTGTTGAAGCCTGTTGTTACCAGTCCCCAGGGCCTTTTCTGTTTTGCAAAAACAAAAACAAGGGGATTGTTTCAGAGTTGTTTTTTCCTCCATAACAAAGAATGTGTCTTTCTTGTCCCAGTGTTCAGATAGAGAAGCCTGGTGCGCTGATTGTTATTTACAGTCTTTGTTGTAATAGTTCAATGTGTTGCTGGATGGAAAACTGATTTTCTTCTCCTGTCTGCATATCATTCCTAAATTTTTTTTTTATCTATTGGAAGTAACAATTTGGCAGACATCAGCACTTTTCCCATGTTTAATTAATTCCTTTAATTTCGTGGTAAATGAGAATAATAGGGCTTAATTTTGCTATTTATGTAAAATTGATTGGTAATTATGGAGATGGCAGGAGATTTGGCTTTACAAACCAAAATTAAGTGACCTCTCCATGAGGATGACTTGGCACATCTCCTTCACTTGTTCTGTGAAAGTGGAGATGGCACGGAAGCAGATGTCGCTAAGCTACGTTTAGGTTACAGGAAGACAAAATGTGGAAATTTGTAATTTAAAAATATATTACAGGAATGGAAACTGGTACCAAGAGTGAAACACAACATGCTGTACAAAGAGTGTTCCTACCAGATCCTCCTCTGATACAATGCCCCTTTCCTTTATTTATGAAGACGTGGCACTGTCGTGCCTCAGAGGGCTGAGGAGCAGGGGGGAAATTGGATAAATGGATGGTAGGGAGTGTCCGAGCTTGAAGCGGAGGATACCTGGCTTCAGTTTCTGTTTCTGCCACAGATGATTTCGGTGCACTTTAGCAAGTTCCTCATCTTTTTTTCCTGCTGCACCACTGGATTTATAATACTTCTGGTCTACTTTGGCTAGTTTTAGTGCCAATGCTTTGTGGAAGGATTTATCATGAAAAGGGCACAACAGAGGCAGGTCTGGCTCCTGTTGGAGACCTCTGTGTGCTGCTGAAACACCTATGGAACATAACACCATAAGATGTGCGCCAGCGTCTGGTGGCTCATGGTTGTCTCTAGTGATCCAGGATCTGGTGGGACAGAGATGCCGTAGGTGAGCTCTCCCCATCCTGGCTCTGCCGTTGAGTTTGCTTTGAAGAAATCTGGACTTCAGTTTGCACATTGAGCAATCATGAGCTGACCTGTACCTTTGTCTCAGAGTGGCTTTGCTGGCACTGCTGAGTTTGCAGTGCTGGCTTGGCCCCCCCGGCTGATGCTGCTGCAGGTGCAGCGCTGATGCCAACCCCCCATGCAGCCTGTCGGTTGAGCCAAGGCTCTGGGGTGAGACATGGCGGGCTGGACCCAGTGAGAGAGAAGAGCTTTTGTTAGCCCCTGTCAGAAGCGCCATGTTTATTCGCACGGAGTGGGGCAAGCTACAGGGGCTTCTTTGAATTTAGCCTCAAAATCTAATTTCAAAGGCAACCACTTGCAAATTTCCAACTGTCTTTTAGTCTTAATGTTGAAAGCCCCTTGCATTCCCCCAGTGGCAATGCTCAGCAGCCCTTGAAATTATTTCCAGCATGTATTTTAAGTTTCAAAAGGAGGAAGCATGGGAAAAAAACAATCTAGATTCTCCTCGGTGATGCCGCATCGATACTTGGCTGATCTGTATAATGCTAAGCACAGCGGAGCAGAGCTGAGCTACCAGTTGCTAGCTAACGAGAGGATTAGCTATGCCTGCAGATGGGCTGGCATAACTTAAGCAAGAGGGCGAATGTGTAGAAAAGTCAAACTCGGACTCCGGGTGAAGGTGGTACAGCTTTTCCTCTGAAGAGCATCTGCTGCACAAAAGGTGGGCAGGAAAGCAAAGCGAAAGCAGTTGTTTGGCTGGGGCTTGAAGAGCGTTTTGCAGTGAGTCAGTGCAGCTTTGCTTAATGCTTGTAACTACTGATAATTGTATTTATATTCCTGGCCAGCCCAAGTACTCTGAGGTTTATATGTGATAATCAAATTCAATCAAAATGTATTCACAAACTCTCAAGAAGGAGACATTTAACAAATAGCATCCTTCAAGGTGGGCTAGGGAAGAGGGAAATCAAACAAATTGAAAGCAAAGGGTTTTCAAAGCCAAGAAATAATGTAGCAATGCCTTTTCCCGTTGATCTAGGGAAAACAGATGAAAAGAGAAAAAATGCTTTTCCCCCTTGATCTGGGGGTGAGAACCCAGTCTGTGGGTGCAGGGGGGGTACGTGCAGTGGTCACCCTGTGAAATCTTCTCAGTACTGGGGTGACCTGAATTTCTTGAGGTTCCTTTGAGGCTTCCTCATTGAATGCTGATGATTCGAAAGGAACGTGGCTGTTTCAGAGGGATCTTTATCAATTGCTTTAATAGTCTGGAGAGCAAGTTATTCAATCTCACACTTAAATGTTTACATTTAATGGCTGTTTAAAATCTGTTGCTGTTGGAATAGAAAGTGATGCTATGTTGCTGTAAAAGATGAACAAATTTTCCATTGTTTTAAATACGGGACAGAAATGTTTGCTGTTTATTTCTGCATTTTCTGCATGATGTTTGACAATTTTTCCATCCTCATCTATTATGAAATCTGCAACCTTGCTAGGATGTAATGTCATGCTATCATATTAAATTTCTATATTTTTATTATTCTATAAGTCATAGAATTTCCATTGATACCTTTGGGTTCCTTTTACAAATTGCTCTTCCTTGTTGCTGATTTACGCTCCTTGAGATCATAGCCATCATTTTTCCATTTGTGATTGAATTTTTAAATTCTTTTTACAGCTTGCATTTTAACTGGATATTTTTCCTTTTTAACTAAAGAAACTTCCTTTTATGGTTGTAGGGATTTTTTTTTTTTTTGTTTTGTTTTTTTTTTTCTTACCTCCTGGATGTTATTCACTCACACTTTATTTGCCTCAAAAGCATTTTCAGTTTCTGTTTTGGCTTGTTGGTTTTTCAGAGTACCAGCAGTCAGCATTAATGGTCAAGCTAGTATCTGCAGAGAAAAATGAAATGTGGTCGTGATTACTAGTAGTGAAGCCATGATGAATATTTATGTTGGTGATTCATTCTCTTTATCTATTTTTTCATCCAGGGAGATTGACTGTTGAACCACCTCAATGTACCTGCTATTTTTTTTTGTGTTAGAAAAATATCAATTTCTAAAGTGTTTCCTGAAGTTGAGCCCCTGTGGTAATGTAACTTCTTCCACATATTATGGTAGATGCATTTCAGTAGGTCTGGAGGGGTCTCGGAGTGATGGCTCTTAATGCACTGTGGTAGCACCCTATACTAACTGGGTCTTAAATTTATAGATAAGCCTCTAATTCTGGGCTTTTTTGTGTGTTTAGGAAGCAAATACAGCAGTTTGAGTCAGGACCAAGCAGGAATTACAGTGATGGGTGAGTCAATAAAGAGGTAAAAGGTGCAAATTCAGTGAAGGACCAAAAAAAGCTGCTGACTTGGGAAGGAGTCGGGTCTAAAGGCACACTAAGGCACTTCAGCTAATTTCTGATATGTGGGCAAGTCACCCTCGGGGGTTGGCAGGTGGAAGATGGACCTCTCATAGAGACCATCAGCCCTCCCGGAGGAAAAAGCAGAGGCTGAAGCTTCAAATACTCAAACGCATTAAGCTGAGACTAAGGACATTGTTACTTGGGGGAGTCAGGTTTTGGTTGTGGGGAGCACAGCTGACGGTTCAGTGCTGCTGTCTCGCAGCATTGGGAGCAACGAGGAGGTCGTGATTTAAGGACCTGCTTCATGGAGTAATGCAAGCTGGATTAAGTAGGGAGGGATTGGTCAACTGTAAAAGCTCATGGTGGTAGAAAAGAAAGAGAAAATCATAATTGCAAATAGCAGGTGAAAGCAGTTGAAATTAATTAGGACTGCAGTGTGAGGTGAAGTTGCAGAAAGCTATGTGCAGGCTGTGTGTAACTACCTGCTGATTATCACAATCTCTTTGTTCATCCACAATTCCTCGAGGCAAATCGTAGCCCCTTCGCTTGAGGAGTCAGAGGAACAATTGGATTTTGGCCTCAGAGAGAAATCCTTGTTAACTTGAACAAGTAAAACATCCGTGCTGCTTATTCTATGCTTTTCATATGCTTATTGGCTGTTAGTTTAGCATTTTACAAGTGAGGCCAAGAAGACATGATATTATTTTATCTTTTCACATTTTTTTCTATAAATTTATTCTTTGTGTCCCTGCAGAAACCAAGTTTCCCCCTATTGTTCTTATTATTGGCATCATACATAGATAAAACGATTTAAGAGAGTATTTTTCCTAGTTAGGCAGAGCAGAGATACAATATACCATAGGCACATCTGTCAACATGATGCCTTTGCCTGTCTTTATTTTCTCAGTTTGCTTGTGGTCCATTTGAAATTAGATTACGACTGATTGGTTCCTGCATTCAAACTACTTTGCACGACACTCCATCCACTGGCATATAAAACAAAACTGAGGCGACTGGAAAGCCTAAGGGATCAATTCCAAATATCACTGTGTAATAAAAACTGTATTTCCTTAATTTTTTATTGATTCAGCACTCATTCTCCTATAATGCTGCTGTGGTAATATTAAAACTCAGTGACTGACAATGGCATCCCATAGAAGTGATTTAAATAGCAGTACCAGGGAAGAAAGTAGGCTTTGCTTTTGCAACAATTTTGCTCAAACTGGCCCATAGGATCTCCCTTGCAGGGAGGAAATAGACTGTGCCCCTTTTCCCCTTTGAAATATATCATCCGTATTTCTTCCAGCCCTGTACTATGCCTGTGAAACCAAGAAGATGCCTGCTGTTGGCACCGCTGGGTGCAGCCTGCAGCCTTTAAAAGCAGGTATGAATATTTGGGTTGTACAGGGGAATGGGTTATTTGTGTAGGGTAGGGAACTGATTATAGAATCATAGAATCATTAAGGTTGGAAAAGACCTCTAAGATCATCGAGTCCAACCACCAACCCAACACCACCATGCCCACTACACCATGTCCCTAAGCGCCTCATCTACACATCTTTTAAATACTTCCAGGGATGGTGACTCAACCACTTCCCTGGGCAGCCTGTTCCAAGGCCTGACCACTCTTTCAGTAAAGAAATTTCTCCTAATGTCCAGTCTAAACCTCCCTTGGTGCAACTTGAGGCCATTTCCTCTCGTTGTTTGTTCAAATGCAAACCCCAGACTATTCTTCATGTCATCCACAATACAAAACAAATGAAAAGAGCGTTCCTGTGAAAGGGAAGGAATTTGACTAATTAATAGTCACAAAATGTATGGCACTTACAGGTGGGAATTTCAAAGGACCTTGTGAGGTTTGGATTCACAGTCAGTGAAGTGGGAGCTGGGCATGGGAGTCCCTTGAAAGTGCCTGGGAGTCCTGGCCTGCCCATGGAAAATGGGATGGAGATTTCCTTATGTGCTGTGAACCTCCCGAGTCTGCAGCACTGCGCTGATGAGAGGCGTTTCTCAGCCTCTGCCCGTGAGGCATTTGGCTGGGGAAGCAGGGTGTTCGCAGCACTCTGACATGGGTTTCCGCTCCCTGCGGGCACAGACAAATAAAGAAGAATGCTAAAAATGAAATAAAACTTGAAAGTAGATATATGGGAGCTCCAGAGCCTGCTGGATGGTAACTGGTTGCTCTGTCAAGACAGGTTAATCTGCTCTCGTAAGCGTCCCAGAACCATAAAAAAGCCGTGGCCCAGAGTCCATTTCTGGACTGGGAAAATGTTAATGGAAACCCCTGCAGGAGTCCCCCAAGGTCTGGCAGAGACAATATTTCATGTTGGGGGTAGGTATAAATCTCCAAGATGTTTGTGGTCCAAAACTTGGAAACAAAAGCCAGGGAAAGTTTGATCAAAACTGTCCCAGTTGTGATGTGCTAACCAGAACTATTCACAGCAACTAAACTGTGATTAATGGGGATGTCTGAAGTAACCCAAAACCATTCAGCGGCAATTTGTCGAAGAGAACTGTGGCGGAGCCTCTGTAAGGACTGGCTGCTAGGAGCAAAGCTGAAAGCCTTCCCCCTTGGCTCAGCCTGATGAAAAAGCAAATCAAACCCACTCCTGAAAAAACAAGAAGCTGAAATCTGGTCCAAACCCAGCATCTCTGCACCCGAGAGGGGAAGTGACACCCGCTTTGACACTAAGTGGCCATTTAATTTGCTCTGCCAACTCTGTGCTTGTTGTTGATATCAGATACTAATTAAAAGAGTGAAAAAAAGGTGGCTCAGACCTCGTCTGAGTGGCATGAACAGCCCCTGGAAGCATAGGCACACGGGCATCTTTGCCTCGACAAGCAAAGCTGCAAGCTCAGCCATCAGCAGATGGAGGGGAGCCCAGCCCACGCCACCCTCCGTCATGCCGGGGAAGTCTCTCCCCCTGGGCCCGGTGAGGGATGAGCGCCCTGTCCCATCGTTGCTTCCCAAAGCAGAGGGCTGGTTTCCGAGCTGTAGCTCTGGACTTGTTTTTTGTTGACTGAAGTCAGGCAGTGGTATTGTTCGGGTGTGATACTGAATGAATATTGAGTGTGCCTCTAAGATAAAGTCATTATTTAGGAGCTCATTAAAGTACTGGCCTTGAAAAAATTTCCCACTGCTAATATCCTCTTCCATCACTGTGTCAGGGATCGGAGCTGGTTTGGAGAAAGCGCTCTGTGCTCCGCAGCCGCCTCCCTCCTCTTACCTGGCGGGCTGCTGGGACCGGGGCTGGGATGGAACTTTTTTAAGCCTAGAGCTAAGAAAGCGCCATGTGTTAACACGAGCTGTAAATTGCTAAGTACCTCTGGCAAAGTCCCTCAGCACCCTCATTTCCAGAAAAGACCCTGAGGCTATTTTCTCTCTACTCCTTCCTTTAGCGAGCTGGGGTATTGTCCCTGCCATGAAAGCACCTTTTTCCTCTCGGTTTCCCACCCCGCTTTCCCCTTTCTCTCCTCATGCTCCTGAGATTCACCTCTTGCTGTCCCTTCAGGATTTGCAAGGGGAAGGGAGAGAGCAGCCACCGCCATTCCCACCCTCTGCTCCCCTGTGTGCCGGGAGGCGGCTGGAGCCCCAGGAGTCACCGCGGACCCCTGTCCCACGGGGACACCTCTGAGCCTGCAGCTCGGGGAGCAGCATGGGGCTGCCTGAAGGTAACTTCAAAAAGGTCAAAAACGAGTCGCTGGACTTCATGGGCATGAAGTGCTTCCTCGCAGCCCCGTTGCGGTTTCCCAGGTGGACACTGTCAACGTTATTGCTGTGCTGGCAGATAGCAAGGTTCTCAACTCATCATGGCGGGATTCGGGACAGCAAGTGTCTGTGCTGGAGAGCCTGTCTGCAGCCCACCTTTTCTCCAGACGGTGTGCAAAGGCCTGCTGGAGCTTAAATAAATAGTAATTTGCAGTAATGGCATTTAATCCTCTTCAAACCATAATTTACAGTATCAGATTATTATCATAATATCTGATCTACTGTTCGTAATGCTTTATTGTTATCCCATTACAGGGAGTTCTGCTGGCACTGCATATTGTCTATTTCTCTTACAAATGTTCTACAGAAACCTTATTAATTATTAGTCTCATAAAACACCTGTTAATGTTACCATTTTAATAAATCTCCTCCTTAATTAAATTAGGTAGTTCTGATAGTAATCCTCTAATGTCCACTGCCTTTCTGTTCTCATCACAGTCTGATTGTAGAGTGGGAAGCAGTGTTCAATTATAATTGATGTGGGCTATAATTCAGAACCAAATTATAACATATAAAGCCATATGATCGTGGAGGAATATAATAGATCTCCACACTAAAGTGTCATTTGGATTGATTAGTGCTGTTTCTAGAGCCTTGTCAGAGGTGAGAAAAGGCTTAATTCAAAAGGATCTTTTTTCGCTTTTCTTTTTCTGTCTTTTTGTCTTAAATTCATGTACTCTATTTCCTCCTTGATATGCAGCATCTAATCCAGCTACTTTGGTGTAGTGTTCACAACATCTACTTTCCCACTTGTGTTTCAGTTCTAAAGCTGACCTTTTTTTTTATTTTGTAAAGCAGACTACATGATGATTTTATTTAATGATTTAATAAAACTTTTCCTCCTGAGATAGGTGCAAGAAACCTTGCTGATCTATTACTGCTGCTACCCAAGCATGAAAGTATAGTTATATATGATACAGCAATACTAAAGCTATAAGCAAAAAATTAAAAATATATCAGAATGAAGACCTTACCCTAGCTGGAAAGTTGAATAGGCTCCCGGAAGGTTTCCCACACTGGAGCAAACATGCTGCTCGCTTGGGTCCAGGTTGGTTCCTTTCTGCTAGGGAATGTCTTGGGAAAAACCTGTCGTGGAGACCATGCTGGTCCTTACCCAGATCCTGTTCCCATGTGGGGTCTGAGCACCTCTCAGCCTTGACTGCTTCTTTTCAGCTTTGTGAGTAGAGACGTGCCATGTTTTATGGGATTAGTGATGATCTCTTATCTTGCAGGAAACCCTAGAGCAAAGAGCAGTGCTTTCCCAGGACCATGGTGAGAACTTGACTCTCAGCTCTCCAAAGCTTTTCTGCTACTGGGGAAAGGTTCTGTTTTACGTTGCTTCACTGCCTGCCTCCCCTCCCATCATACTCATTTACCTTCCCCATGACAATTACAGTCATTTATTGTCCAGGAAAGCAATGTAACAAAATGTTATGTGTGGTTTTAATTGATTTTAATATAACTTAGAAGCTCAAGTCATAGCAGTTCCTCTTCAGGGTCTCCCCCTTCCCCTGTGCATGATGCTTCCTCCCCTCCCACTCCTCCCTCTTGCCTGTGGGCTTCGGTATCCAGCCCCTGTGAACCTAGTGACAGCCCCTGTGAACCTAGTGGAATGCCCTCCTCAGTAGGCTGTTGACTTCTTGCGCCGTTTCAAGAGGTGCATCCCATCTCTCCCCAGTAATCCTCATTTCTCTAAGAGGATCCCATGGTTGCAATTTTGGAATCAGTTGTGAATCAACCAAAAGGATGCCGTGGCTACTTTGTAGGTGATCTGACTCTTTAAAAAAAAAAAACAAAAAAAAAACAAAAACAAAGACAAAACCAAAACCCAAACCCCCAAATCTTTGCTTTCTTCCTTTTAAAACACACCAAAAATGTTTTGAAGAGAAAAAGCTGCAAGCTTCATTTGGAAGACATTGAAATGAAATATTTTGACTTTTTAAAAATGAAGCACTTTGGTGTGTTTGGATTATTTGCCTCATGTTTTCCCACAGTGGAAATATTTTATCAATTTTTTTCCACGTTTGCTCATAGCTTGCTGAAACTGTGTTGTTTTGATGCCTTCTGCAGTATCAGCTTTGGTTGCTCATTTGCTTAGCCCCAGATCCATTGGTTTTGGGGTTCCCATGCCTGCCCCATGTGTATCCAGACTATCTGTCCTTTCAGGCAGGGACTGAATAGGGATAGAAGATGAGGACTTCAATCTCAAGTCATTGAAAACAAGAAATAAGTGCAAATCCATGGAAAGCAGCTGTGGAATTTGGACTACCAAGGGGGGAAGGTGTGACATAGGTAACTTGCAAGTGATTGAAAAGCCCCGTGAACAAAATGAGGTGCCGGTTCGGTATGCCTAACCAAATTGGAAGTCATTCTCTAGCATTTTTCTACCACCTGAACTGCAGCCGTGGGTTGTTGTAGGCCTGCAGGAGTTTGTGAGCAGCAGATTCTGCAGCCAAGGCTTGCGATGAGGCGTTAGCTCCTGGTGCACACGGTGGATCTTCCTGTGGGAAAGAGATGATGCCCGTTTCTCTGTCCCCTCCCGGCACAGAGCGGAAGATCCTCCATTCACTTGCACACAATGTGATAATTGACAGTGAGTTTCCTGGAGCTGAATACTGCCTGCCCGAGGTCAGCATCTGCTCTTCCATCTTGCCTGCCTTTGACGTCCGATACAAACTCCCAGCATCAGGCGATCGAGGGAGTCCTCCAAGCTGATGAGCCTTTTTGTTGCTAAGAGACGACTTCTGGAGGAGCAACAGTCATTAACTTGTTGGGAGTGGATAAGGAAGCGCGAATTAAAGTAATTTGAAAACACTTCTACCTTCATACATTAATTGCAAACAGAAGGAAATTATCCTGAAATCTGGGGTATTCTGGTTACTCTTGAGCGTGGTCGTTCTAATGGATTGTTTGGATCTTTCACAGTGGGGCTGCAACTGTGCGTAAGTATTGCTGTCCTCCCGCTCTCTCTCTTTTGGGGTGCATTTAACCCATGCCAAGAGTGGCAGAGCCCAGCATCTGCTCGGTCCTGTCCCTGCTCTCCACTCGTCACACAGAGACACTCGGAGACTATTAACTGGTTAAATGTGGCGATCCTCAGCAGCAGTGTGTGGTCCAGCCTTACCGAACTTCGGTAGATGAAGCGTGTCTGTTGAGCTATATTCCTACTAGAGGGAGGTGATGCAGTAGGAGATAGCACGTTAATTACCTTGGTTTCAGGGCATTTTTTGGAATGTCACACATCTCTGCTGGGAGAGGAGAGGCAGGGCATGGAGTCACTCTTGTCCCAAGCACACGACACTTTGTGCCTCACCCTCTCCAAATAATACTTTGGACCATTTAACATCAGCAAAATCACGACTGTGGGCCCTTTGCAAGAAATAACGTGTGACTTCTGCCTCGGGAGGCCTGATCCTGCCCACAAACACCTTCCTGGCCAGGAGGGAGCCCTTTGGTCAGCGCAGCTTGTTCTCTCTGCCTTCATCCCCATGGAGTTTTAGTGATTGACTTGGCTGCCCGTTGCTGGGGTGAAGGCTTTGGGGGGGCTGTCTCCAACTTGCCGGCATGGCTGTGTTAGCATCCTCTCTGCCCTGGCCCAGGGCAGTGCAGAGCACAGCTGTGCTGTGCAATGAAACGCCTCTCCCGCGTCCTGCACAAAGACAATCGCTTACTGCATGTTAGTGGGATGTGGTGGAAAATTTATGTACAATTTCTCTCCCTTCTGCGAGAGAAGTGGGCCTCAACAGAGCTGAATGGCTCGAAGAATGGGTCCTATCAAGGCTGATAATCTTCCCCAGCGATAACGCAGTGGATTATACAGCGATTGGATGTTGGGAGTACGCTGACCTTAATCTCCCTTAACTTTGGTTTTCTCTCTCATCCGATAATAATGGAGAAAGTACAACATGTGCCATAGAAGATTACACACATCCTGCCACGCTTCGCAGATGGCTGATACAAAAATCAGAGACAATGCTAAAATAATTAAAAAGCCCACAAAAATAAACCAGTGTATTCAGCTCCTTTTGTGAGGCTGTGGCTAAGGAAACTGAGCCAGCCGGCCTGAAATGCACAATATAAATGTAAGTAGATCTTATTAAGATTCTGTGTGGCTGTTAAAGCATCCTCAGCCGTTGCTTCCAGCTTAGCGTCACTGCTAATGGGGAAGAGAGGGAGAGATTAGTTTAGGCTACTTTGAGACACCACAGATATACGCAGGAGGCATCCTCTGTTGCTTGAACTTGTATTTCACTGACCTGCTATGTGATGAGCGGAGTGCCAAAAATACAGAAGAGTTGGCACATAAAATCCATGTCTACTCTATCTACTCTGTCAAGGCTAAAAAAAAGTCCTGAATGAGCCTTGGAGAGTCAACAAATCACTAAAACAGCAGCTAAAGGAGGAAGTTCAGCACGAGTTCAAGTCATTAAAATTCCCTCTAATGTATGCTCTTGCAGACCAGTGGGCTGAGGGTGATCCTGGCGAGCGGAAGGATGCATGTGAACTTGCACGCAAGTAGAAAACGGGCAAGGTTGATGTGACTGACCTTCAGGGTTGAAGCCTGATCGTTCCTGTCATTTGAGATGGCTATGCGGTAAGAAAAGGTCAGTGGTGCACCTCTGAGCTGGAGATGGTGAGAAATCAGCTTTCTGCACAACTTCCTTGGGCAAATCCCCACCTGTGTGTAGAGGAGTGTGGCTTATTTATGTCTTGGAGTTTTGCTGGTACTGGCATGAGTTCCCAAAGGGGAAGGCAACTAGGTAAAGAGGTGGCTGTGGCAGGGCATGAACACAGATTGTTCATTTAGAAAACACCCTTTCCTAATGGTAATATTTGGCTAAAAAGCAGAGAAGGCCTATGAACAGTGAATATGTTCCTTTTATGTCCTTCCACACAGGCAACGTGGAAAAAAGGAAACTTAAACCTGCATTGTGTACCTTACCCACATTTCTCATTGCCTCCAATGGGAGTTTTGCTCAGGAAGTGGAAAACAGAGCTGGTAACTATATTTCCATTTATTCAATAGTTCCGAGATTGAAAATGATGGAGACTGGGCAAAAGAAATAACAGGGGCATCTCATATCTATGTGTCGCTTCATTAAACATCTGAAAATGGCAATGAAAAAGCAGAGATTGCAGAATGAGATTTCCAGACAGCAGGATGGTAACATGAAAGACTCTGTCCTCTGCTTGCACAATACACGTGGTCAGAAAAATAAAGGCAGCAAACTATCTTACTGTATAATAGACGAGGATTTTCATAGCTGTTATTTTGAATGCACAGGAAGTAGAAAACTGCTTTACACAAGAGTCACTTGTTAACTTCGGATATGTGATATGTGAATGTATAACTGAGATAAAAAATCATATGGTTTCATCCTTCTCCTTGTCAGGAAATATTTGCATTCAGAAGCTCCAGAAGTAACATTGAGTAGCTAAGGAATATATGACAAAATATTGTAAAGCTAACTGATATTGTGTGCAAGAAAATTAGTCTTTACAAAACAGGTTGTTTGCTTTTATTGCTGTTTTAAATAGAAAAGACTTGTTCAATCTCTGCCCCCTCAACACGCGGAAAAAAGTGACTGGACCACGAATTCCTGCAAAGCTGCTTGAAGGCGTAACGGTTGCTGAAGGAAGGGTTGCTCTTTCATCCTTGCAGAGGTGTCTGGTGGCCATGGGCGGCAGAACGGTCCTCCTGTTTTCAGATCCATCTTTTGGAAGTGGTAGCATCCAACATCTCATCCCCTTCTTTCTAAGCCCCATCAGAGAGATGAGGATAAAGCAGGCCCATGATTTAGTAAGCCTGAAGTGCCCAGGTCTGAGGGCTTTCTCAGGTCCTTCTTGTTCCTTTTGCTAACAAAGGTCTTGACGCCAAAAGCATCCCACAGCTGAAATGAGTGGATGATCTTCATATCAAGGATGATTTTTGAATGATCAAGGTCAGCCTGAGTGGAGGAAACAGCATTGGGTGACTCTGGCATAGGACCAAAGTCTTTGAGGAGTCCAGCAGAAACCCCTGGGCCCGGAAGTGGTCTTGTTCATCCTAAATATGCAGGCTTCTGCTTCCAAACTGTCTGTGTTTCTGCCTTGCTGTTTCTGAGGAGTGCTTTGATTTGCATTCACATCAGAAAGGAAAAAAGACTGAAAATATTTTGCCCTGAACAAAATTCAGATGACTGATTCCAACCTATTGAGTCCTTTTATGGCTCCAAATAAACTGCCCTGACCACTTCCATCTGCACAGTTTAGCTTTCGAAATCTGATATTAAATCTGAGGGTAAAGAGTAAATAATTAAAATATTGGGGGTAGGCAGTCTCACAGCTGTCCTTACTGATAACTTGGTCCTGCTGCCACAGGGATTGACTCTGCAGCTGAGGAAGATGCAAACCCATAAATTCATGCTCATGGACTTTCAAAGCCCATCTCTGCTGCCATTTACACCCAGTTCTCCTGCAGCATGTTGGGATCTTGCTGTAAGAACTGGGGTTTAAAGCAGTTGCCTGTCATCTTCACCAGTCCCATGCAGGCATTGTCCCTGGAGCAGAAATCGCCTCCCCATGGCCTCCACCCTGGGCAGCTCCCCGCCTCAGTTGGTCACCCTGCCTCTCGCTAACCAACTCCCATGAAACTCTGAAAGCTGCATCACCTCTCAGGAGCAGAGGTAAGAGCAATCTTTGGACCTGGTGTGGTGGCTGGGATGGAAGGGACCTGCCCAAGCCCTGCCTCTCTGTGGGTGACTTGTCTTTTGGTTTAGCTCAGCCCCCGGCACTGCCCCAACGGTCCCTAAACCAGCCCTGCTGCGGTGGAGATGCTCCAAAAGCCTTTTCTGACAATGGCAAATTTGTAACGTAAATTCCTACTTTTATTTTGAGATTTGTCGTTTAGGAAAAAAGGAATATAAGCTTTGCTTGTACTAGTTTGTGCCGTTAGGTCCTGAGGCAGACAATGAAAGCTGTAATTCCAGCTGTGTCTGCACATCTGGCCAGCTGCTGTATGCCTGCCCGATGGCCCTCCATGCCACTGCAGTCTGCTGCCATCCGCCTCATCTCCCTGGCACAAATCTCCTGAGGCAAATCACCTACTTTACCAAATTCAAACCCAGCTCCCTCACTGGGGAAGGGCTGCCCCTGAGCTCCTGCCATCCTTTTGTGTCCCCCCGAGTGGCTGAGCTCCCAAACCAAAGGGAGCAGATGGGCTGGGAGGAGCCCAGCCAGCACCAGCAGGTCAGGTTTTCGGTTCACCCAAATCTCACCTGCTGTCCAGGTGAGCTGCTGCTAATGTTGGGGCTTGTCCTCGTTAGCTCCCACGTGCTCTCCTCTAGTTGTCAAGGGCTTTGCCTCTTCGCTTTGACTGTTAAAAGGGACTTTTAAATTATGTTTTTGATGCATCTGTCTCTGTACAGCATTTCACAAGTTATGTGGTTCCCTGCACACCTTGGGTTTGTGTTGGCTCTGTAATTACAGTGATGGAGACGGATTCCCCAGGAGCTCCCAGCCTTTCCAACAGGTCTCTGCTGGTGGCACCCAGGCTGTGGGCTCTGGCCACACAGTGGCTCGGGAGGTGAGGAGGGACATCTCAATCCCTGCACCAGCATCCAACCTAACAGCCCAGCGCTGCCGCTGGCAAGTAGCACATATCACAGCGACAGCGAAGCCTCCAGCCTCTGGAGTCCGGATGCATTAGAGCCTAAAGAGCGAGCTGTGCTCCCTAATGGACACATGCCGTGTTTTTGAGCATCTGCGCATCTTTTCCTGATTGTCTGCTGTTGAGCTCTCGTTTCAAGCAGCGCTGGACTCTCCACTGTACGCCAGCAACAGCTCTTCCAAACTTCCTTGATTGTGTCTGTGCCTGTTGCTCGGTGCTTGCACGATGAAATGGAAGGCAGCAAGAGTGATGGAGATTAAATGAGCAGGGAGAGGAACCTGAGCTGAATTTTGGGAGGGTAATTAGTGGTGCCGGTGGCTCCAAGCAGAGTAAGGGGTTTTGCTTTCTTCTATTATCCGTGTGGCACTGGGAGAACACTGGGCAACTCCCTCCTGATCCTTCTCTAATTAAAAGGTTTTTCTGCATAAGGACTGGAATATATGAAAAAGTGATAAATTAAATGCTGCGAGTTCCCCGCTCTGTGCTCGTGCTGCAGCAGGAAATAGATTTTGCATCTCGCAGCGAAGGCCAGCGAAGAAACTGTTCCTTTCCCTTTGCAAACAGGAGCTTACGGCGCTTGCAGCAGCAGCCGGCTTCCCTTGGCAGGCGAGGAGGTGGACTGCTGTGTTTTCTGTACCTGGACACCCGTGACAGTGCCCAGTGTTAGCGAACTGGCCGTGGGAGGTAGCAAAGGCAGAATAAATGTGCCGAGTGCGGTAGGGCTCTGCTGGCATCAGTCCCGGAGAGGAAAGCAAAGGAATTGCCTTCTTCCAGCAGTCAAAAAGCAATAGCAGAGCTGCTTAACCCAGTTGCCGCAGCCCCTGGGCTGCACTGGCCTCTTTCCCAGTACACAGGGTAGAAAACGCAGCTTTTCTGCCTAACTGCAGGAGCTCAGGCTTCCACCCGACGTCTTCCTTCCCCCGCGCATCCCTCACGGCGGGCTGGAGACAAGCGGGGTGGATAGCAGGGAGGAGACTGGCAGCCCAGAAGGATGGAGCAGGAATTAATTGCAACCCTCAAACCCCGAGGTACCACAGCCCTGCTGGGACAGCTACAGGAGACCATCCGGGGGGATAACCCAGAGATAGAACCCTCTGCTCCCAGCTGACCTCCTTGGCACTGGGCAAATAACTAATGCACTAAGGCAAATCACACCCAGACAAAAAAGGAAATGCTTCAGGTTGATCCTAAGGGATTTTTTGGAAATTTTTCTTGAAACATCAATATTTTGTTATTTTATTTTTTTTTTAAAGTCTTGGTTAGAATGAAATGGCCTGGAGTCAGTTTTTAAAAAATATAGTTGTAAGTGAAAAATCATTTCAAAATAAAATTAAAAGCTGCCCCTCAGTGCTAAAAGAATGTCAAAGTGGAATTGTTTCGGTATAAAGATACGTTTTTTTGACCTGACCAAAACAACTCAACAGTTCAATAGCATTTCAAAATACTTGAGTGAATCCAAATCTGCATGTTCTAAGGAAAAAGCTTTCTTTCAAAAAAAATTCAATAAGCTCTCCACAGGCATCACCTCCCGGTCTGTCCTTGCAGTAGGAGGGATGGTTTGTTCCTCTCCTTCTGATAGATATTTTTTATTTTAATAAGTAAAACTCATGCATAACATAAACACACCAAAAAGCACACGCCCTATTGAATTTTCAGAGATAAGTATTTTAAATCCAGCCTTTCCCAAAGCTCCAGACATGCATTATTTACAATGGAGAATAATAATATAACAAAGCTGTATTATATTAAAATTGTTCCATAAAATATTACGATTATCATTTTTTGTAGCTTGACTTAAGGTGCACAATTTATATAAAACAATATGAATTATTTTCTGTTACAAAAAATTATTCAATGTGGGCTCTGTGTATTACAGTTATTAATCTTTCTATTTAAATGCAAATTTTTCCTTTCAACTGAGAGCTAAAGATACTTTTTATAAAACTAATAAAACACAACTTTGATCTTCTGATCCCTCATCAGGGAGATGGCTTTCTCAGTTGTGTTTGGGATGTCTCTGCCAGAACATGGTGTTCCTTTACAGCAAGGATGCTTTCTTCATAAATACATTGAAAATTATTCCCTGTTAAAAATGAAATATTCATTTGTACAGCAAGGTGTGACTTGGGCAATCCTTCGTTGCTTTGTTTTTGTAATAAGAGAAAAGAGCTAAAAAGAGTAGTGTCCTTTGTGTGGGCATATGCCGTGCCTGCAATATAGGAGGGTAATTTATCCTCAGAAAATCTTGCTTCGCGTCCCAGTCGGTTTGCTGCTATGAGAAACTTTAAATCAAGGTTTCTTTGAGCAGGCTGTTGTCAGCTCAGGCGGGAGCTGGCAGGGTGGCTCTGTCAGGGGAGACGGACGGGGTGGTCAGAAGTGTTTCATCCAGCCGTGAAGCAGCGGTGGAAGAAATGTCAGGCTTCCCAATCACCGCAGTACCTGTGCTGTTAAGAAACTTCAGAAGGCTTCGTGTCACCCCCAAAATGCTGTATCACCGGAAACTCAAGGGACATGGGAGCAGTTTGCTCTGCGTAAGCGTCACAGGCTCTGTCTAAATCCTCTCTCTTCTCTTCTGCAGAAGGGAGTGGAAGTGGCCCCATTGGACTGGAAGGAGACTTCCAGCGTCTGATCCCTGGGAGCTGCCATCAGCTGGTGTTTTCGCAGGTCTCGCCATACGTGCAAGAATGTGACAGCGCTCAAGGAGAGAGGTAACTCCTAGTTATCTGGCAGCTTGGATCCTAAAGCAGAAATCAAAGTTGTTTATGTGATTTCAGGCTAATTTCTGTCAATTCTTGTTCTGACAAATACTACTATTACTCTGAGCAACTCCAAGGACAGCTTCCTTAACACTGTTTATAGTGTCAGACTTTTAGTTACCAGTATTAGCAAATGAAGTTGAAAACGATGCTGCACCTCTGTCTTTCATCCTTGCATGAGTACAGGCTTCCTATTCCACCTTCTGAGAAATGCCATCTTCTGCTGGTGGAAAGCTTTCCAATGGTTTCCCAGGTCCTGCGTTGGCCAGCAGAGCGTGTTTTCCTCTGTTTGCTGGCCACCCCTTGGTCTCCCTTGTTAGTTTTGGTTGGACTAACTCTAGGTGGAAGCTTGGCTGCTTCAGCCAGTGGAAATGTGGGTAATTGAAAAGGCTAAAGCAGTGAGCAGTGTTATAATTAACTGGCCGTATTAGGCATTTTACAATTCTGACACCTTGCAAGAGTGGAAGTTTAATGAGAATGGAGAGAGGCTCAAAAGCAATCCATTTTCCCAGTAAATATTGTAATGAAGGTGTGAAATGATGCACAGCTAACTAAACCTGTCTGTAATGGCCTCTCTGTTATAATGTAGTGATCTGACAGACTTTAGAAAAAACAATACAGTGGTCATGTATGTGTATATATAATACACATACCTTTCCTTACAGTGCTAGTGTAATGTATAATACAGCTTCACTGGATGGGCCACACATAGGTCAGGTGCCAAAACGTGTAAAGAACTGATCTTTGAAAGAAAATGCTCATTTGCAATGCGAAGATCAATGCAACCCAAGGAACGCCCCATAGAAACCTGTCCCAGAAAGGACCTTCAAGTAGAACGCGTGGGGCTGTGAACGCCCGTGCCGGGGCCAGCTCTGATATGGCACAAAGTCCTTCTCTGCTGCCCATGTGCACCGGCACAACCTGCTCGCTACAGCCCTAACTGTGACAAATTCCTTGCAGATCTGCCACGGAGGGGCAGAAAGTTAGCGTAAAGGTATTTTCTTCCTATTTGCTTCAGAAGAGGCTGTGTCTCTGATTATTAATTTAAAATTCAGCGGTAGCAGCTGTAAACAGAGTGTACTTTGTACAGCAAAACCCTGTAGTCTGTCACTGCGATTGCATCTCTGTCTTCATTTGCAAGTAACACATCAAATTAGGGTGGGTGCGGAGGGAACTGGAACGAGAATGGCACATGTCATGCGGCTTCTGATGGCACTTGGGAGTGAGCAGCCCTCTGAGGGTATTTTTGGAAATGGATGCTTTCCTGTGGGATCTTGTATCCCCCATACTTCATAGGGTTTTATCTTCCAGCCCTGCAGGGTTTTACTCTCAGCTGAAGAGGAGCTGAGTACCTGTTTAACGCCGTGCCCTGCAGCAGCAGATACGCTGTGCCTCTCTGCAGCACCCGGTTGGTGCAGAGCGTGGTCGGGAGGTCATTTCTGCCCACAAAACGTCCCAGAGCTGTCCCCAGCACGGAGCACTGAGGACTGCTCCAGGTGTATTGCATTCAAAGAGGCAGGTTTCAATTTGGGTGGGTAAGTTCATTTGTCTACCTAGCAGCCCTTTGCCACCCGACGTCACCTTTGCTCTGCAGGATGAGCCCGTTCTCAGCTATCAGCATCCTCACGGGGTGGGAACGCGAGTCTGCTGTCGCCTTTGCATTTCCAGCGGGCTGAGTGGGGGCTGAGGGCCAGACCTCCGGGTGCTCAGAGGTCTGATGTTTCCTGTGCTGGAGCCTAAATGCATCAGTGTGGTTTATGGCAGATGTGCCTGGAGGACGGTTTCCATTCTGTGCAGCTCTTGTTCCAGTTTGATCCCAAAGAGGACTTTTCCTAGCTGAACTGAATTACCTTTTCCTTTTTTAAATGTATAATTTGTATGACTGATATAAATGTCAAGCACATAGACGAAGAACAAAAATGGAGATAAACACATTGTTATTTGTAATCCGTATGTAAATACCTGAGCCCACAAATTCCAACTCACATAATGAATTTTACAGTTTTCTTTACTTGTCAGGACTTGCATGAATATGGCTGAGCTTTCGCATAGCTGCTTGCAGGATAGAGCCTTGATTTCTAAACTGCATGTGTTTTGCATGTGGCATATGGTGAGAGCTCATGAAGCATAATTGTGGAGCATTAATGTTCAGCTCTCCTGCGGGGAGTATCACATCCTGAAGGGTGACTCCCTTCAGTAACATCAAGATCCTATAGGAAAGGAGCTTCTTTTAAAGATCTCAGCCATATGATTTATGGTAAATAACACTTGTATTTCCATACTATATGCTTCTGTTCTAAAGGCTTGCCCTTGTTGGTGCTCAAATTTGTTTTTGTTTAGCATGTCACAGGACTTGGAGCAATACAGTTTTGGCAAAATGTGTGGGAAGACTATGTAAACACCATGCAAGCTTTCTATATACTCTGCGTGTCCTCTCCAGTATATTTAAATGATCTAGCTATGCACTTAAAGCACACCCATTAATACAAGTTAATACAAAGACATGGTTACTTTATGGGAGTACTTAAGTTACATTTTTATAAAGAGAACAAGAGGATCCCCTGAGACACTGTTGTACAAATAACAAAGGACAGAAGCTCAATTAGTGAAAGAAGGAAGTGAAAAGTGAGACAAGAATCATGTAGAGTATAATTCAGTAGGTATATTAGTTTGTATAATATACTGTTTCTTATACATTAAAAGGCTGCATTGAGGAATGAATTAGCTGCTTTTCCTATGGCAGTTTTCTAAACTGGGGTTGTCAGAATTTTTTTGCAGTGTTCTGACTCAAGATAGGAAAAGTCGATTCCTTAATTCTAAATTGATGGAGGTGTCACTTTGATACTTCCATTTACTTTTTTCATTACAGGAAGAGCAGAAATTGTCCAGGATTATTTTTTCATTTTGTGCTCCCCTGAGACTCCAAAACCAACCAGTGATGTTTTTTGTCCATATTATTTTAGATTAATATTTTCCAAGCAGTGATATATAGAAGCATTATCCTGAACAGTTGGCCAGAAAGTAAAGAAAGAATTGTGTTTATGGAAATAAACCCAATCCCTATTCTTTTTTCCTTAGAAGCCAACAGCGTGTTTCCAACAAGGTGAGACTACATAACAAAATGCTGCACTCTGGCCGGTGCCTGCAGAGCTCTTTGGTAATGTGGCATCTGAAGCCCGTTATGCCTTTTCTAGAACAAAGCCGTGGTTTCCTTTCTGATCTCCTGAGAGAGCCTAAGGGCTAGCAGGGCTGTTTGCGGCATGTGCAATATGGGGTTTGCGCTGAGTTCAGAGACTTGAGAGCCTGATTTCATGCAGCTTCACATGCTTTAATCCTGCTCTCGTGGTAGTTCTCTCTCGGGGACTGCCAAGTGTCCATACTGGCCAGTGGTCTCATGAGGAAAGTGCATCTGTACAGAATCCTGGGAATAATCCCGGGGAAAATGGTTGCTAAGAAAAAATGAAATTATCGGCATCTATGTCATTTCCATCAAAAGCGCTTCCTAATTATCTGGTTCAAAGTGATTGTCGTTGGTAACCTTCTTCTGTCAATCACTGTTCCCATGTATTTATATAGGGCTTAGTGATGAAACCACTTTGAAACAAGTGTGAAAATATGTATTTTGCAAATTAAATTACTGTTTACCAGCTAAAAAGGAAAACTAAAAATACTGACTCTGGCAGAAATAGGGCCTGTAGAGGAACTTTTCCAGGACGGAGCTGGAGCTGTCAGCACCAGCTCTTGGTCTGGGGGAGTGTGTGGGGCAATGAGATTCAATTCAGTGGAGCTTGGCTGCAACCCCCATCTCAGCTTGCTGCTACCCTGGGAAGAGAAAAGATATTTTCAGAGCAAAGGTTGTCTTTATAAAGCATCTTGGAAGAACGCGTGGATGTGTCCTTTTCTGCAACAGCAATTTGTTTCTCAATTATCTTTACGTTCTTTTATGGCATTGGAAATTATGCAATTCCTTTGACCCCCTAAGTCATTATTATATTACTAAATGTTTCAGAACTTGAGTCGCTATTTTTTCTGTCACCAAAAATTGACAGCGCATTGCCCCCACTACAAAGATGCTGTGAGCCAGGGTTTGGTGTGGGCTTGTTTTGATTAGGGTTGGTACACAATTTTAGCATTTTTATCAGTATTTTGCCAACGTTGCCATTGGGTTTGCAGGCACCAGAACACAGTCCTACTCTCTTTTCGAACAATGACTACACTGGCTGCCTTTGTGGGCAAACCCAGAAAGCAGTCTGGAAACTTCCTTTCAAAACGTTATATACTGCCTGTCTGATGACAGCACCCACAAGTGAAGCAATACAAGCGGCGTTGCTTCATTTAATAGTGTGAGATCCTCACAATGTGTTTCAGTTTATATTATTCTAGAGATAAGAATCTTTAAATGCTGAAGGAGCATACAGTGTACAAGAATTGTATTGACGTTTTTCTATGCTATCATAACCATGGATTCATCTGCTTGTCCTTATGTTAGCAATTTAATTTTAATCCAGGGCAATAATGAAAAAATGCATTACTGGGGAAAAACAAACCCTTCATAGCCCGTGTTCCTGATATTTTTAGGGAATTGAATTGCATTTTCTGTTGACAATAACAGACTATCTTTAGGTCTCCCATGAACATCTATGAACAACAAAAATAGGTTTGCTAATGTATTGTCAGCCAGAAGAAAAAAACCTATTTGTAGCTCTTGTATTGGGGGGTGGATCTGGACGCCCCGTCTGTGTCCTGCGGCACCTTTACTCTGCAATTTTCCGCAAGGAACTCGAGCAGCTTCTGGGACGCAAGGAGGCACTTCTGCATGTGCTCACCTTCAGCTGGGAGCCCTGCCCTGCTCATGAAATGTTTTTGCCTGTCCGTATAGATTGGCGAGGGTGGGCTGAGCTGCCCTCCCGGCTCAGGGTGTAGTTGAGCGGAGCTGGAGTGCCCAGGTGGGGATTGCTCTTTCTGCTGCGTAGCCAGAGCCCAGGCAGGGCAAACCTCCCCCAGACCTGCGGAGAGGGGTTTTAACTGCCAACAGCAAGAATCCCTTCAGATGCTGAAAACCATGCTCTCCTGACACGGTACAGGTGACTGTTGCCGATTGCAGCGGGCACTGGGGTGGTAGCTCCCAGCCAGAGCACCCCAGGTGTGGAGGGGAGGCTGATTTTGGTGCTGTGCAGGGAAGGTGCAGCCTGTGTGGCTGCAGAGCACGGTGTAGCATAGACTGGGAAAGAGTATTCAGCAAAGGTGGCCTGGGAGATTTGCATCAAACGGGGCTCCTCGCCCCTGAAGAAGACTCGGCTTCTTGTAGGGATGTGGGTGTGAATGCTCTGGGATGGTGGGTCCTCCCCAGCTCCGGTGCCCTCCAAGGAATGGAGGCACAGCCCAGAGGCTGTTCAGTCGCAGGTTTTCATGGCCACAACACAACTGTAGCCACAGATTTGTTCAAAACTGGAAACAATGCAAGATGTAAAGATATTCAGATCAGAGATCAGACTTGAGTAAGTGCTCGAGAGTGTTGTAAAAGCAGAATAATTTGGATTCCATTTTTTAATAATTTAATCTTTTTATATATATACACTATTCAAAAATCCTACAAGATGGAGCACAGTATGAGATTTATTTCCCTTAGTTATTTTTTTCTAAACCCTTCCAAAGAATCTTCTATTACAATTTTGAGCTTTATTAAAAAAAATCCTGGGGGAAATGTGTACTATTCTTTATTAAACTACATAGGATGTATTCCTAAGAGTCGCTCACACTCCTCCCACCCACACCTTCCCACATGTGAGATAAATTAAGAATGTCACTATCTTTAATGCCAGAAGTATTTCCATCTTCCACTGCAAATATGCAGTGATGCATCTAGAATAGCACTGTCAGGGGAAGAAATCTTCACATGAACAGAATTTAGCTATTTGTGTTCCCTTTCTACGTGCACTTAGTATTTTATCCACAGGGGATATTTTCTTCAGTGGGATCATGTCAGTTGCAGGTAAATGGAGAAAGAAAACTCTTGTGTCTTTATATCTAAACCAGTTCTGAGTCCTGCCCCTTGGCCAGTCTCTCTCTGACAGCCTGCGCCCGGTTCAGAGCCTTGCAAAGCTGTAGGAGATGTTGACTGAAGGGCATTGCACTTGCTAATAGCGTGGTGGGTGCTGGGGAATGAGTCTGACATGTGATGGTGGTGCTGAGCCTTCACCTCCTGGGTCTGCGCAAAACTGCTGGCTCCAGTGGGGAAGCAGACGGGAATGGAGGCTTGAGAACTAATCTTGTGTCTGTGCTTCTGCCTCTGTGACTAATTGCTCTGAAATTTGCACATGTAATAGCTTTCACTTCTCCTAATACCTCTTACTAGGTTAGCATTTAAAAAGGATGTATTTTCTTGTCATTAAAAGTGTTAGATGCAAATGGAGAAGTGGATAGATATGCATTGCTTAATAATTAAAATAGAACCACAAATTTCAGGGAGTGCGGTCAGGCTCCAAAGAGTACCTGATCCCGTGTCCAACGCGCGGTACAGTAGCAAGAAATGCACCCACTGCACCACTCCTCTATGGGAATGTACAAATTAGAAATTTCAAGGGCTATTGAACACTGTGAATTTCCACTGTGGATCAGCACAAAGTTATTTGGCACAGGAGGTTCTGTAACTGTGATACATTGGGGAAGTTCATATTGTGCAATGGCCCTAAAACTCACCCTTCCTCCTCTAGTATGCAGAGATCCAGTGCTAAGACGTGTTTAATATAAAGCAGGTAGGATATTAGCTGACTGGAGCAGGTTTTTTGTGTCTTGTTGGTTTTTCATTATTCATCTTACAATCATCTCCTTTGCTATTTATATTCAGCATAAATAATAATTAAACCAGGGGGCAGAGGTGTGATAGTGTGAACGTGAAGAAAAACTCCATGTCCCTGCTGTTGCAAAGTTGCAAAGCTAGCCGGGACTGGAGGAGTCCTTAGCCTGAGGGAAACGTGGTCCATTGCAAATGCTTGCTGGAGAGCAGGAAAGCATTAACATGCAAGCACTACTCTTAAGTGGCCAGAATGTAGTGATTAAAGTGCTCTTGCTGTGTGATCTTGGGCCTCTTGCCCTTTCTATTCCTTAATTAATTTCCTCTATCATTTATGTATTAATAAAAACAAATTACCTGCTTCATGGGAGGTGAGAGGTTTTATTCATTTATGTTTGCAAACAGCTTTGAGATCCAAGGAAGGAAGGAAGAGGCTACAGAAGTGAGACAGCTGTATGTAGTGCATGAATGATATATGACAAGGTTTTATTCCTTGGCAGTCTGATAATTTGGCATAGGAGTAAGTCTTTTTCCTTTTCTGCTGTCCAAGTTTCTTTTCCTAACATTATCAAATAAGGCACAGCTTTGGCCTCTAGTGTGATATGTAAATGGATGGATGTATGGACACTTTGATTTGGGGTTGATCAGTACCTTTGTTTCAGCCTTTTTTCTTTCGTGAGCACTTATGGAGAAGGGCACTGCCCAGTGACTGTGGAGTCATCTGCCAGCAGGTCATCCATTTGAAACCAGTGCTGGGATTTAAAATTGCTACCATGTCCCATCTTTATGGAATGAACATGGATTTATCTCCTGGAATGACTGTCTGCTTTCTGCTATTACCAGTAGGGTAGCAGCTGCAGAGGTTATCGTACGCGGGACAGAGGTGTACAGAAAGGACGTTTCCAGGTAGAGATGTAGAGTTGGTTATTCTCTGCTGTCACAACTTGCGTCCTGCACTAGAATTCAGATTTTTAATGTCTTCCTCTGAAAACCAACTTGATCAAGGTCTTGCAGTCTAGCAAATCAACATGCAGTAGTGCTGGCCAAAGGCTGCCTATATATTGTCAGTAGCTTTGTTGATGAAGTTCAGTGAAGGCTGATGCATGCCAATGAAAGGCAGAAATGTGCTATCAGTGGATGCTCTTGATGTCTTTTCTCCTGGTGAGTAATGCAGACAAACACAACATTCCTTCCTACCTGCGCAAACCAGTCTCAGGGTGGAAGCAACATTAAAAGCCAGCATCTCTTCTCTTGTAATGTCTAATAGCAATGTCTAATTCTGGATTTTCAAAGCTATTCCCCTTAAGGTTATCCTGTAATACAGACCGTGTTTGTGCACAGGCGGTGTCACGAGAGCAGCTCAGCGCACTTCAGTATGCAGCGAGCTCCTCGGCTGCCGTTTCCCTTGGAGTTCCTCAGCAGGCACTAAGGATGTGTCATCCTTTGAGTCATCTTTTACTTTTAAAGCCGCTTTCCTCCATGAAAGCTGTTTTGGTTTTGACTTCAAAAACTTTACACAGAACACTGCATTTCACAGTCCTTTGACACAGATTTTTGCAGGGGCAGCAGGTGGGGGGTGAGAAGATGAGAGCTGCCTTTGGGGCCACGCATGCCTTCACCCCTTGTGTATCTCATGCCTTTTTCATCAGCAGTCTTCTCTGTGCCCCTCCCCAGTTTGCTTCTCCCAGAGATTTTTAGAAATGGTCGATGCCCTCTTGGACTGAGCTGTGTGGGGTGGGGAGCTTAAATTGCTGTTGGGTGTTTGCAGTTTGTCTCTTCTCAATCTCTCCTATGAAGATGCCTCTCACCCCGTCTCCCGTCTCGGATCGAAGCTCAGGTGTCCTGTTCCCTTCTCCCTCTTGAATGCTCAGGATTTATGTTTCTTTTGTGCTTATGACCTAGATTCACCCTGCGGCAGAAACTTCTATGGGGCAGGGAGAAGGGGAAATATCTGCCTTTGCAGTGCACGAGTGGCCCCAGCTCTTGCACAGCAGCCTCCCCTCATTTTTGGGGGTGATTTCCATGCTGCAGGGTGCTCTCTCAGCAGCTGGCGTTGAAACCCTCCTGGAGGCTCCTGCTGATGTACAGCCCGGCTCCCCGCAGGCAGTAGGAGTCTTGCACCCCTCCTCTGAGCTCTTGGGGCCAGGTCCCCGGGCAGCCCAAAGTGGTGGGCTCCCGTCACCCAGCCCTTCAGAGCCGAGGGCCGGTTAATGGTGTGTGTAAAGCCCTCCTACTGACGAGGCCATCCGTGCTGTTCCAGAAATGTTGAGCTAATTGCACAAAAGGTGAAGCTCCAGTGCAGCAATGATTGATTCAGCCGCAGGCCCTCCACAGCAGAGAGCAGCTCATGAAAACCAAAGACGAGGCATGTGATTGCAGACCCTTAATCCAGCTAAAATACCATGACGCCTGACCTCATTAGAAAAAAGCCACAAAACACATCTCCCTGGATTGTTCCTTGCTGTGTCCAGTGAAATACTGGGAGCTTGGCTAACCAGCCAGGTATTCCTCCCCCTCCTGCAGAGTACTGTGTTTTCCTCTCTGCCTTGGAAACACTCATAGACCCAGAATGAACTCCTATAAGCTCATGTGGAGGAAAACTTATCACTTACTAATTATTACATAGACATAATGTGATTGTAGCCGCAATGATAAAAGCTGATACACGGCTTGT
Source organism: Calonectris borealis (assembly GCF_964195595.1). NCBI lineage: Eukaryota > Metazoa > Chordata > Aves > Procellariiformes > Procellariidae > Calonectris > Calonectris borealis. The sequence goes on along the minus strand of NC_134321.1, from coordinate 10,311,878 downwards.
AGGGTGAGGGAGTAAGGCAAACAAGCAAGGCACACGTAAGGTGTTATCAGGGGCCAGGAGAATTTGTAAAGTGGTCATCAGTGTTTCCCTTAGATACTAATTTTATGGGGAAGTTAATGCACAGCCACTGCACAGTCGCAGGGCTGCCAGCCCATAGTCTGGGCTAGCCCTCAGCACGACCCTCCCTCTCCCAGCAAGTCTGGTCCGCTTCAGAGCGTAAGTTTAGACTGCGCATTAAGTAGGGTGGACTTTACATGTGGCAGTGTTGTGCCTTTGCTTTCAACGCCTATCAGTTTCCTTAGCATAGACAAGTCTCTGCTTCTAACTGCAGACAGCTCTTGCTCCAGGCCTGACAATTTGGATGCTGAGGTCTCTACAGCGGTCTTGGAAATTCCTGGGAAAGGTGGGGGAATACTGGCATTTCCATGCATGTGGCTTAATTCTTACAGTGGTTGTCTGCACCCCCTGGGTCATGAATGAAGTAGTCCTACAAGGTGGCTTGGTCTCTACAGAGGTGCCTCTTCAGTTGGAGGGAGCAGGGTGCTGTGTCCCAGCACCCTCTTCTTTCTTTTGCCCCTCTCAGCTCAGCACAGGTAGGTGGTCCTGGCAGTGCAGAGTAATCTTCCCTTTCACAGCTGTGCCCCAGGCAGGGGATTGGGGGGACGAGGGATTTGGTTGGCATTTGTGGGCTAGGGATGAGTAATGTTTCCCTGTCACTAACACATCACCGCTTGTATCAACCAGGAGCGTCAGAGAAGCTTGGTGCAAACAGGCTGAGCGTCGTCAGCGATTTGTTGCGGTCATTAGCGTGGCGCGAAGCGCCGCGTCCGCAGGCTCCCGCTGGCATGCGGCGCTATGGGGTGCTGCCTGCAGGGCCTGCGGACCCCTCTGGGACACCCACGTGCAGCGGCTCTCATCTGTACCGTTCACGGTTAAATGTCAATATGAGCCTATTAGAGAGAGGCCAGGGGAAGCGGGAATGGCAGCTCAGCGGGCAGTGACGGATCATACGCTGGCGAATGATTGATTTACTTATTTAGGGCTCCGTTCAGCAAAGATTCGGATCCATGGGGCTTGGGCTTAATATGAGCTGGGGAGATGAGGCTGTTTCAGCAGCAGAGGAAACCACCAGTACTTCAGGCCTTTCATGGCACAGCGCTTGTGCATTTATTTACCCGTTGCAGAGCACTGGGGCCAGCCCCCCTGACAGCGGCAGCCCTTCGCCGTGCCACCAAGCTCAGCCACCGTGAGAGTTTCAAGTGCTGCAGCAGCACGGAGGGGAGTTTTGGAAATGCAGATTTTTGGGGGGCTCTGGGCCCAGCCCAAGCTTCGTGGCAGCAGCGCCGGGCAGATGCAGCCCCTCGTTGCAGGGGATGCTCAGTTACTCTCCAGCTTTTGCTTTGCTGCAATACACTGAAGGAAGAAGAGTTGCAGCGTGGGCTTTGTGAACAAGAAGGACCATCTTGGAGCAGGAAGGCCGTGGGGTAGGGTGGTCCTGGGGCCATTTCGCCAGTGACCATAACCGTCTTACTAATTTGGGAGACATCTCTTGTGAAATGCCTGTTGGCATGCCCTACCACTAATTGGGACAGAAAGACTCAATCTGACACTGCACCCTGCAAACCTCTGGTGTGATGTAGCCCAAATTCTATGCCCAGGCTTCGCTATGCACCTTCCGGATCCAGAGCACATGTCTGTCGTGGTCCAACTTGGTAGGAATTGCCAGGCTTAATCAAACCAGTGATTCATCCGTTCTGGGAGCCTGTCTCAGGGCGTGGGCAGCACCAGCTGCTTCCGAGGGAGGTGTGAAAGGGCCCTGACAAACAGCTATGCAATACCCCCGGGGAGGTGTTGCTTCCTGGCAGCAGTGTTTGGCCTGGAGCATCAGCCTTGTCTCAAGTGAAAATACAGCAAAGTACAGTCGTAGAGCACAGAGATTGGAAGGGAAAGGTCTAAAAAGGTCTCCCTATTTAAAATGCTACCTGAGGAGGGCAGCCGCTCTTCCTTACAGCTGCACGTGGCTTTCCTGCAAAAGAGTTAGAGACCTTCTCCTCCAGACAGGTCTTTGGCTGACAGCAGCGGTTTTGATGGGGCTGCCTTGTTCTCCTGCATGTCTCCACTCTACCAGGACTCCCTTTAGTTTAATTACCTGCTCTGTGCCCATTTACCACTAAACTTTTTGGGATGGTTTCTTGGCTGAAGCTGCCAATCTGAATACTCTATGACTTGGGGAAAAAAAAAATCAAACGTCTATTAAAAGTAGCCAAGCTGCTAATGGAGACAGATAAGTGTGATGTGCATCACCTGAGGGCTGAGACCAGGAGGAAGCACTCAGCTACTTAAGAGAGGGATGCAAAGAGACCCTCACTGGAGGAGGCACTAGCTACCTGTGAGGTGTCTGCAGCTCTGCCTAGTGTCTGCTGATATTCCATTCATTAGATGGGTAGTACAGCAGAAAAATTAATGCGAATAAGTCAGAAAAGCTGGAAATTTAGGGTGTTATCTGCAAAATGCAGGTGGAAGAAATGTGTTCTCTCTTAAAGATTTCCCACTGATTTAAGTCCCTTGTGTCTTTCCTCCTAAAGCCAGTGCTTAAAAATAGGATTGAAGAAGGAATATAACATTTTTGCTGGTGTTAAGCTGGCAGCTAGTTAGTGCTAGCTAATTATTGTATAGGCCATATAGCTCAGAAGAGACCTGCTTTATGGATGTGCAAAATGGCTGCTGCTCTCAGGAAACGGAAGAATTAGGAATCTCTTGTCTTTTTTACTTTTTAGGAGGCACAGTGCCTTAGTTTAGGGTAAAGAGTCTCTCTATCTCTATGAACTGGGCTCCTGGTAGAGTTGGGGAGGCTTAAATAAGGACAAGTAGGTTCTCTAGTGATCCCTGCTGCACTCCCGGAGGGGGCTCACCTAGGATAATGCTGTCCCTGCTGAGTGACTACCATCATCCTTTATTTCCAAATCTGCTTCTTGTACTTCTGTGGTTAAGAAGGATTTAAGGCTGTTCGCAAAAGGCAATGTGCTGTTTGGGAAAGGCTTGGCTCTGTGTTACGCTTCCTTCTGGGTGCTGGTCTGAGCTCTCTGCTGCGGAAACATCCAAACACTTTTTTTTGATGACAGCGAGTCACAGGTATGTCTGTTCATGGTCCATACTGGAGTTGCCAAAGCTGTGTGCAGTTATACTAGGATGCTGTCCCTTCTGCTCCCAATATCTGGGCATTCAATGCTTCCAGTCCTGATGATGTTTCTTTTTTTAAAAAAAACTACAACAAAACAACAAAAAACCAACCCCCCCCCAACCAACTCTGAAGTCTGAAAACAAATTACTAGTTGCCACTCTAATTTCACTAGTATAGCATCCATGACCATCAAAACCAACCCTTGTCCTGAAGAACTTGTAGTGGTTGCAGACTGAAGAGGGGTGGCTTCAGAGGGGGGCAGGAGCAGAACGAATGACCAGGCAGGGACCTGCCCCGCAGTGGGTAAGGCAGTGCTGGAAGATGGACCTCAAGTTCTTCAGACCCACAGACCTCCCCTACAAGGCTGTGTTTCAAATACAAAGCAATGTATTTTAATCAAATGTTTGAGAACATCTGTGGGAAGGGACTCTGCATTTGGTAGCTGTTTGGGTTTGCTGCCTGCTGGAGCGGAGTCTGCTTGTCGCCTACGAGGCACCGCGCCGTGCTGGCTGGAGTCTGAACATGCTGCTGCTTTTGCCACGCATCTGATTTTAAGTTCCAAAGTTACTGGTTTGGGGGAGTGGTGTGGCTGACTGGGTGGTTTTGTGATGGGCAAGGGGAGCAGGAGAACAGGCTGGAGTCCAGCAGCGGGAGTGCAGCGAGGCAAGCCTGGGTTCAGACTCAGTGGCTGAGCTGTGGGCTAGACCTTGCAGGGGTGTATTAAAGGCAAGGGAAATGGTGACTTGGGGACAGGCCTAGAAAACGGGGATGCTGCTGGCTCTCAGGGATTCCTGCCTCTTCCTCCGCCAGCATCTATTGGGTAAACTGTTTCTTCCAACTTGGTACCTTCCTTAGTGTGATGAGGCATGCTGTGGACTGAACCGCTCTTCTGCGAAAGCGTGCTCTCTGCAGCGAGTGAAGCTCTCTGTGGAGCTCAGTGACCCAAGGAACCAGGTAAAGGAAGAAGAAATCCTGATGGGAAGGTAGGGCTTCCCTGCAAAGCCATACGGTCCCTCCTGTCAGCACCTTTGAAGAGTTAGCTTGGTTTTCGTTTCAAATACATTTAGAAACCTTAGTCTGGTGAGATGGGATTCCTCTTCTCAGGTACCTGCAAAGTGGCTCTTTCTATCATGTCCTGCTTCTTTCCCACCAACAGCTGTGCTCATCAGCACAGATCTGCCAGACAGTACGAATCCCCATGGCTGCAGGAGAGGCAGGCAGAGCCCATCTACATGGTCCTTGCTTTCTCCACAGCTTCTCAGGCCTGATCCAGACCAGCTGAGCAGCTCTCTTCACTAGTAGCATCAGTGGATGCCCGTTGTCTCCTGCCGGCCAGGCAGCGGGGAGAGGTGGTGGCACCCCGTTGGCACAAGCAATTGCTGGTGTTGCCAGTTCAGGGTCCACAAAGTACATTTGTGGTGCTCCAAGAAAATATATCCCTCTTTCTGAAAACTATATGAGATGGAGCAGCACCTTCTGTTTATGCTCCCTCTTGCCAGGCTTTTTAACATTATTTATTTAGCAGCTTGAGAAGAGCTCACCAGCCAGCAGCACCTTCCCTTTGAACCATGGTCCATGCTGTCCCTCGCCGTGGCAGGCTGCCCGCTTGCAGAATGTGTTTTGCTCGCTCTTCAGCTGTTTTAAGGACCTGCTCACCAGCTAGACTTTGGAGAGATTAATAATGTCTCTTTTCCATACAAATGTCCTTGACAAGCCAGAAATCCGCCCATTCACTGTTTTGAGCAATTAAAATGATGACATGGCCATCAACCCCCACGCAACCAGTTGGCGAAAGCATTCTGCAATGGAAAATCCAGTCCTCGGCGAGTGAATTTGTATGTAGTTTGGCAGAGAACAGCCCTGCTGACTTCCCAGGCCGACACTGCTTTGTTACTCAAATACAAACATCTAAAACCAGCATTAGGCACTGCGAGCCGCGCCAAAGCCGACTGCTGTCGTCGTATAATAAAACAGCATGTTGAGGTTTGCTATTCTAATTGGGCAGCCAGGAACCCCGGCGGACGGCGGAGCTTATTTATTGATTGCTCTTCAGATCAGAAACTGGACGGCACCGCGGGGAGCTAGTAAAGGAGGAAAACCATTTTAAATACACTGTAAATGCTCCTTTGCAGGATTAATGAGCGGGAAACTGCAATGTGTGTTAACAGGATGCACAGAAAAGTAAAAGCTGGTAAACTTGCACGGCTTTCCCTTCCATAGGAGAATCTGCTTCAGCAGAGATGGGGAAATACAGGCTGTAATAAATGTTGCTTTATTGCTGGGGCCTTATAGTGGGAAAGAATCTATATTCTTACACTGAAGGTCTTGCAAAAGTGGAAATTGTTAGAAAATATAGGGGGAAAAACACTTTAAAAAAAAAAAAAGATGGGGGGGGTTGGAGTCGGCAGAAGTGGAAACCTTTCCTGTTGGCTACTTATTCCCTCAGGGCTAGCTCGCAAAAAGCATGAAATGCGTGCTATGCTCTATCTCCTGCATAGCTGGGAGGGATTCACCAAGCAAAATAGCTGAAGGGGTCCAGAGGGACAGGTTCCCCAGCTCTGTAATAGCCACGGTGCCATGAAGCACCCCACTGAGTCACCTCTCGCTGTGCAACACCTTCCCATCCTCAACAGCTGGTCTAGTCGGTGTGAGAGAGAAGAGCGGGTTGTGATCCTGTTTATCGCTTTGCTGAGTGTTTGGATCTTCACCCAAAAGCTTTGCATGGCTCTGGTTTACTTTCAAAATGCCTGGGAGGGGAGCTGAGATACTGATGCACAGATGTGCAATGAAAGTATAAAAGCCTGTGCTGTCGTTTTAGGAACATGTGCTGTTCCCATGGTTTGCCAAACTCTTATAATTATCGTAACACCTGCAGCTTGCCTGCAATTCAATCCTGGGTGCTTTTTTCCTGCTTGATCAGCTCATTTCTAGCTGCCTGTCATTTGGGAGATGCCCCCTCCAGCACAGCGGTTATAGTTACTGAAGCAACTCCTGCGAGGAGGGTGGTCGGCAGGAGGGGAGGTGCGGTTGCTCCGTGCCTCCCTTGGGCATCTCGTGATCTTGGCTGAAGGAGACAGGTGACAGGCACTGCCGGGGATTAGCATGTAGAAGTCTTGAGGAATTTAGGAAGTTTAATGTCTTCATGGTGATCTGACTCCTTGTAGAATCACTTATGAGTGAAATAGTAACAAAGTTAAGTAACCCAGAAAGATGCTGGAATTTCTCCGTATAAGGGGCTAGATGGGAAATGAACTCATCTGCAAAGCCTGTTTTGTTTTAACGTGGTATCACCCTCTGCTTGCTTCCCCTTTGTGTTTGTCCACCTGACACATCCAGTCTGAAATGTGAGCAGCTTGCGACAGGAGATGTTTTTCTTGTGTTTGTTAAGCCTGGAGATCTTGGGCTGTGGTCAAAAGGGGCCTGGGTAATCTCTGGTGGAGCGAGACCTGATCCTGAACTGAAGGACCATCACCAAGATCATTGCGTTAGATGCTCAGACCTCTGCATCCTCAGATATTTGCCATCCTGTGACTTTTAAGACAGGGTTGGTAGCGTCCTCTGGGAGACCTTTGGCCCACCCACGCATGGGTGTCTCCCGGGCCATCTGCCTGGGAGGCAGCTGCTCCAACCCCACCGCGTGCTCAGAGATGTGTTTCAGGACATCTTGGCAGACTTGAATGCAGTGGGCTGGGCTGTCTCCACAGGGCTCCGATGCTTTGGCGGTGACATGACTGCTTCATTGCTAGAGCTATCAGTCAGCGCTGCTTGAGAGATCTCCACTCATGATTAGACCACCAAGCACTTTTGCAAATGAGAGGGCTCTGGTTTTGTTACCCAGTCCTTCCTTGTGCAGCGTGAGTGATTTCTTAAGCACGCAGAGGTTTGTGATGCAAGTACTCATTATCCACCCCAGTTTGTGACAAATGAATCATAAAGTAAACTTAATGAAACAAAGCACACAAAAGTAGATTGATGTTTGGCTTGGCTTGATTTGATGTTTTCTCTTCTGGGTTTTTTGGTTGGTTTTTTTTGTTTGCTTGTTTTTGTTTTGTTTTTGTTGTTGGTGGTGGTTTTTTTTGTCAGTTTGGCAAATACTGTAGGTTTTTATCCAGCTTTGTTCCTTCATGTCATTCCTTTAGAGGTTTTCACAGATCAGTCCAAAGTAAGGAAGAACCAAGCAAAATGAGAGACAAACAGCCAACACAGAGGTAAAAGCAGAACAACCATATCAGGGTGTATTTTTCTTTTGACCGAGGTCTTTTGCACCCATTTGGGGCATCTTGACAAAGAAGCTTAATGTCTAAAGTTGTGGATATTATTTTCAGGGGACTCCTCTCTGCAAAATGCTTTGCTGTAACTGAAGAAATAAAGATTGGCATTGCTGCTGAGGGTAACTTCATGTGATGGGTGGAAAAGTAAAGTAAAATTTGCAGAATAACTATGGAAAAAAAATCATAATTTGTAGCCAAGTCCCAGGGCATATTTCCACTTGTTGCTTTAGAGGGGGGACCTTTTTGTTAGCATCTGTCCTAGGCCAGAGAGAGAATCACAAATAAAAGCCATCAGAAAAAGGAATGGAGAGTTATTTTCAGGTCGAGTCTGCATTAGCCAACAGTTTTGTTTCCTTTTAAAAACCAAAACCTCGTTGGAGTCAGTCCTCTGGCAACACAGAGCCTGCTTTGGGGAGGCTTTTTTTCTGGTTGCCTCAGCAAAACAAATATACTCAGGGCATATCTCACTCTGTGGGCTGGGTAACAAGCAAATAAAACCAATCAGCCCATCTCCAGGTGGCTTTTGATGCCTTTTAGTAGCAACCTACCTGCCAGGAGCATCGCTGCTTCCCTGCTGAGAGCTGAAGTGCTGACCGACGGGTGCAGGCGCAGCTCTGCACTAATGGTGGTGTGTGTCCGCCTGTCCCCCGGCCGGTACGACGGCTTGAAATAACGTAGTAATTCAGTTTGGCGGGGGTGCTGAGGGCTTTCAACTTGCTTGAGGCTTCAGGAGGTCTTAGTCCCAATCCTAAGCACCAAGCACCTTGGCAACCTGAGTGTTTGGAGGCCAAACCCACCACCTTTGAAAAGGGTGGCAAAGCCAGCATCGATTCCAGAGGATGAGTGTGATTATGTTTGCTGCTGGCTTGGGTACATCTGGGATCCAGGTGACAAAGGCTGGCTCCAGCGTGTCCTAGGTGGCTTTTTTGCAGGCAGAGCATTAGTCTGGTGAAGCCAAACCTTGAGGGTCAAATCCTCCACAGGCAGAAGCAGATGCAGTTGTTAGTGCTTTTGGAAAAGCTGGGCCATTAATTATGCATGGAGCACGTGTACTCGCCTGCTTCCAGGGGACACGGAGCATAAGGGTGTCTGCCTTTATACAAGATGTGTACAGGCACACAGTGAAATACAGCGATAGTTAAATCTTAATGCTCACGGTCTGGTTTTTGGCTGTCTTCCTGCATTTCTGTTTGCAGATGTGAGTTTTTTGTGTTTGGGGTTTTTTGTTGTTTCTTTTTTAGGAAAAAAAGTCTTGAAGAACAAAGAGCCTGAGAGCCCTCTGCATAAGATCTAAAAGCTCTCCTAATTAGAAAGGAGGAGGGAATAATTCAGCCAAATAAAACTCAGGTGCCAATTAAAACCAAAACAACCTTCCACTGACATTTGGAGTGATGTCTCGCTCCTGGAGAGGGAACGGCGTCTCTGGAAGCCTTCCAATTCATACATCTGAGAGTCACTTTTATTGACATTGACCTAATGGCTCAGGTCATTTGTTATAATCATAACAGGACTTTGATTATTCCTTGTGTGTGCATCACAGAGAAGTTATGAGACTTCTGGACAGTCTATAATGGTCTTTGGCTGCAATACTGCGGTTATTTGATGGTTAATGACAATATCACCCATTTAGAATCGCTAAGAAAAAAATAAAGAAACATAAAGCCTGGGCAATCAATAAAATAATTTTTTTACATAGTCAGAGTAAGGCAATAATTTTGCTATTTGAGAACAACAAATACATCAGAATCTGTGGAAAGCTTAAATTGTTTTACTGCTCGGGCAGCTGTTTGACAATTTGTGAAGCAGCACTGAGGTCACACAGTCCTGTTGTCCGAGGACGAGCGGCTGCAGGGAGCAAGGGCAAATTCAACAGGCGTCCGTGGCCGCAGGAGAGCCCGGCTGGGGAAAGCCTGGCTCCTGGCAATGCCGTGGAGCCCGCGCAGGCTGTGCGTGCCCTGAGGAGGAGCCTGCGCTGCCGTGCAGCACCCCGGCATGAGGGGGGTCAGGTGGGGCTCATTGGCCCTCAGCGCAGGGTGTGAATGTACCGACTTGGGGTTTTCCACTTGCTTTTGTGGAGATGGGAATCCTTCAGGCAGCCTCATTAGTTGTGGTTTAAGCAGAAAGTTACTTTTCCAGAACTTGGTTTTCTCGATTCTTTTGCCCTCTGCTTTGCTGAGACTGTGTGTTAGATCACTTGGGGAAAGGCGTGGGGATGGTGTGCCTGTGCAGCCAGGTTTTGATCCTTCCTGTCTGCTTTGCATGTATGCGATATGCTTGTTTCTGATTTTTTTTTTTTAATTATTTTACTTTGTATTGCTGCATTGATGTATTTATATCATTTTATAATCAGAAGTGTCTAGAGTATTAATTACTAGAAAACCACATGAGAAAATTGGGCTTTTATGCCAACATTCCTATGCTAATGTACCAAAAATAATCGTATTTAAGCATCACTAACACTAAAATACATTTAAATTGGAACTATTGAAATTCACCTCTTATTTGTGTCAAGGGCTCCAAAACATGTTTTTCTAAAATACAAAATGTAACATAAAAGCCTAAGGCTTCTAAAATGTCATCTCTTAAAAAATAATCTGGATTTCAGCTGGAGTTTGGTAGAGATGCAGCAAACCTTTTAGTGACTGAGCTAAGCAACCCTGAAAATCAAGTTTATAGTGCTTGTATCAACTGACTGGCTACAGAAGTTCAACTTCATTATCATGGCAACTTGCTATAAATAAGTGGTGGGGCAGTACTGAGAAGCTGAGGTTGTGCTGTGGGCTGCCTTGAGAAGCTACAGAGAAGTGAGAATGTGGGCATTCGTCCTCTGAAATGCATTGCATTCGTCTGTGGAAAAATGGGGCAATCTATTAACGTGCATTTCTAATCTGAACTCCTGCTTTCAGTCAGTCTTTTTAAGGATAAAGGACCTTTGCTGAGGGCAGTCACTCTCTGTGGTGTGTTGCATTGCTGCCAAGTGGAATGGTTCCTCAGGAAAGGACGAGGCCTCGGAGGCAGCACCAAAGTGTTTCTCCGCAGTCCCACGGATGAGCTGGGAGCGGCTGGCGAGAACCCGGCACGTGGAAACCACTGCCCTGTGCATCGGGCTCTACTGTGGTTAGTTCACAGCCCTCGCTGGGAACGGCAGGACCGGGACACGGAGGGGCCATGCTCAGCCTCCGTCCATCTGCGAGCAGATGATTTTCTTCTGCTCTGCTCTTTTCTGAGCAGCAAAGTGGTAGAGAGCAGGGGCTGGGCTGCCCTGTAGGGCTGCCCCCAGGACTGTAGAGAGCCCTGGGCTGCCCTGTGAGGCTCGGGGACATCTGATGCGATGCGTTATATTTTCCAAATCGTTCTCACTTCTCTGTGCTTTTACTTCCCCCCTGTATTAGTATCTAATACAGCAGCAGCTGGCTGCTATCGTTCTCTGACTTCCAAAGATCTCCAATTCTGGACTGGCTATGCAGAAGGAGCCCCCAATAACACACACCAGTGATTTTTTTTCCCACATGACCCCCCTTCTCCTCCCCAGTCTTCAAACCCAGATGCTCTGGTGGAGTTCAGGTGTCCCGCAGAGGTCCAATCTAAAGAGCTGTAGTGACAGAGAATCTGTCACATCCTCAGGTAAATTGTTCCAGTGGTTAATTAATTACCTTAACTGTTCTGCACCAAGAACAATTTTCTCTGTAGAAATGCCTTTGGTTTCCAGCCACTGGATCTCAAGATGCCTTCATCTGTCAGATTAAAGAGCCTCATCTTATTACTCCTCTCTCTGTGTGGGCAGTTGCTGACCACTCTCAAACCACCTCTTAACCTTCCCAGGGACAGAGTAAATGGATCGAACGTCTCTAGTTCCCTGCTGTAAGGGAGGTTTATCAACCTCCCCTTCTTCTTGCTTCTGCCTGCTGAAACCCCTCCAATTTATTCTTGTCCTCTTTCCCAGCCGGATGCACAGAGGCTTGTGCAGTCTTTCACGTCTTCTACCATGGCTGAAGAGCTCTGGCCACCCACTGAGCCTGGCCCTGCTCTGTACATCCCAGGGCCAAATCTGTCCTCAGCTGCTGCCATGTCTGGGGTCAGGCTGAGCCCTTAGTCCCACTCCAGTGTCCCCATGAGAATGGGATGGGAAGCGTGCAGAGGCCAGCTCCGAGCACAGGATCAGCCTGTTGTGGCCTGAGGGGTTTTTGTGCCTCTATTTTGGCATCTGTCCTGGCTATGAAAGAAGAAAAGGAAGGTCCTGAGACAGGCAGCTGTGCTGAGCTGGGAAGGAGGGACAGCGGAGCTGGCTGCGTTTGGAGTCCGCTCACACAAAAGTTCACCAGCTCCAAGTGAGTGTAATTGCAGAGACAAAGTAGGAGCAGCCTGAAAATCACAGGGAGAGCATAACTTCCAGCCGAGGAGAAAAGGGCCTTTACGAGGTCTTGAACCAGTGTCCCTACGTGCGCTGTGCTGCGGTGTGATGTGTGAGCGCTCACCACTCCGCCGCCGGTTAGAAATGAGAAATTTCAAGGGCTATTGAGCACTCTGTGAATTTTCACACTGGCTCAGCGCAAAGTTATTTAGCACAGGTGTTTTGGTAATTGTGATGCATTGGGAAAATTCACAGTGCTCAATGGCCCTCAAACTTCCACCTGCTTGGTGTGGTGGTTAAGTATTAGTGCAGTGGATTATAAGATAAAATATGCAGGAGAGACTTGCTGGCTGCAGGACTTTTTCTGGCACTGGTTATATTTCTTTGTTATTCTGCCATCGGTTTGTTTATCTGATGTGTATTAGAAGGACAGAAAGTTGACTTCGGTGGCTTTTAAAGTTGAGTGTTTTGCGCCTAGTAAACCTGACGGGCCCACGTCACCTCATGGCCCGGGCGAGAGCACCGCGGAGAGGAAAGGGGTCTCCAGCCCACATCCCTGGCTGCGCTCAGTGGCATCTCCGGAGGTCCCCTTCTGAGGCTGCATCGCTTCCGAAAATACCCAACCGCGAGCCCTGGGAGGGTGGAGAGGGAAGAAGAGGGACCTCTGCCCACACTTCTCTGAATGTGTGCAACTGCAGAGGGCCTGAGAGTCCTGGGTAGAGTTTTCTTTTAATTACTGCTTTCCAAGTCACCTCTGCTCCCATGCTGACTGTGCTAGGAGGGGCCCTTTGGGAAGGACGCTCTATCTGTCCTTTCATGCACAAATGAATTGATTAGGTATCTTTGCAAGGATGTGATATGGCCAAGTACAAAGAGTCAGAAGAAAGCTTTAATTTTACTTTTACTTCAGCCCTGGAAGTGGAACAGTGGAACATTGTGGCAAACACAAACGCTGAACTAATGACACAGGCCATTATTACAAAATAACTAAATACAGAAAATATTGTTTTCTGCTGTCTCCTAAGCTGAATTGTTGGACTGATCCTGCAAGTTTTACTGATTTTGCTGTGCTACGGATGGGCAGCTAAAGCAAAAGGACCTGTGACAATGTGGGATGGCTGAGCTTGTTGGCTGCTGCCATTTGCAGAGCAAACTGATTTTTCATTTTTCAGTTTTTGGTGCTGAATGGATATTAGCAATGTGATTTTCCTCCTTCCTCAGCTTTCCTCCCAGATAAACACGCGTAGCTGACTGGCTTCATTCCACTCAGTTATCTCCATATATTCACCCCAAGCCCAGTTATCATGGGAACGTGCCTGCACGCAACAATTGAATCAAAATTTTCAAAGAAGGGAGAGTTCAGCATCTGAAAGTAAAAGGTGATGAACAAGAACGCACTGAAAATCCCAGATCCGTGCAGTGAGAGGGGAAGGGTGGTTGGGTCGGCCGAGAGCCTGTCGCTGTATTCTTACGTGGAGGTGTAAGCGCAGGTGAGGAGGAGGAAAGCGGTGGTTGCGGTGGGGATGGGAACACTGGGATTGGGAGCTGTCAGTGTGTCCGTGTGCAGCTGCCACACCGCCGGAGCTGTCTGTCACCAGAGACAGCTCCATCCATGGGGACTGGAAACCCCTGAGTAGGGCTGGGGATGTTCAGCCCAGAGTTTCTTTTCAGTTTGTGGTGCCTGGTCCTCCATATAGAATCATAGAATGGTTTGGGTTGGAAGGCACCTTTAAAGGTCATCTAGTCCAACCCCCCTGCAGTGAGCAGGGACATCTTCAACTAGATCAGGTTGCTCAGAGCCCCGTCCAACCTGATTTTGAATGTTTCCCAGATTGTTCCACAACACGCTCCTCCACAGCCCTGCTGACCCGAGTGGGATGACAGTGATGCTTTCTTGACCCCCAGCTCCCGCAGCTAAGAAAGCAGCATTTCTGCTTTTGCTTCTTTTCTTCCCACCTCGTTTAGATGCCGTCTTTCTAATCGCAACCAGCCGCCTCCTCCATGCTGGAAGCGAGCACGTCCCCTGCGAATCCTGGCAAGGCTGCGGGCTGGCTCGCTGTGTGTCATGCTGCGGGTTTTTGGCAGGGCGAAGTGCTGACTCTACGGTGTATTTGGCTCTTGCAGGCAGAGGTGGGATTGTGGTGATGAAAAAGCAAAACCACAACAGTCAAGATTTGTCATGAGCAAAATGCAGCCACCTGCAAGAGTCTCCAGAAGATGAAAAGCTGATGCGTACCTAGAGGGTCCTGCCATGAAATGCAGGTAAAGTTAATGGATGGATTTTATTTTGAGCTTATTGAAACATTTCAAAATTCCCAATTCTGACAAGATTTCAAATGGAAGTTTCAGTTGTCTCCTCCCCACTTCACTTTCTCCTCAGTCTCCTCTCTCCCTCTCACACTGTGGTTTTTGGTGTTATTAACATATAAATTAAGCTCATTTATAGAAAGTAACATCTTGACAAGTTGACAAGTGTTGTGTATGACAAGAGTTTGGGCTGGGAGCCGTTCCTGTTTCCACAATTGCTTTTGTTCCCTGGGATGGAAACATAGCCGTGCGCAGTGGTGGTCTGGGGGCTTACGCTGCATTTAGCCCCAGTTCACTTGGAAATACGCAGCTGGGACACCGTGCTGGGTGCAGTCATCGGCGGCTGTGCAGGGTCTCTCCAGGTCCTACCAAAGTCAGCAGATGATTTGCTTTATTGCTGCTACTGGAATCAAGTTTGGACCTGTGTGTTGCATAGCAACCCAAAATTATTATAAGAACCCTCAAAAGAGTATTAATGGTACTCATGAATAAACACAGTTTGTCTCACTCCTGTTTATGAATTGTTTTTATGCCGTTCCCCAGCCGAGTGAAGGCTTTCATCTTCCCAAACAATGAAATTCAAGTTACTGCCAGAAGACTGGTAGCTCTCGCTCAGTGGCACAGCGGCTGTAATTAGTCTTTTCCAGTGCCTTCTTGGATTTCATTTTAAGGAGGACTTGGCTTTAACTTGTTGCTTATTACTCACAGCTGACCAAGCTCAGCTCCCACTTGTAAAATGGGTTTCCTGATAAGTGTTAGGAAGAGGTCGTGTTTCAGGTGTGGGTGTTTCCTGCGTGGATCCTCGTTCCCAGATGGAAAGCGCTTACAGTTCGTCTGTCTTTGTTTCTTCTAGGAAAAATCATCCCTGAAAGCAAGGGATATATTTTGCCTTTTTCTCCTACTCTTTGAAAGCTGTCAGTACTAATTTAATTAGTTGGTGCAAAATAACAGTTTATAATTTCCAAGTCTAATGTATTATAATGTTGTTTATACTGATTTGATGATTAAAGGCCTTGTCAGTGTCTTTGTTTCTTTTCAAAAAGAAAATGTATTTATCACCCTTAAAAAAAAAAGGCTTTGTTGTTTTGAAAATGAGACACACCAGATTAAGGAGGCTTATTTTACCTGAACAGGTATTTACAATAATTTTCCATACTCTTGCTGTCATATTTTTGTCTGCAGTGCCCTTGCCTTGCTCTGCAAGATAACTCCTCACCGGGACCAGCCCTGTCACGCGGCACTGTGGCTCTGCCCAGCCTTGGCCCATGCTCATGTCCACCCACACCCTCTTCGCCTTTACCTGTGAGCCCCATCCATCCTCAGAAGGGCCCTCCCCGCCTCTGTGCCTGCTAACAGGGTCTCTCAGAGCTTCTCCTGCAGCAGGACCCTCCTGCACAGGGCTGTTTCTTAGGGATGCTCCCAATGCACTGGTCCAACTGCAGGTCCCCGGGATGCTCAGTGCAGGCACTGGGGCGGCTGTGGGACCCACCACCAGCTGGGGAGCCCATGCCTGGGGGTAAATCATGGTGTGTTCAGGGGCAAAAAGCCCAGTTTGGAGGCTGAGGGAGCTTCTTGCCTCTGCTTTGCTGATGCAGGCAGTGTTGGTGGGTATGACCCTGCCCAGCAGAGAGGTGCTGCCGTCCTTGAGCTGATGGGTCTTCCCCAGCTGCCCTTCCCAGGGACCACGGAGCCTCCACCAGGATTTTACCAAATCCTACTTTATTTCCCCGATCTCCTTGCAAGAAGGAACATCTCTGCTTTGCATCAGAGTTGGACTGAAGATCCAGTCAGGTGAGTAAATGGAAGAAGGCCTCTCTGCTCAGAGCAGGATACTCTGTAAAACCTTCTGGTTTGAGGTGTTCACTATGTTCTGCTTTATTTTGCATGCATAAAGATGGTGTCCTACATGTGATGGCCATGGCTGCAGGCTGTGTTTCTGGTCCTTGAAAAAGAAATATGTTTCCTCCACCTTCCTGCTGGAGCCTTAGCTGCAGTTTTCTGCAGCTGGGTGAATGACCGTGTTTGTATCTGTCATCAATTCCACAGTCTGTTATTTAAATTACAAAGCTCATTCTTTGCATCAATATATGCACAGCAAGTTAGCAATCTATGCATAAAGTCCCAGCAGGCAATGATTGTCTCCTAAGGAAGGCAGAAGTAAGGGCAGCCCACTGGATTGACAGAAATATCGCCGAATTCAGATGCGTTCCTGGAACAATTGGTTTTCTTTCGAAGAAAGTTGCTGTTAACACTGTTGCGACTAAGCATAGGTGAGCAGGGTGTTGAAAATTAGGCTGCCGGCACAATTACAACGTGGTGTAAAAAACCCCCAGTGTCATCAGCTTGTTTATGACCTCAGTAAAAACAAACCCCAGACCTGAACAATTATGCTAATTCTGCTTTGATTTACAGCAATGATAACCAGCAAATGCGCTGCCGGAGCTGTCTGATGCGTGCGCCGGAGGAGCAAGCAGGGATCTCATGGGGCTTTCTGCAATGTTTTTCCTTAATGGTTCATTAAGTTTGGGTTCTGGTTAGCATCGCCCCCCCTTCGGGCACCTCCTCCAGCCGTGGGTAAGGGCGATGTGAGCCCACTGACTCGTCTTTACTAGCGGGGGAGAATGTGGGTGTGGGGAGCTGCACCCCATGAAATGGGGTATCAGCGATCTGGGTGAGCTGGCAAAGGAGAGAGGAAAAAGAAAGGGGTTTTTTAATTATTATTATTTTATTTTTTCTTTAATTGCAGACCATAACAGGGCTGCCCTCTCCTTGGCCTGGGCCGCAGCCAGGCAGGGAGGCAGAGGAGACTGATTTAGCCCTGTTTTGCCTCTGCGGTGTGGTCTCTTCAGGACACTGGCAGCAGACACTGCAGTCTCTCAAATGTGCAAGTTTGAGCTGTGCTGGCGCTTCCTCAAACCCTCCAGCAGCTCCCAGAGTGATCGCCCGCCCCACCAACACCCGCTGGGGCCGGCGGAGCCGGCGCTGTTTACCCACGAGCGTGGTGGAGATAGCAAGAGCACCTTGGGTCCTCTGAAGGTGCTGAGCCACCTGGATTTTTTGTGCTTACTGTGGATAAAAAAGCTATTTTCACAGAGATTGCTGGTTAAACTTTCAGTGGATAAAAAAGGAGCTAGAACTTAAAAGGAAATGAGCCCTCCCAGACCGTTCCCAGGTATCTTTGCAAGGGCAAGTTTCGGGGTCTTGCTGTTTAGCTGGCAGGGACGGCGGGGTGTGTGTATGTATATATGTAAATATATTTTATATCTATACACACACGTTTGTGCATGTATGGGTGGGAGAGATGCTCTGGAGGCTCTTGCTGTAATCCGTCTTGCTCAAATAAGTTGGAGGAAGCGGCTTCTGCCCTGGAGAGCCCCCTGCGCCAGCGGACCGGGAGCATCGTCCCCTGGCCACCCTGCAGCTGAGCCTGCTTGCCCGTCTCCCCACCTCGGGTAGTGCTGAGCGTGTGGAGGAGCCCCCCATAATATGTCCTGAGTAATTTTAAGCCTTGGAAAAATTTCTGGGTCCCTGGTAATTGCAGCAAAGCAATCTGAGAAAGGCTACCCTTCACTCTCAGGCTTTAAAGTGACCTTTTTTTCCCCTCTGGCATAAGGATAAAATCACAAAAATGAATGTGATAGTTTTTGTTGTTTGGGGTTTTATAATGCAGTATCTTTTGGCTGCTGTGAAAGTTACACTCACTGGATGTAGCTCCTGCACGCTTCGCCAAGCAGTCTCTGAGTGATAGGATTACAATGGCATGTCTTAGTCTAACGAGTTTAATCACAAACAGTTATTATTTCTAAATAAAAACGTGCTATTAAGTGCTATTAAGCTTCCACAGAAATTATTAAAACAGTGGATGGAAAACATATAAAAGGTTGAACCCTCACCTGGGAAGCAGCACATAATGCAAATCAATAGAGCTGCATTTCTTTACCACTTTATTGACTCACAAACATGCAGCTTGTAAGAATCCTTCAGGATCCTCCCCCCTTCACAACTCTCTTTTATTTCCAAATACCACTAAAGGAACATTTTTTCCCTCAAGGTAATTGCATAACTTCTTCTATTTCACACTCAAAAAGCACCCGTGCAAGTCAATGGACCACAGAGCGTGTTTAGATATCTCTTACCCTTCGCTAATGATGTTCAGTAGATCAATCAGGGGGAGAGAGTAATTTCTTTTTTTTTTCCCTTATAGAGGATCTTGATCTTTCTCTGAGGGGAATGACCTTGACTTGGTAATGCAGCTAAACTGGGAAAGCTATTCAAACTGAATTTAGACTAGCTAAATAAATAGTAGGCAAAAGAACAAATCTTGTCCCTTAAACAAATGTGAGATATTAAGACCTGGCTTTGTAATGATTATAGTCTAATACACAGCTTGCTGAGAAGTAGTATTTTTTCTTTTTTGCCTGTGTCTCTAACCTTGAATGTTCCATTCATCTCTGTGGAAATGCTTCCTTTTTGCTATACATTTTGTGCACACAAAGAACAATTTAAAACTTACATGGCATGGTCAATCAGAGATACCTAACTGGCTCTTTGGAAAACATGAATTGTGCTGCTTTTTTTTTTTTTTTAATACAAACACAAAACAAGTCAGTGGCACCACATTAATCATTCAAGCCGATTGGAAAGTCTCCAAGCACCAGCTGAGTTTAAAAAAAAAAACAACAAAAAAACCAAACAAAAACCCCACACACTTTGATAAGAACCAACTGGGAATGAGATTTCCCCCCCCCTAAGTTTCAAAAAGAACAACAAAAAAAAAACAATTCGAAGAATTGGCAAGCAAACGAATTGAACTATCATGGCCGGTTGTAAGGACCATGCTTTGGCTCTGGAGAAATGATTCATAAATATTCATTAGCCTGGGGAAACATGAAAAACAGGATTAGACTTATTCATGGGAGTTCATCTTCAGGGTCAATGCTAGGGTGAGAGAGCCAAGACAGGCAAATTGCAGTTTTATAACATATTTCCTGGGACAGACAAGATCTGCAGTCTTCTCTCTTAAAAAAAAAGGGAAAAAAACCCCTCAAAGGACAACAAAAAAGCATTTTCATTTCTTTACACAGCAGAGATGCTGTCTCAGCTCAGATCTGCCCATGGGTGATGCCCACCCCATGTCCCCAGGCGCCGTGCCACGGGACAGCGATGGCTCTGGCTGTGTGTCCCCAGGGGCTCTGTCTGGCATGTCCCCAGGGGTGGGTGCTGGCCTGTCCCCGCAGGCCGTGGCACCGCTCCCTGTGCTGTGTTTGCCCCTTCTGCAGTTGCCTTGGCCCGTTCACCCCCGGGACGCGGGAGGGTCCCTGTGCTCCTCAGCACTCGGTGCCGAGAGCCCCGTCCAGGCAGCCCTGTGCTGGTGGGGGATTAGTGCCCGTGGCACGATGTAGCCCTGTACAGCAATGAGGTTTTTACCGTAGGAAAATATCCTTCAGTTTTGAAGCTGGCAGGGTTGCTCCTGAAGTCCTTCCACACAAAGTCGGTGCCCAGCAGAGAGCTAATGAGCTCAAAAGGCAGAGAGGATGGAAAAAGTCCACGATGCTTCCAGGAACCACCCCCAACTTACCAGGGGAAAAGAAAAGGACTGTGACCTCTGGCAAGGTGGCCAGGAGCATGAAGACGTCCATATGTCACCTATCCACTAGAGGCTGAGATGAAGAGAAGCGAGTCTCAGGGAAAGGTAGCCAGGTCCAGACGATAACTCAATATTGCAGGACTTGGAGTCACTGCCTTCCTCTGCTTCCAGGGGAAAGGCTGTTCCTCTGTTTATCCTGCATCCCTTCGTTGCCCGTTTAGAAGGTGACATTGGTATTGCCTGTTGCCAAATGTATGCGTAATTTCTTAGCGATTGCTCTCCGCTGCCGGGATGGATGGCGATGTGCTGCCATGAGACACAGACTGATATTAGCAGCAGAATTGTGGAATCTGTGAGTGAGCCCCTGTGCTCATATTAAAGGAAAAATACAGCATGAGCGTATGCAACATACATTAGGAAATCTAGCAGACTGATGACAACTAGAACCAACTGAAAAATCAGACCTCCACTTATCCACCCTCTGCAGCACACAAAGTTAATCGTGCTCTAATGCCGCTAAAGCGAGTGGATAAGTGATTTTAGTGAGTTTATCCATCATCAGTTCAGGACAGATACACCAGTTGTGATTCCTAGACTTAGAATCATAGAATCATTTAGGTTGGAAAAGACCTTTAAGATTATTTAGTCCAACTGTAAATCTAACGCTGCCAAGTCCACCACTAAACCATGTCCCTAAACACCACATCCACACATCTTTTAAATACCTCCAGGGATGGTGACTCCACCACTTCCCTGGGCAGCCTGTTCCAGTGCTTGACAACCCTTTCAGTGAAGAAATTTTCCTAATATCCAATCTAAACATCCCCTGGCACAACTTGAGACTGTTTCCTCTCATCCTATCACTTCTTACTTGGCAGAAGAGACCAACACCCACCTCGCCACAACCTCCTTCCAGGTAGTTGTAGAGCGCGATGAGGTCCCCCCCTCAACCTCCTTTTCTCCAAGCTAAACAACCCCAGTTCCCTCAGCCGCTCCTCACAAGACTTGTGCTCCAGGCCCTTCACCAGCTTACTTGCACAGAGGGATATGATCCCCAAAATCAGGTAGCTGGGAGAAGGCGTCGGAGCCTCGCTGCCAGTGCACCACGACTGGGAAATGCAATATCCCTTGCAAAGTGTGCGTGGGAAAGTACTGCCAAAGAGTCTTGCCAGAAATTGCACAGGTTTTGTAGACAAATTGGGCAAGGATGAAGCTGAATTTAGGAAAACAATAGCTATAAATATTTTCTGCTTTGCTATAAGCAACAAAACCATAGAAGCAAATTGGTTAGTCTGCAGGATCCAGCTGTTAAATATCAGCTTTCCCAGTGCTGGTGGGAAATGCTTTGCCTTGTGGTAATCGGGATACTGTAGCATTGCCTTGCATTTTTGTCTGTTCTATGTCTGCAGAGTCATTCCCTCCATTTTTTTG
The DNA here is from genome assembly GCF_964195595.1 of Calonectris borealis. NCBI lineage: Eukaryota > Metazoa > Chordata > Aves > Procellariiformes > Procellariidae > Calonectris > Calonectris borealis. Next base: position 10,290,750 of record NC_134321.1, on the reverse strand, counting down.
GTTAGTATTGTTATCTCTGGTGCCTTTTAATATGCCAAAGTAACTCTTAGCAGAAGCACCAGAGGCTGAGGGGAAATTGGGCTTTCTCTGCCTGAGCCTTTTTGTGCAGGGTTTTCTATTTGCTGATTATTATCTTGAACAAGCAGAATCCCGACAAACAAAGGGGGGGAAAGGGGCGCTCACGTTACTTGAGCTTTTGTACCTTCCCCAGGTTGTTTTCCTCTGCTAGCTGGGTTACAGAGATACAATCATGGTGCTTTAATACTCTTGCTTTGGAGCGAGGGATTTCTAGTTCCCCAAGGTGGATATCACTGAACAACTCCGAGCTTGATGATGTGGGAAGGCAGAGGCTGCGGGACAGGCTGTGCTGTGCTACGGCTTTTCTCCATTTCGATTAGAGCTCATCATGTGCTGAGGATAACTTGCTGTAAGGGGAAACCAGCCCACAGCAAGGCAGTGCCAAACAACCGATTGCTCTTTTATTATAAGAGGACTTAAAACTCTCCTCCGCAGTGGGTCACCCTGATTCTGCCTTTTATCCTAGCCCAGGTGTCCCGTGGCTGTTCGGGGACAAGGGCTGTGGAAGCAGCATCCCGACTCAGCCTGACGGGGAGCTGCCGGCTTTTGAAGGGCACATCGCTGCTGTTTCCTCCTCCGGCACGCTCAGGCATTTCAGGCACTACCAGGTACAAACAGGGAGTCTGGGGCCCCGTCCCTCCCCACTCTGCACTCGCTCCAGCCTCTTGCTGTTTTCTTTTTCTTGCCCTGCATTGATACTTCCTTCACACTTCTGCTAGTCCTCGATCACCAGCAGCCAGGACATTGCAGCTGTCTATATTTTAACTTAAAGTGAGTGGCATCTTTTCTCCTGGCAACAGGCTGCCTTGCTTTCTTCCCCTCTCCTTCGATAAAAAGTGACAAGTGCTCCTTCACAGAGCAGCGCAATCAAAGGAGCCGCTCAAAGAGAGCTGACAGTAAGTTGTGCGCTGGCTGCAAGCTGTTTTACCGTGGGACCGCTTAAATAGAGTTCACATCCTTCCCATCCGTCTCCCTCGTGTGACAGTGCTTTGCACCCTTTCTGGTGATATCAGAGCTTATCTCGTTGTGGCTTATCTGAATAATCAGCTCCGGGGTTTCTAAACCATCTCAGAGGGGTTTTTGAGGTTCTGCAAGCTTTCCAAAGTCTGGTACGATGCAGCTGCGAGCCGTGCCAGAGGGCTTCAGTCCCCGCTCTGCCCCTCAGCACCCTGCTAATGGCTGGGTCAACACATAAGGAGCTTTTCTAACCATTTCAGGATGCACTGATGTGTGTCTTTAGCACTGGTTCAGGCAATCACAGACGCTGTTTGGAGGGATCCAAACATCTTACTGAGTGCCAGCGCTGCCTAGCAGCAAGGGAGCCTCTCAACAGTGCTGCAAATCAATAACGTCTGTAGTTCTCCAGATTCCCTGGAGCCAGGGAGTTTACTTCACCCCTTTCTTCATCTTCAGTAGTCTTCCTCAGCACTAATGGGCATCTATTACCCACTGTCTCAGTGCCAAGCATTTGCAAGCCTGTGTTGGAGGCACCTTGATTGAAAGCGCTACCGTTACTGGTAGCAAGCTGACGCTGAGCATCTGTGTTACCCAGCGTAGCTCCGCTCTCAAAGGGAGCATTTGTCAGGCTCCTTTTGGTTTGTAATGGCTGCTTTTACAGCGCGGCAGTCAATTCGGCAGACATCAGTGTAAGCGCTGATGGTAGATATGGCTGCTCCCCTCCGCTCGCCACTGTGGATACGGGGAGGGCAAAGTCAGCATGATAGGAGCTTTACGTTAAATGCATGCTTAAATCCCCCCCAGGGTAAGGCTGCTTTCTGTAACCCGGCCTTGCAGTTAGGAAGGGGAATGACTGCCCTGGCCACGTGTGCTCGGACAAACCCATCGCTGGGGTGCAGGTGTCGGCAGGAAGGTTTGGCTCCATTGCTGCCGCAGCAATGGAAGGACGGAGGGTTCAGAGACGGCTCTTTGCCTCATGCTTAAATCTGAGCATGCCTAAGTCCCACTACACTTAGTTTTAATTTGTTTGGACCAAGTGCATTTTAAGACGAAGTTTTGAGTTCAAAAGAAGTCACCAAGTCCTCCAGCCTGGCCTGCTTTCTGTCACCGGCCATTTCATCTTGGCCTGTTTTCCTAGAGATGATCCCAATAACATAGACTGGGCTACAGCGTATTTCCAGGGGGGCATCGGTCTCAATCTTTCTGTGTTCTGTTTTTTTTTTTTCTTAATTGTATCTACAGTATGTTCCAGTGCGTTATCACCTCCACTGTTAAATGTATTTTTTTTCTCTTCTAATTTTAAAGGGCGTGGCTTTAGCTAACCGATGTGCACTGGGAAGAGCATCAGGAAGTTCAAAAAACTACTTTGCAAGGGTTCTGCTGCTGCTGCTGCTGTACTAATGAAACTGAAACTCTTCCTTGCAGTGGTCTGTGTAAGATAGCTGGACTTTTTACATTTCATAATTAGTTTCTGGATGATTATCTATTAATATTTTCATGTTTGATTCCATGCCAATATCTGCTTTTGGCCAAGGTCTCTTTTGGCCGTCTTATTTTGCATATTTGGACTAAGCTGCTGAAGAAAACACTGCTTTTGCTGAAATTAGGGAGACTGCATTTGCTAAGCAGACTGGGGTAGCAATTGGGAACTTTTTGATAATTAGTCATTCATTTCCAGAAGTCTGCTTTATGTGGCACATAAATGTGAACTAACCTTTAGGAATCCTCTGAAGTTCTGACACTTAGTATCGAACTTACACTTCGCAACAGGACAGAGAATGTATAATTTATGAGCTAGTGAAGTATCTTTAATTAAACCAGTATTTTCTAAATTTTGACTTAATTTAATTTTAATCTAACAGAAAGAAGCAATCTGAGTCCAGCCAAGGTTTTCCTTAAATATCATCCTTGTTATCTGGGAGGCTTTGAATCAAGTAAGATAGATGATTTTAATTTCCATGTTCTCAGTGTAACACTTGGGGTCAATGTTTGCATACTTATCATAGGCAGTTTACCATTGACAACCACCGTAATTGTTCAACTTTTCCTTGGTGAAGACCTGATTGACTATTATGCACTGTATTTATTATGTCTCACACTAAAATGTAGATGATTGATTATTCCATTATTCTATTGACCAAGGCTGTAACAAGGTGTGACAAATATGTGCCATTACTGTCCATAACCAACTGAGGAAGGTAGTGCAGTCAGGTAGGAGAATTTTAATGTGTGCGACTCTCTGGAAAGCTTTAGCAAACTTTCAGGACACTGTATTTAAAAGACTTTATCTGAATGAATGTTCTTCATTTCTGCTAGGTACTTTCTAAGGATAAAAAAAAGGATAACAGGCCCTAATCTGAAAAGCTTAGAGTATGATTGAGCGCCCACTGGAGCCAAAGGAAATTCTTCCAATGGCTTGCTGGGCTTTGGCAGGGTCCTGAGGGTAATCTCTCTGTTTACTTCACTGAGAGTTGTGTCAGACCCTGAAAAAATCACCATTTGTTAACTGCATTAAAATGTGCAGGGAAAAAAAGTGTCTTCCGTCACTGATGTAGCACATTAATGTGAATTATGTGCACATATCAAGGGGACTTATAGTTGGAAAGAGAAAAATCCTGTATTTTAAAGCTCTTTATCTGCAGCTTGGTATTTGAAATGCATAATTTAATTATCTTTGAACTCCTTTGTTCCTCCTTAAAATAAATCATGTTTAATTTTCATTTTAAATATCATGCATTGATGGACGCAGCACTGGGGATCATGGTAACAAAATGGTGTTGAACCAGCTACTTAGTAGTAATAAACAATGCATTTGCTACCAGTCTGTCATATTAATTAGTCTTCAGAATGTGTCAGTGCTTTTCATTTGTATTTAATGTTGCCTGAGCTTACTGCCAATTAAATACAATGTTGTTATCAAATCAGCTCGCACGTGATTACATTGGATTAATGTGGTTATTTTCTTTGATCCACTACAATTAAAAATCACAGTTGTGATTTTAAACAAGTGTAAAAATATAATCAGTTTGCATACGCAGCTGCCTTTTTCTTCTAATTTACTTTAATAATGTTTTCCTCTAATTAACAGTTGTGGAAGTCTCGGGCCCTGTTTAGCAGCTCAGAGGAGACAGCAGCATTTTGCAAGCGCTGGAAGAAGCCCCCCACACCCGTGCTCTGTCCTCGCCTTCTGCCCAGCCATGGTGGGCGATGTTTTTGAGCGAGATCTATGGCAGTTCAGTCCTCAAATCCTCAAGGAGAACTCATCAGCCTCGAGGCAAAAGAAAATACCACCTTAAAACTCAATACTATTTCCCTTGAAGCCTGACGGCTGAGTCTAACAGGCCAGTCTGCACCGTGCTTAATTCCCAGGGAGGCTTTAATCGCTGTGAGCACTGCAGCGGGCTGCGCCGTGCAGCCTCCTTGCCCCCACAGAACCCGTCACTCCTGCAGTTAGGCAGCCAAGAGGCATATAGAGACATGGGCTCGTGCAAAATGGGCAACCATGGCATGCTGAGAAGGTGCGAATGCCTGCACGCCATCCCCAAAATGTCCAGTCTACCCAGCGCCGGCTTTTCACTGAGTGGGAGCTCTTCTTGGGACCTGCCACCCAGCAGGGGTAAGGGGGTAAGGAACAGGCGAAATGCCACAGCCCCGACCAGAAGGACGTTGTTTCTCATCGCTACCCACTTCTCTGCTGCTGACAGACAGGACCCAGACAGCAGAAAGGCTGGAGGAGACTGCTCTTCTGCTGGAGCAGATAGAAGTAATTAGTCAAATCACTGCGGCGCAGAGCGGGATGCTGGCCCATCTCCCGTCAGGCAGCAAATGACTCATTGCATAACAGCTTCAGTAAAGGAGCTGGTTTTTTTTTTTTTTTTCCCACTTTCAGCAGGGAAACAAAGAAATGAATTTTTCAAAAGGCCACAACGGCTTTTGTTTGGGAGCTTCGCCTTCCAGGTCTCCTAAGGCCACTGAGAAAGTCACCACCTGAATAAATGTCATCAGCAGTTACTCTGGTAGGGATGGAGACCAAAAGCCTTGCTGCCTCTTCAGGAGGCATAGACATGGTGAGCTGGTGAGCAGCTGGTAGGTAGCTGGTGAGTTGTTATTCACCAGCCTTATTGACCCATTTATACCACATGTGGATCAAGCGGTGCTGGATCCTGCAGGAATAAGGCAGCCCTGGCTGCTCACCACCTCCGACCACCCAGCCCCTTGTATCCCCCTTGTCCATGCCAGCCATGGGGGTAGGGCACAGCGAGGACATCACCACCGTGCAGCCTCCCAAAGCACTGCTGGCTGGAAGAGCACTTTCCCAACAAGCAGAAACAAATAGAAAAGTGCCATCATACATTCTGCATCACTTCCAAGCGAGTGATGAGTAGTGAGCACCATGTTTGCAGAAAGTTGGCCACTTCAGCTGAGTTTTGCCCACTGCTGTACTTCATCAGATGCCATCGCAAAGGTCTTCTGCACTACAGGAGGCTGAGTTTGCCGGTCCCACTGTGTGCCCTTCCTTACCAGTTCAGAAAGCAGATGAGAAATAACTAAGCAAAGAATTAAGCTTGAATGAGTGGAAGTTAGTGAAACATGAACCATGCCTCGCTGGCCCTTCGGTAAGTAATGCGCAGTGTTCTGCTGAGGTAGGGCTCTTTGTGCACATAATAAGTAATGTTCCAGTGAGATGAAACCTCAGGCTCCTGATTCAGCTGATATTTCTGGCAAATTGTTGACCTATTGCAGTTTATTCAGGATTTTTCTAGTCTTGGTAGAACTGCTTTAACAGCGACAGATTTGTCATGCTCTTTCTAACAAATATGCAGCTTTTGTAACTCCGAAAGTTATAATTTCTTGAAGCACCACAGATAATAATTGCCTCTGTCCTCTGCAGTAGCACTCTGTGTTTATAGGCAAGGAAAAGAATTAATTAAATATTAATTAATAGGATTTAATATAGCCGGTGCTAGCTTGTGTCGTAGAATAACTCATAGGGACAATTTTAATTTCACCTGACGTATGTATATTGATGATTTCTCTCCTGGGCTGGAACTGGAGGACTCTGTGGCTGCGCCGCGGGCGGGGAGAAGGGCAGCCTGGCTAATGAAAGGTGGCTGTGGGGAAAGGGTTCAACGGAGCCGTTTGCCACCTGGAAAAGATGTAAAGGGGAAAGCAGGAAAATGGCCCTTCTTTCTGTTCACCTAGGGAAGGAACAAATGCAGAAACCGTCTCCTTGCCTGGCTTTGATGCAGTGGGCATGATGGGGAAAATACTGCTCTATTAGAGTGGTTTTCCCTGCTTTATGATAGCACAAGCAAAATTTTAGTCCAATTTTGGATCTGTTAAAATTTGGAGGAATTTTCGGAGTTCCTGTGAAGCTAACAAAACATAAGGGCATTGCTTATGTCAGTTCAAAGAGGAGATGTGTAAAACGGAGTGACAAAACCAAATGCTAGCTTGTGCTTCGCCACCTATTAAACCCAGTAAGAGGCTGTGATCAAACCCCTTCTCCGAGTGTTGCTAAAAGGCTTTTATTAGCAGAGAGCTGCAGCCTGCGGGGACCTGTCACACCGATGTTTCCCTGCCAGGGGTCAGAGATCAGACAAACTACTACAACGCTGTAGGTCCGAGTTGTCTTTCAATATGCTTTGCCCTCAGATTTCATGTCACATTAAGGCTTTTCTCCAAAATACTTGTTTAAGGTAAATCTCAGGCTGGAGCTTGTACAAGCCCGTAGGTGTGCACCAGCAGTTGGTCTTTTGGTGATTTTTGGGGGGCTTGCCGTTGGAGCCCAGAGGTCAGGCAGTGCACGGCTCACCCTTGGCTGCTGTGGGGTGGACCTCCAGCGCAGCTCAGCCTGCGTGGGTGAGGATGCTTGCAGACAGCTGAGGTCTTGGGAATTGCTAATGAAACCGACTGCTCTGCCAGCAAACTATCCTGGGTCCCCCACCGGCTGTGTAATTAAAATGGGGACTGTATGGGTGTGAAGTTAATGCTGTATACATAATGTATCTGTCCCAAGGTAAGCCTTCACATCTGTTCTCTGTAAAACTGTAAGTGCAGGATATAATTAAGCGAGTGAGAAATAGTTTGAGCAGAACGCAGCGTTGTCCACCAGCAGCTCAAACCGCCTCTCGCTGCAGCAGCACAGTGAGTCTAACCAGCCAGTTAGAGCTCGTATAAAAACAGGCTGGAGGCGCTGGTGGTTAAAAACATTCGTGGGTTTGGCTTTTTTTTCTTTTTCCCCTTTATTCTGTCATTGAGCACAAGGAGAAACTTCAGTCTGTAAATGCCACCAGTTCTCCATTTCACACTGATGTTCCCAGGGACAGCAGAACTGCCTGTACAGTGTCTGTCACCCAATGAAAATTGGAAAAAAAAAATCTTCCAGGCTTCTGCACACTCTTGTCACTCGTAAATAAGCTGTCACTTAACCCCTGCCTGCCCTCCTCCTCCTGCTGCTGGAGTTGAAGATGGTGAAATGTTTGCCTCAACACTGCCGCTCTTCTGGGTGCAGGCAGTTCTGGGGGAGCTGCTAATGAGATGGAAAAGAGGGGGAAAATACTTTTCCTGGTGTTTTAGCAATGGGTCTGGAAGTGCTTTTATGTTGGAGAGCCAGAAAGGCTCACTCAAAAGATTTGCAACCGTAGCCAAACACACAACTACCCACCCAGGCTTTTCTTCCCATCTCACCTATTTTTTTGTTTGTGGTTTTTTTTTTTTTTTTTGTGTTAAATGTCAGTTTGCTTGTCAGCCTCTGGCTGAGGTTTTGATGTTATTCCCTCACTTCTTTCAGCAGGATCCCTTTGCCAGAGAAGAAGAGAAATGCCACCGTGTGACAGCTCCTCCTTCCCAGCCGGGGCTGCGCCTGAGAGCAGGGGCTCTGCAGCGGACGGGCGGCAGGAAAGGAAAGAAAAGAAGGGAAGGGGAGGTGTCAGGGCACCTGTCAGGCCCCAAAGCAGCAGCCAGCGGATTTAAAAGTAAGATGTGCAAACGGGGTGTCTGCACACAGGGGTTTGTCCTGGCGCAAGGGCTGGGGGTCTGCCCCGCAGGGCAGAGCAGGAGGGTGCCACGCGCACCCCGGGCACTTTTCTCGCCCACCATCATGCCCCAGGGCTGGCCCCCAGCTCCTGTTTTGCCAGGGCTTCTCATAAGTTACTGACATGCATATTGTATACATACTGCAGGAGTTTTATCCAGTTATACCTAACTTCATTTACAAATACACACACAGACTTTTCATGTGTAAAACTCTGCACAGCTACAGGGAGCAGTATTATTCCTCTTCTCCTACAATTTACATAATCTTTGGTGACGGGTTGCTGATTTTCTACACTAAGTATTTGTGCCAGCCCAGCCTCAGAGAGCCCCACCTGAGCAGCTTTTCCTTCTGACGGTCCCAGAGAGAAATGTAAGATGGGGTGTGGGTGTGCATACGCATGTATATGTGTGTGTATATAAACACACACACACATATATACCTCTGTGTGTGTGTGTATAGCATTGTCTAGGATCATTACGGGATGTTATCTACATCTTTTCACATTTGTATCTGCCAGGCAATAAGCAAGTATTAGTAAAACAGGGCTGCTTAAAAGAAAGCAGTTGGAGAAGAGAGTTTTCATTATGAGCCTGACAAATTATTTGAGTGATCTCCTCACCTTACCTCAGGTCTACCCAGGGGCTGCAACTGAAACGCTGTAAACCTCCTTCTGTGTTTTTATTTATTAGTTTTTCATTCATTCATATGCACAAACAGATATACATAAAACTATATGTATATATGTGTGTTTATATGCATATATATGCTGATTATACTTATATATGAAGACCTTTAGACCTTTAAAAACATATAAATATATATATAAAATTATAATATAAATGTACATAATGAAGAGCGTAAAACATACATAATATATATCTATTATATAATTATGCTTAGTATATTACAAAATGTGTGATAATATATATAAACTTTAATATTTATAGTTTATGCACATATAGTTGTATTTATTGATTACATTCATTTTATATATTATATGCATATTCATATAAATATACATATATGCACGCACATCCATATATATAGTCCTTCTAAAAGACCTTTATATACTTATATGTATGAGATGATACATAATATATATGTAAATGTATATATAATATAATATATACGTGTATATGTAT